>NC_059665.1:13750000-15000000 GCF_905147105.1 Pieris brassicae
ATTTTAAGTATATTTACCCAAAACAATAAGGAACACTGGATTGTTTTTCATTAAAAATAAAAAAAAACTGTTACTGATAAGTAAACAGCTGTTTTTAATTTGAGTGTTCGGGACTTCATAGTAACCATTGCATTTAAAAAATATCAAAATTAACTATTTATTCTACTAGTAGAAAAGCCTTTACAATTGTAAATGAAAGCTTTACTTTTAATATTTTTTATTGATACTGTAAATAAATAATCAACAACTATTATGATTTATATTTAATTTGTTTTTATAGTCAAAAAGTCCGTTGACATTATACTTAATTGTGAATGTAGATTCAACCACTCATCGTCAATTTTGTTCAAATGGTTAGACGTTTATGCCAGATCAACTGCAACCTGCTGGGGAGATCACAGGTTTTATAGAGACCTCGGATCACACTCGGATCAGGTAAATAATGATAATTGGATATATATAAATTACTTTTACATAAAATTAGTTCCATCATTTCACATTAAATTATTATAATTATTCTTTTTCAAGGTCTGTAAAAGCTAGTTTTTTACAGTACTTTATTTACTCAAGCTTCAAGGCTTCACGCTTTTAATTATCGGGTAACTAACGAATTAAACATATTCATTAATATGTATTACTAAATTTGGGTCAAGTACTATTGATATCCATAATTTAATATTACATTCAACTTTATGTAACAATATTGTGAATTTTTATGTTAAAAAGATTTATAGGAAAAAGGTAGTTTTCGTTCAAATTGCATAATATAAGCTAATCATTGTTTATGTATTCCTAATAAGAGAAAACTCTAAATACGCTTATTATAATTATATTATATATGAAAAACGCTCGCTTTCCACTACACTAACATTGTTGAACAATTCCCAACTATTAAGTGTAATTAGAAGCTAGATGCACTTAGGAGAAAGTCGCTCACTTCGGATAAAAGCTGCCGTTATAGACTTCATAATTTTCCTCGAAGCACCATAAATATCTACTTTTCAGGTAACTATTCTCCATCTGTTTTACGGGAATATTTTAGCGCAAATTGTTATTACCCGAACCGTACTAAAATAATATTTTATACTAGTACGTTTTTACTTCTCTGATACACCGGCTTTGTAGAAAAAAAAAGAATATCACATGAATTAATTACTGTATAGGCAACTATATTATTATTAAAAATATTAATAATACCTATAGCAAATGAATAAAACATAGAATGCCGGAATTATGGCAGAATATTTTCCAAGCAGGAAACCTAGAAATGCGAGGTTTCAGGCAAGGTTTAAGCTTTTTGGCAATATTACAAATAAACATTAAAAACTGTAAAACTGATTGCCATAAGAACAAAAGTCCGTGTATTCTGTCTGGAAGTTCTGGAGTTGGTTAGAAGTGAATCTAAGGGTGTTTCCGATTCTAGAGTAGACAGCTAATCATCTAGTTTAAATTGGTTAAGGGAATATTAAGAAGGGATTAATCACTATAAGATGCACCACAAAGCCTTGGTTCTACGTACAATACCGCAAAGCCTTAAAACTCAGAGCTTTGGAATTGTCACGTAGAAAATGTGTCATATCGCTTTGTAGTCAAGTATGGATTACACTCGTCATTACTGGATATCGCTACAACCTATTATAGACGGTTTATATAATAGTAGTATATGGTATTACATATGTCTATAGTGTATGCAAATATTAGGTCCTTACATATGGAATTGGCGTTTTGTATGGGAGGAACAAAAAGTCGAATATTTTTAAATATAATATATTTAATTAATCAAAGTATGAACCATTGTTTTCTATGCACTTTTGCCATCTCATAGGTAGTTCATTGATCCCTTTACTAAAAAAAACAGTCGGACGGGAATCAATAAAATCTGTGAAGGCGATTTGGACTGCCCCATCAGAGTTAAATTTTTTCCCTTGAAAGAAGTTGTGCAAATTTCGAAAAAAATGGTAATCTGTTGGAGCAAGGTCCGGGGAGTACGGAGGATGTCTTAGACATTCCAATTGAAGCTCTTCTAATTTGGTAGCCGTCTGTTTGTGCAGTGTGTGGTCTAGCGTTGTCGTGAAGTAGCAGTGGCGTGGAGCGATTGACCAGCCTAGGTTGTTTAGCCCCTAGCTTTTCCATCATGGTTTGTAATTGCTGACAATAGACATCAGCCGTAATAGTCTGGCCAGATTTGAGAAAACTGCAATGAACAATACCGGCACTAGTCCTCCAAATGCTTACAAGTAACTTTTTTGGGGTTAATTTTCGCTTTCGGGCAGGATTTGGCTGACTGGCCAGGATTCAACTATTGCGCTGAGCGCTTCCGATTATCGTAAAGAATCCATTTATCATCACAGGTAATGATTAGGTTTAAAATACCTTCATTATTGTGCCAGTTCAGTAATGTAACGCGGCAGTCGACGCGCGTTTGCCGGTTTGCTTCAGTCAATTCGTAAGGTACCCACCTTTCAAGCTTATTATTCTTCCCAATTTGCTTCAAGTGAATTAAAACAGTTTTATCACTAACACCGTAGCCTGCAGCTAACTCGGACGTGGTTTGCGATGGATCCGCTTCCACAATAGCCTTCAATACCTCATTATCAACTTGGGTCTCAGGCCGTCCACGGGGCTTGTTCTGCAGGTCGAAATTTCCAGAACGAAAACGTTGGAACCAAAACGCCATACACATCATTCTCCCTTCGAGTCGTTTCCACAGCACTAGAGAGCCACGGCGTAACTCGTACTCGTAAATAATGCGATACTTTAAGTATTCCATTTTGTAAAATGAGTGACGCAAACCGAAAAAAACAGAAGAAAAAAACAAATGAATGACGGTAATCGAAGCACAAATACATGAGTAAATAGCTGTACAAATTTGAATTTGAAATTCCTAACCAAAGAGGAGGTATTAGAGGTCAAAGTGGCCAGTACGACAAAACGCCAATTTCATATGTAAGGACCTAATATTTCAAAGTGCTTACACAGAAAAATGTTTACAATTGTTTTGAATCTAACATTGCTTACTTGGGGCCTAAAATACGTACAAACGCTCAACAAATAATACTCACCTCATGTTACCGCTCATAGACACTCACATTGCCAAAAGGTTCGAAAGTGCGTTGCCGTCTTTTTAAGAATTGGTTGTTAAAATAGTGGTTGTTAAAAAATTCGGTTCGGTCGATTTCTGCTTCGATATCTGATTATGAAGCTCAACTGCAGGTTTATTAATGTTCAGTTACAATTTTTTAGAAAAAAAAGTTAGCCTAAGTAATGTTATCAGCGTCTGTAAAGTTCTTAAAAGTCCAAAGGCGTGAAAATTTAAAATGAAATATGAAACGACGGCGCGTGCTTTTGTTATTAACTGGTGTTAGTAGTTTAAATGGTCACTATAATATGTTTCTAATATATTATATAAAGCGTAACATGATTCAAAATTAACATTACTTTTAAACTCGCTTAGTAATCTTCCACTTCAGTTTCTAAAAAAAAAAATCATGCCTGGACAGTGTTTCGACTGATTCTCAATATCCTCATTACGTTAACAAACTTTCTTATATTACAGATTCTCCTAAAATATAAAGATAAACTTCATATGACGATCAATTCCCCTTCTAATTTGTGTTCCAAGATTTCCGTTTTGCAAAATAGGATTTAAATTTGTATTTAATCGCGAAACAAACTTGTTTCATTTATGAAGTTCGAACTTTTTATCAAAATTCAAATTGGTCGAATAAATGAAATGTTTTCTCTTATTTGATACAATTAATTAACGAAAGTGTTTATCTCGCGAACGGCACTTACAAAAACGTTGCCGTAAGTTCTGAGAATCTATACACATAATGAATTGGTAGAAGTTAAAATTTATAGCTATTAGAGTCTGAGTATGTATAAAAGTAATAATATTTTTTTCTAGTATCCTGCAATTGGAGATACTTTTAACATAGTATCGTTGATACCTGTAGACAGTTTCATGTTATGAATTTACTTCAAAAGAACACTTATCTCACAGCAATCGATCTGCTGTGTGTTATACAGATCTATCAAATTATAAAACTAACTCAGTAAATACCATACCATCAGAACAATATATTAGGAAATAGGCTGTCAAACTCGGTTTAATCGTAGAATTTTGCTCGAAGATCAAGAACGGAATCAAATCGAAACCAAAATAAATTCGGAAGTTAGTCTCGTGTCGTCAAAGGAAAAAGTTTTTTAGATCTAATGTTATAAAGAGGAAAGACTTGTGTAGATGTGACAACGAAAAAACTTAAAGTTCTGGACGAATATCGAACACAGCGTTCTAAGTATGTCTTTTAATCATTAGAACGCTATATTTACCACAAGCCAAAGCTTGTGGTCATGTGGTAAGCCAAAAATCAAATTTTTAAAAAAAATTATGATTAGTCGATCCGGAACAGGCTAGTTATTATTAATTAGCCACTCACGGGTTTTCAATTGCATATCAAGAGAATTTTTTTATTTTATAGAACAGGCGGCAAAATGGCAGGAAGCTCATCTTAATACCACCGCCCCTAGACCCTCTCAACGCCAAAGGGCTCGCAAGTGCGTTGCCGGCCTTTCAAGAATTGGCTCGCTCTTTTCTTGAAAGACCCTAAGTCGAGTTGGTTCTGTAATACTTCAGTGGGCACTGGTTCCGCTTTGTGATGGTGCGTTCCAAAAACATTCTAAAAAGGTTCAGCTATTGAACGAGGATATCCAAAATTTTATAGGTGCAGTGAAACAATTTCAGCTTCACGTACCTCATGCCTTCAAGCAAAGCTTTTAGTAACAAGTGTATATTAAGATAGTAACGTATTATACTAAAACACAAATACTCCTACACACTATGAATATCCCTTAAAATCGATATAGCTATCAAATGATAAAAGCGATAAGTCGGTTCATTATCTATCAAATTAAATGAGAATTGGTATCAAATCCCTCCACACATGTTCGGTTCGTATGATATCGATCCTTTGAAATAATTCTACTTAATGCTCGTAAATGCTTGAAAACGTGAGCATCAATCTGTATGTCAGATTATCTTTACTTAAATAGTTTAAAATTAAAATGTTCTATTACATAGAGAAGTGTTTTAGGGCCTTTTGTTGATTAAATACTTCGAGACATTCTCAACTTTGGTGTGTAACGTCTGGCTATCCCACCAATTATTTCTTTTTTTAACGCTCCAAGAAAGACCGAGAGGAAACCGTTAACTCTTATACATTTTTTGCTTAGTTGACTTCGTTTCATAGGAGAGGATTGACTCTCAAAATTTACGTTATGTATGTCAACCACGAGACCAATCAATCTTATATTGATTCGGTAGAAGATGAAAACGGGTGAAGGAGTTTAAGATGAGTTACATACGTACTCGTTCTGTTGATCCCTCATTTCCGCTTTAAATATAAAAAAATGGACATAAAATAAACAGTGAAGTTCCCAATTATGTTAAGTATATATAGAGGAAAGTAATAATATGTATGTGTTACAATGTACTAAAGGAAATTCACACTTCGAATAAAATAATTAAGCTCTATAATGCTTAGGCAAAAGAAACAAATACATTTAATTAAAGCGTGCTTTAACCGTAAGCTTACTAGGATTTTATTTATTCCTGAAAGTTTAAATATTTTAATTCGTACGTTCTTACTTAAATTAAGAGTTTATTTACTCTTAGTTGTATTTTGTAATATTATACTTAAATTGTAATGTTGTATGGTAAGTTAAACTTTTTCTGTATGTTTTTTTAATTATTGGCTGAGTAAAACTGAAATATCATTTAATTAATTACAAATATTGTCTTAATGGTGTTACGAACTTTTCTCGCTCTTAAATACTTTAAAATGCATAACCTTTTTAATGTGGTTATCATAAATACATAGAGTAATTGAAGAAAATGGTATTTGTAATAATCTCTAAGTATCAAACGAAGGAAGATAAAAATGAAAACAAAAGATGACGCGTGAACGTCTAGTCATAGTCTCTTTAAAGGTATAGTATTGAAAAACAAATGAAATATGATAGACTTTGTTTTATATAAATTTTTGTTAAAAAATGTTTGTGGAAAATGTAAATGTTAACATAATTACAGAAGCTAACCAGCTAAACAAAAAAACCATTTTTACTACATTAATCAATTGAAATTTTTCTTAACTCCGCGATTTATCTGGCCTAATGAGGCCTAATGTAATGACATAAAATTATACCATGCAAAACAGAGACAAAACGTTTTCTTTTCTCTGCTCACTCATTACATTTATGTTATATCACGCTATCCATATCCGTGGCTATCATTTTTATAAGACCCAATTTCCTATCTAATTATTACCTAGAGAAATAAATTATCGAAAGCGGGCTGACTAATCAAATAAAACCATGCTACAAAATCAATAAATACGCTTCGGTTATTACTGCTATAAAATAATTAATTAAGAAATCAATAGCGCTTAATTAAATTTAACCGTCTTCAATATCACGGTTGAGTGGAAAATAGAAATGTTTTAGTACTTGGCAACTTTATTGCATTTCAGTTAAAGGTTTAATTGTAACTGAAACTGATTTGCTCGCAATATTGATGGCTTCTACTTCCTTACAATTGTAATAATTTATGAATAATTATTCAAATTTCTCTCAATTCACTGGATTGTTAGAAATATTTGATATTTCTTTTGGGTTTAGAAATGTAGTCTAATTAATAAAGTGAGCAGTGCTGGCTGATTAGTTTCAGCGTGAGGCGACTGGACTTTATGTTTAAATGAGCGTTTAACACTCACTTGTACGATAAAGGTAAACCTTATGAGGAAACCGTGAAACATTTGAGAGAGTGTGTTGCATATTAGAAATAAAATGATCATGAAAACAGATACACAAATCTGAGGGCACACTTAAAAGATTGTAGTAGTTTTTTTCTATGCGTATTAATAAAACTTTCAATGTATTAAATACCTTTTCTCTATTGTTAATGTCGGTTTTACTACTTAGAATAAATTTTTTGAAAAGATTTTTATCTTTAGTACACACACGTTTTTTTCTATTTAAAAAACGCTCAGACTACAATAACAAATATTCATGTTGTTAGTAATGAGACAGATATTATAGTTTCGGCTTAAATATTATATACGTTACCTACACGTTTATGAATTTCTCTCTTATCTAAGCTAACTCACGAAAATCGTGTCTGTATAGTTTTTTTTTATTTTGTAGTCAATTCGTAATTGCAGACTGAATAGTTTGTTTTAAATAAATTTTGTAAAAGCTTGTGTAATTTTACTGTCGGTTAATTTTGTAATTTGGGTGATGTAATGTACGAAGTTGCGGATTGGTTAAGTTAATTAGTGATATACCTCGGGGTAAGTTTCGTTCGTCTATGAAATCTAATATCGTTAAACACAGCAGGGCTCACCTAAAATTCTAAATTATTCTGTATTTTAGTAAGGTATAGTCTAGGCAATATCGAACATTTGATTATAAATAATGTTTTATGGATATCGGTTATATGTACCTAATATATACGGTTTATTTATAGAATAAAGGGCAAACGGGCTGGAGGCTCACCTGATGTTAAGTGATAACGCCACTCATGGACACTCACATTGCCAACAGGCTTGCAGTACGTGTTCGGAAATACTTCAGTGGGCAGCCGGTTTCATATTGTGGTGGTGCGCTACAAAAACGGCCTTACGGCTACAAAAACGGTTGTGAAACGATGGACGTCGAGGTGAAACGGGGTAGAATTTTGTTTACTGCCTCTACACCCGATGATGAATGAGACTGTAAAATAGGTAAAATGATATGGGTTAGCGATTTTAGATCTTCTTCTTCTTAGATCCCTTGTAGGTAGTAAAGAAACAATTGATGTCTTCCATTTGCATAATTGTCTTCTGGCTTATGCTATATGGTAATGAATGCGTACGTTTCGGGTTTAATTTCAAAGGTGTATGTTCATAGACAATTTCGTTTGGGCGTCTATTTATGGCACACTCATATCGATTGGAATTGGTGATTACACCGGGCAACCGTAGAAGGTTGGCCCTTAATCCAAATCAAACGAATTGCAAACAGAGCTCAATCAGTAGGAATCACATTCGGAGAACCGTGAAATCGTTTGTGCAAGCCCAGGGTACTTTATTTATCTTGATACGTTTAGTTTACATTACAAGGTGATAGCAAAGTGTATGAAGCTACATAAAATTACAGTTTACAAAGGCAAGACAATGAGAGGCCCTTTTTTATATTAACAATATATTTGTTTTTAAATTATTTTATTTCATTTGTTAAAATTGTTGTTTTTCAGAGTATTACTAGTATAGTATAGTGTTGTGGGTGACAGTAACATACAATTGAGTTGTGTCCATTTTTAATTAAAGTTTGTGTTTGTATTTCTTTAATCAACTAGTTTTTTTCTTTCATTCTTCAAAAATTATGCTCATTCCATTAGGAAGTGTTTCATAAAAAAACTTGTAGATCATATAGAAACGAAACCAAAGAGGGTTATACTAAAACATTACGTCCTATTTGCATTTATTTGCTTTAAAGTTGATTGAGTTTAAAAGTCTATTTCATTTATAATTAGCTCAAATAATATTACGAGTTTAATTTGACTAATTCAAGGCCAACTCCATTAAATTGAACTACAAATTGAGCTATTAATGAATTTTTATGAAAATATTTTAATTAGATTTGTAATTAGAAATTTAATGCTTCTAATTATATAATTTGTTTTTATTAATATGTACGTTTTATTTGATACCAAAGATATATATAGTAGTGTGCTTAAATAATAATAAATAATTTTAATTCTTAGTTTAGTTTGTTTTTTGTTTCCGTATAGTTTTGTTTTAATTACTATGTTATATGTATTTTTGCACTTCTCACAGTGGTTGCCTGGAAGAGATCGAT
The DNA here is from genome assembly GCF_905147105.1 of Pieris brassicae. Lineage (NCBI taxonomy): Eukaryota > Metazoa > Arthropoda > Insecta > Lepidoptera > Pieridae > Pieris > Pieris brassicae. Next base: position 13,758,896 of record NC_059665.1, read on the forward strand.
CCAAAGCGAGGCCCGAAAGAGGCGAGAAAAGGGCCGCAAGTTGCCTTCCTTTTATTTTAATTATGTTCATAAATAAATAGATTTATTATGAACCCCCTGTCCGCCTGGAAACTTCATACAAACATTAAAAACACAACATTTATTTATATAAATACAGCAACTAACTTGTTGTTTGTTATATAAACCAACCAAAGTTCTAAAATGTAATGAGCTTTAAACGTAAACGACTGTTCTGTGCTCGTCTTCCCTTTAGGGATCAATCTTAATAGCCATTTGTCTTCCCCAAGCAATAATTTTGCCGTAAATTCCTGGTTTAGATACGAGTTTTATTTAAATTCGTGCAGGGGCGTAAGTACTTTCCTTGTGTATGCAGATTTAGTCAAAATTGTAAAGATAACTAGTATAATTAAATCACACTTGTTACCTGTGTTTTTTTTTTGTATTAATCATACAGTCAGTGTTTGCGACTATAGGTAGATACGTTGAGTGCTTCTTGACGTGTTAGGCACTATTCCCAGCGGAGCCTGCCTATTCTTATTTAAACTCAGTCTGTTGGGTTGTCCTGGTCAAAAATGTCTTGCCGCTTTTTTTGTCGTTGGGTAGTTTCTGGTAAAGTTAGCTTTGGGCGTTTTAAAGTCTTAGTTTGTAGTTATACCCATGTGTGATTATTTCCTCTCTTACCATGGGCATATTAAGAAATTCATGGTCTTCTGTTGTTTTGGAAAACTATGGCGTGTTTGATATTTGCTTGAGAATGTAATTTTGAGCTCTTTGTATTATTATTATATTCCATATGTCCATATTGGGGATTTCCCTGAGACCTCCAACTCTTCAAAATTCGAATGTACTCCTCCCTCAAAGGCCGGCAACGCATCCACTAAAAATGGGTGTTTTTACGGGCTGCGATGACTGCCCTTTTTGGGCATCTTTAAGGCTCGTGTGCCCTCCTATTATACATAAAACAATAGAAACGCTCAGTTGTGGAACGACGGACGTGGAGGTGATACGGGTGGAATTTCGTTTTCTGCCTCGACTTCCGATGAGGAAACTCAACTCATCTAAACACTCTCGTTGAGTTCTCGTTTGTCTCTGTCAAAATATGTTCGCAATTTCACCATAAGTGCTTAATATGCTACTATTGTTAAACAGTGATTTTTTAAACTAAGAGGTTAATTTATACTACTGACAAGTTGATATACGTTATTTTTGTTTGACTGACAAAAATACCATATATGATGCGGGTTTAGTTCCAACCACGGAGCGCTGCACCCGTTTGCAATACAAACTACACGACAATGCTTTGGAGTCGATTTACTTACTGTTTATGCTAGTTGATTATTCATTCGTAATAATCATTCAAAGACTGGTAGGATATCAGTGACAATCTGAAACGGAACGTCTCAAACGTACTTTAATAAGCGATTGGATCGTATAGCGCTGAGATACTGAAGCTTTCGTAAATGATAAGTTAAATCTTAGTTAGCTATCAATTTACATTAATTAATGACAGGTTCATTAACTAGGCCGTTAACTATAAACTTAAACATTAAAACGGAAGTAAAAAGTTTTAACTAAATTAAGTTTTACATTAATATAATCTAATAAAATATCAATATCTATAAAAGCGTTTTAAACTTTTGGATTCGCTAATAGAAATAAATCCAAAAGAGAAATTCTTTTACATTTTTACAGTCTTTGCGAGCGTTCAAAGTTCGTTAATTTGCTACGTGCCTTGAATACTTTAAAAAGTTTGCTTATATTATTATAAACAAATTAAAGAGTATTATTTATTAAAGTTAACGACATTATACATAATTCTATGTATGTTTGAGTTACAAGATATCTTTTCTAAAATATGAAATATATATAATATACTATATCCAGTGAAATACATTACGACACATAATTTTATTCCGTCCGTAACTTTATATTTGCTTTATACATTGACTAATGATTAATATAATAAATAATTTGTGGCTAAAAGTATGAAAAAATAGCGCTTATACGAAATCAAAAAGATTAAAATTTTCTAATCATCTACAATACTAAATTGAATATATTTATCGTATAAAACAATACTAGGATTATATATTATGATATTTGCACTAGATTATGAGAAAGTAATTGATTTATTTATTATCTTATAAGAAACATTAATACATTTACAGCTTTTAAGAGCCTCATACTCGTCTCGATACTCTTTGTTACTCATTTTCTTTATAGTTTAAAAGGAATCGAAGAAACATATTTTTACCTTCACCTTAATTATAGAGAAGGTAAAATCTACGTCGTTTTGGTTTTTTTTTTCATTTATAAAAATGCGAGCGCTACGCACTGTTGTTACGCCCAAATTAGCCCGAGGTCAACGGCGCTATACAGTCTCATAAACAAAACAATAAGCGTAACATGTTCGCCAAAAACTACGAAGTAAAACTACGTACGTAACCTTAGACGAGAATATTAACAACGAAATGGACGTGGAGCGTGGAAATTCCCTAGTAGATCGCATTAATTAGCCTCAAGTTAGCATTGTGAGACCGTCATAATCACTGACCTACTGGATATAAAGCCTTTTGTGTTAGACCAGACATGCTTAATCAGTTTTTGTTTGGTGCCGTTAAGGTTTAATAGCTTTTTGAGTTCAAAGAGAACGCTACCGGGATCAAAGGAGTGGACGAAATTAAAGATTTGTTTTCTGTTTTTTTATTGCGAGGCAAGCTTCAATGTAAATTTAACGAGGCTTTGTCAACTGCTTGCTGTATAATTATAGACAAGTAAAAAAAAGTAATATAAAATTTGGTGTATGGGTGAGTGGTTAAGTTATGCCCAACGTTTAGCTAGGTTTAATTCTCGACAAAGGAATAAGTTTTTAGTTTGAATAAATAAGATTTGGGAATTTAAAGTAAAAAATACCTGTGGGTTCCCAACTCGTCAGATAATAGAAATAATTGACAACCGCGTCTTCGAATACCAAGTTTATATTAATTATTATTTTATTATTTATATAGCGACTCGTTCTCATAGGCCAATGTAGCTTGCTATGTTACTTTTGTGGCATTTTTTATTAAAAAGCCTACACCATACAGGCCAGGCGTTTGTCCCGTGTAGCATATTATAAAATTGTCATACTAGTCAAAAAAGTTAATATCTTGTTTTAATTTCGGATTTTCTTAAAAAAAATCCTAATCTTTACTGAGTATGTGGGTGTATATGAGTGAATGAGTGAGTGTAATGTGTAACTACATATTAGGTCTTAGTAGCATCTCCAACTCTGTGTAAGGTGTGTTCAGAATACAGGCCTTTATCCGTTTTTAGTAGGTAATTTAAAAAATGTTTTTTATGTCCGTTAATGACATAATCCTACCGGTATAGCCATTAATGAAGGAAATCTACCAACAACAAGCGATTAAGTCGTGTGTGTTTAATTCTAACTCTATTGTGATGTAGCGTATTTATCTCAAAATACAAAATAATTCTCTAACAATATTTTTGAAATATTATTCCCTCAATTGGAACGCCTGACCACGCTCAGATAACGTCCTCGTTATATTAATCTCGTGACTAAATATAATTACGGGTCACTCAGTGGTACTATAACCTTCAACTTTTATTTGATTATTTTAATTTAATATATATGATATTTATTATTCGATTATATGATATTTATTTACGATTCGTGTTACCAATTTTTATTTAAGAAAATGTTGATTATATTTTCAGTTGGTCACACAAGAGAAAAGATTTGCTGTGAGAAATGAGAAAAAAAGAATTTATTCCGATCGCCTTAATTTCAACTCAATAAGGTCTTCTTTACTAATTGGGAATAGAACTAAGTATCAAAGGGTCATATGTCATGAAAAAATATTCGCAAAAGTTATTCAGAATTCTCCTCCTGCTTCACGATGATTCAATTTTTTTTTAATATTTTTATTTCCCTATTTTTTTAATCATCAGCATCTTTATTCAGTTATTAGATCGTCTTAGTGAGTAAAATTTCCCCCTGTTTTCGGCAAGCGTATGCGCCTAGGTGATGATTAGCCTTGAGACAAGGTCTTAACCAGTCCAGCGAGTGCAGGATATGGCTCGAAGTTTGGTGCCCTCTCTGTCTAATACATTTTTGCAAATGTACACATAATACAAGATATTTTCCATTTATTATGTTAATAATATCAAACAAATATTATGTTGTAAATGCTTTGAACATGCATCGTGTCCTTGCGTTGCCACGTAAGCTCTGCACTTGGTCTTGTGATACTTTAATAGTATCATATTTACCAGAACAATACAATAAATAAAGCGTCTACCGAAAACTAGTGTGCTATATCTAGCAACTCAAAAGATATTAAGCCGGTTTAGAGAAATCTGTTATATTCAATTAATAATAAAATTAAGGATGATAGTTACAACACAAATATTATTGTCTTTCTCTGTGTTATGTTTTCCTTTGTAAGAGATCACTTATAAGCGATAAGGCTTGTTTCATTCAGCCGATACATTTATTACTTATTTTTGTGTACAAATAAATAAACAAAAGTTGCTATCACTCACTAAAATAACTCTCCCTTTATCCACACGGGCTTAAAAGGCACCATAAAGCTGCGAGTGAGCTTCAAGCTAAACGATATTGGTTTTGAGGGCAAGTGAACTGAATAAACACGATAGAATGGCTAACAAAAGATTCTTATACGTATTTTTCATAGTTGCGACTGACATTATTTTCAGAATAAGTAAATACAGATTGTTATAGAAATATGTAGTTCCGACTTTTCAAAATAATGTACTGGAAAGGTTTATATAGTACCAATGAGTTCGTCCACGTGTTATAGTGTACCTTAAAGTTTTTAGGATACGTCATTCCCTATTTCAATCCACTTCGCGATAAAACTCTTAACCAATTTTCACCCAACCGCCTACTAGATTTCATGAAAACCTTCGTGATTTTGGCATGAAGGAGTAAAAGATAGAAATATGTTGGCATTTATAACGTTAGTAGGAAAAGTACAGAACAAGTAAAAATATAACTGAATAAACGCTTTGAACCAATAGTTCTTTGAACCAAAACAATGTTTTTTCCCATCTAGCCAGAGCTGATAAGCTTGGTAAGATAATTTTAATATCATAGAATATTAAAAAAAATACATTTATTATTAAGTTAGTGATTACGCTAAGATACGTGTGAGGTATTATTGATACCTTTTATGTCTTTGTTGAGTTTATAATAATTTAAAGTGATATAACCATTTTTTTAATGTAATAGGAGGCAAACGGGCAGGAGACTCACCAAATGTTAAGTGATACCGCCGCCCATTGCCAGACGGCTCGCAAGTGCGTTGCATTTCAAGAGTTGGTACGCTCTTATCTTGAAGGACCCTAAGTTGAATTGGTTCGGAAATACTTCAGTGGGCAGCTGGTTCCACATAGTGGTGGTGCGCAGCAAAAACTGCCTTAACGCTCAGTTGTGGAACGACGGAGATCGAGGTGATACGGATTAATAAATGAAACCAAATAAAAAATATCAACATAAGACGACATAACTACAAAATTATGCACATTATTATTTCGTAATTATACTTAAAAACGTGTATAAACTCGATCGTAGACTCTGAAAATGCATTTCAGTAGAATTAACTGAATGTAAACGATATTTCAAAGCGTTTTAAAATCATTATTACATATTGTATACAATGTTTAATGAGTGAATTTATAGTATGATGATGAGGTATTGATAGATTACATTTGCTTATCAGCTTACATTTAACGCGAAATGTTTTAAATTTAAACGGTGTAATTTTTTGATAGCTGTTGCTAAAAATTACTAGAATTTATGTTCAAAAAAATCTACACGCGTTGGTACTTTTTCTTACCGATACGTCTTATTGATTATAACTTTCTTATGTAGACGCACTATCTTAATACATAATATTACTTACAATTTAAAATTAACTTAAATGATACATACTTCTCAGGTTGAATAAATTATGTTATGTCTAATTCTTTCCAAAGAAAAATGTCGAATTTATTTTCACGAATCTCTTGTATATTTAATTTTACTAATTTAATGGGATCGTAAAATCGATTAAACGTTTTCAAATTCAAATAAAGGATACCTACTTTTATCACCATTTATTGAGATAACTTCCGAGCAAGTTGTGGCAGATGATGGCAGGCCTGCTTTTATCTCCGGCATCTTGACGTATGGCTGATTTTTTATAGAACAGGGCAAACGGGCAGAAGGCTCACCTGATAACACCCATGGACATTTAAAGAATTGATACGCTCTTTTCTTGAAGGACCCTAAGTCGAATTGGTTGGAAAATACTTTAGTGGGCTGCTGGTTTCACGCTGCCATAAACGCTCAGCTGCAGGTATTAATCCGAACTACTCCTCCGAGCACTCTCCATGGTAGAAGCGGTAGAATATGAAGAGAAGATACTGTTGCGTTTAGTTTTTGTGAAACTTGGTTGGTCCATCATATTATTCCTTAATACTTGACTTAAACCAGTGTAATTGAAAATAGATATCAATATAATATATAAGATATCAGAAATCAACGCTTAGTTGAAACTCGTCACAGTTCGTGTTGTTATTGAAAGTTTGTCCTAAAACTTTGTACATCATTTATGAGTTTACGACAATGACGATAATAAGATTCGGAAACTGGAAATCTAAGATTGTGTTAGTTTGTTTAAGATAACTAATTGTATTGCTAGAAGCAGAAAGGAATGGTAATTACATTGAAGTAGATTGTAATAAATAAATCCTTATTTTCTAGAGTAAAGTTAGCCAAGAGGTTTCAGCGTGCGACTCTTATTCGTGAAGTCATAGGTTCGAACCCCATCTGAGCACCAATAGATTTTCTATTTGCGTATTTTAACACATACTCGTACGGCGAATGAAAACATCATGAGGTGACCGGCATCCTAAAAAGATGACGGCGTGTGTTAGGCACAGAAGTGATAAAGATAACAAGTGGTCACGAAATAGACACATAAATCTGCAGACCAGACCTAAAAGGTGTCCATTTACAAACATAAATGTCACTAAGTGCAGTTAGGTACTACTGTTTCAGAGAGTTTTATCAAGAAAAACAGGCAAGAAACTCAAATTCGTATTTTGTGTAGCAAACATTTTTCATATCTTCATATTCATATCTTTCTTTCTCATTCCATTAATCAAAGTCAAAATCAAAAATCATATATAGGTAACACAATGTTCACTTATGAACGTCAAAAAAAAAGAATATACACTAAATGTTTCTAATTGTACATTTACTGCCAGTTCTTATACCAAGGACGTAGAACGCAAGAGAAGAACTGGCAATAAACTCTTCGCCACTCTTTTTAATCGTCAAGTTTTTTGTTTGACACAACGTTTGTAAGGAGCTGCAACAATTACACCATGTTCCGCATGACATCTTAAGTAATATATAATAATAAAATAATTAATTCAAAACAAAGATTGGTATCAGATTGTCAACCACACACACACAGGCATAACTAATAATTGAAGTTTCCTTATTTATACCACTACTTTTTAAACAAATAATTATAATGGAAAATATGTGATTGGTATAAACAAAATAGTTGAATTGAAGCCTTGAATACTAATAATGGATTGTCTCAATAGCAATCAATAGACGCAAAGTAATGAAACTTGTATCGAAGCGGTTACACCCTCGTGCGGTTTAATATTGCCTTTAGGAATGCCAATAAACCTGATTTAGTACCCGAATGATTACGCTATAAACACATCATATACATGTCATTATCTTAATTAAATTAGACTTGTGTAGTTGGGCGGAATACGGTTTTATTGCAATCTTCAAGTATAAGTGATATGTCTTATAAAGTGCGAGTGTTGGTTGGTTTTTACATTAGACTATGCAATGGATGTTACGACTACATAACCTCTGGATCCCTTGTGCTCAAAAAGCCGTTTCGTATCGCGTGTTTGTCTTTATATCAACTTCGTTTACATATAATCTCACTTTTCCTCTTATATCGTAACTTTTCCAGTGCGACATAGATTTTAATACTTTATTGTTCATAATTAAGTTAATTAAATAAATCATGAATAAGCAACTATTTAACATGTAACCTAAATATTAATTAAAATCCTTTTAACTTTGATCAAACGTGACTCAGGTCATTGTGGCGTGAAACTCAAGTGACAATTTCTGATTAGTTCCATGTCACCTCGACAGTCGACACTTATACAATTGTTGCTGACTCGTACGAGAAACTTAGTTATTCAGCCATATTTAACCCACTTCTATAATGGATGATTTTCAAGCTATAGGCTTATACTTTACTCATATAAATTAATTTCTATAGTAGCGTAAATGTAATTTATCAGAAAGAAGAAATAAATTATTAATACAGAATCGCGTTTTGTAATCTATATCTGCTCTTTGCCAATTCTTTAATACATTTCAACAACGTGTATACATTATACAAATAGTTTATTGATTTTATAATATTTGTAAAAAATACTAAAACAACACTAATACTTAAGGAAAAATACCGGACTTCCGGGTAGTAAATAGAAAAAGGAAAAGTTGGCGCTTTATATACAAATCTATTCAACATAATTCCATTTATCTTACACCCCTATACCTATCGGCATTACATTTTCCTCAAGAGGGTGGACAAATAGCAATATCAGAGGAGAGACATTATAGATATGTTTTTCTTATATCATGGCCATTGGGGGAAACTTACTGGCTTTTAATTGATGACATTTCATATAAATTAAAAGCTTCCTATATATTAGTTTAATAGTTTTCTTGTATTTTATATTTACTAGTTATTAACTGATAAGACTTTGAAGATGTTAATTTATGAGCTCCGTGAATATGACAATGGCAGTCGATGCCAGCGTTAAAATTTTCGATTAAAAAAATGTAGATTTCTAACCTAATCCAGTGACATTGAAGAATGAAACCGTTCATCTCGTTAACTTTCAAAACTTAACTAAATCTATGTTAAACATCTAATTTGCCTACGCAAGATCTAGCAATCATAAATTGATATTATTCAATATAATGTATTCGTAAATGCTCTATTACAATTAAGTAAAAAAAAACAATGTTTCTAACCTATATTTCAAATATTATATACTATAATCGTGTGTGAAGCATATAATAATAACACGATACAAAGAAATATTTAAAGGGTGACTGAATCGTCTTGATAACCATTTATGTGGAATAGGAGTCACAAATCGAAATATATCATCATTGGCAAAACAATATTTCACAATCTGGTTCTTTTGTATCAAAAGATATCGGAATCCTTCTAGTGTGACATTGAGCAGATACATTCTACAATGCTAATGTTTTGTATTATTTTAACATATATTGATATTTTCATTATAACTTATAAGAATTTGGTTCCTTTTTCGTTTATAACAGTATTAATTTTGTTTACGTTTATATAATGACTATTTATGACAATATGAAATAAAAAACCTTTTAACGTGTATTTATTAAGTTCTTTAAAAAATAAAACTATACAATATTTACAAAAAATTTGGATCCATTTGCGTTAGCGGCCACACTGTTAAATTTACTATTAAATTCCTAAAATCCTATGATTACTTAAAATTTATATGTGATTTACATATTGTTTCTTTTATAAGCTTTCATATTACTGATAATATACCTTATCGATCGATATACAATGTTAAGTATATAGGTAATAGCGGCTCCTTCATACTGTAGTTTTTATTACAGATAAGCAGTGGTTGTAGTGAGGGAAGCATGCCGCGCACCGGCGCCATTCTGCTGGTGCTAACGGCGACAATGCTGGCCCAGCATTGCGCCAATTCATCCTACATTGATCCAGGTAAGTAAAGACGTATGTGTACTTATATAGACGCGTTTGAAGTTATACTTCTTTGGCGTGACTAGATAAAAATCATTTCAAAAATTGTATGCTGCGTTTGTACAAAAAACAACACTAACAATAGAAAAAAGGTATTTAATTCATTGAAAGTTTTATTATAACGCTAATCGGAGTGTCGATTTTTTGTGACGGTATGCGCGCGAATCGTAAAAATGTACTCTCATCATTTTTCTTAAAAGCTCCAAAAGAAGTATAACTTCAATAATAATGTAGTGGTGCAATAGTATTGCATATACTAGTGTATACGCTCTGTTTGGATCCGTTTCCCTGACGATTTTTAATTTCTAGACAAGTACGTGATCAACTTTTCACGGTCATCGTTGATGTAACTCCGTAATTTCTTTCGCATGACTTCAAGGTTTGATGATTAAGTCACTATATCAGCAAGCATTCTTTAATCCAATTAAAAAATATGTATTATCATCTGCATAGTAGTAAAAAAGCCCTTGCTTTGATACAAATGGACGTGAAAGTAATGGATCTCTTGATGTTTGGATTAGTCTCCATCTGAGTTATTATGTACTCGCTGGTCGCATCCTGTCCAATGCCTTGAAGTAGTCAATAAGAGTATAAGTAAGGGAGTGTTATATTCCGGGCTCTTTTCTAATCTAATGTAGAAAATATGTGTACGTATTCATTTAATATTCTCACTTTGACATATTTCGATCAGACAGGGCTTAGGCAACTGAGTGACATTTATATATGAAGCGGAAAATTTTAATGGAATAAGATAGCTTATGTAGACCGCTTTAAAATTTGTACATATAATCTCCTTGTCTCGAAGCTCGCTTAAGCCGATTATTCTATATATGTTAGATGTATTTACAGAGACACTGAAGAATAGCAATGAGGGCTTAGGAGTCACTTCGAAAAGTAAACATAATGTATTTTATGTACGAGTTTCAGACACTTGATATGTGAATTATTTTATCGAGGATGGGAAACTATATATATTTTATAATCTAAAAGTAATGTACTGTCCAATGATACTGAATTTTATTTTAAACAAATATCTTATCGATTTTGTTCCCGTAAAAGCATAGATTATGTAATCAAATCGTACAAACGGTGAAAATCTTATTGTAAAGGGCTTCTTGAATCTTTCCACGTATTATTTAAAAATCTGTTCAACTAATTGAAAATATTTTTACTAATTATCATTTACTAGTTTAATCAATACAAATTTTCTCTACAAAATTTTTTTTTTATAAAATTATAGGTGACGATGACATCGAAGTGAGCGGCCCGGATTATGGAGACGACCCTAACGACATGCAAGTTCTTCAAGATGTTGGCAAGTGAGTAATATCGTTCATCACAATTTAAGAGATCTTTTGGAACGCCATCCGGCATTTGTTGTTGGACCAATTTAAATGAAATGGCCAATAAGTTATGATAATAACAGTTTATTAGAATTATTAAGTCCAAACTTCTTTAACAATCATTGGTACATTTGGTACAATGAAAACAAAATTTAACGATAAGAAAGACAAAATCTTTTCTAAGAAAAGATTTTTTGTTTGTAAAAGTAATAACATATTATGCTGAACAGTTTTGTTGCCTTCAAAGCTGAATAATTGACTTTGTTATCCTATAATTTGAATCCAGGTGCTCTGGTCTACGTTCCGTATATGTCAGTCACATATATAATTAGGAGCGATTGATATTATTATGCCATATATCAATCCTTAGGCTAGTCGGTGATGGTTTCAGACGTTCGTCGCTGATCTACGTTTTCAGGCGTGCGTGTATCCGACGCGGTGGGAACTGTGACCATCGTCCCGGTGACTGCTGCCACTCTTCCTCCTGTCGCTGCAATCTGTGGGGCTCCAACTGTCGCTGTCAGCGTATGGGCCTCTTCCAGAAGTGGGGCTAGCTCCAACAACTCCTACTACGATGCACGGTTTTGTACCACCTACATTATAATAACAACTTCATGTATTTTCGCCGTGTATCGTAGTCCTTCGACGCTAAAAACTGACCGACCGATTATGACCTCTCATTGGACCCGTTGCGTTTTTTCTCATATCTTTCCGATTTGAAACAGGGATTAGAATTTTCTTTCTAAATTCGGACCACTTTTACAATTATTTTTTCTCTGTCTTAATCTAATCGCGCCGAGTGTCCGCTTACTCGGTTGGGCAATCACCCAGCCTTATTGCCTAATCGGTACGCCATGACACCAGCTCGGTCGATTAGACCCGGACTGTCGCATACGATGGGTCAACAGTTCCATTTAGTTAATTTTGTTTTCACCGTGCACCCGTCTTCTTGCGGCAGTCCAACCTATACTATGTATGTATGTAGAGTAAGAGTAGATCTGCTAATTGGTGGTAAACTTATGTCTATAGAGTAGCTTAAAATAGAGATTAAATTTTAAATGTTCTAGTCATAAAAGAGACTATCGGAAACTTGGTGAAGGACGCTTTTATAAGCCTTTATATAATACCGCCATTTGTATTTGCGATTGGCAACTTAGATTTTTAATATATCTATAAATGTGTCAAAGTATAATTCTTATAATAATGAACGAATCTTTAATGTACTTTATGCAGCTCTCGTATAGGGGGTAAGAATATTGCAGCCTAGTAGATCTTCTGTATGTAGTTTCTTATGTGTTGCTCTATGGGTGACGATAATTACAGTTAAGGTTAATGAAATATGGAAAAAGATATATTATACTAATAAATGTTTATGGAGAAGCCTCTTGTTTTTTTTCCAATACCCTAAATAATACCATTGCCATGCCCAGAAGTACTACTTAAAATTGAGTGCAAATAAAACACATTAAATTATCGTATTGCCTTTAATGCTGGTTAAATTAATTGCCGAGATTAAACTATTAAAAAACGTACAAATCTAACGTTTATTTTACATACAAAATTCTACAATTAAACAAAGATATATTACCCTTAAATTCACATAAACGTTACTTTATTATGTCAAGACAAATGTCATTTGCTCTTGTTTTAAATCCTGCCCAATGTAAGGTGTCATTTAAGCGTAATTCAATGTAATTTAAATAAATATTTTTAATAATCGTGTGTGAAATTAGTAATGTGCGAATGTTCGTCAAGTTTTGACGGTAACACTTAACAATTACGTTGTAATTGTATAATTAGAATGCCGACGACTCCTATTATATAGAAAATTTTAGAGTGAAATTTACCAGAAACCACGAAACTTGAACTCATTTGTAGAACATGTACGAGCTGAAATGGATTAGGTGAGTACATAGTGGTATTAACATTAAGCATAAAGCTTTCTTTACCTCTTGTACAAATATTTCCGTAGAACAATTTTGTACTTAAAATCCACACGGCGGAAGTGTTTTCTGTTTGTGCTACGGCATTTTAATAGGAATATATCTCCGTAGCATTTACGAATCTGAAAACTCTTTGGCCTTATCGCAGAACAGTAACTGAAGATCAATACTTGCATTGCCGTTAAGTCGGCAAGCAGTTAACATTGCGTAAACGACCCTTAATATCAATAATGTTACTCTATAGGCAAGTAGAAAATCAGAATTGTATGCTCAACAGCTTCAAAGAATAAAACGAAGTTTTTAGTTAACAATAACCAAAAAATATATATAAATATAATAATTTTTTGTAACATTAATGTTTACTTTATAGTAAAATACATGACAATTATTTGTCATGTATTTTATAAAATATAGCTTGTTATATAAACTGTATAGCATTATATATGATGTGATGAACTTTGATAAATAAATAATATCTCCGGGCTTCGGGATTTATACCATCACAACTTAGTCACTTCGTATTTTTAGTTTCAGAAATTCCGCTTTTACGGCATTGTTAAATAACAGGAAAATATTTTATCATAGCTATTTCGGCTTATAGAGCAGTATAAAGGTTATCTCTCAAATCATAACGTAAACAAGGTACGTGCCTGTTACACGTGAACTTTGATTCTTTGTATGCAAATATATTTACAAGTTTACTGCTGTATCGTGGGTAGGAACCAAAAAGGTATTAAATTAGGCAGAAAATGTTAATATTTGAATACGCATTTTGTTTTTAGAAAGTTTGTAAATATTTCATGTTTCAGGCATTTGATGAGAAATAATAATTGGAGTTTGTAAAAATTCAGATAGAAGTCATAGACGCAATACAGATTGGCTATAGAAGTAGTTATTTCTCTTCTCTTCTTTGTGTAACACCTTTCCAATTTAATATATGATTAGGCTTTGTAAACTAAAAACTATTCCGTATTGAAGTGTGAGCATACACGCATGAAATAATAACCTTTGAAAAGGAGTTGAAGTTTTAATTTGAACAATGATGCAATAACTCTTTTATTGGACACATAATTAAATAAACTAAATCAATCTAGTTGCAATTTTTGACTAAAGTGTTTTTTTCAAATTGAGTTATTATTTATAGAACAGAAGGAAGCGGACTGGAGGCTCATTTGATATTAAGCGATACCGCCACCGCCCATGTATACTTGCAATACTAGAGGGCGAGTGCATTACCGGCCTTTTAAGAATTGGTACGCTCTTTTTTTGAAGGACCGTAAGTTGAATTAGTTTGGAAATACTTCATTGGACAGCTAGTTCCCCATAGTGGTAGTGCGCGGCAAAAACTGCCTTAAATCAGTTGTGCGTATGTGTATTTGATATATGGTCTGGGAAGATGCCTACTTTAGATAAAATGTTGCAATCGGCCTGATTATTTTTAATGATTAATGGGAAACCGATAGAGTATATAATTAATTGTAAATGTAGAGTAACTTACTATCTATGTGCGCATTTGACATTCGCTCGTACGGAAACCGTGTTTTTTTGTTGTCTTGGACCAAAAATGTCGACGGCATGTATCAGTCAAAGGAGGCTGATCATCTACTTGCCTATTAGATTAATCATGAAACATCTGAGGTTTCTAAATAGGTTGTAGCGTGATTGATTTATTTTATTTTTTCTTATCTATTCATGTGCGTATCAATCAAGCGTAAAAGGTAAAATCTGTCAATAGATATAACGTGAAATGTCTCAATGGCGTAATTCCAAAATTAACGTGATTCAGATTATTTAGAGCGAGATTTACGTCCCTAAAGCCTAGTTCGATCTGTGTACAAATATTATACTGAACTAGTTTGTAATTCCATTTCATAATATTAGCATTCATATTGATAAGTAAACGATCAGCCTGGCGAATGTTTTAAACGAAAATTAGATAGTATTGTCTTTTGTTGACATAGCTTTAACACATTAAGAAGACACTTTTTAAACGGATTGAAGCTATGTATTATTATTATAAACTTATAATTATTTACATAATTTTAACGAAAATTAGATATCAAACTCTCTAACATTTTAGTCGTACGACAAGTAGGAATATTCAAAGCCTACATTTTCACGATGATAATAATAACAGGTCAAGTGGACGCTTATAATACTAAAAGGCTCAATTAAGAGTATAAAGAATTGTGGTTCAACCAACCAACACCAAAGTATTGGAATGTTCAAGCGATGCCAACATCTTCATTTTAGCGATTCTTTTAATGAGTTGCCACAATTTCAGCGAAGTAGCAGATTAAGATGGCTTTAATTATCACGAACTATGTTGTCTATGTTTTTCTATGACACAGAGATGAAATTAAATGGTTCTATTTTTTATAAATTGTATCTGTGTAATTGTATATTTTCTGTCGTATAAAACTTGATTATATTGAGCATTACTTTTTGTTCTTATTATGTGCCCGATATGCCATCCATTTATAATACCAGTATTCAACAGTGTAGAGAACAGCGAGTCAAAATTGTGGTCAGAAACAACGTATGGAGGGCAACGTGACGAGCTAGTCTACATTGTGTCCCAGCTTTATCATGTATTCAAACAGTATAGACATAATTTAATCTAAAGTTAGACACGGCTATATTTTTAAATAAAGAATTATTTTATATAATATAAACTAAACAAGCTTTAATTCTAAAAAAGTATTGTTGCTCCGTAATGGTACTTAATACTCATTGTTGCTACGAACTTGCTACGCAGCGTAGACCGTGAAGCACTTCTTCGTTGGACATTTATTAATTCATACCCAATAAGTAACAACTTGTAGTATTATAAAACATTTTTTTACCAATATTTGATTTGTAAGTTATTGTAATTGTAAGAAATATGGACATTATTTATTTTATTTTTATCATTTGAAGTATTGGGAAATTGTGTATAGTTTATCACGGAAACTTACACAGAATATTTTGAAATTAAATTGAAGATAATCACTCAATTAATAGCTATAATAGCGATAACCATCCTCATCCATAACAAATTAATTATCGTGAAAATTAAATATTTTTATACTCCTCTTTGTTATGGTATGGCATTATAATTGTTATGCCAAGCAGGTCCATTCTGGCCTTTTGGCCTGAGAATTCACTAGGTGCATAGAACCTAGTGTAAATTCAACATTTCTGCAACAGTAAGTCGAACCTAACTTTATGTACACTTTGTAAATTGCAGTCTTAAAATAAAAAAAATCCACTAAAAATTCCATTTTATGGGTACACGTTTTGTATAGCAATTTGAAAATCGAAAAAAGATATAAATTTTTAGTACACCTATTTTATTATACATTTATTTATATCTGAAACGAGAGAAATATTTAGCTATAAAAGTAGATCTTGAATCTTTCAATGATATATCACGGAGAGAGTAGTTACAAAGAGCGATAGGAATATGGTCATCTAGCCACAGGAGAGAGATTGAGACAGATTCAGCAACTGATAGTTTATTTCAAGAAATGTTTACTTATTTCACGCAGTAATTCTGGTTAGGTCAAGGAAATTCCGCTTGCGGGACTAGGTTGAATTATGTTTATTTAACAGGGTAAATGCAAACATATTTTGTATGTGTTCAGCAAACTTCCACGTTTATGTTTCAATTGCTTATATTTTTTGTAATTTGCTCGCCTATTAATTTTTTCCATTTCTGAGAATATATAGGATTGCTTTTCATCAGAATTTGTATGGAAACTAAATATTTTTAAATTGTTATATATTTAAATAAAAATAAATACAATAGTATTTGGTGTGGATGAAAAATCCTTGAAGCCGCTTATGGTTTGGTTAGGTTATATATATATATATATATATATATATATATAACCTTATAACAGAACCTATATTGTAAAATTTAACTATTTTTAGAAACAATAACATTTTGCTATAACTTTCCTAATAATTTCAGAATTTAACGACAAGCGAACAATAACAATTTATTTACCTTTATTGTTCAAGTTACCATGACCATTATATGTTATAAAGTTACAACTTTATACTACTGTACAGCTTGCTAGCTAGTGGACTGTGAAATGTGTATTTAATCTTTATATGTATTGAATGTCAGGAGTAACTGTATTGTATATGTAATGTATGTATGCGCAAGTTGCACTAGATACATAAATATATGGGAGGGTGTAAGAACCTAGCAACCCTACAGATTCCTAAGCCCTGATGTACTCTAACACATAAATAGTGAATTTATAAATAAGTACGGGATGTCTGCACCAAGAGACCTAAGGTAAAAAACGGAGCACTACGGGTAGGATCAAAGGTTCGAGGTGGTAGGATTATCTCAAAGCTATTGGACAGGCTCACCACGATAATTAAGGGCTTGAAATAGTCTTCGCCACTTTGTGAGGAAGCGAGAAATGAATACGACAGAGCAATATTCAAATCTGATTTATTGTTCAAAGAGAATATCTTAAATACTACTTACACCTATTCAAACATACATAATATTATTTAAGTGAGCTGTTGGTGTATTGCGCACCTTCAGCTATTAACATTTTGGAACACACGTGAGTCGTGTCAGCAATTGATCAATATTCGAATAAAATATAACAAAATTACTCTTCAGCTATATTTGGAACACATGTGAGCCGTGTCAGCAGTTGGTCAATGTTCAAATGAAATCTGAACAACTACTGAATTTTCAAGCTCACTTTTGCCTCTTTATTTAAACTATAAGAATATCAAAAGTTGTTCTAATAGTTGGTGAAAACAAAGGGAAGCCAAATAATGTTGTCTGTGTTTAATAATTTTGATGTAATACGTTATACTATTTTTTTACTAATTGTTTTGTTTAAGCAATGTTGATATATATTTTATAATAATAATATTTAAACAATAATTAATAGAAAATTTAAATAAATTTAAAAAGCTTGGTCCCAGTGTCAATGTACCTTTAAGCCTGGCAGCATTTCCTCGCACTATATTAGCACCTGTGCACTTGAACCACACGGTCCGAGCACATTTACTCCGAAGCGAACAAAATCAAACACCTTTTATAATTTTCCTTTTATTCTTATTTCGATTTTTGCACCAAGCAAATATATGGAAAAAAATTAGTGTGAATGCGACAGGTCACAAATCATAGAATAGAACATATTGTGTAACAAATCATCATGTTCACGTCAAAGCGTGGGAGATGTGGTGGGAAGCACAATCCCGATGCAATGCGAACTACGTATATTGTAGGGTGACTATAATCATAAAATACTGTGTACAATATAGTCAATGTGTAACAATAAAAATTTATTCCCATGGGGCGATGACTGAAGTAGATGATCAACCATCTATACCATATAAAGATCTTATGGAGATAGAGATTGCGGTACATAGCCCTTACAAGCCACACGGATTAAGATTAGCTTAAAACTAAGCTAGCTTTACCAACATCTATTTATTATTATATATCATACCCTCTTATCTTACCTATCTTACCCGCTCTACGCCCTTGACTTGCGAACTGGTAGTAAATGTAAATTTACAATTAATTTAACTTCTTTTTGACGTTGATATGACTATATGAATAAACATATTTTGAGTTTGAGTTATAATTATACCTTGTTTGCGGCCTCCCACTAGGTGCACAGATGACCTGGTGAGGATGAAGGGAAAGCGTTGGAAGCAACCCGCGGGGAATCAGTAATACTAGAGATTTTGGGGAGGGGCCTATGTCCAGCAGTGGACGTCAACATGCTGTTACGAACGAATGAATTATACATTAAGGATTTTATTAGTATAATTCGTTCGTTATATAAAAATAAATTAAAATTAGATTAAATGATGTATACATCAGTCACGTTCTAAATATTATATAAAAGATATTTTAAGATATTGTCTTTTGTTAACATAGCTTTTACACATTGAAAGAAAACACTTTTTTTACCGGATTGAAGCAATGTATTATTATAAACTTTAAAGTGTGACACGCGGTAAAGCACGCGAAACGTCGGAAAAAATTAAATGATGTAAAATAATTATAAGTTCATTATAATACATAGCTTCAATCCGGTAAAAAAAGTGTTTTCTTTCAGTGTCATAAGTAGTATGATTTATTAGTATAGCTTTCATTTGTTTCCAACACAAATAAATATTTTATTTATTATTATTCCTTATTTTTAGAAGTGACTTAATACTAATACAATAGAAATATTACAAATAAAAAAATTAAACTAAAAACATAATATAAAGTATATTTATATAAGATATAGTATTATAAATAAAATTGCAACCGCTTACCACGCCGAGTGTGATTATTTGTCACACGCAGCCCCAGTCTCTCCAACATTGCCGCATTCTATATTCTACATCTAAGGACTTTAAAAATATAATTTGATAGTAAATATTAAATATTACTTCTAAGTAAATATTACTATCTCTACCATACCCAAGACTAACAAAGTTGGATACATAAACTGGGTAAAATGGCTACGCTCCATACAAATGTACATACGGTGTAAATATATCTCGTAAATTTATTTTTAATACAGTTGCTCAAAAAGTGGCGTATTGCAGGGACGCATAGCGTTCGCGATGTGAGCTATTACACACTCGTGCTTTATCTTTACCTTTTTCGCACCTTTCTTTTTCTTTCCCAACTGTCAAAACAACTATTAAAAAGAAAAAAACCAACCACGAAGTTTTTACAAAAAAAAATCATATAAGTTTTTTTTATGATTCATGCAAATATTTCTAAAAAGAAGCTACTACTTTGTTTCAATTCAGATTTAACGATTTAATTCAATGAGTTAGGTTAGGTTTCATTTCATATCAATAAAAAATTCTACTTAAGACCTGGCTGTATGGGCATTTTTCCCTTTGCCTACCCAGAATGGGTGAAGAAAACAAAAAAATCTCTGCTTATAATCTTTTACAGTTGGCGCACCTTTCCAATACTGTTCTTGCGAGTTTATTTGTTTGTTGCACAAAATGAGTAATTTCGATGATGTTTTATTTGAATTAACACCATCCGAACTCAGTACAATTGCACAAAATGCTTCGAAGACATTTTACCGGAAAAATAAAAAAGTCGCTACATATCTACATACCACGATTTTATGGCGTGGATAGAAGAGAACAAAGCAAATAGTTTTATTAAATTGCTTAATTTTTTCACAACCGTATTAAAAATTGTTGTTCAGTACACGTGCGGAACCGTCATTGCAATTTGTTCCGACATTTTTCGGAACTCTTTGCAATTACAGGCTATCCGCACTCGTAATGAAATATATTATTTTATTTATTAAAGAATGTGTGAAAAAGTGAAACTTATTTATCGGCGTTGGAAAAAAATATACGGTCAATTTTTTTCCGTTACGTGCCATCTTTTTCATGTGCCTACCACGGATGATTCGAAGATATTCGAAGCCATTAATAACAAAAATATATAATAATGATAACAATGATAGTAATAAATGAAATTCTATATAATAATGTTCGTAGTAATAAGGTAAAATGAAATAATTGTATTATGTGTGTTCATGTCTTAAGCATTTTGATAAACTTTATCTAATATTATTTTATTTAACCAATTTCTGTAAAGTTCCATATAATTAGTATATCCTTTTTTAAAATATAAGGTCATAAAGAAGTTTCACTTCTTACGTGTGTACACTAGTACAAACACTCATTTTTATTTCTTGTGGGGCCGAAACCATAAGCTTACATTCCAAGTGGCTCCTAACAAGTGCATTTTACAATTCCATTATATATTTCAGAATCGGCTAAATGATCTATATGTATATATATATATATATATTATATTGAATTCAGGTTATATTACATGAGGTCTGGATGGAACTCCACCTTGGGCTTCCTCCAGTTTATGCTATTCATATTTGTTTTCTGTTGCTTGCTCGCTACAGCAATTTCATCCTCTGACCAGCTTTTTTTTAGTCTTCGTATTTGCCACTAAGCGCTTGGCTTATCTCGATATTGTGCTAAGTGCCCAACCCAAGACCACTGAAATTTTAGAGCGAGGTCCTTTGTTGTCTATCTTACCTTAAAGGAAGGAGAAGAAGTGATAATATATTGTTACATTACATACAAATTTCTTATTCGATTGCAGAAATACTATAATTTAGATGCCTTAAAAAGCCCAATTAAACAATGTAGGAAGTCATTTTTCAAAATCTCTATTCATTCCCAATCTTCTAAATACGCTTGAATATTTCGTAGCCATTTTGCCGCCTGGTTACCAACACATGTAGGAAATATTAAAAGCTTCACCGACTCTGGCTACACTTGATATCATATGCACCCTAAACGCGCCATTTTAAGCGCTTTAACTGCCAATACTTTGCTATTCAACTTGTGATATGAAGCATTATATCGAATTCATATGCGCATTTTATTGATGCAATAACTTTGATTGATTGATTGACGATTTTACTTACTTAATTATTTGAATTATTATTATATAGTAGTATTTTATTTACGCAGGGCTTAAACCTATGTTTTAACGCGCTTAGGTTAGATTACATTACAAATTAAGGCATGACTAAGGCATGTAAGTAATATGGAAACTGACGCGTGATTAACATATTTGGACATACATCTTTCTCAGTGAAATCTTTTACAAGTAAATCTATCTCTTGTAATGCCAGCGTAAACACAATTGGCAAAAAAGAGACAAAACGTCCTAAGTTAAAACAGCGCAATTCGAAGGAATTAGTTTTATCATTCTGTACACTTTTTGACACAGCCTCTGGTTACGTCTCTCTTATCCTTGACTGGAGAGCCTAATTAAAAAAAATTCAACATGACTTATTTAAATTTATACATTATTCTTAGAAAATAATCCTTTATAATGTATTTTAAAGATACTTAAACAATTTTACATAGGAAAATAGCATTATGAAAGTAATTCGAACGGGATCCGAGCCTTCCGAGAATATTTTAATAATGGTTTGTTGTTACTAATAATTTTATTATCAAAACACTGGTTTTGGTTTCGTTAAGTATTTTATTATTTCAGAAAATTTTGTTCCAGTTAAAATAATTTTGTATATAACGATGAGATTTTGTACTGTACTGATTCTGGTACATAAGTTGGATTCAGAAATAGTATATAATATATATATAATAGTATATGGTTGAGATCAGCTGTTTTTTTTACTCAGCACTTTGAATACAGCTCTGCTATTTAAAAAGGATGCACCAGGACATTAAACTAATACATTGCCTGTGACAGTTAAATAAAAAAAATAAAAAAAAAACACTCAGTTGACAGTTAAATAGTTAACGGTTTAACCAGATCATCCAACGTGCTTCTAGACGAGCTAGTTTGAAAAGCTAAATCTATGTTTTCATAGAATTTCATGTTTTAAATAAACAGTACCTGTGTCTAGCCTATCGGACTGATATAGGGACTGATTATTATATATAAAAATTTAGCTTTATTATATGATAAAAACATAAATATATCGTTTTAAACTACGCTCGTCTAGAAGTCCGCCGGAGTTGTACCCCTTGGTTGTTGGTATTTGTTTATTGTGAATTAATGGAATGGCTCCTTCATTCTTTGTATTCAAAAAGTATGAACCCATAATTCAAGCGGCGGCTAAATAGGCATGTCTGAGACTGTGTGGCTGAAAACTTCGGTCTAGTTCTGTATTCAAAAAAATGTGAGCCAAGTTAAATTCATATGTACTTATTTAAATACAGTATTACTGGTAACAACAACTTAAAGCTAAGTTAGGCAATGGGCAAAGCTTTGGATTTATTTTTTGTCTATGTTGCTTAAAACAATTTTGTTTCTCACATACACATACCCACGTCTTCAAAAAAAGACATTTTGAACTAAATGTGTCCGAACTTCTATAGTAATAAAGAAGGTTGTAACTAAGCGCGGTTAAGCCAAGTGTTCCTTAGAGGCGCATAAATCAAGTGTTAGGTGTAATCTGAACTCGCTTACTAATTTATCCGTCGTGGAGCTGACAGCATATCATTTCTCATCCTCTTCTATGAGATTATTGTGTAAATGAAATTGAACCTCGAGAACTCATCTGCGATCATTTTATACCACATTATCATTACAGTATACTAAATATATAAAATAAAATATTTATTGATAAATCAAAATATACTCGACCAATTATATTTTTATAGAATATATATTACACGATTTTTTATCTGTGCTAAATAATATCTATTTTCTAATCAGCTTGCAAGAATTGCAGGTGGAAGCCTCCTACAAGGATTTCAATAAATCTCTGTATCCAGGTCAAGCCAGCCGTTTTGATAATGTCATCCGCCCATCTCATAAGCGGCCTTCCTCGGTATCGTTCCTAAAAAACGGCCTTCCCTGGTCGCCCTTATGGTCTATAGATATTCTACAGTTTTGCTACGATAGATTATCTTTTATTAATAAAAAAAAATAAGTAATTGCACCGGTGGAACCAAAGGTTCCGTCACTTACATCACAGCATAATATGAAAGAAAGAGACGTAAGAGTACTATGATTAAATTACTGTAATTAGAACGATTTAGTTTTTTTAATGAGGGGAAAAATAAATAAGTAAGATTTAATAAATAAGACTTCTAAACCAAATATGAGAAAAAGTTGACTCCTCAAATAAATCTCATTGATCCATTTTTGAATCTAGTAGTGAAGGACTTTCTGCTTCGCAGCTCGAACCACTTATTTCAAATCCAGGAAATCAAAATTGGCTTGTTCATTTAGTCTAGTATATTATGAACGGCATGGAGGCAAGGCATTCACTCATTTGACCCTTCTTTAAGAACGCATTTTTTCCAAAAGATTATGCAGATTGAACATTATTGACGAGCTGGTCTGGATATAGATAGTTGCTCCCCTCACACTTTGAAATCAATGTTCCTTTAGTTTTTATTATTAAATCGATGTTTTAAATTAAACATGTATTATTTTTCTTTATATACCAATGCATCAGTGGGCCGTTGCAAAGCTTTTGTAAATAATACAATAATTTTAGGTGACATTTACGTATTGTTTTTGCGTCGATTGATTGCAAATATTTTGCAAAGAACAAGTTTACAAGCCTTTCAATAACGTGCACTGTTTCCTGATGTACGGATTACATTCATAGCAGCGCAGTTGCGGCGATATTTTTATCTAGAGAACAAACATTAAAAGCATCTAAGAATTGGTACTATCTTTTACTTATATAGTGCCAAGTTTATTGGGAAGTACTGTCGTCACTTCCAAGTTGCCAAAAAACTTTGATGACAAAATTTGGGGAAATAAGCCAAGTATTAAAAAGTTTTAATATTGACAATTTGACAATCGTGGAGGCAGAATGCATAATTCCTTCCATATCATTTTGACATTTGTTCCACCACTGATTGTTTTTAAAGGCAGTTTCTGCCGCGCTTTTAACTATCACTATGTGGAAGCAGCTGCCTACTGAAGAATTCCGAAACTAAACTTTTCCGGAATTCTGGAAGCAATTTTATTAGTACATCATTCAATTCTCGCTCACGAATGTTAGTCTAGACAGCCAAAAAATACAGTGTACTGTTTTTTCAATCATCTATACTGTCACTAGCTAATTTTTATACGGCTTTCATGAAATATTTAAAATAACCTGCCTTTGGAATTGAAATTCCCTTGAGAGCCGGTTTTTTTTTCGAATAGTTCCTTTGGCCTAAATCCTAAATTCACGAAGTCTAGACAGAAGCCACAAATTTAAATAAATTCCATATTCATCTCTGTGTTACATCTAAGACATTATATAAATGTACAGTGCTGATTCTCTAGGGGCCTTTACAGTTACGGCTTCATAGAAATACTTTTAGCTAGAAATATTTTATACAGCTTTCTACAATGGAAATATTACAGTATGGGGAAACCCGCTACGACCTATTGTAATATAAGGAAATGTTGTTTTGTTTTAAAATGAAGTTGTTTGAATTTTAATTGAATGATTGGATTCGTAATACGGACTAAAACCCTGACACCTGAGTGTCTTGAATGTTCTCAGGGTGCGATCTTTAACCTTGCAATATTTAAAAAAGTTAGTGACGACGTATCTAAGGGGATACCAATATAAATATATCGTAGTCTTGGCCTCAGTATCTGTTTTCTGATATCTTTTTCATCTGTTAAGTATCTCTCCATCTTCATCATTTCTGCCGTTTGTCGACCTTTTGGCATTTGATGGACAGAAAAGTCCATTTGTACACAGCCCCGGATCGAAGGTACGCACTCAGGGCTGAGAGTTGCACTCTGGATCCACTTGGCCAACTAGTTGTTTATATAATTAAAAAGTTTAAATAGCGCATCATTATATTAGGTCCTTACATATGAAATTGGCGTTGTGTATGGGAGGAACAGAAAGTCGAATATTTTTAAATATAATATATTTAATTAATATTTAAGTATGAACCATTGTTTTCTATGCAATTTTGCCATCTCATAGGTAGTTCATTGATCCCTTTACTAAAAAAACCATTCGGACGGGAATCAGTAAAATCTGTGAAGGTGATTTGGACTGCCCCATCAGAGTAATTTTTTTTCCCTTGCAAGAAGTTGATCAAATTTAAAAAAAAATGGTAATCTGTTGAAGCAAGGACCGGGGAGTACGGAGGATGTCTTAGACATTCCAATTGAAGCTCTTCTAATTTGGTAGCCATCTGTTGTGCAGTGTGTGGTTTAGCGTTGTCGTGAAGTAGCAGTGGCGTGGAGCGATTGACCATCCTAGGTTGTTTAGCCGCTAGCTTTTCCATCATGGTTTGCAATTGCTGACAATAGACATCAGCCGTAATAGTCTGGCCAGATTTGAGAAAACTGCAATGAACAATACCGGCACTAGTCCCCAAACGCTTACAAGTAACTTTTTTGGGGTTAATTTTCGCTTGGAGCAGGATCCAACCATTGCGCTGAGCACTTCCGATTATCTTAAAGAATCCATTTTTCATCACAGGGAATGATTCAGTTTAAAATACCTTCATTATTGTGCCGGTTCAGTAATGTAACGCAGCAGTCGACGCGCGTTTGCCGGTTTGCTTCAGTCAATTCGTGAGGTACCAGGTGGGTACCTTTACCTCAAGCTTTGCTTCAAGTGAATCAAAACAGTTTTATCACTAACACCGCAGCCTGTAGCTAACTCGGACGTGGTTTGCGATGGATCCGCTTCCACAATAGCCTTCAATACTTCATTATCAACTTGGGTCTCAGGCGTCCACGGGGCTTGTTCTGCAGGTCGAAATTTCCAGAACGAAAACGTTGGAACCAAAAACGAACTGTGTTTTCTTTTGCAACATGACCGCCATACACATCATTCACCCTTCGAGTCGTTTCCGCAGCACTAGTGCCACGGCGGAGCCTCGTACTCGTAAATAATGCGATACTTTAAGTATTCCATTTTGTAAAATGAGTGACGCAAACAGAAAAAAACAGAAGAAAAAACAAATGAATGACGGTCATCGAAGCTCAAATACATGAGTAAATAGCTGTACAAATTTGAATTTGGAATTCCTTATTCCTTCCTTTCCCAAAGAAGAGAACATCGTGATTAAAGTGGCCAGTACGAAATACACCAATTTCATATGTAAGGACCTAATATATTTACATCCAAATAATTTAATTGTTTATAGTAGATAAAACGCTGCTCTGTGTACTGATAATGTATTACTTTGTAAAAGCATAACATCAAAAACCTAATCTGCTTCATAATACCTAGGTAACACTGAAAATGTTTACAAAATGAAAAACGGCTTGATGTAGAAAGTTGCCAATACTTTTATTGGTTTTCGAAGTAATCTCCGTTCTTCTTTACACATCGCATTCCGTCGCATTCGATGGAACCCCTGAGAAAAGCAGTGGGCCAATTCTTCCTTGTGGGGTCTCTTCTATGACATCTTCAGGGCTCGTAAAGCGAATACCGCGAATTTTATCTGTAGTTCTTGGGTATAAATAAAATTCGCAGGGCGCCAGGTCAGGACTGTATGGCGGATGACTCATTATCTCGACATCTGCTATAGTCAAATATTCACCAGTCCATGCGAACGTGTTTCTGGTCGTCGGTTAAAGTATGCGGAATCCATCTGATACAAAGCTTCCTGACGCCTAAATATTACTATAATATTTTTTGAACTTGACTCATACCAATACCTAGGCTTGCCCGTATCTGCTGATAGGTCACTCTCTTATCTTCCTCTATTATGCGTTGCACAGCACTGATGTTATCATCAGTAGTCGCTGTTAAAGGACGTCTCCCATGTGGATCATCAATGAGATTGCTACGTCCACGCTTAAACTCATTAAACCAATTGTAAATAGTGGCACGACATGGAGTTTCATTAAGAAATGCTAATTGCAGCCTATCATAACTTTGTTTTTGAGTAAGCCCACAACGAAAATCATAATGTTTCATTGACCGAAAATTTTCTCGCTTTAGTTTCACGTGTAACAAGAGTTTTAGATTTGCTGCCAATTCAGAAAAACAAATGACAAATGAATGCTAATATACGTTACCAAAGAGTTCTAAAATTGAAATTCAAAAAGTTTTCATTAGGATTGTTTCTAACTGGCCCGTTCTAAACATTTTCAGTTTTACCTTCTTACATCTTAAGTCCAATTTTAAACCGATCTGCATCTAAACAAGAACGGATTTCAAAACACCGAAAGCATCCACAGTACACCGTGATAATACAAATTTTCTCGATATTTATAATACATAAATAGCTCGTACATATTCAATTGTTTACTGTAAATATGTAATTAATTCACTATCAGTTGTAGGGTACTTATACAGTGCCTATGCAAGCAATTAATTATTTTGTTCCGATATTGGCCATTGTAAATAGAATTCACTGGCATAGATATATAAGGATGGAAGAGTAATGAAGGTTTTTTTTAATGTAATAAGAGGCAAACGAGCAGGAGGCTCACCTGATGTTAAGAGATACCGCCGCTCATGGACACTCACATTGCCAAAAGGCTCGCAAGTGCGTTGCCGGCCTTTCAAGAATTAGTACGATCTTTTCTTGAAGGACCCTAAGTCGAATTGGTTCGGAAATATTTCAGTGGGCAGCTGGTTCCACACAGTGGTGGTGCGTGGCAAAAACTGCCTTAGAAAACGCTCAGTTGTGGAACGACAGACGTCGAGGTGATAGGGATGGTATTTTGTATTTTGACTTGACGTCCGATAATGAAACTCAGCTGCGGGTAATGAAACTCCCCATGGTAAATGCCGGCAAGGCAACGCCAAGAGAGGAAAGTGACTGGTCGTCGACGATTCGAATCGCTCTTCGTTGAATACGGTCAAGTGGAAGGAGCTGGTACTGGGGAGCTCCCGCCCAGAGGTGAGAACAGTATTCCATGCGGGGCCGAATTTGCGCTTTATAGAGTTGCAAGCGGTGGCCCGGAGTGAAGTTCTTTTTATTAGGAAAATGCGTTTTTTTTGTTTGCAAAGACAGCTTTGTGTTGGGGAGAGATTACCCGCAGAACACCGCACATAAAAAAATTAATAGATGTGGCGTATGTGTAAGCTTAAATAGTAGTCTAATAGCTTATTAAGCTAAGGTTTTTTAGATTCGATGAAACTTTTGTCCCTTACTAAGCTTTTCAGTAAATTGTCATGGAATAGTAATTTTGATTTTAATGCACGTGATAACAGTTTTCCAACTGCTACCATAGAGAACAAACTTAATCTGCCAATTAATCTCATAATAAATTGTAATACGCATTTAATCCAGTACAGATGTCAGGTTAAGCTGGGTAGACGTTTTGACATACACGGGTAAATAGCGCTATACATCGACTTTGAATCCTGCCCTTAGAAGCCAATCTATAACAATTATACGACTTTATGAGAAAGACTTACGTAGAATTCGAAATGGGGATTTTGGACATAAAAAAAGATAAATGAGATTTCAAAGAGTGATCGGGTTAAAACGTTATTAAGAAGTCCATTAAACTTGGGAAAAATAGCAAATACTCCACGAAATTCCGATGAAACACTCAATTTTTTTCAGAATTCACTTAAGAATTCTGAAAAAAATTGACGCAAAACACTAAGTGAATTCTGAAATTGTTTGTAACTTCTGAATAATTTGAAATACTTCCTTATTCCATCAACAGGATATTATTTTATTAACCATTTCTAAAAACTGATTTAAGATAATCTAAACAAGATAGGGCTGAACAGCTAACACGAAATTAAACACCTTAAATTTATTAATTGTTAAACAACAGATCACCACTATTCAAACAATAATAATTATAAGTAACGTATGATGGGAGCGACGAGGGAGTGATACACCGCGTGTCCTGACAACCACGTATCCCTTACTTCGCTTGAGTATTTTTTATATTCATATTATAAGCTGAAAATATATTTAAACTAAAACGATGAGTAATACGTTAGAGATTGACAATTCGGTCAAAAGGAAAAGCTGGTATTTGGGAGCACCAGCCCAGAGATGTGAGCAGTATTCCATATGAAGTCGTACTTGAACCTTGTAGAGCATACGTTGTACCACAGTGAAATTTTGCTTAACCATACCCAAAACGCTTTTTTGAAAGCTATTGTTTATACATTTCTTTTCGAATGTTGACTAATGTATTAGAGTTAAATAAAGCATGTGTAATCCAATACATTAAACTAAGTTTATGTTCTTAGTCCAGCTGGTCTATAAATCATTTTTGACAAAGGTCCAAGAGTCGTAAAACACACGATACGCGGAATGGTATTTAGTTCAAATAAGTTACGTCATCATTATTATATATTTAGAGTTACTTACTTACTATTCGTTTTATAGTTTGTGGCAAACATCAATTATTATTAGGTTTAGATATTATGTAAGGTGTTAATTGCAATGCAGAGCAGCGTCGGCCTAGTGGCTTCAGCGTTCGACTCTCATCGCTAAGGTCGTAGGTTCGATCCCCGGCTGAGCACATTGGCGCACAAAGACAGAAAATCCCAATGGATTTTTGACTTTCGTTCGAACGGTGAAGGAAAACATCGTGACGAAGCCGGCTTGCCTTAGACCCAAAAAAAGTCGAACGCGTGCGTCAGGCATAGAAGGCTGATCACCTACTTGCCTATACGATTAACAAATGACATGAAACCGATTCAGAAGTGTGAGGCCAGGACCTAAAAAGGTTGTAGCGCCATTGATTTTTTTTACAATTTTACAATTATGTATTTTTTTAGCGAAATACAAAAATCCCGAATGGCTTATTGTAAACTATTGTTGTGTGTAATGTTATACCATAAAATGTTGATTTTATTCCAGCCATAAGTTCTGTTACAAATGAAAATGCATTTTTTTAATGAAGTAATGTAATATTTTTAAAATTTATACCTACATATTTATTAAATTCTTAGCAACAAATAAAAAATATTCTATTCGAAATGGCTACCTTTGGCTCAAAATCGAAAGTCCTTTCCAGCCATAATTTAAAAAATCAAATTAATTAAAAAGTTGAAAGAAAGAAAAGTTACAGTTTTTAAGTATTTATGGCCAGACTATTTATAATGTTCTTAGTTTGACTTAAGATTTATAAGTTTATATTTCATTCGAACATTGGTTGAATTTGTTGTTGGTACAAGGTGTATTATTTAAAATTTTGTTTTATCTACAATACATTAGAATTATTATTACATTATTCAATCCTCACAAAACGACAACTCAAACCCCTAAATAAAACCCCACCACTTTGAACCTCGGATCCTACCCCTAGGATTCCGTGACCTTAGGTCTCTTGGTGCTATGTTAGGGTACAACTGTAGTGCTGTTATACCCACACACTCCTGATACTTAACACATAAATTTAAATACACATTTTACAGTCCATTAGCTGACAGGCTGTTCACAAATGATTTTGTATTTAAAAAATGCGTAGCTAACTGACAAACATTTTTTTATGGAAAATATAAGCAACTATCTTTTTTAATTAATAGGAGGCAGGAAACTCACATGATGTTAAGTGATACCGCCGTCCATAGATACTCACATTGTCAGAAGGCTCCCAAGTGCGTTATTAAGATTTGGTACGCTCTTTTCTTGAAGGTCCCAAAGTCAAATTAGTTCGGAAATACTATAATGGGTACATACATACATTCCACTTAGTGGTGGTTTGCGGCAAAAACTACCTTAAGAAACGTTTGGTTGTAGAACTTGTTGTGATTAATTGTATTCTGACTTGAAGTTCGATGATGAAACTCAGCTGCAGGTATTAGTCCGAACAACTCCAAATAATGTTACCTTTACAAATATATATATATATATATATATATATATATATATATATATAATGTATGTATGCGTGTGTATAAAAAATTAAATTCCTGTTCGTTTGTCTCACTAAAATTCGAGAATGTAGAACTGTTTGGTGATCTTAAAATGTTTGTGGGAGTTATAAACAGTGTTGTGTTTCATATATGTAGTATAAGGTCCGATCTTTTTGGTCTGTTTTAACACGCTGCGCCATCATTTTAAAAGAACTGTTGCTTTGGAGATCTAAAAGATCCTAAGAACCTAAAGACGTAATCAGTCTCCTAAAGATACAGTTTTGAAAATATTATATCTTCCAAAAAAACAATAACATATATTTTGAAGTTTTTGTGGGTGAAAGATAGATATTGCTTTATATTACGCCAGGCTTACACATTTATGACTTTGGAATAAACTACGAATACCAAAAAAATATTAGGAATCGATTGTACCTCGTACCGCAACCGAAGATAGTTCAATATGAGTAGTGATGGGAATAAAATAATATTACAGTTATCGATTCAAATTGATTGCTTGCGTTGCGCGAAAATGGTAACAACTCGTTTAAGAGAAACAGTACCACAAAATCTACGAGTAGGTATCATAGGATCAGTAGGTATAGTATTATTGTTGGACTGGATGTCGTATTCTGAAGCACACTAAGTCATTTTCCAATATATATATATATATATATATATATATATATTTTTTCATTGCTCACTGCTCGTGCTCCGACGTAGAAAGGTTCATCCAAAGGTACGTCAAATATTTCATAATCACAGAATCACTGTCATTATTAGCCAATGGAAAAATTTCAACATTTTCCAAAAAAAAAAATTACTGGACGATTCTACAACGTTGATTTTTTGTTAGAAACCTCATAAAAATAAAGACTTTTTCTTTTAAAAGCACGTATTGTTTATCAAAATTGTTATTGAGCGTTATTTCGAAAACGTGCGCGCGACTTCCCGGCTCCCATGTCGATGCTAAGACAACACTAAAACGCGTAACGCAGCGCCCAAGTCGCACTCTCTTGCGTCTACGAGGCGTACGATTTCACAAGTACCCACGTATCTCCTAACGCAAGGAATTAAAATAATTACAGTACTGTGCGTTAGGGACCAAATCCATCTCTAATTTCTTTTTTAATGTCCTTGAATTCAGTTACAAGCAGGAAGCATATATGTATATTTGTGCTGCTCATACTTAAAGAACTTTACACGTTAGACACTCCCGCAAAAGTTTTACCTCAAATATATGTAGATGATACTAAGTTCACCGGGTCATATAGTATATGATATCAATTCGTTTTAGCGATAATAACGTATGAATAACGAAACTATCTTAAAGTTCGTTTATCAAAAATTGCTTACTGAATGTTCAAAACTCAGGTTCGAAAAAACAGGAAATCGTGACCATATTACCAAAGTTGCGTTACGAGTTTTAATTAAAAATGTTTGCCGGTCACTATTTTGGCTTTGTTCGGTCAATAAAAGGTTCCCATTTTCTGCTTCTCATTAAGCACGAAACGGATCCAAAATTTATTTGAGTAAGTATTCTCCGGAATACGAATATATTTTGTTTATGAAAGAATATATATTTTTTTACAGAGAAAACAAAATATTTCAATTTGGCCGAAGCAGCTACTAAGTTGACTTACATACTCGTAATTTAGGTACATAAATTGAATATTACTTACGATTATATATCAATTTATTTTCACATAGGTTATGGTAGGCCTGTTTTTAGATACCATTTTTGTCAGGTCAATCCAACATCGGCTTTAAAAGAAAAAAAACAGAGAGTTATGTAACCTAACGTTAGTTAATTTACACATCAGTTTTAGTAAATAATTTAAAAAAAAGCAATAAATTCTAAAGAAATTAGATTTTGTAATGAGCCCTTTATTTTTATTTTATTTTAAAAGGACACACTACACAGGATATACAAAAATAAGATACATGCGAGTGCATCAATGAGAAGTGTGCACAACATTTAGAGGGAAACATTACAATGATAAAGAGAAAATTACTTAAACATTTTAATATATTTCTACCAAATTCACTATTGGTCCGGCTCGAAGGACCACAAAGATGTATGGGCTGAGACGAAACCCACACAGACTTTGATTTGAATGATAAAATATTTGTAGATAATTGATACTTTATTTGATAATTGATATATGATAACGATGCGCCTACACCGAGCGCTCGAGCCGAACTCCTCATTAAAACCTTATAAAATGCAATAGTTGCGTAAACTGCGGACGCGGCGCTCGATGTACGGTGCTAGCTCGTACATGCTCCAGGGCCAAAAAGATGATAAATGAAATTATGAACTAAAACTAATTACAAGATGATAAAACAATAATTTCTTAAAATAAAAGATATGAGAAAAATACATGTTTCTTAAATCTAATACAATGTTAGTTACATAAAATTCAACTTAGGATATATTATATATTCACTGGGAGGGAGATGTTGATATAAAATGAATGGGGGACGTAGATTTATCACTCTTTTTCACTCGAACACTTGCCCAACGCTTTAACACACTCTCACTAGAGCCCTGCTCGGGCAGGACTTTCTGCCGCGCACTTACACTTTCACTAACACCTTCCGGTTGCTGCTGGGGCCTTTAGCTCGCCTGCACCTCCACCAGACGTAGTATCCGCCGACCGCTGCCATTGTTACCACTATGATGTACATAACGGTATAGTGGTGAATGTCATGATAAGACATGCTATCATTTGTATTCAGGTATTTCCTTTTCAAGCTCTCTAACTGTTTCTGGATTTCAGTCGCTTGATCTTTATAGATGCTGTCTGATCCTTCATTGTCAGGTAACCCAGTTAATTACAAATTTATTAAATTGTTGATAGGTATGAACAAATTAATAAATGAATTAATTTATACGTGGTTTGATACTTATTTTTGACCCGGCCCCGCTATGAGATAGAAAGTAAAAATCATCTGATTTGATAAGGCAACCGGGATCGATAGAAAGCAGTCCAGTATGGGTTAATTGTATTGCCGTGCTGGTTTCTAAGCATATTATTTTAAAATGACAAGTATTGCAACAAAAATAAAAATATGTATTGAAATGATAGGTTGAAACAAATTTACTCTGGCAGGCATTTACTTTCGTTTTACAACTTTCTAAAGTATCCTGTTTCTTGCATAAACTCATATCATTGTACAAGTCAAACACGGGTTTATTAAGTCTACATAGCAAGGTATTAATGTCTTGATCGATGCATTCTTTGAGGTCAGTTTCTGATAATGATAAGAATAAATCCTTGTTTATATTTATAGACAAGTATTCGCTTACGGGCACTATGTTAATCATATTACTTCCTGATTGTTTCGGAATGGGAATGATTCTATAGACATTGTATGAGTCTTTTGTTACCAGGGGGATTAATATTTCAAAAATAAGAAATATCTTTGATATACCAGCCTTTATTTTAAATAATTTATATATATTTGATAGATTTTCATGCTCTGTCGGTAGTGAAAAGTCTTTAGATAGGTGTGATGATATTATATTGAGCTCCTGCTGTAATTGGCTGGGGGTCAACAGATGAATATTAAATTTTCCATGAAATGCGTCGGTAATTGTATCTAATAAGTATCCTTGAATCGTCTTAAGCTTACTCAGCAAATTATTTGCTGTCATGGCTGATAGTGTAAATTCATTAAATAAAGAATTGTTTTGTAAGTCTGATTATATGAACTATGAAAGACTCAATTTCATTAATCTTTTTTGTGACTATTTTATGTTGTTTTTCCATGATAAGCTCAGCTCTCTTAATGAGATTGAACTCAGCTTCAGCGACTCAGATCATCAGTGGCTGCAGCATCTTACGCCTGAAGATATGGAGACTATCATAATTGGCTTTAGTATTTAATTCGTTCGACACTTTTGTCCTTATAGGTAACAAACGTGTCACTTAGTTTTAGAACCCATACAGATTGTTTGTTAGTCCCCCTAATTAGGATAGTTTTGGCCACAGTTAAGGCCATGTTTTAAACGATTCAAGAACGAGAGAAGATTGTGTATTTGCGTGTTGTTGGCACTAGACTGTAAGTGCGTGTTCCTATTTCACCATGCCGCCTGCTGATATCATGTGGAACATGGTTGATTGCAGCTCCTTACAAACGTTGTGTAATACAAAAAAAAGTTGGCGATTAAAAGGAGGGGCGAAGAGTTTATTGCCAGTTCTTCTCTTCCGTTCTACGCCCTTGATTTGAGAACTGGCAGTAAATGCAAAATTAGAAGCATTTAATGTATATATTTTTTTTTTGACGTTCACGCTACCGACTTTTTGAGTCTAATAATGCGATTCGCGCGAGTTTGATAATTCGCACATAGACCGAAAGTCTATTAGTATACAGCCGGGTTTGAACCTCAGGGGTGAGATTTGAACGATAATAGTCACTAGGTCAACACTGCACTAAAATAATAATAAGAAATAGTCAAATTTGTCCCAGTTTACAGCTGCCTGTTGACTGACGAGAAAACTCATAATTTTTGCCATTAATTATTACAGTAATATAGTGAATAAGAGTAATTCCTCCTTTGAACTCTTTGGAGTAGAGACTCTTAGGTTGACCTTTGCACTTGAACCCTTGAGGGTTCAAGTGCAAAGTCGCTAATTAAAGATTTAAGTTGGCGCCTGATTGATAGTAGGTACCCCAGAGCTGGTGCCTCCTTTGCTCAAAGAATAAGTATCACAATACTGCGAGGAAATGCTGTCAGCGTTTAAGGACCAAACTTATTACATTTTTTCTAATTTTTATTATTACTATGTAGGATAAGAAAATTGTGAAAACTGTAATATATTTGATTGTTATAATTATTAATAAGTAATTATAACTAATATAAAATGTTATTCATAGAAACCATAAAAATATTTTAACGGAAAAGCCCAATTCTTATTGATTGCCATTGGATCAAAAAATTCAATTAACCCACTAACATCAATCTTCACGAAACAATATATGAACAAAAATTTCTTTATAACTATAAGATACTTCCTGTTTTGTGTTCATCAATCATTTGCAATTTCCTAAGTCGCGATAATCCCTTTTGGATTTTTCTTAGCTACGGTCTGGAAAGTTTTTGGTTTTTTAATTCTATTTATTTAACGGTTGATGATTTAAGTGTTTATTTCAATTTCAAAACTTCTATATAATCCTTTTTATTATGTAAATTGGATCGATAGAAAATTGGCATGGATTCATTCCATTTTAAGGTTTATATATTTTAATTTAACTGGACATCCACGCACATATACGCATAAATATAGCTATAAGATAGTGATGTTATTGTATTTATAATTTCTTCTAACGTTTATGTTTACCATTATTGTCATACATTTTAGAAGTGTTAACTTATAATATAATATACCTTAGATATAGCATTATGTATAATGTGGTGAATTGAATAAATAAATAAATATATTTTTACTGATTAAAATGATAGCGACGGTAGCGTGATACAATTTTATATTTATATTTTATAATGTTGTTATTTTTTCTCATGTAAGTGTTTTTAATGAGAATAAATTTCTATATACCTAAAAGATACAACCCTCGTTCATAAAGAACGAACTTAATGAGTTGCAGAATCAGTTACCATTCTTCCAGAATAATTACCAGTTAAAATTCTTTAGCTACCATCACACTGAGTTCAACCAGCGTCGTTATCCTAAGTATGATGTCCCATAAACTTAACGGTTGATAGACTCTTCTATAAAATTGCTAATGGCCGATATGTCATGTAAGTATAAAACATTGTTAATTAAAATAATACATCTATAAATAAAAAAGATTGTGTGCGTGTACTAGTGCACACACGTAAGAAGTGAAACTTCTTTATGACTTTATTTTTCGAAAAATGATCTACTATATGCAACTTTACAGAAATTGGTTAAATAAAGTTTAATAAAAGGCTTTTATTCTTCTCTTCATAGACAAATGAATACAAATAATACAATTATTTCATTTTACCTTATTACTAACATTATTACAGAATTTCATCAATTGTAATAGAATCATTACTGTCATTGTTATCGTTATTATATATTTTAGTTATTAATGGTTTCGAATCTCTTCGAATCAACCGTGGTAAGGACACGAAAAAGGTGCGTAACGGAAAAATGTGACGCGAAACCGAAAATGTGACGGTAATTTTTTTCCAACATCGATAAAGAAGTTTCACTTCAAAAGTTTACAATAAAATATTAACAATCGCGTCCATCGGTATAAATATCAAAAGACATCGTCGGGTAATCCTTCACAGCGCTGGCTCAATCCAAAATTGTTTATATCGGTTTTACTTGCATCTTATCAGTTTTTATTTGCAAACAGCATTCGATCGGTTGTAAATCGGAGTATCTCATAAAACATTTAAATGATGTCCATAAAACGACAAAGAGGCAAATATAACTTTAAAAAATAACGCATATTTCGAATGACGCTTAAATTGTTAATATACGTTCAATAGTATATATATATAATTTCCAATTATACAATAAAAAAGTAGTATAAATATATCTTTTTAAGAAAATGAATAACACTAATTATTTTTCCTATTTTCATAGCTAATTATTTTGCAAGAATATTGCCTGTGGAAGTGCAGGTAAGGGCTCCTCCGGCAGGCAGGTGAGGATCTACAGGTATCTCAGTCTTGGGTGAGTTGCATCCAGCTCGAGCCAGCCGTTTTAATAATGTAATTATGATCTATAGTCTAGTCTAGTCTAGTCTGACTGTCTTGCTACATGCCTTGTCCATCTCCTTTTAAGCTTTAGAGCATAGTTTAGGGGGTCAGTAGCTTTAGTAACGCTTCTTATGTGTCCAATTTTATGATTTTTTTAAATGTTGTGTACGCTTCGTTCTAGGCCCCTTTCTGATTTTTCTTTTTATCTTTTCTGTATATTTCTAAGTCTAGGAAGCATATGTTAGACATGGCAAGAGACAGCTTGACATGGTTTTAAGTATAGCCGACATATTGCTTTTAAAAATTTCCTTTAGACTCCAGAGTTTGTTCCAAGTATGTTCAATTTCTAAATAATTTTAATTCTATACTATACAAACTAGAAAGCAGGTGGATGTTAGTTTTGTTATACACTTCAACGTTAGTTATTGTTATTTCCTTATTTCATGTTCTGCAGTATTTCCTATACAATAAAATAATTTAATAAAAACAATGACGTAATTCTCAGGTATAATTGGAGTGATATTGATCAAGCACTCGGTAGGCGATTGTGATAGGATTGCGATCAATTTACTCAATAACAACCGCTTCTGTTTCAATAACAAGTATTTATGAGATATAATTTAGTTTACTTGGAGTAAAGTTATTTTAAGTAAAATATATTTCATATTTTCTTTTAAATCTGGTGCATTGAACCATCGACGCGTATTAAAAAATTGTTACCATATGTACAACAAACATACTTCTTTAATTGAATAAGTTTGAGAGAGCTTTCAGCAATAATATTAGCAGGAGTCCTTATAAGTTTTACTTATACAACCTTTTTTCTGGGTCCTAAACTAGGAAAGACGAATCGAGTCTAACGTCAAAATTGCTCCATAGACAATGCGAAAGTTTGAAGCATATTTTGTAACATTATTTCACATTCATAGTCAATAAAAAATTATACGATGAAAAATGTTACACTTTTAATGGAACTGGTTTCTTCAATTTATGACCACTATGTTCGCTTTAATCGATAGCACACGCTTTTGATTGCGAGTCCAATGAAAGCTATGGAAACGGAAATTGGAAATCCGTTCTATTAGAACTAGTATCGTGTTTGTCTTGGTCTGAATGAATTGACACGTTCAAGTTGTTCAATGACTGGCGGTTTTGTTTTTCTTCTTAACTTCCAGTTTTAGTTTGTAGCTAATTGTTCGGAAACAAAGGCAGTGATAATGAAAAATAAAGTAGTATTACTATTAATCCATATGAAAACATTAATAAGCGTACAGTATAAAATTACTTAGAAATATTTATTAAAAATTATAATCTTCATACGTCAGTCATAAAACGATCACGGATTTAACGCACCGCCAGTAAATAATGTCTCATTTATTTATTTGCTCATCACTATTACTAGAGCTCCTCACTGAATAATATCTAAACAAATACATTATACACGAAAGCCAAAACCGGAATATACATTCAAACATAAACACACATTCACTTGTCTCATTTTACTATCTTGGAGCTTAATTTCGTCGGAGACTCTTTCTGATCAAAACATAATGTATCTGTATTTTTTAAATTTACAAGTTACGCCGTCTTATTACAAGCATTTTGGCGGGCTTGTGAGACAGTGAGTGACTGTAAAACAATTATCAGGAATAACTTATACAAAAAAAATCAATTTGTAACTTAAATTTATGGAGCTTTTATAGTAAATATGAAATTATTGACGCAAAACATAAATTAAAATAATTTTAGCAATCTTGACAAAATATTGTCTTTGGTTTACATAGCTTTTACACATTGAAAGAAATAATTTTTTAACCGGATTAAAGCTATT
Source organism: Pieris brassicae (assembly GCF_905147105.1). Classification (NCBI taxonomy): domain Eukaryota; kingdom Metazoa; phylum Arthropoda; class Insecta; order Lepidoptera; family Pieridae; genus Pieris; species Pieris brassicae. The sequence continues at coordinate 13,798,878 of NC_059665.1, forward strand.
TGTATTATTATAAACTTATAATTATTTTACACGGTCACCTTAACCACGCACGCTGTAAAGCACGCGAAACGTCGGAAAATTTTAAATTTAAAATTATGTAAAACAATTATAAGTTTATAATAATACATTAGCTTTAATCCGGTTAAAAAATTGTTTTCTTTCAATCTTGACAAAAGTCGTGGTGAGGCCACGGGTAAGTATGTAAAGCGGAAAACTCTTGCGTTCCATTGTGATAATATTTTCCAATGTTTTACACTCACTCAATTCTCTGGCTCTGCAATAAAAAATGAGTCTTGGACGAAACGGTGAACTTCCGCCTCGTAACACAACTGCCTGATCTACTAAATATCCAACCATTGAAACCAAAAAACCAACAACCTGGACATAGGCCTCATGTGTGAAGTGTGTAGTAATAAAAAGAGAGTTCGAAGTCCTAAACTGAAGAACTACATAAATAATCTTACAAAAACCCAACTCTTAAATATATTGAAGTATTTTTATTGGATGCTGAGGTATAGAGAATTCCCTCAAGTTTCCTCACTTTGCTGACGTAAGCACTACACCATAACTCAAGCGTAGTCCTTCGGGACCCTGTTATTTCGTATTGAACTTGTGTCAATTTTGTTAGTTCTGTTTTTGCAACCTTGACAAATGGGTGAACTAAAATTCTTTGAAAAAAAAAGTTTATTGTCTTACCAGTGACTGTATCGCCTTATTTAATGTAATTCAACATAAAACATAAATCAGTGGCGCTACAACCTTTTTACGCCTAGGCCTCAAATTTCTATCTGTTTCATGATCATTTCTCAATGTAATAGGCAAGTAGGTAATCAGCCTCATGTACACACGCCGTCGACTTTTTGAGTCTATAGGCAAGGCGGTTTCTACACGATGTTTTCCTTCGCCGTTCGAACGAATGTTAAATGCGCACATAGACAAAGCTACTATTTCCGGTTTGTGTTTCAAAGTCAAAATCGACAATTGTCATCCTTCTTTGACTGACACCGATTTAGCGCAAACATGAGGTATGGTAGTGATAAATAAGCCCTTTGGTTTTTTATACATTCATAAATTGTATTAAAACAATCTCGATAGTGTACAATTATATTCTTTAAAGCTAACAGATACATAACCATACATAAGTCAATTACAATATTTTGTTAGCCAGCGTCGCAACCTCTAAAAACGATTAGACAGTCGACATTTATCTTCGAACGAAGAACATTTGATAAAATATAAATATGAAAATAAATGATATATTATAAATGAACATCGCTCCAACAACCGCCACCGATCTTAACTGAAGTGTTAGTAAAAATCTGTGAAAATAGAATTTGGTGATGAACCTCGATGTAACATATAGAGACAGATTTTGAATGTTACTCATATATGCGGGTTCAAGAAGATAAAACTTGGAAAACTACTTAGGAACTATTGCACTGAGATGAAACTTATCCTAACTTCATATCGCCCGCATCGTATTTGATTTTATTCATACTCCTATTAATAAATCGATATTATATATACTCTATCTATAAAGAATAGTGATCCTACGTTTTTTTATATAATAGGTCGTAATCGGGGAAGAGGATCACCTCAAGTGATGCCGTCTATGGACACTCATTGCCAGAAGGCTCGCTAGTGAGTTGCCGGCCAAAATATTATAAACAAATGTGTGAACAGTGGCTCTACGACCTTTTAGGTCTGGGTAGATATCTGTATCTTTTTCGTCATCAATTGTTTTTTTTTTCTAATAGACAAGTAGGTGTCCTCTGTGCCTGTCACAAGCCGTGGACGTAGGCATTCTTCAAGATGTTTTCCTTCACCGTACGAGCGAGTGTTAAATGTGCACAGCCAGAATTTGAATTTATGACTTCACAGAATAGCTTTTATCACTAGGCCAACACAAATTATATTAGTTACGTATGACATATTATTTTAGTTAAATTTTAAATTTGTTGCGCAATTTTGCGTGTTTACAGCTTGCGGCAGAAGATTAATGATGCGAAATATGGTTGCATTTAATGCAATTTCTCAAGTCCTTTAATTTTCATTACAATTATGTAATGTATATTTTACTGTATTTTTTATGATTGAAGTGATTTATTCCGTTACGAGTCATATTTTTCTTGTCGGTTCATTCGAAGATATTCGAAGCCATTAATAAAAAAAATATATAATAACGATAACAATTATAATAATAATTCTATTACAATTAATAAAATTCTGTAATAATCTTAGTAGTAATAAGGTAAAATGAAATAATTGTATTATTTGTATTCATGTCTATCATAATAAAAGCCTTTTGTTAGTAAATAAATATAATAAATTTCAATTTCTGTAAAGTTTCGTTTTTCGAAAAAAAGGTCATAAAGAAGTTTCACTTCTTACGTGTGTACACGCACCAAATTTTTTATGTTTACCATAATTATCATATATTTTAGAAATGATATCTTGTAGCATATACTGTACTTTGACTTGTACTTTGTTGTGTGTGAAGTTTAATAAATTAATATAAACTGTTACCTTTCAATTTTTCCACATTACACTTTACGTCTATTTTGCATTTTTTAACCACACACTACTGTATTGTATTGGAGTCATATTTTTTATCCTTATCAGCAGAAATGTGAATTTTCCGGAAATTTTAGTAAGTGCGCGAAAACAGAAGAAAAATCGGCATGATAGGTCTCTTTGTCAGAGTGAAGGAAACATCGCTCATAGGGCTTTTCCTGTTCAGTGGTTCCTGACTTACTGTAATTACAGTAGGTTATCTGTAACCGTTTCACATTGTAAAATGTCCTAAAGGGTAAAAAAAAACGAAGAACAAGCCGTCAGAGATGATTTAAGTTTTAAAATTAAAACTTCCTGGTCATTTTGTCTGCTTTCATTTATTTTACAGCACATAAGTATTGAACGAGGTTGGTATACTTTGACAGGGACCACACTTTTGAAATTTGTTTTAGTTAACAACAAGTGTAGGAAACAAAGGGTATATCAGAATTATAAAACTACAACCGTCACAAACAAAATAATACTCGTAAGCTTAAAAAGAGTATAAAGAATATTTATAGCGCTAAATAATCTGCGTCATAAGCACATACTCGTACGTACCCACACTTTCACACGATCACACAACGCATCCGAATTCTGTGTCGTTAAATGTATTTAATCATTTCAATTGATTTTTTCCTTTCATAAATGTTTGAAACTTTTCGTATATATTATGTATTCCATTTTTTGATATCTTCAGTATAATTGTTTTTTGGTTTTATATAATTTATGTTAGCTGAAGGGTTACAAAATAAATTTAAAACTACTGCAAAATCTGTAATAATCTACTGTATTTCTTGGATTGAACTGGATCTGACACAAGCACTTGCGGACTGGAGGCACTTTTTCCCTTCGGACCATTTAACCCTATTTTCTCACGCGACCTCACACGTTGACGAGGCACCGTTAAGCAACGAATTAATGGACTTTGACCCATATCTATTCCCGAGTTGTACATAAAGCGTTTTCATTCTTACTATATTTAATCTGCCAGCGCGCTTGGTTATTTATCTATGTCATTGTAACAAATGTCTAAAGCATGAAATGAGCAGGTTTTAGTTTACGTTCTGTTTTGTCCATGGGCGGCAGAATCATTTAACATCAGGTGAGTCTTACCAGTTGCAGTCAGTATTTTTTTAAAGACTTCGTTTAGCATTTGTTTCTTGAATAGCATTTGTTTCCTTTTGCTTACGAAGTTTTCTATTGTGTGCATACGTAATTTCTCTTGAAAATATAAGTGTTTGTAATTACAGAAGTTTCCTTTCTTACCTGCTGTCTGGCTGTTATAACTGAAAGTTAATTAGCAGGTGCTCGCCTCTCACACGCCTATGTTTGTTGAACTCTTCCGCCACACAAATATAATAAAGATACAAAAATTCGTAAGCTTGTACAGAATGTGTACAAAAGCTTCTGGACTTTACATACATTTTACTCCCTTACTTGATTAAAATTAAAAAAAAACAAATGTAAAAAAATACTGTATTTAATGTAAGGTAAGTTTTTCTAAATAATGATATATTATGGTAAAATTGTTTACGACGTGCGTGATAAAAACACATTAACCATAAAAAACTCAAAAAGGAACTCTCCGGCGGGGAATCGAACCCCGGTCTCCCGCGTGACAGGCGGGGATACTGACCACTATACTACCGAAGACTTGAAACCAATTGTGAAATTACTCTATATATTTGCTTATAAAGATGATAACTATGTAGTAGTAGTACTGTTAAGTAATTTTCACTTACATTTGCACCACGTCATTGTTGTCCAAAATTAAACTATGAAACAAGAAAGTAATTTTATACATATGTAGTAGGTACTGATTAATTAAATAGTAGAAGATATGCCCATCTCCTACCTCCTATGTAGTGTGTACTGCACCGGAGGTTTTTGAGTGTAACATGCCGTTGAGGTCCGGGTAGAATTTGACAGCCACCCCGGAGCCTTAACGCTGCCTGTAACGCGGCTTTGTAGGAACTACTCGAGGTGGTTTTAGTGGGTATTGTTCACGTAGTCTCTGAATAGCAGAGATTTTGGCGTAGGTCGAGTCCCACATACCCCTGCAACCTTTGAAGGCAGGGGATGTGCAAATACATTTCCACCGCGGATATCTAAAAAAAAGTATTAATTACTTAGTCAAAATATACTATATATATTTTGTGTAGTGCACTTTCTGACCAAATCTATATAATATATTTGGTCATATAGTAGATAATTTTTCGAAAAATAAGGTCATAAAGAAGTTTCACTTCTTACGTGTGTACACTAGTCCACGCACACATTTTTGCAATAGGTAACGGCAAATATTAGTTTAATAGATTTTTGTTCATTATAATGATTACAGGTACAGTCATCTGGCACATTTTTGTTGAGCCCGTCACGATGCATTCCTCAATCGTAAAAGCGTTAAATGCGTGACTAAAATTCCATTACACAGCTGGGGTCCAAACCCACGGCCTTAGAGTCGAGAATCATTGGTATGTGATTGTATTACCATACTCGCATTTATAACAGAAATTTCCGCTTTGTACGTCACAATCAGAGTTTGTCAACAGAAACAGTACAAATAATGTGAACAATGTTTAGCAAAGCTTTTAAACAATCACGAGTTCGAACAATATTTCACTGTTTAACACGTCACGACCTAAAATAGTTTTGAAGTTCATTTCATACTAGGTGTACATGACAATTGACAGCGCTCAGTAAGGAGGCATTAAACAGGTATTAGAAAGAAAGTGTTATTATGTTAATTATTTAGTTAGTCAAAAGCGAAAGATTTATTTCTCAATTATTGCATTATTATTTAGTTATGACAATGACGAAGCCACTCAGTCATTGGGGAATTAAACACTTCTAGGATGTCTTAATTCACTATAATTTACTTTACTGATTTTACGTGAAGTATATAACTTCAAACTTGTACAAAGGAATAGTCCGAGCGCATGTGTCACAACCTCTTTTATAATCACAACTTCCCTTTTCTTTTTTTTTATGGGAGGCAAACGGGCAAAAGGCTCACCCGATGTTAAGCGATACCGCCGCCCATGGACACTCACATTGCCAGGATAACAGAACAAAGAAAGACTTTTCTAAGGCAATTATTTTAATTGTATTTTAAATTACGAAAACTATCCAATCTTATGCAATAGATTCTACGTGGCCCTATATATGACAGCAATACTATTACATTTTTAATAATAATTCAAATCACGATGCCTAGCCTAACCAATGATATCTGACTTATACCAAGAGTACATTTGTTTTACTATACACGCTTTTATTCACGCGAGTAATCAATGATGTTGAGAATGGTTAATACAGCTGCGAACTCACCATTAATAGATCGTAAAAAAGTACAAATCGCTAGTAGGGAAATCAGAATTTAAAAACGGAATACATTTACTAAATCCTTATTCATATAAATATTATGAATATTATAATATCTTGTAATATTTATTATAGTACATATAATAAATATTGATGAGAAATTAAACACCGTCGAACATAATACAAAAAACTTAGCCCAAAACAAATAAAACTCTTAGGGGGATCGATTTTCAAGGAAGCCTTTGAAGAATATATTAATCAATATCAAAATTTAAAGATCTTTGTCATCGTCTTCTGGATATCACCGCCCAATCAGCACTGGTCTTTTTGTACCCAACTTAACTTAAGTACTTCGTTGTTGCCTTCTCTGAAATAATTCAGTTCTATTACATGATTCGAATTTTTAAAAACTTCTTCAGAGTCTATCTACGTTCGCTTCGAAACATATTTTTGGAATTCAGCATCTATTGGCTTTGGAGCGATGAGGGATAAGTGTAGCGCTTCCAACGTTTCTCTCATCTTCTCACAAATATGAGAAGATGAGATATGATACTTATGAGAAGATGAGTACTGATGAGCACTGATCAACCCTTAGACCTTATTCTAGAAAAAGGAAATTGCGCATTTAACAGATGCGAGAAATTTGTAATAGGCATCCGATCCAGACTTGAGTTGCGTTTTTGGAGCTCAAAAGCTAAGGACGATGGCAATGGTCGGATGAGATCCTCCTAGGGATCTCATCTCAAGTCTTTTATAGAGATCTAACAGGAAGGGGTTTGGTATGGGATGATACTTGTGTATGGTATGGGACATGTTAGTCCCGTCTCACCTCCCTCGGACAAGCATTCAAAGCTGGCGTGGCCAACTTCCGTGGTCAACCGTGGATCTTCCAACTTACTTTTAGTTTTGTTCCCTTTGGAATTGATACTCTTGAGCCGCTCATTAAAGATTTAAGTTGGCGCATGGTAACTAGTACTAGTACCGGAGACCCCAGAGCGAAAAACTGCTCAGAGCCAACCACTTTAAGTTTACCTTTAAAATAATACTTCCTAAATACAATTTTTTTTAACAATATCAGTTGCAAAATAGTTGCGTTGCAATTCTTGGTCATGTCCTCAGATTTCTATATTTCTTTTGTGATCTTTTGTTTTTGATAGGCAAGCCCAACATATTTTCATTCACCATAAGCGAGAGACAAGTCTATTGATTATTATCAGCCCTGATTGATTATTAAGCATCTTAGTCAAATTGCTGACGAGTAAGGGCTTTTTTGAAACGCTCACTCCACTGTGTACTCAATTATATGGTGCATTGGTGGCCTTACTTGGCCTTCGGATAAGACTTCTAATTATAATGGCTTCGTTTTTGGTTTATGGGCAATACCGTCCCTGTTATATCCAACGGTGTATAAAAAAAACATTATGACAGATATCGTTTTAATACTAATAGAAGAATTGAAATATTAATTCTTGTAATATAAACCTCTTTAAAATAAAATCTCCACGTCTAAAGATATCTTTGAAAATTGTAAAGAATTAAACGATCCAATTGCTACGATTTTGCCTGAATAAGAGGCTCGATGGAAGGTTCTTGAGGGGTCCCGCGTTTCCGGCTCGTTGGAACCTCCTAGTCCTCACTTTGTTGCCTTCTTTGCGAATTACCTACGTAAAAGCTTCCTTTGCACTTGCTCAAATTGCTGTTTCTCTTGACTTTCGCAATTATGTCAGATAATGTGGCCGCATCAGTTATAACATAAATTCGAGAATGATGTAGATGTAGGTTCTAGTCCAAGTTTTATGTTATTCAAAACTCTTTATTTTAATATGTGTTATGTACATAATGTAGGTGTTAATTAAAATTTGTGAGGTGGTTCAAAAGGGTTTAGGTTACAAATAATATTATTTAGAAACTTGAACTTCTTTAAGCGAAAAGTACAGCATTTGACATCAGCACAAAAGAGCGTACCAATTCTTAAACGGCCATCAACGCACTTGCGAGCGTGGGCAGTTTGTGCCCATGGGTGACAATTAGCATCGTTGAGCCCATATGCGTCCTGTTGCAAAAAAAATATGCCTAAGTATTTAACTCCTAGTATAAGTTCATTATAAGTTAATTATAAGCGAACGATTTCCTTTGAAAGTGTATGTTATCCGTCTAATTATGTTTGAAACTTATTAATTAATTCTGAAGGCAAGAATAAATTTACCAAGAATATGAAACCCTTGTTTATCTTAAACGAGATACTCAAATGATAAGTTCAATTTTCCTACCCACAGGCTTTTGAATATTTCATCTAAGTTATAATTACAGTAATATAAACATAATATTATTAAAATTATTTTCAGAACATTAATTTGGCAATTTCGTGTGGAATAAGCAAAATTGAAGTATAGTTTGCAAACAGGAGGCTCGCAAGGCGTGACGAGAATTTTAAGAATGTTCATTCGCATTACTCATTGCTTTATTGTTAGCATAATTTATTAGAGATTTAATTTAATCGCTTTATTGTATAAAAAACTCTTTGGTTTGCTAAACAAAGGACTGTTCAAAGTGATATAAACGGTAAACTTTCCCGCTTATTGCAGTGTGCTCGAAACAAAACCTACTACTGCAAAACATGTAAATGAAGTAATCAATTAATTGTTAATTATAATTATGAGTTGTGTTTAAATTAATGAATTTGAATATATAACTGTTATAAATTTCACACTCGTACTCAGATTTTTCAAAAAAGTAACTAACACAGGCGAGAAACCTAGCAAAACAACTACAACTAAAACCGGAACAACAAAACAAGTATGGAAAAAAAACATAATATATATCTAGTATCGCTCACTGGAGAAGACTCGCAAAGGATAGAGAACTGCGGAAAGGGTTAGTTCAAGTATATACAAGACCACAGGAGTTTCGGAATATAAAGGCTATTATCTATATATATATATAAATGTATCCCTATTGCCCTTGGTCATAGCAACACGTGTGAACGGCTGGACCAATTTCGCTTATTCTTTTTTTGTTGTGTTTGTTATTGTCAGCAGAAGGTTCTTATGAAAATCTAGAAAATAGCGCGGAAAATTAGAAAGTTTTAGAATACTTAACCACCATAGTAAGTAAACATGACTTTTGTAACGATAGAAATTTCTTTCGTTACAAAAGTTCTTTTAACGTCAAAGAGGTTGTAAGACAAAATAAGTATCGTATAAAACAAATGCTTCGATCGGAGTTATTATATTAATAAAATAAATATAAAATAATTACAGACGCTAATTGTTTTTGGCATTAATGTTGAAAATCCATGTTTTTCACATGGCCAGTTATGTGTTGCCTGTTCCCATGTCAGAATACCAACAAAACTATTTATATACGAATATTATATTGTTAGCGGTAGTTGATTTAGTTCTTAGGGTAGGAAATTAAACACTTCAATGATGACTTAATTCACTATAATTTACTTCACTGATTTTACGTGAACTGTATAACTTTAAACTTGTACGAAGAAAAGGCCCGTGCGCATGTGTCACAACCTCTTTTATAATCACAACTCCCTCCTCCGACTCGACCATCCCACTTCGGGAAAATGATCGAGTCAATTCGTAACAACTCGTAAACAACCGAACGAGTCAAATGAGTAACTATTGCACATGCGCACTTGTAGCAAGATTCTTAAGAATATGTTTCATAAAAATGTTTAGAATTTAATTAAATTAATATTAGAAGCTAACAATATATAAAAACAAAAAAATAATGTTTATGTTAAAAAATATAATATTTAATTTTTATGTCCGCTAGTTATTTATATAATATAACATTACAGTATTACGTCACTTTTATTTTGGTAACTACCCTCATATAGTAGGATTAGTATTTACAATATCGACTTAAAAAATCTTAGTTAAGTAATTTCTTTTTCAGGTGCACTTTTTTTCCTAAAGGTTGACTGTTGACATGAATTGCCGGGTATCTTGCGCTAGTATAAACAGTTCTCCATCAGATGTGATGCCATTCCACTGCCGTACGTTCCGCACCAACGACGCTTCCTTCAATTGAATTTAGCCTACCACTGTAAGCTGCAAAACGTGTCCGAGATATGCGACGTTCCATATTTTAACAATCTGTCAATCATACTTATAGTTAGCTACCCACAAATTCAAAAACATAGAAAAATCTTAATCGAATCTCTTTGACAAATATGTAATATATTCGATGAAAAAGGTCCGTTCGAATATTAAATCGGCCTTCGGCGCTATCAGAAATTTTCATTTAGCCGAAGAGATTTTCAATTTCCCTTCTATCATAATTTCCGAACGCTAAACCTACTAGTTCTCACGTATTGCAATTAGGTTCAAGGTGAAGGATAGTCAGGAGTAGGGTGAACTTACGTGGAGTCAATAAATACGGGAACGTATTGTTTAAAATAAATTCATATAAAACATTCATATAATTCTCAGGGATGAGAATCGCAAGCTAAAGCCCAACACTGTTATTGTTTATTTGTTTACATACATTATAAATGTCAATTTATATCAACTAGAACGGTTCACCTACAAACCTAACTCAAATGTTGGTAAATTATAATTATTGAGAAAATATAACAGTGTTCGTCGAGAGTGTACGTGAGGCACTCAACTAGGGCCGTCCGTTCTCTGTGCACAAGATTTGTCTTTAATGAATAAAGCCCTTTATTTCTTTCAAAAACAAAGTAATGTAAACTGAAACCTATTATAACTTTTAAAATAAAACATAATTACACTATTTTTTTACTATAATTTATCGGTACTTTATAATATCTTATTTCTAATTAGTTTGCAAGAATATCAAATTAGATACAGGTTCTGGAATAATAATATCATCAAAATATATCATGGTTATGTCAAAAATGTGTTAAGATTTTGAAATAGATGATGTCACGATCATCATTGGTGCAGTGACTCGACTCTGAGACTAAAAATCTGAGACGTTATTGTAAGTGGGCCGAAGTCCCAGCCAAGCCAAGTTCACATAATCGTGTTCAGAAACATTGTTCTTGTCAAACTTCGCTAAGAATGATTGCTATTATTTTTGGTATGATAACGTAGAAACCTTGAATCGGTAAATCTATATGCGAATTTAATTATTGCAAAAATATATTGAAACAAAAAAATGTGTGCATGTACTAGTGTAAACACGTAAGTGAAACTTCTTTATGACCTTATTTTTAGAAAAATGATCTACTATATGCAACTTTACAGAAATTGGTTAACTTAACTTTATCAAATTAGATAATGTTTAACAAAAGGCTTTTATTGTCATAGACACAAATACAAATAATACAATTATTTCATTTTATCTTATCTTATTACTACTAAGATTATTACAGAATTTCATTAATTGTAATAGAATCATTTCTATCATTGCTACCGTTGTTAATTATTATATATTTTTGTTATTAATGGCTTCGAATCAACAAGAAAAAAATGTGACGCGTAATCGAAAAATGTAAATACCGACGGTATTTTTTTTCCAACGCCTATAAAGAAGTTTTACTTCAAAAAATTGCAACTTGAAAAGTCGTGTGTATTTGAGATTCAATGTATATAAAAATACATTTATTTAGTGTTATAAAGTATGTTAAAGTTTTATTTAAAACTAGCCCCCGCGAACCTTTTATTTATTTACTTCGTTACCTTATACAAACATATCCATATAAAAAAGAAGGTTACATAAGTTATTAGGCAACTGGCGGCCTTATCACTAACAGGCTATTTCCAGGTTGTTGTTGACAATAAAAAAGAAACACCTATAGAGGGTAAAGTACAAGAAGTGCATAAATAATAGTAAAGTGCATAATTAATTTACATACATACATATATAATATTTTGCTATGCCATAGATTTTCCGAAATAAATACCAATTTCTCAAAGTTTTCTTCCCATAAATCTTTTTCAGAGTTCAAAGAATAAATAAAAAAAGACTCGAATTGGTCCAGCCGTGTTCCAGTGTTGCGCTTAGAAACTTATTTTGCGATATTTATATAGCATACATCATTCGTTGTTGTTAGGTTTATGACGCCAGATTTGAGCTTACTCTCGTTCACATTGCCGATTTCCATAACTTGGCGTAAACTAAGCCCAAGTTTCGCTTTGACTTCGAGCGTCTCTGAATACAAATTTGAACGTAAGTGATAGATTTTGACATACGGAAGTCACAGTTCATGATAAGTCTCGTTACTAAATCTCGCACTTTAACCCTTTGTCACAATATACTTAGAATCGTTAATCCAGTCAATATTTGACATGCACTGTAACTTAAAGTTTAACAAAAACATGGATTTATTTTCTAAAAAAATATAATCCCATACATAATAAATTAGATTACTTTTACATGATGATATTCAAAGTATTCCGTTAACACGACATTATTCAGTTATTCGTGATTCTTATTGGAATATTGAGAGCACCTGAAAAACAAAATATGGATAAAGCTGGAAGGTTTTACTTTTATTTTTTGGCTATTACTCCAATGGTAATAATTGGATATTGTTTAATTATCAGAATTGAACGAGTCTTGATAATGAGCTGATTAATACAAATATTCTGTCTCCGACACTATCGACATTATATCACAGAGTTCACAGAAGCGATATTATGTCTTTAATATTATATATATTATTATATTATATGTCAGGGTATGCTGTGATTATCAGGAAATGTTCTGATCGAGTCAATTGATCGTTGATTTTTAGTGTTTTTTTTATTTAAGAAATCCTACAGCTACTCATTAAACAATATTCAAACAATTACATTATACACAAAAGCCAAAAACGGAATACACATTCAAACATAAACATAAAGCACAGTTTTACCTATATATACAAAAAATATAACAAAGTATTATACTAAATTCTAAATTATAAGTTCTAAGGTTCATTGATCATTATAATAGTTATTTAATATAAAGGTAAAATAGTTATTTAACAAAGCCATTATTAATAAAGGATACCAGTTTTTTTTTTTTTTAAGCATTTTTCATTCACACAGTCACATTGAATTTGCTGGTAATTTGTGTATCAATATAATATGTTTGTATAATCTGAAGGTAAAAGTATCTGTTTTGTTATAATTGAGTTATTTTATCATTTAAAATCATTACTTAACGAATATTGTTACGACCACTCAGAGCCGAGCAAAAGCCTCGAGTGGGGTCGAGGCGCCATCTTGAGTATTCAGGAGAACATTGTGGAAATGAGATGTTAGACCGAGTTGTGTGATTTGTGGTTGAGTAGATTGTGATTAAAAGTGAGATCTGTGCCTTGAACACGTTATTCCTTCTAATTTTATCTAAAGGTGTTATTTGTAATCTTAAAAGGAATTAATCTAAATTGAATACTGTACGATAATATACTACTAAACCCGCTAATGACAATATATAATCTAAATGACAATATAAATCCGACATATATATATTCTTGTTATCGACATTATCGTATTGGTTTTGTAACGATAGTGTATATAAACCGATATAGTTTTGTATATATACATAAATAAATAAATATTTTAAATATTCGGAAAAAAGTACCCAGTTGAGTGTATTGAGAATGCATAGCAATGGGACGATGGTTGATGGCACGAACAAAATTCGCATTTAAAAAATAATTGTTTGAAATAATTTATATATCTGAATTGCCTTCGTAAATATTCTTAGTATTTCTAGTTTCTAAAATATGACGCAAGCAGCATATTTCATGGTAAATTTTCTCATTTTAAGTGGAAATAATTGTAACATTTCGAGCAATAATATGATTTAATATTGTGAGTTGCATGCTTTAACTGACTGACAAAGACTTCTTCTTTCAACGGAAATCAAACAAGGTTTCGACGTTACCAACTAAACCCTTAATCGAGGTAGGTTAAAGTAAAATATCAACTCATTCCGATAATCAACAAGAGAAACTATGATTCCGCTAAAAGATTACTGAAGGTAGTTTAAACCTGGTACCTCTATTTTTGTGTAAACGTGTTACATTACATACTTCAAAGGTTTTGTGAGTTCTCAAAGACCTACAAAGTTGCGGGCGCGACAACCAATTAGTGAGCCAAATGCAAATTGCCATATTTTCACTGACGACACGTGTGAAGGTGAAAATTGAGGCAATATACATAGCAACTTTAGTAATGGAACTTAAATTGTTAAAGTCATTAATCATTCATTGGATATAATAAAATTGTGTTAGATTTGTTACGTAGTTAAGATTACAAATACCTAATTCCTTCAAAGACTTTCAGTGGCGGACTGAGGGCTCTTGAATGGAGATAAGCCGCGTTCAAGAGACTTCGGAGATTTTGACAACAAGCCACTCTCGTATTGGGCGGTGCAGCAACGAGAGATCTTTGCGCCACTTTTTTCAATTCAATATAACTTGCAAGTCATTACAGCAAAGTTTACTGTTTTCTTTACATGAACTTTATGCACAACATAGAAGCAGTGTTGGCCTAGTGGCTTCAGCGTACGACTCTCATCCCTGAGGTCATTGGTCCCATTCCCGGCTGTGCACCAATGGACTTTCTTTATATGTGCGCATTTAACATTCGCTCCAACGGTTAAGGAAAACATCGTCAGGAAACCAGCTTACCCAAAAAGTCGTCGAGCGTGAGTCAGGCACAGGGGCTGATGGCAGACAAATAATCATGAAAAAGATTAAGTAAGTCTAGGGACGATACCTAAAAAGGTTTCACTACTACTGAATTATTTATTTTAACCTACACATATGTCAAATGATTTAGGAAAGAATATGTATAAATAAAAAATGAGTTTATTTATTAGAAACAATTCATTATAATGTATAAGATTTGGGAACGGTTTAAAGTAAAATATACCTGTGTCAGGTTTCCCAGCGCTTCCATAACAAACTTAATATATCTATAACTCTAAAAGACATGTGGATCTTATCAATACATCGCTTTGTACGAAGTTAGATAATACACTAACACGCGCACTGCGACGTGGCGCAGGGTTATCTAAATTTTCGAAACCCCGCAAGATCAAGAGAACTTCAAGCCATTACTACTCCTGAAAGTACTTCAACATTTTAATGAAATATGAATGTAAAGCGTTGTTAAGATTTGTTCAGTGGACATGTAATATATTTATTATTATTCACTCCATAATTAAAAATAATTATACGTATTTACAGTTCCAATTTGGTGTTGAAACCCCTATCAACCTTTCGACAAAACTTTGGGTATCTGTTTAGAAAACCCATTTCATATTAATGGAATTTTAAAGTTTTTGGTGTGATTGAAGTTTATGAGGATTTAGGCTTTATTCAGTTTCGAATAACGCGTTGGTCGTTGATATGTCGTATCACATTAGACTGTTGAAAATTATTTCGTTTGTATTAGCTATGGATTAAATTATAATAATATTTATATATACTTATTACAATTCTTAAAAAGGCTTGCAATATACTTGTGAACCTTCTGACAATGTTAGTGCCTCCTACCTGTTTGCCCGTGATATTTATATAAACTCTCCTAACAGAAAACTCCCAATTCAAGTCGGAAAGAAGGCGAAATGGAAGAAAACATAATACATTAAAAAATTACTACTCAACTTATTTGTATATTCATGAATAATTATTTAAAATATTCTTATAACACGATATATGATTTTATTTTTTAATCATCACAATCAAATATACAGTTTTACAATTTTCTTAAGCTACATAGTAATAATAAGAAAAATTAGGAATTAATAAAAAGAAAATTAGTACAAGTTAATGCAGTGTACCTTTATCGCTAGCAGCATTTCCTCGCTGTATTGAGAGAGAAAAGTACGAGCTCTGGTCACCTGTACCAGGCGCCAACTTAAATATTTAATTAGCGCCTGTACTCCAAAGGCAAAACAAAATCGAAGTTGGAGGAAAGACTCTAAATAACTGTAACTATAAATAAAATTTAAAAAGTCGTTAAAACTAATCTCTAAATGTAAGTATATTGAAATCTCTATAAAACAGGGTTATTGGTAAATATTCAGTTGTTTATGTTCATAAATGCTAAGAAAACGGCTATAATAATATGCAATCCAAGTTTCAAAATTTGTTTTTCAGGCATTTTAGTGGAAACAATATAGAAATAATATTATCGTTTTCGTCTCGAATTTATAAATTTGTAGCAATAATTGTCGTTATAATATTCGTAAATATGAGTTGAGTTTAATATATCAGAAAACATGAGATTTAAATTCATACTTTTATTTCAAAAAAATTGTGACGGTGTGAAATGTGAAACATTCAGATATTTAGTCCAATTCAACACAAAGAAAACAGAAGTTTGCGAGTTTTCTGCAAAAAAACACTCTTTGTCGCGACTCCTCTCTTGGAATTATATCCTTATAGTCTCATCTAGCATCGGATTTACTGGACGTTGATATATAGAATGACGTTCAGTTACGCGGTCATTTGATAGGAAAGGCCAAAATAGGCTTCAAGAATCTTAGTCAGCTCAGTAAGGCGAAACACACCGGGCTACTGCTTTCAACTGTATAAAGCGCAAATTCGAACCCACATATAGATAGTACTTTTCTCGCCTTGGGCGGAAGCTCCCCAGTACCAGGTCTTTCCACTTGACTATGCAACGAACAGCGATTCACATCGTCGACGACCAAATTCTATTCAAATCGCTTGATCCCTTGGCGTTGCGTACAGATGTGGGGTCTCTGTGGAAGCAACTGCTCAGTGAAGTATTTCCGAACCAATTCGACTTAAGGTCTATCACGATAAGAGCGTACCAATTTCTAAAACGCCGGCAACGTACTTTCAAGCTTTCTGGTAGTGTGAGTGGGCACTAACATCAGGAGAGGTAACTCGATTGCCCCCTGTAGGTACTATAAAAGAAAATATAATCTACTATAAAATCCCACTTTGTTATTTTAATTTTATATTATGTTCGTGGCTTTTAAACCAATTTCTATAAATGTCTCTTTAATGTAGCTTTAAATTATTTTCCCCGACCCAATTAGCATTGAATGAATGTGGACAAGTTTTCGCTTTATTTTCTATTCTGTAAGTACCCTACAAAATTTAATGAAGAGTAAAAATCTGTTATAGAGCTGACTGCAAAAACGATGTATTTTTACAGCCCTCTAGCTCAAGTTAACTAAAAATAATTTAGCTATGTAGGACGTTCTGGTTGTGGTCTAAAAATAAATTGCATTTATAAAATGTTCTTCACTTTATTGCGCATATTTTGTAAAAAAGTTTTTTTTAGATCGCCATTTAAAATCTCAGTCACAGCCAGATTGATTTAGTACCGCGCGATACCAATTTTGCGACAACGCTTTTGAGAAATTTCCTAGAAATTGAGTATAATGAACTGAATAAACTATAATCATTACATAGAACCGGCGCTATATACAATAATTATCGAATTAATTAATTATTAACTAATTATCGAATAATTTTGAGTAAGAATATATAACTAGTACGCACTGAACAAAGCTTCTATTTGAGGCCCCGTCTATCAGCTTTAAGATCAGGCTCAGACACTACCACTGCTATTCTCCGACCTTTAGTTTTCCTTCAACGTACAAGGAAGTGTTTCTTGAGCATATAGAAATAAAAGTCTAGGCACGCTTCTGGGTTACAATGCCAAAGTGAATGATATGACATACTTAACCTACGAGGTGCAGCGGGCGCCAACTCGCCTATAAACGAGGATATTTCCGGAGTAGGTGTCACCCGGGCCGGCGGGAGACGTCAAAACTTTTACGAAAATAAAGTCCATTTTAAGAAAGGGGAGAATTGACACACCCCTGCTGCCTAAATTCTCGCCCACAGATCTGCCTAATCGCGTGCTTGATAGGATTTAATCGCTATTTTCTTATAACCTGTACGGTGTAAGCTAAAGCTCAATGAGCCGAATCTCAGAGGGACATAAATCAGGGTGCAGATGTTAACGGAGCCGCTAATTTGAGCCGGGCCAGTTTACTGCCGCTGGAGCTAAACACATTAGCTATTAATTCATTTACAGTATAATTTTCGTAACGCAAAAGTTAAACGTTCAAACAAAGGTTCACCAAAGTGACGTTTTAATAAAAAAAATTAGTTACCTTTTTAGGTCTGGACCTCAGATTTCTTAATATGTCTCATGATTATTTGTCAATCTAATAGACAAGCAGGTGATCAGCCTTCTGTGCCTGACACACACTGTCGACTTTTTGGGTCTAAGGCACGCCGGTTTCCTGACGATGTTTTCCTTTACCGTTTGAGCGATCGTTAAATGCGCATATAGAAAGAAATTTCATTGGTGCACAGCCAGGAATAGGACCAATGACCTCAGGGATGAGATTCGCACGCTGAAGCCACTAGGCCACCACCACTTTGACGTTTTTATAGTATCAGTAAACTATCATGACAGATAGGTCAAAAAGATCCTTGCTTGAAATAGTCTAGTGCGAAGAAAAATCAGGATGCCCACCAGAAACCTGGGATAATTAAATAAAAGAGATAACGGAAATGATTGGAAAATAGTAGCGAAGATGAGAGACAAATGAAAGAGGAAGCCTTCACTCCGTCGGAGATTTATACTGATATTAAATAAACTTAATGTAATCCTTATTTACGACACTGTACTCGAATAAAGGTAATGTTTTAATTTTTATAAAACCATAATCATAACAAAATCATTCTTAGTCCTAGTCATTGAAATGTTACATTTGCTGAAGATTTGTTTTCCTTTCCTTGAAATTATGTCAGTGTCTGTTAGAATTTTTTTCACTTCTTTACTTATAACTTTATGAATTTTGGATTTATGATAAAAATCACAAAGACATAATTTTATGTACTATGAATAGTTTAGGAGATATGGCCAAAGACGTGTTTTCACCCCTTTTTTCAAGGGCAAGGGCGAAAACCCACTTGAAATAAGCCATTTCTTTCAGTCATCATGTTTTTAGTGCTAAACAAATTATTTTACAAAAATAAATACAAAAGACTGTAAAAGAACACGAAAAAACACACTTTTTTGTTCACAACGACTACTTTATACCACTCCTTGATAAAATATAACATTTTTAACTGACGCTAAATGTGTAGCGTCAACGACGACGATAAGATTTTATGAGTGTTATTGCACGGTTGAAGAATTCATAAGCAACGCTTCTTGTAAACAGCCCATTAGTATGCCACAGCGCACGAATAATTTCTTACCCCTCGGATGATTAATAACTTTGATGAGAATATGTCAAGTGGGGGAAAATATGATAAATACGAAAAAAGAAGAAATATCATACCAATATATTTGCGTTCCTTAAAGATAGTTAACTACAATCTTTTACTTTTAGCGTTGGTAAAATTCGTTCGCAACGTATTATGTAATGTATGTCAAATATTTTGACACATGGGACTCGTAGCTGGCCATAAAACTCATCTTTGAATCTTGACCCATTTAATTAAGGTCCCTTACTAATCAATAATAAATATATAACAATATTTTACCAAGTTCATAACATCTAGTGCCGTTGTGTTCTGCTTTATTGAGGTCAAGTGTAATAAGGTAGGCTTATGTCTACGGCTAAGTCCTAAACATATTAAGTTCTTACATATTTGAAATTGACGTTTCGTCGTACCTCAAATATCTCTTTAGTCAGGAACTTCAAATTCAATTTTTTACAGCTGTTTACTCGTGCATTCGTTATTCGAAAACCATGATTAATTTCATTTTCCCGTTTCTATTTTTTTCTTTGTGTCACTCTATTTATAAAATGAAAAACAGGAAATATCGCGTTATTTACGAGTACGGATCCACCGTGGCACCAGTGCTGCAGAAATGACTAGAAGGATTAATGATGTGTATGGCGGCCGCGTCGCAATAGAAAACACAGTGCATTCTTGGTTCTTAAGTTTTCACTATGGAAATTTTGACCTACATAACAAGCCCCGTGGACGGCCGGAGAGCAAAGTTTATAACGAAGAATTACCTAGTATATAATATTTGCTGAAACTAAGAATCAACTGGCGGCCTCATAGCTAATAAATTTGATCTCTTCTAGTCTACCTATTTATGAAATTAAAGGAAAAGGAACTGTAGGTATTTATCATCATTTTGTTTCGTTTAGAAAAAGGTGAGATTTGGTTTTGAAATACTTTAAAAAACTAAGAAAGCTTTAAAACAGAGACCTCACAACTCTACAACTTATTGTATTATTTACCTAAAAATAATTTTATAGTATTTGTAATTCCTGCAATTCTTGCAACTCTGGTTGTCTGGTGTTCTTTATATAGAAGTTAAATGTTAATTGCTAACGCAATGTAATAGTTGAAGGGAGTGTCTACGGCTATACTCTCGGGACGTAACTCCCGTGATTTAGTTTATTGCTATGCTACGAATGAATGCAAAGTAACAGTTGAAGAAAGTGCCTACGTCAGGCTATACTCTCGGGGCGTAATTCCGATGATTTAGGAGTCGCCACGCTTATAAAACTAAGAAAGCCTGAGTGAGCATAATGTACAGCCTTGGTACAACTAGTATTATTTAATTTAAATCTACGGAAAATATAAATAGATTTGCGGCTATTCAGAGAGTGAACCGCTTTAAGGGCACTAAGAAGGTAAAGGTCTCAAGATAGCTCCGTGTCTAGAATTCAAATAAGAATAGCCGCTATAAAACAGTCTAGAAATAACTATATACCGTCATTCCTCTTTATATAACGAATCGATTAGGCGAGAAGAACTATATCAAGAGGCATCTAAATTAGACGTAACACTTTTTAATTACATACGAAATAAGTTTCTGGGGAGAGATTTTGTTCAAAGTCCAAGTTTATACAATGTTTTACTTGTTTTTGGTTTAAACTTAACTTCGTGAACAATGTTCAAGAAGCATGTAAAAAATTAATATTAAACGCTGGTATTACGATGGATTCCTAAAGAGGGTACCGCCCCGTAATGGCCACTGGAGCTTTTCGTAGAGGTATGTCAGTCCGGGGGGTCGAGGCATAATAACATGTTTACATTGCAACTGCATCAGAGCACTGCAAACAAACTGTTGTTGTATAGTCTCACGTGACTGATAAAAGGAATCATTGTAGCCATTAGTTTTATAACTTTCTATAAATAGAAATAATACCTTGAAAAGTACGTGGGTTGTAATTGTAAATTTCAATATCTCTGTATTTAAGAAGAAATGTCGACAGTACATAGAATATTCGAAATAAGGATTTACGCAATCTCCAACAAACGAATGTTTCATAAAAGATAATCCTGTGATTAATTTGCCAAAAAGTATTTTAATGAAGCCTTATAGTCTCCAAGACGACGAAATAACAATTTGTTCAAACTCCACCAGACTTATTTGTATTTATGTTCCACTTTTTGTATGGAATATTGTTTTTTACTAATGTTGATTAGACTAAGACAAAGACATGCCTCGTATTTATTAGTTAAAATGGTCTGGTCTCAATTAAAAGTTTTTATAATAACATGTTAGTTAGTTATTTCGACTATGTATTTTCGTGTTATTCCCACGAGAATATAAGCGCGTGCTCCTATTTCACCATGCCTCCTGCTGATAGAGGAACTTTGACAATCTGAGACACATCTTTGTTTATAATTTATTTTATTACTTAAGATGTCATGTGAACATGGTGTAATGGTTGCAGCTTCTTACAAATGTGTAAAACAAAAAAACTTGGCCCTTTAAAAAGCGTGGCCGAGAGTTTTGCCAGTCCTTGTCTTCCGTACTACGCCCTTGATTTAAGAACTAGCAGTAAATGTAATATTAGAAGAATCTATATATATATATATATATGTATATATCTTTTTTTGACGTTCATAAGTGTACATTGTGTTGCCTATTTGAATAAATGATTTTTAACTGTAGTATTTTTAAACGCCCTTGCCAGTCTTCTGGCTTATGGGGTGTCCATGGACGGCGGTATCACTCCTCCTGCCTCCTGCCCGTTTGACTTCTATTATATAAAAAAATATCAATAATCACGACCACGAGTAGAAGTGTTACAGAGACAGTGTTTTTTTTATATAGATTTCCCAATATCCCCGACTCTTGTGGTGCGGGACCTTATTTTAAATATTGTTACGAAGACGGGTCGACTGCATGTTTCTAGATTTTTCCACTACTTAGAGAACTTTTCAGCAGGATGTAATATGATTTCTGACCGTTTCAGGAGAGGGTTAATCACATATTAGAAAATTGTAATTTCCATAATGTTACCCTAGTTTTCAGGAAGCTGAAACCTTTTTTCAGTCAGTTTCAGAACATGTGTAGTCGATTGGTGCAGTTTTCAGGAGACCCGTTTTCAGGCGTTTTCAGGCCTAGGTATACCCCTTTGATGAAGGAATATTCTAGACCGAACTTTCTAGGACAAGGACGAAATGATACGAGAGAGAGAGAGAGAAGATCAGAACTTTCTCGAAACTAGACTGAGCACTCTAGAACGCCGTACGACAAGGACGGAGCAACGTGCGAAAGAGACAAAGAGTGCGGACGTTCTAGAATTGTGCAATCGCTACTCAGTAGCAAGCCCGCCTAGAAAGTTCTCGAATATTGTTTAGAATTATTCCCAGGGATATATAAGCAAGCCGAAACGCGACTAGTCGCCTTTAGATTGGAATGCGATAACACGAGAAGAACACCGAAGCGATAAAGTGCGAATAAAGTGAATACAAGTGATAAAGTACAGTGTGAAGTGTGCATAAGTGAAGTAATTAGTGACTGTGTTTTTGTGTGTTATTAGTGAATCTCTGCAATTAATTTGTGCCCATAAATTCCTCATTGATTTATCAAGAAATAAACCCTTGAAGAAATCCACGGCATTTTCTATGCGATCCCCTAGCTCGTAACAATATATATTTTGCACAAACATATATACATACACTAAGAAATTTCCTAATATATACATCCATATATACAAGTATATACATATATATTACTATATATTTCTACTTTATATTCATGGGCTAGTGGAGGCCCGTCTCACCTCTGCTATGCTCTTGTTGCAGTGAGTGACACATCTCGCCATCTTACTGCAGAAATCTTCTAGTTGCGATCTGAAGTTTCTTAATATTTCGGCTAAATACTGGGTTGTTACCTTTATATCGATTTGTTAGAGAGACGGAGTTGGTGTAATTAACTATTCTGCAAAGGGAATGTTGTTTTCTTGTAAAGGGGGCAGTGACCGGGGGCTGGTGACCCATTAAAAACCAACATTAACAACTTGATACTTTTTCGAGAAAAGCACGTGTTCAAAAATCTTATTAAGTAAATCATAAATTCAAGTAAAAATGTATATAACATTGCAGCATTGAGTATAAACGTACATATATAGTGGATTTAGCGTGCAACTCTCAACCATGATTTAGTGCATTCGTTTAACGGTTACGGTATACCCATCATAGATTTTCCTGCAATACAGTACAGTGAAATCATCGGGAGGAAATGACATATATACATATAGACAAATGCTAGATATTTTTTTATTAAACCATTGATAGCTAATTGAGTTATGGAACGTATAACACACAAAATCACCTTTGCCGTGACAAACAAGACGGTTAAAGAGGTCCTAGGGGAACTTCTCTATTTTTGTCACAGTTTTATAGCTTTTGTAATTTTATGTGTTGTAATAAACTCCGGGTGGGGCCTATTTTACAACCAATAATCACGGTATATTTCCGGCAGTCGACTAATTTATTAAATAGATTTTCTACGTAGAAGTTATTACCGAAGCTTGCACGAACGTAGTGAAAATAAAAATGCTTGTAAAACATTTCGGATATTTATAAATGCTGGAACATAGCTACTTTTACAAAGTCAAATTCGTTTGCCTCAATAAAATCCTTACATCAACCCTCATCCGCAATTGTCAATATGAACGCGTTTAATTGAAAGTTACCGAACGGATATATGGACGGTTTCCTCTAGAGATACTGTGATTGAAAGTTTAAATGTTAACAATGCATTGTTTTAACGACTACAACAATAAATGATGAAGAGTTTTGCCGAAATATACAAAATCCAAGAGGCGAAGTTGTTGGCGGAAGCTAGTATAAAATAATTGTAGTACCACAAGTATGCCAATATATGGTTTACTACGTCCACCGTTTAGTTGGAAGCGCGATTTGTTCCATAAAACAAATTATTGTTATCACTTATTATCTATAATCCGTTATAATTGTAAAATACTTGTACCGAGATCACGTTCTGCGCAATAACTTATATCAGAATTAGAAACTGTAAGATCATTGAGCTTGTGAGTAGGAGCAAGGAGAAGGTACGAGTCAAGACTGCGTGACATCACAGGTTTATTAATGATTTTTAAAGTAACAGTCGCCCTAATTTAACATTTATGAGGCCATCAAATTAATGAAAGAGCATACTTATGAGCAATGAAATAGGCTATCGGTACATGTCTGCTCTCACCGTCTACAATTTAAAAAAAACGGTAAAAGGACTGGCTTCTGAACGCACCTTACGATACGACCCATACTTATTGCACTCACTCATTCACTCATTAGCACCCACACACTCATGCACACACAGAGATGCTACGCGATGCGTGCTTTTAAAACAATTAACTTTTTAAAAAATGTAATTTAAAATTTATTTCGTTAGCGGTTGTTGTAAATATGTTCAGATATAAGTTATTTGAAACAAATTGTTTGAAGCTGGGTAACCATTGACTTTAAGCGTTAAAAATATGAGCTTAAAACTACACAACGCTAACAAAAAATTGCTTGAGTTCTGTATATACAAGTAAATACAGTCCACCTTTTTGGACATTATCGTAATCAAATATGTTGTATTACAATTAATGAGTGTGGAAAAACTGTAGGGCTCATTTTGGCTTCAAATGAGCGATGATGCTAACATTTGGTTTACGCATCTACCTATTTATATATATATATATATAAGGGAGCGTTCAAGTATTACGTCACGCTATTTTTGGAGATTCTTGAAACGCGCCGTAACGTTTGTATCCAAAAGTAAAACATTTTGTGGCCAACAGTGACTCTTTATACCTAAAACGTACGATTATGTGGTGTAAAGTACTGGAAAGTGGAAAATAATATTAACAATAACGCGTGATTCAATCCCGCACCGCATCGTAATACTTGAACACTCCCTAACTTAACTAATGTTAGGTTATATAACTGTTGTTATAAATTATTGCTTATGAACTTATTTTTCCTCATGAATTCCTCATATCTACAACAGCTCTCCAGCAGCACAGTAAAAACAACCCACTTCAAGTAAAACCAAAGGGCTTAAAAGGGTTCGTGCCTTCAAACTCCGGTAGTTTACTATGTCCGCAATTCATTATCATTATAAACTTGATCCAAAAGTCACTTGAAAAATTGCTGACATTTTAAAGAGAATGCTACCAAGGCTAACAACCTTGCGTGCCCATAAAAACAAAACAATTCCTGTTTCACCCCGAATATACCCCATAGAGGAACGACCACTTAGCCACGGAGGGTCAACTACGAAATAAAACTCTGATATTCATAAATAGTTTATTTAAAAAATATCGTGAACACATACACAACTATATCTACAGCTTGGCAACTAATAATTCTGTTAATAGATAGATGCATTGAGTACAATAGAATTTTATTTAGAGTTTTTTTACCTTTTCGTTGAGGTATTATTTTCGACTCAAGTATTATTTTCTCAATATAATTAATTTTAGAATGCTCAAGGCTTGGTTTCTAGTATCACTATCAGTCAATATATCAATAACATATTAATTTTTCTAATTGCCGGATTGTGACGCTGAGCTAGGGCAATATACTAGGGGCCAGCGAGATAGATACATTATTACGAAATCGCCATAGAACAGGCGCACATGGCCCGAAGCGACGTATATTTGCGGCTCGTGGTTGGACGCAAATTTTAAATATTTTTTGCTTTTGTTTTTTCCCTTCTTACTTACGAGATACACAAGCACTGGCATTTCCTCAACGTCCATTTTGAGGCGCGCTGTTTTTGACCGCGATCCTTAGTCGTTAGTGCTCTATTGCCCTTAGGCTCTTGAGATTCTTAATTTGATCATGAACTACTTTTAGAATAATAAAACTATTATATAGTTATGAATGTCATAAACATTTTTGACAATATTTATTTGAGAAACTTAGTTCTGCTCGAGTCCACCAGGGGCGCTATAAACTTATTCATATAAATATTTGATACCATTACATTACAGGTATGTCGCAAACAAAAAAACAAGGAAATCCAATAGGGGACCGTACTCATTAAAACTTCTGGCAATTTAATGGACATTTCAACCTGTAACTGGAATTATAGCTGGAATCAATGCACTTCAGATTAATGAATGGTTTTTGGAGTTGAAGTTATCTGTCATTTTAGATTAAAGAGACTCCTAGGGTGTAAAATATCCTCCTTATATGATGATGAATATAATACAAGGGCATTCATAAATAGTCATAACGAAGTTCCTGAAAATGTGAATGCAATACCAATAAAACTGTAGCCTCCATGTCAGGTCAACGCACCATTCAAAGCAATCTCTTGAATTTTTTGTGAAGGAATCGTCCATCAAAGGATAAAATGCCCTGTCTTAAACGTGGACTACCAATTATGGTTGAAAAGTATTGTTTATGGAGTTTCTCATGAACCACTAAGAATCTGTAATGTCATGGACGCATGAATATCTTATGTATTTATTTACAACCCTAACATTTCTTTCCAATATTTATAGATGGGGTTGCGAAAATATGCATAAAATACAAATCTATTAATATTGCCAAGCTTTGTAGCGATACAATAAAAACATACTTATATACACAGTTGTAGAGAGCTTATAAAATTAATATCAGTCATAGAAATTGTTAACATTAAAACAATACCTTGGTTAGTATTCAAACATTTTGAGAAGCAAATACCTATTATATGTGTGCGTATTACCTTATTTTGCTTAGGCTTAGACTTAATCAAGGCTACCTTAGAACATTAAGGTACTATCGATTTAAACAACTACTTTAGAAGTTAGTTTTACTATTTAAATAAAAACCATTAATCATTTTGTGTGAGTTACAAATTAGTTGTATTTCCTTAGTATGAAAATAATTGTACAATAAAAAATAAAAAAAATGCTTTTGAAAGTGTTCATTTACATATAATTTCCATGTTTATAGTAGGGGAGCCCAAGCGGGGATTCCGGGATTTAGTATAGCGTGGCAGATTAATATACAGGCCTTGTACCCGGTTAAGTACCTCTACCAAATATGAGCTCCATATATATGGCGGCCCGTCAAGCATAAGAGATAAGATTAGTAAAAAAAATATTAATACCTAGAGATTCTCGAGCGCGTCAAATTAAGGTAAGGTGAGTTAATTACATGCAATTATTATAGCGCTGCGCTTGAGTATGTGATGTACATGGCACAGTTTTTTTTAACATTTTTGAAAAATCATATTTTAACTTATGTCTACATTATATAAAAAAAATCTTATTATCTATAAATCCCCGTTTAGCATCGTGGGCTCCCCTACTATAACTAAGAATATAAGAATTTTATTACACTCTAAAAGTGGCATTAGTATTACATGTCTGAATACATTATATTTGGCACCAATAAGCTGTACAAAAAATGCCATTGTTATTTGATACACTAAATATCTATAACTATGTCCTAACGTTTTTCTTAATAAGTATAGAAAAAACGCTAGGTTCACAATAACACAGTTTTCTTAGATGTTAGACAAAATAGCTTTTCATTCAGATCGTAGAAATATACATGTTTTTAATTTTGGCCACAATAAGGCACAACACATGATGATATCATGATGCCAAGATTTAAAAGGGAAGAATAAATTGACATTATAAATAGGACATAATTTAGGAACTTAGGAATATCTACACGTCGAGTACAGAATTTTCAAACTTTTGGTTTTATAAAAATATAAGAGTTTTCTATTTTTGTGCGTATACAAGGACAGTGACGTCGCTCAAGTACCATCAAGATTTTTTCAGTTTTTGGACAACTTTTAGACCATTTTTCTACTACCAAGGAATCAATATACGAAAAACCGTACACATTATATAGCAATCACATTACATACATTAACTCACTTAGTATCACACACACAATTTTTTCTTGAATTTGGAATACATAGTGGACTGACATTTAAAGCATACTTAAGTACAAAATTTTTACAACATTAAGTTCCAGTGATGCGACTGTTTTTAATGAAACATTTGCAACAAATTCCTAAAAATCCCATGCAGATTTTGCAACTGGAGTCAGCCACCAGACACAAAGATTTAATTCCTTCACAAACATTGCTTATCTTTTGTTTTATTCACACATTCACACAGATGGTCAGCAACTATGGAGACCTCTACTTTTTCTGGATAGCTATCAGCTAAGTAGGTAAACATTTAAGTTTCGGAGTTTAATTTATGGATCAGTTTCAAAGAGATATTCTGAGTTATTTTTCACCAGTAAATGAGTGCTGCTGCTGCTGAGTGCAAATGTTTTCAATAATAAATTAATATAAAGTATATGTATGTATGTCTTGATTTCAACCATTGCCTATAACAACCTCCGGATATAACAATGAAATAAGAGTGGTCCCTTCATCATTGTTAAATGTGAAATCAACTGTATTTAAATAATATATTTAGTTTTGTATAAGCAAAGAAACTATTTAAATCCATATTTGAATTTTACTTAAAAAAGAAAAAACATACCTTTGACTTAAGGCTAGTCCTCATATAAAAAAATGTATAACATAAAAAATGAGTATTACATTGAACAGGTACAAATTGGCATTTATATAACTTAAGAGTTCTAATTGGATTATATTTTTAAGGATAACAAAGTTTTTTTCCCAGCCAAAAATGTGATCTCCAAGAAAGTGGTATCAAATTTCTACATGGCAACACAAAAATTTTACATGCCAATCATATAGTAATCATGGTAAGCATAATTTTACTAACTTATAGCTAATATTACTTGGATTCTCATACAGATCTATAGAACTATGGCGACATCAGGGATGACAATTGTACAGTTCTCATTAGCATATGGAGACTGGCAGGTAGTATTGGTTGGTTTAAGTTTCTCAAGATCGACATTAATATTTCTCTTCTTTGCCAACTCTAGTATATAGTTCCTCAGTTTCATATCACTGAAATGAGAGAAGAAAAATTCAATCTTCCAAATAAATTATCTCACCAGAGAATCAGAAAAATTATTTCAAATCAATAAAGTCTTAAAAAGCATTATATACTGGAATCTGCAAGCCAGTCTTATACAAGTTTAACTATAAATTTCCCCACACATTTTATTTAAGTATGGACTTGTTTGGTCTCTCTCATTTTAATTAATGTTTATTATAAGCTTTTTATTTCTATTCATAGACCAATGAATTTTGCACAATGAACACTATAACATGTTCAGTATTTGCCTTTAACAAGATAAAATAAAATAGCTTTTCAGAAATATTCAGTGAAATAAACATATATAGGAAAACATTTCTTGACATTACAACAAATATCTATGCAATAGCTTCATTTTGTATGATGATGGTATTTTACCTGATTTTCATACAAAAACAGCAGATACAACAAACCAATGCCACTATTAAAAATGTTCCAAGTGTTGTTATTAAGTATTCAATATCATTATTATGTTCAGACATGGTAAGTTTTTAAAATTCCTGAAAAAAATATTTGAGTTAATATAACGCTAACCGTTCTAGACCGTTTCACGAAATTACTGTGATTATTCATATCGTAAGTAAATAGTTATTTCTATTCGTGAAGTTACAGTAACAACATCCATTCAGTGAACATTTCTCTACCTGCTTTTCTTTAATAATGAAACATTTTATACTTTTATTGCATTGCTTGCTATTATTGATATTTACTGTGTAGGGATTTTACAAAATAGCATATGCGGAAAACGAATAACGAATTGCGATCAATCGATGTTCGCACAGATTAGATCGCAATGCGTGACCACTGACCATAGGTTACTTACACGTACATTGTCTATAATTTATAATAAATAAAATTAAAATATGTGTTTATTCATTTTAAGCACATGCATTACGATGTGTAAGATTTGGGAACCCTTTTAAGTAAAAAATACCTGTGTCGGGGTTTCCAGCTCTTTCATAACAAACTTAATTATACATTCCTTAAAATATTTAATTTATGCATAATTTAGTTACATCTTTTACTTTATTTATTTTTGTTATTGTTATCAACACGCTTGAGTGCATAAGTGAGTGTGTGAGTGAGTCAGTGAGTGAATGAATAAAGTCTGTAACTACATTCTAGGTCTCAGAAGAAGCTCTAACTCTGCGTAGGGTATGTTCATAAGCCAGTCCTTAAGTCGTATTTTTAGATTGTAGACGATGAGCGGGTTTTTTTTACTGACCTGATGTGAAGCGATACCGCCGCCCATGGACACTCACATTGCCAGAAGGCTCGCAAGTGCGTTGCCGGCCTTTCAAGAATTGGTACGCTCTTTTCTTGAAGGACCCTAAGTCGAATTGGTTCGGAAATACTTCAGTGGGTAGCTGGTTCCACATAGTGGTGGTGCGCGGCAAAAACTGCCTTAGAAAACGTTGTAGAACGACGGACGTCGAGGTGATACGGATGGTATTTTGTATTTTGCCTTGACGTCCGATAATGAAACTCAGCTGCGGGTATTAGACCGAACGCCAAGGGATCAAGCCGCACGGAAAGTGATTGGTCGTCGACGATTCGAACCGCTCTTCGTTGAATACGGTCAAATGGAAGGAGCTGGTACTGGGGAGCTCCCGCCCAGAGGTGAGAATAGTATTCCATGTGGGGCCGAATTTGCGCTTTATAGAGTTGCAAGCGGTGGCCCGGAGTGAAGTACCGTCTCGCCTTACTGAGCACACCAAGCTTTTTGGAGGCTAATTTAGCCTTCCCTTTCAAATGACCGAGAAACTGAACGGATCAGAGCGATCGCCTTTTTTAGGGATCGGATGTATCAAAGCTGTCTTCCAGCACTTCGGAACAGTGTTGAGGGAGTACAGGTACCGGAAAAGGCGCGTTAGGACCGGAGCCAACTCAGGAGCACAAGTACGCAGCACAATTGGGGGGGATGCCATCAGGCCCGCTCGACTTATGGATGTCCAGGGAAAATAAATGTTTACGGATAGCACGTTGCCGGAATGTAACTTCAGGCATCGTAGTATCACACCGCATAATGTCGGTGGTTCCTTCCCCTGATTATCCAAAGTTGAGTTCGACGCAAATAGACAGCCTAGAATTCGGATAGATAGATGATGATCATATAATTTCATTTAGATGTTCACCCCGTAATTTTGAACGTGACCGTGTTCATCATTTTTGGACCTTGAGACAAAAATCACTTTTCCATAGGCGTGAAGCAATAATGCTAAATAAATTTGTATGAGAATGACATTGGCTTACGCCACACCTGTCGAAAAGTGATCTTGTCTCAAGCTCATGAATAGATAGATAGATATATTATAATATATTTGAGGATATATCTTTTACATATGTTACTACTAATAGCATGATATTTAAATCTGCCAATAAGCTGTCTTAATCACATAAGTTATAACGATTTAAAGAACCAAATAGGTCTCTACGAACAAAAACTCATAAGTTTTTACGCGAAGAAGTAGTCAAAGTTCCAAATCATTTATTTTTTGATAACACAATGTACACTTATGAACGTTAAAAACAGAAATATTCAATAAATTCTTCTAATTTTACAATTACTGCCAATTCTCAAATCAAAGGCATAGAACGGAAAAGAAGAACTGGCAATAAACTCTCCAGCACTCTTTTTAATCACCAAGTTTTTTTTGTTTTACACAACGTTTGTAAGAAGTTACAACATTACACCATGTTCCACATGACATCTTAAGTAATAAATAAAATTAAAACAAAGATTTGTTTCAGATTGTCAAAGATCCTGCATCAGCAAGAAGCTTGGTTAAATAAGAGCAGGCACTGACATTCTCGTGGGAACAACACGCAAATACATAGTCGAAATAACTAACATCAGCGCATACACGAATTCAAGTACGACCAGTCATCACAAGTAGCACCCGTTTACGAGTATGACGCATGGCCAGCCATCGGCCCCATCGCCAGTATGTGAACTATGTTTTATGAGCTGTCAACGGGAGTCGGACGGACAGCGGAGTGCTTAACCTCGTCTTCCGTAATTTTACTCGTAGAGTGAAATAATTTATAGTCTACATATTACAAGTTACAGATAAGCTAAAGTACTATAGTGAATTGTCATATAATAACTGTTAACGTCATTTTCATTTTTATTCTTAAATCCGGTTTTTCATTTCATTTTGCTGCTTGCGCGTGATAACTGTATTCTTCGTTACAAAATTTTTACTTATTATTGACGAAAAGTGTTATAACTTTCTATAATAATTAACAAACGTAAATAAAAACGCGCGAAATTTTTATTCGGCTTAAACAATCTGTTTGTCTCATGGAAAGTAGAACCTTAATTTTCAACCAGAACTTATTAGTTTGACTGGTCTCTTGGTGATCGTTTTGTTTGTTAAAATGTGCATACATTCAAAAATGCTTATTGTAGTTTGATTAAGGGTAATTCTATTGCGTTATGCCCGCAGTGGGTACTGGGTAGTGTAGTGTAACGTGTGAAGTGAAAACAAGTGGAATGTTCAATTGAAATTATTGTGATAATACGTTTTAAATTTAAATATCAATGTCGTATACTTGAGTGAACAGCGTGTGATTTCTTTGTGAATGCGACAAATGTGAGTAAAAGTTCCATTTAAGTAACTGTAATTTACTGGTAACTTGATGCCAAATGCATGCTTGAATGAATATTTTACAAATACATAATATCATAGTCAGTAATTCTTCAAGTAAGATTTGTAGTAGAACTTACATAGTCTTATTAGAATGCCAATATCTGTTAGAGATGTTAGATGTAAACATTTAATTACTTGCTTATAAATTTGAAATATAATAACCTTCACTTTTTCCATAAATATTTATATAAGTCTATAAATACTTGCCTTAACATGTTATTTTATATCTAATTTAATAGACATGACAGAAAATGTCCTTCTCTATTGTTTGTCACAAAAGCATTTCGTGAAAAATTACTTTAAGTAACTTGAAGATTAAATCTACAAAAAAATCTAAAATAAAAGAAGTTTATTATTAGAGATAAAACTTCTTAAATTTATTTTGCAGATTAATAAAACTTAAGTGACATGCACTGTTCCTGATGTCCTGTAGAAGGTTCTATGAGTTTGGCTGAGACATGCAGTCATGGCCAGGGGAAAAACACTATACTCCCTAGCTGTTGTCATACTTGGGTTTATGTGCTTTGTAGTAGGCGCTGTTGCCATTGGACTACCAACTTGGGGTTATTATTATAGCTGTAAGTACGAGTTTCTTTTTTTAAATATTTTATAATTGTATTAGCTGTGAAATGCTAAGTAAGCTATTTAAATAGTTTTGGTTTGAACATTATTTTTTAAGTATGAATTCACTAACACTTCATACAGCACAAGTTTAGCATCAATAACATATCAAAACTAATTTGAAACTTCTTAAAATACTCTTTATTACCATAGGTACTTCACAGTCTTGACAATTAAAGAACATTTGACTTTTTTATTATAACATAAGCTTGACTAATTCTTTCAGATGATTCTGACATTGCACTCTCACTGCAGTCCTATTATTGTAAGTAATTTCTTTCTACATTGTACATAGTCTCCTGCAAATAATTTTCTTGATAATATGGGTGCTGGGTATGGTGGTAACACAAAAAATTTTTTGATTAAAAGTTTGGCTTACATCTTTTAAAGTCATCAAAAATGAATTGTTATGCAGCAAGCTCCTCATAATTATCTCATCATATCGCTTCTTGTACAAATAACGGAATAGAGATCTATGTAGCTATTTAAAACCAAACATTTTACCTCTCAATATTATTTTTTATTTAGAAATGAAGACATTCTATATGTCAAGTCTATCCTTTTTAAAAGGGTGCCAGGTTTAAAAAAAACCCTATCTTATAAATATGTAGCTTGATAGTAATTTTACTAAATATACAAGTAGACGTTTTTTACGGTTACCCAGTATGGCCTTCTTTCTTGTCTTACGCAAATTATCTGATTGTGCAAAAACATCTATAGTAAAATTGCAAGCAAAATTGTAGAAATTAACGTAACTGCGACCGTTAAACATTTAAACACGTACATTATCTATTTTTAACACGAGAAAAAACCGGATTTATCAACGGAAGTTACAATCCTAAGCAAAGTAGGACGGTAGAATCTTCTATACATTGTCTTACTTTTACCTTTCTAAAGCCCTATCTCAAGATTAACGGGAAATTGATAGCTTTTTTTAATATTAAACCTTCGTGAGTAGATTGACGCGATTGCTATAATTAAATGGTTCATGCTCTAAACGATATTTTGATTTTAATGGTTTATAACAGTGCGTAACATTTTACATTTACACAGAAGTAAGAATAGTTTTTATATTACTATTTAGAGAGGCATACAATTGTCAATTTTAAGAATAGCCCGAACCGTTTTTGTACTTTGCGATATTTTTGCATTTTAAAACGAAGACGCCCACGTTCCATGGTGCATTTTAAAATGTGATCCGCCCGCCAAACAGGTCGTTGACCCCGGGACCTTTGTCACAAAACTTGTACTGATGTACCATGTTGCTTATGTCGTTGCTTTTAGATACCGTACGCTTAACTTTGGTGATATATTGTAATTCTCACTTTAAAGTTTTTAGAAGTATAATTATCATTCTAGTTTTTAATCTCATTTTAAAATTATAATCATATAGCAAATTTGCTCTGCTTCTTTCGATAATAAATCAATTTGAAAACGTTATAAAAAAAAGTGTGTTTATAGTATAAAAAATTAATTAAAGGAAAGTAACTTTTACTAACAAAGAGAGATCATATACGTTAGTGTGTATTTTCTGTAACTACTAGTTATCTATCATCCAATACGGCTATCGATTAAGCTTCTTACATGTGCTAATAGACGATTTATCACCTAACTATAAACTACAATCCAGAAACAAGATACTCGTCAAGGCGATTTAAAAAAAGAAAGAGTTAATAGGATATTCAAAATAGTTGAAGATATTCTAATGTTATAGTTGTCTATGATTAACCTTTGACCTTCTGTTGTCTCTGTTAAATCTAATCAAACCTTATTATAAACGTCATCCTAAATTTACACGTTTCTCAAATCTGTCTAAAATATCG
This sequence comes from Pieris brassicae, assembly GCF_905147105.1. NCBI lineage: Eukaryota > Metazoa > Arthropoda > Insecta > Lepidoptera > Pieridae > Pieris > Pieris brassicae. The sequence continues at coordinate 13,834,033 of NC_059665.1, forward strand.
AAAGTTCAAGGTATCAATACCACGAAATTCCGCCAATTTAGGTCAAATAAGCGTACAATACTTGGAATGTCACTGAAATTCCTTGTATGTAACCGAGATATTCAATTCAAACAATAACAATATTATAAGTTCGATATTCAAATGACTTACTAAAATTTTGTGTTCAATATAAAAGATTTTAACGGATATTGTAGACAGTGATTACGCAATCTGGGATCATATTTCTTAATTCTCAATTATCAGTTAAAAAATTGGCTCAAGTTATTATCGCCTTATAACAAGTAGAGTTATTGAAATTGAAAAACACTGTTTATTTATTAAATCACACCACCTTATACATCACATCTTTATATATATTTTCTGTTGACGTTCATAAGTGTTCTTAGTATATGAATAAAGTTATTTAAAATTTGAGTTTAAATATAAATAAATCTGTGTCGCTTTTTAGGTCTGGGCCTCAGATTTCTGAATCTATTTCATGAACTTATCAAGCTAATACACCAGGTGATCAGACACCTGTACCTGATACACGCCATTGACTTGGGTCTAAAACAAGCTGATTACCTCAAGACGAGGTCCATTGTTGCACAGTCGGGTATCGAACCTACGACCTCAGGGACGAGAGGCACTAGGCAAACACTGCTCATGTCGCCAATTAGGTATTGTTATTGTATACTGTCAGTTAAGTTGCAGTGATAGCTGCAGAGAGCGGGTCAAATGCACCAATATCTACGTTTAGAACAGGTTTTAAAGTCTTTGTTTAGGTATCTCGTATTTATCGCAGCAAAAACATGCTGACAAAAAGGAATATTGAACTTGATAACGGAAGTTTTGATTCTCAATACAAGCGTCGAGCGACAAGTTTATGATTTGTTTGATAATATTTAACAATAGTGTAACTGTTGTTTTGGTACTGTACATTCGCGGCTAAGACAGAGTTGGTTAGGTTAAAATTTATTAATATGAAAATGTGCCTCGATGATTCTTCTTCTATAATGGACCTCTTCTAGAGGTTGGCCGTCAATCTCGTGAAGCATGTCTTGTCTTTTATTAGATTTATTCATGGTTTCTTACTACTAGGGAAAATATTAAGCAGTGGTTTTCCCGTTGCCTTCTGTCTCTTTCAAGGTCACTGTAGCCTTTATTAATCCGTAGCTGGATCAGGTGTGTGGTTAGGTCCGCCAGACCCTTTGTCCGTTATCTAGAAGGGAGCACCACGATACGAAAATACGCCTTAGTATCGCGCGTACAGATGAGGTTGACAATTGGGCCGAGCATGATGTTAGTTCCGTTCTTCCCTTACGGGAATCCCTTTCTCAGCTTCGATGGTGATTGTTATTTAAATTTGGAACACATTTGTGTATAATCAAGTAGTGAATTAGTTCGTTTGCGGTTATCGCGTCCATGATTACCCAATGCATCTAAAATTAATTACATATTAAGATCCCCATAATGCGGTTCTGCCTTGGTGCGTATCGCAGCATGACGATGCAACTCTGACAGCCAACGACCTCGTACGTCTTAGGATAGTTGTTTTTGTCAGCTTTTGTTTTGTTTAGTATTCATGGGACAAAAAGACTAACGTATCAATGTCAAATCAAGCGCCAGGTCATTTCATTTATTGTTTGCGATCGTGAGTCGTGACGTATGCGTGATGCGTGAAAAATCACGAAATAATAATATGATATTTATATATTATAAACGCTATATGGCCTTAGTTAACATATGTGTGCAAATATTTTGTTGAGTCTAATTAATATAGTAGGTACGTTTAAAAATGGTTTTGTCTATAATTATACGTAGAACAGTAATTTGAAAGCCTCAAAAAATGCTTCTAAATTTAAATTTCCTACCAGTTCAATAGTTGTTACCTTTTACAGATTTCTATGTTAATATTAATGCTAGCTAAATATTCGTCTAGAACCTCGGTGATCGCTCGATCTTCGATTAGATTCAAAATTATTTCTGAAATATTATGTAGTGTCAGAAGCGAACGCGTAGTCAGAAAAATTAAATTACGTTTATTTACTTTAAGATATAGAGTGAACACTATGAAAATGTACAGTTCTGTGAGGGGTTCTTACAAGATTGAATACGTAAAAATGTCGACCACTTAAAGTTGCGGGAAATGGTCTATGCACGTATTTTTGCATATTATTCTGAAACTGCGGTATTATGCATTTTACTGTTGTATCTCATAACTGTTTATAAATCTTATATCGTCGTAGCAATCTAGTAAAGAAAACACTGATGGCTAGATTTCTTATTCAAACAATCTTTTCATAATCGAAGTTAAAGCCCTGAATAGGTATCACTAACAATAGGCCAAAAAAGGTTTACTTTTGGTAAAATCATTTAAACGTCTAAAAATTCATCTAAATTTACATTTCCTACCAGCTTATGCAGTATAGTAGCAGTATGCTCTATATACTGTGTACCGAATTAAATGTATACGTCGCAACTAACTAGGCTAATCAGCCGTTCAATTAACAGCCTAGCCGTTTAACTAACGGCCTGAAAGATGTTCAGCCAGTTGATCAATCAGCTAGGCAAATGACTTGGATCGATGACGTTTCCTAGCCTGTTGACTGTTAATTTAAATTTAGTTCCACTTTCTGCCACTCTCAAACTCGAAACGAAACTCTTCAAACTATCAATATGGCGTCGGCAAACCACAACTTTGATGGTGTTTTCCAAAGTTTCATGAATAACAACAAGTACAATTGAAGAGTGTAGTGGCAATAGTAATGTGAATTTGACTTAAGCAATTTAATTTTAAAAGAAATATGTTTAATATCATGTTTAGTCTTTTTTATTTTTGCCAAATAATGACTGTATCATACAAATGGCTTCAATATATTTCAGGCCGTTAGTAAAACGGCGCCGCTTAGTTAAATTGCTAGGCTGTTAATTGAACCGCTAATTAAGCAACTTGGTTAAACATATACAAAAAATAATAAGAAATACATCAGTGGCGCTACAACCTTTTTAGGTCTGGGCCTCAGATTTTTGTATCTATTTCATGATCATTTGTTCATCTAATAGGCAAGTAGGTGATCGATCAGCCTTCTGTGCCTGACGCACGCTTTCGACTTTTTTTTTGGTGTAAGGCAAGCCGGTTTCCTCACGATGTTTTCCTTCACAGTTCGAGCGAATGTTAAATGCGCACATAGAAAGAAAGAAAGTCCATTGGTGCACAGCCGGGGATCGAACTTACGACCTCAGGGACGAGAGTCGCACGCTGAAGCCACTAGGCCAACACTGCTCTGCGACAAATATAACACAATTCAAATAAACTAGATTATATTAAGTTTATACTACGCAATTTAAAATATCGTTTTGATACAATACTAATCAATAAAATTTATTGCCGCTATATTGCTTGGTGAAAATTAATTGTAAGGTCTGACGTTTAGTTTCATAATGGCATTTCTTTTAAAAGTAGGCTATCGGTTTACGGGGGCTTTGTAAATCGTTAAAATTATCGTCTTGCACTTTACGAGTTATTGTTTTGTAATGAACCAATGGTTGCAAGTCTGAGCCGTCACGAAAGTGATTTTAGTGATGCCAACTTTGGGGTTTCTTCCCAATTTAGAGGGTAACAAGATGACCTGGGAGGATTTTAGGAGGTATATTCATTTAGGGGGTACTATATACAACATTTTTTTTCTTCATAACAGTACGCTTCTATACAATTTATATTAAGCCTAGAAACCAATCAACAAACTAAACCAAATAAACTCCAAGCGTTTATAACTGAAATGTTAAGCTATAATATTCCAATATCGAAATTCAGTATAAAATATATTACTTGAATGTATTTTTAATATTTGAGATAACCCCTCAAAGCGAATGTACAACAAACACTTTGCGGGTTTTTAATCGATATTTAGGTGTATTTAAAGTTGGTTCTAGGGGGAACATTTTGTAGGAGTTGGCATCACTGCGTCATTTCGATCCATTCATTGTCACTTGCGTAAGATTACGATTATCAATAATTTTGAATCGTGATTGCGTACTATAGTGAAATTTTTTGATTTTATCTTAAAAACAGTCTGTCGTACCCGTACTTTACTGTGTGTTTACTTAACCTACTACAATATATTTAAAGAAAAGTCCTATAGAAATTACCTAACTCCTGGATTTAAAGTATATTTGTTAACGTTGTTATATTACAGTTACTTATTTAAAGTAGTTTCAAAACGATTCGTTTTTGGCTTTAATAAAATAACCTAGAAATAAAATAGTTTTAAATAGCATCTTTATTCCTTTGTTTTTCTTACCAATTTGCACTGGTATAAAATTTTTGTTTGTCTGAAATTAACCTTTTGAATTGAGTCAATTGTTGTTTATCGTGCTCTGAATGCAATTATTGATTGGGATTTTTATGAGTCATTACTGAAAAATCGATTGCAACTCCATTGACATACTTCTATGTTAATATGTTTGCTCGTTAAATATTAATTACTGATACATCTAGAACCTCGGTGATCGCCTCGATCTTCCATTAGTATGTGTATTTCAGAAATAATTTTGTACGTGTTTGAAGCGAACATATCTAATAGTAAAATAATGTAAACCACAACCACACCACCAGTGAAAACGATAAAATTTTTATATCGCTGAGAATTTCTCAAGGCTCAAAAAATTAAAGGTAAAAAATACGCGATTTTTGTATTAGTTTTTAATCTTGTCTATTGTCTATAGCGTATTTTTTTTTAGAGTAGACAAGTGCGTATTTTTTGCATTGCTCTGTTATTATAATGTTTCATAACAGTTTATAAAACTTCTAAAACTATAGATCATCGTAATATAACTTTCTCGTATAGATAACACTGATGGCTAGATTTCCTATTCAGCTTAAACGATATTTTCATGATTGAGATTAAAGCACAGAATAGTTATCACAAACAATAGGGCAATTAAAAACGATATGAGTAAGAAAGCGAATGAAGTGCACAAGGTCGGACAATTGACACGTGACTCAGGAGTTAATTAGGTGCAAATGTGGTCCCTTTACGTGCCGATGGTAATTAGCAGTGCATGTATTGTAACTAGTTTGTCCGTCATTTTGATAGCTCTACTAAGACCATTCCAACTTGTGAGTTTGACCACTAAATTTTAAGTGTAACACTATACGATGACAATAAGTTTTTTTTTAGAATGTTTTATTATTAAAAGGTTACTAGATTCTAAGGGACATTTTTGACAAGATGACCAGGCTTTTAAATTTCGTTAGAGGATGTTTCAAACAAACTGAACGTAATACAAACTAAGCGTGGCTATTACTAATAGCCCAAGATCGAAATAATATCAATGTTTAGAAAAGTAGAAACAGCTCTCTTAAGATAAACTGAATATAAATAAACAAAAGTTGAAAATATAATAATTTAAACATATTGTTCATTTAAAAATAACTATAACATATATTTTATTTATATGTATATATTTTTAATTCATATTTGAAATTACCTCTCAAACGATTGTACAATAAAAAAGTATTACTAATGTTTGTCGATATTATATATTCAGTTGTCGTATTCAAATGTCGATATTATATCAAAATTCATTATTATACCCCTATTTGAAATTGGTCTAGGGGGGATACAGGAGTTGGCATCAATGACTAAGGCCTATTTTCTGAATGCTTTTGGTGTCGGTTTCACTTAAGGACCTTATGCGGTCGCCAACTAACTCCGAAAAAGTACATTGTTTCTTTCTATTTTTTGTCATCGTTTCTTGAATTAGGGCGAATGGAAAAAATATATGGTGGAGTTGAGTAGTATATGTATTCATTTTGAAAGATCGATACACGATTTAAATAATTTCACTCGACAGAAAAAAATCCAAACATAGCCAATATTTGACACTTTGAATTCATTTTATGACGAAAATGTATATATAGAACATGATTTTGATATTTACACGATATATTTCATCACAAGCCAAGTAATTTCTGAAAAAAAAAGTTGTAATTACATTGATTTACATAACTAATTGTTATTACGGGCCGGCTGGCTTTAGTGCTCCAGCTCTCCACTGCGCACCGCAGTCCACCCGATACACTGATACAGAAATTCGTGCTGAGATAGGGCATTAATATCAGATGACTGCTTTGTCCTCTGTTATATATAAAAAAACTGTAAGTGATTCAGAACGATCAGCACTTTAGTACTATTACAAATTACTGTTGTATTTTTTCTTGTCGCCTATTATCTTAGCATAATATGGCGCTTTGACTATGTTACAATTTTCATAAGCAATTAATTAATTGGTTAGAGAAATAAATGTAGTCCTTTAATTATTTAATAAAACAGGGCAAACGAGCTCACCTGTTATTAAGTGATGCCCATGGACACTCAATGCCAGGTAAGTACGTTGTGGATTTGGTTCGGAAATACTTCATTCGGCGGCTCGTTCCACATGATGGTGCGTGGCAGGAACTGCCTTAAAAAACTTCAGGAACGACGGACGACGAGGTATTGCAGGTGGAATTTCGTATTATGCCTCGACGTCCGGTGAAGAAACTTATATTTATTTTTAATTATAATTTTTCAAATTGCGTCAGTGAAATAAGTAATTTAGATAGGTAATAGACATTCGTGACAATTAACCAATTATCCTCAATAATAATTTCTACTTATTAGCATAGCTGAGTCATTGATTGCATGCAATAATTTTACAGTAATTGTTCTATTGTAATTTTGTATAGCAATGGCGTGGACACATCGTTTTCTTAATCATCAGTCAAGGATCATTTGGGTATCAGTCTTCAGTCGCCCTAATGGCTACAAATAGTAATGATAGACTTGTATGTAAAACTTCAGAAGTATCCCTGAGAGTATTTTGACGTATACATCGTTCGAATATAATTCGTTTATTATACAAATGGTACGAAACGTATACCACTGTCAAAAATTGATTTCCGTATTTACGTACACGAATATTTAGTGAAATTTTATCGCAAACTTCTTGCGTAGAATGCATTTCAAACAATGTTTTGTTCGATGCAATTAAACACACGTTACGAGCTAAACATAAAATTGGATATGCAATTGCGAAATAACTAATTGTAAAACATTATCAATGCGATGTTTGACAAACATTTGTTTCTGTAGCGTTGCCATCTCACAGATAAAGAAACTTGCTACAGTTATATGGGTTCAAGTGTATCCGTTATATTTTTTATCATATAACAGTTGGTCTAATCAACATCCTATTTTTTGTGAATAAACAAATGAACACACCATGTGCGGAATTTAGAATTATGTAGTTCTCATATCGGGAACTTTTGTCGTCTTATTAATAGGTGAGATTCTAAAAGGGGATGTTTCTCAAACTTTGACTCATAAGTCAAAATCTCATACGTATTGGTCATACTTAGCTTATCGTCTGTTTCACAATGTATGGATAAAGTACCGAATATCTATGCAACACATAAATTATTTGGAAGATAAAAGTTCCGAATAAGAAACTTCGCGTTTTATCGGACTCATAACTTACAATGGACTTTAGTTACGAATAGCGTTATCCGTCGTGAAACGCAACGATAGTGTTTATCCTACCAATAAGTAATAAATAGCTTATTATGAACTTATCCGTACAATCTGAAACAGACCCTTAGTCTGGAATCTTATACTTAACTTTAAAAAGTAATTTTTTTAATAATAGGTACAAGTTAATATAAAAGCCTTATACATTATCAATACTTACAAACATAGCTGTTTAAATAGTCCAAGTGCGTCTAAATAAATGGACTATATTCTCATTTACAAGATCTTTGTGACTTACATACCTTCTGATCGAATTGGATTGAAAACCTCCATCGTGTGCCCATAGACACTAATAACTTTGAAAGAAAACACTTTTTTACCGGATTGAAACTGTGTATTATTATAAACCGTGACCGCTGTAAAGCACGTGATACGTCGTAATAATTTAAATTTAAAATTGTGTAAAATAATTATAAGCTTATAATAATACATAGCTTCAAAACGGTAAAAAAGTGTTTTCTTTCAATGTGTAGCTATGTTAACAAAAGACAATACACTAATTACTTTATTAAACACACATTAGTGTAAGTTACAATTTAGTTTTCTTTTCTTTGCAGTGGAGAATCCAAACTTCGACAACGGTTACTTCGGACCATGGCGTGTCTGCAAGAAACTGCTCTACAACAGGGAGAAATGTGGCAACGACGTATCCAAGTTCCGGCCGACAAGTGAGTCTTTATAGAAATAAAAAGTAAAAATAACTTAGGTCTGGCCCTCGTCTTTCTGTATCTATTTCACGATCATTTGTTAATCTAATGGGCAAGTAGTTGGTGGTATTATAGCTAGAGAAAATTTAATAAAAATAAAATATTATATAAATTTATATAATATTTTATTTTTATTAAATTTTCTCTAGCTATAATTATTAAAGAACAAATTCAAATTCTCAATAAAATTAAACCAAAAGAAATTATATCACACCCTAATATATAACTTATATTACAAAAATTTATCAAATTTATACTTATATTCATAAATAAAAAAAATAAAAAAAACAATATTATCTGAACCAATCAAAATATATTTTTTAAAAAACATAAAGGTATTATAAAACATAAATATAATAAAAATTTTATCATAATAAATTATGACACACGCCGTTGAGTTTTTGGGTCTAAGGCAAACCTGTTTTCTCACAATGTTTTACTTCACCGTTCGAGCGAATGTTAAATGCGCACATTGATATACAGTCGTAAGGTCGTAAGTTCGATACTCGGTTCATCCACTAGGAAAATACTGCTATTAATATATAGTTAGAAAAAAATATCTGAAATTATAGTTATATGAAAATATAGCCTAAAAAAAACAAATTCTTTAAAAACATATTTTTCTCGTTAATCGTTAATCAAGAGTCTAATTTTGTGGCTGTATACAAAACATTTTCTGTCTAAATAAACTAACTGTCAGATAAAAGCATCGGTGAGCCTAATCGATGATTCTGTATTTACAACCGATTGAGAACGCCCTTGAAACGAATTAAAATGTTTAAAGCACGGATACTGGCTGAAATTGTGTGGAGAAATTGAAATGATTTTCTTGAAAGCTTTGAAGACTTCACTTTTTATTTAAAAAATATTATTGCTCGAGAACCTTGCGACCAGATAATTTTCTCGTAGACATTTTTTCCCTTTTATACGTCTGTCTTAATTATTTTATCTCGTGTTTTGTATAATATTAGGTATCTAAAAGCATTGAAATACATACTAGCTGATACGTAGCGGCTTTTATTTGTTTATTAAAGTATGCTACATTTATAATGCCTTTTATATAGAATAAGTTACACTATATATTCTAAAATCCATGACAACCACGGTAAACATAAATTTTACAAAAAATTAGTTGACAGTTGACCTGTAATATTTTTAGATATTTTTTTTAAAATAGGACGCTTCCCAAGATTTTATATTATTTCCATTTTATTTAAGGGATCATAATCGACTCACTGTTTTACGTTGACCTATAAGACAGACACATTTACGATGCCGAAAATAAAGCGAGCAGACTGAATACAATAAATCTCTTTTATTTTGTCATTAGCTTCGATCGAATGATAGTTTCTATTGAATGAATGCTTTTAATTTTTAATAAACGCGTTTAACTATGACTTCATTGCGTATGCACGTGCTATAAATTAAAGAATTTAGAATTGTAAGATATTGTAGATACAATAACTGCGTTCCAATTTTTGAAAAAACTACATTCCTCGCTTTCATTCGAATAAGTACTTTGATGTGTGTTGTTTTCCAATAGCCATACATTGATTTTCTAGTTATATCTCGTGACCAAAGCACTTTTTCGATTCCTTCTTTGTATCGATAGAGAACATTAATCTTAAGCATATACAACAAAATATTAGTTTCGTTTTTTTGACAAGAGTTGTTCTTCAATTAGGAAGTAAGAATAAAGCAAAATTTAGCTAGCAATAGATATTTTGTACATGTTTGTACAATGTAATATTTTTCTATAGATGTAAGATAATCTGTTGTAATAGAAAAACATGTCGATTGGAAATTTTATTAAACGCTAGTTTTTATTAACCTAATTTGCGTTTCATAATATAAATCAATAAAACTCTTTGAAAGCAGCTGTGTCTCCATAATCTGTATTTTAAAAACTTAAAAATATTACAGAATCTATGCCAATAAAAAGCTTTAACCACGATGAATGAATGTGTACGTAACCCAATACAAAGTCATTTAACCTAGTTTCGCTTTTTTGCTTATTCCTGAACGAAACATCGTTATTGAAGGCTAAATGTTGTATTATCACGGAAGGATACGCCTTCCTACAGGAAGGCGCTATAAAGGAAACTATAGGTGAAATTCCTTTGTTCTTTATTGATTTTCAAATTTGTAATTCAACAGTGTCTTAGCGTATGTCTAAGCGAGTAAAGGGATTTAGTTTGGTTGCTCGTTGAATTTTTAATACCTACTAATTGATACAATAATCAATATTCTAACTATAATTAATAAGCGTGACCCGGGCTGAACATGTTTGCAAGACAAAGGACAAGCATTTACCTGTTTTAAATTGTTATAAATGGAAAATGGACAGTAATCTGGATAACCTGGCGAACTGCATACCGCCTAACAGTTAATGAATGTCGTGTTACAGATTAGCTAAACTTAATTTAAGATTTTATGAAAGTAATACAATGAATACCAAATAAATATTAGGATCATTAAGATAATAAAAAAATGCTGTTTATTTAAGTAGCTTATTTCCTTAGGTTATACAAAATAAATTTAAGAACGCACGCATTAATATTTTAAAACCAATATATGAAACCAATGTGGATATATCTTGTCGATTTAAAACCATTCTAATTCGATTAGCGTATTGACGTGATGAATATTAAATGTTTGACTTACAAAACCCAAAATGGATATTTTTTATTGGACATTTTTTTAAATATGGTTTTCGTCAACTATCCAAAAGTTACGATTCTGCTATACAATAAATCAAAAACCGTGAAGATTTGTCCAGCCTTCTCGAGTCATTTTAATTTTAAGATATTATAAGGCCATGTTTGATATGTGTAAATCTTTGCCTACGCAAGGTTTCCATGGCCCTTGTATGATGTTTTTTGTTATGTTTATAGAAACCTCTAGAAACATGACAATACAATATTAATTAGCACCTTGATTATACTCGACAGTTGCGTGCTGTAACATTTCACACACCCTACATTTGTATTTTATTTAGCTATATTAGATGTTGGCAAGGGAATTATGTAATTTGTATTTACACGAAATTTTATAGAATATAGAAGAAGTACTTATTTTGATATATATTCCAGCTACATATTGTGACGTGTATATACGTACTGTACGTACAGATAAGTGTTGGCTTAGTGGCTTCAGCGTGCGTCCCTTATCCTTGCGGTCGTGGGTCGTGGTTTTATATTAATTAATGCGTTTTAATTAATATAAAATTATTCTTGATTAGAACAATTTCACACATACATTCTCATTTATCGAAAGCGCTGAAGTTTCGGGGATTTTTTTTAAACAATTTAATGAGCGAGCGTTCAATTGTCTATGGGTTAATGCGTTTTAATTAATATAAACATATTCTTGATTAGAACAATTTCATTACCTCATCACATTAATTTAACGTTAACACGAGTATATTAGGGATAGGTTTGCACGTCAGTATTTTCGCCACCTTGTCGATGGCCTAACAAGCCGAGTGGAGTTACATAATTGCTTTTTTGTTAAGTCAACGATACGAGTGGTGAAGTGCTCCTAAACGGAAATATTTTAGTGAAACTACTGAAAGCGGTGTGTTTCGTGCTACTGAAACTTGGTGGTGATTTGGTAAATATAAATTGTTTTTTTAAGTAATTAGTTTTTGTGTTTTAAAAGTACAGTCAAAATCTGTTAGAACGACATCGAAGGGACTACTCATATTTGGTCGTAAAACCGATAGGAACAGCCGATGACGTTAAGTACCTAGTACAATAGAATTCAGCCGGGACCTTTGATTTTGGTCAATATAAACGGTATGTTGTCTGATCTTTGAACTAAAAACCAATTTTTTAATGTGATAACAATTCATATCTGTTGAAGAAATTAAAATTAACATTTGTGCGTGTATTAGAAAACAAATCGTTGGCGTATTTGTACAATTATTCTATTAATTAATTTTTTTTGTCATATTATATAAAATTCTCTTGTCGCAAGTGTTTGTATTTAAACTCGCGAATCGGACAACATCTATTTTCATTCCACCCCTAAATTCAATCAACCCCCTAAATGTCAAAGGTCGGTCCACCCCTAAATTTTAATGTTTTAGACAAAATTGTTCATTCATTCCGGAAAAACGAACCATCTCTGGGGTAGCATAGTAACATGTTCCATGTTCGTATGTACTAAAAAGGCTAAGTAAAGTCACAGTACGGAGAAACGAAGTTCACGGGGTTCGTGGTTCGGGTCGTTCGGGGTTCACATATAATAAATGGCATATAATGAAGACAAGGTTCAATAGCTATTCGAGGTATGGAATATACAGTTTTATAATGAAACTTGAAAGAACCAATAAATTTCATAATACCGTTAATACATAACTTTATCTGGCAGTTACGCTCTCTAGGTATAAAGTTTCGTGATTTATTAGAGTAAATAGTTATCCTTTTTGAAGATGGTGCTCTAAGTCACGACCAGCAAGAATCGTGATTATTTTATTTAACATCTTAAACCCAGTACGGCTTCTACCGCTCACTATTAGCCATTATTCCCGTAATGTTTTAGAAATAGAGAGAGATTCATTGATATTTTAAATCTGATACTAAGCTAACTTAAAAACAGAAATAATACTACTATGAAATTGATTAATTTCTAGTCAGATGAGAGTTTTATGGGTCTAATTTTGGACTCCTTACGTGCTTGGCTCGGGTACTCCCAGTGACCCATTAATTCTAAAGACACGTTGAATAAGATAATATTCTTATATTAAGATCAATAATGCTAACCTAAAAAAATAAAAAATGTAAGCGTGTACTAGTGTACACAGGTGAGAAGTGAAAATTCTTTATGACCTTATTTTTCGAAAAATTATCTAAAATAAGCAAGTTTACAGAAATTGAGAAGATAAAGTTTAACAAAAGGCTCTTATTATCATAGACAAATGAATACAAATAATACAATTATTTCATTTTACCTTATTACTACTAAGATTATGACACAATTTCATTAATTGTAATAGAATTATTACTATCATTGTTATCGTTATTATATATTTTTGTTATTAAAGTCTTCGAATCTCTTCGAATAAGTATCGCAATACAACGAGGAAATGCTGCCAGGGTTAAGGTACACTGCCATAGGGGTCCAAACTTTTTAAATTACTTTTTATTATTACTATGTAGGTTATAAACATTGTAAATTAAAATTATACGTATGTAGCATGATTAAATGATTCAAAATAGGTATCAAAGCGTTAATTTTTCGTGCGTTTTTAATTAAACCTATAGTCTACTGCAATACCGGAAACAAATAGGAATAATGAAACAATGTATGTACTGAATTTCGTACTGTGAGGCATACCAATTACAACATTTCACACGGACTACTTTCGTAAAGAACAAATTAATATAAACTTTTATTGCTTTATCAAGGGTCAATAAGATTTTATCATTGACCTTGAGATTGAAATATTTTTTGCTGCTGGATTAAGTCATTAGTCTAGTACCAATCGAGAACGAAACGACCTGCAGAACATTATTCTTCTCTTAAGTCTAGCCTCCATTTAAAGCGATCTGGAAACAATGTAGAATATTTTCAATAGGAGTTACGTTAAAAAACTTTAATTGGTTCACTAAGTAAAGCCTCTGTTCTCAAATAATTACTGAAATAGACGCAGATATGTATTTTAGATACAGGTGTAAGCGTAAAAAGTGTACTCTTTTGTCTCTTTCTGTCAAATTGTGTTTACGCTGTGACAAAAACAGACAGATGAGTTTTTTTTTATCGATGCAATTAGACTGAATTTTATAAGGATGGAAAAGTATTGATAGATTAAAATCGTTCATCGATTATGCTAAACCGATCCTCCATACTTTCACTCGTCTAGGAATGTCTAGTAATATTTATTTTTTCTGTGTAAATTGGAAAGTCACGTATTGAAATCAATTTGTTCAAGATTAAATGCGGTTACTAGACTGCACTATCGTATTTTATAAATATCTATGTAAAATGTCTCCGAGGTACCAAAAACTAAAAGGAAACAGCGCATGTCAACAATTCTTAGCTCTACACGCAAAAACATGCACGCACCCACATGAACACACTCATTCACACATACTTAATGTCTTATAAGATTTGTGTTTGGTTAGTTGTAACACTAAGTGTAACTTTAGTTTGCTTTTTTTGTTCCTGTTTAGTTTTGTCTTAATAAATGTGTATAACATGTATTTTTACACTACTTGCCTATCTTATGTAATTTAATACATTTTTATTTTTTCCTTTACTCACAGTGGTTGCCTGGAAGTGATCGCTCGTAAGCGATAAGGCCGCCGGTTGCCCTCCTTTTGATTTAATTATGTTTAATTTTTTTTTATATTGTAGTGTAAATAAATAAAAAATAAAATAAATAAACCTACTTTTTCTCAAAATACTGTTTTAAATATGTAACCTAGTGTGGGGACTAGCAATATATTAATTTTCTCACAACTCATGCTGCCTTTTGTCAAGTCTAATGCGTTTTTGACAAACCGGAGGGTAAAATTAAAAGTTGCGAGAACTTTGACTCCATTATGTTAAAATTCAATAGATATATATGACGTATAGAAGTCGTGCTTAGCGCTAAGCTGAATCTGAACGTAAATGACATATTTGTTTGTGCTTGTAATTTAAAATCGCTACCAGTGTCAAATAATAATTTATGTTAGTATATAATAGAATTTTGCTGAGGTATCTTTTTACTGACTCGTGAAACCTTTGGCTTGTAAATTTTTGTTTAAATGTGATAATTTGTAACTTGGTAGTTAACGAAATTCATTTTAAATAATTGTAAATATGTGATCTTTTTAAACACATTTTAATCTTATAAATTAATAGGTATAGTGTAAGTCTGTATACGGTAAATTTCATAAAAAACACTGAACATTGGAAAATCATAAAACACTAAAAAATATTTATTAACCATTTCGTTAATATTAAATATCGAGACTACAATTATTGATAGGCACTTTGTGTATATGCCTTGCTAATTCTACATATATAATATATGACACTGCGCATAGAAAAAAAAAGTTCACTCCCGATTAAGAAATGCCTATATACAAAGAAAGCTCAGGCGCCTAGGAACATTCTTTCCTGTTAATGAGAAAGCTTACTTTTACTAGAAAGTAGCGAACCTAGTTTAAGTCGCTTACTCGTCTAAAGATGAACCTAATTGCACTCCATTTATAGCATTATACGTTTAGTTCCCACGCTTTTAATGAGTTAGGAACTAGGCTCTTATGATATTCTAATGAGGCTAAAATTATGATAACTTGTGCCTAGGGCGTCACTAAACCGCCGTTCATCACCATTGTGATTTTATGAAATAAATTGAGGACAATCAGATACTTATGAAAATATATTATAGAAAGGATATACGTGGGTGACACTGTTAGAAACATTCCTAATGAAAACTTTTTTTGTATTTCAATTTTAGAACTCTTTGGTAACCTAATGTAGTGTTTCAGTTGTCATTTCTGTTTGTGAATTGGCGGCAAATCTAAAACTCTTGTTACGCGTAAAAATGACAGGCGTTTTTTCTAATAATTTTCAGTGTTACCTAGGTACATGTGTGAAAATGACATGAGAATTTAAGAAGGTATCCTAACAATCGAGTAGGAATATAAATACATTTTGTAAGAATAATAATAATAACAAATAATTAACATATTTCTGTCTGTATTAAATGGTTTGTTTGTATGAAAGTCGTAACCTATAGGACATTGCATTGCATTAAAGCAGCAGGTTTTAAAACCTATAATAATAATTATTTTGCTGTAAATCGAGCAATGGTCTACTGAGTTTTATTTAGTTTATACAGAAAATACAAATTTGATTATGGTACAGGTGAGTGTTTTTGTTTATCTGTATATATATAAATGAAATCCAATTTCCCTTAGTCACGGCATCATACATGAACGGCTGGACCGATTTCGCGAATTCTTTTTTGTTGATTGTAAGGAGAAGGTATTTAAGAAATAAAAATTCTTATGAAAGAAAAAATCAAGAAAAATTCGCGGAATATTAGACAATTTAAGAATATTTTTGAGAGAAATTTGCAATGTCGATAAATAAATCTCAGGGCAATCGCTAATTGATTGTTTGTGGCATTAATCTTGAAAGTGTATGTTTTGCACATGGCCAGTTATATGTCGCCTGTTCCCGTGTCGGAATACCAACAAAACTATTTATATACGCGCCAGAAAAATAAAGAATGATGTAAATCTTAAAGCATTAGAATAATAATCATTTTATTTCTGATTTTTATGAAATAAAATATTTAAATTTTTTATTTTTTTTAAAGTTAATTATACCAATTTGAAGTCAATATTCATAGTTAACACAGGACGTCTGTCGGGTCCGCTAGTATTTAATAAAAGTCGAGCTCAATATTCTTGGTATAATAGATGTTAAGTGCAATTTCGTTAAATAAATAATGTCTATAGAATTGTTCGAAAACAGGTGCATGTTTGTTTAGATTCTACGTCCGTATATGGGACAGCGTTGAATCAGGTGTTTGCAATGTTATATCCGACTCGAGTACGGATTCATAAAAGAGTTTGATATTAAGAAAAGTATTCGGACCGGACCAATTTTTTTAAGGAAAGATGTTATTTGAGATATAGGATTCATACGTATTGAAGTTCTTAGAACATATCATATAATTATAATTAATTCCGTTGAGGGACTTGTTAACCCGAGTCAATAAAGAAGTGAGGGGCTGAACGCGCTGGATGAGATAGTCAGTGCCACCTATTTGATCCTGTAACAGTTAGAATGCGGTAGACCTAGAAAAATTGAAAACTATTCCCGGGACGAAATCGAAATAGATACACCAACAAACACGAACACTATACTTTACAATATCTGTAAAGTACCTTCAAAATATACAATAATCTTGTTACATAGAAATATTAATATAATCATCCTTAGTAAAAAAAATACTTAACAAATAAGATAGTGCATAAAATTCAATTTAAACCGAATTTTCTCGAGGAAAATGGTACGCGAAAACAATGCACGTTGAATGACTAAGAGTCACGTTATGAAACGTGCAGAAATGTTGCTTATTATATAGGTTTAGAATGGTCTAGAGTATAGACACATTATAAACACCTAATGATTATAACAACAACGCACTATATAAAATTTAATTATAAATATTTAATATAAAGTAATCGATGTAATAAGGGGCCGTTTAAGTATTATGTAAGTACGGGGGGGGGGGGGCTTGGGACTTTGATAGGGGGCGATGTCGTCAACAGTAATAATTTCCTTTTTTACAAATTGTGTATGCTTGAAAACGAAATACATTTCGAGGATTTCTACTATAAATTAATATGTTTCTATACCTACGTTATACCTACTATTATTTGTGAGAGCTTTGCTTACTTTTGCTGACAAGTAGAGGGCTCCTAATATAAAATTGTAGATAAAAAAATATGATTTAAAAATATTTTTTTAATGTAGGTCGCCCAAGGCTAGTATCGAAACGTTTGACGAAAGGTCCTTTATATAAAAAAAAACAATATTGACACTTGGTTAATGTTACTTCTATTAATTAATGGGTTAAAATAGTTATTTATTAGAATGGATGACCGAGGATATATGTATGTAATGTGTGTATGTATGTATTTATTTTATTGACTTCACGTTGAAGGCTTGATTTTTAAAAAAAAATACATTCTATTGAGATAAAAATGAAGCTTCGTGCTAGTCACGAACTGACAACAAAAATAATTTTATTTCTCGAAACCCATTTTTAAGTCACGATCTTCTCCTTAGAGCACTGTCAAAATTGTCATACTTCATAAAGAAAAAGTTCAGACAACACAGATAATGATATGAAATTGGATAATATATACAGAGAAGATAACAAACGAAATTGCACCTATTTAGCACAATTGTTTGCAGTGCAATCCAATGTCACGCCATTGTGTCGTGTTCAGGGTTTTTTAAATGTTTTTCTTGCAATTGTAAACAGCCATCACGCATAATTTAATATCTTAATCCGAGTCATCGGTGACCTTGTCGTGTGTTTAAATGACCTATGATTTTAAAAATGGAATGTAGTTTCACAGGACAAACTATTTTGTATCGTAATTATCTGTAGGTAAATAAATATATTTTTATTCTTCATATAACACATCAAAATTCAATTCAGAAAGACTAGGCGGTCTTAATGAGCGGGCAAGAACCCCACTCTTTTTAATCGCTCAGTTTTTTGATTTACTGATATTTGAGGTCCCCTGACGGTCCCATGATGCCTTACATCATGCATCAGTGGGCGAAATACTAGCACCCTTAGTAAAGTTAGAACAACACCACTGTATAGCTAACTTTTAATATCCTTGCATCGCTCATGTTGTCATTTATCGATAATAATTCTTCGAGTCATTTAATTAAAGATGGCTTTGTTTCTTTAAGTCTAGACACAAAGCTTATCCTATCTAATCGTTTCTAAAGAAATTCAATTTCCGTTTTCAATTTAAACGTCTAGTTCTAAGTCCTTATCGGAGATTGTTTACTGTATGTTATAGCAGAACTAAAGTAAGGTAACTGAATGTTTCATTCATTAATTTACCGTGAAAAAGCCTTGAAGTACAGTTTGCGACCTGAATGTGTGAATTCCGCTTGCCGATTTAATTAGCAGTAAATTGGATTAATATATCATTAATATATAGTCGGTAGTATTAAGAGGAAATATCTGTTTTTTTGTAATTAAAAACCTCAAAAACGATTGTATTTTAAAAATTATTTAATATGCCAAGCTGGGTTAGGTAAGTATTTTAAAAAATACCCCATAAGCCTGTTATGTTCATTTTTAAGTTAATTGTGAATATTTTTGCAATATTTTAAGTTTTCAAATGTTTTACACCAAAATGTATGAAATTAATATCACATCGAATGACGTTAAGCAAACTGCCAAAATCGTAGTTTTCTATTACATTAACTTGTTTGCTTGTCTCATTATGGGTTCTAGATAAAAATATTTTTATTATTTAATTCAAAAATGGTAATTTGGAAATCACAAGTACGCAATTATAAAATTGGTTAACAGAAATCGGAAGTGGACATATGACTAATGGTTAAGCTATTACTTAATTATTTTAACTATTATAGTGTCTCACTTTCAACACAAGTAGACATTTGCTTTAGCGTATGAAGTATGTACTAACTTCACTCTGCGTACGCAAGTTAATCAGATATAATATTGAAAGTGAGTTTGAATCAGCTTTTAGAAAACCGTGTACTGTACAGTACCGTGGTACTAATTTTATTTTATATTTTCTACTGATTTCATTAGGATTTTTTCGTATATTATTATTCGATTGAGGGCCAGATAGTATGTTAGTGGGGGTGGGTGCCTTGCTGGCCTTTTCGGGAGTATGCTCGTTTTTTTAAATAGTTGGAGGTCGTATCGTTCAGGGAACCTCAATTGGCAGCAGATAGCTAATATTTATGTTAGAATTGTAACCATGTACTATAGTCTAAGATTTATAAAGGCTGAAGCCTTAAGGGCCGTCTCGTAAATTTTAAGAGAATTCTTCTGCTATTTATAGGTTGCCAGGAATGGATCTTAAGTAGGGATGAACTTTGCGCCACGTCATGTTGTGTGTTTATGATAAATATGGATGCAGTGAAGTGTAATTTAACAGAAAGTTTTTTCTGATTTATTGTGTATATTTTCTTTACTAAATGATTGCTACAGTGAGTCGTATTATTAAGCCATATAAATTCTCAAGGCCCTATTTATACTTAAATATTTTTAATTATTCAAAATGTTTTAAATTGTCATTGTACTTATTCCAGCGGCCGTGTACCTAGCGGGTGTGGTGGGCGCGATAGGTGTGACAGTGTTGGGTGTGTTCTGTGTGCTGTCCGTACTCCAGCTCGCCATGATCTCATCCAAGGAGAAGGTCGCCTTCAAGTACACGCACCTTGTTATGACCAAACTGGCGCTGGCGTTATTAGCGAGTGAGTATATTAGTCATTAATTTTCTTTACTTATAAATGATACTTAGTTACCAATCGTGGGCTAATATGTTCCACTAATAGGTACTTATATGAGAGAATGACAGTGAGAGAAACTAACATGTGTATTCGAGCTAAGTTTAGGCAAATATTACATAGTTTTTTTTTTTCATCAGAAATATTATATTTAGAGTCACGTTATTATCTAATAATGTTTTTTTTAATTCAGGTTAATTTGCAGGGCATACTTGTTGTTTGACGTACTAAAGAACTCTTATATAATATTTATAACAACTTATAAAGTACAATAAATTATAAATTACAGCAAAATAAATACAAGTAATTATAAGATTCAAAATTTGACCTATTAGTTAGTTCAATTACTTTAGACGTTTTTGTTTCACGTACTCGGCTACGCTCTTATTAAAAAAAAATTTCCCAGCATTATTGTCAATAGCAGCGGCCGGTCTATTTGCAGTCCAAGGCGATGACAGAGGTTTCTACATCTATAGAGGAGAAGCATTCTATGTACAGGTGCGTTCTTTATGAATATAATTGTCGAATAACCTTAAACTCTAGATTTATGAATTTTACCTTTAATTTTTAAGAAAGGCTTGTAAGTCTAAGACTCTCATCCCTGAGGTCTTAGGTTCGATCCCCGGCTGTGCACCAAATCACTTTCTGTCTATATGCGCATTTAACATTCGCTCAAACGGTGAAGGAAAAACATCGCGAGGAAATCGGTTTGCCTTAAACCCAAAAACTCAACGGCGTGTGTCAGGCACAGAAGGCTGATCACCTACTTGCCTATTAAATTAACAAATGATCATGAAACAGATACAGAAATTTGACGAGACCTAAAAAGGTTGTAGCGCCATTGTTTTTTTTTATTAAGGCTTTTAGTGCGATTAATGAAATTTGGGATTTTTAAATTGCAGATAGTATGCATCGTTGTAAATTCGATATTGTTTATAATGTCGGTATATGACACGTTATTTTCGCGGAGAGAAGGTGGCGATCCCACAAACCCACTTGGTGAAACTAATGCCACCACCATTAATAATCCAGGGTTTAAGGAAGGAAGAGGTGAGATTTTTTAAATAATTAATTTCGTCCTGTTCGGTGTATAAATTCATTACAATTTTAATTGTGGTATAATTACAGATTTCTTTGCGTAAGGCTCGATTTAGTTTTATAATAAAGACTCATAACTCCCAACTTCCTATATTTTTAAACTAATATATTTCCAGTAAATCTGCTTACATAATACTAGAACGGCCCCTAACACAGTATATTCATAAACAATTTATTTCCAGGCATATCAATGACAGACGCGTCAGGCAAACCGTACACCACAAACGGTCACGGTAGCGTGGCCTCCATGAATACCACGGCCACCACCTTAACTGGCCTCTCAGACGCCAGCACAATTACTAGGTCGCCGCTGAGGTCATCTTTGAAGAAACCCAGACCCAGGGAAGGAGAACCGGGCGGGATGGGTATCCAAAACCCAGGGTATTCGGGGAATTCCCCACCTCTCAACCGTAATGGCAGCCAGAAGAAAGTCAGAATACAGACGCACAGTACTGAGGTGTAAGTGGAACGTTGTATTCCAAGAGGAAGAAGTTGTTCCACACTTATTCCGAAAGGAAACATTAATGGTTTATTCCAGAATGTGAATATTTTTTATTTCCACCAGAAATGTTTAAATTGACTTTATACCAATGTAAGATTTTTATTTGGAATTTTCTACACCATATATAAAGCAATCTAGAATAATTTTTAAGTGTAAGATAAATATACTTGGACACTTGTCTATTGTATTATCTATAAATGTAGATTAATATACAGTTTCTGTATCTAAAAAAACATACAAGCTATGTTTAAAGCCCGATTAGTTAACTATAGTTAAGGAAGTATGCAGCAGAGTCAACCTCAAGTTTAAATATTCTTAAGGGTGACTCTGAGTATGCCTGTCTAAATTAAATGTTTAACTTGATGTCTATAACTAATATTTTTTTAAGAACCATGAATCTCTTGTAAATCTTTTTAACTTTTGTATTTTAGAGTCAGTAACATATAGATTATGATTTTATGTATGAACCAACTAAAAGCCCTAAACATCTATTGAATGTTGTTTTAACCACTCATGTAGGTATCTAAAAGTAAAGTAGACACAATATATATGTTCAATATTAAAAAAACAAAATTAATCATATTGAATATTTTGTCTCTTTCTGTCAATTTGTGTTTACACTGTGATAAAAAGAGATAAATGAGTACTAGTTATAATGGTAAAATTGGTCTGATTTTTTTGTTATGAATATAATCAGGTTAACAGTATGTTTATAAAATTATTTTAGATGTATTTAAAACACCATCACAATCTATATTGCACAAGTATTATTAGTTGCAAATATAACACACTAAGGACTTAGAATAAGTCACCCGACTTCAGTTTCTAAATTTATTTAAAAGTATGTAATTTTTTTTTTCTTATAAAGGATTCTCAAGTTTTAATCTAGTCTTGAGATAAGTATAATAAGTAAGACATTTTCTTTCGAAGAGCATAAATTTGTCTTTCATGAATGTAATAAGTCCTGAAATGTTTTATTTATGAATGTCTTGTTATTAGTTCCAATTTATATTTTACATGTTTTATGGTATATCTTTTATCATGCAATATTTTAAAGATATTATTATTAAAAATTATTATTGTTCATATTAACAATGAAGTTTAAAATGTATATTTTACAGACTTTAAGCACTTTGAACATAAATACATTTTATATTTTTCTTTGTTATTAAAATTTTTCATACTTACTGAACATTTTGATATTTAAATTTTCATACATTTTTGTATATTTGCTTGAACAAAGTTCTGTTTTGTACATATTGCGGCACATAGTGTTAGGGTGATAAGAATTTTATATACTGAATTTAATATTTTATTGCAATATTTTTAGTGATTTTGATGTTACATGTAATAAAGACGGAGTGAAAACAAATAAATTTAGAAATTGTAATGTTTACAGATATTGTCTGGTAGTATTTGACCAGATTACTATTACTAATTACGTTGTTTATAAAATCCTTTTGAAAATAGAAATATGTTAGCAATGTATGTACTCCGTCTTGGTTATAAATGTAAATATTTAAAAAAAATTTACCCACCAGGTTTTAGGAAATTAGATTAGCATTGGTCTCAATCAGATAAACCATTTTGTAGTACCTTAAGGATATTATTAAAAAACCCCAAAAATGAGACCAATAACATCTCATTTTGGCAAGGATTTCTAGACTAAGGGTAAGTGAATCAAATCCCATATGCTTTTGACATATAAACTCAATCCTATCGTTGATGTCTACTTTCATCACTTTCACTTATTTCTTTATCTAAGGTACAGTAGATTTTTCTATGTAAAGTGTGTTTACTCATTCTTTGGAAACCGATTATTAATAATATTATTTGTACTTTTAACACAAACAATGGTTTTCGACGCATATACCTTCACTGCATAATTCTGCAATAGTTATGCCCTATACATTTGGTGTACATTTTACAAGTATATGGTAAAAGTATTAATTGTCATTACATTGTATTAACTCATATATCAAGATTTTATTGTTCATGCTAAGGGTACAATGTATACATTCTTTTGGTAATAACCTCTTGTTTTGTGAGCACAATTTCAGTCATAATTATTGTTAGAAATATCTACTTTCAGCCATTATGAGTGGCCTTATGTTTAGCCTCATATTATTATTTGATAAACTACATTATCTAAATTGTGCCTTTTCCCAGCAAGTGCTCTTGCTATTCTACTTAAGTTTATAGTTTTATCCGTCCACTTTCTGGTCTTAGTTAAGTCTTATGTTAAGTGTAATCAGAATTTATATGAACGTTATTTTCTCTGTAATTGCATAGCAAATGTACGCCTTGCGTCAAAAATTTAGATCGGAAATAGGTATCGCCACTAAATGTCGGTATGGGTAAATTTTCGGAATTTATTATGTTTGTATTACAACCATCTTTCATTAAATGTGAATTATTTGTATTAAAATATTCATTTTATGTACCTTTTTAGGTTATAATTATACAGTCTCCGTCCGTTATTTGTTTTAAGTTGCAAAATAAAATGTCCATTTAACATCAATGTGTTTCTTTTAACAATCAATTAAATTATTTTAATATCTATATATAGAAATAATGTTTGTTAACTACTTGCTTTATTTTTTTAAATTAATTGCTAGATCTTATAAATTCTCAGTAGATCTAAAAATCAGGGCCAAAATTTATTAAATAATGTTACATTATTAAAAAAAAACATTTATTTAAAATTTTAACCCTATAATATTAGGGAGCTGAAATACAAATTTGTAATTTCCATTAAGTATGAAAATAAGAGACTTCTTAACTCTCAGAACTTAGTGTGTCTGAATCTATGAAATAAATAAATATTCCATCTATTATACCCAAAACATACTTGAAAATAAATGTCTTAAAAATTACTGTTAGTGTATATATAATATGTTCAGTGTTAACAACTTTAGTCTTATCACTGTCTGGTAGATTTATATTAAACAATATTCAATACTTTCTAAATTGTTTCCTAAACTTTTCATAGTGATAATCATCAGTTGCCCGTTCTCCTTTTGCTTTTTTCACTATTTTATCCACACTTTCATCTATTGAAGTCACAACTCTAACCTCCTTTGGTTTTTCTTTTTCAACTTTTTTTTTCTTATTGTTAGCATTTTCTAAGTTAAATCTATTATGCTGGACAAAATTTACTGCCATATTTGTTGGCACAAATTGGGATGGGCCATCTTTTTTGTTTTGCCGTTCCCAAAGAAGTTTCATTTTTGCTTCTTCAGTGGCTTCAATATTTTTAATCTTTGCTTCAATACCAAGGTCCACTTCTGGAATTCCACTTAGCATTTGATTAGAAAGCATCTCTTCTGATCTATGTGTGGAGGATACTCTTAAGTGTTCAGGAAGAGAAAGCAATGCTGCTTCTTCTGGCGACAAGTATTTAAGTGTATCATTTTCATCTCTTTCCATGTTTTTCTGATCATGCCCCTCTGAAAATAATAAAATTTTGTAAAATATGTACTTTTATTTACATACCTTTTATCATATTCTTTAGATTGAAATTATTGTGAAAACTATAAACACAATTATGTACATATAATAGAATTTAATTGACACAATAGAAAGGTAAAAAAAATCAGTAGCTAGTAAAAGCATTTCAAAGCCTGGTGTGCAAATTCATAAGCAGATAGGAAATCAAAAATATAGTTAATACCACCATACCTTTTCGTTTTGATAGTTGCTCTTCAATGTATTTCATCATTTCTTCATCTTCATCCCGTTTATTTGTTTCAGCAGAGAATTGTGTCCCTATACCCGTATCATATGCATCATCTACTTGCTTAATTTTACCACCTTTTAATGCTTGCATATTTATCAATCCACCAGATTTCACTTTATATGGATCTTTACATGTCACTTCATCCTCTAAAGTAGTTTTTTGTCCTGTCGCCAAAGCAATTATACTAACACCATTGGGTCTCTGTCGAAGTTTCTGTAGTTCTTTGGCCTCTTGTAATTTCGCCAATATTTGAACCTCATCTTCCTCTTCTTCGTCTTCCAGTTTTACTCTTTGTCGTAAATTCTTTCTCTTTTTTGGTTTAAATTTAACTTCAACAACATCTGTTTCTTCGTTTTGATCCATGACGAATCATGAAATAATATACTCAACAATTATTAGTTTAATAATAAATAATTAAAATTAAATTTCAAACTATTTTGCTGACAACTTTTTTTTTTCTTCTTGTTTATGGCTTTTATTTATGCCAACTGGGCACAAGGTACCTCGCCAGTGTCGTGTAGATGGAGAAGACACGAAGGACATTGATCGGTAAAAATAATAATTAAGTTAATTTTGAATATACACAAAAAAAATAGTTGAAATTGGATTGTTAGTTTTGAGACAGCACAGACAACACAAATATGAGTAAAAGCATTATTAAGTACTGTTTACTATTTATGAATAATTTATATATATTACACTTTAATTCTATTGCTTTCTATATATTTACATAAAAATCTACAATATGGACTAAACACAAACATTAACAAACATTTAACACTTAAAGGACGTGGCACTTTAGGGGGAAGAATGTCATAAAGAGGATAAGTTAGTTTGGGACAATTAAATAGTATGTGAGATACAGTGCCTTCATCCAAGCCACACTCACAGATAGAGTGATCCCTTATCCGGAGCTTGGCTAGATGAACAGGGGTGCAAGCATGTCCAAGACGCAGACGCGAGATTGTGGATGTAATCCAGCGATTTGCATTTCGATAATAACAAAACCAGTGTTGTCTTGGTATGTTTGGTTGGATGGAAGCATAAAACTTACCCTTAACCGATTTGGAGTCATTCCAAAATGTCTTCCAGGTTCTGTCCAGATATATCTTTGCAAGAGAACAAAGATCCTGAGCTGAATTTTTAAAATGATCTAGAGAACCTGACTCAACAGCTGCTTTGGCACATGAATCAGCAGTCTCGTTTCCTGGGATACCTGAGTGGCTAGGAATCCAAACTAGTATGATAGACGATCCTTTTTGATTACAAGAGAGCAGAGTCTCCCTGATTTTTAGTATAATAGGAAAACGTGATTTGCTACGAAATGGGTTCTCTTTAATGGACATTAAACAACTTAAAGAGTCTGTCAAAATAGCTGTCTGTTGTATGTTATGGGAGTGTGCAAATAGGATTGCTTCCAATAGAGCTGTGGCCTCTCCTGTGAACACTGAAGACTCGGGAATACATTTAAATTTCAGGATAATTCTATACCGAGGAACCCAACAGGCAGCACCAACACAGCCATCTGGAGACAGCTTTGATGCGTCAGTGTAAATAAGAAGATGATTTGACCAATTTTGATTAATATAGCTTTGTAATTTGATGTTGGTATCTGGGGCTCCTTTGATCAGACCAAGGTCTGTGATGATGGGAGGGTTGTATATTAGGGCTTTATAAGGAGTAGAATATAGCGGATTTGTTGGAAAAGATATCATGGGGTTAGGGAGGCTGGTGTACTTTACATAACTATCGAGCAGATAGGAAGAGGAGTATGTGATAGTCGGGTTAATCGATGCCAAAGAGGGTGGGATGATATCTGTAACATCTTGCTAACAAAGCGGTCACATAAATACTGCCGGCGAATGTGTAGAGGAGGATCAACACACTCAACCTGCAAAGCATTAGTAGGGGAGGATTTCATTGCACCTAGAATTATTCTTAGGCACCTATACTGAATTTTGTTTAATTTTCCAGCAGCTGATTTGTTAAAGGGATCCAGAACAAACATACAGTAATCCATATGACTACGTACTAAGGCATTATACAATAACTTTAAAGAATAGGGGTGAGCACCCCACCAAACCCCCGCTACTGCTCTTAATACGTTAATACCTTTTTCACATTTTTTTTATTATGTGTTCAGAGTGGGCAATTCCGTTCAGCCGATTGTCTAAATAAATACCTAAAATTTTTACTTTATCTGTCAGGTTGATTGCTTGATTTTCAAATGAAATGAGTAGAGTAGGAATGTATCTCTTCCTTGTAAACACCACTGCCTGAGATTTGCCAGCTGACAGGGACAAGCCGTGGTCAGACAACCACTGGCCTAGATAATACAAAGCAGAATTGATACGACAGGATACTTCCCCTATACTGCCTGAGCTGTGATAGAGGACAATATCATCAGCATATTGTAAGATGTTACAAAAACTGGTGACAGACAGTTCGAGGTCGTGGGTATAAATGCTATAGGGCAGAGGGCTGAGAACTGAGCCTTGAGGGAGACCTTTCCAGACTAGTCTGGGGGGAAGAGAGGTATCCTGATGCTTTATCAGAATAGATCTGCAAAATAGCAGATTACATATGAGATGAACCATCCTCAAAGGTACACTCAGCTTAAGCATTTTCTGCCTGAGCGCCGGAAGTAGGACACTGTCATATGCAGAAGCAATATCAAGAAACACACCCACAAGGTACTCTCCTTTTGTAAAGGCTAGGCGAATGTCTGTTGTCAGTATACTGACGCTGTCTGTGGTACTCAAACCCCTCCGAAACCCAAATTGGGAGGAGGGGAGAATATTTCTACTTTCCATTAACCATTCCAGTCGGTTTTTAAGAAGGTGTTCTGTTACTTTGCTAAAGTAGATGACAAAGCTATGGGTCGATATGAATTTGAATCTGAAGGGATTTTTCCAGGTTTGAGAATGGGAATGACTATTTGAGATGTCCAAGATGCCGGTATAATACCAGTTTCAAAACATTTGTTTATTATTTTAAGGTAGTAAAGTTTAGCTTTGTCATTTAGTCTAGCCAGGAAGGAATATGGAACGCCATCTTCCCCTGGAGTTGAATCTTTGAGACCATTAAGAGCGATTTGAAGCTCAGAGAAAGAAAAGGGAGCAACCATTTCATCGGAAGCTGGAGCTGGCATAGAACTCAGAAATGAGTCCACGTAGGGAACGAAAGGTGGAGCCAATTTGTCTGCAAAGTTGTTAATCCAGTCAGAAGGGTTATTTGAAGAAGCATCAACATGGTTCAGGGAACGACGGAATCTCCTCACATTTGACCACACAATAGTGGATGGAGAGCGAGGGCTAAGGGATTCACAAAATTGTATCCAACTAGATCATTTCTTTTTCGATACTAACCTTTTAATTTTAGCATCAAGCCTCTGATAATTATTAAAGTTCTCCAGAGACATACAGGCTGAGTAAGATTTCTCGGCAGCCGTTCTGTTACCAAACAAATCGCTGCATTCATCATCCCACCAGGGAAAGGAAAGCAGCAGATTTTTAGGAGAGTGCTTTTTGGGGATCTGATAATCGGCCGAAGATATGAGAGAATTTAAAAATAGATCATAGCAAAACAAGACATTTTCTTCACGTTCCAAATCCGGCAGAGTGTCTACCATACAATTGTAGGTGATTAGTACGTGTCGTCATGAAACAATAATTCGTTCTGAAAAGAACAGTTAATTGCGTTACCGTTAGGACAACTTTTTGCCGCGCCTCGATTTTATTGTCTACGCACCCTTCGCATCTTGGTACCACATGTTACCACTAGTGGCCAGGTAGGATAATTTTTGTATATAAATCTACAGTTTTTAAAAATTAAACACATTCCACATTCCATCTTCACCTCTTCTCAACGAATTATTAGGAAGTTTTATTTTAACCAAATAAGGACTAACCAACCTAAACCAAAAATACCCTAAAGTGGTGACCCCGAGAAGAACACCAAGAAAATTGAAGATGACGAACACAGAAAATTCCGATGCAGAGCGTCAAGTTTCATCACAACCGTCGAGCCAAGAAGTCTCCGGTATCTCACTGTCGCTCCGTGTGCCACCATTCTGGCGCGACCAGCCGCTCCTCTGGTTCTGCAGTTTCGAAGCAGCAACCGCCGATCTGAAACGAAGCCAGGCCCAGCTCGCCCAGATAGTCATCGCACAGCTTGAAAAGCAAGATATCCAAAACATCGCTGATCTCATTTGCTCGCCGCCGGAAGCAGATTACTACAACGCCATTAAAGACCGTTTAATATCGCTATACGAAGAATCTAACAGCGCACAAACGAAGAAGCTACTGTCGCAAGTTGAGCTTGGAGACCAGAAACCCAGCCAGCTGATGAGGCAAATGAAGCAGCTTAACAAGGACAAATTTCCCGAGAGCACCATCAAAATGATGTGGCTCGAGCATCTGCCGCCACACATTCGTTCCGTGCTAGCCGTCAGCGAAGCGTTTAAAATCAAAACGACGCTTGACGACCTGACCTTGCTCGCGGACAAGATGATGGAAGTCCACACGCCGTCGCAACACATCGCTGCCGTCGCAACGCCTTTCACACCTGTAGCATCGCCACCAATTCCAGAACAATCAACCATAGACACCCTCATCGGTGAAATAAGAAGGTTGTCTTTGGAAGTTGCCGAGCTACGAGCACAACCTCGCGACAACTACCGCAACAGTCGTTCTCGCTACCATTCACAATCACGCTCGCGGAATGCATCAACAAAGCGCAACGAAAACCGACGAGAGTCACAGATGGAAGATCGAAGCCGGAAAAAATCTCCAATGTCGTACTGCTATTACCATCATCGCTACGGTATGGACGCGAAGAAATGCACACCACCATGCAGTTTCAAGCCCATAAATCAGTCGGAAAACTAAAAGTAACGCTGGCCGCGGCGGGAACCGGCGTTACCGAATCATCACACCGCCTTTTCGTTACCGACAGAGTAACGAAACTTACCTTTTTGGTCGACACAGGAGCCAATATCTCCGTGCTACCAAAGACAAAAGGCTCACGTGAAAAACCACTGCCATTTCAACTCTACGCCGCCAACAACACGGTCATTCCAACATACGGAGAGAAGTCACTCCAACTCGATCTTAACCTCCGAAGACCATATACATGGAAATTCGTCGTAGCAGATGTGTCTAAGGCAATCCTGGGAGCAGATTTCTTGCAGCACCACCACCTCATTGTCGACGTAAAAAACAGAAGATTGATCGACGGGAAAACAAAACTGGTAACAAACGCTCAACTCAGTACTGCAGACATACCTACAGTTCGTAGTATTGACATTGAGCAAAATTACCACAGCATACTAGAAGATTTCCCAGGCACAACCAGAATCACTTCAATGAAGCTTAGTCCCAAACATTCCGTTGAACACTTCATTGAAACAAATGGACCGCCCCTTCACTGCAAGCCACGCCCCATTGCACCGCATCGTTACGAAATGGTCAGGAAGGAATTCCAAAACATGATCGATCAAGGGTTATGCAGACCAAGCAAAAGCCCTTGGGCATCACCTCTTCACGTCGTGCCAAAGAAGAATGGAGACCTACGCGTGTGTGGCGATTACCGAAGGCTCAACGCCATAACCAAGCCCGATCGGTATCCCATACCACGCATACGTGACTTCACATACCAACTCGCAGGGAAGAAAATTTTCTCCACACTCGACCTCAATCGCGCGTACCAACAACTGCCAGTCAGCGAGCAAGATGTGGAGAAAACCGCCATCATCACACCTTTTGGTCTTTTCGAGTTTCTGCGCATGTGTCCTGGTCTAAAGAACGCCGGACAGACTTTCCAACGCTTTATTCACGAAGTACTGCGCGAACTCGACTTCGTATTTCCTTTCGTTGATGATCTACTCATAGCATCAATCGACGAGGAGGAGCACCAAAAACATCTACGCATCGTATTACAGCGACTAGAAGAATACGGCATCACCATCAACCCATCAAAATGTGTTTTCGGCCAGCCAACTGTGAAATTCCTCGGTCACCAAGTCACGGCGGAAGGAATACAGCCACCCCAAGAGAAGGTACAAGCTATTACAGACTTTCCAAAACCACAAACCGTAGAAGAACTACGACGTTTTCTCGGTATGATAAACTTTTACCGTGAAAATATCAAAGATGCCGCCACCATACAAGCGCCGTTAAATACCTACCTGCACAACGTCAAGAAGCGTGACAAAACTAAGATCGACTGGACCACTGAATCAACGCAAGCTTATGAAGCATGTAAAGAGAGCATAAAAAACGCCGCTTTACTTGCTCATCCGTCTCACCAGGCGACACTTGCTATATTCAGCGACGCTAGCGACAAAACAGCTGGTGCCGCACTCAATCAATTTATCAACAACTCATGGCAACCACTCGGCTATTTCTCGAAGAAATTCACCGACACACAGACTCGCTACAGTACCTACGATCGAGAGCTACTCGCCATCTACATGGCTGTCAAACATTTCCGCAAAATGTTCGAGGGACGAGAAATAATTATATTTACCGACCACAAGCCGCTAACTTTCGCTTACACAAAAACAAATACAAACAGCGAATCACCGAGACGCACCCGACAGCTACTTTATATCAGCGAATTTACCACTGATATACGACACGTCAGTGGATCTCAAAATGCAGCCGCAGATGCATTATCACGTGTCGAAGCAATCACCTGTCCATCGCCGATTGACTACAATCTACTTGCAGAAGCTCAAGAACGCGATAGCGATACCATTAAAGCACTCAGTCTACAGAGCAACTTATGTTTCAAGAAAGTCAACCTGCCCGTCTCAAATATCAAATTACACTGCGAAACTTCAACCTCACAGTTACGTCCGTACCTACCAGAAGAATACCGACGTACCGCATTCAACGCAGTACATAACGTTAGCCACCCTGGAATCAAGACTACGAGAAAATTAATTACGCAACGTTACTTTTGGCCCTCAATGAACGCAGACGTCGGCAAGTGGGCAAAAGTATGCCTACAGTGTCAGCGCGCCAAAATACAACGCCACACATCAAGTCAATTATCAATTTTTTCACCAACCGAACGATTCGAACACGTTCACATCGATATCGTTGGTCCGCTACCTACCGCGGCCAGCGGTCATCGATACCTCGTGACAATGATCGACAGAGCAACAAGATGGCCCGAAGCATACCCATTATGCGAAATATCAGCTGAAGACGTCGCCAAAGCGGTATACGAAGGTTGGATTTCCCGTTTCGGTTGTCTTGTAACAATAACAACGGACCAAGGACGCCAATTTGAAAGCAGAGTATTTGCATCTCTTTCTCGCTTACTAGGAATCGAAAAAACGCGTACAACTTCATACCACGCACAGTGTAACGGTATCATCGAACGATGGCACCGTGTCCTTAAAGCCGCATTAAAAGCAAGACTACAGACCGCAAGAAGCTGGAACAACGAGCTCCCAACCGTCCTACTCGGATTACGCGCCGCTATGCGAAGTGACACCGGCGTAAGCGCCGCCCAACTTACCTACGGATGCAACATACGCTTACCCGGTGATTTCTTATCAACGACCCGCAATGATGTCATCATGGACTCTGGCTACATCGATCAGCTGCGTGACGCAATACGTAACCTGCAACCAATGCCGAGTCAACCACACAGCAACACAAAACCCATATTCGTTCACCGCGACCTGCAATCATGTGAATACGTATTCGTACGCATAGACGCCGTAAAGAAGCCATTACAAGCACCTTACGACGGACCCTATCGCGTGCTGAAACGAGACAGTAAGATATTCACGCTGCAGTTACCTAACCGTGAAATGAATATCTCTATCGACAGACTCAAACCTGCCTACACTATCACCGAGCAAGATGTGCCTACTGATACAACAACGAGTACCTGCAACAAGCAAAACACATCAAGTGCGAGCGAACTACATGAACCATCAAATAGCCTGAAACATCAAAATGACAACAACCTGAAACAACAAGACACTGGGAACACCTCAATACCTACAAGAACAACTCGCCGAGGCCGCGTTATACGCCTGCCGGTACGCTTCGCTAGAGGGGGAATCCTGTAGGTGATTAGTACGTGTCGTCATGAAACAATAATTCGTTCTGAAAAGAACAGTTAATTGCGTTACCGTTAGGACAACTTTTTGCCGCGCCTCGATTTTATTGTCTACGCACCCTTCGCATCTTGGTACCACATGTTACCACTAGTGGCCAGGTAGGATAATTTTTGTATATAAATCTACAGTTTTTAAAAATTAAACACATTCCACATTCCATCTTCACCTCTTCTCAACGAATTATTAGGAAGTTTTATTTTAACCAAATAAGGACTAACCAACCTAAACCAAAACTACCCTAAACAATCAACGGATTGGGCATACTCTTTCCAGTTTGCTTTTTTGAGTTTATATTTCAAAAGGGGGTTGTGGTAAGGGAGGGGTAAGGATTTGTTGTTTAATGTAATAAGTATGGGAAAATGATCACTGCCATAGGTGGACTCAAGGGCGTTCCAAGTTAGTTGCGAGGCTAGTTTAGGGGAGCAGAGGGTGAGATCCACTGCAGATTTGGGATTCTGATTAGGGTATACCCTGCGAGTTGGGGAGCCATCATTGAGGATACAGAGATTGACAACGTCGAGTAAGTCAATCAGCAGTGGAGCAAACCTATCATTAGCGTGGCACCCCCACATAGTGTGATGGGTATTAAAGTCACCCATGGCTATGATAGGGCTGGGAAGGGATGATAAAATTGATTGTATCTCGGGAAGAACAGAAGGAGAAGGGTGAGGAATATACAAAGATACATTAGAAATATCTAAGGTACGAACAGCAACAGCATTAATCTGTTCGCTATGGGTAGGAAGAGGAATTTGGGATAAAGGGAGGGAATGCCGTACAAAGACAGCACTGCCCGCATACCCATCATTCCTGTCATCCCTCAGGCACCCGAAATCGGTAACCAGGTCTCAGCCATGTCTCCGAGATGGCAACAATTGTGGGTTTATGGAGGTTTATGAGGGATATCAATTCGTGTTTTCTTGAACGTAAGCTTTTACTATTCCATTGAATTAGGGTTATTGGGTCCGTTTTGTAATAATTTAAAGAGTTGGGATAGATTTTTGGCAACGTTGGGTGGTAGGGGAATTTCGCTACATGGGGCGACAATACTGAGAAGGAATTCAGAAATAAATTCTAACATTTTGCCCTGAGAGGGAAGGGTGTCAACATTATTGTTGAGAGCACAACCATTTGGGAGAGATGAGGAGCACTCACCAACAATAGTCTAGTGAGCTGTTCTATCGTACCCCTTTGCTAGAGAAGCTTGGGGACGAGAGGAGCGATACATTGTTTGGCGATAGGAAGTTTTGGTAGGAGTTTGGGCTTTTTGAGGAGATCTTAGAGAATAGACATGAGGGGTAAACATTTCTTTTGTTATCTCAGCATATGAACGTCGGACAGGTGGTAACTGAATTGCTGCTTCAATGTATGAGATATTGTTCTGGGACATCACCATTTTTATGGATTGCTGTCGAGTAAATTCTGGACAGCCCTTGTCAGAAGCAAAATGTTTACCTGAGCAATGTAGACATGTGGATGTTTCTAAGGTGACTTCGCACGTATCACCTGTATGGGGCTGAGCACACCTGTAACATCTGGGCTTAGATCGGCAGACCGATTTGATATGACCAAAACGGCAGCAGTTCAGGCATTGTATGGTTGGAAGTTTGTAGGTTTCGACAGGGAGGGAAGTGTGGTAAGAGTAAATCTTAGAAGGGAGCATTTGTCCCCTGAAGGTAAGGACAACAGATTGGGTAGGCACCCAGGTGGTGACACCCTCAGTAACTGATTTTCGGTTCAGTCGCCTTGACTTTAATAGCTCACCACATCCAGGAGGAAGCTCTAATGAATCAACGAGTTCGTCCATTAACCAGTCTACCGGTACACCTTTGACCAACCCCATTCTGGTTATGTTATAAGAAGGGATAATAGTTTTAAACTTGCACATAGCGAGAATCGGGTTAACCAGAAAGTTGTTGGCAGCTTCAGCAGAAGAGAACTCAACGGTAATTTTATTACGGCCTACATTTTTTACACCACCGTGTATGGTAGAACTAATTTTGTGCTTATGCATAAACTGACCGAATGTAATAGCACGTAACGAGGCTCCAGAAGATGGGTCCTCTACTTCCCGGGAAACTTGGACAATGAATGGACCTTTATCATCATTAGAGTACGATCGAGGGCCATCAGAAAAGGAGGGGTGGACATATAGGTGTTGAACAGACGGGTTCGCCTGAGTGGGATCCGTAATTGTTTTTTTAAAGGAAGGCATATTTCGCTCCTCTCCTTGTCGTTTGCGAGACGTAGAAAAGGTTCCCGGGTCGGGAGGTTCGGGGTCAGGATCCATTTTACTGGAACTGCAGCGACTATATAAGTTTAAATTTTATACTTTACCAGCACCAATAGGGTTAGTTTTGTGAAGATAGAACAATAACAACTATTTTACCTTTGGAAAATCACAGAAACACCGGAAAAAAAACTAAAATCTCACTGACACGTGCGTCAACCATCAACCATCCGACAACTTTCTTATTTGTAAATTTTATACCATACATATGTACAATTTACAAATGTAATCGTGAATTTGTGTCTGACACTGACAAACTGTGACAACATGACATTGATTTAAGCGTTGATTACTTCGTAAACTATCAAGATACTGTTTCGTTTAAACTTTCTAATTGTTTGCTGTTTACGAACTTCGGCTTTGCTTAGAAGCAACAACTGATAAGAACAGATAACAGTGCTTCCTAGATACTGTGTTGTTAAAGGCAAGCGCTGTGTTGCAATAGGGTATAAAAGAGCACGCAATTACAAAAAGAGCATCAGAAGGAACCAAAGTACAGTTTAGTTAAAAAAATGGCAAATGTCTTACTGTTGCAATCGCCTCCACCAAAATTAGAAGATGTTCAAAAGAAAATTTTTGACGAAGGCGCAAAAGCATTTTTAGGTAAACTTCATAGGCAGTTTGATAAAGAAGTAGATGAACTCTTTAGAACAAGGTTACAGCGAATGGTTGAATTAAATGCGAAAAAAGTTTTAACTTTCAAAGCTTCTCCTGAGAGGATAGATAGATCGTGGAAAATTGCGTCTTTACCTTCGAGGCTGCAGTATGTATAGTATGCTGAATGGGGATATGCTTCTCACAATGGTATCATCATCGTTTTCCATTTTCATATCTTCTAGCTTGTTTGTGCAGATTTCAATATTAATTAGCTTTTTAGAATATATATGTAAGTGCAATTTAAAAATGTTATGTTTTAAGGAATCGCCATTTGGATTTAGGAGATGTATCTGCTTCAAATACTGCTCATTTTGTTAGTGCTTTGAATGCTGATGTTCAAGGGATTCAAGTGGATTTTGATGACGGTCATTGCCCAACATGGAAAAACCAGCTCATGGCTTATCACAACATATTATCAGCGGTCAGTGGGAAATTGCCTGGAGCACCAATTAGTATAACAACATGCCCCATTCTTATGTTGAGACCTCGAGCTTGGAATATGATAGACCATGATATTTTGGTAAGATACTTTAGGGATTATGTAACTGTTTGAGTATTGATAGTTTCGTTTAATATGCAAAGTCGTTCTTAAATAAGGTTTATGTTGTGATGTTCTATTTAGTTATAAATAAATACAAATTTTCAACAAAATTAAAAATTTCTAGTATTTTGTAATGTATTGAAACCATCAAATAATAAATTGTTGTTTTATAACAAATGTTCCTGAAAACTTTTAGATAGATGGAAAGGAAGCAAGTGGACCTCTTGTAGATTTTGGAATCCTTATCTATCACACTGCTAAAAAACTATATGAAGCTAATAGTGGGCCATACTTTTATTTGTCTAAAGTAGAAGGTGCATCAGAAGCTAAATTATGGAATGATATATTCATATGGGCACAGAATGAGCTGCATATACCACTGGGGACCATAAAAGCATGTGTTTTGATTGAAAACATTGTATCTACATTTGAGATGGATGAGATCCTGTTTGCTTTACGAGAACATTCTCTGGGACTTAATTGTGGCATATGGGATTACTGTGCATCCATCATTGCTAAATTTGGTAAGATACAGTTTTCATCTCAGTCACTGTTTAATTTAGTAGGATTTTAGTAAATTTATCTGTACTAAAATAATATTCTAAAATTCTATTATTTAGCTATAATCATTTTTAAGGCATTTAAATTAAAGCACAGGTAAAAACTACTTAAATAAAAATTAAACAAGTACAGATAATGTTCAAACTTTAAATTAGCAATTTTCTGGCTTGATGAGTAAATTAGTTGGCCTTGTTGTGTAACTGAAAATTACGATTCTGATTGGTTTTAGTTACTTATCGTTAAATAAAATTGAAATATTTTAAAGATTAATTAAGAATTTATTTTTATTTATTCCACATCATTATTATATATCTAAACAGTTTCTACTAATAATATATATGTGAGTAGGCTTTTTTGCATTTCAAACTATTTCTTTTTTCTGATTTCAAATTCAAATTGTTTTCATAACGGGATAAAAAAAAAATCTTTTTCATACTAAATGGGTAAATTATATCTTGCTAATACTACAGATTTTTCTATTAATATAGAAAATATATTCTCTGTTTCTTGTTTATTATTTGTTTTAATTTGCAGGTACAAAAACACAATTTCTACTGCCAGATAGAAATAAATATGTGAATATGGATAGACGGTTTCTCAAGAGTTATATGCAGCTGGTAGTAAACACTTGTCACTTACGTGGGGCACCAGCTACTGGAGGAATGGCTGCTGCCATGCTTAAACCAGGATCGATCGGTACTGATAATTCGTAAGTTTCTTTGAAATCGTTATGCAGTATGTTTTTTAGAGTTTTCTTAATATATACGTATATACTTGGCCTTATATTGCAACAGTTTATTTTGCTTGAGAATGAATATTACCATTAAACCACCACTGTACTGGTTTCGTGACGATGTTTGCCTTTACTGCGTTAGCTAGTATAATTGAGTACATAGAAACTAAAATCCATTAGTGCACGGCTATGATTCGAATGCACGACCTCTGAGGTCGGGAGTCCTACATATAAGCCGCCAGGCTTGCTCTCTGAAACTGGTCATATTTATTATTGTAATGGTTACAAAGATTTTATATAAAAAAATTATAAAAAGAGTGACACAGAGTTTATTGCCAGTTCCTCTCGTCCCTTCTACGGCCTTGTTTTGAGAATTAACAGTAATCGTATATTTAGAAGCAAGTGTACATTATCTGTGTACATACAATATGACCATTGACCTACTTACCATTGTTTATTTGAACAATGAAACGCATTTGTTTTAGATCAAAATCAATAATAAACAATGTATTGGGAGCAAAATTGAAGGAAATAGAAATGGGTGTTGATGGATTCATGGTGTATGATTCGCGTGTAGTACCGCATGTTAATGAGGTAATATTATGCAAATATTACAATGTGTTAAACCTGTCAGAATAAAATTATTATTACATTTTTTTGTGTAATTTTCGCCAAAGTTTTCGTAGAAAACTTAAAAAAACTTTCCAAATATACTTTTGTTATATATATTTAGAAATCTAACATCAGTTATAAAAATCTTATAGAATTCTCTTCATCCGTCTCCGTGTCTTAGTGGTTAACCTGAATCACTTCGGTTCGATCGCACATAAGCCGATAAAATATTAACCAACTTGAACGACTTTCATTTTATTCATAAAATCAACTAATAACATTCCAGCTTTGGAAGAAGAGCAGCACAACACCTAATCAAATTCACCGTATTTTCGACGTTACCGTCACACCTGACGATTTACTGGCAATACCCGCTGGTGGAGTGACTTTGCAAGGTCTCAAGCACAACGTGGCCGTGTCTATTCTCTTCATATACCAATGGCTGGCTGGTGTTGGACATTTCTTTTATAGTGGAAATGTGGAAGATTCAGCAACAGCTGAGATTTCTAGATTCCAGATTTGGCAGTGGATAAGGTTTGGGGTAAGTAGAAATATGGTTAGATGCTGGTTTAAATGGAATATTTCAATCTAGATTGCTACGAGATTTTACAATGAGATACCGTCTACCGTAATTCATGTATATTTTAGAACAATAGATTACGGAAGAGATTTTTATATGTAATAAATAAATAATAAACCTATAATGGTTATTCTATGAAATAAAGGGTTAATTAAAAGGGATATTTGCATGTTACGAAAGATAGGAGATAAAATCTTAATTATTGATTTATGTTTTGATACTATAATATAGTGTTGTTATTATGTCTGAAAGTAAAAAAAAAACACATCGAGAATGTTAATGTAGGGCAAATAGCGAAAAATAATCCAAAATCAAATTATAATCCCATATCTCTCCACATAAATTTGATAAAAGTAACACTTGAGACTTGGAGATTTATATTTTCTAATTTGTATGAAATTTTCTGTGTGGCTCACGTGTTAATATAAGATGTTTTTTTGTATTACTCTTTATTAATGCCCTCCAAGATATCTTTCAAGATTTATGGAAAATAGCAAAAATATTGAAAATAACAGCTTCTAGGTCATGGCCTAATTTCTTCATCTGTTTCTTTATCGTTTGTTCCGAAGGCAATAGGCAAAAAGGCGTAACCTCCTGCGCGTGAACCATCTTCGATTTTAGTCACGCATTTCCTCACGATTTTTTTTCTACACAATTTAAAAATTTAATTTCAGGTACCATTAGAAGACGACCCAGCACGTCAAGTGACGGCAAAATTAGTTGAAAAAACTGCAGCTAATTTCGCTACTCACGCGCATAAGAACCTTTGTCGTTCGAACGCTGAGCGCAAACGGCTTACGGCCGCTAGATATATGAGTATGGAAATATTCCTCTCCAGGAATCCACCAGAATTTATCACCAGTTACTTGAATGATAATCACAAGTTTAGAACTCTACATAACAAGAGTTTGTCGAGTAATTTGTAGGTTACTTGAAACCTTCCCATGACAAACATATATGCTTTCGACAAACGTTTTTGTTTCCTGGGTCTTTAAAACCTGGTTTTATTGATAGCGTACGTATCGCGTATTTTCCAAATAAAAGTTACTAAGAGGCGTAAAAATTGTTAAATTGTGTTAATGTAGTTTGTAAGTATATTATTCATTTTGAAATGTTATCTAGAACATGCCAAATTGTTTGAAAGTCATGTCCAAGGGCCTGAGAAAAAACCACTTTTCGACAAGCGTGATCAACTGTAATGGTCAAAATGGTCACGTGGCAAAGCGTGAGCTAATGTTATTCCAATACAAATTTGTTTGGAGTTAGTGTGTCAAGCCTGTGGAAAAGTGATTTTGTTTCAAGCCCCATCCATAAGAAGCTATTTTTTTTGCACCTGGGCTGGTGTATAAAATGCTTTTATATTGGGATAAATGTTAGACCCTGAATGTTATACAATAAATTTACTATTCATATTTATAATTTATACCATAGCAACATTCATTTAATTTTTTATAGTTTTACCAAGGATTTATATCGTAAATATATTTTATTAATTATTTTGAAAAATAAAGAAAATAAAATAACATGTTTCAACTCTATATATTTATCTCAAAAATATTAATGTGTTATAAATGTGAACACAGCAGAAGCTTAGTGATAGATACAAAATACATTTTCTTGTGAAATTTTCATTCATATTCTAGTGGAAATGTTATGTCTTAAGATATTCTTTAATAATAAAAATCACAATATTGAAATCATCAATTTTTTTTAAAAAGCCAATAAAATAACTCAAGCATATTAAATTTAAGGATCAAAATTGATTTAGGTTATTTATTTTTACTTGTACCCAAACATCAAAAGTATTACAACAATCATGCTAAACATGAATAAAATTTAATAAATACAGTAACATTTATAATGAAACATCTTCATTTTTGTGCATTGAAGCTATTGTCAGCATATGAGGTAAAATTAACTAATAAGTAATAACCTAAATTACCCATATTTTATCTTATTAATTTTATTTTTTACATGAAT
This sequence comes from Pieris brassicae, assembly GCF_905147105.1. Classification (NCBI taxonomy): domain Eukaryota; kingdom Metazoa; phylum Arthropoda; class Insecta; order Lepidoptera; family Pieridae; genus Pieris; species Pieris brassicae. The sequence goes on from NC_059665.1 coordinate 13,875,756, forward strand.
ATGTTGTACATTTTAAAGAATTACCTACAAATCTTAAATTATAAATTTTGGAGATACACCAATATAGAATATAACATATTATTGAATAATTTTTCTTTAGCACAATATATTTAAAATAAGCATGTAATTGACTAACATGAAACTTAATATCAAATAGATTTAATAAATTGAGCGAATACACACCAATTATATTTAAAATGCGACATAAAAATCAATAAGGTATTTGATTATAATTAATTACGAAACAGTACATCTAGAGTTAGGCTCACCGCCCACTCGGGTCCGAATATTTCCCATGCTTTGTTGATCATCTTGCAATGACAAAGCCAATGCATGTGCTAGAGCTTCATCTTCAGTCTGAAAAATTAATAAACATGTTTTATATGCAAGTTTCTCAAGGATGAACTTAAATTATAATATATATATTACGATTATAGTTGAGAGTATATACTCCAAGTGCAAATCTAAGCATTAATTGGTGCCCCTAGCAGCAACCTAAGTGGCACCAATATACCATAGTAGGTAATCATAATTCACAAAATATTTAGATTGAATAAAATATAAGGAGTACCTACATAACAGTATACATACCATATTTCCCTGTATATTAGAAGTGGTGACTCCTGATGGTATTTGTCGGACATTTGCTATTTTGTGGTCATTTGCTTTCATGCGCGCCAATGCTGCCTCACTATAAAGATAATTATAGTTAAGATACTAAGTTACTACAATATTAAAACTTAGTTAGAATATTCTGATTTGTAAGAATATAAGTAGGCATCTTTATCAGCTCTAAAGGCTCATTTAAAAGTTTAAAGGTAAGTTATATTAGATGGATTCAGAACAGTATAGTTTTGTTTTGTGGCAGCAAAATAAATTCATGTTTTGAAATTCTGACTCAGGATACAATTGCCTATGGGTAAAACATTCTTTTTGTAGATATTGATTCATTCTAGGATAATTTTTTCACTTTTGATATTATTGCATTGTTGTTTTTTTTAAAATGCCTATGTCATTCAGTGAAGATGCAGCTCTCTAATGGTGGAATTTTGAAATTGGTCCAATATTTTATGTGTGAAAACATTACAAACATACATACAAAAACACTATATATCCTCTTTGTATTAAAGCCAGTTACTAATCTGCTGAAAGTACTTACGCAGCTCTTCTTCGTTTCGCAGCTAGTTTTCCTTCACATGCATGATCAGCAGTATGTCTATGTCTTAAACAATAATTAAGCGAACATTCCACACACACAAGAGGCACCATCTCTTTCGTTTTGCATCCTTTGTAAGAGCATCTGTTTGTAAATACCTGAAATTACACATTTATGTACCAAATTATTACAAAGATCCATTTAGGTTTTATACACCCAACAATTCTTTTAGTAATCCCATAAATTTGATTTACCTCGAGAAAAGATGTAAATCAATGTTTTTAATGTAATTATAATACTTAAACGAAGACACATTTTTAAGCTTTACTGATGATTTACACAGGGCGTCATTGGTTGTGACTTCTTATTATTATGAAGTAATAGCTACCTTATTTCTCCTTTCTTTTGCTGGGTCCGATGTGCACTGATTATCAATATGAGCCCCCACAGCAACATCTGGTGGCTCTCCTCTTTTTCCAGGTACTAGAGCTCCACAAAGTGGGCATTGTGGTACTTGCACATCACGACTATTTGGTGCAGGGCATTCATGTTTTATGTATGCAAAGTGATCAGAACTGAAATAATAGAAATACACTTATATAGAATTATTAACCCTTTTCTGTGTTTTTTTTTCTTATCATATTATAAAATCTCCTGAAAAGAAAGTTGCATTTTTTTTAAATATTTATGTATTTTAACGGGAATTGTGAATATTTCTCTTGTTCATATGAATTGTCTATAAAAATTCACTAGCATTTTTACCAATATATTGGTAAAACTTGTATGGCACTAAAATACCAACAATGTATGGCATTCATATAAATTGAATCAAATAAAAAATACTCTTCAACACATATAATTAAGGTTACAGACTGTTTCACTCCAATACTTTGTTAAAGTCTATAAACATGAATTAGCTTAAGCACAATAATTTGTGTTCTAGTTTAAGGTTTATACTGGGTAATACCCACTGCTTTAAAAGAACTAACTTTACTTTTTTCAACTATATTAGATAATATATTAAAAAATGAAAATATTTAGTTCTTACCAGTACACTTCTTTACAAGCATCACATTTCATAGGTAGGAAATCTGAAAATTATAATGTCGTATTTTATATTTGTACTTAGTAAAATGAAGTATTAAAGTAAGTATTTTGTATTAACTATATAATATAGTAATATGTAAAACTATAGTAAATTCGTCCTTACCGAGTTTGTTACAGGATTTATAGCAGCAGTTCTTTCCGATATGAGGGAATTCCATTGTTGTTAAAAACAGTTATTAGCTACACTTTTAGGTAAAGAACACCGAAGACTTAAAATGACGAAATACTTTATAGTTTCGTTTTATCAAGTTACAAGACATCGGGTTCGTGTTTCACAACATGAAATAACATTATTTTCTACTGAATCATCATTTTTATTTCTTAGTAAATTGATCAAATTCAAATGTCATGCACAAATCACGAAGAAAATTAAAATGTCATCAACAAGTTCATTAACTGTGATTTGACATATAATGAAATCGGTAAAAAGCTTGTACTTTTTGTATTTCCATAAAAAATATTTAACATTTTAGAAAAATAAGCATGAATGTTGAAGTTGAATAGTTTCAAAATTGTTATGATATTAGTAGAAGGTTTAAAAGGAATTGAAAGGGTTGAAGTACCAAAAAATACAATATCAAGTTCTTGAACGTATCAAAGTGACCTCTAATTGACATCACAATCACTTTAATGTCAACGCATACTACTGTCAAAGTCACGTTCGTGTTATTTTTACTATTTCAATCAAATACTTATTCATGGGGCTTTAATTGTAAAGTTTAATAGATCAATCTTATTTCCGAAACTTATTTCCGAAAGTGATCCGGAAAGCGGATCACTCAATAAATCTGGGCTTTATAGAGACCGTTCTAAAAGCGATGAGTAAATTAATACCATCAGCCGCAAAGCTTTTAAGCGGAGCAACAGTGTCGGTGTGTTGCATTATTCTATAGAACTTCTTTAATTCCATATGGTTTCATCTACAGCGTATATTTATCATATGGTTTCCTTTCCTTTATTTTAGAAAGCAGCCGCCCCAGCTGTAGTTGCTTCAAAAACAAATTATAGCACTAAATCTGAATCAACTTTTGAAATCAAGGTAAGTCTTCGTAAATTCATATAGATCATCATTATTTTGTTATACATGTTTCCTATATAATATTATTTTTGCACTAAAACAGCTATTAGGATTATTGCAGGTTTTATAAATTATGTAACCTAACCTTCAAAATGTCAAGATCAAAGCTGTTTTCCTACCTACTGTTCACCAAGATAGTGATAAAATTATCCTTGAACTAGGTTTACCAAATATAGATAGGTAACTTTCTTACCAAGAATATCTCCACTAAAAATTTATACATTTATTTATAATGTAGGTATGAATATCATTCATGTACTAATTTTTTTAGCCTTACAAACTCCACAAATTGGATAAAGGCCCGGCTACATCGGCTACTCTAACATCAGAAGATGCATTGCAATTATATGAAAAGCTTGCTGTCCTACGCAGAATTGAAACTGCCTCTGGTAACTTGTACAAGGAGAAAATCATTCGTGGATTCTGCCACTTATATTCAGGTACTTTTTACTTAGTGAATCTTTAAAAGTTCAAGTTAGTTTCTGAGAAAAGAGAATTGTCATGGGATTTAAGGTTGCAGCAGTGCTAAATTACATTTTTTGTTATTTATTTTGGCACTTAATTAAAAGTAATAAATTTGTATGATTTTCATAAATGTGTATTGTTTCATAAATTAAATTAATTTATTATTTGATAGTTGTATATCAAATTTTTTTTTTACAGTGTTTGCTTAAACAATTTATCTTTCTCTACTACCTTAAATTAAATTTGTTTAATTTGATGATGACAGCAAATAGATGCATATTTATAATATTATTTAAATTACAAGTAAGAAGAATTTATTGTATAGCCAGCTGATTTTTAAATCTAATATAAAAATAATTCATTATAGAAATCAGTAAAAAGATACATAGTTATATAGAATGGAACTATCATATTATATACTGAAAAATATTACTCTAATGAATGACAATTATTTGTCACCCACTTAATCAGTACTGAAAACAGTGCAAATTGCTACTGATATTTTTAATTCAAGATTTTTCCGAACCTTAACATATACATGCTTGTGACTGTGTCATGCTCATAAGTTCATCACAAAAGCCATTGCTTTACAGGCCAAGAAGCGGTAGCTGTGGGTATGCGTGCAGCGTTACGAGATGTTGACTCGGTCATCACTGCCTACCGTTGCCATGGCTGGACTCATTTGATGGGAGTCAGCGTTCTTGGAGTACTCTCAGAATTGACAGGAAGGAGAACTGGTTGTTCCAGAGGCAAGGGTGGCTCTATGCATTTGTATGGAAGGAACTTTTATGGTGGGAATGGAATTGTTGGTGCTCAGGTCAGACTGCAGTTTTTTTTCTGTAGTGTTTTTGTTTAAACATTAAAAAAGCGCATTCACAACTTTGTAGATTGACCAGCTTAGCCCACTTACATAGTTATCGTTATATGTGTTGTTCCCTATCACTAAATAATATACATTTTTATATTATTGTAAGTAAGTCTTTATGAAAATGTCATTTTAATCAGCAAGGGTATTTAAAAATAATTTCTGTGGATCAAAAAAAAATTGAATTGTTAATATTGTATAACTTGCTTAGATTATATGTCTACAGATGTCTCACTCATCCTTGTATATTTAATAGGTTCCTTTGGGTGCGGGTCTAGCATTCGCCCACAAATATCGTGGAGATGGTGGAGTAGCATTTGCTTTGTATGGAGACGGAGCTGCTAACCAAGGGCAATTGTTTGAGGCATACAACATGGCTAAACTTTGGGACTTACCCTGTGTGTTTGTGTGCGAGAACAATGGTTATGGTAAGAAAAATTTTAATTGAATATTTATATTTAAAATTCCCAGTTTTTGCATATTTTTTTATTGGCAAGAGGTGATCCTCTGTGATTAATTTATTAAATTTCAAGTGATTAACTCACTTAATCCTTAAGAGTCTCTCAGACTCTCGTATGACAAACCATCTTAGGTTTGATGTACTTACAGTACTTAGTGTTATTAAGACAGTTTTCTCACGATATTTTATGTTGTTAAAGATTTTTATTAAAAGTCATTGAGATACTATATTAAGTATCTACTCTATGAGGTGACTTACAAGCGGCCAAATTACCAATTATAATACAAATTTATATGGATAAAATAATTCGTGTTTTAAATTTTATTCGTAATCTGTATATCTCCTCCATAGATAATCCAGCTATTAAACCTACATTGAGGTCTATATTATAAGTGTTATCTATAGTGCACTGTACTTTATTAGCTATGGAATATTCTATATGTAATAATTTATATATATTTATTATATAACGCTAAATTTTGTAGATGTTTTAAGAATTTATAAAAACTTTTTTAGCACATGAAAAAACATTTTTTTTACGCCTACTAAATGTTTACTATGTACTTTAGCCGAGTCGTTTCTCATAATAAATCTACCGAATGAGCTTATATCATCATTACGTAAAATCGATCAAAATAGAAAAGTAATAAATTATATAGATACAATACCATAGATAATATAAAGAATTTCGATCCGTGAACGTAAGCAAATGCGTATGAGCGGCTTCGTTCGAATAAAATACTGGAGAAAATGTACATAACTCTATACTTTCAAACTTAGGTCAGGGGTCAGTATACTTGGCGAAACTAAGATTTGTGTTAATGCCTCGTGGTAGCTCAGTCAAAGGATTTTTTTAAATGTTTTATATCCATAATTTTCAGGTATGGGCACAAGTGTCGATCGATCATCGGCCAGTACCGAATACTTCTCTCGTGGTGACTATGTTCCTGGTATCTGGGTGGACGGCATGGATGTTATTGCGACTCGTGAAGCAACTCGCTACGCTATCGATTACTGCTCTAGTGGAAAGGGTGAGTGTTTTTACTAGCATCCGTGGCTTAGTTGTTATCACATAGGTCCTGAAGCATTGGCTTCGATTTTCGACGAAGAAAATTGTTTCACGTATGGCTAAATAACAGTATAAATAATAAAGTGTTATTAAGTGTAACCTGTATACTTTTAATATAGTTTAAAAGCGGCGTCGGGTAAAATCCTTAACTTATAAAAAAAATCCATTATTAAAAATATAGATTGTGTGTGTCGAATCGACGATAAACAAGTTATTCTTGTATATAATATCTTCGTATGTTTACTCCTGATACTATGGAGTTTTATTTCGCTGGAGACTGTTTTTGATAGAAATATAATGGATATATGTGAAATTTAAATGACGTAAAGCGTTATTATCAATGTTTAATTTGAATTTTAACACGAAGACAAAGGATTTATTCTTTTGAAGGAGGTTCAGAATAGAGTTCATTGATCCCTACGACGACAACGCATAATTTCGTACTTTGGTCACACAAAGCCTTGATTTCCTTGTGTTTAACTAAAAAAATCTAGTAAATAGCGGATTAGATATCACATAGGCATTTAAAAAGGCTTCTTTAATGCTCCTTATCAATTAATATATTTTATTTGAATTTACAGGGCCCCTAGTAATGGAAATGGAGACATACCGTTATTCCGGCCACTCCATGTCTGACCCGGGAACATCATACCGCACACGCGATGAAGTGCAGGAGGTACGACAGACCCGAGACCCGATTACTTCCTTCAAGGAGAAAATTATCGCCAGCGAACTTGTTACACCTGACCAGCTCAAGGTAAGATATGAGAAGCTTACGAACCAATCAGGATCGACAGTGAGCGAACGATGCCGTATGTCAAAATGGAATACTTTTTTAACTTCAGAGAGTCGTATTTAGCGCATAGTCTCGACTCCGAATATGAGATTAAGCAGTGAGACAACGCTTAGTCTGACTTTTGTACGGCAAAAATGTGTTAGATTTTGACATACGGGTTCGCTATCGTATAGCCACACACACAATCAATTTTAAACAAATTCAACAACAAGTCTGTTTGGCGAAATGCCTTCTCCAAACTCTTCCATTCTTACTCGCCCCTCTTTTTTTTTTTATTTATTTATTTAGTAGCCGGATACAAAGGCTTCCTGGCATTTGACATAGGTCGACTCGATTTCTCATCTCGCAAGGTTACTATTTTTGCGATATAATCTTAATATATTATATAAATCTCCTGTCACGATGTTTGTCCGCGATGGACTCCTAAACTACTTAACCGATTTTAAATTAAATTGGCACACCGTGAGCAGTCTGGTCCAGCTTAAGAGATAGGATAGCTTAGATCTTTAATTATAGTCACAATTTTATTTTATTGCTAATTATTTGTCTATAATTAATTGAGAGTCACAATTATCTGTTAACTCCAAAAGATTCTAACAGATGTCGATACTTTTCGACTGGATTGAGTAAGTAATCAATAGATGGCACTGCTATGGTAAACCGACAAACGTGTCAAATAAGCTACAATTCAATATTATGATTACCACGTGTTATTGAGGCTAAAGTATAAATTAAATTTATTTTGTAGTAAGCGAAATACCGTGAAATTCAATTATTTCTACTTTTTAATTTTTAGTGTTAGCATAGCCAACCACGTGTTACTTAGACCGAAGTGTTAATCAAATTCAAATTATAGTGACGATAATTTGAATTTGATTAACACATCACAGTGAAATTATTCTTTCGTGTCACGGTATTAAGGCTAACTAAAACCACAAAGAAGAAATGAAGAAACGAAGTTCGCGGGGGCAGCTAGTTTCCTATAATTTTGAATACAAAGAAATGTTAAATTATTTATATAATTTAATAAAATTATGTTATTTTTTTAATATCTGTTCATTAATCTTTGGAAGATTGATTTGTCCAAAGAACTACGACGTTATTCAGCACGGCACGTTCTTAGCTTTCTTGAATTTATATATAGCCCAAGTTAATGCCTGAATACTACACGAAATATTAATACGTTGATTTTGTAGGAAATCGATACAAAAGTCCGTAAAGAAGTAGACGAAGCGACCAAACAAGCCAAGGCTGAAGCCGAAGTCGGCCCCGAGGAATTGGCCGGCGACATCTATTATAACAATTTGGAGAATGTCATTCGCGGTATTCATCCGGCCGCGCCCCTCCAGCACGTGGAAGTAGTTCCCAGGAATTAGGAAAGTATAGAAAAATATACACAGTCCAAAATGCAATAATTACCTAAATATCTTGACGCCGTGTCTCCGTGTGTTTAGAAATACTATTTTAAAAGATATTTAATTGGTGAATTATTTTAATTTATCAAAAACAAAGGAGAGGCGGCTTTGCAACTGTCAATAAAATCGATTTTAATAGTTTAATTGTCATAATAAGTTTTTGAGTCTGTGTGCCTTTGATCAAAATATGGCCAATACCAATAGGATTTGTATCCGATTTTTATAAGTAATCAATGTTAACATCCAAGTGAATAGTTTCTATAGAAAAATCTACTAAATAAATCTACTATGTATGTTAAACTTGGACGTACGACGTCCTAGATATAAACGAAAAACTTTTTGAAGGCCGAACACCGAAATTTATATAATTTTCGAAATTAAAGTAAAAGTAATGTTAATCGTCACGACGATTTAAGTGATTAGTGTAAATAATTTTTTCCAGAACGACTCGTAATAGACGAATTAAAATTAGATTTTATCCGCTTTGGTTATTACGTTTCCCGCTATCCGATTTTAGTGTGGCCAGCGTTGCTAGATGGAGTAAGAATATCGTATTAATTTCTTTAAATCGCTTCTTTATTACATATATTGTTTTTATTATTGTACTTATTTTTCATCTGTGCGGGATTATAATGTAGATAGAGCTTTATGAGGCATATCTATTATGCCTTGGTGTTACCATTGTTGAAATATTAATTACTTTTACACTCCCGAATATACATTTTATTTGAGATTATTTTATCTTTATTTTGTATTTGTGTATTTTTTAGTAAGCTTAACTGCCAATTCGTATATGGGGATCATATTGTATTATTTCGCACATTTTCGTTTTTATGTAAGGGATTATTTATTATTATTAGAAATAAATATATTGAAATTAATGTATTTTGATTTTCCACACCCGAAACATAAAAGTAACGGCTAAAGTTGACAGGAAGATTCGAACCACCACCAACATTTGTCATATATCTGCACTGGACCAGGGCTGATTCAATATTCGAAACAAATTTGAAAACTAAACAACCCTAAGTATAGTAAAAATCTATATATCAGATGTCCAAGGATATATTAGAATATATCCCATATATAAAAGGGGGTCGCAATTTTACAGTAACGGGGTTGTAAGACTGTCGCGACATAAAAATGGCTGAGAAAGGATGTAGTAAACAATATGTTAGATGTATATATAGTGTGTGTACAAGAGATGATATTGAGCCATATATCAGAGACACAATAGCATTCTCTATCTATTCCATAACACTGACAACGATTCCACGTGGTTTACGGGCACGAAGCATGATGTACCATATGGATTTTTTTCTGATAATACAATAATCGAATTATCGTACTTGAGGAAATGAAACATGAGGGTACAGTGAGAATTTACAGAATAGCTATTAAACGCGAATGTGAAACCAAAGTGATATATTTAAAATATGGATTTAATTCTAATTTAGATTCCTTTAATGTAAGAAATGGATTTCAATTTATTCAGTGACAGCTCTTAGGTTATGTGTGGCGTCATGGCATACTCTTGTGAAAATCTGTCAAAATAGTCACTAAATTTATATTTATAGTTTAATTTAATTAATTGTATCAGGGAAAATAAAAACAACAACTTAAGTCACAATATATTTAACTACAAATTAATCTATATTACACTAATCACAAACGGGTTGTTATAATATAAAAATATTACGTTCTATTCATTACAAATACTGTTTTGAGCACGATATGAAACAAAACCTAAAACTAGAAATGCTAATTAAATCCATTTGAAGCGAAATTTAAAAATTGAAGCATGCGAAAATAAGAATTATATTTCGAGTTAGGTCTATATTATAATCTTACTTCTTAGCATTATTTTAATTAATTATTAATTTATTGTACGCAAAGACACACGATGAATGCAAGGCACATAATAGAAGCATTATTTTAAAATATTGTTTTTGAAGTTATACTCCTTTGGAAGTTAGGGAAAAATTATGAGAATATTTTTTACGATGCGCGCGCACCGTCCCAAAATTCCTGAAGTTAGCATAGTCAACATTTTAAAATAAAAATGTCCAGTTCTTGAATTATGTAGAAAACATTTTTATTGTGATATTTAAATAAACTTTATTTAACTAGATAATGCGTAATAATAAAACTTTCAATGTATTAAATACCTTCTTTCTATTGTTAGTGTCGTTTTTTCTACAAACGTAGAATAAGGCGAAAGAAAAAAATTTAAAAGATTTTTGTCTCGTTACGCCAAAGAAGTGTAACTTCTAACTCGTGTACATAAGTACATACACATATTTTTTTTATAAAACAACAGCTTTTCAAAGTCAACATTATTACATTAAACACAAAGAATACATTTTATACAAGATGTGCGTATGACTTATTTTATACTGCCAAAATAACGAAAAACGTCTGGCAAATATTGTGAGCGAAATAAATAAATTATTTGACCTAAACATAAATAATAAAAATCTTTGTACCAGGAATTGTCTTTGTTAAATATATATCTATAATTTACATACCTAAATATAACCTGAACAATACAGATAGTATTTATTAGTGAAAATCATAAATTATCACTAAGTTAATACGAATAATTTGACAAGTTGTCAGACTTGGATAATTGAAGTTTCAATTTTAAATATCTTTATACATTTTAGGCCAAGAGCCATAGGGAGCGTTCAAATATTACGTCACGCAATTTTCGGCGATTCTAGACCCCCCCTCAACGAAACGCGCCGTAACGTTTCTGTATCCAATAATAGTGATTTATACCAAAAACTTACCATTATGTGGTGAAAAGTGCTGGAAAGTGGAAAATAATATTAAAAATAACGCGTAATTACCCCCCCCCCCCTAAATTCGTTACGTAATACTTGAACGATATACCCATATACAAAAATGAATTATTACTTGATTTGCCAGTAAACACTAGTATAATCTATGAAATGAACTGATAGGATGAATTCGCATCTTCTATCTTTAAAGAATTATTTTTCAATATTCATGTTATATATTTACAATTTATAGCTATAACAGTAAACTATAGCTTACGTATATTGTCATACAATTCACTTTTGATCCTCTTACATAAGTACTTTGAAATCTCACTAAGAACCGATGCCATATCGGACCTATTACTACGTATTATCATTTTATATGAAGAGTTTTGCTTTATTATAGTATATTTGAGGATATTATCCCATTTCATCAATTCCTTAACATATTCACCGAAGCATAGTCCTCTTCAGGTAAATATAAAACAGTAGGGCCTATCACAAATTGAATATTAAACATAAAAATCATTGGAAAAATCTAATCAATAATATTTTTGGCGATTTTAATCCTATTTTACGCTCAGAATTTTTAAAGCTGCAAAGGTACGACACAAATGTTTGTTTGGTCGACTCACTCAAGCGAAATAACAGATTGTGCGCGAATATTTCAGCAATGTTCGCGAACGAGTGTGTGCGCGTCGACACGAGTCCACAACTAGTAACGTGCGCGCACACAACTGCACAGTTTTGCTTTCGCTTCCGCGTCGCTTTAATTGTGTGCGTTCTATCCCAAGTAATTTTTTTTAATAAGACTATATTACAAAGCTCATCGTTTTCCTGCCGGTCCATCTTAGCAACTGTCGGCAGAAAATCTTCTCAGTGAACAAATGTGCAACACTGCGCGTACAAGCATTGCCGGTGGAGGTTTTGTAGAATCGCCTAAGAGCTTACAATGACACACTAGACATTTATATACGTGTAATGCGTAACGCTAACAAACACGTAATAGGACAGTTCGTGTTTTTGTCATTTCAAAGGACGTTAAGTTCATTCTTAGGTTATTTTACTATAAACAGCTTAAGGTGAACATATCATTTAATAGTACGAAGCAAAACGTTTCATGTATATTACAATAATATTCGGGGACCAGAGCTCGGGACAAAATCTCTGACTGTCGTAAATCGTTTTGCGTTAATAGGTCACCCCTATCGAAATGAGTCTTATAAAAACCATGGCATATATAGAAATCTTATTAAACGGATTTTACTGTAATTTGAAAAAGTTTACAGGGCATAGAATAAGTAAAATTGCTAAAAAGTAAGAAAAAGAAGACTTAAGCAGATTGGTCCAGATTTTCCTCGCTCTCCTCAACAAAGCCGCATTGGAGTTCATATAATCTTGCATAAATTCGTTTTAATGCTATAAGTTCTTGATGGGTTCCCATTTCAGAGACAACCCCTCGGTCGATGACGCAAATCATATCTGCGTTTTGTATTGTCGCTAGTCTATGGGCTATGATCAGGCACGTTCGGCCTTCGCTGGCTCTGTCTAAAGCTTCTTGGACCACCTAGAAGATAATAAAATAATTCATATGTATTGTGCTTAAATTATGAATTTTATTAGCAATAATCGCTATAAAATATTGATACATTTTGATGTAGTAAATATAACTCGCTTGCCCCGGGGAATAAAGACTTAAAGCACTATCGCGAATGTTTCAATTATAACTATAATTCAGATTTTTTGCAAAATATTACACTAAACAAAAAGGAGCAATGTTAGCCTAGTGGCTACAGCGTGCGACTCTCATCTCTGAGATCGTAAGTTCGATCCCCGGCTGTGCACCAATGGATTTTCTTTCTATGTGCGCATTTAACATTCGCTCGAACGGTGAAGGAAAACATCGTGAGGAAACCGGCTTGCCTTAGACCCAAAAAAGTCGACGGCGTGTGTCAGGCACAGAAGGCTGATCACCTACTTCGCTATTCGATTTATAAATGATCACGAAACAGATACAGAAATCTGAGGCCCAGATCTAAAAAGGTTGTAGCGGCATTGATTTGATTACTATAAAAAACCCGCATATGTCTTTATTCTACGAAAATGATTTTGTGTACAATGTAAGTAATACATCAGTACTCGTTTACCAATATTTCCTCCCCTGAAATAACCAACAACCGTAAAGATAATTTTGGTTTAGATTTAAATTCTACCCAATCACTGTAAATCTAAATGCGACAGTTTTAAAATTAATTAAGAGTGGTTTTACGTCCTAAAATTCGCCGTGTGTCGTCGTAATTTGTTGTCTGTAATTATGTTTAAACAAAAACTCAGTCTATCTAGTAGTCTATTAGATGAATAACTGTTAATTGTATATTAACTATTTACTCTAAATACATAACAAAAATGTTTATATCGCGGAATAGAGACCCCCGAGTCCTTTGCAAAAGGGGTTCGACAATAGACTTCGGAATTAGTTTTTTTTATTCCGCCTAGTAAACAAAAATTCCCTCGATATTTTGTGGATGTGGTTCTGGATGTGCCCTGAGCACAGCCCAAACAGCGTTTTTTACACTAATTTATACACACACAAGGCGAAACTACCTTTTCACTATGAGTGTCGAGAGCCGAAGTAGCTTCGTCCAATAGTAGAACACGTGGGTTTCTGATCAACGCGCGTGCGATGGCAATGCGCTGTTTCTGTCCACCAGACAATTGGGATGCGCGGGCGCCGATACGGGTTTCGTATCCCTGAAAAATATCCCCTTTATTAATACAATTGCATATAACTAAAACCTTTTGCCTCTTTCTGTCAAACAGTGTTTACAGTTTGATTAAAAGTTAGGGAAGAACTTTAGTTGAAAGAGGACTATATTGATTTATTTGTTTATTGATAAAGTTTACATCTAAAAAATAAAAATATGTGTCTGTGCACATGACAGAAGTGAAATTTCTTTATGACCTTATTTTTAGAAAAATTGATCTACTATATCCAACTTTACAGAAATTGGGTAAATAAAGTTAAATTAGATAAAGTTTAACAAAAGGCTTTTATTATGATAGACATGAATACAAATACTACATTTATTTCATTTTACCTTATTACTACTAAGATTATTACAGAATTTTATTAATTGTAATATAATTATTATTATAATTGTTATCGTTATTATATATTTTTGTTATTAATGGCTTCGAATGAACCGACAAGAAAAATATGACTCGTAACGGAATAATGTGAAGCATAACGGAAATCTGCGACGGTATTTTTTTTACAAAGCCGATAAAGAAGTTTCACTTCAATAATAAAACAAATCAGTGGCGCTACAACTTTTTTAGGTCTGGACCTCAGATTATATCATCCGTTAACCATTTTCCAAAAAGTGTTATTAGCACTGTAATAATCTTTACATAGAAGCTAGTATATATAATATGTATGTAATTTATGAACAGATACAGAAATCTGAGACACAGACTTTTAGGTTGTAATGCCACTGATTTATTTATATGGATAAGAAGAGTACGAAATAAGTACTTACACTAGGCAATGCAGCAATAAATGTATGAACATTGGCAGATTTAGCCGCAGTAACAATTTCTTCTATGGGCACTGTCCTCGTGTTGTCTCCATACGCGATATTTTCAGCAATAGTTCGGTCAAATAATACTGGCTCTTGCGACACTATGCCCAAGTTACCGCGTAAGGTTGAAAGTCGCATGTCACTTACGATACTGTAGTCGTCTAGAAACTGGAAAACAAATGACGACGTCATAGTTCATGTTTTACTCGACTATGAACCTTCCCTTAGCTAAAACTTCATTAATTATTTAATAAATTTAGATCAATTTGCATTTTTAATACTCGCGACGGAAAATGAAATTCTGTATCATCTCGACGTCCGTCGTTCAACTGAGCGTTTTTTAAGGCAGTTTTTCCCGCGCACCAACACAATGTTCAAGAAAAGATACCAATTCTTAAAAGGCCGGCAACGAGCCCTCAATGGCAATGGCAATGTGAGTGTCTATGGGCGGCGGTATCACTTAACATCAGATGACGTTCCTGCCCGCTGAGCAATTTCAGCTTTTTATAGTGTACTCAATCAAAATTAGATCCGCGGGTAAAGTATAGTCGTCATCATCAGAGTCGAGAGTAAATATTTATTTATTTATTTGCAGTTTATACATGGCCAAATTTCAACTTAAAATATTATAAAAGTGTTATACAAATAAATTATTTTTATATATTAACTGAAAACCTTTGCTATTCATAAATATTTTCTAACCACCATACGCTATAGTATATATATGACACCCGTATATCAGAATCCAATAATTTTTTTATATACGGAAGCTCATACGCAGTGTCGACTCTGGACTTAATTTTTTTCACATATAACATTTACAACAATAAATAGGATTACAGTTGATAAGGTATTGGGTTCCAAACTAGGTGAGATTGAAGAACCTGTGATTTTTTTAATATCCCCGAATATGAAAAAAAACTGGCTATCTTTGTATCTGCCGATATACTGAAAAAGCAAAAAAAAAAAACATTTTCACGCAGGCTTTACTCACGACAGTGCCGTCATCCGGGTCATATAGCCGTTGAAGCAATTGCATAAGGGTTGATTTCCCACAGCCACTAGGCCCCACCAAGGCCACCCTTTTCCCGCTTGGAATTACTAATGAGAGACCGCGTAATACTTCAACTTCACGACGAGTGGGATAACGGAACTTTATGTTCTTGTACTGGATTTTACCCTTTGCTACCTGTTTGGGCAAATAAAATTTTCTGTGTATATGAAAACCGGTGTACCTATATTTTTAAAATAAACAAAATTTGATAGGTTTTTAAAATTATTCATAAATTGGCTAACTGTTAAAGCGCCGGCTACATTTTTATAATTCAAACTTCTAAGGATTTCAACGATTGACGTTTAAGCGTGGAAGATTACAAGAGAATAAAAGATTAGATTGATAGAAGATTGAGTAATAAAAAAGCAGTATGAAAAAATTCGTTAACAATATTTTATTACAGAAATAATTTATAATATTAGTAACATGGCTTACTGGCAAATTGTCGTTCAAGTAGGGAGCCAATAACGGAAAATTATTAAGGATATAAATTTGAAAATATATTCCCCATGATATACATTAGACTTGACTTAATCCGCTAACAACTAAAATTATATGATACAGTTGTTATTATTCAAATAAATACCTACACTTTCCTAACAGTACTAAACTAATACGATAAAATAAAAATAAAAAAGAAATATATTAAATACGTATGCATACAATATCGCTTCTGTGAACATATATATGTCGAGACAGCATTCAGTAGGCGCAACGTCTTTGTTAAAGGGGATGTGTGCAACAGACTGGTTCCGGCCCTTGGTAACATGGGCCTTCGCTTCACAGATCCCCTAGGTACCTAAACCTAGTTCTTGGAGAACACTTGGGCTGCTCACCGCCCCCAAGACTATATGTATACCCAAATAAGAAAAACTCACGTAATTCTCAGGCACAGAGGGCGCATGCGTGCTTTCAACAATAGGCCGTCTCTCGATAAGTGTCATAACTCTGCCAGCTGCGCACACGGCCGCACCGAAATTCGGCGCAAACGCCAGGGCTTGGCCCATCATCCAAGCCCCAAATACTAATGCTTCTGATACTCTTAAGACAAAAGATAAATAATGAAAAATATCTTCGATTGTTTACTAAGAATTTATTGAATTAAAAAAAGCAGTGTTGGCCTAGTGGCTTCATCGTGCGACTCTCATCCCTGAAATCGTACGTTTGATCACCGGCTCTGCACCAATGGACTTTCTTTCAATGTGCGCAATTAACATTCGCTTGTACGGTGCAGGAAAACATCGGTTTGTCTGAGACCCAAAAAGTCGACGACATATGTCAGGTACTAGCGGATCGCCTACTTGTTTATTACACTGACAAATGATCATGAAACAGAAACGGAAATCTGAGCTCCAGACATAAAAAGACGCTAAAGCTTTATTTTACTAGGAAACCCGATAAAGGAATAAATAACAGATCAATGTCCTTAATTATGTGAACAGTAGTATGACGTCAATGCCTTGTATTTACTAAAGTATTTTTTACAGAGAGACACGCTCTACGCATAGATTAAGGCATTAACCAAATAATACTTTTAATTATGAACGGATATTATATTGTCTGGTTTCCCTATAATAAATGCCTTGAGATGAAAAATTGACAAAGGAATGTTCTATATAAATATTTAAAACTCCAGCGCTTTATTCGGAAAGCGAATTCTATGAAGATTCATCAGTTAAATGTCAAAATTTATTATAATTTATAATTTGAAAGTCAAGAGACCAGAGATAAATTTCAAATTACCCAGAGTTCATAATTACAAGCGTTAACCATGATGAGGAAGGGAACTCAAGCAGCAAAATAGCAGTGATCAAAATTCTTGATTTATTCTTTTTATATTATTGTATTAACAATTAAATACACAAATCTTCATTTATCGACTAAATTTTTTTTTCAAGGGAGCGGAAATAATCAATTTATCGTGTGTCAAATTATCTAAATCTTATTCGAGTGTATCAAATTTTCTAATAAAATACATATGTATGCTATATATATGTATTTTATGCCTCTTGGCATAATAAACCTGATAATTATGTGCCTAAGTAATATTAATAGTTTTGTTTCGATCCCTTTATGGTTATATTTGTAAATTATAATGTACATTTATTTGGGACACAAACAAAAAAAAGAAAACGATGTCGGCAATATAGTCGTAGACACCCATATAAACAAAACTCACTTGATAACATCTTTATACGGCACCTCCTTGTTGGCAACCAGAACCCCACCATACCACAGGGACAGGGCATATCCAGCTACGGGCGCCGTCTGCCCGAACGAGAAGACCATACCCCGCCAACGCATACTGCTTCGTGCCGCTTGATGTGCGCTTGCTCCAGCCTCTTTGTAGCGGTTTAAGATGCCTTCTTCACCGCCTGTATCGTATTACGTATACGTTTTTGTTAATACGTATTGTTTCAGAGTCAGGTTAATGTTATAGGTTGGTGGACTCAGTTCTCGCACTTAGACTCATAATTGGTCCGTTGTACGAGGTTATTATTATATTTAGTCCTTACATATGAAATTGGCGTATTTCGTACTGGCCACTTTAATCACGATGTTCTCCTCTTTGGTAAGGAATTCCAAATTCAAATTTGTACAGCTATTTACTCATGTATTTGTGCTTGTATGATCGGCATTCATTTGTTTTTTTCTGTTTGCGTCACTCATTTTACAAAATGGAAAACTTAAAGTATCGCATTATGTACGAGTACGAGTTCCGCCGTGGCACAGAAAACACAGTTCGACCACACACTGCACAACAGACGGCTACCAAATTAGAAGAGCTTCAATTGGAATGTCTAAGACATCCTCCGTACTCCCCGGACCTTGCTCCAACAGATTACCTACCATTTTTTTCGAAATTTGGACAACTTCTTGCAAGGGAAAAAATTTAACCCTGATGGGGCAGTCCAAATCGCCTTCACAGATTTTATTGATTCCCGTCCGACTGTTTTTTTAATAAAGGGATCAATGAAGTACCTATGAGATGGCAAAAGTGCATAGAAAACAATGGTTCATACTTTGATTAATTAAATATATTATGTTTAAAAATATTCGACTTTTTGTTCCTCCCATACAAAACGCCAATTTCATATGTGCGGACCTAATATTAACTCGCAATTTTATGTTAGCTCGTCCCATCCCAAGGGATCAACGACTTCATCGATGGACTCTCCTACCACAGTCAATGTTCCAGCCATTTTGGAGCCAACAGGCATCGCTAGAGACGATGGCAAGCGGCCGGAGGGGATGTCGTTGATACCTTGGAAGATGGAGCGGACTTTAGTATGGGATGCTACTTGTGTGGACACGTTTGCCCGTCTCACTTCCCTCGGACAAGCAAAAAACCTGGGGTGGCAATAGCAGGAAAATAATAAACGATTCAAATGTAAGAGTTTTTCTTCCAACTTCAATTTTGTTCCCTTTGGAGCAGAGCCTCTTGGACCGTGAGGTTCAAGTACACAGGCGCTAATTAAACACCATTATACTTAAGTTGGACTTAAGTGGTGAATTATGCAAAAAAATCTCAAAACTCTGACGCCATAAAGGCGATGTTTCGCCACCGTTGCCTATTAGAGGTCATCCTGCTGCACTCAATGAGTGCAGTAGGAACCTCCTACGGTAGACTTAATCTGGTCAGTCCAACGCGTAGGTGACCTTCACGGTCTAGTACCTTCCACCTTCCCTTGGACAGCAAGGCGTTCTATGGACTGATCACCCATGACGTTGATCCTCAATATATTGATTCTTAGTTCATAATTTTTGGCATTTGTTTAAGGCAATTGCTCTCAGCATTACGACCTAATATAATCTAATATGACCTGTGTGTCATGTGTGTCTATGTGTGTGTCAAAACTCACAAAAGGCAGACACTGTTCGTATGTTCGTTATTGCCTCAGTAGCGATGGTGTTCGCTTTGTTAGAAGCCTCTCGTACTGTCGCTATGCCCTCAGCAAGGACTCTACTCTCCAAGACAACAGCTATGATGACCATTGGCACGGAGATCAGAGATACCAGGGTCATCTGCCATGTGTAGTACATGGAGAGACTGATTCCGATGAAAATCGTCGCAGAGGCTTGCATTAAAGCGCCAATACGGGTACCTGTTGCCTGAAATTTTATATAACGAAATCATATATAAATATTATAATGTAAAATGTATAAGGAAATGTTTAGTATGTACTGTTTATTATTAAACATTTTTTAATATAAATAGCGTGCATTTTAATGAATTCACTACAATGGACTGGGGCAATTCACATTATTAGCTGTTAACACCGTGATGGTGGGTGAGATTTGGCGTTCTTACTGAAGGGTCCTGGGTAAGATTACCCCAAAATAACCTCTAGGGATGGTGGACAAAGAAGACTGAGCATCTGCTTGTGATGATGTGATAAAAGATATGTACAAATAGTGATGATGATTCATTTTGTTAACCAGCATAAAATTAATAAATAAAAAAGTTGTGCAATGAATACATACCCCTTGAACAGCAGCAGCATCAGCAGCAAGACGTCCGCAGAGTGCTCCAATCCCGTTTAACGGATTATCAAACCAACCCATCTCTTGTTTTAACATCGCTCTAAACGCACCGATTCTGTACACACATAAGGGTTTTACTCAGCACCAGTAAATAATCTAGGATGAAGGTCTCCTTATTTAAAAAAAAATTATTCCCTATTATTCTCAATTAAACTAAAGTACCAGTCGTCTCTTTCTCTCGAATTGTATTCACACTGCGACGAAAAGGGACAAGCGACAGATTCGGCTTAAAGACTTTATTTCTCAAAGAATAACATTCACTTAGAGAGAAAATCTAGAATAGGTTAGTTATGTACATGTGTTATAAAATTATTTGAAAATAAGCAACATAAAATAAAAGTACTAGTTTCTAACAATATGTACAATATTATTTGCAAAAGTGCAGGTCGCATTGATGTTACAACGTGTATTATATAACTAACGAATATAAATAATTTCGTAGACTCTCGTTCACAGATATAAATACAGGTTAATAAAATACTCTATGAACAAGATATACGGGTGACGAATTAGGGTGTTTTTTATTTAAGTATATAATTAAAAAAACAACGGCCAAAGCACAACTAATTTAATTTATTTTAGCAAGAACTTTAAACCATTTACCATATCTTCTAAAAAAACAGAAAATTTCTTGTGTGTACTGTATACTAAGAAATTAGAAATATATCGCTGACTGAAAATATGTACCTAACAAAATATTATCATTCGACATCCCCCAAAATAAAATGCGAATACATGAATATGAAAAGAAAAAAAAATGAAAAAAGTTACCTGAGCCTCTCTGTGAGTCTAACACCAGTTAAATTGAATATGAATATTTGGAAGAATATACCGATGCCCGTGTACACGCCAACCACTAGGAACAATACGGCTATCAAATTTGTCCCTGAGCGAACATAGTCCTCATCTTTGCTCTCCAGTAACTAGAATTTCAAAGAATATCTCATAAATATGAGTATTTATATACGATTAAATAGTACTAATAAAAGAAACAGTAGTGGTACATGGCAGTGAGTGGCAATGGAGAAAGGAATGGCGGGATTCGGAGGAGGCCTTTGCAAAAAAGGGCACACAGATACCTAACAAAGGATTAAAATATAACCGTGTTTAAATGTAACAGTATATGGTTAAAAGACTATTAATGTTACTATAAAAATTCCATGGCATATTCAATCTATGGATTGAATCTTGTTTGCTTGTTCTAGGTTTTATTATGGAAGATTCCTATATGGTTACGTAAAGCTGTGTGAGCGTACGTTCTCAAAATTTGAGATCAGGCGTTTGAAACCCAATTCTATAGATTATTTTGATATAAGCGCAATAAACCCTAGTCGGGAGGAATGCTGGGTACCTCCGGGTCTTACGAATATAATCTAATAAGAATTCAATCAAGCTAAAAAATTTGTCACAAACAAACATTGAATATACTCACTCCATATGTTTCACCAAAGAGCACAGCGAAGCAGGGAAAAGAGGAACCAACAGCCACCGCTGCCCCAATACCCATCATCATCCACCATTTTTCCGGTTCACACAGTTTTAGTATCTGCCAGGTGGTAGGTTCGAATTCCCCCATTTTTGCATCTTCTACAACTACGCTATCCTCAGAGATTGTATCATCCTCTTCTGCCGATGAACTTTTGATGGAATCCACTGATTCCAACTTCTGGAGTTTCGCTCTGCGAAACTTTGTATCTGCGGTGGGATCAAAGTTAGCTGCTGCAAATTAGGGCTATGTTAGTCCTACGAAAACCTGGAGAAAGACATGTGTGCCATCGAAGGAAGGTCAACTGTTCCTTTCGGGAATAGGATAGCGGTGCGAGGAAGATTCGGTCCTATTCCTTAGGTTTATATTGTCACACGTTACCAGCGAGCGTGAATAATTTTCTAAAAAATCTACAGCAAACTCTAAATATTCTGAAAATAGCTTTTATGTCTCAATTTTGTTTCAATTCTTTACGCGTGAGCTGTATATTTAAGGGTACTTCAAACCTAAGGATTTCAAGGGATCTAAGGATCGGTGCATAATTAGTAAGGATGATGGCAATTTTCTTAAATTTCACTTACGTTTCTGCGAACCACCCTCATTACCACTGGGAGCGATACTCGGTTCATTTTGTAGAACCAGTTGATAGTACCGTCCTTTTAATTCTAGAAGTTCCTCGTGTGTACCCTCTTCAATCACCTCGCCCTTTTCGATGAAAACTATACGATTTGCGTTTAATACAGTTGCTAACCTGAACAGAGCAATGTTTTAAGTGTCTTTTGCAATTTATAACAATAAAACTAATATATGGGTCTATGTTTACATAGTAATTCACTTATGTAAAAATATTGACTAGTTTATAGTGGGAAAAATAAGAGAAATCAAAAGACGTTAGGTTTTAAAACTCGACTATCCAGGTACACAAAAAATTGAACATGTAGAGAAGGAAAACAAAGAAGGCCATAAACGTGATAATTATACATATTGTTTTATTTCTGAATTTCCTACTAATATCTGTTTGTTGTAAATATACCTGTGGCTCACCATGATGGTGGTCCTTCCATGGGCAGCAGAGTCCAAAGCTCTCTGTACTTTGGCCTCACTGTGAGAATCTAATGCCGAAGTTGCCTCATCCAAAATCAATATTTTGGGTCTTCGTACTAATGCCCTTGCAATTGCTATACGTTGCTTTTGACCACCCGATAGTTGGGCACCACGCTCACCTATCATGGTATCATACCCCTAAAGTAAGAATACATTAAATATAATTAGTTATTCTCATAGCCTGTAACTATATTCTAGTAAAATAACCAACGATTAAGAAATCGACAAAACTATAAAGTAAAGCTAAAAATAAACTGTGGTGATTTCAAATATTCATTGAAATTTTGTGAAACAGTCAATGGCGCTACAAACTTTTGAGATGTGTGTCTCAGATATTTGTAGCGGTTTCATGATCAGTTATTAATCTAATAGGCAAGTACATGAGCCGTCTGTACCTGATGCACGCCGACGACTTTTTGCGTCTAAGGCAAGTCGATTTCCCTACGATGTTTTCCTTCACCGTTCGAGCGAATGTTAAATGTGCACATAGAAAGAAAGGTAATTGGTGCACAGCCCGTAATCGAACCTACCTCAGGGATGTGAGTCGCACGCTGAAGACACTAGGTATCATTTACTATATATGTAATATAACTTTTAATACAAAATTATAAACATTAACTGACAAGCAGCAAATTTGCGATATATATATATACTTACTTCAGGTAAATTCTTAATGAAACTATGACAGTAAGCTTGCTTTGCGGCTATAATAATTTCTTGATCTGTACACGATGGATTACTCATCCTAAAAAAACATTATTTAAAAAAAATATACTTAAAACTAAGGATAGAAGAAACTATAGAGGCATACATTTCTAAATAATATATTCAAATATTCAAATAATTATAAAATCATCTTCTGAGCGATACTTGAATAAAATTATAAAACGGGGCCAACTGGCAGGAGGCCACCTGAATGTTAAGTGAACTCACATGGACACTCCCAAAGGACTCCAGCCGAGTGCGATGCCGGCCTTCTAAGAATTAGAACGCTCTTTTCTTGAAGAACCCTACATGGAGGTGATTCCGAAATACATCGTTGGGTGGTTCTACATAGAGGTGGTGAACGACAAACACTGCCTTAAAAACGGTCAGTTGTGGAATGACGGACATCAAGGTGATACGGGTGGAATGTCTCGACATCCGATGAAACCCAGCTGCAAGTATTAATCCGAACAACTCTGAGTGTACTCTCTCTCCATGTTAAATGCAGTAAAAGATTTCAGGGAGGATCCCTGAAAGTTGTATTTGACGATGCGTCTGACGATAAGTTTGATCCACTCACCGTATATTCTCTTTTATCGAGCCAGCAAACAACACAGGCTCCTGCCCCACCACGGCGATGTGGTCGCGGTAATGTCTTACGTTGATATTCCTCAGATCGTGCCCTGACGCGGTTACCGAACCCGATTCCGGGTCATACATTCGCTGTAGGAGCTGAAGAACTGTGGATTTACCGCTACCACTAGAGCCCACAAGCGCTACTGTTTCGTTGCGGTTGATTTTAAGATTTAAACCGTTTAACACCTATGGAAGAGGAATTATGACGTAAAATTCGATTGTCTGTAAATACGGTTTACGGACGATAATTTTACGGGATAACGTCATAAGAAAACATTGATGAAAACTGATTGAAGTGAATTGAATTATTATCACTAAATAATCATTATTTTGTACGATTGCCTGAAAGAGATGGATTAATAATGATAATAATCATAATAAATAGTTAAAATGCAAAAAAAGTGGTACATTTAGAACGATTCATTATAAAAAATACCGCACAATCAGCCATATAAAAATATACACACGAATGTAAAATTAATTATCATTGAAAGAAAACAATTTTTTAACCGGATTAAAGCTATTTGTATTATTATAAACTTATAATTATTTACATAATTTTAAAATAAATTTTCCCGACGTTTCGCGTGCTTTACAGCGTGCGTGGTCACGGTGACTGAAGACAAAAGGTGTTGAATGTCAAAAGTATCACAGCTGTAGCGAAAGTTGTGTTATCTGTATTTATTTCCCCGGAGTTGATATCGACTAAAAGATGACGGGTTTTTGTAGAAATTACTCACGGTGTCCTCTATTTTCGCGGATTGTTTGTCTCAGGGTTTTAATTTGGATATTATTGAATCCCAGGTGTTTATTAATTTTAGGACATCTTCTTTATTGAAATTTGGGTGTTTTTTTTATTTCAATGGCTTCGCGTACCAATCTTGGGAATAATCTTTTTTCTTTCGCAAGTTCTTTCGGTTGGTCAAAGCGTATGTAGTGATTAGGCCTATCTAGTGTGTGTTCACAGACTACTGATTGTGTGTGTCGTCTATGTCTTAATTATCATAGTAAACAGTTAAGTTAATTGTAGGTTTTACTTTTACTTATTGCTGTCAAAACCTATAGTGTTTGGCTGCCTGTTGCCTTGTTTTGCAAATCATTTTTATGTTGAGCAATTAAGTATTAATAAATAAGTAACTAATATGATTTTTTTGATTATTATTTAAATTTGGATGCTGTAGAAAAATACCTGTACATCAGCCCGAGCCGGATATTTGAAATACACGTTATTTAGTTCCAGATCACCGTTCAGTTCCGGTCGGCTGCCTTCGGTTGACAAGCTGTCAATCGCGGGCTTCCGGTCGAGGACAGCGAAAATGGACCCCGCAGATGCTCGAGCATTCGTCATTGCTTCTAAATGTGGGGCTGTCAGCCCAACATTCTGAGCACCTTGGAGCACGCTGAAGAATATCTGTAAATAAAAAAATGTCTTTGATTCCCAAAAAACAGTATTTAAACGTTCGTTGTTAAGCTTTAGAATAAATTATTAAAGTAATTAATGTTTAAAATATTTAACTAACAACGCTGTGGAGATGTCGCAGTAAAGTAGTTAAATCAGAGAGTTAATTGAATCTCTAGACAGTTCATTAAATACCGATATTCAATCAAGTCGCTAGTATTTTGATTTAAATAAAGTAGCGTCGAAAACGAAACGAAAGCGTCTTATAATAAAAGGGCTTAGCCGGACGTATCCGTACATAGATGCAATGTAGCATAACGCGATAGTAATCACATATAATGAATTGCTGTTGCTATAAACTCGACATTGGCTGGACCGATTTTACTATATTTTATCTTGAATTATTTGTCGTACTTCAGGGAAGGTTTAAACGGTGGAAAACATAAATAGATAGATAGTCCTTTTAGAAATAAAAAATGGCACTTGGTTGTTATATATTTATGATGAAGCTTTCAGAAATTTGTATTTCACATCTGTAGTATGTCCGATATCTTTGGTCTGATTAAAAATAATTTTATTTTAAGACAAACCTATGTATAACGAAGTTGAACAGGTAATCTAGTAAGTGATAAAAGGCAGGATTTTTATGAAAGTGGTTTTTCGATTAAGAAAGCAATCCAATCAAGAACCTAACAAATTTAGGAGTTACTTACAATCATTAACACTGCGGGTGTATAAACTGGATTTTCTTCATGTCTACTCTCCAATATCAAACCGACTCCGTACCAAAAGGAGAGTGCATACGTTGCATATATAATGAACCACATCACACCGCTCCCGATGCCAGAGAATATACCTTTTCGTACCCCCATTTTCTTCGCGGGTTCTAATCGTTGTGAATACCTGAAATTAGTTTGTTTAAAAAAACTGCGATGATCAGTCTACTTGTGCTCTATCTTATAAATTATTATTATATATAATACAAATCCAGCGATATATAGCGTATTTAATCACCAAAAGGACCTAAATACCCAATCTAAGGCTGATTATTATGATATTGATCAGAATAATGTTGTTTAAAATTAAGTTTAAGCTAAACCTATAATAATACTCTTAAGCCCGGATGAATTTCCTTTTTCAAAGTTAAAATTTGAGATGCGCAAAAATAGAAAATAAAGGACCAAAGAGTAGGAGAAATACATTAGCACAGAGATGGGGCACAGGATAGATGAAGTTGGCCAGAGATAGTATGAAATGGGTTGGTCTAGGTGAGCCCTATGCCGTAGACTACTGAAGATTAGTTTTAATTTTATATCGTTTAATTCAGTTCTAGGGAGAAAAAAGTGTTTACTGACGCCATGAAAACCTCTAACGCCACGTTGGTGATGTTGCCAGTCTAGAAGCCCGGCATAACAGTTTTTATGCCAGAAGACCCAAGGCGTCTTGGCATATACGCTTAGCACTAAGCCATGAAGTTATTCTAACCTGCTAATTTCCTTCTCCTCTCCCCCAAACGCGATGACCGTACGTATAGAGGAAAGTACCTCTTCTGCTATAACACCGGCTATACTATAAGCTTTAAGCTCTTGCGTGGTCAACGACGATTGTATCTAAAAAATATAATCGTCAAGGATAGAATCTATGCGAAAAGACGCCATTTTCTTTCGCACATAGAAAGAAAATGGCGTTGGAATGGAATGGAAAAGCATTTAACATTAGCTCGAACGGTGAAGTAAAACCTCGTGAGGAAACCGGCTTGCCTTAGACCCAAAAAGTCGACGGTGTGTGTCAGGCACAGAAGGCTGAACCCCTACTTGCCTATTCGATTCACAAATGATCATGAAACAGATACAAAAATGTGAGGTCTAGACCTAAAAGGTTGTAGCGCCATTGATTTATTTTTATCAAGATCACTGCCGAACTTTAATGACAACATACACAACATCAAAAATATCTCCTTCCGCACAGACTCTACTATAAACGAGAAGGCTGCTTTTCCCTTTGAAAGAGATCGAGAAAAGTTATATTTACGCCGATAAAAATGCCAAGCCACTTAACTTCTGACAAAGGCACATGATTCGCTGTATTAGATTAATCAATGAATTAAATATATTTTTTTATTGTCCGTTGAGTGAACTGACAAAAGTTTTATTATGTATTTGTTTGTGCCTATAGTAATTAATTAATTATTTCAAATGTAATCCTTAAGCTTATTTTTGCTATTTAATTTCTTGTTTGTTTTTTGTCTCGTGTGTTAATTTTGTGACAATACGAACAATACTTTTCATTATAGATCTCTAAGTGATGTTTATGCTTTGATTAAAAGAGACTTTGAGCAGTGTTGCGTTCCTCATTCTCAACCTTAGGGTTGGCATACCGGCGATGCACCGATGGACTTTCTATGTTCGCATTTAACACTCGCTCGTACAATAAAGGAGAAACATATTGTGAGGAAATTGGCAAAAGACTAAAAAGAAGTCGACGGCGTGTGTCGGGCACAGAAGGCTGATCACCTTCTTGCTTAAGAAAAGAATTGATCACGAAACCCAGAATCTGAAGTCTAAAACTAGAAGCTTGTAGCGTCACTGTTATTTTTGTTTTAGGCTGGTCACTGATTTATTGATTAACAAAGGGGTCATTAAATTTTGTTCTTACCTTCGCAACCACAGCTGTAGTAGCAATAATGACAGGAGCACATGACAGGATAACAAGTGTCAACTCCCAGCCGTACGCGAAGGATATGAGGACAGCGGTGACAAATGACATTATTAGGTACACCAGCATTGGAACTTTCTCGCTAATACCCTCCCTATATTTCTCCACGTCACTGAATATTTAACACAGTTAAGATTAGTTTATTTTACAGCTACGCTCTATTGTAAGTAAAATTATATGCCGAACACTTTACTCGAGTACATATAGCGCTCGAATTAACGTATGGTCACATGGTATAAAACTACTAAATTTACTATAAAGTTTGTAAATATGGAATATCAAGGAGCAGTACAACTTCCTTGACTAAGTTGGTATAATCAGGGTGTGATTCCAAATGAATAATTGAAAAAAAAATAACAGAAATGAAACAAATGCCTTGTTTCTAACTATTAAGAAGCAGGAGAAGAACTCCGTTGCTAAGCGGACTTTTAGTTATACTATGTAAATTTGTCGAGTTCTTGGGCACTTTTTTAATGTAACAGAAGGCAAAGCTGGAGGCTCACCAGGTGTTATATGATGCTGCCGGCCATGGACATTGCAAGAAGGTTCGCAAGTGCGTTGCCTTTTAAGAATAGGTACGCTCTTCTGGAAGGACCCTATCGTATCGTTTACTTATAAAAAATAATTATTAACTAATAGTCTAAATATATCTATATAGATTTAATACAAATAGAACTTACTCGGATACTTTCGTCGCAAAGTTCATAGTCTGGTTCAAGTCGTACCAGGTGATGTCTTGACGGATTATCGCTTTCAAGAAGCATTCTTTTAGCCTATTGATCTGTGAATATTATATTTATGTTAAAACATTACAGCTAACACTAATATGCTTTTGCAAAATAGGTAAAAAGTTAAGCCAGCAAAATTCATGATTTCACGCGTCACAATACGCCTACTGACTTGTAAAACAAACACACCTATGCCGTTCTTAAACGAACTTCTTCGTTTAAGATGAGATGCACGATACAGTGCGTGCTTTGCAGTGATTTAGCGGAACAAAAAGCCAAA
Organism: Pieris brassicae; assembly: GCF_905147105.1. Taxonomy (NCBI): domain Eukaryota; kingdom Metazoa; phylum Arthropoda; class Insecta; order Lepidoptera; family Pieridae; genus Pieris; species Pieris brassicae. The sequence continues at coordinate 13,905,183 of NC_059665.1, forward strand.
TGCTTTTATTTAAATAACTCGGAAATTTAACAATATTTTATTATTGCCAATTTTTCTCGTCCGTTCTACGCCCTTGATTTAAGAATTGCCAGTAAATGTAAAATTAGAAGCATTTAGCATTTAATATATATTCTTTATTGACGTTCATTAGTGTACATTTTGTTGCCTAAATGAATAAATGGTTTTGAATTTGAATGTGCTAAGATTCAATTATTTTTTGGCAATATAATACTCCCTATGATTTAGATAAAAGTTAGAGGTGACTTAATGATTTTGTATCGAATTCGGAATTTCTAACAACATGGAACAATACTATATTGTGTTTTTAATTAGAGTCAACTATTAAAATTATTTTGAAGGAATAATTTATATTTATTGTTTTAAATTCAAGCATTACATACATAGATAAAATCACATCTACAATGTGATTTTGGTGCTCGCTCTTAGACAGATTAAAAATCATATTTACGGATTTAAGGAACGGTGTAACTCAGTTATGTAAATACTGGATTAGTTAACTACTGATTTGAACATATAGCAAGAAGTACCGTGTTTTTAATTTCTCAACTAACAATTAACACTTTATAAACGATTCTGATTACAGCTGTTTATTAATTTACCTTTAAATGGCACTTAACGATTATAAAATCGATTTCGAAAAAAAAATATTATTTTTAAAAGTCGACGCTTCTACAGCAATCGTGGTGAACAATAGATTACCACATCAAGTTGACAGGAAAGATAAGGGCCGAATTTAGGGGAGCCCTCCCAGGATTAGGGGTACAGCCCCAAGACCTCCACAAGAGAGACTTCGGGAAAAAATGATTTAAATTCCGACTAGTAAAGTAGACTTAACTAAACTTTTATTTATACATATTTTTATGTTTGTTAAATACTAAAAGAATCAACTTGGTTTCGCAATAAATTATTGATTGAAAAACTCGACTGAAAAAAAAATATTTGAAAAATAATTTTGGGCCTGGCCTCCCTTCCTTTGTTGCCCTGAGGCTTTCACACCTCTAAATTCAGCCCTGGGAAATACATATGTAAGAATAATATTATGATTCTATTAAAATAATTTAGAATTAACCCCATCTGTGGCCGCAAAGTATGTACTGCTGAATAGCTAGTACATACTTTTTACCAGTGGAATCACTGGATTTAAAAAAAAGGACTGTCAGAGTGATTTTGTCTCTTAAACAATTTAAATACATATGTATTATTAATGTACCTGTTTAAGAGCGGTATAATTGAACAGGTCGACGCTAACAGCACCAACGATAAACTGTATAACTGAGAAGACAAAGCAACCGAGGCCAAACGCTGCGGAATCCTCAATCAACGCTAGGCGATTCTCTTCCGCTGTCGCATTCGTCCTGGAATCATTGGAATACGTATAATAAGTTAAGCAATGTTTTCATTAGCGCTTGCAAGATAGTCTCTTTTAGGTTATGTTATCTTTTATTGTCGCTGGCCTAATACCTATATTAGAGAATTAAGTGTGTTAGAAGACAATTTTTCTGGTCTTACATATTTGTCAGTGCTCAAATGGAGATTAAAATTTGAGATACCTATTATAACACGGACATAGTTTATTTTCAACATGCATTAATTAGCCTTTTTTGTAATGAGGGCAAACGGGAGGTTCACCTAATTATAAGTGTTGCCGCCGCCCATGGACACTCATCAGAAGATCGCGAGTGCATTGTCAGCCTTTTAAGAAATATACGCTCTTTTTTGTAGTAAGTATAGATGTAACAAAGCATTACACTAGTCTACGTTAAATATTTGTAACATCGTGCACCGTGGGTAAATACAATTCGTAGAGCATATTTTTCTTTTTATACATGTGTATTTACTAAGACAAGACTTATAAGTAATTGAAGTCTAACCTAATTTACTAATAAGGATTTCACATAAAAAGTGTCCGATAACACTACTTACAGTATCTATTAAACGGATAACTCTTGTGTTATATTTTTTCATACACTGTTTAGCACCTAATACTAACGTGCACTAACACTAATTCACTAGTTCAAATGGTAGAGCAATATAATAAATAAAAAATATATTCCATAAATTTTTAATTGTATTTTATTTTTTCTTTCAAACACACATGTTAGAATGAGGACAATCAGATACTTACTTTGAAAAATATGTTATAGAAAGTATATACATTTGTAAAAATAACGAGAACTTAAGAAGGCACAGCGCTAATCAGATCCATGCAACTTCCTCACAATGGAGTAGCAATATTGCAGCACATTATTGTATTGAAGACTTCGCAAGGATCCGCCAAGCATCCGCGAATATACAATGTAAATAATAATAATAACAAATAAGTAACACAGCAGGGTTCTAAAACGATTTGGCGAAAGGTATCTCTGGAGTTCTTTTGTAAATCCGATACAGTCTGTTAAGAAAATTAATGCAAATGTGTCAAAAATTACTTACAGTGACCGTCCCCCACCGAACCACGCGATGCAAAGAACCGGGGTGGACGTCCCAGTCATAACAGTCCGGTCGATTAGTAGTGACGTAAATTCGCCATACACTATGACCCCTACTGGCACCATCAGCCCATTGAAAGTGGCCAAAATAAGTCCCAGTAGGAGTACGAGAAGCTCCCATGGTTTCGCGAATCTAAACTGAAGGGAACAATTGAAAAGAAATCTACTAACACAATTAATTTGAATGCTGACACGTGAGTAACAAAATAAAATTAAAATTTTTCGTTTCTGTCTAACTAAAGATCTTATAAAACTTTGTCTAAGGGCCAAGATACACAAAAAAATAAGAATGTTGTCAAACCTCTCATTTGTTTTGTCACAGTCATAAAAATATTTTTTATTAATTCCTTATTGACTCAGCCAAAATTGAAATTTTGGTTCTTTGGTCATTTATATTTAATAGACTAGTATATCAGCCTTCCGTCTGATACATGAAGATTTTTGGATTTAAGACATTCGGGTGTCCTCACGATGTTTTCCTTGAACGTACCAGCGAGATGTTAGATTCGTACATATAACATTCAATTGCTACACAGCCTGAAATCGAACCTACGTCCTTCTTGCTCCTGTATTGATAATATATTTAAATAAATGAGAGTGTTCAGTGTAGAGCAACTCATCCTTGAGATCGCCCAGGATCTGTTTGTCCGTCGACTCGAACGGTGAGAAAACCGGCTTGCCATAGACATGTCAAGCATAGGAGACTAATCACGTACTTGCCTATTAGATTGAACAATGATCATGAAATAAATAGAGATAGCTGAGGCCCAGACAAAAAGATTATAGCGCCATTGATTTTTTTTAATTATAACTAAATGTAAACTTGAAAGTTTAAAACTAAATTAAGGTTGGTTAAGTTAAATTAAGGTTAATAATAGGATTTACTTACTAGGTTAAACCAAGAACTTGGTGGCGCTTGTTGATTAGGATCCCCACTGAAAATGAATATCAAATTAAAAGTAATGAATAAAAGACCCCGGTCTTAAACACTAAACCCTGTTTTTGATGGACTGACTTTATATGAATAAAATACATAGCTGTTTTACCTCTTTCCATAATTAATTTCTAAGTTCAATAATATATATTTTAGTATTCCGAGAAATCTAAATGGACACGACGACATCGGCCAAAAATTATAGAGGACGAATAATTGCATTGAAGATTTGTTAATGATGAAATTTACCAAGGTCGCCTAGGATTGTAAAAAGTATACGATATATATTACCTCATCTTCTACGTCAAAGCAGTTGTTAAAAAAAATTAATTTTAAATTGAAGACACAACGGCCGGGGCCTAAAATTATAGAGGACGAAGAATTGCATTGAAGATATATTAATGATGAGAATATTTCCAAAATCGCCTAGAATTGTAACAGGTGTAGAAAGTTTCTATATCCTCTTGTGTAAGCTATTTCTTCTACGTCAAAGCAGTTGTTAAAAAAAATAATTTTAAATTGAAGACACAACGGCCAGGGCCAAAAATTATAGAGGACGAAGAATTGCATTGAAGATATATTAATGATGAGAAAATTTACCAAGGTCGCCTAGAATTGAAACAAGTTTAGGATATATCTAAATTTCCTCTTGTCTAAGTTATTTCTTCTACTTCAAAGCAAATTTAAAAAAAAAGTTAAATCGAAGCGATAAACAGAAAAATCTAAAAGCTAAAATTGCAGCCAGTCCACCTAAACAAGATTTATCAATCGCCAATTAAGTTTTATACATGATTATCTAAGATGCAAGCTAAGCGGAGCTTCGTGCATACCGTATTCTGTAAGCCTTTTCCATAGCTTTTCAACGTCCTTGTGCAGCTAAACAAACATCGGATTACTTAACACAGAAAAAATATAACCAACCTGTGGTCGGGGACCAAATTTTTTTTAGGTTTCTATCTATCTATGTTTCATATTAAGTTGGTTAAGATTGTTAATAATCTAATTAGTATTATCTTATAAGTCTAATAATATTAATTTATTTGCAAGAATTAAAACAAAAATGATATGGTGGTACAATCTAAAGTTTGCATATTCTGCCACACATGATGGTGTGCAAATTTGTCTTAAAAATAATTTTACATAGAAGTTACATACATTATGAGTCATATCATGATAGTCAATTTTTATATTATTTGTAGTGATAAAATATCACATTATTAATAATATTATTACGTTACCAAATTAATATTAATTACAATAATACATTTATTACAAAACTAATATATATATTCATTAAGTCGATTTTTAAAAACTCTTTTTATGTTTTTGATAAATTATCAGAGATCTCGATTGCCATACAAAAAGTGATATTCATATACAATTCCAGATAAATTTATGCCACAGCCAATTTCTCCCCATATCTACTTCGACAGATGTCTGTTCCCGTTGACTTTAAAATATTTATGTTTTTGAGAACAATTTAAGGCAATATAAATAAATACCAGCCTAGGTCTGTTAAAGTCCAAAAAAAAAATTACGACTACAGTAATAGAAAACACATACACCAGCTGAGTCTTAGTTAACAGCTCTGTACCTAGTAAATGCATTTGAAAGTTATTGAAACTAGTAAAGTAGATAGAAATACATGTACCTTCTGTATTGTAGATTTCGGTATAAGTGTATCAGCACAGTCAATACTAATTCTATAACACCGTGCTATATCGTATCCGGACTCGAAAAAAAATATATTGTTTTCAAAAACCGTTTACATATATAGGAAATCCGAAGTGCACATCCTCTCTAATTATAATATACTTACACTTCGGTTTGCCTCGCCTTTTCAGCCAAGAACGCGGCCTGCTGAGCAAGTGTGCTGATAGTGAGAGAATTCTGCCGCAAGCCTAATGTGAGTGCCGGGCGTTGCTCGCTCAGCCGGCGCGAAGAATACCTTGATATGCTCTTTATAGATTCATCGCGTCTCATTCTCGACTCAGCAACTCTGTAAAAAGAAGTGTTTTAAAACATCTAAAGTTAAACTTCATTCAAAGTAACTTCAAAAAAGTGCTTTTGATCGTAATGTGCTTACTCTCGCTCGGTGTAGTTTTGTTTTGTAAATCTTTTTAGTACATAAAAATAAAGTTATATACCGTTGCTTCGCATATTAAATAAATACTGGGCTTCATTATGTTTAATACGTAAATTTTCTAATATATCTCTGTAACAGCATCCATCATACACTATCATGTCAATTCACAAAATGTTATGACATAAAAATGACAGAGATTAGTGTTATTTTTATGTAAAGGTATTTATAGTCTACACTTAATATATAATTTAACTAGTAGTAATTTAGGGAACAATTTATCACCCTTTTACGTACGTAGAAGGATGTAAGGACAGGCCGTAAGCATTTCTCCGGGAATTTCAATACCAAATGAACCACGTATAAAACGAAAAAAACAAATGAGACGGCGTTGAATTAATAAACCCATATTTATAAATTTAAATAATTTCCTTGAAAATTTCATATTATAAGCTATTTAAAATAAAATAAAAATGTGTTTACAATCTAAAAATTAAAATACGACTGGCAGCTCTAACACACCCTACGCAGTATTAGAGCTGCTTCCGAGACCTAGTATGTAGTTATACACTTTATTAATTCACTCACTGACTCACTCACTCACTCAACATTTGCACCCAAACACTCACTCATGCACTCAGGCGTGTTGATAACAGTTGAAAAACCAAAAACAAAAATAAATAAAATAAAAGATGTAATTAAATTATATATTAATATAATAGAAGGAACGAAACCCTGGGAACCCTGACACAGATATTTTTTTACTTAAAAGGGATCCCATATCCTACACATTGTAATGCACTTGTGTACTTACAATGAATACACACATTTTTATTATGTATTTAAACTCAATCACTATACATTACAATGTTTAAGATTTGAGAACTCTTAAGTAAAAAAATACTTGGGTGTTTCCAGCTCTTCTATATCGAACTTAATAGTTAAATAACAATATTTTTAAATTTCAATTACACCTTTGATTTTTTAAATTCTACAACATTCTCTCCCCAAATTTTGACCAGTGACAAAGGTGTATTACGGTTACAGCGAATGAAAACTTTTTACGTTGCTTTAAATTTCATTCAATGATATTCAGGTCTTGAACAAAAGAAATGACTGTTTGTAATTATATTTCAGGGTAATACAAGAAACTTTCTGTTAATTGTTTGATCCTGGTCTCAGAATAAGACAATTGTTCAAGTAATTAGTAGCATTTAGCATATTGCATTTTTCCATCGATTCGAGGCTCGAATTGACGCGTACCTGCAATGCGGTACCGAGCGCTTTATTTTATCAACTTCGATGTTATTAGTTTGGGTGTGGAAAACCTTTGGTGTTTACGATTTGGACATTATATAACCTTTGAAAGCCTTTTGTTTTTAAGTGCCTGTGCTGCAATTTAATTGTACATAGCGATTAATATGTACCAATACATAGCAAACATGGTTTCTGTGGTCTCCGAAACGGCATTGTTTTTATGAATTTTATGCATGTATGGTTATAGACCGTAAAGGTTATTTGGTCATAATTGTCCTTAACAAGATATTTTTGATCTTATTGACTTATTTTAATAATCGAGAATGATTACTATGACGAATTAACTTGTACACTAACAAAATAGTTAGTAACTAATATTAGGTCCTTACATATGAAATTGGCGTATTTCGTACTGGACACTTTAATCACGATGTTCTCCGCTTTGGTAAGGAATTCCAAATTCAAATTTGTACAGCTATTTACTCATGTATTTGTGCTTCGATGACCGTCATTCATTTGTTTTTTTCTGTTTGCGTCACTCATTTTGCAAAATGGAAAACTTAAAGTATCGCATTATTTACGAGTATGAGTTCCGCCGTGGCACTAGTGCTGCGGAAACGACTCAAAGGGTGAATGATGTGTATGGCGGTCATGTTTCAAAAGAAAACACAGTTCGTTTTTGGTTCCAACGTTTTCGTTCTGGAAATTGTGACCTGCAGAACCAGTCCCGTGGACGGCCTGAGACCCAAGTTGATAATGAAGTATTGAAGGCTATTGTGGAAGCGGATCCATCGCAAACCACGTCCGAGTTAGCTGCAGGCTGCGGTGTTAGTGATAAAACTGTTTTAATTCACTTGAAGCAAATTGGGAAGATTAAAAAGCTTGAAAGGTGTACCCACCTCACGAATTGACTGAAGCAAACCGGCAAACGCGCGTCGACTGCTGCGTTACATTACTGAACCGGCACAATAATGAAGGTAGTTTAAACCGAATTATTACCTGTGATGAAAAATGGATTCTTTACGATAATCGGAAGCGCTCAGCGCAATGGATGGATTCTAGCCAGCCAGCCAAATCCTGCCCCAAGCAAAAATTAACCCCAAAAAAGTTACTTGTAAGCGTTTGGTGGACTAGTGCCGGTATTGTTCATTGCAGTTTTCTCAAATCTGGCCAGACTATTACGGCTGATATCTATTGTCAGCAATTGCAAACCATGATGGAAAAGCTAGCGGCTAAACAAAGTAGGCTGGTCAATCGCTCCACGCCACTGCTACTTCACGACAACGCTAGACCACACACTGCACAACAGACGGCTACCAAATTAGAAGAGCTTCAATTGGAATGTCTAAGACATCCTCCGTACTCCCCGGACCTTGCTCGAAATTTGGACAACTTCTTGCAAGGGAAAAAATTTAACTCTGATGGGGCAGTCCAAATCGCCTTCACAGATTTTATTGATTTCCGTCCGACTGGTTTTTTTAGTAAAGGGATCAATGAACTACCTATGAGATGGCAAAAGTGCATAGAAAACAATGGTTCATACTTTGATTAATTAAATATATTATATTTAAAAAACGCCCATATAAAACGCCAATTTCATATCTAAGGAAAGGACCTAATATATATATTTGATAAAAAAGTGCCTTTAAGGTGAGTAGTCCACATGGATTAAGTTATTATAGTTACTTGACTTCAGAATAGCTTAAGTAACCGTTAACTTTTAATAAACGACTCTGGGTGCAGTGTATTTCCTACCATTTATATATTAGCCTACTTTCCCCTTACCCTAGATATCATAAGTTAATCTTAAAGTAAATAATGGAAACATGCGGTTGACACTTCTCCATCGTTATCGGTCAAGTAAAACTAGAAAATAGTTTTCGAGAGCCATCGTTAATCTATTTTAGTCTAGTGCTGGGAAAAACATTGTTTTCTGCATCATATCATCAACTAGAACCATAATCTAATATATACTATAACTAGAATCTATATTTCTAATACAATTAAACTTTTACAGCATTTTTTTAATAAGGCAAAAGGGTAGGCTGATATGAAGTTAAGACATGCCCATGGCCACTTGCAATCTCTGAAGAAGAGATCCTCGTCGTATTCTTTGGGAATATCTCTACGAGCAGCTGGTTCTACAAAGCGGTGATGATCGGAATAAAGCATACGAAGCGCTTAGTAGTGGCAACGTAGTCTTCGAGGTGATACGGGAAAATTGGATTGAAAATTGAAAACTACCGTCCTTTAATTCTCTCTCTCCCTTCAGTCGGTAGACATGAGGTCTGAACTTTGAGTTTAGTAAGGAAACATCTGGAGCGGACAATCTGTTTCCAGCGGTTTCTGTCCGCTCTCATAACAGTACAGTTTTAAGGACGATAAGTCTTTCAGTGGAGTCCTTTCACCTGGTTGATCAACGGCCGCGTGATCTTTTGCCTTATATACCAACAATCAATTTCTCCAAGTTCTCAACACCTATGTACATTGTAGCGCCGAAATATGATGAATAAGGCAATGTTTATTGATTTGAAATAGGTCAGATAGAAATCCTTAACTTACATATCCAAACATAGGTACTTTGGACTATAAGGTATAGGTACGGTTGCGCTTAATAAGCCGCATTAAGTCTTTCCATGGCACCGACCGATCCTCAGCATCCGGACCTTGAATGAACGACTTCCAGCCTTAGCCAGGATGTCAGTATGCACCGAGTCTCTCGACATACTCTAGAAGTGATGTTTTAGTCCAAATAAAATTTGTTCTAAAATCCTTAACATTATGAAATGCGTATACGGCAGAGGTCATACGGTCAATAAACATCGCGATCCAATATCGCGATACCTGTCTCAATATATATTGAATCATTTAGTCGTGCTACAATTTTAATAGATTGACTTCAATATTTATTACTGCCGCGTTTACACATCAATAAATATTGACGAGATCTCCAGAATCACGATATATATAAACCGTCTGTTACCTACAAGTATAGCATTACTTTAGCACATAGTAAACGGTAGCATTAAAATAATAATTTATAATTTATTTTCAAAGAAAGTGGTACATTAAGATGTATGTATATATGACTGATATTGCAGGCGTGCAATTGTCATATAAATTATCATTCATAAGAACAGTTAAGTTATTTATAATTGTTGTCAACTTATAGTCTAAATACTATTATAATATTAAAGGCACCTTGCCTTTAATAATTTGATCAATTAATGATAGCCATGTAACTTTTTAAGTACATCGAGGTGCAACATGTAGTAAATTTTGATACTTTTTTACAGTCACATCTGCCTCTACTTTACATATACATAACTTTGCATACACTCAATATAAAACTTAATCCTAACCTGAGACTCTAACGTATCACTATTTTTAGTTGCATTCTTGACGCGTAGCATTTCCAGTTGTAAACTTTGCACCATTCCGCAAAGCATCGAGAATATAGTTATGTATGATTTAAGATAATTTAATAATGTTAGTAGTTGATAAGAATTCACAGCATTTACGCTATAAATGAAATATTAACAAAGTTTTGGCTACATTTACTACAAACATACACTAAGCTGGTTTCAAGTAAGCGAAGTAGACCTGAATCTGAGACGAACAATAAAAGTCAGCTATGGATGCTTGTTCAGAACAAGACTAGACTTCTTTAAATTAGCTCAAGGGCCTGCCAAAATTGACTGTCTCGATTTAAGACATCGTCACAAGCCAAGTGCATGCCAGACTATTATTATAATTAATTTGCCGTACAATAATGTTCTCTATTACAAAAGGGTGGTTGAACAGTTGTTATGATATCGGACAGGTGTGCATTGTGCAATGTCCGCTGACGTCATCGTTATATAACAGTTCAGTGTGACGTCAAAGACGAGACAGGAAGTGCTGGTACCCCTGTCTATTCAAAAATGGAACCTGTTGTTTGGGCCATTTCCAACCCCGTACATTTTACGTTCATTCATAATGACCTCATTCTATTGCACGGATCGATGCATTTTTAATTTGGAATGTTTTACTGACAATAAAGATTTTAAGCGAACGAACTTAAGAATATTTTACCCATGAACCTAAATATTTGAATATGCCAAAATTGCTGTAAATGAACGGTCCGCAAATCGTTATCGAAGTTGCCAATGTTTTGCAGATTCACCCATTTTTAATATCTGGGGTAGGTCGTAAACTCGACTAAGTTAAATTCGTTTAACGTCTACTCAAACATTCCTTGCCGAGTTACAGTGACTCCAAATCACAAGGAGTTTTGACAGGGTGTATGTATCATCAACTAAAATATGCCGAGTCGAAATATGTGAAACTAAGTCTGAACACCGTATAGAACTTAAACCTTATAGATAGAAGCAATATATATTTAGATGTATGAACAGTTCAAAACTTCAAACTTGCCCTAGTTATCATTGAAATCCAGAATGGGATAATACCAACCCTATTTGTTGTGACGAAGATTTTTAATAAAAATGATTTTTTTATCTTTTAGCCCTTGAACATGACCAACGTCAATCCATATCTGTACTGGATAAGTGGGCTGTTTGGGGTATTTGTTTTGTATCCCCAAGTGAGTCGGTACGGAATAAGTTTAAGGAATTAAATATTATGACACTATCTGGTCAATATATTCTTGAAGCTTCGTTGTATGTACAAAAAAATATAAGCAATTTTGAAACAAATGGATTATAGATTAAACATACAGACATATATTAGATAGATTAGTTAATCTAAGCGTAAGACCAACCAGGCTCCAGAAGATAAACCACTCCTTATATGGAAATTGTATTCGTTTTTACAACAAACTCCCAAGCGAAATAAAAATCTTTTATAAATTAGACGATTATTTAAATGATCCTAATCCTTGGGATTGTTTTGCTCCAGTCCAAACAATTTGTATGCCTCAAAACTTAACGATTAAAAAGAGTGGCGGAGAGTTTCTTGCCAGTTCTTCTTGCCTGCTCTACGCAGCTTACTTGCGAACTAGAGGTAAATTTAGAATCAATTTTACATCTTTTCTGTTGACGTTCATAAGTGTATTTTTCTACCTAAATGAATAAAGTTATTTTGTGGGCAGACTTTCGTCTGTTTTGTTCTGTCTAAACTGGCATTTGCCCACGCAGACATAAACTCAAGGAATACTTAGTATTTAAGGGAGGTGTTCATACGTGTACATTGTGTTACCTATATGAATAAATGATTTTGACTTTTGAATTTGTAAAATTGTTTAGTAGCCATAGAAGGCTGAACACGAAGTAGCTTTTAAAAACTTATTTCGGGGGCTGTATATTCTGTATAGATAACCAGTAACTGTATCAGAATCAATGAAATAAAACTCAGTCCAAGTTTCATCTCTTGCCTAAAGTAATATTGAATAACGCCATATTTCGATCGTAAATATGGCAGCGGCGCCCGTCTTAGTGTCGCCGCTACGAGGAACTCCTATGTTGCTGCCTCAAAGTACAATCGTTTTTATATTGTTTTACTTAGTTAATTTTATAGGTTTGATTGGGAAACATCACTCTTTGTCGTATAGTCAATATATTACTAACTATCCACTATTTAAGCCTTGACTTGTTTAAGTTATCGCGGAATATGTTTAAAGGAAGAATTAAGAATATCCATAGCGCTAAATCATGCATCATGAGCACACCTCACACACTCCCTCACGTACATACCCTCACACACCATCACATACAAGGAATTAGGAATTAATTAAATGTATTTAAAAAAAATCCTTTCGTAAATGTTTGAACCTTTTTGTATATATGACATATTACATCTTTGGCTATATGTTTAGTGTAATCGTTTTTAATAATTTATGTTAGCTGAAAGATTAAGAAGGAACAAAAATAGTTTTCGTACATTAAATACTTTTTGTAATATTATGTAGATAACTGTTTGCCATCGTCTCTTAACAACTATGAATGAATAATAACGCGCCCTGGTTTTAGGAAACAAGGAAAGAAACCAAGAAACGTTCAGGCGAGTTTCAACTGTTTTTAACCAAATTTAAAATGTAACAAAAGTGAGCTTCAGTTCAACATGGCTGACATTTCTTTACATGTCATTTATAAAAAGGGATACAATTGGTTTTGGGCTTCGTCTTATGGCGGCTGGATCATTCTTAGACTTGCCATTCTTAAGCTATTTTTTCAGGTTAGCTTTCGAATTATTAGTCCGCTACTGTGGAATACAATCGATTACAGTTTATGCCTAAACTTACTTTAAAAGTTTAATCTCCCCTAATTTATTCATTGGTTTAAAATTAACTACCTTCGTAAAACATAACCTGTATTATGCCAGCGCTGGCCACATCTTTTCAGGTGGATAATAATAAACTGCACATATATTCAAGTCTTTCCTCTAACTTAATTTTTTATCCCTTTAGTGTAGAGACTTTTGGGCCGTGGGGTTCAAGTACACAGGCGCTAATTATAGATTTAAGTTAGCGCCTGGTAGATAGTACCGGTGACTAGAGCTGGTGATTTCCCGCTCAACGAATTAGTATCGCAATACAGCGAGGAAATGCTGCCAGCGTTAAAGGTAACAGTGCCACTGGGACAAAACTTATTAACAAAAAAATAATATTTTTATTATTAATACTTATGTAGGTTAAAAAAATGTAAATACTGTATATTTGATTGTTATGCAACTGTAAATCTTATTATATATCGATTATATTTTATATATTTTTTTAATGAACTATAATGATATTATTGATAACGTAATATTAATAATTTACCTTTTTACATTACATGTAAGTATTACATTTACAGTATTATATTATGAATATTTAGAAAATCAGAAAGGTTTGTCTTTTTTTAATAAAATAGGGGACAAACGGGCAGGAGGCATTCACACTCTCAATGCCAGAGGGCTCGCGAGTGCGTTGCTGGACTTTTAAGAATTTGTACGCTCTTTTCTTTCGGTTGTTGGGTTCATAAATCAAAGTACTTCAAGTATACTTCAGACATTGTTTAGAATCTAGGCACATACTTGAAAAGATATTATCTTTTGATATCTTTCAAGCGTTTTCTTCCGTAATGGAATTTAATTACATTTTCGGTAAATGAAATATCTTTAAAGTTCGAAAGCAGACTTCAAGTACAAATAGAAACATTATTTTCCTAGAGTCTATTTTACATAGCTCAGGAAGTAGGATTCTACTATATATGTGATACATATCTTAAAAAACTGTTGAACCGATTTGAATAGATTGATAGATAGTTGAAAGTTAAAATATAATTGATTTAATCTACAGTTGGTGGTTGGAAGCTACTTTTTTTTCAAATATAAATATTTTGGAATAAAGGCTTACTAAAAAAATCATATTAAGGTGACACGAAGTTCACGGCAACTAGTAATAATAACAATCCACTGGCGCTTCAATCCGACATTGGTCTTGGCCTCAGATTGCATTCGTTTCTCGATATATTTTTTATAGACAAACGGATCATTCAAGATCAGCCTTCTGCGTTAGACACGTGTTTTTGAGACATGCCAGCTTCCATAGTCGTAAGGCAGATTTTTAGGAGACGCTGACTTCGTTTCCGGACGAAAGAAGATGTTTCGTTTCGTCTGAAAACGAAGTCAGTAGTAACCGTATCTGTGAAAGTTCTCTTCTTGTTTATCTTCCATCCATTAATTAATGTTTTGAATTAATTGTTAGTTAAGCTTATAAATTTGTCTTTATTTCAACAAACCCAGTCGTGACAAAAATATTAATAACATACAGTTTAGATTTTTTAAATTTTATTTATTATTTTTATCTTGCTATCCTATATATCCTTGCTACCTTCAGTACGGTCGATCCGAACTCCATTAAGGGAAAAGGCCTCCACCAGCTTATTCCAACTGACTCTGCCTATGGCTCACCTTCTCCGTTCGGTTCCAGCTACGGTTTCTATTTCTTCTATGCACCCTTTTTGGGGTGCCCTTGGGGTGATGGAGAGTTTACTGCCAGTTCTTTTTGTCCGTTCTACGTCTCAGAGGGATGCGAGAACTGGCAGTAAGTGTAAATTTAGAAGCATTTTTTTACTGACGTTCGTAAGTGTACATTAAGTCGTAAGTTACCGACATGAATGATTGATATTTTGATTTTGCTGTTTTGTCTTTATTTTTAATATATTATGCAATTTGCTTTGTCTCCAATTAAAAATAATAATTTCTATGTTCTCGTATAATGTGTGTAAAATATGTAATTAGATTTTCTCGTGTTTTTAAGCATGCAGGACGGATTAATAAATACGATTTTTTAAACTTCTTCTTTACATAGTTTGTGTTATAAGTTTTTTAGATTAAACTAATGGCCTTCACGCCGTAGCATTTCATTCAGAGAAAAATTCAAGATCATAATTATTTGAACCCAGTGCAATCGATCACTTGTAAGGGCTGCCCGGAACAATGCCTTTTTGGCGCCGTGCCAACCTCTCGGTAAGTAAAATAGCGAGCATCAATTTAACAACATTCAATAAAAACTCATTAATGTTGGCAATATAAAAGCAGTGTTGCAGTTTAATAAAAAAATTCACTCACCTAGTATGCTGTAGAAATTATTATCCCGACAAAATAGATTTGTTGTAAACTGAAAACAGATATACGTAATTACTTCCTTCATAAGGACGCTGCTATATTCCGGACGTTTTGCGCGCGAAATTTTTTTACTGTTACGCGGGAAATTTCACCAAGATGGCGGACGTTTAGGGGACGTCAACCCTGCGCGAATGTTGGCAGCTTACTGGGTAGTTTTTGGCAATAGACTATAGATATAGCAATGCGGTATGTGCTTGCGTGAATATATGGTTATAGTTGAGATGTCTGGCCTGCAAGAAATGAAAAATGATTGCAACGTGGCCTTAATCTATATATATTATATGTTTAACCTACTTTATTATAAATGACAGCTTGAATAATTCATTGATCCCGGTGTTGAAAGTCGTCCTACTTCAATTCTTGATTAAGTTGCGTAATTTCGGAAGCTTTAAAAGTTGGAGAAACGATATTGATTTTTCAGTTTTATATGGAAATTGGATTTTTTATTTACTAACATATTTTATACGCACCTCCATTCTGAACGTACAAAATAGTATACTACTACTTCGACCAAATTTAATAAACACGCAACTTTGTACTACAAGTGAACATAGATAAAATTGTGAAAACTGCAATACTGAAAAAGGTTTTAATATATTATAGAACCTATCTCTTGAGTCCTTGGATTAACCAAGCTATATATAGGCTTGAATTAAAACTGGTTCAAACCAGAAATAACAAGTTAAATAAAACGCATATTTCGCAACCAGAGCCAAAGATTAACACAAACTGATCTATGAATAGAAGCCAATTTTCATATTTATAACTATAACAATTTGATAAACAACAATTACGTCTAACCAACAACATTAACATTTATTATTAATTAACTAGTCTCATTGCTCTTTTAACGAAATAACACTTTTGTCCCTTTTCGTATTTTTTGATTTTTTTTTTGTCTTTTCTCATTTAGTTGAAATGAGAAAAGACACATTGAGTTTAACTGAATCAGTAAAACTAATTATAATTTTTGCCATAAGTTTAAAAGTCAAAGTGAGTACATAATATAATTGGAATCATACTGGTACTTACGTCTACGTAGTTACTAATATTTACGTCTGTTTTTATTAATATTTAATTCAAATATATTAAAAACAAATATTTTATCCCACGATAAGCCTGCATAGATAATGTAGTTGTGTCTTTGAAAAAGCTTTATAAAAGCGGGAAATGAAATAATTCGAATAATTAAAAAATCAAACTATTGAATGTTATCTCCACGTAACGAATGTATTGCTTCAATTAGTAGGTGAACAATTGCCATTATAATTATTTTACCTGCAATTAATATTATTCGCTAAGAACTTTTAATTGTCTTATCAGATACACACTTTTCCTATTGGACTTTAAGGAAAGCGTGTATATAATCCCCTGTTTGATAAATAGCCAATTTCCAATTTCTTATAACTATTTCGCCTCTTTCGTTCAAATAATATTTACTCCATGATGAAAAGAGAAGAACATTTTTAAGGAGGTACAATTGTACTTTAATATTGATATATTACATATGACATCCAAGCTTCAGATAACTTCAGCTAAAGCTTTTTTTGCGGTATACAGATCGCTTCCTTACGGGGTCCATAATAAACTCTGGCCTTGCCCCATTTTCTTAGAGTCGGCGCAATGCTCATCATTCATTCACTATACGAGTATGTAATCTAGGCAAATACAATTTTCTGTTTGGAGTTTATCATTTACAATAGCGATGTCTTTAGGAATAAAAGGTCTTTTTTAAAATATTTTAATGTTGAATTATAATTACCGAAGCGCCTGCTGAATGCAAAATATTACTAGGTTTTGTTTAAATAATAATATGTTTATTATGGAACATAAGATACAAGTATCACTTATTCCTCGTCATTAAATTTGAATAGGTAGACCTCATCCCCACTCATCGGTAAAGAAGTCAGAGGATGTATGCCGAGAAAAAAAGCCGGCGTAAAAAACTGTCAGTACTGTTTTAAAATAAAAAAAAACATCAAACAACACTTATTTCAAAACAAATATCGCAAATTAATTAGAAGTAGCCTGTCTAGCACTAGTCCCAAGCCCTTTTATCAACTAGATAATCGTTAACTTTGTAGAAAGCCTTTTTACATTTCTTGAATTTCTTAAAAGGCAGAGATAAAAGAGCCCCTGAGATTTTATTAAAGAAGCGTATCATTTTCCCAAAAAAGAATTTCAACCATGACTTATTACCAACTTCAAAAATTCGATGTGTTATTTTTTTGTATGGTTTCATCCGTGGACCGATCTGAAGATGTATCAAAAGATTCGGATTTGCTCAACATAAGAAAGTCACATAGAAAGGAAATAATTCCAGGATAGACTTAAGACTAACAGGATCTTGACTTTATTGACTTTAAGTCCTTCGTTTCCCAAGTGGGTAGGCCCCAGCGTAGAAAACGAGCCTGATCGGTCCTGTGCAGCTCTCTTAAGATTACTCCACGACATTCCAGCTCCCTTCGCCGCAATTATGCTTCGTTGCCAGGTTCCATTTTCCTTGAGGATTCCAATCGAAGGATTGTTTAGCAATGTGAGTTGGATCCCTCCGGAGCGTATGGCTAACTCATGTCCACATTCGGCATTTTTTAGACCGGACCCCATTATATAGGGTCATCCTCGTATATAAATTAATTATCATTTAAGACATTTAATTCACTCGATGACAAAGACCAATCAAATCAATAAGAACTGTATTTGATTTTAGTGGAATTTGGAGACGGTATTTTTTTTAATTTATCATGGTTCTGCCGTTCTGACAGAGTGTGTCACCATTATCACGTGTTAACAGTGAAAAGGATGATAAAGTCTAATTAATACCTAAATAAATGTTATACATTCGGAATATCTATCAATTATTTTGTGTATATAATAATAAGCTTCAAATAATAAACATTTTTAACTATGGCACGTATATGTAAACCTTGACAATATACCTAATCCTTCCTTACATATAACTATCTAATGAAACGGCATGATCCTTGCAGTTTATCGAGACGCGGCGAAGGACTTGACTTTGACTTTGTTTCTGAAGGATAAAATATATTATAAATAAAAACACATATTTAATTATAATTAAACTTTATTTCCTGGCAAGTACAACCTGCATTTATATAAAATAAATACAGACAGCAAAATATATTCAATTTGCAAATCCACAGTGAACATATTAGTGTGGTGTACGAGTATAATTCGTTACATTGCGCAAAATCTATTACAATACGATTATTATAGAAACCATTTTTTATAAACAAACAGGCCGATAAAACCAAAAAAATACTACATAAATCGTCAGGTTTTAATCAAAAGCTTTAATTCAAACTGTATCTATGTAAGACACAAATTAAGAATGACGTAATTTTTAAAATTACTAACATATATCTCAGGCAATGCAATATTTATACTAATTTAAAACAACGAAATAACTTGACATACACAGATTTGTGCTAATCCTACACTTACCTAACAACATTTTTACTCCAACTTTAAGCTAAAGTACTTAGAATCAAAAGATAGAAAATCTTTTTTTTTTGGTCTATAGTTCTTCGTAATCAGAGAAAAAAAGCACTGGAGTCTCACTAAGGATGAATTTCTGAGCCGAGTCAGAAGAAGTGTGACTTTATATATATGGCAAAAATGTATTTGATTTCTATACAACAGGGGTTAGTGGGTGGGCTACCTTAAGTGATACCGCCCATTTACATTTTAAGAATTGGTACGCTCTATTCTGAAGTACTCTAAGTCGATTTGGTTTGGAAACACTAGAGCACGGCTTCTTCTACATAGTGGTGGTGCGCGGCAATGTTTTAATCGACTAAGAGGTGATCTGATGCTGAAACTCAGCTGCGGTATTAATCTAAACAAATTGGTATTCATAATTCGCACTAAATCTCGACTTTGAAACTGTTAGTAAAGGCGCAAAGGTATAAGGCGCGAGATACAATTTAATAGATCACATTTCACACTGACACAACATTGTAACGGCGTTAAGGTCACTCTTTAGAACATCAGTTTTCATGTTTAGTACAGTTTAACCAATTATTACTTTCTATTGTAACTGCAAAAAAAAATCTGCAACTGGAACTTCAATAAAAACAATATTTAAAAATAAATAATAGATTAACCGTTACGATCAGGAGCTGTCAAAATATGTCATATATTAATTGGGCATTGTAACATGCCAGACTTTCTGTTGACAAATAACAGTCAAATGAAATGCGCCATGTTTAAACCATCATTCATTTACGCGCTAAAATTGTACAATTGACACTTTCAATGTTTCCTTTTCGAAATATATAATTTATTGACTTGATTACAAAATAGAATTATTATAAGCTATATATTTTATTGCACTTAAATTCAAAATATTTGGATGTAACTAGACAAATATTTGGTGCATAGTGTCTTAAAATTTATAGTAATAGATTATATTTTTGCTTCGCTAGAATCAGTGTCGGCTTGCATGTCGTATAAAAAATCTAGGGAGTATGATTGATAACACCTTTAGCAGTTGAGGTATTCTTACTTTGTTTATGAATTTCCATGCCTTTTTATTTTGCCATTACGTATTAATAGTTTATAGTTGAGTTTTTTCGTTTGAAATATATGTTTGAAAAACCTCAGAACAGAATTCTTATGAGCAAGAAAAAATTGTAGATCATATCAAAATAGGGCCTTTAAAGTATTTATTATTATGTCTGTAAGTCCCAAATCCAACAATACGACATGTGGAAGTCACTTTTAAACATCAGTATCCAGCCTACCATAACATTATTATATTATTATTCTCGCAATTAAACGTTCGCTCGTTAACGTTAGGTTATGTATGCACGCGTGAATATTAAAAATTCCAAAAACCCAACCATAAACGAAATCTTATACGACACTCAAATATATAAATATATATCTTGATTCACGTGAAAGCATTATATTAATTGAAGCAATACATTTAATAAGACCATATCCAAAACTATACATTAATATAAACAAGATATAAACTAACCAATATTTAACTAGAGTACAATTAAGTATATACAAATAATATATTTACATAGAAATCATTTATAAGACATTTTTCACACACATATGGTATCAAAATAAATATTTCGCTTTACGATACGAAGCGTGTGTATAAGAAATACTAAATCATATTTAAATGTCAAAATTTGTAACTAGTACAGCCTCACTTGTGAAATGACATAACTATAGCCGCCATGTTGAAATGTCACTTGTAAATTTTTTCTTCCTTGCCTAAGGTTGAATTGATTTTTTTATTTTAATAAGTTATTAAAGAACAAATGGATGTTTTATTGAATCCAAATATTTTAATGTAAAAATTATACTGAATTCCGTTCGACTTATAAGATGGGCTGCGTTGACATTATATTATATAAGTAGTGGTCACACAATACGAAATATATAAGTTTTAGGTGATGTGGAACCGTCTAGATATTTTCTTAATTTATGTATAGATACACAAAACAAAAAGCTTTATTTTGAATTAAGTCAAAGTAAGCCTTAAATATTACAGAATGAACTTTTAAATTTAGTTTTTAATTACCTCCAGCTCAGAAAATGGTTCTTGCCGACAAAATTTGTATATTTGGACGTTTTGACAAGATTCCTTTCAATTAACTCAAAATACAATTCATAAATTTAGACAATCTTAGTATTTTAATGTAATTTCAATAAAAATAACACCAATACTATAGAATTAAATAAATAACAATATATTACATACACTAATTAAATTTTAATTTTAATAAACTTTATGGAAATCATTTATAAGCTACATATTCGCCCGAAAACTTTTAATTATCGGTTATCTTTTTCACACATTCACCCTTATACAAAATAGAAGTGAGTGCGAGCGAGATAGATATATTTAATTTAATAGAAAAAGAGCAGTCGCTCTTGAGCCGTGCCAGACAGCAGACGCCATCCACGCTTTATGTTTAGGTACTGAATGATGGCACGAACACAGATTAGGATACCTGTAATAAAATGATTAATAAATACTATTTTATTGTTTTGACTAAATAACATCAAGATTTTAGTCTTGTTTTTTACCAAATAAATCAAATATGCATTTTAAAATGAATCTGCATTACTTATAAGATGAACGATGCGATGTTAATACTTTTTTTTGTTAAGAATGTGTTATTGTTTTAAGAGATTTTTTTACTACTCCTATTTCCAGTAACAAACTATACTTATACACAAAATTAATAAACATTAAGTAACTTTACATAAAAATAAATACATAACCTACTAAATTTAAGCCGTCATTAATTATATACATCTAACTTACTTAAAATCCGAACAGAATATGGTCGCAAAATTTAATATAATATATTTCGGAGTCTTTACAACAGCCTGCCTCCTGAGATACGGAAATAGCAGTGGAACCGTTTCGAAAACGCTTATTTAAACTACTGTTCAAGACATTATAAACTTTAACTTTATTTTAGTTTAGTACTAATATATATAAAATATTAGTACTTATTACGTACTCAGGTATTGAAGGACCTTAGAAAAATACTTCACGCACGAACACAACTTATCAAGCGACGATAAACATTCCAGGGTTATGACCGTCAAAGTAATGTGCATACAATTCACCGTAATATAAATTAGTGACATAAAAAAAAACAATAGTCAATACTGAAAAATCTTACCAAAAGCCATAATGAGCCACCAAAGCCAGGAATTTTCGTGAGATGCGAGTTCAGTGGAGTGCTTAACAATGAGTGTCCACTTGGCGAGTGAGAGACCGAAGCCAGCCAACGCTCCGTAGCGACTTGCCACCGTGTGACAGAAACACATCAGCAAGAGGAACCCGATCCAGTTGAATAGAAATGCCACTGAAATATTTAAATATCATTATATGTTGAGAAGTGTTGTCCAAGTGGCTTCAGCGTGTGACCCTGGCAATAAGACTCGTACGGTGAAGGAAATGGAAAACATTGTGATGAAACCGGTATGCGTTAGACCCAAAAAAGTCAAACGCGTGTCTCACAAGGTTGATCACCTAGTTGCATATTTGAAATATAATAAATAATCACGAAATGGATACAGAAATCTGAGGTCTAGACTTAAAAGGTTGCAGCACATTTGTACGATTTTTGTTTTTATAGGATTGTTAAAAGGAGTACTAATCCAATTATTACATCTCAAATTACTTCACATGACCGAGCTTTGTCAAGAGGTCATTAATTCCGAGGATCAGTGATATCTCTATTGAGCCACTTTTGTTCCTTCTTATTTTGTACTTCTCTTCTCATTTATTTCCTAGCACGGGCGAGAACCTAGACGAGATCGCTAATAAGCGACAAGACTGCCTGTTGACTTCAGCCTTTGAGATTTATTATTGTTTTTTCGTACTATATTTTTTTTTCTATGCGAATGTAAACGACTCACGACAGTGATGTATTTTTTAATTGATTTCAATATAATATTATTTTCCAGCACTAAAGTAAAATTATGAATCTTAAACTAATTTAATAATAATTGTCCACCAACGACCAAATTTACTATTTTTCACCATTAAACAGATTTAAGTTAATCCTCCCTAGCCATAATAAACCCTATCTAGCCTTATTACACTAAGGCTATTTATTACTTTGCGTGGTAGCCTCGCCAATTTCCGCCTGGTTAGCGATAAGACGTAGAAAAGGTCACTCTGAACGTATTTCTAATGAAAATGCAAGCTTACATCGATCGAACTTTACAGAGGTTAAAGGTTAACGCGTAGGCCGTCGTACTATGTTCATATATATCCTTTTTGCATATCAGGAGAATAAGTGTGGCTAAGATCTCTATGACCTTCATCTTAAATGTTCAATTACTTTAGTAACGGATATTATATTCATACAATTGCTAGTTTAAAGTACTGAGAAAATGTACATTAATTTTTTTGCATAGGTATCTCAATATATGTATTTTATACAAAAGAAAGAAAAAAATAATTTAGGTCATCAATTAATAATTTTGGTATAAACACATTTATTTACATACACAAAAAGAGTTTTTTAACAATACTATATAATGAAATTGAATTGAATACTATTGAATTAAATTTAGTACAAATTACTCACCAAAGAAGGAAGTCAGAAACATGATATCAGTACCGAGCAAATTGTTCTCTGGGTCGAGTTGTTCTGCAGTTGGTTCCCTGGGTTCCATAGTCACAAACGCAGCTATTGTGGGGTGAGTTGGTAGCTAGTTAATAAAAATAATAATTGTTAAATTCCCAATAGGATAGCACAAAGGAGACACAGATTTAGAAGCATGATGGAAAAAATCTATGTTGTATCTAAATGGTTGTGCTGGAAAAGTTCCCAATTTTAAAATTCACTTAGGACATATTGGGTGAATGTAAAGCTTCAATAATAATAAGAGATACTCAATCAAGTTATGTTTAGTAGTGAGTAGTTTGTAAGTTAATTACTTACCTTATCAAAATTAATTTGGCCATAGTCATAAGATTCCTATCTAGTTAAAATACAAACTCACTTGTGGTCCCTCCCCTTCCATTTGCTTTTCACGCTGTACTTCTTCATATGTTGGGAGCTTAGAATTTGCTGCAACATCGTATGGTGGTGGAGCTGAGAAGTCTGGCTGAGGAGGAGGAATGTCCATGTTGTGACCACCTTAACAGACAGAATAAAATTTATGTTTAATCTACATAATATGGTAATGGCAATCACACTTTTCTATATTATATTGTTCTGCATGGTATGTATGCATTGGTTTTGATTAATGATTGACTTGAAATCCAGTGAAATCAAGGATACAATGTAATTAAAGATTATTTTTATCTATTTTGTTGCATGAAATCATTAAATCTACTAAATACAGAATCATGATAGATTTTGGCACTAAAATAGATAAATTTTACAATAGTTTATTTATTTATAAATTAGCACCTATTGTTTATTTTATAAATAAAGATGATATTACTACATTAAAGGAAGTAAAGGATTGATTGACACATATTGTGATATATTCAATAAATTGTACTTGGAAGGATTTATAAAAAATATATGTTTCTTCAATAACTCGATTGTGAATGTCTAGCAACCACATCCACGATAACATATTCTATGTAAACATTCACATTATTATGTGAATAACTTTATCATTTCCTAGTATATAAATATAATGACACATGTCGATAAGGTTTCTTACTGATATCAATGTAAGTTGGTGGCATATTATTGGCTTCCATAGCAGACGGCAAAATTACACGAAGATGCGTTGCAGGGCACATATTTTCAATGCGCGTTTGGCTCTACAATAAAATAACAATAAAAGAGAATTAGTCGAAGGCCTGTACACTACCGCACTAAATAAATAAACGTTTACGTAAAACACCACCTAACTACGTACCATTTTGAATAATATTTATTAGAACCACTCCTTTTATCTTACTGAATTATTTCAGAGAAAACACTGCACATTATTTAAATCCAATATTTTGTATTCAAAACTAAACCATTCGAATTAATATTTTTTTGCGAAATCTTTATTGATCCGAGGTACAATTTTAATTTAGTCGCGAATGTTAGTACGCGAAAACCATAATGCAGATTATCAAAAAGTGAATATCAATTATGTCAATGTCGGTTATTTCAGTAAGATTATATGCATTGACATTCATTGACGTTGAAAACGATCAATGTCAATAATGTCATTTACAGATATTTGTGTCTATCTATTAATGCGCGGACACCGGCTTTCGACTGTCAGGTTTGTCATTTAATTAATTTAAAATCTAATTCATATCGCAAATATGCTTATGCTAGTCTAAGTCTACTGTCTAGTGTGATAGGAATACGGTATTTATAAAAAGGATAAATATCACTCTTAAAACTTTGTTGCTTGGAAATAAACGATAATTATTCTTGTATTATAGTATAATAAATAACTAAGGATGAAGACCGCCTTAATGGTGGCAGAAAAGCCATCTTTAGCTCAGAGTTTGGCCAATATACTTAGCAATGGAAAATGCATCACCAATAAAGGTATTTTTGGGACTTGTTACTTGATCGGTGTTTTAACAACAATAATTTGTAATAATGCATATATTTTAGGTTCCAATACAGCTTGTTCTGTTCATGAATGGAGCGGTTTATTTAAAAATGAATCGGTAAAATTCAAGATGACATCTGTGTGTGGGCATGTAATGAGTTTAGATTTTACTGGGAAATTTAATAATTGGGACAAAGTCGACCCCATTGAGCTGTTTAACTGCCCTACTGAAAAGAAGGAGGCAATGCCAAGACTCCGCATGCCTGCCTTTCTAGCGCAGGAAGGCAGGGGATGTGATTATCTTATACTGTGGTTGGATTGTGACAAAGAAGGAGAAAACATATGTTTTGAGGTATTACCATTTAGATAAAAATTATAAAGCTATTATCAAGTTAAAAATAAATATTTGGGTCAGACTCCTTGCTATAGTCCTGTGAGCATTTTATGTATGTCTTCCAAAGTAAATAATTTTCAGATTTTCCTTAATTTTTGATTTAATAAGTAAAAAAACAGATATGTGATTTCTTTAAATCAAATACCTTCTAATAAATTAGATTTTTTATTTTCAGTCTCAGCCCTTAAACTGTAAAAACAATAACACTTTCTAAGTCTTGATAAAAACTATTTTTCAGGTGATGACTTGTGTTGCTCCCTATATGAAAGGTGATGTTTATTCACCTCTAGTGACATATCGTGCAAAATTCTCTGCTATTACTGATAAAGACATAAAAGCAGCAATGTTAAATCTTGTTAGACCAAATGAAAATGAATCAAGAAGTGTTGATGCTAGACAGGAATTGGATTTGAGAATTGGCTGCGCCTTTACAAGGTTTCAAACTAAATATTTCCAAGGTGTCTAATCTTTTATGTTTAATAATATGTAGCTCTAAGCATATAATAGATAAAGATATTTAATTTGTAATGTCTACAGAGCTTATAAATAACCTTTTTCTAATTGAATTCTATCTTGTATAAGTGTTTTTTTTTTTAATTATTGGGTGTAAGTTATTATGTAGCCAGATAAAAAAGTCACATTAATCTGAGTGTTGGTGATTCTATGGACTATCAGTCTAGTAAAGCATACATATATCCAGTCACACCGCAGCCCTTTGGGCTGGACTTCTCTAATATAATACCTTTTTTGAAGGTAGATATTGGCCCACAGACACTACAGTTTGTAAACTTTCCCACATTCTTATTCCACAATAATTAATAAGAGATCCAATCTTTACTGGGTCTGCCTAATGGCCTTTTCTGCTGTAGTGTCTACTGAGTAATGTGACTGTTGCTATTAACCTATTAAGATGGACAAATTTGTTTACATGCTGTTGTGGCATTATGTTTATTTAAGGAGAATAGTATCCTTATGTACTACTATGAATTTTCAGGCCGTTATGGTGATTTGGATTCGTCCCTTATTTCCTATGGTCCATGTCAGACACCAACCCTTGGATTCTGTGTTCAGCGTCACGATGATATTCAGACCTTTAAACCAGAGTCATACTGGGTTTTACGAGTGACAGCTTCTACAACTGAGGGTCGAGAACTCCCATTAGAGTGGAAGAGAGTACGTGTTTTTGAAAAGGATATTGCTAATATGTTCCTGGCAAGCATTAAAGAGATAAAAGAAGCTTTGTAAGTTTTTTTAAGTTAATTAATATTCATGTAGGAGTTTTTCTGGTGGTAATAAAAGATCTTAGTTACAACAAACATCTTAAATCATGTATATATCTGAACATTCAAAGTATCACACATGCAACAAAAATATCTGTAAATGGCAACTGAATAGTATTAAATACTACATGAATGTCGTAGGATATGGACCTGCCTGACATATTGGAGTCTAACCACAATCTTTTGATTAAAGTACTATTTTGACATTGTCACAAAAGTTTGATTAAACAGTGCAATTGGACTGTCCTAATTTTTAATATTGTATTGCATTGATAGGCTAATATTATGTATTATTTTTCAGAGTTGTGAATATCCAAGCAAAAGAGAAAATAAAAGCTCGGCCAGTGGCTCTAAACACTGTGGAGCTGATGAGAGTGGCCAGTGCCGGATTGGGTATTGGACCACATAATGCTATGCAGGTGATTTCATGTACCACTGTCAAACAAACTGTGCTACTTAAGAATTTTATGCTGTTTTTTATATTCTGTGGTGTCGGATTGACATTCAAATCAAATTGTTCTAGGTGGCAGAGCGTCTTTACACACAAGGTTATATCTCATATCCCCGTACTGAGACGACAAGCTATCCGGAAAACTTTGATTTAATGTAAGTTCTATTAAATTAATTAAGTTTGACTTAAACCTTAATATTCTAACGCTTTAATTGCCTAATTCTATAGTTATTTCTCTGTAATTGGCATCTTCTTTTTATATATATAATGCTTAAAAAAATATTTCTTAAAAGATCTTTTGATAACTTAAAATATCTATATTCTTGACTGCCATTCAGAAAAGAGCATACCGATTCTCTTCCCCCGAGGCATCTGGCATTGACTGTGTCCTTGGGAGGTGGTTTCACTCAACTTTAGCGGACCCTCCTGCCTGTTTGTTACATATAAAAAGAAGAAAATAATTATGTTATCAGTGTTTATTTTTTTCATATTCAGGGGTGCTCTCCGCCTGCAACAGAATTCAAACAAGTGGGGGGCGGACGTACGAGCGTTGATAGCGAATGGTATCAACAAACCCAAGAAAGGGAAAGATGTTGGAGACCATCCTCCGATCACACCAATGAAACTGGCTTGTATGTAATTCTAAAATTTGATATATTATGTATAACAATTTAATTTTATCTCTAAGATACTGTGTGAGGTGTGTTCCTGGCTTCGGCGTGCTACTTCCATCGTAGGTTTGATCCCCGGCAGTGCACCAATGGAAAGTCCATTGGTGGCTTTATATGTGCGCATTTAACATTCGAATGGTGAATGAAAACATCGTGAGGAAACAGGCTTGTCTTAGACCCAAAAAGTCGACGGTGAGTGTCAGGCACAGGAGGCCGATCACCTACTTGCCGATTTGATTAATAAATGATCATGACACAGATACAGAAATCTGAAATCTAAAAAGGTTGTAGCGCCACTGATTTATTTAAGGATATTGTGTTCTATCAAAAGGACTTCTTAGCTGTCTAGTTTTTGTTTAAAATGCTCTTAATTAATATAATATATTGTTACGAGCTAGGGGATCGGATAGAAAAGCCGTAGATTTCTTCAATGGTTTATTTCTTGATAAATCAATGAGGAATTTATGAGCACAATTCATTCGCAGAAATGCACTAATTACACTTTAATTATGCACACATCACAAAGTACTTTATCACTTCACTTTATTCGCACTTTATCGCTTCGCTGTTTATCTCTTGATATCGCATTCGAAACTAAAGTAACTGGTCGCGTTTCGTCTCGCTTATATATCCCTCGGAATAATCTTGTACAATATTCGAGAACTCTATTCTATAGTGCTCAGTCTAGCTTCGAGAAGGTTCCGATCTTCCCTCTCTCTCGCGTATCATATCGTCCTTGTCCCATACCTAGAAAATTCGGTTTAGAATGTTCCTTCATCATAGGGGTATAACTAGGCCTGAAAACGCCTGATAACTGCATCACTCGACTAGACATGTTCTAAAACTACCTGAAAAAGTGTTTCAGTTTCCTGAAAACTAGGGTAACATTATGCAAATTAAATTGTCTAATATGTGATTGACCCTCACCTGAAACGGTCAGAAATCATATTTCAGCCTGCTGAAATACTCTCTAAGTAGTGGAAAAATCTAGAAACATTGCAGTCGACCCGTCATTACATACATTTAAAATGCGTTAATTATTTATATTGCGTTAACTATATTGAGTAACATCCATCATAAAATCGTAAGGAGCAGCATTCCTAAGGTCGTGATTTAGTATCATGGGTTTCATTAATGGAATTTTCTTTCCATCTATAATAAGCACATCCTCCTTCAGTGAACAGAAACATCGTGAGGACATCAGCATGTCTCAAACCCAAAAATCGATGACGTCATTTATAGTGATATATACTATATTTCCAGCTGACTCGGAGTTAGACGGCGATATGTGGCGTATATACGACTACGTGACGCGACACTTTATAGCGACTTTATCGCGCGACTGTCGTTTCTTGTCCACGGTTATCACCTTCGAAGTGGGAACGGAGACATTTTCGTACACGGGCAACACTTTGGTCGATCCGGGATACACGGAGATTATGCATTGGCAGGTAATTTTTTATTGAGCAATTTATATTTTTATATAACATTTAAAAACATATAATTTAGTATCACGCCGGGAAACAAAGTTGGGATTTTGTATGAATCTTCTATTTTTAGACAGGTCCAACTGAGTTTATTGCCTTTAATATCCACTTTACGAACCGAGGGTAGTTTAGTTGGTTAGTTTAATTGATGCTTCAGAAGATATAAGAAGGTGATTGTTTGTTTTTACTTTTATTCTTATATAATCCTAAATAGGCGTTCGGTAAAGATGAATTCGTGCCTACCCTCAATGTGGGAGATGAGTTACGTGCCCACGAACACAGATTGGTCGAATGCCAGACTTCACCGCCGGACTATCTGACTGAAGCTGAGGTATTTATATATTATACTTAAAAAAAAACTTTTTTAGTACATTTTTGACATGAAAATAAATTATAATATTTTTTTATTGTTCAGTTCATTTTTTGTATGAAATTATTATTGTGTGGAATTATTGACTAAGTGGTAAAGGTGTACCTTTTCAATCAATAGTCAATAGTCTGGGTCTTGAGATAAAATCACTTTTTGACATGTGTGACTAATGTTAATTTGTATTGGAATGACATTTGCTCAAGTTCTGTCACGTGACCATTTTCATTTAAACTTTTTTGGCGTTAGTGGATCACGTGATTTCGTCTCAGTCCTCTGTATTCGTTTACTGGAGGATTTTGTTTTTGTAGATTTTATAGATTATGTTTTTTACGTTAGCATATAACATATTGTTAATTGTCAAACGTATAACCAGTCGTATTGATAGTTTAGAATTATTGCCATGTTTGAAAAAACTAAAACGGCCATTTGCTTCGATCTTGTTGAGCTTTTAAAATACTTATATATATATATTGGTTTCTTTTTATGTCGGTTAAGATTCCAAATTAATTTCTGAAATAAAAATATTTTAAAAAACTTTCCAGTTAATCACATTAATGGAAAAACACGGTATTGGAACGGACGCATCAATCCCGGTACATATAAATAATATTTGCCAAAGGAATTACGTCAATGTGGGCAGTGGACGGCGATTGGTCCCAACTAGTTTGGGCGTGGTTTTGGTGCATGGCTATCAGAAGGTAACGTAACTTTATATATATATAACTTACTAACTTATATTATACTTACTTACTTATACTTAGATAACTTTATATATGGTATATTTAGTGACTAAACCTTCGTAATATTATTCAAATAGAAAATATCACAAAGGCACAAAACCAAATTCAACTTCAAGAAGAGCGTACCAATTCTTAAAAGACCGGCAACACACTCGCGTCCACATTCGGCAGCGGTATCACTTAACATTAGGTGAACTTCTGTGCTTCTTCTTGATCTGGTCTTAAATGAACAGTGAGGCGGTAGTTGGTCAAAATTATTTGAATCCGTCCGCCATAGATCAGAAATAATAACAATAAAAGCCTTTTATTTTGAGTTACTTTTACTCTTAATCACATAATAATAATACTAATTTGTTTGGAAGAATATGGTACAAAACTGTTATGTTGGTACAATCGAATTTTCGTATATTCTGCCAGACACAATGGCTTGCAAATTTGTCTGAAAAGCAATTTTACACAGCAGTTAACATTATGACTCATATAAATTAGTCAATTCTTATATTATTTGTAGTGATAAAATCATATTAAAAAATATTATCACGATATCAAATTAAAATTAATTATAATGTTTATATTTCTATCATCTAATTCATTTAAGGTGTGTGTGTGTCCTTTTTTCCTGTCTGAACTATGCCAGTCTCTGCCGTGTACCACTTGCTTTCCGTAATCTGGTCTATCCTTACCTTATAAAATGTCTTCCTCTTTGGCGTTTATACCTTTTGCGTAGTACCTTGGGCACCTGTATAATTCTTGCTTTTATGTTAAGTAAGTAAAGTAAGTTGCCATGTGCCCCGCCCATTTCCACTTATTATTTTTATCGTGACATCTGCCACCTTAGTTATTCTTCTTAATGATGTATTATTTATTTTATTATTAATATCTTACTTATTACAAAACAAAACACTTAGACAATACAGAAAGCCAAAACAGATTACAAAGTTTAACAATATATATGTAAAACAAGTAACTACATTAATGGACAAACTATATTTAAAAAAAAATTAAATTAAATATGATGACATTTGAAACAACAAATAATATTTCAAATTACTGCTTAAACAAAATCAGAGTCTTCCCGCCTCATCAAAAACTTCCTCACATCTTCTTTGGTGAGGTGGAAAATATCAATATCCTCATAGTTGGTGTCATAGTTAGATAAAACCCGAAACATTGGCGAATGCTGATAATTCGATTTCATACGAGGCATGGAACAATTTTATGTATCTTGTCGCATTAGGAGGAGGGATTTTAAGAGAAATTAACGACATTCTTTTCTTCCCTACCATACATCGTTGCATAAATCTTTGACACATCTGTAGCTTTGTATGCTGCGTTTTAGTGGCCCGCCCAAGTTGAGATTCATATAAGTTCAGGTGATACACAAGTATTGAATAGCTCCATCAATTATCATGCTCGTTTTCACATTTTTCACGACTTCTCGAAGGGCACAAAAGATCAGAAATAACAGTTTTTCAATAAATATTTCAGATTGACCCACAACTCGTTCTACCAACTATGCGTTCCGCGGTCGAAGAACAGCTAAACCTCATTGCCGTCGGACGAGCGGATTTCCACGCCGTACTTTCCCATACGACTGAGATATTTAGAAGGAAATTCCAGTATTTCGTGAGAAGTATGGAATCTATGGACCAGCTGTTCGAAGTCAGCTTCTCCTCGTTGAAAACTAGTGGAAAGGCGCTGTCGAGATGCGGCAAATGTCGCCGTTATATGAGATATATTCAGGTAAAGCTTTTAGGTGTACGTATGATATACGTGTGACAAGAGGCAATTGATTTCAGTGAACCAATTGAATTATTTTGAATTTTCAGGCCAAACCAATCCGTCTTCATTGTTCGCACTGCGACGACACGTATACGTTGCCTCAAACGGGCAGTGTACGTATTTACCGCGAGCTCAAATGTCCCTTGGATGAGTTCGAGTTGCTCTCGTGGTCTTCGGGCTCGAAGGGCAAGAGCTTCCCGCTTTGCCCCTACTGCTATAACCATCCGCCATTTAGGTGAGTTAAATAAAATTCATAAAAAATCGAATAGTCTAATATTTAACAATTTCAGTTTATTTGTTATTGACAGAACCTAAACAAATTGTTATGTGTAATTCGTTAAAAAATAATGATATTAACAACGT
Source organism: Pieris brassicae (assembly GCF_905147105.1). Taxonomy (NCBI): domain Eukaryota; kingdom Metazoa; phylum Arthropoda; class Insecta; order Lepidoptera; family Pieridae; genus Pieris; species Pieris brassicae. The sequence continues at coordinate 13,938,150 of NC_059665.1, forward strand.
GTCACAAAGCTGTGGGAGGGAGATGTTCGTCCTCTTGTACTTTCCACCACATACGTGTTAGGTATACAGAGTTACTGGCTTTGGAGACGAAACGTTTCAAGAGTCTCCAAAAATAGCGTGACGTAATACTTGAACGCTCCCTAATTATTACTACTTGTAGGTATTCACTAATCTGTAAAGATCTGTAAATTTGAATAAGATTTTATTCTAGAAAGCCAGTGTAAATTGGCGTATAGAATAAACATATAAAGAGTTATTGGTTAACGAGTAAAACAGGATGTATTTACGGACGTTGTAATGTTTATATTACAACGTCCATATTTACCAAGATGTGTGCGGAAATTCTGAGACACAAAAACAGACGACGCAAAAGGCCAATAATTTCAGTATTTTTTTAATATTCTTAATAATAGTTACATTTGTCCGTTTAGTTAATAATTATTCCTAATGATTGATAATTTTCTTATTGTATTAAATGTATGAAAATTAGGGACATGAAGAAAGGCTTTGGCTGCAACTCGTGTACGCACCCAACGTGCTCGTACGGCGTCAACTCCACGGGCGTGTCCGGATGTATCGATTGTGATGGAGTTCTTGTCCTGGACCCGTCTTCGCCGAGATGGAAGCTCACTTGTAACCGGTGAGTATTATATCAACAACGATTTCGCTATGTTATCGACAAATATGTTGGAACTTAACGATAACGTATGCGATGAAATTTGTAATTTCATCCCGGATTTACTATATGTTTTGTTTATTTTCTCTTCATAATGTAAGACGAGAGAGGAGAAAACATCGTTGGACATACATGGGTGTTATTCGGGTTCCAATGATATATATTATATATATCATTACTAGCTGACTCGGCAAACGTCATTTTGTCATGTCTAATTATTTATAGGAAAATTCTTTTTTTGGTTCAATAAAAATAACTATCTACTATACTAACAATTAGGCCTTGATCGTAGCGGGGTCAAAATTAAGGGTTGTACTTATGTATTTTTGTATGTTGTATCATAAAAAAATAAAAACAACAAATTTTGACTATAAAATATTTTTATTATGTTCTAAAATCTATTTATTAGGGTCGACACCCATTATTTTAGGGGTTTAAAGATTTCAAATTTACTGAATATGCATAAAAAATTTCATAAGAATCGGTCGAGCCGTTACGGAGGAGTATGGAAACGAACATTGTGACACGAGAATTTTATATATATATATAGATAACAAATTATATTTACTATTCAAACATCGACGCTCCATTGGTATCCGATGCTGTAACAGTCATACAATGGTAATGGCCGGGATTTATTAAACTATTCACAACCCGTCATCTTTTAGTCGATATCAACTCCGGGGAAATAAATACAGATAACACAACTTTCTCTACAGCTGTGATACTTTTGACATTCGTGCTGTAAAGCACGCGAAATGTCCAAAAAAAATGTTATGTAAAATAATTATAAATTAATAATAATACATAGCTTCAATCCGTTTAAAAAGTGTTTTCTTTCAATGTGTAAAAGCTATGTGTAAAAGACAATACAATCGTAACCTATTATTTTGAATGTGTGTGTTTTCATTCAAATGAACTTAGACATAATGTATGTCCCGATTGTACTGATATCCTTTTAATCACGAACGAGTCGAACGAACGAATGAATTTGTAATGTTATCAACAAATTGTATTTCATTTGTTTGTATGTGAGAACCGGTTTTGTTATTAATTGCCTGTACTTCATGATAATATATATAGCCTATACTCTTGTATAGATTTTGTCATATATGTTTGATTTCTAATTAACATTTTTGGAAATATGAATCGTAATTTATTGTTTAATTGTAAATAAATATTAACAGATGCGACGTAATAATAAACGTGTTCGACGACGCGTCGCGCGTGACCGTGAGCGACCAGCAATGCCCGGATTGTGGGGCTCAACAGGTCACGGTGGAATATCGGCCCGAGAGGACAAAACTGCCAGCAGCTCTCACCGAGATGACGGCCTGCCTTTACTGCGAACCCACTTTCACTGCATTGGTAAGGATTCATTTATTATTTAGGACGAAAATTTAGTTTATAAACCTCTTCTCTCAGTTTTTAAGTCGGTTAATTAAACTGACTTTAAATTCTAGTAATTATTTACCTAAGTACCAAGTCAGTTACACATATCCCCTCCATGAATGAAAATACTTTAAAAAGTAATGCGGTTTTGGTCAAATTTGGACTGTTTTAAGTTGAACTATACGTGATTCAAATCAAGATCTCAATATAACCTGTAAATTCTCTACAAATAGACCACACGTGCCTAAAAACGTCAATAAATCATCATATTCAAATATATCTCGTCAAACTGATAACCAAAAAAGGTTTGAAGTCGATTAATAACAATAAATCATAATGCACGATGAAAAAAATTCAGGTGGAAAAGCATCGCGCAGTGACACAGCGAGGGGGCGGGGCACGTGGGCGTGGCCGACAACGTAACAATAAACATCGGAACAAACAGCCCAAGGACAAGATGGCGCAACTCGCCGCTTACTTCGTTTGAATTGTAAGCTCAAGCTACCACCCTTTATAAACTATAACCCTTAAAAATCTGTTAATTACTCTCTTTAGTCTCTTTCCATCACATCGAAAGCAGATTTGATAGAACGAGACGGAAGAGTAGTTTAGTTTTGAGTCCAAGTAGATTGACTTATTAATCTATATTAGCCAATATAGATACAAGCCGTTGCTATATCCGTGGAACTTTATCTGTATGTTGTTAACTATCATATCCTGTATATGTCCAATAAATGTCCACGGCAAGCTAAAGTTTTGTGATGGTAGTGGTTAATCCCAGAGAGTTTTTGGTAATTTAGTCCGAATTCCAAAGTTGTATTTTATACTTAATTTTTTCAATTTTATGGGCGAGCCACTAACCTGATTTTGGTGGTTGAATTTTCTTTGAACATCCTGTATACAATCAAATTCTGTTATAAAGACATCGAAACCGATGACGTTGTTATTAAGTACCTAATACATGGAATTCAGCCGGAACCTTTGATTTTGTTCAATATAACCAATATAAATATATATGTTGTACTTTATGATCTGTGAAATTAATGAACTTCTTAACAGTATCTTAACATATGTATAAGGTTATTTATATTCATTTACTTAATAAATGTGTTTATATAATATTTGTTTTAATATACAATTTGTATCATAAGTAATCCCGTTTCCTTGATAAATATTCGATATTAAACGATGTGGAAAATTTGAATTAAATCTGTTCTGTTTGGTCATTTTATTTATTTATTGACACTTCGTTACCATAATATACAAACTTTAAAAAAATGTGTGCGTGTACTAGTGTACACACGAAAGAAGTGAAACTTCTTTATGACCTTATTTTTCGAAAAATGATCTACTATATGCAACTTTACAGAAATTGGTTAAATAAATTTAAATTAGAAAAAGTTTAACAAAAGGCTTTTATTATCATAAACATGAATACAAATAATACAATTATTTCAATTATCTTATTCCTACTAAGATTATTACAGAATTTTATGAATTGTAATAGAATCATTGCTATCGTTGTGTATTATTATATAGTTTTGTTATTAATGGCTTCGAATCAACCGTGGTAGGGACAGGATAGATATAGCGCGTAACGGAAAAATGTGACGGTATTTTTTTTCCAACGAAGTTTCACTTCAAAAACAAAAAAAACAGGTTACATAAGTTATTAGGCAACGGGCGGCCTTATCGCTAACAAGCGATTTCTTCCATATATCTTAATAATTTCATAAATTTTCACTACGAATAACAAGTTGTATGTAGTGAAAATACAATGGTTCCCAATGACAATTTTTACAGGCGTTGCTGTTTTGTGTTAGGCTTTTGTAGGGAAAGAGGAAATAACATCACCCCCTACTCACCTTTTGACCTCAGTCGATTTGTCGCCCGATATTGGTTATGTATGCGAATATTAATCCTAAGTACGTTGTGTACGTAATAAAGTTGTTATGTGCGAAGAATACATTAATTAGTGATAATAGGTGTATATTTTAGTGCCTAGGGGTAGTGATAGCTATAAAGTGTTTGTATATAAGTAACATAAGTGTTTGCTAACAAGATACAGTCTAAAATAATAAAAATAAAATATACAGTATTTTCAATTTTCATAACCTACATAGTAATAATAAAAGAATTAAAAGTTAATCAAAAAAATTTAAAACAAATTATATAAGTTTGCTCGCTGTGGCAGTTATACCTTTAACGTTGCAGCATTTCCTCGCGGTACTGCGATACATATTCGTAAAATAAATTATTTTGCAAAACTGGTTAATTAAACCGCTATATTCTAGGAAATTTGCTCGGTAGACACAATTTTAGAAACATCATCTTTCTCGCTAAAAACATCTTGTTACATCTTAATTACGTTTGATAGGTAACACCGCACACAATTGTTATAGTAATAATTCTCACTATCAACTGTAGTCGCTAATCATATCGATTTTTGGGTCTATATGCTGGTACCTCACGATTCGCCGTCACCGTAGAGGCAAGTGATAATTTCGAACACATTGAAAAATCCATGCATGGTGAGACTGTAACAACACAGTTGTCGCTTAAGTCAGGCGAACACATCTAACTCTCATTGAACGAATGTAAACATTATTTGCTTAAGAATAGCATGTTTTTATTAATGGATAAGATTGCAAATATTTTATCTTAATAGATTAAAAAGTTGAACTATTATATTAATTACTCTGCAAACTTTCATTGCCTTCAAAATAATATATAACGCGATAGATTTAGATACATGACTCGACATTTCGAGTGAGCGAGGCACTTTAGTTAAAACTGTTTTCATAAAATAATTATAACAAACCTCTTGTCTGTAATTTTATACACCCTCTGGGTTGACAGTCGCAAAGCGTCTAGGGCAGTGTGTCCCAACGTGGGGCAATTTGATTGTTAAGGGGGTAATCGAAATCAGCTGGATATAACACACCATGGAGACTGAAACTGAATGTAACCAAATTGGAACCTAATATAAAATCTCTGCAGCAAGCATCAAGCGCAAGGAAGCAACAATTAATTTGTTTAATATATATATAATGTATGTTACATAGTTGCTTAAGAACTTTAGGTTGGCTAAACACAAAAGAGGTTGCGAAACACTGTTCTTAGAGTAGCTGCCACTAATCAAAGGCATTGTAACCTAGTCTAGCAGCCAATATGAAATGGTAATAAAACTTCAAAATTTATTTAAACCTTCATTTTATTGTGAATTTTGTCACCTAATATTATACAGATATAGTATAATAAGCTTACAATTTATTACTGTATATTCTCAAACGAAAGTTCGTTTTAAATCGAACTATTCTATTGTATATGAGAGATAGCATTACATTGTGAGAAAATTTTTATTTAAAATTCAAACTGTGCATATACATGGATTTAAATTAAAATATCACAATATTTTCGATAATAATGTAATTCTATGAAAGGATGTGAGCTATAACTAAATTATCTATCTATTGATGCATTTCGTTACTTAAGAAGAGATAGTTCTGAAATATAAAAGACCTCCCAGCTCTAAAATCATTTGACGCACGTAGCTGTGTCTACGACTCAGCAACAACTACGTTTCGTCGCATTGCCTACGGCTCGTAGCAATGTCTACGACTCGTAGCACTGACGATTATTACGATGTTATGAAACCCGCGCGTAATTTTAAGATTAATAAGACCAATGGAAACATCAGCTTTGACATTCCAACCAATATTGGTTCTGTTTTGTGGTATTAATGGTACCAAAAAAAGCACACATTAATAACATTTTCTAGCATTGTCTTATATTACATGTGGATTTTATGAAAATTAAAACTAAATTTTGCGCAACGTGCGCTCTTTTAAAATCAAAAGGAACTATCTTGAAAGTAGTTGTGGCAGACTCGGGCCAATACTCATTGAATATATTACAAATTGCCTAATGCTCTTCTTAAATATACGGTATTTTATCTATATTTGATGAAATAATATTTGAGATAATCGTGCCAGTATTAACATTATTCATATCACAGACAAGCCAATATGAAATGATCAAGAAGAGAACTTCAAATTGTCCTAGTCCATCCAGATCACATTATCATTAATTCATTAAAATCAGAAATAAAACTTAGACTGACTGTAAGGCTTGGTCATAAACGAGGAAGCGTCATTCTAGGGTCATTCGTCATATTCTGTATAATGCATAATAGGTGTCCCAGTTTCAATAGAGAATCTACGAAGTATCATTGCAATGTAACATATCGCTTATTTCATATAATTTTAAACGATGATAAAAAGTTTTTTTAAAACAATTAAAAAAAAACCTCGATGACACCAGAATTCCGAAACCTGTATTTATACGGGATTTAGAGAAAAAATAACATTGATACTGTTGCCCCGTCTCAACGTGTTATTACTAATAGGAATAAGATCTATTCTTAAGTAAGGCTGATATTGGTCTAGTAAAGACTTTGAATTTAAATACTCTGCTTAATTGAAGTACCGTCAATTACTGCGGCACTCTTTCAATCCCAATAGTTATTCTGACTACAACGGAAGTGATAGAGTGCCGACGCTGGAATGCTTAAACTATGAACCACATTGGTTGCTGGCACTAATTAAAGTCAGCTTTATTGGTACAATCAAATGTAATATAATCGTACATCATAAAATATAAAAACACAGCGAACTCATTTTACAACAACAATTAAATGTTAAATATTTAGACGCTATATCATCCAACATATTACAAGTATGTAACCAACTAGTATATTAATGACAATTATTAGAATAATTGTCAAAAATATATATAAATATAATCCTTTAATAAAAAGTTGAGTTTCATGTCGAGGCTTCAAATTAAACAAAATAGGTTGAGTAATCATTATCATTTATATACGCGTAGCTTGAAACATTCCAGCGCCAATCAATGTATGTATAGTAAAATATACGCCTCAATCAGCTACTTATAATTTTATTATCCTTATCACTTTAAAAATTGAATTTTTGGATTATGTTTTCGAGATGGTAAAGAGTATCGTACGTTGATAAGAAGAACAGCGGTTTGGTCACATGGAGAAAAGGATTATTTTATTATGATCTACGTGCAATTAGCTATGAAAGTTCACCCTGTATGAAATGTTACAAAAATAATTAGTGATATTTATATGAGATAGCCATTGATATGCGTTAAATATAAATACCTAAAGGAAGGTAAAGGCTGGCCTAAGTGCGAGTAAAGCGTGAGACGAAAGACGAAACTTTTCCATTGTGAATAATCAAACTTGCCAATCACAACACGTATTGAGATATTGTTAACCAATCACAAAAAACGCACCTTCGTTTCCTATTTCGTTTTATGTTCCCACTACCTGAAATGTCTTTAAGTGTCAGTGTCGTGTTCAGAGACACAACTTAGTTTAAACATAATGCAGCATATGACTTCGGTATATCAAGGAAGAATGTCATCCTAGAATCAAAGTTCAAACGTACGACAGAAAAGTTGCGTATTATGAATTATTTTTAATGATTTGACTGATAGCATATTTAAAATAATACCTTCCTTTAAGTCACACAGTAAAAACGTAATCAAGGTACAATTCAAGCTATTATAAAAAATATAAGTCTTATGAATTTAAAAATAAAACAATAATACCTAATGCCCAAGCGCAACATAATGTAAAATACACAAGCGGCAGATGTATGTCAATCTGTGTCCATTAACAAAAGATGGGTATGTTTTTAATACCAGGCTTCCGACTTGATTCTCGTATTTTACTAGTTATTTTTATGTTCTCCGTTAGTAAAAGTAAGAGCCAGTTAGTGTATTCTCATCTACTTCTATACCAATATTCATGATAATACAGCATATTTTCGTGTATCGGCTTCATATTTAAATCGACGGTCATAAAAAACAAATAAAGGCTTTACTATCATATAAAGAGCTATTTTTATTTTTCTTATAGCAAAATTTAACATTACAGTAGATAAACTTCAGTACATATGATGTTTGACAATGTGTATGGGTCGGAACTGGCTTATTAGCACGGGAGTTTTTCTTAAGACGGCAGATCCTTTAATGTATCCCAAACATTCTTTACATAAAAAATACCATATTAGTATAAAGAATTTTTATATTTCCAATATCGTGAATATATACGAGAATCAAACGTAACCTACATGACTTAGACTTCCCAAACCCATTCACAAGACAAACGTATCAGTATAAAAAATGTCGTGGCATTCAGAAAACTGTGACAATTTAAAATAATCTTTGGACTTTATTATCTTGTGCTTTCATCCTTTCTTATCACTACTTATTTACTAAAAGTATTTCTCTAAGTAGCTGTACATTCAATGATTACGTGAGATTCATGCCACATTGCTTCCTTTTTATCCTAATAATCAAACTAAATCGCGATATGTCCATCATTGCCTGTGATGTAATGGTATTTGCAAGTATGTAATTATTAAATATACAGCCTTATTTGTCTAATTAAATTAAGTTTAATCTCACTGATTCTGATAACATAATTACTGTAATACATTCCTTAGAGCGATATTTACAATGAAATTAATTAACATGCTGTACTAAACGCATAAGCAATGCCAGTTTGGCTGAGATAACATTTCTACTAGACAGACTGTTCAGAGTTACGTCTGATCTTCATTACTCTTGGCTATTACTGGGCCTAAATGTATTCAGAGCTCCCGGAAGTTGATGTTCGTGCTAAGTTTTGACAGCGTATCTCACTGTTGCAACTTAAAATAGAAAAAGCATATTGAAAATTTTCTTTAATATTGTTATTTTTAAACAACTTCGGATCTCTTCTTTAGACCTTCAGCCCCGGTGTTATTATGAGCATAGCAATGAACATTTTGTCTAGTAGATTCGCATACAAATAATCTATTAAAAATAATATACAATTCGTACTTATCAATACTCTTGAAATGAATCTACATAAAAATGTATATCAAAATGAACGGTTTACACAAATCCAATCCCAAGTACACTTATGAGTATTTGTACTTTCAAGTATTTGCAAAAGTAGTCGAAAATATTTCGTTATTAGAGTGCTTTTTTATTCTTCGTTATATATATCTTGTGACGAACGTAGCTTTTATCTCGTATATTGACAATCATATGTAGTGTGAAAACAAAAACGGTTGTGGAAACAAATGATGTTTACATGACGACTTAACTATGACTTTTAATTAACGTACAAGTAACAATTTAATATTGATTAGGTTTGGAAGTAAGTCATTACGCAGAATAAGTACAAATTTAACAGCGAGGCCAGCTCTGATTACAATACTGAAAATACGATTTTTAGATTCAAATATTTATACCATTGTTCAAAACTAAAAAAAACTATGTTTCGATAGTAATTCGTATGGATATGTTATATTTAAATAAATTGATTTATTGTCATAGAATAATTTAGCACAATCGAACAATAACGTCTTGAAGAACGATATAAACGACTACACTGCAGGTGAACTTGATCGATAGAACGATAGATAAGCTATAAGCAGCTTACATTATTTGAGCCTCTGAAGTATATAATATATTATAATTATTTTTTTCACTATTTAAAGCTCTTAGTTTTCATTTTATGCGAGTCCTAAAGGCCCTTAAGAGTTTGGTAGCCTCTGAAGAGGGCGAGTAAATACGATTACATTAGTAATAACAGTTATTTATATAGATTAATGTCTATTATATATTTAAATCAAAAGCCTCGCTTTTGGCATTTGTAAGTGTACACTTCAAAGCTCCGATTATCCAAAATTATACGCTCATTAGAGTCCGTAAGGTCACTTGGATTTATTCTTCACTGTACAGTTTGAGAGAACTTACTAAGTTATACACAATTGGATATAATATCCATTAATATTTTGTACAACGATTACACTTAAATAGTCCACACTTGTACTTTTTCAGCAATAACGCACCAGCTCGCCTGATCATAATATGAAGATACTACGTGAAGACTTTCTACGTACTTTTCAATTAATTGATCAAGCTCTCCTTTTTTAAAGACATGATAATATCGATGATAGGTTACGGCTCCCCCTTCTGACGGGAGGCTGTCAGAGCCGTCGCTCAGTGAGGGCAAGAGTGGGGCATGCGGCAAACGTGGAGGTACCACTGGCATTGTTGCGGTGTCTTCTGATGACGACCGCATTTCCAAAAACTTTCTCTCCTTAGAGCATTCACTACAGGAAGGCAGGGAAGCCAAACTAGCACAACCCAATGAAGCAGTACTTCCCGTCTTGTCTCTACGACTCCAGTCACATCCAGCGGAAGTATCACTTGATTCGATGGAGAAGCCAGATTTTAAGGGCGCGGTGCTTGTGCTTGAACGAGAAGTTATGGATTCAGGACTTATTTCCATTTTGTCCAAGTCGCTAGAGTCTGTTGACTGTCCCACTTTCAACGAAGACCTTTTATCAGTACTAGTACAGAGGGAGTCCACGCTGATTTCTGACTCCAGTGAATATCCAGTTTCCAGTGATTGACTTGTATCATAAGCCCCAGAGTCAATTGTTATCTCAGGATTACCATTGCTGGAGGAGATTGCACTGTCATCGTCAGGATTTTTGAATTCTATCGTATCCGGGAGTTTCTCGTCTGTTATGGGTTTTACGTTGTATTGAATATTGGCACAATTATTTAAAAATATATCCTCTTCACTTGTCACTTTCATAGTTTTCTTGAGTTCTCTGTATTTGTTTATGATTGGGTCTACGTCTTTGGATCTCTTCTTGCTTTTAGTTTTTGTTGAACATTTAGGAAATAATTTATTAATATCAACTTCTTGTGTGTCTTGTAAACAAGTAACATATTTAGTTTTTTCACATATTTTTCCTATACTATGGCTTTCATTCCCTTTTTCACTCTTGGTTAGGCAAGGATCTTCAAGATGCTGTAGACTATCCGACAGCTCATCTAATATCTTTTGAGTGTTTCTGTCTTCCTCTTCCCGTTTCAGTCTTAAGGATATACTTTTTTCGCTACTGCTACTGCTCGGAAGATCAAAGTCTTCTTCGCTAATGCGTTTTGAATATTGATCAATTTCCTGTAAAAGTTTTTCACTTAGTTTTTCAGCAAATTCAGTTAAGTGTTGACTCCGGTCTTGATCTACCCAATCTTCATCCTTAGCTATCATGTCAGATTTACAAGTGACTAAAGGTTCGTTAGCTTGAATTCTGTTGAAACTATCGGATTTGGAAATTGACTTCTCTGAGTCTGTGCTGGATATTGATATTGAATCGTAAGGTAAACGTGTTGGACTGCGATGATTCTTTGTGTAATTCTCGTCAAGTGAACGGCCTTCTGGTCTGTTTGGCGATAGCCTGTTTAAGCTCCACGTTGAATTACTTGTACTTCCTAGCTTTGGGGATCGGTCTTTTGACCGTCTACCTGGCGAAAGTCGTTCTAAGCTAGAAGAACTTCCACTTGAACTTGTATGTGACTGTGATCGAGATTTATCTTCTAATAGCCTCAAATCTCCTGGCGAAAGTTTATTTAAACTCCAATTACTACTGCTGCTACTACTTGAAGCTCCTTGAACTATGGCCATTGTATCAGAACTCTCTACTTTTTCAAAATTTTTCCGTTTAGTTCTAGGACTTGATTGAATAACCGTTCCACATGTTTCATCCAATGATTGTGCCACTTCAGCTACAGCATCTAAAAGATTTGGTGAACTACTTATGTTGGCCGTAATTTTATCGGAAGCTGGCTCACCTTTCTTTACTTCTAATTCGGAAGTAGACAAATCTAAAAATAAAATTTTCAAAAATTGTTGTTTAATTGTTGTAAAAATTATTGTTTGAAAGGAGTTCTAATGCCCTTGTCCACAATATGATCTAAAAAGATAATACTGCGTAGATTCATTGATATAGTAGCAAAACAACCCCGCAAAAACCTTAATGAACTAATTTAATTAAAACTACTTCGTAGAACTTACCTTTTTCCATCGCCATTTTGCGCAATTCTTCGGGTATTACACTGATTACGCTATCAACTGAATCTGGAGAAGACACTCCACTGGAATCGCTGTCCATGTCATCAACGGCAGGATTAAATAGTTCTAAGGACATAAGTTTTGGATGACTCTTGGCAATTGGTTCCGATTTTCCTGTCGTTCGTACAATTGGAAACGGTGGCCGTCGACTTATACTTATTGAAGGAATCCCTTTATTTAACATTTCTTTTATTTGCCTTATTCTCTCTTTTCGCTTTTTATCTGCGTGTCTTGAGTCTAATACATCAGATATAGGTGATTTATCTTTAGGTTTGTACTGCGGTATCTCTGGTAATTCAGCAACAGTTTGAAGAGTTATTTTGGGATATGGCTTTGTATCTTGAAGTATGCGAGGCTTGAGATCATTTGTTTCTAATGTCAGCTTTTGGATCTCTTCAATGTCTTTATTTATTTCTGCTATAAGTTCCTTGGTCACTTCAGAAGGAGTTTCAATACATTCTTCTTCTTCTTTGATAGGAGGTATTGGATCAATTTCTTCATATATTTCTGGGACTGAAATTGGTATAGTTTTATTAAGTAAGGGCAAAGTTTCAATTGCAGTACTTATAATTTTGGTTTCGTCCTCAGGTTTTGGTGGAGAATTGGGTTGGCTCTTTGATTGGGGCTTTATACAAATAACAGGGGCATTATTGGTGGTAGAATAATTTTTTAGGCTGTATTGAGCCACCAGTATTTTATTAAAATTAGCAGCTGCTTGTACAGCATTAGGTGAAGATGGTGGTCTTATTAAAGGAAATGACTGTTTAATTCTCGGTGAAGGTAAGCCAGGGGAATTCTTCATCCTAGGCGAAGTAGGTACTGAAGATACTTTTAATCTTGGTGATGTTGGACCTGGAGATAAAGGGGTTGGTGATAAAGGATCGCTGCTACCATCAGCCTTTGGTACATAAATAACTGAAGCAAAACTGTCTTCGGAATCGACACTTGTATCACTTTGTAAGCTGCTGTCTTTTGATGAATCTGAACCATCTTCTCTGGAATGTCTCCTTTCAGGGCAAGTTTTCTCACTATTTGAATTGGTATCGCTTGGTGTTGTAGGGACCTCAGGAGCAGGGCCATGATTTTTCCAACCTTGCAACATTCTGACAAAAACAGTTACTTTATCTATATTCGTTGTAGAAGTTTTAAATTTACTTGTAAGACCATTTTTAAGTGATTGAAACTTCTTTGCAGTAGTGGCTGATGTCGAAAATATTGAATCACGAATAGAGTTAAATGTTCCAGGCCTTCGAAATAAATATTCTTCATTCAGTGAAGCTTGCTTCTGTATATTTTTTCTTAAGCGTTCTTTCTCCCGTAACCTTTCCACTGACATAAGTTCTTCGTTTAGGGATGTTTGCTTGAAAACGCCTGGTTTTCTCGATTGCGCTTTATACGTATGAACTTTGAAATTAGGCATCTCTTCGACAAGGCTTTTCATGTCCGTTGGTTTATCTAAATCTTCTTCTGCGTCATCTTCATTAATTGATTTTTTTTGTTTGACTAACTTCGGCTTTTTTCGTTGTTCTGGTACGTCAGTCGGAGGTAGTTGTATTGTTGGTAGTTCGTGCCCTTCTCCACCGAGACTTGGGAGACTCGACCTTGATCTAACCATGGCATGTCGTTCTACATCTGCGATATCGGTGAGACTTCTAGACTTTAGTGTAGATGTCTCTGAACGTTGTGCTATCAATCTTGGAGGTAGAACTTCATCTAATCTTCGTAATTCAATAGGTAGATCAGCTGCCGGTGGTTCCAGTTGACCACGAGGACAAGCTCTTAGGTTTACCCTCGATCCAAGATTCCAAGATGGAAGAAAGGATCGTCGACCTGCTATCCTTTGTAACGCTCTTCTTACAAATGAATAACAAGTTTCATTTGGAGATGACAAAGATGATGATCCAGGCGAGCCATCGTGACTTTTCCACGGCTCTGTACTTCTGAAAATATTTATTCATAAATGTAAACGTTGAAATACGCATATTAAACAAATATTTCACCTAGTAATACTTACTGATCATGTTCTACGGAAAGGAACCGTGGTGCTGGTGGTGGAGGACATAACGTAACAGGTCTATGCCAAGGTATCAGAACATCCTAAAAAATAAATATTATTAGACTTTGTCGATTAATATATTCTATATGTCAACTTCCAAAGTAATACAATAAAATTTAATGAAAAATAATACAATGAAATAGGACAACATAATAATTATAGTTAAAACCTAACATGAGCAACAAATCTACACGCACGCTACGCACCTGTGAATGGAAGTTCCTTCCCTCATGCTCCATAGCCCACACAGTTAGAAGCAGTCGACCACCGATCCTGGTGATTCTGGCAAGCTCTCGTAGTGCCATGGCTCTCCTTTCCACTGTTGCAAAATGGTGGACCACGGCAATAGAGAGCACCGCATCGAATGACTCATCACGGAACGGTAGACTGAGGTTGTCGCATACAACAACCTGTCAAAGAAAGATACTGCTACTTTATATACTTCTTTTAGGGTAAATACTCATTTGACAAGCGTGGGTAACGTAGGGTATTCATAACCAAGATTTTAAGCATGAGTGGCATACCGCTTTCGAATATTTCTTGTTGGCAACAATATTTATTCCACGTTCGCTGTATTCTGTGTTCCACGTCAAGATCAGAACTATTTCGTACTTACCAATATATTTGCCCCTTCCTAATTAGTTATTAATGTATTATTTAATTAATTGGTTTTCTACTAATATTCGCTTTTAGCTCTCTATGATCAGATGTTAATATTTTCCGGACAAAACGGTAAGAAAAAGAAAAATAACCATATGCCACACCACAAGCAGATGAAATCAGAACTTCTGGATGGAACTTCTAACCTTACGCATATGGATGTTTTTTTAGAAAAATATAATAAATAGACAAATGTATAGGTTAGGTTAGTCTTGTTGCCAAGGAACGTTTAGGAAACACATTTCGTTCACTCACTTGCCTGACGGAACTTTAGCGACTTGATTAGAGAAGAATATATATATAAGAATATCGACATTTAATTAACTGTCTAGGGATTCAATTAACTCTCTGATTTTACCACTTTACTGCGACATACATAAGTAGTCTAGTCTAATGCCAAAAGTGGCTATTTCGAATAAAATATTTATTTATTTATTTCTAACAGAACTTATGGCTATAAGGTAGGTAAGGTACTAGGTATAAAAATTAAGGATTTATTGTTCTGTTATTAATTAAAATTAAAAATTAATCTAAGTGAACTTAGTGGTTAATAGTGAGTTTAACTTTTAACCTACCTCATTGTTAGGTTGGTGCGCTTGCGTCGATAGTCTGGTACATCTGTCTCCACCCACTGCGAAGACAGAGGGGTTCACACTCAGGTATTTTCCATTTCCACAACCTGAAATCATACAATACAATACAATTGAATGTAATATTTTGACCAGCTTTTAAACTAAGCTCCAAATTCCGTCTGCAAAAATCAACCTAGGAGTTCAGGCACCTCTCATTCGAATTTTTTGCGCATATAACAGAATACCCTACTTGTCCAGAGATGGATTGATTTGTAGTGGGGCGAACAATTTAAAAAAAAAGCATCGTTAAGTGCCTATCTATTACCAAATGCAATGTTTAAAAAAATAGAGTGATTTTTGTTTTTAAAATTTAAAATTGGAAATGTAATATTTTTATTTATGTATTTTATTTAATTAATATTTATGATTAGCATAATTTTAGAAAAGATAACTTGCAGAATGTATACTATATACTGATATAGATGTGTAATATATACTACAGATATGCATGCATGATGAGGTTATAAATATATAAGACCAAGCCGACCGTAATTTTTCATTTTTAATCAGTTATAAAGTACACGTTTTCCCAAGTCCCGTGCCGTATTATAAACTGTGGTTACACATCCAATAATAGTTTTTAAAATTAGAACGCAGACAATGCTAGACAGGAAACTGTGGTTTGTATAAATGTAACCATAGATAGCAGTCTCGACTAGAAGACATTTATTTTGTGATGTTTAAAATATTTCTTCATTTTTATATGAGTCGAGCAAATTTCTCGAAACAGTTTAAAAGTGGCCTTTTTCTATTATTTTACCTAAAAATGATAATAATGTAGCTCTAGGGTGTATCACATTACCAAGTAGCGATCTTTGTAACCTCCCACGTTGTGACACTTACCTCATTTCGTTGAAAACTGCATGCTAATTATACGTTTACATTATATACAAAGCCGCGTAGGTGTATAAAGAGATATTTAGGAAACAGTTAATTGGGAATTGTACTATATATTATTAGCCTGCGAAGTATTTCTTTGAGTATATTTTATCAAATGGAAATGATAATGTACTAGTATTTGTACTCTGCAAACAACGTATTAAAATCTATTTACATCAGAGGTAGGATGTTAAAAATTAAGGCCTTTTACTTTTGTGAGTTATACTTGCCTAATCTTATCAATTCAAATTAATACAAACAAAAACACACTACAAAATGTAAGGTAACGTCACGTCCAATACATTCAGATTTCAACATTGTTCGTACATAATTTCGAGATTACGACATCAGCGTTTTAAATATTAACTAAATATATCAAGAAGTATTTTTTTATAGAACTGCAAACGGGCAGCGGGCTTATCTGATGTAAAGATATACCGCCGCCCATGGACACTCTCCAGTCTCCAGTCATCCTTAAAATTGCCGTTATAAAAACATTTTATGAGCCCTTACCGACATCGCAAACGAGGGCACCCGGTTCCAGTTCCTTGAGGAATGTAGTGACGGCGGGCGCGCGTTCGCTGGGCTCATCTTCGCCCGCCTGGTCGTACACGTCGTGCACGTAGGCACGCTCGAGCGCTGCACCGCGCGCTGCACTCTCGCCCGCGCTCGCTTCCGCGCCCGCGCCATCCGCCATCACCGCATTATTCTCAGCTGGAATTATTAAAACGAATAGTTGTAATCACATTATATTTATTAATATTAGCACTGTTGTATAATAGAAAAACTACCGAGTGTTTTTAGGCAGTTTTTGGCGCGTATCACCACTATGTGGAACCACGTGCCCAATGATCTATAATATTTCGGAACCGAATTCAACTTAGGGTCCTTCGAGAAAAAAGCTACGAACTCCTAAAAGACTGGGAAAGCACTTGCAAGCCCTCTGACAATGTAAGTGTCTATTTGCGGCGCATGAGTTATATCAGGCGAGCCTCGTACACATTGCCTCGTTACATATAAAAATTATTGTGTAAATGTAAAGTAATTATTCATAAACTCTACATCACGAATGTACCCCTGAATCACGAAAGTAAAAAATAAATTAAGGAATACTCAAAGTAGAAACATTATATATATATTCTTGCAATTGTTCAATCTAGAAAATATTAAAACTTATAGAAGTTACGTCAACGTTGAAGCAAAAAATATAAAATGTTCGGTATAAAATGAAAATTATCAGACAATACAATGTAACCCTAACCTATAAACTCGGTGTTCAGAAACCGAGGTACATTTTAGAATTTGAAACGCCGCAGTAAAATTATTTCAATTCATGACGACAGTCTATTTCCAGATTCTCATATATCATTCAACATAGGTAGGACAGGAAATACATTGATTTTGTAAACCAATGTAACCTTAATTCAGAGCAACATCAGGTGAGCCTTCTACCCTTTTGCCCTGTTATATAAAAAAATAGCTAAGATTTTTTTTATACTACAACAACTGGGGGACGTTCGTCTAATATATACTTATCTTCAAATATATAATTCTACTCAACGTGTAATCAAATCAGCCCGGCAGACGGCGCTGCGGTATCTAGTAATTTAACTATATAGCAAATAAAAAGCTAGTATATATCTTCTGTACATGTGTATGTATTTAAACTTCGTCACGGCAGAGTTTGATGAAATTTTTTGTCTGTTCGAGTGGAGTCGAGAATGATTTACATTATTAGGTATTATTTGTTTGTAAGACGTGTGCTCAGTACAACGTCTATCGGATCCGCTAGAATGGTATATAATATTTGTAAATGTATTGCAAAACCGGGAAACTGCAGATGACATCCGACTTTCTACCTAGGTTAGGTAATATCGAAATCTGATTGCAAAAATGCAGGTTACATTTGAAACACTCGAGAAATCGCTGCATTTAGAGGAAAAAGTTCAATTTTGCGAGGAAACAGTAGTCACGTCGTGCGCGAGATTTACGACGTTCCATGTAAATAGGGTTGCCTACTGGTTTTTATATTTTGATGCATCATCGAATTAAATGCAAACATTTCGCAGCAAAAAGACTAGGGTACGTTATACAATAGACGAAACGATGACGTGTTCATTTTGTTTCTGACAGCATATTTAGTCAAATCTGGGACTTTTTCATATAGAACAGGGGCTCACCTGATGTTAATTGATACCGCCGTCCATAGACACTCAATGCCAAAGGGCTCGCGAGTGCGTTGCCAGCCTTTTAAGAATTGGTACGCTCTTTTTTAAAGGACCCTAAGTGGAATTAGTTAAAAAACGCTCAGTTGTGAAACGACGGACGTCGAGGTGATTCGGGTGGAAATACATCCTACAGTAAGATTAATGCTATTGTTTTGTTCGTTTTTCTGCGAATTTACGGAATTTTAAAAAGATAAATAATTAATTACGGAGTTGTTTTATTCATATTCACTTCAACTCGAAAGGATAGCTAATCCTAGGTAGATATATATATATATATAGCTAGATGTATTATGGATACCCGAGCTATGCACCAATGTATTATTCCTAAGTAGGCATTTTCGCTCGTACGATGAAGGAAAACATCGTGAGGAAGCCGTCCCAAAAAGTCGAAGGCGTGTTAAGTTGTGTTAAGTGCTTTTCACAAGCCCGTTAGAATAATAAAAATCATAATATAATAGTTTTAATAATATAGCTATAAATATGAAGTAAGAATTTAGGAAAATACCTTAAAAGTAAACGTATATTTTAAAGAGCTGGCAACCCTAGCTCTCGCACTATTCGCAGTTAATGTCGGTGACCCGATTTACGGGTGGCTCTGACCTAAAGTTTCATCCCGGGAACTCTGAGGAATTGTTCTTAAAATCACTTACCAATCCATTGGAAAATCGTTATCTAAGTGAAAGGGTAACTTTATACCGTTTTAATACTTTCAATATCTTTTCGATTTTTCCCTTATAATTATTCATTTATAGTAGTTCAGGCAAATTCATAAACACCGCGTCGAACCATATTAATTCAAAATTTCATCCGTATCACCTTCATAGCTGGAAGTCTTCCACGGTCCGGTACACAAGATACTTACTTGAAAGAAATCCATTTTTTAACCGGATTAAAGCTATTTGTATTATTATAAACTTAAAATTATTTAAGTACATAATTTATATTTTAATTTTTTCCGACGTTTCGTGTGCTTTACAGCGTGCGTGGTCACGGTGACCACTTTAATCCGGTTAATAAATTGTTTTCTTTCAATCTGTAAAAGCTATGTTAACCAAAGACAATAACTAAGATACTTTCTTTTGCGAATTAGCGAATTGTTGACTCGAACCCCTGGTGGGGGTATTCCCTGGGAGATACGACCTCCAACTGTTTAAAGAGTATACTCCTCCCTCAAAGGCAACGATCCATTAAAATGGGTGTCCATAGGCTGCGCACATTCTTTTTAATCAACAAACTAGAGGGTAATTCTACTTGTAAAATTTTACATCAAGCATAGACCTATCTGGATGAACGAGGTGTCAAATAGTTTTGCAAGGATCCTTAACACACTATCAGACGTTTAATATTACAAAATCTAGCCGATTTTAAAACAAAGGCTTCACTTACACAAATACACTCCCACACCTTACACACATTCTCTCTCACATTATTCTTAAATCAGTACACCTTCTAATTGGCATTTTGATTTAAAAATTATTTTGTATTATAATTAACTTAGGTAAGGTTTTTATAAAATAATAAATACAACAAGATGTATATAATATAATGACTTATAATAACTCTTAGCTACACTCTTAAATACCTGCACACACACACCCATTCACACACTCACGAATTCACACATACATAATGTCTTATAAAACTCGTGTTTATTAGTTGTACTAATAAACCTACTTTTTTCAAAAAAACTGTTTTAAAGATGTACCTTGTACTACTGACTAATTGTTATCTATTTTGAACAAAAATTATACTGTTGGAATTAGCGATATATGTCATTAATTAAATTAAAATTAAAAAACAAATTTCTATTACCCAAATACATTAATTTATATGGAAAAAAACATTAGATTCATTCCAAATTTAATAAACTCGATACCAGCTACACTTCTTACTAATAAAACAAGAAACAATATTAAATTTAAATTTAAAAAAATACTACATAAGTCAAACAATTATAAATTATGCATAACAAAAATTATGCTATATACGTCATTAAAATATATTCGAATATTGGAACTCATCCTGTAAGTGAATGAGAATTCTCGACAAGAACAGGTTTCTTGCATCGGCTATCTATGGCGCGTCAGTGTTTAGATTTGTATATGACGTTTTACGTGCAATTTTAAATCGTTTGAATGGTTTGATTGTTATAAATTTACAGTTTATATGTCACTGGCCTTAGTATATATATGTGTGTTAATGATTTAATTATGTTCGACGTCCTGGTGGATAGAAAAACTGTGTATAGTTTGTGTTTCCACCACATCAACTTCCTTTATATTAAGAACACTATACAATAAATAAATAAAATAAATGTTGTTTAAATAAAAAGTTAAAATCTCATAATTTGTTATTAAAAGGTTTAGATTATACATGAAATCGACGATGTTATTAGTTTAATTTTTTTATATTTTTTTATGTATTAAGAACTGTGAGAATAGAAAAGAAATTGCTGTAGGTGAAAGCTGGATTTCGACTTGCAAGATAAATGAGTCCAAGATAAAAATCAAGAGCTCTCATCTATATACATATATTAAAACTGCATCTCTTCAGAAAAACATTTCTTAGTCTGTCTCCCTTTACGTTTTGTCTATGTCTCACCATTGCTTGTATTGTGTATTTAACAATATACTATTATTATTTCTTACTACAATGTCAGTATATTTTTAATAGCTACATAAAAAAGGGCCACAACATCTGGCACATATCCTGAGAGTCAGCATTTTTATAAAACGCTAGCATATTGTTGAAATACAAAAGATGTAAGCAATGAATGATTTCTGAAAATACCATTATTTTCGTATTCAACGGTTTAAATAGGACGTGATTTTGATTCATTCATTGTGATGGATTTCTGCAGTATTTCGGTGTTGTGTTTTTTATTTTTCATTTAAAGTATGACAAACAAGTTTATAGGTCTTTTAAGTAGTTAATTATATAAAATGTAGAATACATAAACTAGAATTGTTATCTTTAAATAAAGAATTATATAAAACAATGTTTAACCAGGTTATAATCTGAGGGAGTAAAAAAATAATTGTGGAAGACGAATGGGTAGTCCAATACAGTGCACATACATCATTCTTAGAGAAATAAATAGTATAAACCCTTCTTGACTACTCCAACTCCATTGACTATTGACTCAAAACTTACCTTTTAGTTATGTATATGGAAATAATAAAAGAAATAACTTAAATAAAAATACTTTATTGTATACTATTATTGTATTTAGAACAATATAATAAAAAAGCTCATATTGTCATTTTTATATAAAAGCTACAAGTAGCATTGACAAGTACAATGCTATTAATTGTTTTAAAACCACCTTAGTTTAATGATACGTGTTGCCGTTGGGAGTGTCTCAAAGCAACTAGGACGAATACAGGTCGAAACCTTCGCCTCTTTACTGGCGTACTTAACGATCTATGCACTGATAACGCTTAGATTAGCACCGTAGATACACACTATAAAATGACACAATCGATTTAGGAGTTCGAAATTATGGATTACTAAATTAAGATTCTGATGAAACCATTTATTATAATATTGATTATAAAATCAAAAAAGAAAGTTAATTTAATGATTGAAGTATTTTTTAAAGATCGTAGAGCATCTTTTAATAATATTTTAAATAAAAATTAAATTAGAGAAGGAAGAAAATATTGAAATTAGTCTTAGTACTTGTGATTTTCATATCGATTTTGTTCAAAGGATAATGCAGTGTTATAACACAAGCGTGCGATAATTATCCTTAAAGTTTCAACCGCGGCTGAATAATTAAATTAACTTTTAGGTGCAATTAAATTAACTCACACAGTGTAAGAATACAACGTGATAAAGCCGACATTAACACTGTAATCTACGGCTGACCATATCTTTATATAAATTAAAAAATATAATATAATATTATAATTAAAAGGAGTCCCTTTAGGCAAGGTTCCGAAGGTACTGGCAGCGTTCCCCCTTTGAATAGCTAGACTAATCATTTGTCCAAGGTAGCTTCCAGGTCTCCTGTGAAGTAGGCTAAACCTTTTAGCTATTTCTTTAAGAAATATATAATAAAAAGGAGATGCAAAATACAAATTAAATTATGAAAAGACAAACATCAGTGTATTAAAAAACCAATAGTCAATTAATCAATTGTCTCAAAAAGAAGGGAACGCAATCATTTCTCGATTCCAAAACCAGTTGAAAAAGTCAAATCGATCACTCATTCATTTAAATATCACTTGGTTGCATTTGCGATAAAAATAAACTTCGTTTTGATGGCTTGTCGTGACAAAACACGCAGTTTTTGCATTGTTTTTCCGAATTCCCAATGCATATGGCATTGACACGAAATCATTTCAACTTTCGGTCGTAACTTTCATTTGATAACTGCAATGCTTTTATACTATGCTATAGTCATTTGGATCGACTTGAAAAAAACATGACCGGAAATACCCTGAATTTGTTCACAATCATGAAACTTCATTCGATTTTTTGTATTTCAGAGACACGCACAGAAGGACCAATCTTATAAAACGTATCTTTTTAAAGCCCGTGGATTTTTAACTATTATTACTACAGAATGATAAGACTTTAAGGTTTTATTTAAGAGTAATGTGTATAAAGAGCAGTGTTGGCCCAGTGGCTTCAGCGTGTGACTCTCATCCCTGAGGTTGTAGGTTCGATCCCCGGCTCTGCTCCAATGGATTTTCTTTCCATGTGCGCTTTTATCACAGATCACACGGTGAAGGAAATCGGCTTGCCTTAGACCCAAAAAAAGGCGACGGCGTGTGTCAGGCATAGAAGGCTGATCACCTACTTGCCTATTAGAATAACAAGTGATCACGAAACAGATACAGAAATCTGAGGCCCAGACCTAAAAAGGTTGTAGTGCCATTGATGTATTTATTTTATTTGTTAATGTATTTAATAGGAATCTAAGCAAAATATAAGATTTACCTGGTAATAATCAGTACACGTCATCACAAGTTTAATCCAATGACTTTACAATTATATAAGTGTCTCCATGATTCACTTGCACCTACTATTACATATTATGTATGACTGAACTTAGGGATTAGACCATATATAATCCAAATAATCTACAACAATCGATACAAGCTAAAAATAAATAGCCTTACGTAAACGGAGGCTATTATAATATCGTCAATGCTACGATAGCTACGGCCTACGATGCTACGCAGGTGTCTACAAACATTGTAGATGTTTTCTATTCGAAACATCTTAAAGAAAATCTAATTATTACAGAACAATATACGTTTGTTAGTGTGAAAATAACAGTAATCTTATTTAAGTTACTATCCTTACGTAGACTTAAAATCGCATTAGTTTCTTACCACTTACCTAGTTATGTAAAACGTATATTTCAAAAAAATTTACTAAGAAATGTAATATTTTTATTGAAAAAATATTCTAATGAATATTACTATACCGAAATAGAGGCATTAAAAATATATACAAGTGTATGTATTGTTTACCAGATATGATTTTGTTTTATTGAATTATGAGTAACATAACTAAAAATTTAAAAGAAAACAAAACTAATGTAACGCTGAAATGACACAAACACAAAATACAGAATACTTTCAACAACGCTTTTAAAAGTCGTTTGATAGCAGCACGTATTCTCCATTATATATGTTTCAATTTACTACTATGCATACAAAAAACGTACGAAACTTTTAAAAAAAATTTCTTCCCTCAACTTTCACTTTGAAGTTGAATTAACACCACATAACATATCCTTACGTTTTACAATGATACCATACACTGGTACCGAACTGTCGTATCTACGATACCTAACTATTTTTTTAAATTGAATGTAATTTCAAGACTCAGTACCATGGTGAGAGTTCAAAGGAGTCGTTCGGAGGCTGTTTTTGCTGCTCACTTCCACATTGTGGAAACCAGCTACCCCTTGAAGTATTTCCGAAACAATTCGACTTAGGGTCCTTCAATAAAAGGACATACCAATTCTTTAAAGCCCAGCAACGCACTTGCGAGCCTTCTGCTAATGTGAGCATAAATCGGTAACAACAGGTAAGATCTCTCTCCATTTGCCCCCTGTTATATAGTTTTTTTTAAAGTACTGTCAATGTTATATTGGGTTTGAATAAAAAAAAATAAACTATTTAATAGTGCATAAGAAAAATACTTTTGTTTTCTACTATTTCTTTTATTGGTTCTATTTTAAAATATAATTTCCGTAACGAAGAAAATTTAATAAACTGCTCCCAATAGCTTTATACTGAGCTAAACGAGGAAAATGATTAGATCGGGAAGTCATCGAACCAGCGACCCGGTTATCTATGGCCATCAATATTTCTTGGAAGACAATTAAAATTTATTGCTAGGTCTAATTAGTTATTTGCAGAAATTATTTTTCTTTTTAATAAGCAGAGATCTATAATCAGAGATAGTTAATCTATAATAATATTATAGACAGGTGTAGATATTGAGGTTGTAGGTAATCTCTGGGTCTTCTAAACCGATTTTTAAAATTATTTTACCAATAGAACGCTATATTATTTAAGATTGTAATATACGTAAATGTTTCTTACAAACAAAAAAATTAGGAAGCCAAATGAAAACTTCGATAAGGTGTAAAAAAATTACCAATGAAAATCTCTATGTAGCATACATTCTGGAAACTAGTTGACAGTAAAGCAAAGTGATGTACTACAGCTTTATAGAAGACCTACAAAAAAGTTCTATATGTCTATTAC
Source organism: Pieris brassicae (assembly GCF_905147105.1). Taxonomy (NCBI): domain Eukaryota; kingdom Metazoa; phylum Arthropoda; class Insecta; order Lepidoptera; family Pieridae; genus Pieris; species Pieris brassicae. The sequence continues at coordinate 13,963,422 of NC_059665.1, forward strand.
ATATTTATTGAAATAAATATCAGTTACAAGTTGACAAAGAATACATGACAAAGGACGTTATGAAGAAGCCGTCTCTTACACGAGCCACCAGGAGCCAATATATGCCAGCAATTTTGAAAAGGCCGTCCTTCCAATACATTTGTGGTCGCACATTTATATATTTGTCCTAATAAAGACGTTGCGTGTAATTTGTTTGACTTTTAATGTGTAGGTTATTATAAATGACAATTGCCGGGCATTAGGGCTATAGTAGGATGCAGTACACTGCTGCAGATGGCCCGCGGGTGAACGAACGGCGGTTCCCGCACGCGCATTGCGGTGACCTCTCTCCCACTGATCCACATTCACTTCTTGGGAATTTTATTGACTTCCTATGTATTTTATTCATTATACTCATAACAAATAAATACTATATCCAATAATATCCATAAAATATAAATTATTCAAGTATACACTGTGTTAAGTGTCAAGTGAGTACTAATGTGAGACGGTTTTGGAAGTGAAAGTTCTTTATCGGCGTTGAAAAAAAATACGGTCACATTTTTCGGTTACGCGTCACATTTTGCCGTTACGCGCCATCTTTTCCTTGTCCCTACCACGGTTGATTCGAAGACAACTTTCTCCAGCGGAGTAGGGATAGTATGTCGTTTCACAATGATAGTAATAATTATATTACAATTAATAAAATTCTGTAATAATCTTAGTAGTAATAAGGTAAAATGAAATAATTGTATTATTTGTATTCATGTCTATGATAATAAAAGCCTTTTGTTAAACTTTATCTAATTGAACTTTATTTAACCAATTTCTGTAAAGATGCATATAGTAGATCTTTTTTTGAAAAATAAGGTCATAAAGAAGTTTCACTTCTTACGCGTGTACAGTAAGTAGTATACGCACACATTTTTAAAAATTAAATGTTACTAGCCTTGGATTTAGTTAGATTGGTTTTAGTACTTACACTGCTATACTTCTTTCTCCCGATGAGTCAAAAAGTAGCTTATGTTTTGATATTTTTTATTCTGTCAAATCAGTAAGAACCAAAGTAAGTTTTTCTAAAAATACTTTATATATTCATAGTTTCATATTTGTGATATATTTTTGAATTACCTAATATACACATAGAAAGAAAATCCATTGGTGCACAGCCGGGGATCAAACCTACGACCTCAGGGATGAGAGTCGCACGCTGAAACCATTAGGCTAACACTGCTCATTTTAGTTATTAATTAAGTTATAATTGAAGATTATTTTGTCATCTGTCCCTTTTCACCCTAACTTCAACATAATTTGATAGAATGAGACGAAACATAATTTTAGTTTAAAGATTGCATGTACGATTGTACATGTATTGTTAAGCGAAAGACTGTCCTAGGGCTGGGTGGCATTCTGTTTTAATTTTCTTTTTATTTATTTGAAACCAATTATGACTGATATGGAATAAAGTTTGCCCGGGTTTCTTAAAGTTCTATGAAGAGTTCACCAACAAACATACATGAAAATAATATTTCCGCTTTTCCAGCTATGTTAGCTGGAAAATAGCTATCCATCATACATTTAAGGTATATATACTTCACAAGATATAGCACACTATGTAGATTAGTTTGATGTTTGGAAACCTTCCAGAAATCTGTACAAACTTTGTAGATCGTTCAACATATTTAGGTCATAACGAATTATTTCTTACTTATTGTTATTTATGAAGTTTCGTAAGTTTAATTTTAACTTATTGCGGTTAAGGATACAATGGACTATTTTTACAGAAGTTGGCTTATGATCGATGAATCGGAATAATTACATAAAACAGGATATTTTAGCTGAGATGGAAGAAAAATATTAAAAATCAGATTTTGAAGATACGCTTAGTTTTTTTATGTATATAACGGGGCAAACGGGTAGGAGGCTCATCTCACGTTAAGTGATATGGAGACTCACATTTTCAGAGGGCTCGCAAATGCATTGCCGGCCTTTTAAATTTGGTACGCTCTTTTCTTGTAGGACCCAAAATTCAATTGGTCGGAAATAATTCAGTGGGCAGCTGGTTCCTCAGTCATAATGTATGTGGTATGTGGCAAAAACTACCTTAATTATAGCCATAGTTAATTTCCATGTATGAACTGGACGTCTTGAGTTTTAAACGCTTAGACGCCGACTCTATTGATTTTCAAACCAAAATAAAGGTGACCTATAGATAGTTGTTTTATAATATAATAGCGAATCCAACAGACGTTGTCCTGTCTTAACTATGAATATTAATTTCGAATTGGTATAGTCACTAAGAATTATTTCAGAAACGAAGTGTTTATATAGTATTAAGCTTAAAGATACATTCTTTATTTGCTTTTTCTGGCGCGTATAAAAATAGTTTTGTTGGTATTCCCACATGGAAACAGGCGACATATAACTGGCCATGTGAAATACATGGATTTTCAAGATTAATGCCACAAACAATTAGCGACTGTAATTATTTTATGTTTTTATATAAGTCCGATCGAAGCATTTTTTTTAAACGTTATTCATTTATCTTAAATCCTTTGGCGATATTTGCAGCACGCATTCTGTCAATGTTATGTCAAACGCCATAAGGTTACATGAAAAAAAGTTTAAATTGCAAAGTGCACTAAAAAAAAACGAAACAAAAGTATTCTTAAAGCTTATAAATTGCAATTTTCTTATGTTTTTATTTTATAAGAACCTTCTCTTGACAACTAACAAACACAACAAAAAAAGTATTAGCGAAATCGGTCCAGCCGTTCACGCCTGATGCCGTGACCAAGAGAGATAGGGATTCATTTATATATATATAGATAAGATTTCGCCATTTTAAGTCGATCAATGTGTACTATATTTTGTTTTATAATGTCAAAAAAATCGTAAACATTTTATGTAATATCGAAATTGGAATACTTAAAGCGGATTAAGAAAAAGCGCTTGGAGCTCAGAAAAGATTGAAAGAATTACATCACTCTTTGGGATATAGCCCACATGAGTCCATTCACGTTCTTTATCGATGTAAACCCATCGGTCACCTTATCAATGAAGGTGGGCCGTGACGTCATATAAGATTATGTTTCATAGTAAAGTCCGGTAACCCCAAACGGGCAGAGTTATGACGTGAGTTCTTTATATAAATTCGAAACTGTCAAACTCAAAGTCAAATGGGAGTAAACTGATTGTCCAATAGATACCAAGGACTTTATTGTACGTTTAACGCCTTCAATTGTTTAGAATAGAAATTTTGCAATGAAAGTATACACCGTCAATTATACTAAGTAGCACGTGGCCTTTGTTCCTTCTCCATATGTATAATTTTCTAAACCTATAAGGTGATTTTTAACTGCTTTAATCTTGTGTTTATGTCGTTGTTTTGGCTAAAAATAAACGGCGCGCAAAGTCTTTGAATGTCTTGGGAAAAGTGATTCGCGAAATTTCAGACTAGACCAAATTACTTTTTAGATGCTCTGTGTGCATGTCACTGTTACAAAGCTTGTATATTACTGAGACCTTGAACTTTCCACAGATTTTAAAACTCTATTACCAATTTTTTTTAACATTACCTACTACAACGAGGTGGTTATTAATACCTTAGGAAACATCCTACTAGAATCTAAACTTTTATATTTAACCGTAATTTAATTGAGTAATTTATATTTAATTAATAAGCATTATTGTTAATGCAAATATTAACACGAGATGGCTCAAACCAAAAATGTTGCTAGAGCCTGTGCGGGACGCGAGCCGTCATGTGGTTTCATATTGCTGAATCACCATTTTTGTTATATTACCAACACTGGTGTATTATAGTCCAATAATAAACATCTTATACAAAGGACAAATGGGTAAATTTATAGGATCACGGCCTTATAATTTTTTTTACATATTTTCATCACATATCATATGATCGATTCGTAGATTATTTAAAATATTTTTTTTCAATTTTGCGCCATTTCTCATATTTTTTCACTGTCGCGATGCGCAGGTGCTGATCTTTGTCCCTGTCTTATTCCTTTCGTCAATACAAGTAATTGTGATTATTGTAAAAGTAATTTTAGATCAGGTTATCTAAAATTACTTTTATTTTGTGTTTTCTTTGAAGCATTTAATATAATTGTTTATTATGTTTTATATATGTGTTTAAATATATATTCCGTTTTGGATATTATGTAGGAATTTTGTATTTGTAGGTATTATATGTTGGAACACTTTCATTAGGAATTTAAATGAAAAATTTAACCTTTAAAATTTCAGAAGTCCTCGTAAAGCTCGCGCGATACATTTATTACATGAAGTTTTCTAAACGCATATGCCTATCTGTAAGAACGCGACAAACCCAAAAACTACCGAAGAGAAATAATAAAGTATAATTTATTATGGTTTTATCAATAGATTGAATATTTTTGAAGTTGTCGAATTTTTTTTTGCCAAAACACAGGAAAACGCAAGCGAAACTGCGGGCAAAATCTAGTATCTGTATAATAGGTGTAACATAAAATAATTATGTATATTGGCCGCAGCTGTGCACGTAAAATAGCGGTCAATAAATAGGCAGTTCCAAGCGATATTTGTATCTAAAATAACCGAAATTCACTACATTTTCATGACATTCCGGTATTTACAGAACCCAGTTAGTGTAATATACACTGTCTATTTAATTAGCTGTTAGCGGCTTAATCGTACAGTAAACATTTATAAGTTGAAGATATATTTTATTTATTTATTTCGTAACGCTAACAAAATGTATCTATAAAAACAAATAATTTCACTAAAAATATATCCAAAGATGGAATACATAATAATAACATTTACAAAAGGGAAAAAAACAATAAAATTATTCAATACATGTAACTAAGTAATACCTAATTTGACGTGAAGGTTTATTATATATAAAGGGTATGCTCATGATGCAGGTAATTTTGCGCTATGGATATTCTTAATACTCTTAAAAAAAACTCAAAGGCTGCGCGATACAAAACTGTGTTTTTTGCATAGTTAGTGTTCATGAAACAAATTTTTATACGCATTTGTCGCGCTACCAACAAGACATATTATTGTTATATTAATAAAAACCACTGAAGTTTTCACGTGAATTATGTCATGATTACATTATATTATTCTGTAAATTAAATTAAAAAAGATAAAATTCTTCAATACTGTCATTGTTTAATAATTAAAAAACCATTTTATGTAAGCGATAGACAATAATAAGTAGAGTTTAAGATTATTACAAATAATTTTCACTGACATTTTTTATATAGTGACTTATGATTTCATTAACTAATGATGTCACGAATACAAAATAATATTTAATAATATCCTCAGCACTGATTACATCTGTTTTAATTGCTTTGTTTAATTCCATTAGTTTTGTCTAAATATAATACAAAAATATGTCTTATGTTTTTTTTTGTACTTCTTGCTTACCTTATCTAATTTTTTTATCTCATTGGTTGTCTGTAAGAGATCGCTCGAAAGCGATAAGTCAGCATAAATTCGCAATTGCTTTTACACCCAGAACCAGCAGCGGGTTGTACAAGTGTTAATGTTTCGGCATTAAAACTTGTACCATTCATGCATACATTTTTAATTGGCCTAATATAAAAATGAAACAAGAAAAAATTTCTGGTCTAGTTTCAGAAATAAGCAATACATTCAGAATTTTTGATTTAACAACCTTTTTTACCTTTATACCTACTGAGATCTAGCAGTACTATATTCACTCTTACTATTGGTGTGTGTGGTGTGTGTGTTTTTATTTCTAAAATATATTCTCTATGATTTTGTGGTATAACGAGTGTTATAATTATTTCAATTCCATCATTTCATAACAAAGTCATCAGTACGAATGAAGTTTTGTATATACAACTACTAAGAAATGTAGTTATCCTAGCCTAATTCCAAATCTCGAAGTAACAATAAAATTCGAAATTGGAACATGTTCAACAAAAAATAATAATTCAAGCGGTCGGAGTTTGGCGATTTGGTAAAGTTACAAGTGGTAAGAAACAAATTTGGCGGGCGTGCCGTTGACAGAATTGGCTTCGCGCCCGGATCTCCACGACCCAATTGCGATTAAATATTATACATAGTTTGTGCAACATTAAGTCTTTTTTCTAGAATCTTCCAATATAAGAGAATTAAAATGAATAATTTTACAAATAAACATTACAAATCATTAGTAATAAAGACACAGCGTTTATGGACTTTTTGTTTATGAAAACCATCTGTCACTTATGTCAATTGTCAAGTTTATTATTGAAATTTTGTCTGACATTGTCGATGTTAGGATTATTACAATAATTTTTCATTGACATTTGTAATATTGTTGAACAATATATGTTTATAGGACTGTGATGTTCATTAGATTTTATTTTGAAATCATCCAGTTAACTGTGATTAAAGAATTCCTAATAGAGAAATAAATTAAGCAAGCAAAAGGGGATATAACAACCACTAATGTATTGTAAAATAACAAAACTAATACCCATTTGATTTGTTTTTTTTATAGAATGGAATAACTGGCTATGGCTATATTATTATTACGGTTCAAGATGTTACAAGCTCACGAAGACATAAATTTGTCGTTAGTGTCTTCGTACAACACAGTGTTGACAAACAGATTCTGGGCTGAAATTAGGGCGAAACAATATTTGTTTTGAATAAGGTTAAATAAGGATTTTTATTTTGCTATATTTTATAATTTAAGGTCATTTTGTCATGTTTATCTTTGTAAACTTGTAAATAAGCATTATGTATGCCGTCCACGCCTATCATCATATTGCTCCTAATTTGTATATTTATTTTATTTTATTATGTGTTGCGGCTATCCATATATATTTATGTATAAATTAATCCCTATTTCCCTTGGTCACGCCACCACGCGTCAATGGCTGGACCGATTTCCCTAATTCTTTTTGAAAAAATTAAGAAAAAAGCGTGGTTAAATTGGAAAATTTAAGAATTCTTAACCACCATTATGGTGGTTATCATGAGAAATGAATATCGTTTAAAAGAAATGCTTCAATAGGAGTTATTATATTGATAAAATACAAATAAAATAATCTTAAATGTCGCCTGTTCCCATGTCAGAATACAACCAAAACTATTGATATACGCGTCAGTAAAACAAACAAAGAATGTTGTATATCAAAAAGCATTTTTAGTTAATTATACTAATTCGAAATCAATATTCATAGTTAAGACAGGACAAAGTTTGTCCGGTCCGCTAGTAAATAAATAAAAAACTTAGTTTTCCACCTTACCAAAGAGGGTGTGTGGATATATTTTAAGACGCGGGACACTGACTTTATTTTGCAATAGTAACAATTTAGTTTTCTCTTTAAAATATGAATTTTTATGTTTAATTTCAGTTTTCTTTTTTTCTAAACTGTATGCTTTTTATATTGTCTCTGTTGTTCTCTTTTATAATATAGATAAGTGTAGCAATGAGATTACTTACAACAAAATAATATAATAATAAAAAAAAAGAAAAATAATCAAACAAGGAAGTCCCTTATAGCCCGCTCAGAATACTGAGTGAATCTCGCTGGTCACGCGAATTTTCCACCTCTCTTTCTCACAACTTCTCTTACTGGCCCGAGCTCAATTGTGCCTTGTTAAAAATTCTAACATACCTTTATCATATTCTGAGGTCGTTTCGATGTTGTATCGATCCAGTCATAGTGTATGACGCGTGCAATGACGGCTACTGGCTTGCATTGGCTTAGATCGCTGATTTACGACACTTGAGGCATAACACTCGGCTCTGTAAAGAAAAAAGTTTAACTTTAGTTAGTGCTTGTGTTAGAGGAAGTAAGCATCGTTAGTTATCTTATCAGTATCTTCTGGTTCTCTTCTTTATTTTGCTATCGCAACCTACTTCAGTCCAATTTTGGATATTTAAGGATTCGTATTGCCGTAGTGGAAATTTATGGGGAGCTGCATCATATAGATATCCAGCAGTGGAGGTCAACCGGCTGACACGGCGATGAAGGTTTCGAGATTCTGAGAAGGAAGCTTTCTTGGTTTTGTTGGAACCAGCTGCCTACTGAAGTATTTCCGAACAAATTCAACTTAGGGTCTTTCAAGAGAAGAGCGTATCAGCTTTCTCTGTTCCATTCTTAAAAGCCTGGCAATGCACTTGCGAGCCTTTTAGAAATGTGTATCCATGGGCTGCAGTCACTTCGCTTAACATCCATACCAGTTCACTGTCAATACACGTCGGTAGGATAAAGAGAAAGTGTTTATACATAATACTTTTAAACCAATTCAACTTAGAGTCGTTTAAGAGAAGAGTGTACCAATTAAATAAAAAAAAACGGTAACGCGTTTGCGATGAGAGAGTTAGATTTGGTTCACTTTTCTATAAAAAAGGTCAGCAAAGTCAAGGTATCACGATTATCAAATCCAATAACATAACATGAGAATGTCATACTAAGTTATATATCTGAATTACCTAACGCTACCTTTACGATAGAACATAATATAAAATATAGTTAAATGAACATTCAAACAGTTGTAGCAGTTCCTTCTCGTGTTATTTTAATCTAAAACTCAACGTAAACTTTCAAACATCCTAACGTTACATGTATAGAGTAAACATCATTACATACATACATTGTACAAATGAGATTTAAGGGCTTCATAAAGAATGTAGATTAAATGGATAAAGATTTGCAACGGCGAACCATCTAATCCAAAGCATATTGCAACATGACATTTTTAATTAGAACATTTATATTTAAAGTGCTGATAGAGTTATAAAACAAAAAGACGACGCATAGGAGGCAATAACTCTGTCAAACAGGCATAAATGGATACGGTGAACCTCTCGGCAATGATTCGGCTGGTCCATACCCGCTTCATCCCTTGCCCTTCTCAAAATGAGTCCAAAATGGAACTGACAGCAGTCAATCCGCTAGTGACCTAGCGAATTCTCAGCCTTAACAGAACTAATCTAAAAATAATGGATGGGACAATTACAGAGCACTGTTTCCTTAATAAACATCTGTTTTTCATAGGCACGACAGACAGTAACTTACGTACTGCTAGAATGCGTTGGCTTTCCAACGACTAGACATCCTCAGAGCAGTGAGGTCCCTCCGTGAAGCCTACGAAATACGCAGAAACCTATGAGCTTCTGGAAGGAGCTAGGCTGGCTGAATTAGCAAGGACTTTACGCACAACGGACCAAATGGCCGTCAAAGTGCGGAAATTTAGTCCACACTACGACCACACTTACACGTGGGCACGTTAAGTTAAAACAAAATAGTACAAAAGGAAAAAAATGACTTAAATTACTCAACACTACACACTACTAAAACCTCAATTAAATTTAATTGAGATTAGTTGAATTATCGGTATAATATTATTTTATCATCTCTGTACTTGCCCGAGGCTGGAAAACCATGAAATACGTCGTGTTAGGCATTTGGTTCTAAGTATAAACATATTTCCTTCTTTGAAACTTAAAATTTGTATTATTGTTTATTTACACACATAATAACCGAGAAATTGTGTTAAATGAACAGTTTGTGTAGTAGAGCAGGGTTGGTTTAGTGGCTCCAGTGTGCGATGCTTATCCCTGAGGTCGTAGGTTCGTTCCCCTGTGCATCAATGGATTTTCTTCCTGTGCGCACTTAACGTAAGCTCGAACGATGAAGGAAAACATCACGAGGAAACCGGCTCGCCTCAGACTCAAAAAGTCGACGGCGTGCGTCAAGTACAGAAGGCTGATTGATTTTTTTATTTATGTAACTACATAATCCAGTCAATTGTTAAAAAAAACAATTGCACAGATTTTCCTTAAGGAAACGTGTCTCGTGTCATTTTAAAAGAAAGAGACGAAAGAAACTTTTAGTTAAAATAGTAAAAGCTTTTCTTATATACTCGTAAAGGTGTGTGTTGAACTTCGTGTACCAAGTATACTAAAAAAAACAGGTAACTACCTGTTTTATCAACTGTATTACTGGCTAAATTATCTTCTTCCTTGCCTGTTCTGTCTGATGATTTTGGTTAATGCAAAACTAAGAATAAAAAACTTTACTTTTTCAATGAAAATAAACTTATATATCACACTAAATTATGCAGTAATGTGAGCAGTATTGGCCTAGTGGCTACAGCGTGCAGCTCTCATTCATAAGGTCGTAGGTTCGATACCCGGCCGTGCACCAATGAACATTATTTTATGTGCGCAATTAACATTCGCTCAAACGGAGAAGAAAACATCGTAAAGAAAATGGTCTACCTTAGAAGTCGACGGCGTGTGTCAGACACAAGAGGCTGATTATCTACTTGCCTAGTAGAATGCCACATGATGATGAAACATATACCTACAGAAATCTGAGGCCCAGGCCGAAAAAGTATGTAGCGCCACGGATTTATTTATATGTTGCATACTATATCATATAAAAATAAAATTAAAATAGTACTGTTACAAAATCTAATTCTCTTAAAATGCTTCTTAGAGATTCTTAAGTACACAGGTATAAGATAAAGTTCATACAGTTATCAAACAGCCGCAAACCACGTCATTTCCATTCATTCATTTCGATCGCACGCACACACGCGTACGTATCACGAACGAACACATACCCAAATTCTTCCAATGTAAACCTTCATATCTGGCGTAATATTGACGAATCTAGCCTAAACATTTATCATCATAGTTTCATTTTTAAACTGTAAAGATTTTATAATAATTTAGATACAAATTATAAAAATATGATGCTTGACAAAGCACGCCACAGGCGATAGAAATTGTATATCAAATCACTACCCACCTATACAATTTGTTTAATAATGCAAGCAGCTTTATATAGGCTGAATATTTGGACGGTAAAATTATGATAAGATAAGCTGTAACTGCAACGTTATATGAATAGAATTTTATCAATTGAAGTAGTGTCGGACTAGAATAGACTAGACACCATTTAATCACGGTTAATTTTTAAATATCAGTAATCAGGTGTTCTGTTTTGATACTAAACCTCCTTGTAATCAAAACTATATTCAACATAAGGCCATAAAACAAGAGCATGACGCTGCCTCCACAATCGCGCATCGTCCACCATCTTAAATTCATTCACAAAAATCGCTACAGCACATTTCCTATTTGTTTACCGTTTCAAGCCTCTCCTGGTCACTTTCCCCAACAAATTTCAGCATGTACAACTACTTTACCGCCTTCTTAAGCTGTTAACACTCTTAATAACTCCAAATTCAATGTTAAAATCACAATTATCTGGTAGAACTATTAGTGGAACTCGTTAGAATTCGACACGTCTTCCCGCGGCAATTGTTAGTGTGCAACTAAAGAATGGTGGCAGGACTGCGGACGGCTTAGACCGCGCATGCGAACTGACTACCCGCCAAAACACCTACGCGCATGTATGTACCGTCAAGTAGGCTTCCTTTAAAACTTCCATACGTTTTCTTTCAAATACTGTACCTAACGCTATAGAGATAGTGAGTCGGAGAGGTAGAAAGCTGTAAACTACGAGGTATTTCTAAAATTAACGCAAAGGCTTCGTATAAGGATGACATCAACTGTCTATTTTTAACTGCTACGTAGCGTGCTGCGGGCTACGACTGCGGATTAGACCTCCGCTAATTATAATAGAGCAATCAAAGCATCATTATTGCGATGTGTTGTCAAAATTGTGTGTTGTTATTGCGATGTGTTTGTTTACAACATAGACATTTATTTTTCTATTTTTATGCTAATCTTTGAATTTGGAACAAAATATGAATAAACATAAGTACAAAGTTTGTATATGTTTTGGGAAGAAGTAGTTTGTTCAAATCAATGTATACGACTGATGTAGTCCCTGAAAGACGACGTTGTGTTCGAAGAATTTGACACTCAATGTTTAAATATTTATTACCGTTAAGACCATGTTTTTGGACTCTAAAAGAATTTTCTTAGTATGTGCTTAAGTAACACTTGCTCGTACGGTGAAAAGATTCAGGAAAATTCTGCTAAAATTAGTATAATGGGTAAACTGGCTGGAGGCTGTTAATTGATAATGCTGCTCATGGACACTGCCGGAAGACTCGCAGGTCTGTTGCTGGTCTTTTGATATAGGTGGAAAATCGTAATCTGCCTCGATGCCCAGTGATGAAATTTGTGATTGTACTCATCTATAGAAATTATAAAAAATCGAAAGCCAAATCCCATTAACATTACTGTAGTAATTTAAAATATTTTTTGTTAACATCATTCAACAATACATTCTTTAAGCTTCCGTAGGACTCTCGTTATTGTCTCTAAAAGAATTAAACATATGTTATAATGGTAATGTTTATAACATTTAAAGGTTTTTATTTTAAAAAAATACGCTGACGCCCGTATAAGATAACCTTTGCTATATTTATAAAACAAATAAGAAAACAAGTGACGCAATTTATCAATGGCGCTCGAAATAGTTGTTTACGAGGAATGACGATAAAGCAGGCTTAGTTCCCACGTGTTTTATAGATAATCTTTAAATTTTTATTGGTCAAATCGATATCGATTACGAAAGGAATCTATTTACATACATTCGCCATTATTTTTTTACCATGGCAACGGTGATGTGTTAATTGTCAATGGTGTAAATTATTATTGCGGCGAAGCCAGAGTCTTTAGACCATATTGCACCGTATTTTTTATTCAACAATCTCGTGGGATAAAAATAATAAACAAACCATTTTGCCTGCCATGTTGTACTTGTAGTAAAAATATAATTCGTGAAATCAATGATAAATGTTCTATTATGATCTTATAAACTTTAGATTTTTTTAGTTTAGCTAATAATTTAAATTATAAACCTTTATCTTTTATATTATAGATAGACTGTGGTTGTCTTCTCTCTATAACAGTTACAGTGAAACTAGATATCTATGAAAATATAATAGGCCGCAGGAGTATGTTTTATCATCATTATAAACCAGTTGATGTTTAGACTTTTGTTACGGCGATTATTTTTGAGCGAACACGAGAAATTTTCCCTTCACTCCGCGAGCTTTTGCGACACAGAAAAATCTAATATACACTTTAAGATTCGAAACTTAGGGTTGAAGCTTAAACAGCTTTGTCAAACAAACCGTTCAGACCCAGCAGCAAAAAGGGATTGAAAATAACTTTTACCTATTTGGAATTGATAAACCAGAGACTAAAATGTCTGCCCAATGTCCCACTATTCTATTCATGAATTACCCTTGATATATTTGGTCAATACTTGCAATGTCACCGAAAAGCCCAGAATGGACGCGCTGGCGCCGACCTGGCTAGACTTAGATCAGACGCAGTGCTCAGGGCATATCACGAATTTAGAAAACCAATTTCATTGATATAACCTTTTTCATGTGACCTTTTTTGGCAGTTGTCAAAATATGTTATAATTTGTTTGTTCTGTCCAATCTTTATGTTTAAGTCTAATTGAATATCTTGTTTTTTTATGTAACAAACGGGCAGCGGACTCAGCTGATGTTAAGTGATAGCGCTGTCCATAGACCCTGGAACAAGGCAAGTGCGTTGCCAGTCTTTTAACAAATGGTACGTTCTTTCTTTCTCGTGCTCACCTTATTTAATTAAAATAAATCCTAACATTGCGTTCCTGGAAGAAATCGCTCGATATAAGGTAATTCTTGCGAGGTATTTCTTACAATAAATAAATGATCAGGCGAGGAATTATTAAGATTTATGTTAAAAATCGATTTAGCTGTACGTATAATTTATGAATTAATTGGTTTAAAGGAAATTTAATAAAACTATTTTGTTCTTGGGATGTTGTAGAAGGATATGAGAGACATATATAAAGCTGTATTGTGTCTGAGAACTCATATTACTGGTTCTGCTTTGTTATATAGTGCTTACGTAATACTTGAACGGCTCCTATGGAATTTGGCATAAAGCTGGTAGTCGAACCTCTTAAGGAGCAGTGTTAGCCAAGTGGTTTCATCGTACCTCATTCCTAGGGTCGTCTGTGCACCAATGCTGTTTCGGGGTCTGTGCGTATTTTACACTCGCTCGTATGGCATAGGAAATCATCGTAAGGAAACCGGTATTAGATGTCAATGGTGTGTTAGGCACAGAAGTTTGATCACCTACTTATGAAAGAGATGCAGAAATCAGGCAGAGCCCTAGACCCCAAAGGTTGTAGCGCCATTTGTATAGTTTAACCTCTCGGTTACATGGAGAGTACGGTAAAGACACAGCAAAAATACCTTAGGGAATAATTAACTTTTGGGAGTGGATCAGGTTGTTGATATAGCTTTCACAAAAGCTTTTCTGTTAATTAGTGTATGTGCTGTGATGAAACGAGACAGATGAATACATGACAAGAATATACAACTAAATGTTAGTAATATAGCAATAAATATGATAACCCTGAAGTGATATTATATAAGTTATGTTCCTTTGAGTAAATACAGGAGCCAAAAGTTTTTATTGCCAAGTATAGATTCAATACTGCTGCTGAAGGTCACATTTCCATACTTTATAATAATAATAAAAGCCTATTTTTACTAACCGAAACCAAACCAAAGTGAAGGTTTCAGAATTTTTCCATTTGTCTCTCATCTTCGCTACTATCTATTTTTCTTAAACATCAAAACACGGACGGTGGAGAGAGTTACAAAAATACTTTAATTTTGTACTTGCTTTGTAAATATTTTCGTCTCTGTTCTACTCAGAAGTTTAATATTATTTCTAGAAAAAAGCTTTACGAACTAAATTGTCAGAATCACATTTATTGCTTAGTCATTTGAAAATAAGTGGGTGTTGTGACGACTAGGGCTGTCTGAATTTCACAGAACTGTCCCAGAACGATAATTTACATACATATTATATTTACTACCTTGTAAGTAGCACTATAACAATCTTTGTTATAGTGCTAATAACGCTTTTTGGTAAATAGGTAAAAATTTATGGATGATATTAAAAAATATATGTTAAATCTCTTTAAACACTTCTCACTTAATAATAAATCAATGCTGCTACAACCTTTTGAGGTCTGGGCCTCAGTTTTCTGTCTCAGTTCCATGATCATTTGTTAAACTAATAGGCAAGTAGGTGATCGGCTTTCTGTGCCTGACGCACGCCGTCGACTTTTTGGATCTAAGGCAAGCCAGTTTCCTCACGATGTTTTCCTTCACCGTTTGAGCCAATGTTAAAATGTGCACATAGAAAGAAAGTCTATTGGTGAACAGCCGGGGATCGAACCTACGACCTCAGGGACGAGAGTCGCATGCTGAAGCCACTAGGCCAACACTGCTCGTGTCACCCTTATCACTTAGGTATTTGAATTTTCATACACAGAATGGAGGTGGGCCGGAGATGTCGCTAGAGCTTACGACAGAGGTGGTCCTATACACAAAAAACAAGAGATAAAAAATAATACTGATAATTTTAATAGCAACATACGTGTTTTGTAATGTGATCAAGTAATTATTGTATTGTTTAAATCCCTTAAAGGTAAGGAATAGTTTGTAAACAAACATAAAATCCTGGGCCAGACTACATTCAACATTGACAAACGTTTCGTCTCTACGCACGAGGACGCCTACGATTTTTGAATTTGGAAATGCTGTTACGAGAGCGAGACCTATTGCCTTCTTCATACGTATGAAAGAGACGGATATAATATCGATCGGGTTGCGTCATAGACACCGCGTGGGCGCGATGACGTCACGTAACTTCCGCCAATCAGGAGATGAGGAAAAGGCGCGTAGTCGAAATTACTGGGAAACAGTAAAGGAAAGCTTAGATGGAAAGTATCGGTTCTTATATTGTTACGTCAGGGTATTAAGGATGTTCTATTTTTGAAAAGCAAATGTTTGTTTTTAATGAGCTCAGAGAAAAGCCATAAATTTAGTTCCTACGTGTTATCTTTTACTATATGAAGTTACAATTTGAAGTCTAAAGTTAAATTTCAAAAATGTATATGTAATTTGTATATGACTTAAGTGAATATAACATGTTTAGTTATACAATGACAATAATAGATAACAAATAAATAATTGATAGAATTTTAAAAGTCAAATAAATATTTGGAATAAATTATTAATGTTAAAGACAATATAGGTTACATAATTAATATATTGTTATTTGATAAACGCTTACAAAAATATACTTTACAAACAGTTTTCTACGTATTAATTTTGTCTCTACTATTATTGTATATAGTAAGTTCATTAACATTTTTAAAAACAGCGCCATCTATTACTACAAGGTTATTTTAATACAAATAGACAGAGTTTTCGATGTAACAAATTTGTTGACGTTAGATAGCGTGATAACAAATAAGTGTTAAAAATTAAACTTGTATATAGGTTTTCTACTTTTCGCTAGATGGCGCTTTCTAAAATAACTGCATTATAAACTATTTGATAATAAAGTATTATGATTTATATCTATTTCCTTTGTAATCTTTCTATATCATTTAAAACACGGAAATTTCAATATCAAGAAGATTAATGGCGTCAAAAAGGAAGCTTGCTGCCCCAAAATATTTAGTTCTATTCTCTTTAGTGTCTAAATCTAAACAAATAAATGATCAAATATTTAACTAAACTATCCGAAATTTAAGTTTATGTGTCCTTACATTTTAGTTCGCGCTCCTTTAAAAGGTATATTACTCACACAAATAAAACTTCATTTGCAAATGTTCTGTATGTGCTGTAAAGGTCTGAATTTTTTTCCAATGGCTAACCATTATTTTTAATAAGCACGTGATTGGTCTTATATATATGAAAATATGCAGGAGCTTATTGCGCATAATATAGAACAGGAGTTTGAACGCATTATTAGGGTAAGATTCCGAATCAAGACTTAGCGCGAAGTGACTATGTCAAATCCAATGTTTTGACATACGGAAGGAATAGTTTTTTTTTAAATTAAGAACTATTAAACTTCCATCCGTGCGGTCGGAATCCGTGGCCAAGAACTTTAACTACGAGAGACTGTCTAGTCTCCTAGCTTTGACTAGGAAATATACAAATATTATTTATGGGCAACTAGAACTGAACGGCGTGCCCCGGCGTCACCACTTGTGCTCATCTTAGTAACATATATGACAATTCTATTCCAGACCGTACATGACGTATTAGCTCCAAATTTCCTCCGCATCACCATGGCTGTAATCGCTCGGTCTGCATCACTAGGCAATTTATTTTGCGAACTAGCGAACTGTGGTCTCCCGATTGAATCCCTCTGATATTTAAAAAAAAGATAGTGTACACCTCCCTCATAGTCCGGCAACCTACTAAAACCATGGGCACCCATGGTTTGCACCAACTGCACTCGAGCAGCATGTCAGATAGCCCAGGTTACTCTAGATTCTATTGATTAATTTATAGGGTTTTTTCTATTTATTCTTAAACGTCTATGCATAAAATTATAGCAGAAAAAACAACCACACATACACTGCACATCAAATATATTTGAACATACAAAGCTACCAAATGAAAATCCACAAAATATAAAAAAAACACCAATAACTATAACTAAAACTAAACAGAAACTTAAACCTCATTAAACAGATGCTGTTCTGCAAAAAGTATGACTATACATTAGCAAAAGTGTTTAAAATATTGTAAATTAGTGTTTATGTATTGTAATTAACTTTAAAAAAAAGGTTTAAGATTATTTTGTTCTTTTGTAAGAAATAAAATGGCTTTTTTATTTTAATTTTATTGAAGTGGAACTTTTTTATTGGCGTTGGGATAAATTTCCGTCAAATTTTTCCGGTACGTGCCATCTTTTTCTTCTCCCTACCACGGTTGATTCGAACAGATTCGAAGCCAGTAATAATAAAAATGTATAATAACGTCAACAGTGAAAGTACTAATTCTATTACAATTAATGAAATTCTGTTATAACTCAGTAGTAATAAGGGAAAATGAAATAATTGTATTATTTGTATTCATGTCTATGATAATAAAAGCCTTTTGTTAAACTTTATTTAACCAATTTCCGTAAAGTTATATAGTATAGTAGATAATATTTCGAAAAATAAGGTCATAAAGAAGTTTCACTTCTTACGTATGTACACTAGTACACTCACAATTTTTTTATTTATTACACGGGGAAGAGGCCAAGTGTTGCGGAGTTCCAACTGGGCCGCATCCTTTATACGCAATAATGATTTTAGATTTCTTTTTGTTTTCCGTGTTGTTAAGGTTGATTCTAGAGAAAGGTTTATATTGAGAAAATATTGTATTCTTATAGAAAAACAATCTGCCAACATGTAACAAATAGAACCTAATAATTATATGATGAACATCCTTGTTTCTTGACATTTAAAATATTTATGAGGTCATAGAACTTAATTGCGCCTTCTCAAAACATTTACGAAACTAGTTTAATTTCATCCTTTTCTCAGGATATTTGAGAGGTGTTTGACCCCAAATTTCTAGAATTCACAGCCTAATGATTACTATATTTTATAACATTTCTTTATAATTTAAAAAAAATTAATTCTCATTATAATACCAAATATATTAATACCGTAATGTTTTTACATAGATTTTATTACCAGAGGTTTAAGGTAGGTTGTGGGCGGTGAGATATAACTTCTAGCTTCATACCTATTATTAAATCCTAAACGGTTTTATTTCTGAAATATTTTGGAATTAAATATGATCTCAGTAAATAGTTTATTTATTTTTAACGTTCAACAAATCTCTTTATAATGTTAGGTCCTTACATATGAAATTGGCGTTTTGTCGTACAGGCCACTTTGAGCTCAAATACCTCCGCTTTGGTAAGGAATTTCAAATTCAAATTTGTACAGCTATTTACTCATGTATTTGTGCTTCGATGATCGTCATTCATTTGTTTTTTTCTGTTTGCGTCACTCATTTTACAAAATGGAAAACTTAAAGTATCGCATTATTTATGAGTACAAGGTCCGCCGTGGCACTAGTGCTGCGGAAACGACTCGAAGGAGGAATGATGTGTATGGCGGTCATGTTGCAAAAGAAAACACAGTTCGTTTTTGGTTCCAACGTTTTCGTTCTGGTAATTTCGACCTACAGAACAAGCCCCGTGGACGGCCTGAGACCCAAGCTGATAATGAAGTATTGAAGGCTATTGTGGAAGCGGATCCATCGCAAACCACGTCCAAGTTAGCTGCAGGCTGCGGTGTTAGTGATAAAACTGTTTTAATTCACTTGAACCAAATTGGGAATATTAAAAAGCTTGAAAGGTGAAACTGAAGCAAACCGGCAAATGCGCGTCGACTGCTGCGTTACATTACTGAACCGGCACAATAATGAAGGTATTTTAAACCTAATCATTACCTGTGATGAAAAAAGGATTCTTTACGATAATTGGAAGCGCTTAGCGCAATGGTTGGATCCTGGCCAGCCAGCCAAATCCTGCCCCAAGCGAAAATTAATCCCAAAAAAGTTACTTGTAAGCGTTTCGTGGACTAGTGCCGGTATTGTTCATTGCAGTTTTCTCAAATCTAGCCAGACTATTACGGCTGATGTCTATTGTCAGCAATTGCAAACCATGATGGAAAAGCTAGCGGCTAAACAACCTAGGCTGGTCAATCGCTCCACGACACTGCTACTTCACGACAACGCTAGACCACACACTGCACAACAGACGGCTACCAAATTAGAAGAGCTTCAATTGGAATGTCTAAGACATCCTCCGTACTCCCCGGACCTTGCTCCAACAGATTACCATTTTTTTTTCGAAATTTGGGCAACTTTTTGCAAGGGAAAAAATTCAACTCTGATGGGGCGGGCAGTCCAAATCGCCTTCACAGATTTTATTGATTGCCGTCCGACTTTTTATTTTAGTAAAGGGATCAATGAACTACCTATGAGATGGCAAAAGTGCATAGAAAAAAATGGTTCATACTGTGATTAATTAAATATATTATATTTAAAAATATTCGACTTTTTGTTCCTCCCATACAAAACGCCAATTTCATATGCAAGGACCTAATATTAACTAACCGATCCTTCCACACGTCCTTCATACAAAAACATCTAATAATGTAAATCATTCTCGACATCACTTGAACACACAAAATAATTACATCACAATATGTCTAGCCATTTATTGGTTTAATTACGAACTCTTGCACAGAAGATTTATATAATATTATATATATGTATGGCGCTGTAGCAAGATATATATATAGCTTGCTACAGCGCCATCTGCTGGACTGATTTGTGACCATCTAAACCATCCAAGGCGCCACCCAAACGCATACCACAAAATTCATTCAAATTGCTTCAGCCGTTTAAGAAGAGTTTAGTGACATACACACGTACAATAGGACTATACACACATTTATATGTATATTGAGAATGTTCGTATACATTTCCATATATCAAAAATATATATATCAGTATAGATATACTTTGTCTTGTTTTTTGTACTTTAGGTAAAGGTCCCAAAGGCTAAATTCCGTAGAGCATGAGTTGCAAACTGCAAAAGGTCAAATAAGGAGGAAGCGGTTCCTACATATCTATTACATATTTACTAAAATAGGTATCCAGCCGTGGATACCTATTTATCGTGGATAAACTCATTATTCCATATTAATAAGACACCCACGCTGGGAAAACAAAATTTTGGCCAGTAAAAGATTTGATCTGACAGCTCTAGTTCCGCACGTCCTAAGGTACCAGGGAGTTATAAGAGTAGGTAACTCCAATTTAGTTTTACTAGGAACAATAGTTTTTTTCAATTCGTATAACAATAGGAAATTGTTTTGTACCTTATAAAGAATTCCCATAAAGCAATTTGTTTGATCGAGTGATTAAATTATATCGTTAATTGGATCAGTTGTATAATGATTTCTGATTGTTCGTTATAATATTTATTTACGCTTTTCATTTTTCGTTTTATATATAGGGGCATATATACGTATCTCTAGTAAATATCCAGCTTTGAAAATCGTATAGATCTTTAAATAGAAAATAAATTTTGAAAACAAAAATTGCCCTCCAAAACCGGATTAAAAAAATGTGTGCGTGTATTGTGTGGTAAGACAGATCCACATGGTGACATTTGGAAAATGACATTGTCAAGATACAAGCTA
The DNA here is from genome assembly GCF_905147105.1 of Pieris brassicae. Taxonomy (NCBI): domain Eukaryota; kingdom Metazoa; phylum Arthropoda; class Insecta; order Lepidoptera; family Pieridae; genus Pieris; species Pieris brassicae. The sequence goes on from NC_059665.1 coordinate 13,984,466, forward strand.
AGTAATAATAGTAAATATAAAAGAATAGACTAAGTAAAGGCTTATTTCATTTTATAAAACCAAGTAAATAGGTCACTTTAATATTACATCATTGTTCGCGCTAAATCGGTGTCAATCAAAGAAGGATGACAATTGTCGATTTGACTTTTACACACGAACCGGAGATGGGAGGTGGTCTCCCGGCGTAATGGCGCAATGGAGTTAAATTTTAACCGCTGTCGCGTGCGCATTAAATATATTTTTTGATTCGTCATTGAAGGATCCAGTGTTTGGAGTGAGATACGCCACAGTTGATAGTAAGTGCTAGTTTTAGTCTTATCGATTATTGGATTCCTTTTTTTATTATACTTACACGCGATAGCCAAACCAGCGCATATTATTTCACCGAGGGAAGGGAGCATCCTGGATATAGCTTCCGGATACCCACTCCCACACAGCCACTCGAAAAGACCTCATGTCTCATTCATAAAAGTTTAAAACCTAATGAGTCCAATCTATGAAACAATTAATTCAACAAAAAATATCGATGCAAAACAAATTAAGATTCTTAATTTATTAAAATAAAGTAATAGAAGGAATCTCAATGATTAACCAAAACAAAAATAAAAATCAACGGTCACTGACTCGATCTTAAAATTATCTGATTCCCTCGCATATATGTATATATCTATATAGGTCTTTAGAGCAATGCGCATTAAGTTTATTTCATAGTATTTGTACATTTGCATCCCTATTTGTGGCAATTTTTTCTTGCATATTTTACAATGTAGGTCAGTCCCAAATCATCACAAAAGAATCAGTATCAATCAACAATATTACGAAATGATATATAACAATAGTCGGTATTCAAAAGCAATGTTCCCATCGTCAACTAATATATCTGACTCAAAATCTTTTAATGAATAAGGTTCATTAAGGTATATTTTGTATATTCTCTTGCTCTTGGAGAAACTGATCGTGGTTGGTAACACAGAAGGGAAATCACGTAGCCGTACACCAACCAGATGGACCGATCAACTGAAAGATTTATCGTCCTCAAAACTATACACTGTTATAAAGGCGCTGGATACACACTGGTGAAAACAGATTGTCCGCTCCAAAAGTTTCCTTGGAGACCATGACGCTCAGACATGAGCTACCGACCGATTTAGAGTGTGACTTGTAAAATTCCATAAAAGCATTTTTCACTTTCAGCCGTGCACCACCACTATGTGGAAACAGCTACCCACTGAAGTATTTCCGAACCAATTCCACTTAGGGTCCTTATCTATTATAGAATTTCATTAATTGTAATAGAATTATTACTATCATTGTTATCGTTATTATATATTTTTATTATTAAAGTCTCGACTTGGAAGTCTATATCAAAATCTTATTAATTCTCGTTAATTTCAGAAAGAAACCTTGAATTCAAACCTTGAATTGAAAATTTTCTTATTTTGAATAGTCCTAAATGGAAAGCCTTAAGGCTGTTTTTACGTTGCAATCGTAGGGCCGGACAAGTATAGCCATGGATTAATAATTAAATTTCCATAGTTCAAAAGGAAGTGATTGTGCAAATCGTGACCCACTTTTGATTAAAGGTGAAGGACACGTTGAAAGGTTAGAACATTTAGGGCGTGTCTCATAAATTTGTTTTTGCTTATTTGGAAATTGTTAACAACAGGTATATTTTTGTTATAGGAAAATGTATATCATATATTTTTCTTGAACTGAATATTTGTGACGACATAGATGTCATAGGTTCGAGCCCCGGCTGTGCACCAATGGATTTTCTTTCTATGTGCGCAAGGAAAACATTGTGAGAAAAACCGACTTGCCTTAGACCCAAAAAGTCGACGGCGTGCACAGAAGGCTGATCACCTATTTGCCTATTTAATTTACAAACGATCATGAAACAGATACAGAAATCTGAGACCCAGACCTAGAAAGGTTGTAGCGCCATTGATTTTTTATTTTTCTTATTATTAATATTTGGTCTTTACATATGAAATTCACGCTATGTCGTACTAGCTATTAAATTCCAAATTCAATTCTTCAACTACACATGCATTTCGAAAACCATAATTCATTTAATTTTCCAGTTTTATTACGTCTGCGGCTCTCTATTTATACAAGGGAGAACATTAAATATCGCGTTATTTACAGATACGGTAATCTCTCCCCTCAAATAAAAGAACGCATTTAAAAAAAAATTAAGTCGACAGGATATATCCGCAATACTCGGGTAATGATGTATTTTAAATTTTATAAATGTCAGTAATGAAATAGAATTGACATTGGTTGTTAAATATCTACGCGTGAGTTCAAAAATTTTGTGTAAACTAAGGAAAATATATCAAGCTTCTTAAATGTACAACGATTTCTTTTTATATTATCATAATAAAGTAGTGAAATTAACATTTATTTTGCATTTATTGTATTAAGTTCAGCATTAAACACTTTCATTCACTGTTAAGGGATACGAAGTTCGCCAGGTCAGCTCGTAAATATCTTCTACTTTGTGTTTGTAATTTGGCCGGATGGAGAGGTCAGGAGGCCTCGGGATAACAAAAGAGTGGAGGCCTTCTGGCCCCAAATTATTTTACGAATTTGTGTTTACAGCTTTTAATTCAAGGGACTTTGATTAACGTCGCCATTTTCATAGTCCAGCTGTTTAAGATCAGTGACATACACACGTTCAGTAGAATTATACCTAGTCTAGTCATAAATACTGAAACAAAGTATAAATAACATTTGTTACTTTTACATTGTGTTAGTTGAATACATAAAAATAATAGTTTATTCTAAGTGGTCTCTATTGGCTGCAATACAGTCCTTTAAATGTTGAGGCCAGTTATCAATAGAAGCACGCACTCTTTCCATGGAAAAACCCTTCATTGCCAATCATACGGACTGTTTTAGTGACTCCAAATTTTCATGTCGTTTAGAGCAAGCCATACTCTTTAAAAGTGACCATAAATCATAATCGAGCGAATTAAGATTGGGACTAGACGTCGGCTAGTCTTCAGCTCTGATGAAGTCCGAAACATGCGTTTCCAACCAAGACTCCGCAAACCGAGCTTTATGACTTAGTGCCGAGTCTTGCTGGAAGGACCATTTTTTGTTTTTGAAAATGGAGTTGTTAAGGGGCTTCACTACCTCAAGAATGTTATCTTGATAGGTTTGTGCCGATGTTTTGATACCTTTTTCACAAAAGTATGGCTTAGTCACTGCTTCATAGCACCCCACCAAACCATCTCTGACGTCGCATAGTGCCGACTAATTGGATAGCTTTCTTAGAACTTCGTGCATAAATACGGTCATTTTATTAATGTTAATGGTGCGCAATAGTAAAAAAAATCTGATCTGTAAACAAAACTTTTCTGTGACCTCCCTTTTTTAAATTACCAATAAATAAAAGACTACTACGTCTCTTAATGGTTACAAGTCCTAAGTCATCTTTTAAAATACGCGACATGGTGTTAGGTTTTATCTACATCTCCCGAGATAAAATCTTTTGCCTTCGGACAGGATTTCTTCGAATTTTTTCCTTAACTGCTTTGACAACCTTTTTCGTACGAACACTCCGTGGAAGGTCAAATCTTTTTCTGTCACAAACAGAGGAGGTCTCGTTGTACCTATTAATTGCCCGGAACACGATCATTTTACTAATACCATGCGTATGGAGAGTTTTAAAAATTGCATTTGGCTCCATACCTACTTTGTGTAATGAAATCGCAGCGATTCGGTTCTGTTTATCACCACTCTCCAATTGAATGTCGCAGAATATTGTACAATGTATTGGCGCCAAAATGAGAAAATCCAATGAACAATGATATAAAATGACAGACTCTAAATTCAAATGTTATATTTTGTAAATTTTCAATTGTAACAGTATGTATATATATTAGGTCCTTACATATGAAATTGGCGTTTTGTATGGGAGGAACAAAAAGTCGAATATTTTTAAATATAATATATTTAATTAATCAAAGTATGAACCATTGTTTTCTATGCACTTTTGCCATCTCATAGGTAGTTCATTGATCCCTTTACTAAAAAAAACCAGTCGGACGGGAATCAATAAAATCTGTGAAGGCGATTTGGACTGCCCCATCAGAATTAAATTTTTCCCTTGCAAGAAGTTGTCCAAATTTCGAAAAAAAATGGTAATCTGTTGGAGCAAGGTCCGGGGAGTACGGAGGATGTCTTAGACATTCCAATTGAAGCTCTTCTAATTTGGTAGCCGTCTGTTGTGCAGTGTGTGGTCTAGCGTTGGCGTGGAGCGATTGACCAGCCTAGGTTGTTTAGCCGCTAGCTTTTCCATCATGGTTTGCAATTGCTAACAATAGACATCAGCTGTAATAGTCTGGCCAGATTTGAGATAACTGCAATGAACAATACCGGCGCTAGTCCACCAAACGCTTAGAAGTAACTTTTTTGGGGTTAATTTTCGCTTGGGGCAGGATTTGGCTGGCTGGCCAGGACCCAACCATTGCGCTGAGCGCTTCCGATTATCGTAAAGAATCCATTTTTCATCACAGGTAATGATTCGGTTTAAAATACCTTCATTATTGTGCCGGTTCAGTAATGTAACGCAGCAGCCGACGCGCGTTTGCCGGTTTGCTTCAGTTTCACCTTTCAAGCTTTTTAATCTTCCCAATTTGCTTCAAGTGAATTAAAACAGTTTTATCACTAACACCGCAGCCTGCAGCTAACTTGGACGTGGTTTGCGATGGATCCGCTTCCACAATATCCTTCAATACTTCATTATCAACTTGGGTCTCAGGCCGTCCACGGGGCTTGTTCTGCCGGTCGAAATTTCCAGAACGAAAACGTTGGAACCAAAAACGAACTGTGTTTTCTTTTGCAACATGACCGCCATACACATCATTCACCCTTCGAGTCGTTTCCGCAGCACTAGTGCCACGGCGGAACTCGTACTCGTAAATAATGCGATACTTTAAGTTTTCCATTTTGTAAAATGAGTGACGCAAACAGAAAAAAACAAGGAATGACGGTCATCGAAGCACAAATACATGAGTAAATTATAGCTGTACAAATTTGAATTTGGAATTCCTTACCAAAGAGGAGAACATCGTGATTAAAGTGGCCAGTACGAAATACGCCAATTTCATATATAAGAACCTAATATTTATGGCCAGGCTAAGTGCATAAAGATGAATAAATAATATATTGTATTAAGACAGGTGTTTCTATTTATAAGGGAGTTAAAAACAAAAGCGCATTTAACAGCTGTTTTGTTCTAAAGGTGTTTACATAATAACACATTTATTTAATTATACAAAAACCCACCTTTTATAGTACAGAGGGCAAACGGGTAGGAGGCTCATCTCATGTAAGTGATACACAGGCCATGGACCCAATGTCAGAGGGCTCGCGAGTGCGTTGCCGGCCTTTTAAGAACTGATAAGCTCTTTTCTTGAAGGACCCTAAGGCGAATTGGTTTGGAAATACTTCTATGAGTATTTCGTTAAACGACTATCGGAATCGTTCTTTACCTATCTATATTAAAATCTATCAATTTATATATACTACAGTTTACGGGTTTAAGAGTGGCACTGTTAAAACACATATTTTTAAGTTTATACTTATTTACTTAAATAATTTTTTGGTATAACTTAATTAACAAATATTATAATTAAGAATTTAATATAACCATAATACAATATGGAGTAAAATTTTCATTAGTTGCTCATCTGCCTCCGTGGCGCAATTGGCTAGCGCGTTCGGCTGTTAACCGAAAGGTTGGTGGTTCGAGCCCACCCGGGGGCGATATCTTTTTATTCTTTTTTATCTAGTTTTCTATTTAATCCAAATAAAATTTAGATATTTTATAATAAATATTAAAAGATTTCATTAAATTTTTTATGACATCGAGACATTTAAACAAAAAAAATAACTTTTCACGTGTTCATCACACTTTTTAGTAAGGAATATTAAAATGCCATTACAAAACTTGCTAGTAAACTTTTCTAAATATTTATCATTTAAACAAGTCTATAGGGGTCGATAACTTAACAAAATGATAATTCAAATACCGTTATCATGACAACATCTATTATTAGTCGAGATAACGGATTTTATTATCACATTAATATGTTATTTATCGCGGCGTTCATTAATTACATCCACAGATTTATTGATCGGGTTTCTGAGAAACGGACAATAACCTTCTTGACTAGACTAAAATGGAAAAAATATTTATTTAAAAATTTATCAAATAAGTTTACTTTTCTAAAATTATTTATAAACATTTCATTATTTTGCAACTAATAATGGTCTTGGGCCTTGGGGTTCAAGTGTACAGGCGCTAATTAAAGATTTAAGTTGGCGCCTGGTAGATAGTACCCGGGAAACTCTGCATCATTAAATTTGTTTCAACTTGTCTTTTGTTAACATAGCTTTTACACATTGAAAGAAAACACCCTTTAACCGTGCTTTACAGCGTTCGAAACGTCGGAAAAAAAGTTTAAAAATATGTAAATAATTATAAGTTTATAATAATAATACATAGCTTCAATCCGGTTAAAAGGTGTTTTCTTGTTTCAACTTTTATTTATTATTAAAATAATTAAGCCATATTTATTTCTTAACAATACTATTTACAAAAGATCCTATTTTTATTATTTATCTGTTATTTTTTTATATTATATTTTTTTCAGGGCTCGGCTCCATCCAGGAAAATGTGCCAATCTTCCCCACCAAGTTAATCAAGCTCGTCAACCCACCGTGCAATAAGGCAGCCTCTTTCTTACCTGGTGGGCATTTCCACGTTTCTCTTTCAAGTTAGTTAAAAGGCCGGCAACGCACTCGCGAGCCCTCTGGCATTGAGAGTGTCCTTGGGCGGTATCACTTCACACCAGGTGAGCCTCCTGCCCGTTTGCCCCCTTTTCTATAAAAAAATGTTAAAATCAACAATCTCCCACAATAAATAGTTACATCGACGTAAATGATTATAGATAGTCTTACGTTCCTAAGCACGCATTTTTACACGCCGTCTAAAATGCGTCTTTTATTGCAATTTTAGATTAGGTATATCTATTCCTGACCTAAGCGTTATTTTGTCAATCTAATAGTATGTGTATAGTCCTTAACGCCCGTTAAGTTCAATCTTGAGCAATAAAAAACGTAAGTCAGAAATGGTGTACCTGCCTTAAATATTATTTTTTAGTTTTACAATATTGAGTCAACACACAACTCAAAGTGAAAGGTCAATGACATTGGTCCTTGTACATCACCAAGCAGGAACTCTTCAAAAACGTACATAATTATATAAAACCATATTTGTCTTCAATAGGAAGAGTATTGACCGGAACAATGAATACGATATTTACGAATTATTCTGTTTGCATGAAAACATAATTTTCTTTATATTAATAATCTATGATTTAAAGCCAGATTATGACGAAAAAAGTCGATAACTTGTGCCACAGACTGCTGATCATCTACTTGTCTATTAGAGAAGAATGATGACGAAACATATACGACATCTAAGGCTAATCAAAGTTGTAGCGTCACTGAGTACGTAAAATCTTTTACTTAAATGGTTAGAGTTAAATTTTAAAGGTTTACAATGCGACGTATAATTTTTATTTATAAAAGTTGCCATATGCGATCTAGTGAAGATCTTTTAGAAATTAAAATAATAATCTTTAAAAAAATTGATAAAAATATAAAACACTCATCGTGTCCCTGGTTATTGAAGCCAAAGATAATATAAAAGTACTGTTTTTATCTGTTAAAAAAAAATATCTTAAACTAAAGTGCAGTTAGTTAGCTTTCTGTCATTATTTTTACGCTGTGGTGAAAAAAGATAAATTACATTACATTAAAACCTTAGCAACAAAAGGTACGTGCCACATACTTTTCTTAGCCGGCGTCTGACATTGGTACTACCGTCACAATTTTAAAATGGCAGACTGACATTGTTTATTTTCTGTTATTTCTTGATACGTCCAATAAATAATTTTACCATCAACTATCATCTTATAAAACATATTTTTTTGCTTGCATTATTAATTACAATGGCAAACCAACCGACCAACATATGGCACATAGAGATCCGCTTTTTGGGAATAAAAACCTAACTTATTATAAAAAAAATTCTTAATACTTTTAACCTTACTCAGAGTTCAAGGAATGAATAAAGTTACTTAAATTGGTCCAGCCGTCTTCGAGTTTTCCTTAACAATAAATTTTGCGATTCATTTTTGTATGTATAAATTATATTTTTAAAAAATAACACTGAAATAAATGTTTTTATAATACAAATTATTACTGGAACGACTCGGCTGATTATTTTGTTAAGTTTGCAAATTGTCTACAAATAATATTTATCTTTAAAAAAAAATTTTAAACATGGACCTTATAACAAAATTGCTTCTAAAGGAATTATTTAAAAACCAGTAAAAAGTCTACTTCTAATTGGAGATTTGACAATCAGGAAACTTAACGATGGTCATAAAATTTACGTTATAAGCATACGTAATTATATGCAAAACGTTGCTTTTAAAGACAACTTGTTTTTCTGAAGACCCTTTTTGTTTGTGTATTTCCTCTATAGATAAATGCGATAAAATGCAAATTTAATGAAAAATGTATTTAAACTATAAAATATGATCCTATCGTTAATATAAAACCTTTTGTATTTACATTGTTAATATATAACAGGATTAACGTGTTCAATAAAATCTTTTATACATTGCGTGTTTAATCAATTCGAAAAATCTTTGTTAAATATTAAACAAGCAATGAAAAGGAACAAGTATATGATTTCGACGTGGAAAATTCTTGGTAATATTGAGCGATGCGCGAAGAATGACCACTCTTGCAAGCAGTTACCACGGACTGTCAGTCGACGTTTCGGAGGGAACGCGACTGCCCGCGACCAACGCGCCCACCATATTTAAAATATTAAGTTCCATTTTCAAAGTGAGTGAGCGGTGTTAGAAAGGATTTTCATAATCGTCACCCTTACGGTAAGTTTAAAAAAAATAAAACAAAAAAACTTTCCATAGCGTATAAAGTAATTGCAAATAATTATATTTAAAGTAGATTACACACCGAATTTATAATTAAAATTACTATAAAAAAGTCCTAGAAGTAAATTTTAAAAATTAATTACATACATATGAAGTAAAAAACCCGGTGATTATGTGATTTTTACATCGCTAGGAAAGATTTCAACGACAACGCGCGCGCATGTTACCTAATCGTAATACTTCGTTTACATTTTTAAATGGTGAAATGCGTTTTACTAACCCAATGAATATTAAATGATATATATGGGTTATTTATATATATATATATATTGCATGTAGATATATTATGAAAATTACTAGTGTTTCTACTGGCTCAACATCGTTAAATAGACGTATACACAGGTTTTAAATACAAAAGTTTCAAAATTAAAAAAAATTGAACCATGCTCGAATCCACAGACAAAAATTTTATCAAAAGGTCCAGTCGTTTAGGAGTTTCATTGTCAAACGTGTGTGCGTGTAATTAAAACATTTATACATAATGAAATTTTTCAATGTTTAATTCCTTATGGAGCAATAAGATTCTTAAAATGACATCGATTTGTGATAACAACAGTTTTACTTATAAACTCAAAAGTAGTTGAATAATATTAGTTTATTTAGTTAAATAATGTATTAATCTGGCATACAGGCAGTATATTGGATGTTTAGATCAAATAGTATATAGTTCTTGCAGCATGCCCCACGACTTTATGATTTTTTTAAATTTATTGGAAATTGTGTTACTCAGGGTAAAGTATTCTAACAGTTAAATAGTTTTCTAAATTACTCCAGTTGGAGTTTCCTTATAAATCCCTTTATTTAAAATTTAAATTTAGAATTCCTTTACTACACATATTTTAAACCATGAAACAATTAAATTATTTTTAAACTTTTACGTACGCAACGTAAGAAAACTTGCAGTTTCTAAACGCGTATATATTCCACAATATTTTTGAAATTGATTCAGTTACATAGTAAGGCTTAGCTTCGGCCTTATTACCGTATAGTCTCGACAAGCTAGTGATGGCAGGAGAAGTCGAAGTCGATCGCCTTTTGGGTCTAAAAATTGAGACAATGGCAACAAGTCGGACTGTTAGGGCTTTTCAAGACAGGCCTTCAGTAATGGAGGCAAAAAGAGATAAATAGATTTTTAATTCAAATAATTTAATTATTATTTGTGTTTTTGCAATGTTTTCGGTTATTTTTGTTACTATTTTTGAATACTTATTTAAAAACTTGTTCCTATGTTTGTGGTTCAAAAATAGAATTACATTTACATAATTGAACATGTTATGTACAAATATTTGCAGCTTGTTACTAAATTATCTACATACTTTGCGTATTTATATCAAGGTTACATAACGCAATACTGCTCTATATGTAAATTACTATCATATTTATATTCCCAGCCCGCAATCACAATTTATTTACAAAATATTCCAAAGGTATTTATGTTTTTATTAGTTTATCATTCAGTATTTACAATACTCTTAATCTAAATAATTATTTATAATTAAAAATTTAAAACAAATTTTAAAAGTTTAATCTTTAACGCTAACAGTAATTCCTCGATGTATTGCTAACTTATGAGCGAGGAAAGCTTCAGCTTTGGGGACACCGGTACTGTCTCGGTCAACTTAAATCTTTAATTATCGCCTATAGAACTACAAATCCCAAGAGTCTCCAAAGGGAACAAAATCTTTATTGGAAATAATATTTGAGCCGTTTTTCATTTTCCGCAGAGCAAACGGATAATGAATTTAATTATAAAACAAATGAATGTCCCGTGTTTTTTTGACTTCATTGAATGATTAAAGATATTGATCAAATTTGACTGAGGATCCTTGAATAAAAGAGCGTACCGATTCTTAACATATCAGCAAATTGCGAGCCATCTGTGAATGTAAATATATCATTTACAATTAGGTAGACTACTGCCCGTTTGCCCGCTGTTCTATAAAATGATAAAAAGAGTGTCCATGCGGTATCATATAACAACGGACAATGGCTCGTCCGTTGTTAAATGATGCTTCTGGCGAAGGAGGGGAGAAAAAAACGGGCAGAAGCCATACTATTTACAAAATGAACTCATAAGTCCATATGTAAGTCACAATTCGTGACATACATATGGAATGATATTGAAATTAATATCTGAAATTAATTAAACATAAATCGCTATAATATCAAAAGAAACATTTTAGAAAACCTGCTAATAAACACGTGAAATTAGTATCTTTGCGAAACTGATTGAGTAATGGCAAAATTACAACTGGTACGTATGCATACATTGCGGTTTTCGTGATACGGTCAAACAGTCGATTGATTGAAAACAAGGAATGTGTGCAACGCTATTTGTTTTCGTAATATTTTTCAACTTTCTCGCATGTTGCGGAACTGGACAAGCGGAAATGTGTGGTTATTGTGTAGGATACAGGTATATAATCTTACTTTAAGTATATGTATGTTAAGGCAATTAAAAATGAAGAAACTTTATATTTAGCTTTTATAATAAAAATAATATTGTTAGCGTAATGTTAAATATAATTAGCCCCCAATTGATTTGTGTTTATTTTCGAGTGTTTTTCTTACAGCAAAAAGTATTTAAGGTTGTGTTTTTGTTTAATACATAGGACGCCTACGTATTAGCCTGTCAGGCAGATCTGTAGCCGAGAAATTAGGCTGCAGGGGAGTGTGAAATCTCCCCTTTCTTAAAGAGGGACTTTTTTCGCTTAAACTTAGTTAGGTCTGGTTGGCTTAACGGGCCAGGGCGGGAACTACTCCGGAAATATCTTCATGATTTTTATGGGCGATTTGGAGCTCGTTGACCGGCCGCACCCGCGTTACCTCTTGTACTTTTCATATTTGACAGTTCTATGACAGAATTTTTCCAGCTGCGTTCTGTGCTCGAACACATCGGATAGCCCATCCCGGGATACCATGCCAGTCTCAAGCTCCAAATCACAGTAAGACCTAAGTGTTATTTTACATAACTTCGTCTTCAAAGTTAATAGTAACCACGATGCGAATAAGAACACGCACTCGAAGCTGTATAGATCGTCGAGAGACAATAGTATATATATATATTTATTAACACACAAATAATAAACAATTTTGAAGAAATTGATATGAATTAATATATTTTAACGTAGCAAGTACGACCTAAAATTCAATAACACCTATTAAATTAATATATTTCGATAATAAAAATAAGGAAATTACCTTAATTCGTCCATTTTAAACATTTTATATTAAATTGATAATAAATTAAAATCAATGAAAACTAAACTACATATAGGAAGTATTATATCTTTTTTATATATATTACTAACTATTCCGTGGATATGTCTTGTTTATTTGATTCAATGCAGACATACGATCGCTCAGGCCGATTGTCAACTGTCATATATCACATATGGAAAAACAAAACAGTTATAGCCCTAATTTGGGATCTACGAAGCTTAATAGTTACAGCATAGCTTATCACAGAATCAGATTAGCTTAAGACCCTGTTGGTGTATTGTGATATTTGTGTATTACCTTACTATAACCGGTTTTACATTCGCATAAAGCAACCCAAACATGACAACTTTCTTTAAAAACATTGAAACCAAGGCGAAGGTAACAAGTAAATATTCAAAAATGGAACACGCCCTGCATACAAAGCGAGCTCGTTTTTTAACGTTTTCCTTGTAGAGGTCTTCTTTCATATCGTTTCATTCAATAATTTATGTTATTTCAAAATGTTCATATTTTATGATTTTGGTATACGTTTCTGTATTATATATATATATCCAAACAATCTATGACTGTAAGATACTTTAAAGATTAATTGTTAATAATTTAAAAAAAACAAGCCCTACAAGCGCTTAATATGAAGTGTAATATGAAGCGCCTAAGAGTAGTCGGTGAAGGTCATATGTATAGTTTATTGAGAGAACTACCACTGAATAAATAAATCAATCTGTTTATAAATTTGACGAATATTTAATTCTAATCCTTGAGATTGATTTGCTCCAGTTCAAACAATTCTTATGACTAAAAACTTGGCGATTAAAAAGAGTGGCGGAGAGTTTCTTGCCCGCTCAACGCCCTTGACTTGCGAACTGGTGGTAGTAAATTTAGAATCAATCAATTTAACGTCTTTTCTGTTGACGTTCATAAGTGTACTTGTTTATTTAGTATATAAAGCCCGTTTAATTTCCAATCGTGACAAAAAGATAGCTTAGATTTTTTACATTATACACATTATTTAATTTATCTAGGAAACCTATATATCCTATATCTTAGCTAAATTCAGTACCGTCGATCTGAACCCCTTCGCAGGTAAAGGCCTCCTCCATCTTTTTCCAACTGACTCTGTACATGTCTTTCTTTCTCCGTTCGCTTCCTGTTACCGCTTCTATTTCTTCTGTCCACCTTTTTTTGAGGCGCCCTCTTCTCCTTCTTCTACTTGGTCCTTTCCATATAGTTGTCTTAACGTAGTATATTCATAAAATTATTTTTGAGTTTGAGTTTTAGTTTTGAGTGTCAAATATTATGAACCTCAGCGTAACCACAATAATAGGTAACATCACCAAACAACGGAATAATTTGTGTTAAATTTACAAGAAATCTGAAAATTATTAAAAAGCTTTACACTCAGAGTTATTAGATATGTAGCAATATATAGTATCTATGTAACTGATTACATAATGTTTTTGACCTAGTACGAACGAGTTCTCATTAATGATACAAAAGTATACCGTACTTGTGACATAAAGGCTGTTATAGTTTCATATTTGTAGTTCTTTGAAATGGTAACTTCTTTCAATATATAAAAAAAACAGTTTAAAGATTTTTAAGTCTTGGCCTAAGATTTCTGTCAATATAATGTCAAGAAAGCGATAAGCCTCTTGTGCCCAACACACGTCGTCAATGTCCTGGCCAAGCTGGTTTCCCCACGATGTTTTCCTTCACCGTTCGAGTGATTGTTAAATGCGGACATAGAAAGAAACTCCAAAAAGTCGACGGCGTGCGTCAGGCACAGAATATTCAATTTACAAATGATCATGAAACAAATACAGAAATCTGAGGCCCAGATCTAAAAAGGTTGTAGAGCCATTGATTTATTTTTTTAAACATTCTAATCGGCTAATCGGCCATCTTTATACACACTGCGAGTGAGAGAAGTGTGAGCGCAAGTTTTGGACAGTCAAGTCGATGGTATTAATATTACAACTGAACTTTTCCTGCTACTCCTGGTACGGTTCAAACATCACTTACCAGGAAGTTAGTTCTTCTAATGATTGAGATTGGTAGCTTTTAAACCGTAACGTAACATTTGAATTAACCCGTAACTGTTTTGGTCTAAACAGAAACTTAGAATTAATTTATACCTAACTAGCTAACTATGTAAAAAAGCTAATTTAAAAATACAATTGTAACTTATATCAATAAAAACTAATTGAAGTCATTGACGCAGAATACCGACTACAATGTTATTTGTATTAACTGGAGAAAATTGATTGGTTTAATGGATGAGTAATTTGTTTCTGTTAACGATTTTTCTTATAACATATTGATTATGTATTAGGTATCCCGTTACAGTGTGTATTACTGCTTATCACTAGATAACAAATATTTTGTATTGCTATTATTATTATTTTTCTTTGTATATTTTTGAAGTGAACCGATAAATATATCGGCGTTGAAAAAAATTTACTGTCACATTTTTCGGTTACGGGTCACATTTTTCCGTTTCACGTTTTCTTGTCCCTACCACGGTTTATTCGAACAGATTCAAAACCATTAATAACAAAAATATATAATAACGTTAACAATGAATAATAACGGTAATAATTATATTACAATTAACGAAATTCTGTAATAATCTTAGTAGTAATAAGGTAAAATGAAATAATTGTATTATTTGTATTCATGTCTGTGATAATAAAATTTGTTAAACTTTATCTAATTTAACTTTATTTAACCAATTTCAATAAAGTTGCATACAGTAGATTTTTCGAAAAATAAGGTCATAAAGAAGTTACACTTCTTATGTGTATACACTTGTACACGTAAACTTTTTTATTTTTTTTTAGATAGTGATAAAGTGGCGCTACCCTTTTCTGCACTTATTTCGTCATGGACAAGTAGTTGATCTACCTGCTTTGCCTGACACGACACATGCCTTCGTTTTTAGGGATTAAGACATGCCAATTTCCTCACGTTTTACTACATCGTGCGTGAATTTGAAATAAAAAATCTGGAATAAGACGCGCGCGTCATTATGCTAAAACTGCTTTTAATACAATGAGGTCCACCGGCCGTGCTATATTAACTCGATAAACTTTAAGGTTTCAAACGATCGTAACGATTATTACACGGTTACAACATCAATAGTATGCTACGAGTTATGAAAATTTACTATAATATAATTATTGAAGAGAAATTAAAACACAAAAAACTCCCCAAAATACACAAATTCCACCAGGGCAAAACTTTCTTAGTATTATTCATAAAATAATAATGAATAAATATATTTACCAGTCTCGTATTAAATAAACAAGCATTTTGTCAAAAAAATGATAAGTAATGGAAAATAAAAATTTCTTAATAATTACTGAGGCATGTTTATGCATATTAATGTTATCTCAGTCCATTGTATATCAGATAATCTATTTCGTAATTATTACAATTCAGTACAAGGGCGTGGTATTTTATGACAACAATATACTCGTATAAGGTCCTGATAAAAAAACGTGTACAAATTATTTCACGTGAAAATTATTATAATTCATAAAATATTTCCGTACCGCTCTTTGCATCTTTTGCTTCCGAAGTTAAAAACTAGCCATCACCATAACGCATATCAAAATTGAACAAAATGTTATTACCAATTTGATTAATGTGCGACCTTGCACATTACTTTTATGGGGCATATACAAACAATGAAAGTCAAGCAAAATTAATCCAAAACACAAACCAATAAGAATCAAAATTGCAAATCGTATTACAATTCGTTTGTACCACAATTGATGAATTCTTTTATCTTACAACAACGATTCGTTAGAAGCTTTATCATAGTTCAAAGTGTTAATTATTATTGCTATAATTACATTTATAACGCCCATACCATCACCTACGCTCAGCCATCTGTGTGAACTTAACGAGAGGATTTCTGAGTCATTCATTATAAGTTATGAAACTAAGTCAAGATATTTATTATTATAGATCTTGAGCAGTATTGTCCTAATGGCTTTAGCATGCGGCTTTCATTCTTGAGGTTTTAGGTTAAGGCATTTAAAACTTGCTCGTACGGTGAAGAAAATCAGCATGCCTTAGGGCGTCTTCAAACTTGCCACGTGCCGTGCGGCGGCAAAAATTTGTAAATTTACGTAAATATGCAACGCGGTTGCAGCGCTATACCCGCGCTGTACTAGTGCTGCGCGCATGTATTATTTTGTACAAGAGACTTCTAACATGAACATGAACGAAAATCAGGTTGAAGAATTTATAGTCCAGCGATATGGGATTTGAGGTCCGACAAGAATAGTAATAAAATTGAAAAGAAAATGCATGGGAAGAAATATGCAATAAACTTATTCAGAATTTCACGAACAAAGCCGCAAGTGAAGAAAATAAGTATATTTTAACACAATTATTTTATATTTTCATTACTTGCCATCACAATTCTCCTTTTGGGCCAACAAAATGAATAATTTTTCGTGTTAATAGTAACACTAAGAACAGTGTTTCTTCGTCAGAGTATATCGTGGAAATATGTACTACAATGCAATTCTCAAACTTAACGACAATAGTGAGTTGCGGCAAATTTGTAGGCGCCCTTAGAATTAAAAAATTCAGAGGCGTGTGTCAAAGCCGATCACTTATTTACCTATTAAAAAAACAAATGATCACGAATAAGATATAAATCCAGCAAGTGTTTTTTATATGTAGGGGAGATTAGGGAAAAAACAGCATACGAAAAGGCCATGAAAGGCAAAGGCCGTAATGCGGTACATTCATTAATAACTCTTGAAGAATTGCACTTCCGATACCATAATCGAATAAATAACATTCTATATACTCGAGAGAAAAAACTAGTTTTTAAACGAAATGACTTTCTTACTAAAATAACTTTCTCTACTTAACGCGGAAAATTCTTAGGTGACCTTTCGAACTTGAATTGAATAAAACTGTCTGGGAAAAGGCGTTGATTTTTATTGTCTCGCTTTTTAACCGAATTCTAAAATTATTGATTCTGCATTCGGAATGTCATTGACTCCCGTTATATTAGGGCAATAAAATAATAATAACAATAATAATCATTCATTCACATCTTATTGACATACATTTAACAAAGCTATGAATAAAAAAATCTACTATAATTCAACCCGGTCCCGGAGAAGGCCTCCTCTAATCATCATCAATCTCCTCCCATCCTATTTTATTGTCATCCAATTTTTGACCCGTCCAGCCCATTGCTCTATTGATCTTCCTTCCTGTCCATTCGGGTACTGCTTTAGATCATCTGTCATCTGTATAACGAGCTACGTGCCCTACCCTACATCTAAGTTGTATATTGCTCACCAGCAATTATTTTAGTTTTTCTGCGGATACATTCACTTTTATGTTCGTCGCGTAATTGAAATCCGAAAATACTTCTTTCTATCGGACGCTGGCTCGAACGTATTTTGGCCTTTGTTTTGTTTTTTAATGACCCACAAATTGCTGTGAAGAACTTTACTGCTTTATGGTCGCTAAAATCGCGAAAACTTTATACGATGTTTTGAATTAAAGTCAAAACATTATATAACTACATATTAATGTAATTACCATGATATTCGGGATAAAAGTCAATTAACACTTAGTAATCAAAAATGTAGAATGTCAATTGTGACTAGATTAAGATTGCGTTGGGACGCGATAAATGTTAATTGCTCCAAAATATTATCGACCAAGTCGGATGTGTGTTTTCGGCCTCTCAGTTCGTCATCTAAAGCATTTATAACATACGGATTAAAAAATAGGTTATCGTTTGTTATTGATACTTAAAAACTAATTAATCAAGCAAATTTCGAGACTATTGGGTCAATACGTATAAACCTTAATTAATAAAATAATTAATCGAAAGAGCCTAGAATGAATAAAATACGTCAGTTTCGCTACAACCTTTATAGGTCTGGGCTTCTGTGTCTGTTTCGTGATCAATTGTCCTTCTAATAGGTGATCAGCTGTGCTTGACACACGCCATCGATTCTTTGGGCTTAAGGCAATCTAGTTTCCTCATATTTTCCTTCACCGTTCGAGTGAATATTAAATGCACACATAAACAGAATGTCCATTGGTGTACAGCCGGGGATCGAACCTACGACCTACGACGAGGGATAAGAGTCGCACGCTGAAGCCATTGAGCCAACACTTGGTACAATAATGGTTCTTGTATAACACGTACGGGAGCCATAGTTAGTCAGCCATTAGTGTCGATTGAATCTCACCCATATAATATATATTATGGTTAACACCTTTACTCCAAGAACTGGGTTTCTTGGTACCTATGGGATATGTGTGTCTCTGACACTGTTGACATATTAATATGTTCGCAGAGTGATATTGTGTATATTATGTGTTTAATATATTTTATTTACTAATAATATATTTTATTTTATTTTTCTCGACATTATTGTATAGGCATAGTCTGTTAGGATAATGTATGTAATTCTGTAATAAATATAAGTAAGGATTTTGTCTCATACAAACTATCCGATAATTTTTACGTTCTTGAGAACCGAAACTTCGATATATGAAAATCTGATACTCATTTGTCACTAAAATTTATTCACTCATTATAAACCGATGAATATATATGGAAACTGTAATAGATGATATTCACACTTATTGTATTAATTTGCATATTGAACAAACCGAGAAAGTACTATTGTTACTGAATAACAAGTGCACACGTGATTTGTTAATTTATAAATAAAACTTCCCTATACGTAACTATATTAATTTATAGTTGAAGAAAGTTGGAACGTAATAGCTTACGTAAGGATTACTGTTCGAAATACAATTTTTTTTTTTTGCGTAAATTTGTATGATCCGTCAAAAATATTTTAACTCGGCCGATAGTCATAGTTATTATTAGGTACGACCTAATTTTCATAATTTCGTAGTGGGTGTTTTCGCGTATTGTGAAATATGGTAAAGACCAAGTATTAGTAATATATTATCAGTCTAACCTCCCTTATTTTCTCTATAACGACTGCCAATTGCGTGCCTTTTATGTGACGAACATATCGAACTTGTACTCAGGGCATATTAATTTAATATAAAAAAGTGTGTCAACGGCCACCAAACCGTTCTTTGTATCGGCTCAAAAAAGACTTTATTTTAGCAGATGCTTCTGGACAAGAAGAGTAATATAATTCTTTAAAATTTCAATCAAGAATTAAGTACACTAGTTGATTATCAGTTTCCATTGTGACTTCTTAAAATGGAAGTATATCTTTAGTCTCGCTTTTAAAACTGCGCGTACGGTTCCGACTGTCCACCAATAAATCTTTCTATGCGCTTGATGAAGTGAAACGTCTTAAAAATCGGCTTGTTAGGTAGAACGACTTGTTAGGTACAAAATGCTGATCGGCTACAAATAAATATCACTAAATACCCCATAGGCCATAGTCTTGATACGGTTGATTGAAAAGTTTATTCATGAAATACTGACCAAAAGCGGTACAGATTTGTTATTCCGCGCAATTTAACTTTCTTTAAAGAAAGTGAATCTTGTTTTGCAACTTTGCGTCAGTTAAGTTATTAATAGTGCATATAAGCGTAACCCAAGATGTTTAGTTCAGAGAGTGCTCACTGCTTACATTCTTGAAATATAAAAGAATGATGTATAGTGTCATTTAATTTTTTATAATATAAAAATTGGACGGATCATTACTTGAGGATCTATATTTAATAAAATATAAATAAATCCCGTTGGAGTAGAGACTCTTGGGCTGTAGGGTTCAAGTGCACAAGCGCTAATGAAATATGGCGTCTGGTACATAGTACTGGTGACCCCAGAGCTGGTGTTTTCCACGCTCAACGAATAAGTATTGCAGCGGGGAAATGCTGCCAGCGTTAAAGTTACACTGCCACAGTGCCATAACTTTCAGAAATATGATTAATTTTCTACTTACAAGTTTTTCATTATAAATAATTATATATTTTTTAATATAAAATATAATATACGTTATGTATAACATTACATATTCTGATCCTTCATACTATCTAATTAAAAGTAACGCTTTGAAGTAATTCAATAAAACTCAAGCGCGATATGCCTCAAAGGGATTTCGAATTCATACTAAAATAATTTCTATTTAATAATATTTAAGACTTTGTTTGTGTTTGAGACTCTTAAAAACTGAAAAATATTATTTGTGGTAAATAGTCCATTTATCGAAGAGGGCCACGATCCAGTTAACGCTGGTGAATCAGCAGGGCACAATCTGCTATGCCAAGTCGCTGAGCAAAAGTAAAGCTTAGTCTCTCAATTCATAGAGTGTATGAATTGAGAGACTAAGCTTAAGCTAAGCTAAGGTCATATTGTATTCGACATTCATAATGAAATTTCAGTTATATGACCTACAATAAACGAACACGATTGTATTGCTCATACTGAAAAGCCACATTTTATCAACCTTATATAAAAGGGCAAATGATGCAATTATAAATGTCAGTTTTATAGGCGTGTGTCAGCGTATACTTTGTTAATAAAATGTTAGTAAACTTTTTTAATACTGAAACTGAAAACAAGTAGTGTAAAAGAGTCCAGAAGTTTTTTTAACGATAATTATCCGATATAGGTTATTTATCAGTAATCTTACACACATATCCATATTATAAAAGAAAACGTTTAGACAATATACATTGCAAAAACAGATAACATTGATATACAAATATACGAAACAGAAATCATAAGTCAATCAAAGTCAAAATACATTAATAGATTTAAAAAAAAAACTAAACTTTAAACAAACGATAGCTTAATATTTTACACGAAAACTAAATTATTACTACTGCTAAAAAAACTTAAAATATTTCATTAAACCCTCTTTGGTAAAGTTCCACCTTGTCAACATCCATGATTTATGTCTTGGCTAAAACTCCCTAAAATAATGTCCCCTTTGCATAAAATGTACGGTAAATAATAACAGGAGCGGTGGAAATGTCTTGTTTTGGACCTCAAGATACAGATCGTAAAGCCAGCAGAGTTTTGATTAATACTCGCGGTTTTATCTTGGATAAAACATTTATCCATACCAACACTTTCGATCTCTTTACTCAGAGATAAGACTCTTCGTGACCATGCCTTGTTAGAACACAGCTCGATATTTAATTATAATCTATGTATTCATTGAGATAAGTTAATTGTTCTGACAATTGAATTGATATGAAACTTGCATGGCTGGATTTCATTTGAAAAAAGAAATTAATATAAACGCATTATAGTTACTCGTGGTCTAATCAAGCCTTTGTGTTGTTAAAGCCAGGACGACCTAGGGTGATTCAGAATCGTGACTCACCGCTTAACATGACTCGTTAAGTCATGAACCTATTAATTTTTGTCAAACCTAGAATTCCATTTAATTATCCAATTTTTAATTAAGCTTTTTAAGACTGATCTTTCAAGAAAAAACGAAGTGATTATTATATTCTAGAATTATATTGGAATTGAAAATACCAAAGGAAACTACATATATTTGTACATTTGTAACGGTGAAGTGGTGAAGTAATATTGCCAAATGACATTGCTCTATAAAGGGAAGGGGATAGGGGACCGGTTTCACTGACATGCATTACATTAACCAGATCAAAACAGTTGTTTATTCATGCGATTTACATGTCTATATACCTTGGATTAAGGATTATAATGGCTTTAATTGAGATATGACAGCTTATACCTTGAGTTCAATGAATTATACTACATTATTTCAAAATAATTGTTACTGTATTATTGCTTGTCTCTCTGTTGAAAGCTTAACTGGACTAATCTTTTAAAACGCAGTTCTATAATCCGTTGGGTATTAAACCTATTAAACTTACAAAAAAAGACTAAATGGAATTTCGTAATCCCTTATAGTGAAACTGATTGTAGCCAAGTATGTGATATTCGTGCTAGAAACGTCAAAATCGCTAGGCAACTGCCGTACCTTTGATGTTTATCCTGTCAATAAAAAAATGATCACTGGCGTCGCTTCTTTCTCATAATCATCATCTCTACAACTTTTTAATGAAACAGTGGGCAAGCAAGAGCAACTTATGTTAAGTGAAAACCGCCGCCCATACTCGATTTGACGGAGGGTTCGCAATTGCCAGCCGATGTTTTAGTCCACATAACTTCATTAATTCGTAGACGGTAGAACGCACGATCTCACTTTTGAAAATTGCGCTTAGTCACTGTTCACTTACAGACATCTAGGAAATTTTATTTTAACGACGTCGTTTTATAATTGCGGTGCGAACATTACTAACATTTATTCCGTAATACTACTATTAAGTTGATTTTGTATAATTTTAAAATCTTAAATTCTAACATACAAATATACAGTATTTACAATTTTCTTAACCTACATAGTCATAATAATTAAACGTGAATAGATAGAAAATTAAAAAGTAATATTTGTATAACTACAAATGCGGGTAACTATAAAAGCTATTTGTTAGTTAAATAATATTATATTAAAAATTCGACCTGAATTTTGTATTGCAAAATACTGGAATTCACTTGATTTTAAAGGTCATTCGGTATAAACACTGCGAAACCAGTAAATCTGTCCTTAATTCAATATTTGAACTTTTGATTTAACTTTGAGTCGTATGGCGCGTTTTTCATTATCATTTAAGTTACGGATCTACGGATAAGATTAAAACACTCTATAAGATTAAATAAAACTTGATTTTAATTTTATCACACACCCTATACAGATACCGGCAAACATCTTGAACAAATGTCCTGCGGGAGAGAGACGTGTCGATCGCGTGATTGGTAAATCAGTTGACGTTTGTATCCCGCGCTGTGTACGATGCGCAAACTTTCACCCGCTCCCTTGTTTAATGTTTAAGAAGATTGCCGGTATCTGTACATGTACGCTAATTAAGTAAAAATTGGCGAAGCAGATACACTTCACCTAATATAAAGATTTAAGTTGGAGTCCGGTAGATAGAAGACAATTTTTTAATAAATATTTTTATATAAATATTTTTTGGCATGAATACAATATTTAAACGTTAATTAACGTGATGGATTTATTTATATTTTACAAGTATTTTGTTGCTTTTAGATTTAGTAAAAGATTTGGAATAAAAATGTTATAAATAAACGCGTAAATAATATTAAATATATTGAATTTATGAAACAACATATTTTATTAATATCTACGTCCCGTCACTTCTCAATGGGACAGACTACATACTATACTAGTTACTTGACCTGCATTTACAGTGACTCATATCATTTTTATAACTGCATAATTCATATCTTAAATTACCCCAACACAAGGCCAATTCACGATGCTTTAATTACAGACAATTTTTAATGTCATTATAGTTCTTGAGCAATAAATACTGCAAAATATGAGGTCGTAAGTTCGATCCCCGGGAGTGCACTAATGGAATTTCTGTCTACGTGCGCACTTTAAAAACAGAATGGTTGTCTGTAAAGGTGGTTTACGGACGATAGTTTAACGTGACAATGTCATAACAAAACATTGATGAAATGATTACTTGATACTTTTATGAATAAAATTCAATAATTTTTGATTATGATTTAACACTATTTTATATAGATACAAAGAAGGATTGAATCCTCAGACGCATAGGCCAATCAAGTGGAAGAGAGATAGATGCGGTGCAAGCGTACAATGAGCGTAATGGGACAATGAGTCATACTTTTTGTGTGCGTGCAGCCGGCGTTCATCTATTTATTAGACGTTGTCACGTCAAAACAAACCTTAACTAATTAAGGCTTTTAGTATGATAACGAATATCCTGTTAATCTGAAGCAACGAAGAGAACAAAAAGTGTAAACCATGTTAAAACATGCTAATTAGTGTCTGATTGACGGAAATTACAGTTGTTACTTAGACGAGTTTTTTTAAGTATTTTCACGAATACCACATTACGTAGAACACGTTAAGGGCTGTCACTGAATGTACGACAATTCTATTTTTCTGTTTTTCTCCGACAATTTATTTGAACACAGTTTTTTTTCTCTTCATAGAAGTTCACTATATAACGACTAAAGATACCGCGTTACCATGGCAACTATTATTTTTTCACAAAAAAAACTGTAACGTTATTTAAATATTATTGTCTGTTATTATTGAAGTTGAATCAGTTATTGCTTATATTTCATAAAATAAAAAATTCAAATTGTTACTAGCGATAGTTGTGATATCTATATTATCTGTATACGTTTTAAATTATCATTTCCAATGTAACTTTTGTAAAATTACATTCAAATTAATAATAACGCAAGAGATATTTTTAGAACTGAGCATTTTTAGACATTGTTTATTTCTGCGGCACGGCCGTTCTATTCTTTTCTCGAAACAGTTCAGGGCATTTTCGCCTATAGTTTCTTCGTGGATAACACTGAATCCAAGTTAAATTACTTAAATTAATTTATTAAAAATGTTGATGTGATCTCAAATGTTGTTAGGTGGAATTACTTGATAACTTAAGACAGAACGGCCCTTAACTAGGAACTGAATTAACAGACTTGGATCTAACAACTTTTAACATTAGTAGTGAGTTGCGATATTTTTTTAATGTTTTGGTGGCACTTTTACTAACGTAAATTGACAACCCTACGTTCGACGTTTGGTCCGGTTTCTTACATAAAATTACGTAAAGCTTTGCCGATCACCACGTTACTATAATTAACTTAAATATGTCTTGTATAAGAATTACGAAGTATTTGAGACGATATAATATACGTCTATAAAATACACAGATAGTTTCAAGATATTATATATCAGATAGATAGTCTGTTAGAAAGTCTGTTCTTATTGGACATAATCGTTATATACTTTGTAAAGAATCTGCCTTATTTATAAACGTCCTGTAAACAGTATTTAGTTAAACCATGTTTTACGACATTTGCTTACATGACAAACTTGTTTACTTATATTTGTTTGTTTTGGAAAGTGGTTTGAACTGTAAAACGCCTTATTTCAACATTATTTGAGGGATTAAAGAAATTCAACTTCTTCACTCTCCCCTATGTTCGGCAAGCATATGCATATGGGTGATGGTAAAACCTGTAATTAATCGGCCTCGAGGTCTAGTTCCCACCACTCTGCCAGTCACGATGACGATTTATAATCTTTTTTCTGCGTGTTATTTGTCCAAATCTCAGGATTTTGGTAACGAAGTGTCGAAAGACGATTTTTGACTTCATGTGATTGAAATTAAATTTCATTCAATAAGTACTATTATTATTTGTATTTTTTACTATGTATTGTTTTGTTAAGAACATCGTGAGACATATCTCAGACTTAAAAGACGTAAATGTTACAAATGTTACAATCTAAGTGTTCATATAACTCCAGAGGTCAGTGGCATATAGGCAATTTATTACAAAAAAAATGTACGCGAGATATATGCGAATTTGAATGGTTAATAATCTCAATTATACCCAACAATAGATTACAAATAGTCTTCTATATAATTAGATAATTATAATTGTAATCCGATGTAATAGTTTTTAAATTATTGTAATTGTACAAATCATTTCGGATAGACGGGTTTTTCCAATTACAGCGTTTTTATCTGACACATCCGACAAAATTGACTTGGGTTTTGATTATAATACATAATTAGCGTAGTAATAAAAACTAAATTGAAATAATTTGAATTAGATTTTTATAAAGGTGCTGAAGTTTTAAGGGCCATGAATATTTAAGAGCTACCTAAAACATTATTGATTATTTCAGCGTGTCGTCTTAGTTCACGTTGTCCTTAAATGTTAGCCGTAATGGAAAAATAGAACACAAGAACAGTATCTTCCCGTTAATAGATTCGTAGTGTTATTGAACACTTTCTTATGTTAAAAATCCTTTTTAGTTAGACTTAAATTATTACTCATTAAGTTAGGCGCAATCGTAATATTTCATGACTTCTGTGTCACAAAGTATTTCAGTATATCAAAATGCACATTATTGAGTTTCTTATTGAATTTCGTTTATCTTTAAATAGTGTAAAATAAAGTTGTATTTTGCCTTTCGATTTTGAGTCAAAAAATTATCTCGCGTTGTTTTAAGTATAATAATTTTTAATTATATATAAAGAACTAGCGACACCTTCTATATTAAATCCACGATTTTATTTAAATGCAGTAATTTTTATTCCCGCTTGTATAGTTTGTAACGTTAAACTTTTAGCTTCAGAGAGAGACAGTTAAAACTTAAAACTTCAAGGAAACCCTAATGAAAAAAGCATATTACAAAGCTCAGGAATACATAGATGATAATTATTTGTGAGATATTAATATTATGTATCACTAAAGTGATTTATATTGACTATATTGTACGGCAATACGCCATAACTCACTATTGTTTGTTTTTATATATTTCCTTTTTGCTCTTTTATTATTATTATTTTAGACGTATTGAACTTGAGAACTGTGACATTTCCCGTAATAAAAATGAATAATGTAAAGGGTGGAACGAACTTGCTGAGTTTTTTTGCCCGTTCTTCTAAGAACAAGGCCTCCTGCTATAATTGGTTGACGTAAATATGACATGCATAAGTGTACTTTTGAATTTAAATTTGACTCTCAATAATACCGTTATTATGTCGAAAAAAATAATATTTAAATTTTAATTTGGTTTAAATTCACTTAAATTATTATTAAATACTACTAATTACATCAAGTATAGATTAAGTTAGTGAAGCGTAGAAGATCGTAGTTTCCTAACATTTATCAAAGTGAACCAGTCTGTTGCGTCAGGCAGGAGCTTAGAAATTAGTTTTACACTGTCGCAAGTAAATAATTATACATTAAAACATTTAGTTCATTTAAATTGATGTTCATAAATTGAATTGAAATCGTCAAAAAGCAGGTTTTTCGTGAATATCCCGAATTATTCAAAGTTAATGTTTTTACTTTCTTGTATATTATTATTACTTAATTTATTTCTTCTTTTATTTTATATTTATCTATTTTTACAAACAAAAAGTCATCTTTAAAGATATCCTGTCCACTTGCCTTGTGTCTAAAACAGGTTCCAATTGTCGCACTTTGTACTTCTCTTTATCTTTGATACGTCTTTTTTTCTAAAGTATTATTATATTAGTGTAATGTTGACTAATGAATTCGATGGACGGAGAATTAGTGAGCAATTTGTGTTCCACCGTCACATATTTTTTAAAATAAATATTATCTTAGTTGGCCACAATTATTATAAATCATATCGCCGGGAATCCAATCCAATATCTCTGGGTTAGATGAGCGTCTACAAGCATCATTGTTATGAGATTTTTTTCTGATTTCATCATAATTAAAAAACGTCTCTAGTCTGCACGCTCTTATTAAAACAAATTAGTTTCAATAAAAACCTACTCAGAGTTTTTCCTTTATATAATTGTTTAATCTGGGATTATTTCTTTAGCAACAGCGAGAATCACGAATACAAAGTTCGCTCGCATTTGTTCATTTTTAAATAATAAAACGACTTAACAAAACTTCTTAACTGTTCATATATCATTTATAATAATTTTAATCCATATAAGTCTGGCGTTACAGTACAGATGTTTAATATTTGGCAGAATCACAATTAAAAAAAACTCGACTTCTGTATTTGTTACATGATCATTTATTTCTTACTACTACTACTTAGGCAAGTCACCTACTTCTTAGTCGCCATCAACGAACCTACGACCTATGGGATGAAAGATGGGATGACTTAACATTTCTTTCATAACATTTACTGTCCCTGCCCTAAATAACCTCACAGCCATTATATATCTATATATCTCCTTTCATCACAGCGTAAACAAAATTCTAGAGAAAGAGACAAATTAATGAGAAAATGAAATATTATCAATCATATTTCGTACAAAAAACCATTTGCAGTAAAACAGTTATAAAATTATCGTAATTATTTCAATCACTATTATAATCTATTTGAATTGTGACATGATTCAATTGATTCTGATTATGTTGTATTAATTTAATGTTTCCGGTTGCAGTTATATTCTTTTATGATATTTTCAATTGATCCCCTCTAGTTTTCCAAATACTTGGCTATTATTGAAAAAAAATTTAAATCTCAGAAAAAATCTTCTTAAATGTTATTTTAATTCCTCCAGATAAAGTTGTAAATTTTGGGTTGTAGGACATATGCACCTATGAACCAAGCGAATATGACTGTGTCGCATTAATATTATTAGTTCATAATCTTGACTATAATGTTGATAACTATAATTATTAGTATTCTTGAGAATAATTTAATTGCAGATTATTTTCTTATCGTCTATTATAATGCCTTGAGTATTCATATTGTTAAGGAAGTATGGCATACTATTTTAATTAAAAACATTTTAAATTGTGAAAAAATAGTTTAGCTTAGGGGTAACAAGATCACATGTTTATCACATTGCATTTTTTAAGCCAAAATGTTGCCTTATAAGTGCTAAAAATGTTATTATTTGTATATTCGTCCCTTGTTTATTGTCCGTTGAATGAACTGACAAAATTTCTTCCTTACAAGATTGTGTTTCTTGTTAAAAAAATATTTTTCATAAACCTCGTAACCAAATAAATGACTAGAATAAACAAACAATGAAATATTAACAAACCTAAAATTGCACCGTCAGCAGCTTCTTAAAACAATACTAATAAATACTTTCTCTATGGATTTCTCGAGACATAAACAATGTTTTAATCGAAAATAAGTTGTAATGTCACTGTCAACAGATCAAATAGGTTCATGGCGTATCTAACGTCTAAGTTGACGTAAACTTGGCATTATCAGTTACTCAGCGGAAATGTCTAAAGTAAGGATGTTTAGAGGCCAATTTATAATAAACAATCCTTTGTTACAGATCATTTATCTGGACCAGAATGCCACTTGGCTGCTGACATCTGACAGAATACGTCGTACCGAGGCATAAGACTCCTTTTTATATTTGATAATGGCATCAATGAAATCATGTGTGTGGACCGCTGTTGGCGTGTTGTGTGTTTTGGGGCAAATATTGGGCTTGGACAATGGTTTGGCATTGACTCCGCCGATGGGATGGCTCGCGTGGGAACGCTTCAGGTGTAACACAGATTGCAAGAATGATCCTGATAATTGTATAAGGTGAGACTATTGAATCACAATCATAATATATAATCATTTTGTTGGATAAAATTTCCTACGTACTTGAAAAGAGTTGGCCCGTCACTTGTCCCGGATTGCAAGTAAATTTTTATTCGAAGTAATCGAAGTTTCTTCTATTCACGGACCTTTCTAATGCCATAATAATAATAAGTCAAAAATATTTTCTTTTATTAAAGAAACAGTTATATCTTTAAATGTACTACGACATTATTTCCAAAACCTTTCAATGTAATTTGAGCTTCGTTTCTCTTATTTTGTCTTATTGAGCTTCAACTTCCAGCGACCGCCTGTTCCGAACGATGACTGATATCCTGGTCTCCGAGGGCTACGCAGCAGCTGGTTACGAATATATTAACGTGGATGACTGCTGGCCTGAGAGGGAAAGGGACCCTCGTGGTCGATTGGTACCAGACAGAGAACGTTTCCCGTATGGCATGAAGAGTTTGGCCGATTACGTAAGTACATGTATTTATAATATCGTATAGTTGGAGTAATAGAATGTTAACGATATTTTTGTATGGGAAACTATGCGCGTATTTGACTTTAGAAACTTACGATCTTGCTGTATAACACATATACTACTAATCGATATTTTTTTTAAATAAGTGTAAATGTATGGCTAACCGCCATATCATTTTGTATGAGGATTTGATATTTTAAAAGAGTACCGAGAGTTTTTTTACGCCGGCTTTTTCTCTCGGCATGCACCCTCTGTCTTCTTTGCCGATCAGTAGGGATATCTACCGATTCCAATTTAATGACGTGGAATAAGTGATACCTATATCTTATATTCCATAATAAACATTTTATTTTATGAAATAGAGATAACAGGGAATTCTTTTAGCTACTCGTCTTTAGCGATTCGACATTTAGAATTGGAATAAGATTGAACTCGTCTCCATAAGTGATAGCCAAAGCGTGCCTTCCGAAAGGGGCAAATGCTTAATTAAAATGGCAAGCAAATAAGCTATTATTAAAATAAAGATTTTACATTGTTTTACTAACATTAACGAAATATTATATTTTATATACAATTAAGGTTATATACAACAAATAATTGTATAATTTAGGATATAATATATTAACAGATATTAAACAACTTTAAGGCGGTTTATTGTATATAAATTATTAATTAATTTTAATTACCTTGATTTTGGCCTTTGCGACACAAATATAACATCCTTGGTAAATATTTCCTACATTATTTTAAACAAATATATTGGTAATATAATAGAATTAGACTCGATATAACATTTTTATAAATCTTGTTACAATATCTAACGATTTCATTATTTGAGAGAAATCTTCTATTTGTTCCAAATCCTCTGAGAATTTAGTAAGCTTTCACTAAATTTGGAACTTTAATTTGATCAAAATGCTTTACTACATTGTATACGCTATAGGGCTAGCATTTCAAATAAAATAAGTTGCGACAGTAAATATTATATATAATTAGGCCGTATGTTATTGAATTAGTCCAGTTAATATCATACTCACATTCAGTTTTAATTCTAAATTGAATGGCACCATGGATAAAGTATAAAAAAATGGCGCTTCAAACTTCTTGGTCTGGCGCTCTGATTTTTGTATCTGTTTTGTGATTTTAAATAGGCATGTAGGTGTTTAGCCTTCTTTGCCTGACACACGCCGCTGGGTCTAAATCATGTCGATTATCATGATGTTTGCCTTTACCATTAATGCGAGTGGTAAATGCGCACATAGACAGCCATCCTATATAAAAATGTAGAATAATAATACAAAATTGTATATTCCGTCCCATCGCTTCGAATAGAATTAACATATTATACTTTCTATAGCCTTCATAGTATTGATACAAATGTCATAGAAATCTGACACCTAGAGTAACAGTTATTCATTGCTCCGTTGCCAACCCTACATTCCGTGCATTCGTATGTGAGACAAGTAATTGTATTGCGTGTCTCACTATCTCTATATCTCCGTGACGACATCATTATACACAGAATAAATCACTTTTTAGCTCAATTTCAATGACATAACGCTAGGACGTTGATCTGGATGCCTTTTGTCGTGGTAATTGTTAATCTTCGGAATAACACGCGTTACCAAATAAGATAATTCATTTATGTTTTATTTATTTGTTGATGATTGCGATGATTTGTTCTCGGAATTGGTAGAAATAAAATCGTTTTATAAGAGAGAACTTCTTATATATAATCATCTTCATTTACGATAATTTGTTTATGATCGTGACAAATGCAAGTAATTAAAATTAGACAGCTGTCATAATTGATATATTCTAACACGACAGATCTATTGAAATAGATATTGTTAGTAATATAGACAACATACTACTAGATTGAATTGTGTAAAAGTGTATTTAAAAATACTTTTTTAAACTCGTTTTTTTTGTTTAGATTTTTTATTATTTTATTGTCCATGGTTAAAAAGATTATTTTTTTATTGTTTGTGATGGCCACGAGTGGTGCAATAAAAATAAAACGACATGTATATATTATGATGTTGCGGAGATTCTTAAAACACGTGATTTCTCTGGCGGTTTTTATGTACAAATACATAATTAGCAATCTTGTTTTTGAAATATTTTTAAAGCTATTACCATATTAACTTTTATCTAACAAATATATATTTACATAGTAGGAAATAGAGCCTAATTTACTTTTATTACGAATTATTTTAATATATTTTAATTATCATATATTTTCGAGTCAGTTGAAAAAAAATTGACAATTTTATTGTTCATGTTAAAAAAAATGTTTTCTTGCCCCTTTGCTTTATAAACATTATATACTTAATGAATCGTAGTGATTATACATTGTAATTACTGTAACTTAAATTAATAAACGTGCTTAGAGGGATTCGGGACTTATATTTAACTAAGAGGTAACTACGGAAGAAGAAGTTTACTTATTAAGGTCCATAACTACTAATATATATTTGTGAGGAATATCCCGTAAATTTCATAGGTTATAAATTAACTCATACCAAAACATAGTCTCAGGAATCTGTAGTCTTCTTCATTTCGTGTTCATAACACGATTTAGTCAGTTGTACAGGTTGGAGATTAATCATTATACACGCATGTTTTGTACGAGAAAGTGATCGGTGAAAATGAAAATATTCGCTCGGGTTTATTTTGATTGTTGTATCTTTGTCTAACGTTCTTAAAGTTTTTTTATCGTCCATACTAAATCTGGATTTAAGAAAAACGTGTTATATTTTTAAAAAATCTTGTGAGTTTAAAATCAAATGTCAAACTTGAGAACGTGGTCAGGTAACGTGTGTGAAATAATTAGTCTTCGGCTAAAATCGCATTACATTTTGGGACGAGTTTAAACTTGAAGTATTTCAAACATTGTAAAGACACTCGGAGCTTTTTGACTCCCTTGGCATCTCCAGTGCAGAATGAGCTCTATTAAAAATGTACCTTCACCAATAGGTGCATCTCGTGTGATTCGT
The DNA here is from genome assembly GCF_905147105.1 of Pieris brassicae. NCBI lineage: Eukaryota > Metazoa > Arthropoda > Insecta > Lepidoptera > Pieridae > Pieris > Pieris brassicae. The sequence goes on from NC_059665.1 coordinate 14,017,320, forward strand.
GACGCAGCAATCTCTCGGACTAAAAATCTTTAACCTCTACCTTCGAGTCACAGTACACCGACTACACTCACGATTATACAACATACGATGTCCCGATTTGAAGTAGTTTTTCCTGTAATCACGCTCGTGACAATGTCTGTACCTTTTTGCCTATTGTTATCAACTCTCACGCGTATCAAAGTAGAAATTGTATTACGACATCGAAGCTTTTGTCCATTCAAACTTCTTGTTTACTTTTTAGCGATTCTTTGAATGATTTGTGGACACTTTCTAGGGCATAGATGATATCCGCGTTCGGCTTGACTATACATTACCTGTATTGTATATAAGAAGTTCAGCAATACTTATCGCTGTGAAATTTTAGGTACTTGTTATTAAAGTGTTGGCTTAGTTGCTTCAGCGTGCGACTCTCATTCCTGAGGTCGTAGGTTCGATCCCTGGCTGTGCACCAATGGAGTTATTTCTATGTGCGCATTTAACATTCGCTCGAACGGTGAAGGAAAACATCGTGTGGAAACCGGTTTTCTTTAGACCTAAAAAGTCGACGGCGTGTGTCAAGCACTGGAGGCTGATCACTTACTTGGGTATTAGATTGGCAAATGGTCGTGAAACAGATTCAGTAATCTAAGGCCCAGAACCAATTAGGGTTGTAGCGCTACTGATTTATTTTCGATTTAAAAACGACAATTTTCTAGAACATGTTCTATAGGGTAAACTGTTACAAAATTATCATAGTATAGAAGAAACGTTGTATGTCAGAGCATTGTTTTCTATTGAAATTTCTCTAATACATGCATTTATAGCAGTAACAAGTTATTATTGTTTACAGTTTACGACCGTTGCAGATTAAAGTCAGTTCGATAGACGCAATGCTAGTTCTGATCTATAATAATAAAATAATTATACCCAAATTAGAAGAAGTCTGAGTCGACAAAATGTTTAATTGCATTTGAAGTACTTTATAATTTCTTGAACAGTCAGTGAATTCATTCAAAGCGACTTTAGCGAATTTTGCTTCATTGCTATTTAAATTCACAATTAACTCAATGTTTGCAGACGGAAGTTTACTGTTATGATTTAATGCTAATGAGTAGAAAGTTTGTATGTCAAGTTCAGGAGGTTATCTCAGACGTCGGAAGTGGCATTGATGAGTGTTGTACGTGCGACACACAAACACGTGTTTACTAATATTAGTAAACATAGTGTATTAATGAAATTAAATTAAAGAAAAATGCTAAGTAACTAGTTCAAAAAGTATAGGTTAGATTTTTGAATACATAGGTACCAGGCATATCAGGCACGCGATCAGGCAGATCTGTCGCCGAGGAGGTTGAGAGCAGGATCAAATCTCCCCTTTTCGTCAAATGGGACCTAAACTTAAGTTAGATTAAACTTGGTGTTTCCCGCCCGGGCGACAACTACTCCAGAAATATCCTCATGATATTTATGGACATAAGATTAGTTTTATAGCTAATTATTTTGATGTCTCTTCACGGAAGTAGAATATTCGGAAGAGTTTCATTTTCATCTTCCACAAGGTACCTAAGGTAAGGTGTGGCAAAGAATCTCTGATACCGTTTGTGTACAGAGTATATGTAGGAAAGCAATTTTGTTGCATTTGTTCTCGGATAAAACGTTAAAATATTATGTATTTTTACCGTACGCCAGTGTAGGTTGCAAGCAGTTGCAGGTGACCATGGGCGGATCACTTTATTTAACGTCACCCGCCTTCATCGTGTCTCATGTCCCATAAAAATGGTTTTAGTTATTGTTTATTTGTATATTTTTGTATTGGTCAAAAATGTCTCTTACTGAGGATAATGTTGACTTTTAATGTGTTTCGTGTAATATTATTTTTATTAAAAATATACGTCTAACGGTACAAGTTGTTGTCAATGTATCTTAGTAACTCGGTTAAATTACGGCTCATTACTTTCACAGAATGCGGTAGGCGCTGTCAACGCTAAATCATCTATTATATTACTGACGCGGCTTATTCACTTAACATTTTGATTATTTCCTTAGATTACATTTATAATCATTACTTCGTTGTATGTTTCATAATTTATTATTAAAATAAAATATTTTTAAGTTTAGGCTTATTATCATTATTAGGACCATGAATCGAGATTATTATATCTTAGGTATAGTATCGGGTGACATGACGTAAACATAAGAATCACTAGTCGCGGTTCCTTAAAGTGCGAATTCTGTATTTGTTTCTATAATTTATAAGCACCGAACATGTGGATTTTAAATAAATTTGCTTGGAATAAACCAACGAGTTACAAATATACTCATTTGTTCGTTAATGCGCTACTAACATGAAATTATTTACAAACAAAAGCTTTACTAACACTTTGACATTAATTGTCAAGCATGGATTTAGAATTTACGTTGAACGAGTACAGATAAAAATTAAAGTAAAAAAAAACAAGTGACAGTTAAAAGCTTTCTCGATTTTACGAAAGTTATGAAAGCTGAGTTTCCAATTTTAAAAGTATCTAAAAATTACTTGCCATATATTTATTTTTAATTCAAGACAATTCACGTTTATTTCTTTGACCCGGCACGCCTTTTCAAACCTGGTAACACACTTTCCCGCCAGACACAAATCGGCCATAGCGAATATTACAGATCTACAATCATTTTAAAATTATGCTTGGAAGATAGGAAATCACATTTATGGAGACTTTCTTTATCTATTTCTAGGTTACGATTATTCAATGCAATTCAAAGGCGGAATGCATATTTAGGTACGCTCTAGAAAACTTATTTCCCTTCCCTCTCTACATCTTAAAATTTGTTAGAAAAGTCTCAATTATTGTAGCTATGGATTTTTTAATTAAATAAGACAATTGACTGACTAATACGACAATTGCCATAATTCTTCGTGACTCGATCGATTACTTCATAAATGACAACCCCGTCGCGTTGTTCACGTGATTAAATTATCAATTAAATCACGACAAGTACCTACCACGTAAACTATTTAGATTTGTAATATACGTATAATATAAGCAAGGAGACATTTATTTAAATAATTATTTCGGCACGAAGCTGAAGTCTGAGGAGAGACATTTCGGTCCAAACAAATGAAAATCTAAACAATAATTAGTAAACTGTGTTCTTTTATTAATGCCAAATGCAGCTAGATTATTAGAATTTTTAGCATATCTATGTATAAATTGCAAGCAAATGGAATTTACAATTTTTGAATAGTAATATTAAAATTAATTATGCTCAATATGTTTCGCAGTAAAGTCATTAAATACATTGCAGTTTTAAATATTTTTGCAGTCGCTCAAATCAAATTTGAGTCATAATGAAGCATGAGAACTCACGTCAGAACTACGTGCGCTTACGCATTGAAATGCGATCAGACCGATAAAAAGGCCTATAATGCGCTTGATCATCTGTATTCAAGTCTAGTCATTATTCGAATCATACATTTAGTGTCTTCGGTATTTTTATTTGATCTATTAAATATTAATATTAAACACTATATGACACAGATTATACATTGCATGTGTATGTAAACATTATAAAAAATGTCATATTTATTAGACATATTTGGTTTTTACAATTAAAAAAATATTTTATATATTGAATAATTTATACGTATAACTCCTGTAATAATGACAGTCTCCCCAAAATACCGTAAAAATAAGAAAAATTGTTTTTTGACTCAAATTGGACCTATTTCTATCATTATCTCAGTCTATATAGAGGATATAGGCTATATTTATTCGAAAAATATATTAACAATAGAAATTCAGGCGTGTGAGGCCGTGGCTTTGATAAATGGTCATGATAAGAACAAATTAACATGTTAATAAAGTTATCTAATCGTCGCTTAATATCAATAAAAGTAGTGCAGTGGTATTTCTCTGAAAGCGTAACAAACACAGCATTGTTTTCACTTTCATACTCTTAGCGATTGCTAAAGTAAATAGTCTTAGAATTTTAAATGTAGGTCAATGGTTTTCGTGTATATACATTATATATATAGTATTTTTATATACTGATCTATGATTGTGAAACTCCGAATTATGGTCTTTATAAACGAAAGTTTTGATAGGTAGAATGATAAAGCTTCAAAAGCAATTGTAATTACTTTAACAATTATAATTTACTGAACAATAGTTTATTTGATTCTATGATATAATAACGCGCCATTTTTCACAACTGCTTGATAGCTATTTGTGTTAATGTCTCATAAAATTTAAAAACAATTATTACTTGAATTAAGTTTGGTGGCGGTTGTTGTATGGATATGTTCAAATAAAACACTTTGTTTAAAGCTGGATAACAACTGGCTTTATTTGTTTAAAACATGAGCCTATAACTAATATAACATTAGGGATAGGAGAGTAGGAGAACTGGTATAAGAACTGGCAGTAAATGTAAAATTAGAAGCATTTCATGTATATTTCTTTTTGACGTTCATAAGTGTTACCTATATGAATAAATGATTTTTGATTTTGCCTTTGGTAGTGGGGTGCGATGCTGGATTGACTAAAGACTAACTTGACTTATTGAAGAGTTCGTAAATCTTAGTGACACTTATGGTATTGGACATTATCGGAAACGAGATTATTAAATAACAATGTATGAGTGCGGTAAAAAGTAAAGGGCTCATTTTGCCTTCAAGTATGCGATGATTTCTTACATTTTGTTTACGCTTTTACTTATTTACAAAAATATATATATGAAACTTAACTAATGTTAATGTACATAACTCTAGTAACACTATTTTCTTAACGTAACGTACGTCTCTGTAACGTACTCCTGTCATATGTTTTCGTTAAAATATTTGCCAGCTTTAGCTTAGCGTTAAACATAGACACACAGTCTTATACCCATAAATACGTAAACGTGACAAGTAAAAAATATTCAAACATAACAAATAAAAGTTTTGAATTATAATTTAAGTGTGTCCTAATTAAAACAAATCGTAAATGGTATTAGTAACAAGTTAACTAAGACAATAAATAACTCGAGCGAAAATGAATATTTTGACAGTTCAATGTCAGCAGCGTGAGAAAAACTGAACATTCATTTGAACCAGAGCAAAGCTGAAGGTTGTATCAAGATGAGCGCGGGTATTGGGTTTCGTATATTAATTTATTATATTGTATAATTTTAGGTTTTTTTTTATACATGAGTAAGTATTACTTTGATAGTTGCTGTAAGCATATAAATATACACTTAGCCGCGTCTATAGTCAAAGGTATTAATAACATTTTATTAATGAATCACTTGCACAGAGAAAGCTACGTTAAGCATGACTCCCGGATGTCAAAAACGTATTAAATTTATCGTACAGGAGTCATAAGTCCCGCATTAAAATCTAGGAGTTTTTCATCGCAATGACAGTAATGTTATTTTTACATAAATACGTGAGAATGTCTTTAATGATATAACAATGCAAACGGTTAAATAAAACACAACATAATAACTTAAATTAAAAATCGGGCTACGGTCAGTCCTCCCGTCTTTTTAAATTAGGGTTTTAATTTTTTTTATTACGTAGGCCTGTAGGTATACCAGAAATATAATACAAAATAAGTAACAAAATGTATTTATGGTTGTTTACATTTGACTAATGATAATATTTGATTAGCTTAAACTGTCAACTATTCTTCGTTACTTTAATCTGTGGTCTTTAATCCTGTCAGTGTACAAAAATCCTATTGTTAGGTATGAACACTTAATAGTTTTACTTAATATTCTCCACGTTTATTGAGTTGTTTGTTTTCTCTACTTTAACGGAATTCTAAAGCAAGCAGGTCAAGTTCAAGAAGAAACTCATTGATGCTTTTAACGAACAGTGTTTCGTTATTTCCGCAACTGCAAAATACGTCAAGGCTGTTTTCGTACTAATCAAACTACTATTCATAATTGCTATATACATTTTAAATCAAAATTTACGCAATCGCAGTGAGAAAGGAGAACAGTGAGAGTTTTTAAGAGTTTTAACAAAAATTGGGGATAAAATATAGACTAAATTAATTATCTATTTGTTTATTTCGTCGCAAAAATCAGTATAATAATTAAATAATTAGAAGGGCCTTCTAACTAATAACCTTAACACTTTTGGGCGCTCTCTTCCTAGCAACCTTTAAGGGGAAATGGGCCGTTCCAGTAATACGTAAATTGCAGTAGGATCTGCTTAGGTAATTGAATGGCTCCAAATTAAATAAAATAAGAGGAGACCAAGAAATGTAAATCTACATGATATACATATTTAATTAAACATAAAGAAATTAGAATTATATTCTTCAATTTATGTTAGTTCTATTTCATTAAACAATGCTTTAACTTAAATAATCATATATTTTATATATCAGGTTTTTATGCTTACATTATCACGTACGTTATTCAATTGTTTTAGAATGTTAATTGTGATACGCCTAAGTACAGCCTATTCTTTCAATTCTTCATTCTAAAGCTTTTTTAATCACTCCGACCGCAATCTCATTATATCACAATGATTATTTCGACACAATCCCTGTATGTGAACTGTGAACAATACATAACAATAACACATAGAACTAGAACCATAGTGTAGAGAATACAGTAGTTAATATCTTTTTGAAATAGAACGTTACTGAGAGATTAGTTTAATAGAATTGATGATCTGTGTTTTATATTCTTGATAAATATTTATTTCGGCTTAGTTATGTTATAAATTATGAAAACTTATACAACTTTTGCTTTATATTAATTAAATTGTAAGTACATTATATTGGTAGAACTTAGTGTCGCCCATATAACAAAAAAAATATAATCTTTCTAATATTTTTAGTAGGTTGTTGGTATAGTTGTTCTGTGACATTTCTATAGTTGAAATACTTCAACATTTTGTGATCTGTGACCTTCGCGTAAGGATCTGCGTGGGAACGCCTATGTCGTGTTATGTTAAACAAAAGATATCATGGCAATATTAATTCAGTATAATTGTCATATCATGAAATATATTAATATTTAAATTAATCCTTTTAGCATTAATTGTGTTTGTTTAGACATATTATGCACGATTTTTGTATAAGGAACTATGTATACTAGAATATATTAAGAAGTTTGACAGGTATATGTGACCTCAAAGTTGTGATGGTACGTTCAAATAATAACTGTGCCCCAGCTTCACTATGTGCAATCAACATTTGTTTCAATGATTAACATCGCGAGGATGATTGTTGACACTTGTCATATAACACTTCGACTTGCTTTCTTTAAAGATAACAACGCTCAGGATTTTTATCTGATATTAAGGGATGCTCTTACTATACGACTGTGTGTTACGGGTCTTTTACGAGTTTCGGTCTGTAGTTGATGGTCTAAATATGACTCCCGTATTGATTTGAAGTTCGATTGGCAGCTAGTATTGCAGAACCTGAAAAAATGTTTTAGGTTTCCGTGCAATCATAATTTTATTGGCGTACATCTTCATTTTGTGGAACCAGCTGACAAACTAGATTTTTATGAATCGATACAACTTACAGGTCTTCAAATTCACAAGCCTAATCCTTTGCTGCATAATCGTATGATTGTCAAACTCTGTACTGGGGACTAGTCTGAAGTACGTTCTTACTGGCATTGGTTGTTAAAGGATGGGAGTGTTCTTAAGTATTTATTCAAGACCGTTATTTATGTGTCAGTAATATAAACGAGACGGTAGAGGAAGTCATTACAAGTTGCCACAGTGGCACATTTCGAAACGATTTGATCCAACCACAGTTTATGCCATATTCAGTAACTCATATTATTAAGTGAATACATGAATTAAATATATTCTTGGAAGTGATTAAATGATTGCTGATGAAGACAACTGGAAATAAACTCTCATGTATATGAGAACGGGCCACTGTCTCCTTAATAAACTTCTCTTTTTCTTTCTCACACAAAGTCACACACGTAGTCCTGGAATGTGTGGCTGTGGTTTCTATATATATATGACAAAAATAAGGTGAAATTTTTAAGACATTTAAAGTTTGTTAAAATACACAAACTTCTCTGTATTCTATTTTATTCAATGGATAAGTTAAAATCACGCAACACGTTTACGACAAGGAAAAAAATTTTTAATTGTGATTTTCTGATGTCTCTAACGAGTATTACGACGTATGAATCTGTTTTACAAATATATGCCTATAAAGGACTGTGTTGGATTACTGTCCGGATTCACGCTACATTGCAAACACTTTCCCACGCAGTAGGCTTCTGCAATAAAATCACGACTTGATGCTTCTATAAAACAGTAAACCATGTACCTAGAACTGTGTCGAAATTAATGTAACTACGAGGATTGTGACACCTAACTACTTGTTGTTTTTTTAAATTGGTTCATTCTGTTCTACATTTAAAAGCGAATTGTAACGATGTATTTATGAGTAGCAAAATAAATCAAACTATGACGTCGTTCATACGAAACTTTAGATTGTAATAATGATTAAAATCTACTTCGTTCATAAAGTTAAAGTAAAGGGTCTGAAAATATTTTCTCAATCGATGTTTATTTATTTTGATAAGGCAACAATATAGTGTCACTTTAGTTTATTAATGTTTTTTATTCGGTCATTTATGTTGATCTGATGTCCTTATACATACCTTATATCCGTTAATCTTTTAGACTTACTTTTAATATTGAAACATTACGATGTTCCCGAGTACTAAAACTATTTTATTGATTTTAACCATATTCAGCTTAAAATGTCTCTATTATGACAAAATATTTATTTATTATTATACATCAGAACAATTTCTACGTATATTAACAAACCAAATATTATAGAATTAACCTTATAAATTGACATTAACTACTGACGTAATTACTATATTAAGCTGTTATGCAGCTTAACCTTAATCTTAGTCAAGACAAAGGAAATAACTATTTATTAAAAGTAACTCATATACATTGTTAAGAGAGATTGTAAGTGTTAAGATTTTTAGTGACCCTTAAAAACTTTGGAGTTTACATGTAATGTCTCTCGATTTAACTACGAACTCCGTAAAGCGTCGAAATCAATCGGTTTTAGTTGGTTCCATACACTCAAACCCACTCTCAATAACTACAAAAATTTAGTAATAAAGTACTTTTTAAGTTGCTTGCTCTTTTGTCGCTCTATTATCCTAGCCCGCAAGAAAACTCGACTGTCGGGATCATGCTTACGAACTTTAATAAATAAGTTCTTCTGTTTACAAATTGGGACTACTTTCACGAGTACACTGTTGTTGACCATGACTAATAAGTAGGAGTCATGGCTTATCTATACGTTTTCTTCTCTCCATTTACCGACTCTATAATGCAATAAATGCATATTCCCTTCAGTGTCGTTATATATAATTTACACTGTATTTAATACTGTTCTCAGAGCGCCAAGCAATGGTGTTTTAAAACAGGAATTTTCATAATTTGTCAGGAGTATTCCAAGTAACTTTTCTTGTAAAACATTAAATGAATGTTTATTAATAAAATTAACTTTGACATATTTTCAATATTTTAAAGTGCATATTCTCATCACAACGTTACATTATTGATGTCTTTTTGAGAAATATTTTAATTTTAGATAGATAAATAAATTACTTTAATAAAAAATGGGCTCAACTCAGTGTTAACTTGCGTATATGCTTACTTGCTGCAACACTGATTTTTAAAGCCCATACGTAGTGTAATAGCTCTATACACACAAAAAATGTTGTATAAACCAATGACTTACGAATTTTAGAATATTATAGGTCATATATGTAATATTATACGTCAGTTTTAAAATAACAATAAATAATAATAAACTTTCAAACGCGGTAAAACAATGATATTTTTATTAAGACCAACAAAAAATTGTCTATAATCTAACCTTCGAATTTCCGTATCACTGAGTAATAAAAAACAATCTCTAAGTGATATAGATTTTTTGCTTTATTGTTTTGTAATTTTGACAATGATAATCGATTATCTAACATTGAACAATTGTTATTCCATGGTTAATCCAATGAATAGTTATAAAAAATTCTGAATACAAAGCATTATTCGCCTTTTCACTTTTTATCTATTGACAACGGACGAAGAATTAATTTATGAGTTAACATTGATGGAAAGAAGAATACTAGTAGTTGGTTTACTTAAATGGAAATTTATTACATTATTTTGAATACACTACAGGAAATAGGTTAGCTAGGAGATGAGGATATTTTTGAGTAGTTCTATCTTCAAAGTAATTGTGTAAACGAAATATGTTATATGTATTATATCTTTGGCGACAATTTCTGTACTTCTATTATTATATGCCTCATGTATTTTAAAGCACAAATAAGAATTTAATTATGTATATATATCTATTTAGTGTTGTTTATAAACAGAATACAAGATTCTTTTTTAATTTCAGGTACACAGCAAAGGACTGAAGTTTGGTATCTATGAAGATTATGGTAACTTTACTTGTGCCGGATATCCGGGTGTCGTCGGCCATCTTGCTGGAGGTAATATTTAAAGACACATTACCTTAATGATAGTGCTACAAAGTTGTATTGTGTGATATGCTCGTCTATGTTTCAGCAGTACTGAGTATTTTTTCTTATAATATTGTTATGTGTTGAAACTCCTGCAGTTGTAGGTTACATTTTTGGCAACAATGGACTTTATGTCTATGTGAGCTGTTTTGTTAACAATTGCTGCGTACGGTGAAGGAAACATCGTGAGGAAACCGGTATGCCTTATACTCAAAGAAAGGGAACCGTCTGTAAGGCACAGAGGCTAATCAATTCCTTGCTTATCAACAAAAAAATATCACGAAACAGATAGAGAAATGCAACTGTTTTTTAAGATAAAATCCACATTAATAATTAGTAAGCGTCGATATTTCGCGTCCTTTAAATCAAGCTTAATTGACGGTAATTTTATTGGTAAAGCTATTGTTTGGTCCACACACGCAGTTCAGCAATAGCAAACACTTTATTGGACCAATCATGAAATATACATATTGCCCTTTGGAGCAAAAAAGTAATTGTTTATTTACATATTTCGTAAGTTTATTTACGACTATTATAATAACATTACAAAATGCCAATCCCCTGTCATGAACCCAGTCTTACCTCAATCTTATAATGTAATTTACATTTAATCTTCGATACTGTACACTTGTACCGCATACATATGCATTACGAGTTTACACACGCGACTTCGGCAAGAATTTTACTAGATAGACATAGTCTTTGCTTATTGTCGCCCTTAGTGGTAATTTTAATAGGCACCAAAGTAACTGTTATGATAAAAATACATCCAGTAGCAAACATGGTCCTGACTTTAGTTCACGTATGAAGACGCCTTTTCTACCTCTAAGTACTAAGAGCTTAACCATAGGATCACGGTGTGATTCTAAAAAAACTGAGCACTGAAACCCCACTAATACGCTAAAAAAATATTAATGGAAGGCATCATTTGTTCTATCTCGTGCCTCTTTACAGAATAGAAGACTTCAACAAACAAGTTAAATGAAATAAAAACAATTTTGTTTGTCATAAGAAGTTTTAAAAATTGAACTTTTTCTTACTGCAATGGCACTCTTGACTCTCCCATTTTTTTCATCAACTCAAGACAGCTTCAATGTAGTTTTGTTTGGATTTCCATGATTTTTGCTCTTGGATACTTATATTTTAATATAATATAGTAAAAAAATCGCCATACCATCCTCATTCTTCCCTTTAGTTTGCGGAAATTAATAAATATGTGTTTGTTGTTTCTTTAGGAACTTTAGTTTAGTTAGGAAGTTGCATATTGATCAATAGATGCTAATGAGTTGATGACGATCACTTAAACTAGCAATTATATAAACGCGGTAATTAACCTATTAAAGGTTGCTACTAAATGTCACAAAATAGTAGTTGAAACAAAACTCTATTGGATTTTTAATTCCTATCGAGGAATAAAAACTCACGGGGCTAAACAGATAGACTCCATGTAAAAAATTAATCGGTCTTATTGTTTCGTTTTAATTAAAGCACTTATCTTATTCTTTTCATCATAGCGCTAACACAATATGACAGAAAGAGACGAAACAGAAATTTAATTAAAATATTCCAATAAGCTTATAGCAATGTACAATTGAGATGTTATATTTAGAATTTGATCTCCCATTACATCTGAATGTATGGGGCAGACATATCTGTGTCCTTATTTTTTTAAGGCAAGAAGATGTAATTCTTATTTCTGCAGCTGCCCGTGAATTCATGTACGTTAGCCGCTATTGTATGACAATTTTTTTTTAAACATATTACTATGTAGATCGATGGCTCTTCTTGTTCGATTCCCACCATAAAAATTCAGAGTTGAGAAGTATTCATAAATAAATATTGGTAAAATCAAGGCCGTCGCGTTCTAATTCTGATGTCTATCCTATGTTATACATTTCCTTGCTTTGTCTGAAGGTTATGTCAAGTAACTACTATGTTACTTTCAATAGCAACTATTTTTCAGACCACGTAAGTCTAAGTTTGCGTTACCACGCAATATGGATGTTGAAATTTATAACATACTTGAGTTCTAGTACGAGCTAAGACTCGTTTCTACAATCTAAATCCAATCTTACCTTTAGAGTAGACACTTAACGCGAACCATGACTCTCAAATGTCAAATTCCAATAACTTTTTGACATTCTGGACTGAGACTCGACTCTGAATTGTCACTAGGTACTTGAAGGTTATCGTTTTTTGTGAGGAAAATATAGCATAACTATTGAGATATTTAAATTGGTGTTGGTTACAGAGTACGGGGGCTGATTCCTGAGTTAACACCTTGACACAATTGGCAGGTGTAGTGAACGCATTAAAGTTACCAAATATGCAACGATATGTCGTATCATATTAGCGTATTAAATTACATTTATAGTCGCGAACTAGATTAGATTTTTTTTAGTCGATTTTGACAGACCACACAGAACGTATACCAGATACGTGTACACCAGATACACTATTTTTGGCGATTGATGTATTGCATATTTAGGGCTTATAAATTCTACTGGATTTTGTTTAGAATTATAGAACGAAATGACAGGGAACTACTTCAGAAATAAGATTTCAAAATAGTTTAAGATAGCCCTTATTTTGTTGTATGATACAAAATACTACCAAAATTGAAACAATGTACAGTTTGGCCTTCATTGTTTACGGCTACTTGTGTGCTGCAAGAAATGTTTGCAGTAAAATTTTATAAAATTCTTTCACGCACAAAACGTAGTGCGATTGTACATTAGATTAACAAAGCCACGGTTTATAATCAATAAAACCTACGATAATTAACATACAGATCCATAAAAACAAAAGAAATTATAAAAATGTCAGCCATACATATGATATTGAATTATATTTTCTGTATGTAGGTTTTAACATTCCCCCGTAAAAAAATATAAAAAATGCAAAAAGAGCGGAGTAAATTGGAAAAGGTTAACAGTGTAAATTTTTTTATAGTGTAAACTACTTGAAATGAAATTATCCGATTTTGGTTTGCTACTTGAAAATAAAAATTAAATGAAAATTGTCAGATCATTCAACGTCGCTTAATCGAATTTAGTTTTGTGTTTTTTAATATTAAATCTACATTAATAAAACTATTACTATATTTCTAGATGCGGCAACCTTCGCAGCATGGGGCGTAGACTACGTTAAGCTGGATGGATGCTACGCTCTCCCAGCTGATATGGACCACGGATACCCGGACTTTGGGAGGCAATTGAACGCAACTGGTAGACAAATGGTCTACTCGTGCAGTTGGCCAGTCTACCAGATATACGCCGGCTTACAGGTATAGAAAAAATTTATTTATTTTTTCAATGAGCGACGTCTTATCACATTAAATATGATGTTTTACACTTAAAGATATTACAATAATTCGGGAACTATCATTTATCCACATTTTTGTTAGTGAGAAACGCCTAATGCTAAATAAACTTAAAACATTATTTTACTAATTGTAAGGAGGTTAACACTTTATGAGTAAATTTTTAACTTCTACAGCGTATTAATCGTGAACTAAAGTTAGTATGAGGGATGTAAAACAAAAGACGAAAGAATTGCTCATTTGTGAATGGTCAAAACAGAGATTGAAGAATATTTTCGGGCAGGCGTTAATAATAAGCGTGTTATATCTTGCATCACTAATTACTTAGGCCATAAAACTGAAACAAAGAAAAAAAATTGTATTGCAAATAACATTTATTAATTTTACACTATTAATTTAATACATAAATGTAAAACAATTTAAAATATTAGGTCCTTACATATGAAATTCGCGTTTTGTATGGCAGGAATAAAATTCGAATATTTTTAAATAAAATATATTTAATTAATCAAAGTATGAACCATTGTTTTCTATGCACTTTTGCCATCTCATAGGTAGTTCATTGATCCCTTTACTAAAAAAACCAGTCGGACGGGAATCAATAAAATCTGTGAAGGCGATTTGGACTGCCCCATCAGAATTAAATTTTTTCCCTTGCAAGAAGTTGTCCAAATTTCGATAAAAATGGTAATCTGTTGGAGCAAGGTCCGGGGAGTACGGAGGATGTCTTAGACATTCCAATTGAAGCTCTTCTAATTTGGTAGCCGTCTGTTGTGCAGTGTGTGGTCTAGCGTTGGCGTGAAGTAGCAGTGGCGTGGAGCGATTGACCAGCCTAGGTTGTTTAGCCGCTAGCTTTTCCATCATGGTTTGCAATTGCTATTAATAGACATCAGCTGTAATAGTCTGGCCAGATTTGAGAAAACTGCAATGAATAATACCGGCACTAGTCCACCAAACGCTTACAAGTAACTTTTTTTGGGTTAATTTTCGCTTGGGGCAGGATTTGGCTGGCTGGCCAGGATCCAACCATTGCGCTGAGCGCTTCCGATTATCGTAAAGAATCCATTTTTCATCACAGGTAATAATTCGGTTTAAAATACCTTCATTATTGTGCCGGTTCAGTAATGTAACGCAGCAGTCGACGCGCGTTCGCCGGTTTGCTTCAGTCAATTCGTGAGGTACCCGCCTTTCAAGCTTTTTAATCTTCCCAATTTGCTTCAAGTGAATTAAAACAGTTTTATCACTAACACCGCAGCCTGCAGCTAACTCGGACGTGGTTTGCGATGGATCCGCTTCCACAATAGCCTTCAATACTTCATTATCAACTTGGGTCTCAGGCCGTACACGGGGCTTGTTCTGCAAGTCCAAATTTCCAGAACGAAAACGTTGGAACCAAAAACGAACTGTGTTTTCTTTTGCAACATGACCGCCATACACATCATTCACCCTTCGAGTCGTTTCCGCAGCACTAGTGCCACGGCGGAACTCGTACTCGTAAATAATGCGATACTTTAAGTTTTCCATTTTGTAAAATGAGTGACGCAAACAGAAAAAAACAAATGAATGACGGTCATCGAAACATAAATACATGAGTAAATAGATGTACAAATTTGAATTTGAAATTCCTAACCAAAGTGGAGGTATTTGAGGTCAAAGTGGCCAGTACGACAAAACACCAATTTCATATATAAGAACCTAATATATCAATTTTAAAAGTAAAATTTTTTGAACAAAAAAACAATTTTTACGATTATTATTACTATACAATTATTTAAGATACTATACCCATTTTGAAAGATGTTAGTTATTTCAATTATAAATATGAATCAAAGCAATATAGGACCCCATTAAATGTTAATATACATTAGAAAAATATTTTAATTAAATTTGATCTAGGAGTTAAAGATATTGAATCTCAAACAAACAATTCAACTACGATCAAATATGCTTTTTAAAAGGTAGGTCAGTTCTACGACTAGATAATTCTGAAAAAATACAATAGTTCTAATACCATTTTCTATAGTTAAAGCATCGGGAAGCTATATGATGACGATGGAAGTGGTTTTAAACCGCTTTTTGTCATTTGCAATTTACTTTGCAATCAAATAATTACTATACCTTTCGCGTCATACATAAGTACTTACATTGAAACCGACTTTAAACTTCCTTGAATTGTAAAACACATTTACAAGAATTGTACCACGAAACGATTACAAAGCGAAGTTTTATTTAATCCTTTTGAATGATTAGACATTGGCTGAGAGATCGGATTAACTAGTAAACGTTAATTTTATAAGAATTTATAAATTTTTGTAAACACTTCTATGAAAGAAAAATGTACTAATGTACCTTGTTAGTTTTACTATATTTTTATTTATTTAAATGGTCGTTGTTTCTCGTCCTTGCTGTAGTCTCTGGCAGAATGACCAGCGCTATGGAACAACTCTGCTCCTCAGCATAATGCTGAGCCAGGGCCAATTCCAACCACAGCACACACGCACTACACAATTAAACCTTTTTCTTGAAAACAATTGTAATCTCTCTATTATTATTCTTTTTTATTTATTTTTATTTTTGATTATTGTTATTTTATGTGTTTCTGCGTGTGTGTTTTGTTAGTAATAAATGTTATGTCTATGTCTTATTTAAATTGTAAGTGACTCATTCAGACAAATGATACGCTGTTATCGGTAAGAATAATTTTCGAACATTGTTTACCGGTCCACCTGTCACCTCAATAACTAGGTAGACTATTTTTACTGGTTCATTAAAACGTCACACTGGATGCTAACATAGGTCAGATATAGCTAGCTATATAGATTTTTATTGATGTCCCGTAGGCTGGTTTGCGTGTGTTATAAAAAAATGTATCTAGGAATTGCTTAACAATAAAGAAAAAAATTTCAGCCAAATTTCTCATCGATAATCGAGCACTGCAACTTGTGGAGGAACTTCGACGATATTCAAGACTCGTGGGCCTCCGTCGAGTCTATCATAGACTATTACGGAAACCATCAGGACGTGATCGTGCCGAATGCAGGTCCCGGACATTGGAACGACCCGGACATGGTAAGTGGCCTTTTTACTACATCTCTTGGGTTCTTCAGATCCAATCTGTTATCAGCGGTAGTTAAATATAATGGGCTACCTAACCTTATAAGATTATAGCTTCCGTGCGTTGCATTTGTTTGACACAAGTCTTTCGAAAACAAAATTTCAAACCTTTAATCGATAATTTACTTCCGAACCCATTTGAATTAGAGTTCTTCAAGAAAAGAGCGTACCAATTGTTAATAGGCCGGCAACGCAATCGCGAGTCCTCAATTAATTTAAGTTATTCCTGAGAAAATATATATTTTTTCGGTGAGATTTGGAAGTTTTCTATGTAGAATGCTCTTTTCTAGAACAATAATTTAACTTAAACCAAGTTTTAAGAACTGTCAAACATTTTTTTGTAGTTTGATATACTTGACAGTGCTCAAGACGAGATTGCTCGGTATATGCCTTTAAATATAGGCCTGTTGTGTATAATATGGTAGCTCCATGTAAAGTACGTGAAGTAATTTTTTATAGAAAGCACTCAAATTTACTGATTGAGATATCATCCTAACTGTATGGTATTTTTACAGCTGATCATAGGCAATTTTGGTCTATCGTACGAACAGAGTAAGACCCAGTTTGCGATTTGGGCTATACTTGCCGCGCCTCTACTGATGAGTGTTGACCTGAGGACCATTCGGCCGGAGTACAAGGCGATCCTGCAGAATCGAAAGATCATCGACGTAGACCAGGACCCACTGGGCATACAGGGCAGAAGGATATACAAGGTGAGCAATTATGATTTATATATGCAAATATAAACAAAATTTTGGAAATTTTTAGTTAGTCATCATTTTTAATGCTGTGTAGTTTTCACATATTTAAGCAGATTTTTTTAAAAAGAATTTGTATGAGGTACCTACTGCATTTCTTAACATTGTTTTTCGATGGCCAAGACGAGAAGAATAATAACTTCAACACTGTTAGATATAATCAATAGATTTCGCGCAATTAAGTCGCATTTAAACACAGAGATAGAGAGAGAGATATATAAGTATATTCTAGAGCAATGATTTCCAACCTTTTTTGTACCATCACCTTTGCCTTTCAAAAATTCTTATTCCCATGTAACATTCAAAATGTTTAATATTAAAAATTTAATTCTTCACTTAAAAAAACTAAATTATTGGGAGAAATCACTAGTAAATTATCAAAACATATAATGAAAAACGTCAAGTCTATTTTCGAATTGCCCACTGGTAACAGTCATATTCATTCCCCTCGTGGGGCGTTGGCCCTACGTTGGAAAACACTGATTTAAAGAGATATCAAACAGTGTCATAGATCTTAAATACATAATATATAAATACTATGTATGTATGTTTGTAATGTCAATGGTAATAGACTACCATTTTAAACATGTATAAGTTACTATAAAATATTATATTTCAGCATCGAGGCATCGAAATTTGGTCCAGACCTATCTTACCTATCCAAGGCCAGTACTATTCATATGCCGTGGCGTTTGTCAATAGACGAACAGATGGGACACCTTCAGATGTCGCTGTCACTTTGAGGGAGCTGGGACTTAACAACCCCTCAGGCTACAGAGTTGAGGTATGCAAGCCTTATTTTACCGGATTTGTGATCAGATGGATGATGTAGGCAGATCAGCATAGTTGTTAAGCTAGCAAATCTTTTGTTGTGCACCAATAGTTGTGAACTTGAAGACCCATAGATGTTTTTTTTATTGTGCAAAAGGTGGGTAGGCTCGCGAGTGCGATACCAACCTTTTAAGGGCTAGTAAGTTTTTTTTAAAGTCCTTTCTTGATCAACATAAATACTTTTATAGGCTGGTGGCAAAGTGCTTTAAAATATGTATTATGTTTCCAATGCAGAAAATAAATGTCCGGCTCCTATATGAAATTTGATTCTAATAAAGCTAATAAAAAATAAGTCTAATATACCCCATTCAAACATTATATTAAAATAATGTACATAATGCCCACATGATTTAACAATGCATGTTTAGATTTGATATTATGAAAGATTTGTTTTTATGACTATGAGTGGAACTAGAAAACATATTAAAATTGAAAGTTTATAGAACGATAACCATTTACTTATCTATGCCCACTGTCCCATATGGAAACAGAATACAAGAATAGTATTTGCAATGCTTGATACGTTTTTAATTTACAGGATCTTTACGAGGACGTAGATTACGGAGTGCTTTCACCTCAAACCAAGATCAAAGTGAAAGTGAACCCCTCAGGTAGAAAGTGTCGCTTTTCTTTATATTCAAGGGTGCGGTATTAATATCTATGTATGTTTGTTGGGATGTGGCCTTGTAAGTATAATCTAACAAAAAACTACGAGTATTATAGTTTAAAAGTCGTTTCAATTATACATGCAAGTTTTTGATGGTTTTATTTTCATGGTCTTTTTTTTTTGAGTACATCTCGTAATATGACTTTTAGAACTCATAGTAGATAACAGCATTTTTACGACATGTAAATAATAAAGAAGTTAATTAATAACTGAAATACATATTTTATATAAGCCTATTACACTATATATCGCTTTAATACCTTTCTTGAAGAAAATAATTCTAAAATCAATATTCATTTCCGTTTTTCTATACAGGTGTCGTAATACTCCGAGCGGACGCGCAGCCATCGTTTGCATACAACGCAATACCCACAAGAACGCCCTATTCACCCCTCAATGACGTATTTAGACTTTCCAAATGATTGTAAATTCCAGTGTAAATCGCCATAAATCGTAAAAGGACAGACCAAACCAACATTTTTCTTTCACCATCGGGACTTTTTCATCGTCGAATAATCAAAGTATTGTATGATATTTTTAATCCAGGAAGATGTTTTATTTCCCGATTCCAAAAAAGTTATAAGTAAGTAAGATATATATGATGGCTTAATTATCTGACTTTAATATCCCTGAAATATTATTTCTGATTAATAAAATACTTAAATATCAATTACTAGACCTTAAAGGCAATGTAATTTTGGTTTATCTTTTTACGATTACAATAGAATCGACTACATTTTATACAACGCCATCATTCGGCGTTGAACCCAGTTGAAATCTAAATCTACGAGTACAATATAGAAAATCTGCAATCTTGTTGACGCAGTGCGTGAAAGATCTCAGAAGTTGGCCGACCCTAAAACAGTCATTCGTATATTCATTTGCTTACGTTTTCACTATATGCGATTAAAAAATGAATTTCACCTAAATACTTTTAATTGAAGTGAAGGCGTAAATTTGAACTTTAGAAAAAATATCATTACGTAAATGTTACGTGATTCAAGATTTTAATTTAATTAATTCGTATAAGTGATACTATGTCATGCACATTACAATTTTGCTAATTGGTGTCCATTAAATTTTGCAATAAACATCATTAATTCGTCATTATTGGGTTGGTCGTAATGCAATTTTCTAATTCTTTGTTTTATGTCAAATCAAAAGTTATAATTCTAGGTTTCGATTGAATGTGTTGGTGTGATGTTACCAAGTGGTTCGCCTTGCCTAGCAAAAGATAATTTATGATAGTGTGATGGAAATAGATAATAATTATTGCCATTATGTTGTACTTAGAATTAAGGATGTACATTTACTTGTCTTAAATTTAAGATTTTTTAGAAATAAAATAATAATTCTCAATTTAATTTTTATTTGAAGTTCAAACTTACAAGGTTTATAAGGTCTCAGCAGGTAAATTGCCAAGGTTGCCCGGAGGGAAAGTTTTGTACCTTTCGTAGAAAAAGGCGTACAAAAGAGCCTTGCCAAGCTATCTGCCGAAAGCTACAAATAAAAAATTACAACAGTATTTTTTTTTAAATTAATTGGAGTTTTTGTCACTGTCTACTTCAGCTGCACTATCATTTGGCTTTAGAAATATAAACTCTTTGCTATCTTCATCCGCATCTATTTTCTCCTCTTTTGGTTTTAAAGTATCTTCTTTGTGATCATTGGCCAGTGCCTTAGTAACAGGTTTGTCTTCCTTACTATCCGGTTTAACAGATTTTGCTGCAATTTCTTGGCTCTTGGTATCCTTTACAAAACTTACAGGTCTAAAATTCACTCTTTTTCTTAATGTACTATGAATATCTTCTCTCTTATGTGGTTTAACTGTGACAGATCCAACAACTAACTGCCGTTGCTTCATTACTGGTCGTCTAGTTACCTTAATCGGTGGTTCGGTCATTCTTGCAACAGGTACAAACTTTCGCATTAACGACTTTTTCCCAACATACGTTTTGTACAGTGATATCAAAGGTTGAGGCTTGGTCTTCGCTGATAACTTTATTTTAATGTTTCTTGGTGGCATGAGTATTCTCTTCTCGCTTAGCGTGTCTGTTGGAGGTTCATTGCGATTTTGTTTCTGTACTTTTGCTGCTATACACATCACCAGAAGGGACGAAATTAATATCTGAAAAAACCATACATAGATAAAAGATGATACATATAGACACTTTAAAATAGGATATCCACTACTCACCAGAAGAAGCCTCATCCTGTAAGAGCAAGAGCACAATGACGAAGTGTTCAATATGAGTTTGTTTAAATACAATTTGGGTGCTCATTTGTTAATTTTAATAATAAAGCTTATCGTTTCTTGAGAATAGATTAACGACCATAACGTATTAGTTCCCGTTAAATTACTTGCTATGTTACTATTTTTTATATTTACGACACCTATTGTCTTTTAGATAATGCGCAAAACCCATTAAGTCCCTTGTGATGCCAATATGGTTAAAAAAGTTATATTCATAATTGTTGTATCCGTATGCCCTGGTGATTTAGCAGAACTTAAATAGAAATGTATCTAATGTTGGGAAGATTGTATATTTAAGTATGGATTAAACGTTCTATAGAAAAAGTATTAAGCCTTATTTTTTAGCATTACATAGTGAAAATAGAGAAGAAATGCATGTCTATGGTGACGAGAGTCACATCTTGTATGTGACTTATATGTCAAAAACGTATTGGCTTTGACATACGGAAGTTATTCATACGGGTAAGATATAGAATAGAGACTTAAACACATGTATATTTCTGAAATAATGTTGATCCCTATATCCTATCCTTGATATATAATAACTTCGGTAGGCTTGTGGAGCTATGGAAAATATGATATAGAAAATGGTTAGTTTGTTAAATTTTAAGCTGTAAGTAGTATGCAACCTACAAGGCAACAAACAAGCAACCTGAGGGTCCTGCATCCCGACGAAACAACTTTTGTTTCAAAAGGCGTAAAAGCTTTATAAAAAATATGAAATTATCTACAATTGAAAATGAATTTAACAGGAATTTTGGTAACAACACGCATTTAAGTAACGAGTTAAGCGATCCATTGAAATAGAATTTTATTATATTATAAAGTAAATTTGTTGTTAATAGTTTGCAATCAACACACATCATTTTTTTAAGTACTTACTCTATGAACGATTATTAGCGATTTTGTTTTTCTTTTCATATATATGATTTAGCCAAATACTTTCATTCCTTTTAGTATAGTATAGTATACAACCATCTTAATTATAAAAAAAAAGATTGCTCAAATATGAAAAAAAATCAGATACCATACCAACAAAAACAAAAAAAAATATTTTTGTATTTAAAGTTGTGTCGTATTGTGTCTCCGAACGAAGAAGACATAGTTCTGCACTATCACGATCAGCCTTCTCTACATGAGGACCAGAAACAATTATTTTTACCCAAGGCTTTTACTAACCTGACGCCTTCGATATTCGCTATCTCAACCATTGAGGCCGTACAAAATTAATAAACGCCTGACAATTATATCGAGCAACAGACTTATGACCAATAAGATTTTTAAAACACATTTAAAATCGGTACGAAATACTAGAAAACCTTTTATTTGCTTTTCATTTCTAACTAAAAATTCTTATTTGGAAAAATAAGATTATAAATATCTAATGGATTACATACAGTACTTACTATATTGTACCTAATTCATTGATACTCTACACAATATAAGCCAATATAAAATATCAATAAATTATATTAATATTTAAAAGTGAGATTATAATCGTGTATTATTTTAACGATAATTTAGAGTTCTTGGGAGAGAATAATAATGTGAGAAAATATATATTGGTGTTTCAAACGATCTAGCATCTTAAACTGATGCTGTTAAGTAGTACCTATTCTAACATAAGAATATTCTTACATAATTATCGTTGATATTTAGAGATGTTCTAAGAGTGTTTGCAAGCTAAATATTGGCAAATGTAGTCATATTTTCTGCAACATTGTGAATTTTTACTTTAAATAAAATAAATGTTTAAATTTTTTTCCTATTAAGTTTATTACATAGTAAACTAAGAATAATTGGCTAACTAAGCACCTGGGCACATGACAATAGTATCAGATACATTTTTGTTAGTGCTTAGGCATTGGTTTATCAAAGAAATATTCGTTTATACAGTAATAACAATTTTCGTTAATGATATTTTGAGGTGCCTTCGTTGTGGAAGTTTTAGAGTCGTTTTCTGTACTTTGTGTCGCCGCACTATCGGGTGCGACATCTTTTTCTTTTTCTAATACATCTATATCTTTATTTGGACCTTTCGTGGTAGAATCCTCTACTTTCTTGTCTGATGACTTAGCAGTAGTATTAGTGTCTTTAGTTGTAGTGGCATCGCTTGTAGCTTTTTCTGAAGACTTAGTAGTAGTTTTGGCATCACTTGAAGATTTATCAGCTGGCTGAACAGTTGAAGTACTATCATTCGAAGGTTTATCTGAAGACTTAGGTGTCGTTGTTGTGTCACTTGATGGCTTATCCGAGGCCGGTGTTGTAGCATCATTTAAAGATTTTTCTGAAGGCTTGGCAGTTGTAGTATTATCGTTAGCTGATTTATCTGACGGATTAGCAGTTGAACTGGCATCGCTTTTTGCTTTATCCGACGGTGCAGCGGATGTGGTAGAGTCACTTGATGGCTTCTCTGATGGATTAGTAGTAGCGGTGGCATTGTTTGATGATTTATCCAAAGGTTTGTCAGATGGGTTGGAGGTTGTTGTGGCATCATCTGATGGTTTATCTGAAGGTTTACCAGTGGTTGCATCATTCGATGGTTTGTCTGATGGTTTTGAAGTGGAAGTGGCATCACTAGCTGACTTATCCGACTTGGCAGCGGTGGTTGCATCACTTGACGATTTGTCCGATGGCTTAGCAGTGGTTGTGGTATCATTCGATGATTTTTCAGAAGACTTATCAATTGCGGCATCACTAGGTTTAGAAGATGCCTCAGTTGTGGAAGAATTAGAGTTGTTCGTATTGTCCTTCTTACTCTTCATAAAACTTAAAATATCCTTCACTTCCTTGACTATTGCATCAGGATCTGTTTTGAGTTCTTGAAGATTGATTGGTATAAGAATAACTTCATCTGTGCTATTTACGGGCGATTTCGTTTGATCTTGGGAGGGCTCAGAAGGCTTTTCAGGTACATTTTTGTCTTGTACTGGCAGGCCGTTAACGACACATATGGTCATTACTATAACAAAAATAACCTGAAAACATAAAAATGTGTTACTTAAAATTTTAGTTAACATTAAACTTAAATTTAAATTTATTATATTTTCAAGGTAAAGTTAAAACTTAAAGTCTTTAAATAAAGAACCCTTCCATACTCACTTTATAGATCTTCATGATTGCAGTGGCGAGTTGTTTTTGGGATTTTCAATCGACAAGTGAATATTTTGTTAAAACCGATGTTTAAATATGTTTCTTAAGTGATAACAATTACAGGGAAAGCAATTTAATGGCTTTTTAATGTTTATACGAACATTAGCAAAGTTTTGCTAATGGTAAATGTAAGTATGAATTACGCAACATGCGCAATGCATAGTTCTTGATTGAGTTGCAGTGCATAATTACTGATTATTATCAAATGTAAAAAAATCTGGCTAAAAGGAAGGTTTTCCTATATCTTAGGTATATTTAAGAAAAATAATAGAAGTCTGTACTGTATTTTTTCTATACAAGCTATCTGGTGCATTAGTTTTCAAGTTTATTCGTTATATAGACACAAAACACAAATCGTACCTATATATATTATGTATTTATAACTATATATATTCTATTAGGGCTATATATTAATTTAAAATAATAAGAGACAACAGCATCAACATGGACGCAAACTTGTGCAAAATACAAAAATATTATTTTGCCCGAATAAGTAAAGGTGGCAATATTTATAAGCTAATAAACTGAAATTTAACAAAAATAATCAAATAATTTATTATTTGAATACAAAAATAATCAACAATTAACATAAAACTCTTTCTCAATAATACAGTAACATATGCTATGCTTCCCAAGCCAAAAAATGGTTGTACCTTTACCTAAGGACCTCCGGGTTAATAATTAAGATAAAAATAAATCAAATAAACATAATATTAAATAGTCTAATGGGATGTCTTTTAGTCTATTAGTATGACTGATGTCAGATGAAAGTATAAGCATTTTGTATGCTCAGGGATTAGGTTTAAGTAATTCTATGGTTTCTAGAATATATTGTTACTTTTTAATATTTTCAATCTTTGTTACTAGCATCTAAAGTCTTCCCATATTAAATGGAATGTCACCTATGTTACTTGTACTAAAGTAGCAATATTTTATTTATTTATTCACACTTCGTTACCTTATACAAAAACATACATATAAAAAAGCAGGTTACATAAGTTATTAGGGAACGGACGGCCTAATCGCTATCAAGCGCTTTCTTCCAGGCAACCCTAGTATGGACCAATAAAAAAAGAAACACCTATAGAGGGTAAAGTACAAGGAGTGCAAAAAAAATAACAGAAACCTCAAAATAACATGTACAAATGTGTAAAATAATAATAATATGTAAATAACACCTTTAACTATGTAAAAGGTAATTGAAGAGCTAATTGAGTCATAATCAATACATATGTTGGAGCAATGGCGCTGGTATCAACTGCCATTTTCATTACATCAAAGTCAAATTGTACTACTCTCCTTCTTCGCTCCTCACCTCCACCTCTGTGTCATATATACGTACACAACATTAACAGGTAAATACAGTTATTACAAACCATCGAAAATTTGCAGGATCATCGTATTGTGTTCAGCTAGGTAATGTTGGTGCGCGTCGTAGATCGGGAAAGGAACAAAATACATAAGTTTTTCTGAGGATATGCGTCATAAGTCATCGTTTGGTCTTTGATTCGATCGATTCAATCGATTTCAATGGCTCTCTTCCTTTTCTTCGACAAAAACGCTGGGCATATTCGTGACGTTTTATCCGTAGAAAAATTACCCTTATATGCTTAAAGAAGTCTCACTTCAAAAATCTGCTTCCACATAATATTCCACAAGTAGACATATTGAATGACATTCAGTTTGACGGTCATTTGGAAGGTAAGGCTAAATTTGCCTTTAAGAAGTTTGGTGTGCTCAGTAAGGCGAGATGGTCATTTATATGTAATAAATGTCTGTATAAAGTGATATATGAGGTGTATATATTAGGAAGCTGCACTAGCTAACTAAATATTCGAGAGGGTGAGACCTATAAACCTAACAGACTTCGGACCCCTAAGCCCTACAGGTGTATATATATATAAGTACGAGGTGTCTGCACCAAGAGGAGGAGCTCGACGAGTAAGATCAGAGATTCAAGTCTAAGTAAAGAAGATTTATACAAAGCGAAAAATGAATAAGACATGGCAATATTCAAATCGGATTTATTATAATAAAACAACATCTTAAATACTATTCACGCATACATAATATGACTTTTATGAGCTTTCGGTCGCTTATCGCTAATACTTCGAATAGCCACGTGAGCCATGTCCGCAGTTGGTCAATATTCAAATGAACAGTACATACATAATTATTATTAATTTTATCATACAAATTTCCTGTTACCAATTAATCATATTTTTTACATAATTTTTAGTTATCTTATTAACAACAAATATATGTTATTTAATTTCTCTTCTGGATATCTATCTACCGACTATATAGTCGGTAATACCTTCATGAAAATCTTCTTCATAGCCGTTAAAAGGGATCAGTAATTGAGCATTTAACACATTAAGATCTCATTGTAAAAAATATAAATAAAAGATTATTTTTATCAGAACACTAAAACATTATACACCATTGTATACTCCCCTTTATACTCATCATAAAAATTCACCTCTTGTATTGCCTTTCTCTTTTGCTCGAGAAAAAATTATCACTGCAACCGTAATTTATATTCTCTCTCTCTTACGCGTATCACGCAAAATACAATAATACTCAATACTACCCTCAAATACTGCATGTCGTAACATTTATTACTGAAATAACTTCCAATTATTCGATCTACATTGATTATGTCCAAGAAAAGGATACATTTCTGTTATCTTTCTTTTACACGTCTCATGAAAAATGCAAAAGTACTCGTTACTACCCTCAAATACTGAATTACCAATACCTACCAATTATTCGATTTACATTGATTGTGGTCAAAGAAAAGAAAACATTCCTTTTTCCAAAATTTATTATCATATTTATTTATATAATACACTCACAACAATTCATGATTTAGATGAAACTGAAATGGCTATATCCACTTACGCGTGAAGTAAAAAATAAAAACAAATTATAAACCCTAAAAAAGTGTTTTAACTATTATAACCCAAAATATAAGAAGCATTTATAGGAACTTCGACAATGTACAAGTAACCCTGAGCAGTTTGGAAATTGAGGTAGATGTTATTATATTAACTGAAACTGAGCAGATTGAAAGCAAAGCTTATTTCTCAACTAAGCAAATATTCTTTATATTATACTACGAATCAGTTTAATCAGAATGATGGCGTAGTAGCTTATATCAGGAATAATCTTAAACCCAAATTACGTGAAATAATCTTAGAAAATGCATCTTGTATACAAATCGAGGTAATTAATCATTTAATCTTAGGAATTTATCGTTCTCCTGTTCCGAACTCAGACACATTTCTTGATCCACTTTGTCTACAATTGGATAATTTAAAAAACAAGAAAAATATATAAATATACCTTAATCTAATTTACAATGTCATCAACAGTTACCAAAAATAACAGACTAAACTATAAATATATGGCTTAGTACCGGAACATCTCTTCCGAACTAGAAATATTAACTGTCTTGAGCATGTTATGATAAAATGTGTGTGTACTAGTGTACAGACGTAAGAAGTGAAACTTCTTTATGACCTTATTTTTCGAAAAATTATCTACTATATGCAACTTTACAGAAATTGGTTAAATAAGATATAGTTTAACTAAAAATCATCATAGACATGAATACAAATAATATAATTATTTCATTTAACTTATTACTTATTAAGATTATTACAGATTCATGAATTGTAATAAAATTATTAGTATCAGAAATGGGACGTGTAACCGAAAAATGGGACGTGTAACCGAAAAATGTGACGTGAATTTCAGTCAAAAGTACAGTACAGTATTGAATACATCAATTTCAGATCATCTCATGGTATTTTTAAGTTTACAGAAAGTAAAAATGCATAGCGCAGTAGAGGCAAAAAAACTAAAAACCTATAGACATTTTGATAAAGCGAAATTAACATTATGAATAATCTCTTACTTTGAGAGGATTCAAATGTAGTCGTTGATAAATTAATAAATAAGATTAAAAAATCCTTAGAAGGAAATACAATAATCACTAGTGTATCTAAAAAAACATCTGGTATTAAAGCCGTGGATAACTGCCGGTATCTTTCGGGGCATGAGAAATAAGAAAAAAAAAGAAATGCACTATGTAAAAATGAATAAAAATACAATTTATTTGTGTGAGTTTTTATTTCCTTAATTAATTAAAATACATTATCACGTGGATACTACTCATACACCTCTTAGAATACATATTTACATTTTAATAATTTACGTATGCTATATCTTAATCCTTTACGTGTTATTCTTGTTTTTCTTAATAACATAAATAACATCCGAAATGTCATCGGTTATTGAATTTGATTTTCCGCTTTTATTCGCACCTTTATTTTTTTCACTGTCGTTTTGCTTGTTGGTAACATTTCGTCTACTTAAAATATTTCCCACATATATGTCATTTTCATCTTCATCTTTCAGAGCAGTTACTTCTATTGGTTCGATAATTATATATTTTGGTGTCACGATATTCTCAGTAGTTTCGGTAATTGCAGAAGTTTTTAATGTTGTTGTATAAGCGGGTGACTCCGATGTAGTTTTGATTGTTACAATTTCCTTCTCGGTGGTATATTGTTCAGTCGTATTGTTGTTAGTTTTGTCTTTTTCATTCATATAATTAACGATACCTTTTACTTCATCCGCTACTAAATCAGGATTTGATTTAAGTTCTTCGAGTTTAATAGGTATGAAGACAATTTCTCGCTGTAAGCTCTCTGTAGTTATGTGATCTTCCTTGCTCGTTGTAAGACTGGCATCACTTGTAGATTTTACGGGAGATTCGGTTGTTAGGTCTGTTTCTAAGTTTTGCGAATATTTTGTAACAGAATTTTCAGTTGTAGAAGTAGTTGACAAAATTTTCGATGTTGGCATGGCTGAAGTAGTATCAGTTACTTTATCTGTAGATTTTGTTGAAACACTTTCTTGTGGTGTATTTTTTTGAGGATTTGGTGATGATGTAACCTTGTTATCGTGTGGGTGTAGCTTATTCATAAAATCAACAATATCTCGTACTTCATCTGCAATTGCAGGATTTGATTCAAGATCATTCAAATTTATAGGAATGAAGACAACTTCGGGGGATTTTTCGACTGTAACATTTTGTTTACTATGAGAATTTTCAGTTGTTAGGTCATCTAAAGAAATTGCCGATGACTGTAAATCGGCTGGAGTTGAAAACCTTTCCGTAACCATATCACTTTCAGGTAACGAGTTTTCATTTGCCATGACATTCTTGGAACCGATTTTCATTGGTTTATCATCTTGTTGTATCGGAAGTAGGTTTTTTGGACTTTCTGTTGTGTAATCTTTATTCATTGTTGTCAGGCTTTTATCTGTTAGGTTTGTCTCATCGCTTGACTTAGATTCATTCATATTATTCACTATATCATGAATTTCACCATTTATATCATTAGGATGTGATTCAAAGTCTTTCAAATTCACTGGTATAAAAATAATTTCCGGTGATATTTGTTTTTCAGAACTTCCAACGGGAACTATCGTCTCAGGATTTGACTTATGTTTACTTAAGGGTTCTGAAGTGCTCGTAATTGTGTTATATTCTCGAGGCGTTGTATTTGGAACGACTTTTTTAAGCTTTGGCGAAGGGTTTACCGTTGTTTCATTTTTCGTCTTATTATTTGCGTTATTATTAATTAGATTTACGACATCCTTGATTTCATCTTCTATAGCGTTAGGGTGTGACTTTAAATCAGCTAAATTAACTGGTAAAAATATCATATCATGGACTTTGAGAGTTGCTTCTGATTGTTCAGTAGTTTCGTCAGTCTTTGGGTTTTGATTATTTACGCTGGCTTTGATCACCGGAGTAGTAGTTGTGGTCGTTGTACTAGTAGTAGCCGGGGTAATAGTAGTTAAAACAGTAGCTGTAGTTGTAGTAGTCATATCCATTTTTGACGTATGCCTATTAATGTTATCGATAATATTCTTCACCTCATTTGCTATCAAGTTTGGATGTGATTTCAGCTCCTCTAGATTGACCGGTATAAACAATATTTCTGATGAAGAGTTATTATCGGAACTAATAGCAATATTTGTAGATGTTTCAGTTGTTAAATTGTTATTAGAATTATTTAAAACATAGTTAGACGTGTGGTAAATTACGTTTTCAACATCATCATCTGAATTTTGGCTGGATTTACTGCTGTTTTTACTTGAAGGAGAATGCTCACCTTTAGCAGTAATTTTTATTTCTGGTTCCATCAGTATTGGCGTAGTATTTATAGAAGCTGTAGTGGTTACCGAAGAAATAGTAGAAGAAATTGAATCATTAGTAGAAGTGCTGGCAATAGCAACTGTAGTACTTGTACTACTTTCAGACACTGGTGAAGTATGTTTTTTAATTTCGTTGACGGTATTTATAACTTCATCTGCTATTAAATCAGGATGTGATTTCAGATCACTTAAATCCACCGGTATAAAAACGATTTCCGGAGCTGAAGATTCATCTTTGTTACCTGGTAGGGAATAACTTTCAGTTATTGTTTCTTTCTGCATCGGTCTTAAAGGTGTAGTCGTCTGGTCCTTGGTAATAAATGAGTTTTTTGGTTGAACGTCCTTTGCGTCCACAGCAGGATACGAAGTCTGTTTGCTAGTTAAACTATTGCTTGATTCATTTAAATTATTGTTTGGAAGAATGTAAATCACGTTACCGACATCGTCAGTAGGATTTTGGCGGTCTTCACTGCTGCTATCACTTGAAGGAAAACGTTCACCTTTATCTATAATTATGATGTCCGGTTCATCTAATCGCATTGTTAAAGGCGTGGCTTTTTCTGCAGCAGTATTTTTTACCGTAGAAGTAATAGTAGAGCTACTGATACTGGCAACCGTAGTACTTTCAGTCACTTGTGAGTCATGTTCAGAAATATCTTTGACGACATTTTTAACCTCTTCTGCTATTAAATCTGGGTGTGATTTAAGTTCACTTATATTTACTGGTATGAACACAATTTCTGGTCTGGTTTCATTTGTATCATCGTTATTACCTTTTAAGGAATAACTTTTAGTTATTGTATCTTTCTGTACTGGTGATAAAGTTGTTGCAACTTTTTCTGTAGTGTATATAATAATTGGTATTACGTCTTCATTGGGTGTTGGCTTGCGACTATTATCTTGGTTTTTTATTGTTGTATGATCATGGGTAGGATAAACTGAAGAACTCTCTGTTGCTTTAGTTGACGGCAGCAACGTAGGATGTATTAACGTTCTCTTGTCAATTGGTTGTTGTGTAGACCCAATTTCTGAAATATTTTCCTTCGTTTCATGCAGTTTGTTTACGAATGAAATAATATCACTTACTTCATCGGCAATTGCGTTCGGATTTGTTTTTAACTCTTCTTCATTAATGGGAAGCAAAATTATTTCCCTTGTTTCATTTTTAGGCGCCCTGGAACTCTTGGTTGTCGTCATATTATTTAGTTGTGGTTGAGTAGTAATTTCATCCTTATTTTCGTTAGGTTTTATTGGCATCGTATTGTTGATAACATTATCTTCGGTAGTTTTGTTGTTTCTGATGTGAATAGGACGTTGATTGTCCCAATAGGATTTCTTGGAATTTCTTTCGTATGGAGAAGGAGTAGATACCACAAATTTTACTTTTTTCATCAGAGATTGGTGGGGTACGGCGTGCCCGTTTTTCAAAAGCGATGATGACGGCTCGAATTTAAGCATTAGAGGCCTTTTTGCGAGTAAATATTTATACGAAGATGGAGCAGTCATTCGAAGAAGTGGTTTATCGGTTATCACATACTTTTTGTTGTTCTTGGGGAAAAGTGTGCTTTTTCGTACTTCAATAGGCTTCTGTGTTGTAGTCACCTTTTCTGGATTAAGATTTACAACAGGCTTAAATCTGTGAGTCCTGGGAAGTCCTTCTACTAAAGAAATTGTAATCGCTAACAAAAATGCGAAGGCAATCTGAAAATATAAATAACAGTCAGTAAATTATAAAGAATTCGTTAATATATATTTTTATCTATAGTAGTATTTATAATCTTCAACTTACCGTTTTTGGTTTCATTGTTGTAAATTAACTTCTTGCATTTAAAAGTCACTATTTTATCTCACTTACTTGACTTTTAGTCCTTCTTTAAATAACTCAACGGTAAGCTGATCAAATATTGAATGAATAAAAATTAAAAAGGAATACTTTTATATAGTAACTTAATTAATGTCTTTAGTCGCATATCTAAAACCTTAATGATTTCTAGCGACAGATCCTTTCGTAATGATAATTAGGATCATAAATTCCTAATTATAAATAATTTTATAATTTAACCGTAAATTGCATCATTTGTAAATGTAATAATTTAGTAAGATAGGAAGTGATTATAAAAATACATTATTAAATAATATTTTGTTTCTTATTTGTACAAAAAATAAAAAGTTTATAAAGATGACTGTATGCACTCAATTAGTTATATCAAAGGTCAACCGAGCCGCTCCTCTGATAACGTAAGGGGACAATAAACTTGTTATGATAAAAATTATATTAGTAGGCCTCCAACTTCGAAATATGGCAAATGATGCACGGTATCCTTAAAATCCGGAATAGAACAGCAAAACGTATAGCCTTCAGCAGGATTATCGGGATGCCACGATAACCAACCAAATCCGCTGGTATTTCTACAAATATCCGAACAAAAGAATAACTCCTGGGCTTCAGCAAAAGTATAATATGGGTTATTGATACCCACATAAGCGATGCCTCTCTTCGATCTCGGTTCATATACAACTTTATAAAAATACTGCGGTATCGGAATAACAGGATTGTTATTTTGATCCGTGTATAAATGCAGATCGACTCGTCTTCCAAAATTATCGCTTAACTGAGTTATTCCAAATGTACCCGTGTAGATAATTGTCTCATAGCCAGCAGCATGAATGTGATTCCTTAAATCAACTTCTAATGTATTCCAATTTCCACCATTAAAACCTGTCCATTGTGGTGCACAATTAACATAGTGAAAAGTTGCTCGTTCAGTAAAAGCAAAGACAAAATCTGTTTTTGCTGCCAAATGTCCCCTCGATAGAAGTTGGCTTTTGGTTACATACGACTCTACTAAAGGACCTACTCGCTGGGCTACGGCCGCTTTTTGACCTGGTGGGGAAAATAGCCTTTCAACGGGAATATTTTCATAATTATGATTATCCAAGAAGAATGGACGTTCAACTCTTGTTTGATAGAAAGCATTATAGGGTTTTTGTGTATATTTTGAATAAATGGGATTAAAATGCACATCATCAAAACACGATTCGTAGACAGGATAGAATTGGTCTCCAATCGTGTACCCAACGTCTATTAAGGGGTATCCTTCGTAGCATGTTCTATTCGTGGGCCTACTATGATGGATTGGGGAAAAGGAACATCTAAAAAACGTAAATCTAGCAAGGGAAGTCAACCAATCATCGTTTCTGAAGTTATCACCGCCTTCACACGATATAGTTGCTACTTCACGGCGATCTTTAATATCTGGATGGTTGATAAAACCAGCTCCTTGACAGCTAAGTATGAGGACGTCTCCAGCGTTTAATACTATGTTACCGTCATTATCGTCTGGTTCCAAAATTTGGTTGTTGCGTAAAATAACTGGGAGAGGTTCACCAAAATGTATTCTTGTATTTAACACACATCGTTGGCCATGTTGTATATTAAGTGCACATAAAATTAACATGTAGAATTTATGAAACATATTTTATATTTTTAAACATTATACTTGAAAAATTTTAACATATTTGATGTATTTTGTTATGACAGCAACGTGTTGGTATAAATGTCAAATCTTCAATTAATTTGATTGACTGTGATTCCGTGTGTATAGTACATATTTATTTTTATTGATAAAAGCTTGCCAACGCTCGGCACAAGGATACATTTGTAAAAAATAACCACAATATACAATGTTTAATGTGACAAACAGTTATAGGCAAACATGACATACTTCAAGAGTTAATACAAATATTAAACAAAACAATTAAAATTACAAAAACTAAACAAAAATAGATTTTTACTTTTCATAGACAGTCATGTAAAGTCATCGTGAATTATTTATGTACTTTAAACATGAAACAAAGATTGCAGTACTGAATGAACAAACGATTACCAGTTGCAGTGGTTAAGGCAAAAATAATGTTTGATTTGAAAGTATATAAACATTCTAAAACTGAGACGTGACATTTTACTATTGAGAAATCTTTATCTTGTACTGATAATTTTATCGATAACCGTCAATCTAATATTTATTTTATTAAGTACCTGATAAGTACAATATTCATTGTAATTATTGCACATATACTATGTCGTGATGTTGTATTTGTCGATAGGATTTTTGCTCTGAGATAACCTAACCTTAGGGGATTCGGTTTCATGAAATAAATACATTAACGTTGGTGCAAACCAAATAGTGGCTAAGATAATATCAATTTAAATACATTTCAAAAATATGTAATAGATATATAGCTTACGACTGGACGTCGTTGGCGTGAAAATATATACCATAGGATTGGGATCAAAATGCATAATAATGAGCAACCTATGCAAATAGCGAGTACGATGTGTGAGGTGTTTAAAAGTGGTTCAGAGGGTTAATCAAAAATTTACGCTAATATATATTATTTGAGAAAAGATGTGAGCAGATTTGACTTGATCGTGCGAGTCTCATCCCTGAGGTTGTAAGGTCGAGCCCCGGCGTTTAACTCATTTAACACTAGCACGATGAAAAGCCTTGCTAGACGCAAAAATTGGCTTACCATCTTCTTGCCTATTAAGAAAAAGAAAATGATCACGAAACATATATAGAAATCTAAGTCCAGGATCAAGGGTAACCCCTTGTATTTTTTTTAATACCTGCATAATCACCGAATTATGCCTCACCCTCATCTGCAATAACATAGTTCTAATCATTCATAACTTAAAAGGCAATATAAAATTAAACCCCTTTATACATACTTTATTATAGAGGATGGTGAACGTTACCACAGGACTACTATTTCTTTTATAGGCACCAGCTCTCATCTTTATGATCTACGATATTTATGGTTAATACATCATGTAAACTCGTACAATGCAATATAGTGAAGAAGCAAATAATCTTATTATTATTTATATCTATTTAATCTCTTATCATAAAATCAAAACTGATAATTGATGACCTCATTTTTGCTTTTTTTTAGATAAAACGTTTTAGATAGATAATCATAATAATAGAGAATTTTAGGTTGGAGTAGCCTCAATTAATAAATATAATGCCGCTGTATCCATCTTCTCCAGAAATATAGACTTCCAATTATTATTTTTAAGCTGTCTAACTTATGTAATAGCGTACGTACACACTTTTTAATAAGTTTAAAATAAGAATTTTTAGGCTTTATTTAAGTCCTCTTCGGGAATGAGACACATTTGAACTAATATAAATAAATCTGTTTTATAAATACACAAGAACAAGTCAATAAAGACTATAGAGACTTTAAATCCTCTTTGTTAAATTAAGTTAGACGTAAATTACTTATTATGGTACAGGTACCGGCAAATATTTTGGACAAATGTCTTTGCCTGCGCAGAAGCGATTTTTAACACACTGGGCCGGTGGTGCGCGGCGGCGGGAGAGTGACGTGTCGATCGCTTGATTTGTTGACGTTTGTGTGCCGTTGTTTATTGCTCAAGAAGTTTGCCGGTATCTGTGAATGATGTCTTTGTGTAGATACTTTTTAAAATAAATCATAATAACGAACTCACTTTCCATGTCAAAAAAATACAAAAATTATGTTTATTCGAATTTTCAGTCATGCATTATAAATACCGTAAAATATACATCGTTCATCAGATAGTAGATATTTCAATGTCAAAACAAATAGTTACTAATCAGTATTAATTAAAGCAATGATCACGGAAATAAAGGACGTTACTAAAATAATTACCGTTTGTTCAATTGTTCCATGAACTGTCGGTGACCTCTGTATTATCATACATATTTAATAATGGTATTATTATATGTGGAACTGTGACAAACGACTTTATACATCGCAGCTATAAGGTTTACAACAGTATGAGAGCGAGGTTTAGGATTTAGGACGAGAAAAATTATGAATAAGTGCAAAGGCGCTAGTTACAGATTTAAGTTGGCGCCTGGTAGATAGTACCAGTGACCCCAAGATTTAGTGCTTTCCTCGCTCAACGAATAAGTATCGCAATACAGCGAGGCAATGCTGCCAGCGTTAAAGGACCTTTTTGAAATTGTGTTAATTATAATTTTATTAATTTTTATTATTATTACTATGTAGGTTAGGAAAATTGTAAATATTGTATATTTGATTGTTTTGTTTAGGTTTTAAGACAATCTAAGATATGAAGAAAATGTGATGAAAATGTAAGTACGGGATTAACAGAAAAACAATCGCTACAGGAATAACTTTTTAGTACAAAGTTCCACAACACACAGTTGTTGTTATATACATTAGCCAAACGGATTAAAGACTAATTTCTTGTTCCCAAAATAATATTTAAGTGTTGTTTAAATAATCTTTAACGGATATGCGTATTTATTACGTTTACATAACCTGACCTTTTAAGTATTTTTTTAAATTAAATAGTTATTTTGTGTCTCATTGATAATATATACAATTATTATAATTATATAAACCCTCTTTAACCCACACAAACATTTTTTATATTTAATTGCAGCATATTAACTATATTTGTATATGTATGCTGGACACAGTTTGTGTTTCCAACACACCAACTTCCTTTCTATTTAAGAATATTTATACAATATATAAATAAATAAACGTCTTTGAAAGAGTACTTTAGTTACAGTACAACTATATTTAACTTTTGGGTCTTCACTTATCGTCATCCCTTGTTTTATATATAAAAACCTTAATTGCAAGGGCTAAATAAAACCTGTGTGTGGCTGCACTTTTGTTACGATTTTAAATGAATCCTAGGAATTGTTTACGTAATAATTTAGTTTAAGCCCGAACTCGCCGTGAGAAATCATATACATACTCTAAACGAAATCCTATTTACGGATTTTAAAATACACGAGATGAATCTTTTTTAAGTCAGTTCGAATAAAGACGTGTGAGACGGCAGTTGAGTGATGTGACTTGTGGCCACCATGCATTTGATAATAGTGAGTAGTGTTTTCTATGGAAGATAATTATTTTTTAAATTAAATATTAAAATTATGATTTTTTTAAACTTTGATAATATGAAATTATACGAAAACCACCAAGGCATAGTTTTGGCAAATTAATTTGACTATTTATGCTTGAAATCTTAATTTAGATTAAATTTAATTAATCTTTTTCGTGTACACAATTTATGATTCTCTACTTTTCATGTACACATAATTTATGATTTAAAATATAGTTATACGTAATTCTGACGTCTGTGTTACAAAAAGTAAAATGTTACATATAATTTATTAACGTACAGAATACATATACATTTTCTCGGAAAAATAATAATTCAGTAGTCTTCATGTCATGTTTATGGGTATTCTATTTACAAAGTATAGTTTGAATGTTTTTAAAATCGTTAAAAGAATCAAAATAATCCTATTTTTAACACATTTTCTATGCTTAGAACCTTAGGCTATGAATAATCTAAGCTGTTTTATATTTTACTTTTTTTTGCCAGTTTAATCGCTTCGTATTCCAACACTCCACAAATAATTGCGACAAATAATTCCCATTTGATGTCGAGGTTAGAACGCACGACCAGAGATACTATCAATGTTATTTTACTAATGAGTATTGAGGAATTTGAACGTTTATCTAAAAGGGATGTGTAATTGGTGTCATTTAAAAATAGCATGTTTATTTAGTCAGAGATTATGCAAAAGTCTCAATCGTATGTAAGCGATAAAATTCCTGTAGTACTTTACTTTCGCCAATCTATGCAGCCCTAAAAATCAGCACAAATATTAGTCTTGAAGTTGTTGGTTTCTACCCCTTCTTTGCACCAATGTAACCATCAATGTATAATAATAATAACTAATAACTTGTTTATTTAGTTCGTTGGTATGTTAGTAAACCAAACAAGAAATTCCTATTCTGGGGCATAGACAGCATATCAACACTTTACGATAAGCGAGGTCAATTAATGCTTTATGCTTGCTCATACGGTGAACATTAGGTACGATAACTGGGTCTTATGAACTAAATATCAATGGCGCGTGTAAGGTACACAAGGATTATTATTATATTAAGACAATGATTAAGGAAATATATATCTGAAGCATAGAGTCGCGGGTCGCCTCACAAGACACTTTCTTTTGCGAACTGCGACGATATTTCAAAGGTCGGCCAAGCACCTATTTAAATGGTTGTCCATGGGCTATGATGACTGCCCTTTTTGGGCGTGCCGTAGAGTTCGCCCCCCTTTTCAATGAATTTTTTTTTTTTAAATATATAATAATGTACTAGTGCTGAAAGGTCGCGAAAATTTAAATATGAATTGTTAAATTGACTTCAATAATAATATAAGTGTTCCTCACTGGCTTGTCTTAAACCAAAAAGTCGATGGCGTGTGTCAGGTACAGGAGGCTGTTCACCCACTTGCCTGATCATGAAACAGATACAGAAATTTGAGGCCCGGACCTAAAAA
Source organism: Pieris brassicae (assembly GCF_905147105.1). Lineage (NCBI taxonomy): Eukaryota > Metazoa > Arthropoda > Insecta > Lepidoptera > Pieridae > Pieris > Pieris brassicae. The sequence goes on from NC_059665.1 coordinate 14,056,560, forward strand.
GGTTTTTGCGCCACTGATTTATTTATTTTATCCTGGAACTCTGTGGAAGGTTTTTTGAGAGAAAAAGATAAATTAAAGAAATGAAACATTTAGTTTTTTTGCGAAGTCTCTATGGGGTAGCATAATGTTCCATTTGATAAAGCTAGTAAAAAGGCTAAGTAAAAAAATAATATGAAATTATTCGTTACTATAAAACAGGGATTTAATATGAATATTTTACTTCATTATTCAAGTAAATATAAGATATTTGAAGAAAGTAATTATAAATTCATCTCATTCAACAAATTACACTTTCTCCATGAGTAGAAACTTTTTGATCACTCACGTCCACATGCACTTACATTAACAATATAAAAGATATTCTAAAAAGTAATCAGATTATTTATTTATTAACTTTAAATATATATCTATGATATCAGATTAAAATTAAAAAAAATAGGCGTCAAAAGGTAGCAAAAGAACATAACTATCAATTATTATATCAATATAGTAGTATTTACAATAAACTAAACCTAATTATACCCATATTTATTATTAAAACTTGATCAATATGAAATGAAAACAAATTTGAAAAGTTTGTTCCCTGTGATAATATACCTTAAACGCTGACAGCATTCCCTCGCTGTATTGCGATACTTATTCGTTCATTTATCTAGTTTTGTTGTATATTACACATTAAAATATTTCTAAATAAATCCGTTATAACTTTATTCCTTCACATATTAAATGTTTTTGTATGTAATGTTTTGTTTATTCTTACCATTACAATTTTTGTCAGTAATATTTATGGTATATGCGTCATAATGACGTAATATTCAATTGGAGATTTTTTCATTGCCCAAAACGAAATAATTAAAGATGTTCTACGTACGATATATAGCGAGTACATGATTCTATGGCCAACTATATTGGGTTGTTTAATGAAAGGTCTGCTACCCCAGATATCTATATGTATCTATCTTTGTTTTTCAGGCAATGTGGATGTTTTGTCTACTCCTATTGACACATACCACCCTGGCGTATGTTTTACCAAAGAATTCTGAGGATATATCGAATACCACGCAGCATTCAGAGGACTATATGAAATACAGTTATATAATAACAACATATTTGTAATATATACTTTTATGTGCTAATTGTAAGTACAACCACACGTTCAGCGTGAGTTTTAGTCGTTAACATGAAATTACCATACCAATCACTTAGTTTTTATGTATAAGTTTTTTTCAAAAAACGTTTTTTTTAAAGGAACTGGCTTCTGAACACACCTTACGCAGACTTGGGATGATACCAATACCTAATATGCTACACATTCATATACATAACACTCACTAGTACTACACGCCGCGTAATATTTTTTTACAAAAAGTGTAAAAAAATATTTGGAGAATTTGTAGTAAACAGTTTTAAAAGAAACAAAATTGTTTGTTAAGAAAATATTAACTTTGTTATGGAAGAGCTGGCTTTACTTAAAAGGGTATCCAAATCTTACACAATGCTATGTTTAAGTGCCTGTCTTTGCTGTCCAATATAAAAAGTTCGATAACCTTAGTACCTTAAACGTTCTTTAAATAGTGATTAAAGCAAAAATTGCATTCATATTCCTAATTTGAAAAAAAACATGGCCTGACATATATATATATACATTGAAATCCTCTGTTATGTATATGTATAATCTCTAAATACTTTGTCATATTATAAAATGTTGCCTGCCTGATCTAACGGCAGCTTTAATGATTTTATGCACGAAGTTATTAAGATTACATGCCTATAAATCTGAAAAACTATTGTTATCTTAAGCCAATGGGTGTTAATTAATATATTTCAGGCCGCTAGTTAAACTGCGCCTTTTAGTTAAAAGACTAGGCTGTTGATTGAATGGCTAATTAAGCTAGTTGGCTGCGACATAGATGATGTCCAGAGCCGCCTTAAAGCCAGCCCTTTTGTTATTCGCCAAAAAAACAACCCAGCCTGATTCTCAAATTTCAGTACAATTATTTTGTAGGTTTCTTCTTCATTTACGTAGGCTTCATCAAAAACGTTGTATCTCTGTTTAAAAGCCCTAACTGATACGTCGACTTGCTGCTTCCGTATCTCCACATTGACTTTCCTTAGAATTAGAGGGATCTTGAGAACCCATAATTGTCTTAATTTATTTAGACACTATACGTTTCTAATATTATAATAAAACCAAGTATTTTATTTCAGGGAGAACGTCGACCAAGGTTTCAGGATGACCAAGTGGAACACGCCACACTGACGGATGAAAGCCTTAATTCGTCAAACAATGTCACATTTACGCATTTATAAACTTTTAAGGATATGAAATATATTGTTATAGTAATTTGTACATTTGAAAATTGTCTTTTGGATTCAATAACTATATGAAATAGTATAAGATTTTTTCAGTAAAAAAAGCAAGAATTTTTATACAACTAGCTTTAAGATAAATAAATAAAATATATTTATGTATTATTGGTCATTTTTAATTTACCGCCACCAAATGTTTACGCCTTACAAAATTGTAATAATTTCAGCATAGAAATCATTAATAGAAAATACTAAATTAATAGAAAACAATGGCCCTACCACCCTTGCTGTTGGCCTCTGCCTGTCTGTTTCGTGATTTTCTTTTCTAACAGGCAAGTACGCTCAGCCTTTTGTACCTGACACGTTGACAATTGTTTAGGTCTAATGCCGGATTCGTCACGAAAATCGTGCACGGGCCCAGGATTGAACCTATGCCCTCAGGGATGGAAGTCGTACACTTAGCCACTAGACTAATAACATAATAATAGTCTACAGAAAAAAAATTCAGTACACCATTAAATTTTATTTCCTAATTTGTATTACCTTAACAACCCATGGAGACTCTCAATGCTAGAGGGCTCGCGAGTGCATTGCCGGCCTTTTAAAACTAAATTAAAGTGTTATGTATTCTATTTTCAAAGAGCACTTATTTATCTGAGAAATTATATGCTCATTTTGCTTAAAAATCAATGAAAACTTTTAAGACGTGAGGGACCCCGAAGCATTTCTCTCTCAGGTAATAGGCATCACAATACCGCGTGAAAATTCTCCAATCATTAAGGCCATTTTGCCACAATCTTAATTGCTGTATCATAAATAAATGAATAACCAACGTAAACGTTACAAAAAGTCACAGAAAATTTATTTTGTTTTTAAGCTCTTTCTATTAATTTTATTTACTAAATCATTTCAACATACTAATAAAATTGGATACAGGAAGCAATAAACTTGTCCAACGTCAAATGAAAGATGAATACTTTTTGTTGAAGAATGCTACACAATCTGTTCATAATGGAAACTATATATAACATTGGTTTGCTGCTATGGTCTAGTTATTCTCACAGACAAACAGCAAACAGCTACGATGCTTAACATATTATTAATAGCGTTTACAATTTTCTTCGGGTTTTACGCATGGTTTCTGCATAAATTTTCTTATTGGACAAGGAGAGGCGTAAAAGGACCAAAGCCTACTTTTCCATTCGGAAATATGCGCGATGTTATTTTACGAAGGAAGCAATTGTTTCAACCCTACTGTGATAGCTACAACACATACAAACACCTACCTTACGTTGGACTATACTCTTTTAGCATACCAGTGTTGTGCATCAATGATCCTAATTTAGCAAAAAATATTCTAATTAAGGATTTCGAATATTTTCAATCTCATGGAATATTTACCAGCTCAGTTGGAGATCCATTCGGAGGCCATATTTTTAATATACACGGCGACAAGTGGAAAGCCATTCGAACAAAACTATCACCAGCTTTCACATTGGGAAAACTGAAGTCGTTTTTCCCGCTTGTTGATACGATATCTAATGAAGGATTACAGTATGCCGATATGATGTATGAGAAAGGGGACTTAATCAACTTTTCTGATTTCTACTCAACATATGCGATGGAAAATATTAGCAGTATTGGTTTTGGCGTTCATAACAACGGTTTTAAATCGAACACGGAATTTCATAGACGTGGTCAACAGTTCTTTGAATATACTTCTTTTTATTGGTAAGTGAAATGTTTTTATTTTAAATAATACGAGTTACGAAAGTTAGTTCATTATATAGTTATTATATATTATAATGATTCTTTGAATATAATAATATTATTGTTAGGGATTTCCGTTCTGGTCCGTGATTTCTAGATTAAAACAAATATTATTGTTTGTGTAATTTTATAGTTTATAATTTGTTTATTAGATGAAACCAAGTGTGGCAAATGTTGAAAATTAAATTTATTTTTAAATAAATTATTGACATGCAATGCCACAGAGACCATTTTTTTCTTCATTTATACTTTAAATTATTCATTTTATTACTATGTAGGTCAAAATTGTAAATACTTTATAACAATTAATTATTAAATAATGTATTCATTAAATAAAAAAAATATTCAAAATATATTATATATTAACAGGCAAACATAATTAAATTATAACAAAACAAGAAATATAATTATTGAATAAATAATAAGGCTATATAATTTTGAAGATAGCTCTGTATAACTTTGGGTATCTAAAAAGGTCGAACGATAATAATAAAAGCTGTAATTCTATGCAAATAAATGTATATACTTGCCATTAATATTATCTTCAAGCGATTTTAATTCAAAATAATTACAGGACAGTAATGCGAGCAATTGCATTCTTCGCGCCGGAGGCTTTCAAAGCATTAAGAATAAACCGAATCAATCCTGGCATAAATAATTTCTTTTATAATCTGGTGAAGGACACTGTGGACTATCGCAAGAAAAACGGTTATCGCCGTAATGATTTTCTTCAGACTCTGATTGATATAAAAGACAGGGAGACGCTGCCTTCCCTGTCAGGTAGGATACATTTAAAATTTATTGGAACGAAGTTCCTTATCGTGCGTTACGAAAGGGGGCTAGACAGAAAAAATTAAGACCAAAAATTGTAACGACAATTTTTTCTATAGTTGTAAGCCGTGCGGTGTGCGCGTGTTTCTCTATCTGACTCTCTCTCTCATAGAAAGCAAGTAAAATTTAATTACAATTCCTTCACTAATTAATTGCAAGGAACTTCGTTCAGTCCTTCATCCATCATATTCCCTTGACACCTCTCAAGTTTTATATATGTTCATACTGTTTCGTGTATTATCATACATAAAATATAACATACATAAGTATTATTCCCCTTATTTATGAAATCAATTTAATTGTATCTTTTATGAACATATAGGGAGGTACTTAAGTTATTTTTATTATTACTTAATACATTTACCGTAATAAACCGTACAAATTTAAATTCATAGTCAAAGAGTTGTTGTGCTTTCTGGTACTCGAGACTGGCATGACGGTATCCAGGGATGGTCTATCATGAGGTTTTTTCTGGACTAGTTGTCGCCCGGACCCGGTGGGAGACGCCAAGCCTTTTAAGCTAAAAAAAGTCCCTTTTTAGGAAAGGGATTTGACACTCCCCTACTGCCTAGGTTTTTGGCCACAGACCTGCTGATGGCATGAACGAAGCTATAGGCTACTATGTATGTACCTTTTAATAAAAAAAACTGAAATAGATCTATGGTGAAACAATTATCAATGACTAACGCAGAAACATTTCCGAGTCTCGCACGACATATATCTTGTGACAGCAACTTATCCTCATTTCAGGAACGGAAGAATATAGATTTACGTTCAATGACATCATAGCGAATACATTGCTTTATATGTTCGCTGGCTACGAGACATCTGCTACAACGGGCATGTTTGCAGCATACGAATTGGCAAAAAACCCAGCCGTTCAGAACAAAGCTAGAGAGGAGGTAATGAGCGTCCTGGCAAAACATAATAACGAATGGACGTATGAAGCGCAGAATGACATGACGTACATAACCATGGTTCTCGAAGGTAAATATACTTTATATTAAAAATGCAAAACTGCATTATTATGTGTAATTGCGATTACTCATTATATATATTATTATGTGTAATTGGAATTTAATGATTGTTTTGTAATAAATTCTTTACGTGCGTATCAAGTTACAAGTTTTTGGAATTGACAAAGCGTTTTACTCTATTTGCTTAACTATTACTCACACAAATACTATGTGTACATGTGTGTATTCGTTCAGTTTAATTTATATTACTTTTAAGTTCTTAAAATCGTTGCTCAGATTACAATACATTTTTAGAAACGATGAGAAAATATCCACCAATGCGCGCTCTGTTCCGGAGATGTAATAAAGATTTCAGTACCTGACAGTGACTTTGTTATAGAAAAGGGTACATTACTGTTTATACCCATTCAAGCAATACAAATGGACCCTGATATTTTCGAAAATCCGGAGCATTTCGACCCAGAGCGATTCACACCAGAGAAGAAAGCCATGATGCATACATGTCATTGGATGCCCTTCGGGGAAGGACCAAAGAAATGTTTAGGTATTTCGTGATAAATAATACAATAATAGTATAATATATCTCATCTATCTTAATGGTATGTAAACAACATTTTATTAATAATTAAACGAATTATTACTTTTATTATTAACGTCGATATATGTCATGCACGATGGATGGCTTTACGGTTCGTGAAATTTACAATTCTATGCCTTGAAAGTATATTAATTTCGTTTTACTCAGAAATTGTTGGCGAATGACGATAGTATATACAATATATTCAGGAAATGTTAATATAGTGTTAAAAGAAACTGTTTTTATCAAATTATAAAACAGATGAGAAAGGAATAAGTAGGCTCAAAAGACAGGTGTAGTCGTTGGCCATTCGCTGATTTTTTTTCAAAATAAAGTGATAAAAATTACACCCTTCAATTTGTCTTATCATAAGATGGCAGCATCATAGCTAGAGTTGCTTGCTTTGTATGTTCGCCTAACATTCGGTGTCATTGCAATGTTATTTTAATTTTCGTAGAGAAATGGAACGCACCTTCTTTCTTTTATTATCGTCAGGAAATGCCGTTACGGATATCCCTGATACGGGATGTTGCTCCAGCATTTATGTTGGACTCTTTACATCAGCTAGAGCAACGTCAATACCCGAGATAGCAAATTTACTTGTATATCTTTATTTCAGGTATTCGTCAAGGCTACATACAATCAAAAATGTTGTTAGTGAAATTACTTACCAAATATAAACTATCATTGGCCGAAAAAACAGAAGATCCAATTCGAATCAAGGCAACATCATTCTCTTGCGCACCTGATAGTGGGATTTGGATCAAATTAATAAAAATTGATTGATTGATAAATAAATTGATTTTTTTTTAAATTAAACAAACAATGGGTGATAAAAGGGGTTAAACTATTTTGTACAGCTTTGAAAATAATGTTAATGATTTTTAAGATATTTTTTTCAAATGAATTGTTCTTTTTTTTAAGTCAATAATAATAATAAGACCGACCGAAGACCGAAGAGCTGGCTACCTCGGACAGTATTAGTCTAGCTATTCAAAGGGGGAACGTTGCAAGTATCTTCGAAACCTTGCCTAAAGGGACTCCTTTTAATAATATATTTTAGTTAGTATTTTATATTTGTTTTAATATACGAACGTGATTAAAAATAATAATGTTAAAAAAGACTTTCGGTTTTCTGGAATATTTTTTGGGTGCGTAATAAATTTAATATCGCTTTCAGTATTTATGAAATAATCTGCATTAATTATTACAAATAAATAAAATTATGATAACATAAATTGTGTGTGTTTGTTGTTGTCGTCGTCATTACCAAATAGCGATGATAACTCCCTGAACATCAGAAAAGTGTATGCTTCTAAATTTACATTTTCTGCCAGTTTTTAAATCAAGGACAAGGAACAGAGAGGAATTGGATAAACTCTCCGACACTCATAAACCGCCAAGTTATAAACAAAATATAATAAAAATAAATTATGACCTATTGGAAATAAAAACCATCTTTTGATGTTGAAACTATACGATTTATACATTCGAAGGTACATAAAGTCCCAACAAGCTGAAAATCAGTAAAATTGTTCAAAACATAATTATAAATAATATTTAAGTTTCCCATCATCCCCGTGTATATGAATTTTTTATTCCATGTCAAAGGTAAAAAAAATGAGTTTTTTGCAATTTCCAGCAAAACGGTAAGTTTTATCATCAAAGTACTTTAGACAAAAATGTAGATCATAAAATTATCTATAAAAAAAAGTATCAATACTTTTTTTCCTACGAGCTACGAGTTTTGTCAATTGTTTATCGACTTACCATACAATTTGTACAGTTTACTACACGTATTCAACGCGATCGATGTATGTTGGTTCTACAACGGTGTTTTCGTTTTTTTCTTATTGATTTTGTCTGTCATTATTTAATATTGCGATATCGAATAGAATAAGTTATATTATTACTTACGTCATTACTTATTATTTCCTGCATTACAATTAAAATGTCAGCTTTTCTATGTAGTAACTATTTTTACAAGACCTTATATTAATAAACATTTTAATAATGTTATTGTCTCAAAATGGAAACAGTCGCGCAGTGGGAAAACGGGAAACTCAATCTTAAAGGACGTTGAGCGTTGTAGTTACGTAGCTTTATAGCATCTTTACACAAGTGGCAAACGCTTCATATCTATCCCAGTTCGATAAACGCTAACACTATAGGGTTATTATTTTTAAATTGGTATTAATTGCATAGAGATGTGGGGTCGCCCTTCACCTTCCATCTCCATTTATAATGGAGAGTGTTCAAAAGAGTTGAACCTGCAGCTGAGTTTTATTTGCTGAGACATTGCTTGCCGCGCATCACCCTTTTATGGAACCAGTACAGAACTTAAGTATTACCGAACCAATTCGACTTTGAGTTCTTTAAGAAAAGGTTGTAGGTTGGTAGACTCAGTTTCCACAATGATAGACTAAGTTTTTTATAGACTCACTAGCTGACCCGGCAAACGTCGTCTTGCTATATATATTATTTATATAGGAAACATTTTTAAAATTTAATAAAAATAACTATCTACTATAATGCAAAATAGGAGTTGGTCGTAGAGGGGTTGTATGTATTTTTTTATGTTGTATCATAAAAAAATAAAAACAAAAAGTTTTGCCTGAAAAATAAAAATTTGGGGTGGACACCCCTGGTTACTTAGGGGTTTGAAATATAGATAGTAGCCGATTCTCAGACTTACTGAATATGCATAAACAATTTCATAAGAATCGGTCGAGCTGTTTCGGAGGAGTATGGGAACGAACATTGTGACACGAGAATTTTAAATATATAGAGATAATTGGTCCATTGTGCTCCTGTTCTGGCTAATTTAGCCAGCCTTCCAGAAGCACAAAAGTCTCCTGAACACTTCACACTAAGTTCTTTAAGAAAAGAGCGTACCTATTCTTAAAAGGGCGGCAACGCACGCAAAGCCTTCTGGCAATTGAAGTAGGCTACACTTTCTATAGTTTATCATCTAAAGCTTCGTTTCATAGAATAGACTTATCAACATTTTGCTATTAATTCGATACGTTCGGTCAAATTACCCGCAAATACCATTTGTCTAAGGTTGCAGGGTTGTTTGTTGAACTTAATTGGCCGATCCAGCTCATACAAATGAGACTTTAATAATAAAAGTATTTCGAGGTTTTTTGATTAAAAATCAATTTAAATTGTTATCAGATAAGTTTTAAACAAACTATATTTCAATACTAGTAATATAAAGCATTTGTTATCCTAATTTGTGTTCACAATTCTCTTCTCTTGTCTTTATTTAATTTCTTTTGAAACTAAGTGTGATGTAGACTGAATAAATTACTAAATGTGCATTAAGAATGATTTATTGAACTTAATTAAAATTTGAGGAATGATTTACAGAAGCGCTTAATAATATGAAAGCAAAAACAATATAAAGAATATTTATGTAGTTAAAACTAACTTTTATTGGCTTTTATTAATGAGTGGATTCACAAAAACTTTATAAATATAAATAATTATAAACATTTAAAAGCCGGAGTTGTGAAATGACGACCGACATTCAGCGATATTATGCTGTGTCGGATACACGAAAAATGTATAGTTTTTTATTTATACCGGCAATTATTGCAACCATAAGCACATTTTTTATCTACTTGTGGTTCAAAAGGAAGTTTTCATACTGGAAAAAGAAGGGCGTGCCGGGACCAAAACCGTCGTTTCCCTTTGGTAATGTCCGCGATGTGATAAAGCGCAAAAAACAAATTTTCCAGCCGTACTGTGACGCCTATTTTCAATATAAAAAGAACCCCTTGGTTGGCCTTTACTGCTTCAATATACCAGTATTGTGCGTCAACGATCTAGAACTAGCCAAACATATTCTGATCAAGGATTACGACTATTTCCAATCACATGGGGTATTTTCAAGTTCGGAAACCAGCGACCCTCTCGGAGGTCATCTCTTCCATATCCACGGCCCCAAGTGGAAGTCTCTTCGATCAAAGCTCTCCCCAACATTTAGTCCAGCTAAGTTGAAGTCACTTTTCCCTCATGTAAAGAAAGCAGCAGAAGAAGGTCTGGAGTATGGCGACTTAATGTATGAGAATGGTACACCGATAAATTTTACCGATTTTTATGGTAAATACGCGCTAGAAATAGTTGGTAATGTCGGTTTTGGAATTAAAAATGATGGGTTTAAAAGAGGTGAAACCGAGTTTCATGGACGATGCCGACAGTTTTTTGAATACACGTCAAAATATTGGTAAGTTAAAATTAATTTTGATACACCGAAATGGGTCGCTTATTTATTTTAAGAGTAAATTTTAACGATGCGCGCGCACACCGTCAAAACCGACACCCTGAAGTTAGCATAGTCAACATAAATAATTATATTGTGATATTTAATAAACGTCATTTAACTAGATAATGCGTTAAAATAAAAATTTCAATGTCGGATACCTTTTTTTCTAATGTTGGTGTCGTTTTTTCTACAAACGTAGAATAAGGCGAAATATAAAAAAAAAATCATATGACGCCAAAGAAGTATAACTTCTAACGCGTGTTAAATAATAAGTCCACACACATGTTTTTTTTTTTAATTTCAGGACAATTATAAGAGGAATCGCATTTTTCGCTCCAGAATTTTTCAAAAAATTTGGCCTGAAGCGTACGGATCCCGTTATTAATAATTTCTTTTATAACCTAGTCAAAAACGGAGTGGAATATCGTAAAACTAACAATTATCGTCGCAAGGATTTTCTACAAAGACTTATTGATTTAATGGATACAGATAACTCTCTTCAATCAGGTCAAAACTATACAATATGTTTCATCAAGTTAAAGCAAATATCTATAAACTCTGTTACTTAAATTTCTATAAACATAAGTAACTTTTGCGTACCCGAATTTATAATAACTAGGATCATATTGAAATTCAAAGTTTAAAAATAAAAATAATTACTGTTAATTGTTCATTTTTAGAAGCTGGTTCTCATTCTTTCACACTTATTGACGTAGTAGCGAACACCATGCTCTATTTGTTTGCGGGCTACGAGACATCAGCTACGATGGGGCGGTACGCCGCCTACGAGCTGGCCAAAAATCCCGACGTGCAGAGCAAAGCCAGAGAAGAAATATTAAGGGTATTAGCGAAACATAATGGGCAATGTACTTATGAAGCTCAAAATGAAATGACTTATATGAATATGGTTCTAGAAGGTAAGATTTAACAACTCGTTCGAGTATCCCTTAGGAAAATGTAAAACGTACATTTCACAGTGTTAAGGTGTTTGAGAAAAATCCCATTTTGACAGTTGTAACCCACTAAAGCCAAACAAATTCGTTTGAAAATAGTCACGTGACAAACCGTGAACTTACAAATTTGTTTGGCTACTTTCGAAAAGTAATTTTGTGTCAAGACCCAGTTCTTAATTGGCGGCCTCTATGCCTGACGGACGCCGTAAAATGACGCCGTTTTTAAATTTATATTTTTTTCCTCTACTTCCTTAGCTTATTAGCAAATATTCATTGCCCACTTAGATGGGACAATGTATATGTATTTTATAAAATTAGGTCCATTTTATAAACACATTCATGCATAAGGATCGTAGATACACATACAATATCCATCCTTACAGAAACATTACGAAAATATCCACCACTTCGAGCCCTCTTCCGCCGATGTAATGAGGACTACAAAGTTCCCAATACTGATATAGTTATAGACAAGGGTACGTTACTATTTATACCGATACAAGCAATACAAATGGATCCAGATATTTTCGAAGATCCAGACAAATTTGATCCAGAGCGCTTTACTCCAGAGAAGAAGACTACAATGCATCAATGCCAGTGGATGCCTTTTGGGGAGGGACCGAAGAAATGTTTAGGTGAGCTAAATATACTATTGTTTGGTGGCGGTTATTCAAAGAAAATACTTTCTTCGAAGTTTAGTGACAACTGTATTTAATGATTCAAGACAAAACAACAAGGGTTGCATATTTGATATTCTGGGACCGAGAATGCTATTTTATAATTTATATGAAAACTAAAAAGCTTATTTGTTTCTACCAAAACTGACATTGTAGAATTTAATGGATACAAGAGGAATTTGATTGTGAGTGTTTGGAATTTATATTTTTTTATATTGGTATATATAAAATTCTCGTGTCACAATGTTCGTTCTCATACTCCTCTAAAACGGCTCGACCGATGCTTATGAATTTGAAGCATGAGCAAGTAAGCAAAAGAAATATGCAGCAAATCTGAGAATCTTTCAAACCCCTAAGTGATAAGAGGTGTCCACCTAAAAATTTTTTTTTATATTTCTTTTGTTTTTATTTTTTAATGATACAGCATAGAAAAATACATACAACCCTGATTTGTCACCCCTCTACGATCAACCCCTATTTTTTATTATAGTAGATAGGTTATTTTTATTGAGCTTAAAAAATGTTTTCTGGAAATAATATACATTGTAAAACTATGTTTACCGGGTCAGCTATTAATGATTTATAATTATAATTTGTAAATTAACTAAGATTAAATAAGGTCCGTCGAAGCAATATTTTCGCTAAAGGTTTGAATTTTAACTCATACTTAAAGTATATATTGATAAGAACAACCTTTCAAGTTGGATATATTTAGTCTGTTTCATGGTTGCTTTTCCGTAAGTAAGTTCCCGTCTAGGGAATCAAACGCAGACCTAAAAAGTAAATTTTATTTGAAATTGTTTTTTATATTCTTCTATTGCAAGTGTTAACAAATAGTAAATATCAATTATCAGTATTGAAAAGGAATTTTTATGTATTTTCTTTGGCTATTTTCCTGACTATTTTATCAATCATTTATTCCAGGTGTACGACAAGGCTATATACAATCTAAGATGGCATTGGTCCTACTTCTTTCGAAATATGAACTGTGTTTGAATGAAAGGACCGAGAATCCTTTGAAAGTAAACCCGTCTGCATTTTCTTACTCCCCATTAGGTGGAATTTGGATAAACTTGAAAAGAATAGACCAGACTTCATAAACTATAGTGTAAACACGTAAAGCGGCAAAGCGCATATTTTTTCTTCAGTGCTACATCAAGTACAGTAAATTTGATTTACTATTTTTTTTATTATATTATACACTTATTTGATTTACTGAATAAACCATACCTCGTTTCCATAATATATTCTTAACATACAAGATCCACAATTGTCAATCGTACGACATGTTGAAAATTAGTTTAAGAACAAATACAGAGGTTAGATTGATATTACACAACGAAAACTTTTCCTCAATAGTTCACAATACGAACACTCACTAAAAAATTATAACATTGAGGAATTAACTCATAATATAATTGGCAAAAAGGTAATCAAAATAAAAATGCGTATAGCATAACCCGAGGGAAACATAAAAGCAAGAGAACCAAAATGTGACGATCGGCTAAATAATAATTATCACCAAATTTACGAAAATAACAATATGTATTTTGAACAATAATTAAAATAAATAAATTGTTACCTTTCTTGCGATACGAGTTATTTAAAAAGTATTGAATTAAATAAACAAGAAAAATGAGGTTTCCAGATTTTCTTAGCCTTTTTACCTAAAGAAAACATGCTTCTCAAATGTTCTTCAGTGAGGCGTAAGACTAGGTCCATAGAGTTTTAAATTTAACAAATTAGGTTAAACGGTTGTTAACCTGTTAGTTAGTCATCCTCCGAATTCGAATTAAATTATGAGTGTCCTAAAAATATTGTACCTACTTAGCAACCAACTTTTTCATACCAATTAAATTAATATTTCCTTATATTTGTATAAAATGTTTATGATATCAATTTAGGGCTTAAGTAATTTGATTTAAGAAATATTAATTTGTTACGTGGAAAATCTTCTTGAAATCCAGTTCTCACTATGTTAGGAGCCGGAGGAAAAGGTTTATAAAATCTTTATATCAAAAATATTAATGTCTTTAAATATGTCAGTTTCAGTGGCTGATCACCTACTTGCCTATAGATACAAAGGAAAATAGCCTCAAAACGACTATAAGTGTCCTTTACCCTATGTTTGATGCAGTGTTTAAGGCAATAAGCCCATTAAAAGGGTTTTCAAATTTTTGTTTTTAATTTATTTTTATATTATTAATTACTTAAGATGTCAATTTCATAAGTGTACATTTTGTTACCTATATGAATAAATGATTTTAATATTTTGAATTGAATTTTTGAATTTTTCAAAATGAATATGAGCACGGCGGCTCGCTAGGAAAGATGTTTAAAAAACCGGAAAGGTCTCAATATAAAACGTTGGCCTAGTCCGTTGTAATTTCATAGGACAAACGAAACAGGCTTTCGTATTAAAACTATTGTTTTTTTACCCACAACCCACACACACTACCGTATCCGTACCAATCACAAGTCACAAATAATTGTACGTTAATTTCTTTCTATCTTTACTTTCTTAATATTTCTTAAAGACTGTTAAAGACTGGATCAGGGTGGTTGTTATTATATTAAATGGCAAAAGTGGCTGTGGTGATGTGGTGTGCCTTGTGAAATCAGGCATCAAATAAAAACATATATATCTTCCCTTATTTATTGCTTACACAATACAGAAAATCACAAAACCAAAAAGAAACTTAAACGCATGTATCGTCCGCCCTACGTCTTGTCGAGGGTAGTGGTTCCTTAAACCGTTGCATGGACCTCCAGCAGGCTTTTGCCGAAGCACTGTACGTGTCCATGTATTCAGACCTTCCTGGAAAGTCCGTGAACCAGCTTTGTACGGATATGGGAGCAACACCGGTGTGGACGGGCCCCGGGGGGTTTATAGTTGGTCGTACAGTCGGGGGATTGTCAGTAAAGTGAGTGGGGTCCTTGTAACAACGTAATACTCCGAGACGATTGCTCTCGATCGGTATAGGTGCGCTAGATTGAGATGCAGCTATGATTTTTTGATAGTCCGAAACTGGGAAGGCTGGAATTTTAATTTATGAAATAATTATAATATCTATTATGAGTGTCTGAACCTTAAAAAAGAGATCATGAGAGGATCCTCTAATTCCACGCGAGTTTCATGTTTATTTGATTACAATATTACATGTATGACATGTACAGAGTATTGAAATATTAAGAAATATAGAAAGTTATAATATATAATTATTTTTTATTGTATTTAGATAATTTTGGGTAACATGGTTAATGCTGAAGTAAAAATTAAAATATATCTAAACTAATATTACGTTTAAATTTAAGCCTCGTGCAATAAAATGGTGAGTAGTTGACGAACTTACATCTTTTCTTATAGGTAGCCTGATACATTGTGGTCATTTTAGTATCAAGATCGTCACAAGGGTGATCCAATATGTCATTTGTGACATCTACCATCTATAAAACGTAATGTTAATCAAAATCACGTTGGCAGGCCCAGGAATAGTTTGCGGTATGCCTTCAAATTTATAAGTAAATGATCACGTGACTAAGCACATTCTAATATTCCTGTGCAATTGCAAAACAATTAATGGGAAAAATAAATGTTTTTAGCAATAAAAAAAATAATGTTGCTACAACCTAGGGTCTCAGAAATTCGTTATTGTTTTAGTCATTATTTTAACTTAATAGCTGGACACATGTCGATTTTTGTATCGAAAGCATGTCGGTTTCCTCAGTATTAAACGTGCACATAGAAAGTCTATAGCCGAGATTTGAAATCACGACTTTAGGTTTAAGAGTCGCTTGCTCAAGCCATTAGGCCAACACTTTTCTACGTGCAGTATAGGTTAGGATTTTATTTTTGTTAGAAATCACGTTTTAGTGAAATATTTCTTGGGTACCTGTTTCCTTAACAGTTCGTAATCTTGACATAGTTTCTGTTCCTTGTCGAGTAGTTGTTTATATTGTTCAACGCGTGGCGAGTATGAATGTGCATCGCAGTGGCAGTATGGAGCCACAGGTGTTGGTCTGGTTGTAGGTGCTGCTTCAGGTTTAGGTGGCTCACAGGGTCTAAGAGAGATATCAACATATAAAGTGGAGAAGGGAAGCAATGAAGCTTTAGAAAAGAAAAGTTGGTCGCCTTCTAGAAACACAAATATCTGTATAATCTATTCCTAAAGAGATGAATTACATAATGAAATTTACAGTATTATTAACTACTTCTGAATGTATTACATTTTTTATTCATATTCTTTACAACTGTAGGCCTCTACTACTTACTTTCCAACTATAGGCTTCGGAAATGGCCATTGATAATCAGCATTTACTGTTGAGCTGAAATCCATATTCTGAAAAAGAATAATGCATGTTTAATAAGCTTAAATTAATGTCCTTCTCAAGGACAAACATACTTATTAATAAGTAATTTTTACCTTGTGATTTTAGTTTATCACGTTGATATTTTTTAAATTTATTATCACTACTTTTGCTATTTGACACCCTACATAATTTAGCACAGCTTTGGAAGCCAAAAACTTGATCTGTAGAAGAATTTCTTCAAAGAGGGAAGATAAAAACATTTTGATATTTTTTTTATATAAATCAAAATTGTGAATTCAGCCAGTAGGGCGTCACTCGTAGAGAAAATTTCAAAATTTAAATAATTTACATTATAAAATGCAATAGTTGAATGAACAGCATAATATATATAAAAAATTACATATTTGAATAATTACAATTTAATTATTCATTAATAATTAAATTATTACTTTTTGCTCGCCACATTTTTCTAAATGTATTATCATTTTTCCTTAATTGGAGTAAGAAGGTGGCAACATTTTGAAAAGCATATGTAAATGTTAATTGTCATAAGTGCCAACACCAATACTTCATACGTTGTTTCACAGCCGCCACTGTCATTCAGCTAAATCAAATCAAATCAGCTGTGTATTGCACACAAGAAACATGTAAATAAATTAATGTGCGTATAAAAATTCTGATGTGAAAATGTCCACAAAGATAATTGATAAAAAATCGACTCAATGTTTATGATAAATTTCTTGTGGAGTGATAATGGCGCGCCGAAGAAGCAGCGGAATCACAAGCCTGGCTTTTAACCAGAATCAAGGTGTGTTGACTTCCTAGTTAGTCACCCTTAGTTCTTTGTTCTCAAACGTAAAGCGTGATATTATTCATAATGTCATCCACATTGCATATCTATAGGTCGCCAATACGAGCGGTAATCTTAACGCTTCTGCATTAAAATTTGTACGTAAAATCTTAGGCCATTATCGCACTTTGGTTCCACGTGTTGTTTATATTTTTAGTTTGCGCGCCTACGTAGTTTAGCACGTTTTGCGTACCACTGCGTAGCCTTTATTAAATACTGAAGCTTGGTAAATATTTACTTTTACTTAATTAATTTACTTAATTTATATACTTATTAAATATATAAAACTTAATTTTTCAAGCATTGTTTTGTACGTTAAATAAGCAACAGAAAGTGAAGTATACATATGGTAAAACTCATGGTATCACATATTTGTCAAATTGGGAAAGAAAAAGAATATACATTATAATATACAAATATTTAAACTAAGAATACATGAAATATGTAGTAGAATAATTATTTATTTTAAGCCTTAAATTATTTCCTTATCCACTAATATCTGGTTGTCCTATGTGTTAGTATTTAAATATTTGTAACAGTTATGTATGTATCAGGAACCCTCTCCGGTATAGACCTCCTCCAAGGCTTGCCATCTTTGTCTAGTAGAGTAGTAGTTCATACTTAAATTATAAGACATGTAACTTGTAAATTGTTCTATTGTTATAATTATTTATATGATAAAACAAAGATTAATTGTGGTTTTGTATAATGATAATATAACATTACTATTAACATAATACTATAATATTTTCAGGCTGCTTCACATGTTGTCTTACATCTGGCTTGCGTGTCTACAATGTGGACCCACTTGTTGAGAAGGCACATTACAGTAAGTGTTTTTTTACACATGTATATAAGACAGTTCAACTAATTGATTACAGAATACAGTTTAATTATTAATATAGGTTTTGCAATTTATTTATTAATATAGGTATAAGTGCCAATGTTTTTGGACAAAAACTAATGTATTCATTAAAATACTGCATTCTTTTCTTAAGAGATTATTTACAATAATAATTATACTTTGGAAAACTTGTAGTTGTCTAAACTCATTAAATACCTATTAATAAGTCAGTAATAATTACTCTCTTTAAATGTAGAATCTTTTTTCACATATATTTTCAAAATTATAATAACTATAATTATTAATAACTGCATATACTATAATGCTTCTTGTTTTGTAATATTTTAAATTCAACAGTATATTATCAAAAAAGTGTTAATTTTGACAAAAACTTAGATACTACTTCAATTTAATTTTTTTTTAATACATGTCTATATTTATCATGAAAAATAAGATCTAGCCTAACTTAAAGACTAATAAGTAAATTAAGTCTAACCATATATTAATGAGGTTATTAAACATAGTCTAATAACACTACTAATTATTTTAATACAAGAATCAAGATATAAGGTAGACGATAACCTGTTATCTGCTAAGCTCTAACTTCATTATCTTTGGGATAAGACTTTTATTTGGCATATATAGCAAACTTAACGCCACATACTTAAATATATAAATTTCAGGCAAAGAGGAGCTGGGCGAAGTATCACTATGTGAAATGGTGTTTCGTACCAATTGGCTACTTTTGGTGCGAGCCCGAAGGCCCTGCAGCCTCATGCTTCTTGATGACCAGCAGCGTGCCTTTAAAGCCGAAGTCCTTTTCAAGTCGCCTATACGAGCATTGCGGGCCAGGAAAGATAAGTAAGTTCATGAAAATCTTGATGTCAAAATCATATTTATACACAATAAGTACCTCATACAGTCCCAATGGAACCACCTGTGTAGATGATTCCAGTTTCATTGTCAAGATACAATAGGAGTATCATGATTATTATGAAAGTCTAATGTAAAAGCAAGCATCAAATTTACATATGCTCAGTTTTGCTTATTAATATTTTGAGTTAAGACTACCGTCACAACATAGGCATGTATGTTAGAGTTGTGTACCTTTTCCATTCATGTATCACTCTTTGTACATTTGAAGAAATTGATTCAAAAGAAAGTACCTCTTTTTAGTTTCATATAGTACCTATCAAACTCAATAAGTATTATCATTATATTTATAAAAAACTAATAAAGGGTACTATTAAATATACACTTTCACAACACAGGTATGTTTAACTATCATGAAAAGACTTTTATATAAGGTAACAGGAAGTCAAAGAACCACTCAATAGTGTATAGGGCAGACACATTTCTGCTCATTGATGAACCCAGAAAACTCATGTATATGTTGTAAAGTTCATAATAGTCAATCAATTTAATGATTTGAGTGGCATAAAAACATTACACAACTGTAAATTCTCAACTCAGCTAAGACATTCAATGAAACTCCAGATTTATCAAAATAAATACGATAAGATAATGAACAGCCTTCACCAACTAACCCAGATATAAATACATTTTATTTCTTTTAATGTGTATAAAATACGTATATTCTATTATATTTTTTATTCTTTTAAATATCGGAATGCGTTGCCCAGTAGTTGATGTAGATGGCGTTTAACAGGTAACAAACCGTAACAATTAAAAAAGACGAAATTTATGTTTGGGGCAAGAGGGTGACCATATTCCTTAAGAAACATTGTATACAATTATTTTGAAAAAAAAACATGATATATTTTTAACATCCAAATTCTAAATAAATAAATTTAGATTGTAATCTGTCAAATTTGAAAGCATATTAATTAGGAAATCAACATCTTTGTAATAAACGTTGCCTTCCAGGAAAAATAAGTTATATAAAATATTGTGTTAAAGCATTATATTTTATACAAAAGAACGTCTAACTCTAAATCAGTATAATCGCCGAAATACTTGATTCATATTCCGTCCGCGAATTTGTGTTAAGGACAATGCAAGGTCATTTAACTTCCTATAATTTTCAATATTTATTACATCGTGTTTTACGAAATTTTCTTTGAGATTTAATTTTGTCTCATAATTCACAATATGTATTTATTATATCCCTAACTATGATTGCCTATTTTAATAGCTCGAAATGGAATAAGATTGGGAGTCCCTATATTGACAGATATTTCAAAATCCAGTACGTTTATTACATATATATTAAACGTTTCGTAGAAATCTTTACATGTATCAAGCGCTGTATTTTTTTAAAACTTTTAAGTTAACTATACAGTGCATAGAAACTAGATAGCGTTCTATATACACTGCATTGGTATCTATCTGTATAGCATTGGCTCAAGAGTATATTTTAATAAAAAGGCAATGATAATATTCCAGAGTGGCGGTAGTATTAACATCTTCGATCCAAGTTCTATCACTGCCATCGTTACAGCGTGTCGCCTTGCTACGTACGCCGGCGTCCTCCCGTCCGCTGTGTTCTCTTGCGACGGATCCCAACGCGGTGCAATTGCTGGCTGCGCCGGCGCATCGGAAGGGTTCGTTGCAATTGTTGGTGAGTTCGTACATTCATTTAGTGCGTTTAATGACAACGAACTTTCAAAATTTAATACGTAATAAATAGTAATAATAAAATATGTTTATTCATTTTAAGTTCAATTTCATTACAATGTGTAAGATTTGGGAACCCTTTTAAGTAAAAAATATACCTGTGTCAGGGTTTCCAGCTCTTTCATAACAAACTTAGTTATACATTCCTTAAAATATTTAATTTATATATAATTTAGTTACATCTTCTATTCACTTTTTTTTCTTTTTTTGTTATTGATTTTTAACTGTTATCAAAACACTGGAGTGCATAAGTGAGTGTGTGAGTGAGTGAGTGAGTGAGTGAGTCAGTGAGTGAATGAATAAAGTCTGTACTACATACTAGGCCTCAGAAGAAGCTCCAACTCTGCGTAGGGTATGTTCATGATCCAGTCCTTTAGTCGTATTTTTAGATTGTAGACGGTAAGCGGGTAGATCTTAAGCAGCCTATTTAATTTATTATAGATGTAGTCTGCTTGCATATTGCGTCTCGCAAAGTCAGTCCTAACGGTCTGACCGACGACAACATCCATTTTTCTTTTTAAGAACAGCCTACTATCAAATGGTAGCGCTCTGTGTGATTTTAAAATTAGACTCAGGACATACAGCTTCCTAACGGAAAGTAATTGGCTGAGATGATAAAGCTCTTCCGATGGGAATCTGTATGGCCGGAACATCATGACCTTTGATAGAGCCCTATGTCCCCGTTCCAATTCCAAAAAAAATATTTTATTGGCCGTTCCCCATATTTTTATTCAATATGTCAGTACGAACTGAACAAGTGCTATGTAAATTCTTTTAAGTATTATATCCGATGTAATGTGTCGCAAAATTTTAAAAATATATGTTCATGTCATGGACTCTATATGGGGATACCATGATAGTCGCTCGTCTATATAGAGCTAACTTTTGCTATTGGAAGACATGGACATATAGTTACTGTCTCTTTGCATATCGCAGTGATGTATTTTAATTTTAAAATCATTAGGTGGTTGAGTTCGATCAGAAATTCTGAAACATACATAGTTAGTTTTCTCTTTATTGAGAGACAAAAGGTTAAAATCAAGCCACGTAGCAATAGTTGTCAGTCCAACTTCCGCTGATATTTTTACCTCTGCCCAGTAAAGCCCTGTGAAAAGTACAGCCGTATCATCCGCATAGGAAAATATTTGCCCGAGATCAAGTTTTAGATTGCTTAATGCATTAATATATATTAAAAATAATGTTGGACCTAATATGCTTCCTTGCGGAACCCCATAGGTGATTTCCAATTCATCACCTACGTAATCTCCTACTTTCACTCTCTGTGTTCGCCTTGAAAGGTAATCACAAAATAGCTTTAAGGGTGTATCTCTAATGCCTATATGCTCCATTTTATGTAAAAGTGAGGAGATACAGACTGTATCGAAGGCCTTTCTTAAATCTAGAAATGCACCAAGGCATTTCTTTCCCTTATCTAGGTTTGATACTATTAGAGATGTTAATTGAGATATGGCATCTTCAGTTGATTTTCCTTGCCTGAATCCATATTGTGCGCTTGATAGAATATTAAATTTATTAAGGTAGTTCAGTAATCTAATATTTAGTAGTTTTTCTAAGACCTTAGAGATGGCTGGTAGAATGGAAATTGGCCTGTAGTTATTTACTTTGTCTTTATCGCCTGATTTAAGCACCGGTACAATAATAGCTTGCTTAAGTTTAGTCGGAAATATTCCTTTTTGAAAGATGACATAAACAAGGTACTAAAAGACCTCGGAGCGAGTTTTAGAAATCGTGTGGGAATATTATCCCACCCCGGTGCGCTATCTGATTTTAGGTTTTTGATTATGTAATCAACCTCTAAATGGTCGGTACTAAATAGAACAAACGAATGCAAGCTGGATATAGGGGCTAGTGCTGATGTGGAGGAGTGTGACGAGCTTTGTTGAATTTCCTGAGCCAGTAGAGGGCCAAGATTTGTGAAATAATTATTAACTTCATTTACAGACTCTGTAGGCGTAGCCTTAAGATTTAATAGTTCGTCATTATTATCTTTTGTTTACTCATATATGTAATCTTTTTAATATTTTTGCACAACTGTTTTGGGTCGTTAACTGAATTATTTAATTGTGTTCTTTCAAATTTTCGTTTTAGTTTTTTTTATTAAGTTATTACAAAAATTTCTATACCTTTTATAAGTAATTGATAGAACTTCGTCATATTCATTATTTTTTAAACGCTTTTGCATTTTATTTCTGTTTCTTATGCACCGCAAGATACCGGCAGTTATCCACGGCTTTAATATCTGAAGGTTTTTAGATACCTTCGTGTTTATTGTATTTTCTTCTTTTTTTAATTTTTTAATTAACGGATTTTTTAATCTTATTTATTAATTTATCAACGACTTCATTTGGATCCTCGCAAAGTAAGACATTATTCAGATTTTTATGAGATAATGTTATTACCGCTTTATCAAAATTTGTATAGGTTTTAAGTTTTTTAACCTCTACTACGTATCGAAATTGTCTACTGAATAAGGCGATTTTCGAAGCATAGGATTGGTAGAGCTTCGCATCACTAATGACGAAGTGTTAGTGCTTAGACAAATTAATCAAATTTGTATGAGTTTTAATTTAATAAACTTACAAACTTTAATTTACAAATATTAATGTTTTTTATGTTATTTAAAACTTTGTTTTGAAGTCATAAGGGCTGAAGTATAGTCATAATCTCGACATTTTATCACGACCCCCATGATGAGTGCTCATAGGATTTATACTTGCAGCTGAGTTTCATCGGACGTCAAGGCAGAATACAAAATACCATCCGTATCACCTCGACGTCCGTCGTTCCACAACTAAGCGTGCCTTATGGCAGTTTTTGGGCACCAACACTATGTGGAACCAGCTGCCCACCGAAGTATTTCCGAACCAAGAAAAGAGCTTACCAATTCTTTAAAGGCCGGCAACGCACTTGCCAGCATTCTGGCAATGTTATTCTCATTGGGCGGTATCACTTAACATTAGATGAGCGTCCTTAAAGTCACTCGTATCGTACTAGTTATATAATTATTAACATTTAATAAATAAACAGTTTTTATAGAAAATGACAGAGTACGTAAACTAAGATTCTTATCATAAGATAACTTTAATTTCAAGAAACGAGACACAGCTCAAACTAAATATAAGTTAAAATCCTATACATTTTTAACTTACGGTAGTTTAAGTTTCGTTACTTACCAATTCTCTTCTGAAATTTTAGTCGACAGTTCTGAACGACTAAATCTGTTTTACCAGGACATTTCTCGAGCGGTGAAAGGCGCTCAGTCCAGTTCGCCGGCGGTGGTGGGTTGCCATCAAACTGACCTGGTTTGCCTTAGTCTGTCCGCAAATGGTGCGAAACTGGCGACTGCCTCCGAGCGAGGCACAATCATACGCCTGTGGGATACCAGTACTAAGCAGATGATACACGAACTGAGGCGAGGGTCGGATTACGCTGATGTGTACTGGTAATTATTGCATGGACTTGACTTTCATTAATGCAACAGTTAATGTAATTCCGTAATTCAAAATTTTATCCGCATCACCTTGAGCTAGAAGTCTTCCACGGTCCGCTTCACAAGACTTGAAAGAATTTTCTTTTGCGAACTAGTGAAGTGTGCAATCGACTCCCGGTGGGGTCTTCGTTGGGAAATACGACTTCCATTTGTTTAAAGAAAGAGTAAAAAAGGGGGGGGAGAGCCCTCACGACGTTGCCCCCACTAGAATGGGTGTCCATGGGCTGCGATGACTACTCTTCTTGGTGGGCTAGTTTGGACCCATGTCATATCAAAGTTTTATTTATATGAACTTATATTATATTGCGATTCAACAACGATATGTGTACGTAATAATACTGAAAAAATTGAACACATTTCTGATGGTACTTTTGCCAATATGTATCTTATTTATGAAGGTTGAGAGTATGTTCGTGGAAGTTTAAATAATTTATACTGAAACTAAGTAAAAATTGGATACGTTCCAAATATATTCACATACACAAAGACACAAGTAAACTTTAACTATGCGAACTTATTTCTTTTTCCTTTTTTTTGAAATTATTGTAAAGTGGCTTCAGCGTACAACTCTCATTATTAAACTCGAAAATTCGAACCCGGGCTGTGTACCGATAGTCTTTGTACGCATTTCACACTCGCTTGTACGTAAAATAAAACTTCGTGAGAACACAAGCATGCCATAGACCCAAAAAATCTACTTTGCGTCAGGCACAGAAGTCTGATGATCTTGCCTATTATTAAAAAAGGATGATCACGCACGCGCACTGTAGCGTCACTGTTATTTTTAAGCGTATACCCTTTCGCCTTACAATATAATTATTCATTTGAAATCTATCAGTTCTATCTCCATAGTGAGATAACATACTTACAAGAATCATTATAATGAGTCTTGGTAATTTATTAGTGAAAGTAAATCGTAAAATTGCTTTCTATACAATAAATATGTAACTGTGCAATTCCAACTTCTATCTAAATATATAACCGCCGTTACATGATTACGTTATTGTGTTTGGGTGAAGTCAAATTGTCTATTCAATTGGTACAACTATAAGCTATCTTACAAAGTTCATTTATAATCCTAGTATAAACTTCAACTGGTCGGGGTCGCTCGTGTGCTGCGTGTCGGATAAAGGCACGCTGCACGTGTGGGCTGCGCGCGGGAGTTACGCGCACGTGTGCGCACCGGCTGCGTCCTCTACGCGGGCTCTGTGCGCCTTTTCGGACGATTCCAGCGCTGTTGGTATGTATGCGGAACATCTTGTCATTTATCTATTATTATAATTTTATTTTATATATATATATATATGTATGTGTGTGTGTGTAACTACTTACTACGGGTACTTAAGTGCAGTGTTTGTTACCATGACTACGATTTTCAATGGTATCCCTGGTAACTGGATACTCTTTAATAAAATTCCTGAGGCTCATTTATCTCCGCCTTTTAATAAATTTAAGTAATGTAATTCACAGAAAAGTTGTGTAAAAAGGCTTACTACAAAGTTAACGATTATCTAGTTGATAAAAGGGCCTGGGGCTAGTTCTAGACTAGACAGGCTGCTTTTAATTAATTTGCGTGTAATTTAAAATAAGTGTTTTTTAATGATTTGATATTTTAAAAGAGTACCGAGTTTTTTACTCCGGCTTTTTATCTCGGCCTACATCCTATCTCTGTCTTCTTTGCCGATGAGTAAGGATGTCTATCTATTCAAATTTAATGAAGTGGAATAAGTGATACTTGTATCTTATGTTTTTATAATAAACATATTTTTTTCATTAACAAACAAGGTACAGCCTATAGTCCACGCTTTTTAAACCGCTGCTAGTAATTCTCTCAAATCCGTATACCCATATATTTTTTTTACAGTTATAAGTGAGGATGGTACATTTCACAAATTCACATTCTCTGCAGAAGGAAGTTGCCATAGAAGTGATTTTGAATATTTTCTACAGGTAAGACGATAAAAATGACTTGTAAGGTATCAAGGGATCATTTAAAACCTATCTAAAATTTAAATTGCATGAGATCATGAAACTGGAGTGAAATATATTTCAAAATTTTGGTAGGGCTTAGACAAAGTAAGCTTTAGGGATACAATAAATTTATGAAACAAATAGATTTTGTATAAATTTACAAACAAATATTAATGATTTTTATATTGTTCAATACTTTGTTTTAAAGTTTGAAGTTTGCACTGGGTTGTGATAAACTGATTTGTAAAAGAAAAGGTCGTGAGGAAACAATGCCTTAGAACTAAAAATCAATAATGTCCAACAGTGTCCATTAAGAAATTATCACGAAACAGAAATGTGAGGATAAGGTACTACTAGCTATTGTAAAATTCTATCTAGTAGAAATTATCTTTTAAATATGAAAACCTTGTTGCAGGTAGGGGATGACGACGAATTTCTGCATTGATATTTTATTTGATATTCATGGACCTAATTATTAATAAGCGTTGTACAAATCTGAAAAGCTAAAAACAATTTAATTTTTAAAGATACATATTTTAAACACAGTACAAAATTATAGTGATCATGCCTATTTTAATGGGATTATGCAAAAAAAATATTATATAAGAATTGGAGCATTCATATTTAATTTTGCTTAATAAAGCAATTTGTGTATCAGCTACTGCCAACAGATTAAAAATCATTTTGACAAACAATTGTTCTAATTCTAATCTGTTAAAATTTTGAATCTTTGACTTTAGCTTGTGAATTAATATTATATCTGTTGAATTTATAATAAGACCAATTTAATTATATCCACTGTATTTTAAATTTTATGTGAATTTTTTATTATTATTGTTATTGTTTTATAACCAAATGACTGCAGCTATGTGATGTAATGCCTAAAAACTTGAAAGTTATCTTGTGAGATAATATCTTAGGAACTTGCTTGCAAATACACAGTGAAATATGGAGTGACCTGATAAGTAGGAAATAAATCTAAGACTACAAGAATCATTTTCAATTATTCATTAAAGATTCACTTATAAATGTCCATGTTAAGAAATAGTTGGAAAGTATGTAACATTTACAACCAGTTACAAAGTCAAAAGCATAGAGCAGGCAAGAAACTTGGCTTGTCTGTTTGATGTTTTGTTTCACACATAAATTGTAAGGAACTGCAACAATTACACCATGCTCCTGTAAGTCATAAGATAATAGAGGCACTATGTCTTAGTGTGCTATTCAAATCCGTGATATTATACACTATTGCATTTGTTTGTACCTAATGTTGTGGATCACCTATATATTATTTCGCTTACACTAAGGTAACTTGTATATCATTTTCATTTTTTTAAATTTATATTTAATGTATCGCGCAATGTACATAATAATTTAAATGTTTGTGATGTCATTTAGCTTTTCTATATCTATATTTTAATTTAGTATTTTAATAATGACTTTAATCACTTACTATTATAATACTGAAACCATTTATTTTTAAACTTATTACGGGATAATTAATAGCTCAATGAAAAATATTTACCCATTTTATTTTTAGTCATAAATTCTTGTGTAAAGCAACGAATTCTAAAATAATGTCTGTCTGGGTAAAATGTGATGTCACAGAAAGTGATTACTTATATTAAGTTTATGTTAAATTTCTAGTAGGATTGAACTGATTTATATCATTAAAATCATATACAACCCCATAAAAGTTGTATGTGTGTATATAAGTGCATGTTATAAGTTAATATAGATATTATGTGATGGCTTGTTAAAGTTATGTATTTTAAGATAGATCACAATACATTGCTGACAAGTAGTCATATATATCTAGAATATCATTTAAGGGTTAAAATTTGGCTACAAAGAGCACATTTGTGTAAATATTATATTAGGTTTATTTTTTATAAAAATTGTGACAATGACAGTCTCCACAGTTTTTTATAGAAATGCTAGGTGTTGAGGAGTGTTCTCAATAGGGTATTTGTAATTTTCACAATAAAAGATTTCTTTTATAATAACAACTTTTTATTATTGCCTACTTCTAATAATTAAATATAAATTTTCATGTTTTTATGTAACAAGTATTATTATTTATTAAGAGAACATAATATTTACAAGTATATATACAACAGTGCTACTCATTTTGTGGTTTCTGGTTTCTTTCGATCAAATGGATCTGTCCAAACATTCATATCTGAAAATATGTATATATCTCATAAGTTTTTATAGCACTATTTGTTGGCTAAAATATTTTATTAACTTCAAGATATGAAAATAATACAATAATGCTTTATTCTTTATCAAATTAATTTAGTGGGCTTTCACAGCTACATGCATATGAAAAAAGAAATATTTTTATGTAATAATTTGATAAATAAATGTATAATGTCGTAAGGAATCTGTTGTGTTTGTAATGAAAAATCTCAAGAACTACTAATCACAATTTTAAAAATATACATTTATTTAAATAACTCACTGCCTGGCTGTATATCCTCTTGCCTTATATTTTTGCGCGTCTCCTTTTGGATTTCTTCTATAAATAAAGTGAGCGACTTTTAAGCATTCAACATTTAGCGAACTTCATAGTCGGTAACAATAATTTTAAAACGACAACGAATGACAGTACGTCATATATGCAACAAATTTTCTTTTAGTCTTTTTGATATTGATTTCGAATGAAGTAATAATATACATATAAAAAACTTACTGTATTTGGAAGAGTCCATCATAGGGCTCACAGCTATAGGGTACAATGTAAGTCCAATGAATCCAATAAAGCCTCCTAAAAAGGCTGCGTAACGCCAACCTTTATTAAACGCCATCGCATTTTATTTCCTTAATTTAGTGAATAAGGTTTTGAGTAAATACAACAGTTATAATATTTTGGCTTCAACGTTATATATTCTAAATTCTAACCTAAACATACTTATTTATAACATACCATAGCACTGACATAATAACTAGAAGCTACTGTCAACTGTCAACGTCAGCTGTTGCCGACGGGTGGCACACCATATTTGAATCGAATGCATTATGTATATAAACATTAGTAATTCATACGGAAAATTAAAAAATATTTCTTTTAAATCATAAGTATTGATTATCATAATTACTGCGATTGATTATAACTAGTTAATTAAAGATCGGTCTATAAAATTATCGTGGTCGACTTACATAGTACATCCTACATACACTACGAAAAAAAACCATACCTATAAATAAACACAGCTTCCTAAACATAAAATAACCATAATATATAACCAAAATATTCGTGTAAAAGAAGAATAACCAGAGTTGAAGCTTTTTTTTACGAAATGTTAAGACAGGTCCTGTGTTATAAAATAAAAAAGCCAACATAGTTAGTATATTAGTTATTAATTTCTTATTTTCAAGTTTAAAGTTCAATCGATTTAAAAGTATGAGTCACACATATATTTATCGAATTCATCAGTAGTTGAATAAACAACAAAATGATTCATATTTTTTTTGTTTACAATTATTCTGCTTTTAACAACAAACTATATGTTGTTTAATTATTCGTCTATTATGTAAACATCAATTATGGCTGTGTTTCTAATTTTAAATTTCAGCGATTTCCGCCATATTTAGGCGAGTGTCATACATTAGAAATTGTATAGTTAACTGAATTTAAAGGCGGTATAGTTCGCAATTTTACGATTATACAACGTTAAATTGTATGAATGAACCCAAAATATAAATATTGAATATTGTTATTTATCTAATAATTGTTGCATTACATACGGAGAAGAATTACTTACACCTTCTTCTAATAATTCAAGAAGTTTATTATAGACCAGTTTCCTAGCATCTTTCGCCCACAGAAAATCTATATGATTAAATTCTTTTAAAGGCACTATGTAATGCTCTATCGGGTTAACGAGTTGTACGTACAAATTAGTAACATCAACGTCACTAGCGAGCCAATCGTTTTGGGAGCTAATTAGGGCGATAGGGAGAGTTATTTTATGTACTGGATATTCAGGAGGCATCGGACTTCCATACTGCTTTAAGTTTCCATCAGGACCATAATCAAATTGCTGGAATCGTCCAGCTGTTTGAATCTCTTGCGCATAATGTACCAAAGTTTTCGTTGACGCACCAGCAGGCTCATGACTCAATATGAGAGGTAAAAGGCTTTTGTTGAACTGCCCTTCATCATGCCCACATATGACAAACATAGAGTTCTCACATATCGCCTCTTCCAGCTTGTTTATTTCGCATGCGTGTTTTGATAGCCATCGTAAAACCGCATTAGGTGGTAAAAATTCATTTGCACCAAGTAGTTTGAAGAGATATTCAATATTAGCACTATATTTCGCCAAGATATGAATGGGGCTTTTAATATCCGTCATATAGGCGACGGGGGCCAAAGCAAAACCAGCCCTTAGCACCTTGTTATAATGAGTTTTAGTTGACAGCAATGCAAAAAGCACGGTTGTACCCATAGAGTGACCTATATAGTTGATTTTAGCGTCCCATCCTTTCAGGTCCATGATGTAATCGATAACCGCCGGTAAATCGTGTTGACTGACTTCGTGAAATGTGAAATTCCAGAATTCGAATGTATCTGTATTGAGAGTAACGTGAGCTTTCGAATAAGTGTTTCCACGGACATTTGCCAGCCACACATCGTAGCCGGCTTCAGAGAGAATGTATGGAAGGGCTTTATCTGGACCAGGAATGATCCAGTCAGCTGAACTCCCGAGCAAGCCGTGATGTAGAAGAACCGTTTTCCTTGGGCTGGTTTTGGTCGAATTTTTGGAATACGGTATTCGATGTATGGTTAATATGTATCCATCGGTTGTAACAACCGTATGGGATTCGGAGGGGTATCCATGTTGAGCAATTAATTGCGGCGTTGTCATATGAATACCTGGGTCGTTATCGTTACAATTATACTCCATTCTCTCAGGCGCGATAACGTCAAATACCTTTTTACCATTCGCCCTAGCGTCTTCCAGGTAACCATGGAACTTTCTTCGCATCCGCATTGGCTTATCGGTCACATCCTCGGTTTGGTTAATATTCAGATAAGACGTGATCCG
This sequence comes from Pieris brassicae, assembly GCF_905147105.1. Lineage (NCBI taxonomy): Eukaryota > Metazoa > Arthropoda > Insecta > Lepidoptera > Pieridae > Pieris > Pieris brassicae. The sequence continues at coordinate 14,088,103 of NC_059665.1, forward strand.
TTTTCTAACATTTTCGACATAAAACTGTTTTAAACTTCGTCCCTTTTCCCGAACATAATTTGTGATTTGAGAGGTTTTATTTGTGAATTTATCGACTAAATTCTGCGGAAACCAGTCAACGTATCGGCTGTCAGTGTATTGTATTAGAATACACAACGTAAATGATACAACATAGAGTTTCATTGCGGAGATGCGCACGCACATACGGTTATAAACAGACTGGACTCTATAGAGTTAATTGTAGAATAGATTCCAGAGGTCAAGGGAAGTGATTCATGTTTGTTATTTTGTTAAATTGGGATACATTGCAATTTATTAGTAATATATTATTATTTAGATTTATTGCATATGTAGCACATAACTAATTTAAATGAGTCATAATAAGCGTAATAATTATACGATCTAGTACAAAGTTTGGACTACACAGTACCGTCTTTGTTACTATAGGTAATAACACCAAGGAATATTCAGCCCTAGATTTATTATAGGGCCGGGTCCACGTGGGAATTATGGCGAGATCTTACCAGAGACAATTATAATTCTATATATATATATACACATATACAAAAAAAGAAAAACTCAATTCAATGTTCAAAGTTTTTTTATAAGTTTTATCTTTCAATCGATGTTAATAAAGAAATAAATTAAATACATTATTAATATTTCTAAAACATCACAATCATAGAAACAATTTTTCAACCTCTTTACATAATTTGTCAAAATTATCTAATTTCCATTTAGCTAATTCTCTGTCTAAATCCTGAACTTCGATCTTTTCAAAATCTTCATCGACTGAAACAAAGTCATATAAATCTCACTTAAGCTGGGTAACATAACGAGCAGTGTTAGCCTTAGTGGCTTTTACGTGTGAATCTCATCCCTTAGGTCGTAGGATCGATCCCCGGCACCAATGGACTTTCTTTTTTATGTGCGCATTTAACATTCAAAACACCATAAAGTGTTTTACAATTTGCTATAATTTAAGCGCTTATTATAAACAAATATGCAACAATCTATATTTTCCTTTGAAATATTGTAGAATGAATCATATACCATATGATACATACTATCTTATCGATAGATGACATTAACTTAGACCACAAGGGTTAATAGATGACAAATAATAATATCCAATGATTACATTGTAAATAACCGTTTAATATCCGTTGAATAAGCAAAACATAGAGAACTAAATTTTACATGAAATCAGCTACATAACTTATAAAATATAACATTATGAACATACTATAAACCCCAATTAGTACATTAATGTTTTTGTTATTCATATATAAATGAAATAATAGTTTATAACATAATATTTTAGAGCAGTGTTGGCCTAGTGGCTTCAGCGTGCGGCTCTCATCCCTGAGGTCGTAGGTTCGATCCCCGGTTCGAGCACCAATGGACTTTTTTTATGTGCACATTTAATATTGGCTCGAACGGTGAAGGAAAAACATCGTGAGGAAACCGGCTTGCCTTACACTCAAACAGTCGACGGCATGCGTCAGGCACAGAACGCTGATCACCTACTTGCCTATTAGATTAACAAAAGATCACGGAACATATACAGAAATCTGAGGCCCAGACCTAAAAAGGTGGTAGCGCCATTGATAATTTTTTTTACCAATTTTTCAATATTTTATAACGAATTTACACTTGTAGCGACACCTAGTGACTGGCTACAAATCTCTACGATAACGTCATACCCTGAAACGCACTCACGAGACACGAAATTATTTCGACCGCGAAAGAAATAACTCGATATCGGGGCCTTCCACTGGCCACTCCTGTCGAGTCCAGTCAGTGGTTAAACTGGTCGAGGTTCACTTGGAGAATCTGTTCACCATGCATCCTCCAGAGTTTATAAATATCATGGTAATACCATTTATTGAAATGACTGAATGATCAAGAACACAGAACAAATATAATGTTATGTGTTTATTTATATAACGGGTGACAAAAGTGTTATGGACATTATATAAATATTTGAGGGAAAATAGAGAGGGTTTCAAATTCCCGACAAGCTGATCTTCATCATAAAATATGGTAGTAATTCATAGGTTATACTACTATATACTATACTACTACTATTGGTACAGGCATGGATTTAATTGACAATAATGATAATAATAAAAACTTATATTACTTACAATACACAGCAAAATATCCCCCAAGCTCCAACGCAGCAACATTAAATGCACCCAACTGTTTGGCACCAGCTGTACTTTTTCTTGCCCAGACAAACACCCTTGTCATATCATGTCCATTATTAAAGGAACAGCCTTTAGTTATGAATATATTATGTGCGATGGAATTTGCCAAAAAATATTGGATGAGTTTAAAAATATCCTCCGCTGCATTTTTTGCATTGCCATCAAAGCAAAATCCTGGTATTGGATAGTTTTCCATCAACCATAGTGGTCCTTTGATATGTGTGCAGTTCTGAAATAAAACATTACACTTAATATATCATTTTGTCAGTTCCATGAATTTTATTCTTATATTCAAGTAGGTAGTCAGCCTTTTGTGCCTCCTACAATGTGTGTTTTAAAACTACCTTTATTCGTAAAAAATAATATTGAAAATAAGTATTACTGAATTTATAAATACTACTATAATATAATCCAAAAGAGTAATCAAATGTCATCTTTATATGAGAATAGATAGATTGCTCATCTAAGTATAGTAGTCTCATTCATCAGAGAGTTGACAATCATGCCTACACTTTGCCCCTTACTCATAAAAACAAAAACCAGTCACATTGCAGTCTTCTAAGTTTACTTAGTTTGTTTTTCTATGTAAAATTTTATGCTGCAATGAAAAGAGACAGATAAGTACTTTAGATAAAATGCATATGAACTGATTCATTGTATTTGGGGGTTCGTTTTAAGTGATATTTATAAGAGGCAGTGTACAATTAAATTAAAAGTGTTATGGTCTCATTATAAAACATGGCTGATAGACAGAGTTCTTTACCATGGTTACTTTGGGTTGATAGACTTATTTACCATTGCGTTATAATAATATATACAGATTATAGACTAACATTTACAATTAAATTACTTACAACATAATCAATAGGCAATTTTTGTTTTTCAAATACTAGATGATAATGTAAGTGATTCACTGAAGCCAATGCACATAAGCTGTTAAAAGCAATCCGTAGATCACTGTAACAAATATATTATCTTGTTGTAAAGAAATGTTCTATACATTTACCATGCCAGTCATCATAATATTGAGCTATTAATAAAAAAAGTTTTTCAAAATTAAAAAGCTATTAGTTCTTTAGTTCTTGTCTAGTTACTTCAGGATAGGCCTTAACTAATAATAGAAAAAAGCAGTACTTGCCTTTACTCACCAATCCTGGGATAATGAATGAATATATAAAACTAACTTCAAACTATCCAGTGTGACCACTTGTGGAAGCATTTGATAAATAGATGGACATAGCAGTGAATGGTAATAGTTTATAGGGCTAACATTTACAACAATTGCATGTATGTTTGTGGCTGAAATATTCATACAAAATTACAATACACATTTATTATTGTATCATATTAATGAACACTAACTTACTAGGGTTGTTCATTATATTATCAATATATTAATAGATATACAAAAGGAATTCAATTCTCAATAAGTACTTCATATAAAAATTCACATAAAGTACATACCGAGAGGCAATATAAAAGACAACAATATGTCATATAAAAGACATAAATTTAAATTTTCCTAATCATAAATTTCAAAAGTAAAAAAATAGAAGTTAAGAAGAGAACTTAAGAAAAGAGTATTAACCAGTATCTTTATTCCAAAATTTGTAGAGAACTTCTTCACTTGATACCTTTGAGAAATTAAATTTATTTTCATCAAATGGCTGGCAAATATTTGTCATATGTTCGGGCTGTCTTCTTTTTACACTTCTATCATGATTTAGCTGGAAAAAATAATGAACACCTTTAAGGACATGTATAGCTTTTGCTATTATCTACACTTGTTAAATCTAAACGAATGATGTAAAAACATCTGAGTGTAGACAGTATTAAAGTTTTTTTTTAACTCTACAGCATGTAGCTACAGTTGCAGTTTTTAAAAGAATTTTACGTACCTGTAGCATATAATTTCCAGCTAGTTTTTCTTTTAATGTCCCTAATTTGTATCTAAAAATACTCGTATTCACATGCAATTCATGCCATTTCTCCTTTAGCTTTTGTATAAGGTTAAGATTATCTTCTCTAAAAATACCATCAATACATTGAAATTCATACATTTTTAAAATTCTTAATCTCAAAATATACAAGTGGTATAGTTGCCTGATGGTATATATATTATATTTGCAGTTATATACATAAAAAATATCTCCACAGAATATAACGATTAACCACAGAGGATTTAAAGACGACTACAGACGTCAGAAGAATGTCTTTAGGTTTCGGGTTAGTTTCCAGGGGGTTAACTAACTAGCAGCAGCCAATAACTATTTTCTTGGAGGGCTGCATCTGTTATGGATGAATTTATTTTATTCTGTTTTTGTGGCCACTTTTGAGTAATGCGCAAATTTTAAAATTACTGTCCTATCCAAAAACATAAATCTCTTTTTATATTAGTTTCGACAACATTATTTAGTTCTGATTATGAAACATTACAAATAAAAAACAATATTCAATGACTTTTTCTTATAATTGTAAACAATTTAAATAATCTCTTCTAAAATCCTAACTTAAAAGATTTCTGGCTTGAGATTATTGGGATTCAATGGGTTATTTTGATCATATAGCCATAGTATATCAATAATTTTCATCGAGATTTTTGTTGCTTCTAAGGAGTCCAACTGACTTAGTTTTCCAGTGACAGCTTTTCCAATTTTATTATTTTTTAAATTATTAAGACCAAAGGCATCATTTTGAACTCCTTTAAATACAGATAACAAGCTTTCCGCAAAATTTCTACATGGTATTCTCAAATCTGTATTGCTTTCTGAAGAGTTATCTTCGCTTTTGCTGTCTATTACAGGTTCTTCTATATCTGATAGATTCTGCAAGAAAATGTACGTACTTTTCAAATTTTTTGCACTTTTACTGAATACTCTGTAAATTCATCACAAATACTTTTCACTATAAAGTTAAAAAGTTTATTTTACCTCTGTAGATATTTCCTCATTTACTCTGGATACCCCATGGTGTAAGCTTTTCGTTACTTTAAGCAAAAACTGACATGGTTCCCACAAGTGCCAGTTAACTTTATAAGCCTTAAAATATTTTTTACATATTAAAAATAGACTTTTAGTATATTGATTGTAATAGTATATTTTGTGTATAATTATCACATTAAATCTTACCTCATTTTCAGCTGAACTAGTTTTAAGTTTTCTTAAATAATTTGCAAATGTTGATCTGATATTTGTCCATCTCTCTTTAACAGCTTGGCCAGAAAATGCATCTCCATATTTTGCTGCAAATTCAGCATATGTGTTATCTTTAGTTTCACTAGAAGTATATTTGGGATGCTTTGGATGCCAAATATTTGGCTTGCTTTTTATGAATTTCACTAAATTTAAGTTCATTTTTCTGGTCCAAAAGACTTTTTCTTTTTCAAAATCCGATAACATTATGTCTACGCACTACTAGATCATTTAAATACCTGCAATATATTTTCAAATTTTAGCTTGTCTAAACTTTCTCTTAATAATAACTAAAAGTTATTCAATATTGTTTATTATGATTTTTATTAGTTTTTGTGTTGTTTTAATTTTCAAGGTACCACCATAGATGAAGACAGAAGTATGAAGTAGACAATGAAGATGCGATCACAGATATATATTATTTATTGAGGGAGCAGATTAGTTTTAGTTTTAACCACAGATTGTGGTTCGGTTATTACAGTTTACGCCGCTTTAGTATATGAAGTTTAAAAACTGTTTCTATCGAAGATAGTAGTTTTTTCTATAGTCTCATTGAAAATGAATTATACAGACTGTCAATACTAATATTATTATATAGTTCAACTTATTACAAGTACAAGTAATTTTATAACATACGATGCCTCAAAACGTGTTAATAGACAACGTTATGTTTTGATTGTTTTTTTAATAGAATTAGATCGGTGCAAGGCAACATGCATGACCCGTGACCCGTGATTGTATAGTCACGTAACAAAGCGTGAGCTAATGTCATTGTCATAAAAATTCATTGCAGGTAAATATATTAACGAGCCATTTAGCGAATTAAAAATAATATTATCAAGTACTGGTTTTTATATATTTTATTTATATATAACATTCACGAATTGACACGGAATAGCAGTTAATTTAATATTGGAGCGACAATTTTGTATTATTTCTCTCGTATATTACACAACAGTCAATTTGAGAAAAATACATGAAAATAGTTTTAAATATTATTCTTACACATTTGTAAAAGCGGATCGGAATTAAAAAGTTTTTATTAAAAAAAATAAAAACAAGAGAATATGTTCGTCTGATCGACCGACGTTACCGTGAAACAAGTATAGTAGAAAGTTTAATAAAAAAAGAGAACGCTTGTCCGTGACTGCAATGCCAGATGCCACCCAACGGTAAATCTGCCGTAGTAATCTCGCGCTACCAGTCACCGACAAACCTCCGAACGAGGCGGCCTTAATTATGGGCCGTTCGCTTCAGTCATTCACGGGTTACGTCCGCCCTTTCTCTATCATCGGGTCACGTCAGGCATCAGGATGCCCCTTTTCAAAACGTCAACGTTCCCAAATAGCACCCACCGCCGCCCTTACCGACGAAGTATTCTCAAACGCAAAACCCTACTCAGAGGTGCCCGGCCCTAAACCCATCCCCCTTTTGGGGAATACGTGGCGAATGGTACCAGTCATTGGTCAATTTGATATATCTGAGTTCGCGAAGGTAACACAACAGTTTCTGGATAAATATGGAAGGATTGTGCGCCTCGGTGGATTGATTGGTAGGCCGGATTTGTTATTCGTGTATGATGCTGATGAGATTGAGAGGATGTATAGGCGTGAAGGACCGACTCCGTTTAGGCCTGCCATGCCTTGCCTTGTGAAATACAAGTCTGAAGTGCGGAAGGATTTTTTCGGTGATTTACCAGGAGTTGTCGGAGTGTGAGTAATTTATTTTTTAATACAAGTTATTCCAAGATATAATTCAATTAGATTCATATTATGTGTGATTAACATAATAATAAAACTTTATTCATGATATAAATATGGTGGCGACAAATTGGGGGGACTGGGGGTTAGACCAAAATTCATATAGGACCTTAGGTATGCATGAATGTATAAGTATTCTATATTTGTAATAATCTATAAAGAATGATTTATTTGCTATAAATATTTATTAATTTAAAGAAAACACTTTTTTACTGGATTGAAGCTATGTATTATTATAAAGTTATTTATTTTACATAATTTTACGTTTCGCGTGCTATACAGCGTGCTTGGTCACGGTGTAAGTTTATAATAATACATAGTTTTCTTTAAATGTCTAAATGCTATGTTTTAATAAAAGACAATACAACATTTATTTAATTTCCCGAATTACTTCCTAATTAATTTATCATGTTCCGCGACGGCAAAAATGGTGATAATTTCACTCGTTATTGTTTTAAAACATTAATATAACTAAACGTGTCGTTTTATTAACCTTAAAACAGAATACTTAAAGCTTCGTGATAATTATAAAAATTTGCTTAAAATTTGACGCTTTCAAGACTACTTTCCCGGTAACTTTCACCAAGTTAATCACGATAGCTACATTAACTTTGTTTGTACATGAATCTCAGTGTGTGTTACACGAATGTTGCTCTAAGATCTGATTTAGTATTTCATGTAGGGAGTAACTATTAATGTATTCAAGGAAGACAAAATATTTAAAAAAAACATCGTTCGGTATTTTATAATAAAGGTCAGAAAAAAGTATATAAATGAAGCGTCATATTCTTTCATAAGCGTTCTGGTTTCTTATATAGACAAACACTTACATTGTATGAACAACAAGATAAACCAACAAAAATCGAGTAATTTCGACGTTTTGAGGGTTAAATCGAGTGAATATGGCTTTTTAATATAATATGGAGGTTAATTTTCAAAAACAAAACTAAGTTCCCAAAGTTGTGGCCTACCAAACAATAAAATCGTATTCTAGCCAATAAAATTGATTTAGTGATTGTACTAGGTTAGATGTCAAACCACTTAGAGGTCAAATTTGAAGCCATGGTTGAATTTCGAATCATTCTAAATACATTGCAATCTTAAAAATCAATAATTAAGTAAAGCTAGATATTTTAAATTCAATTTTTAAACATTATCAAAAAATTCAGAATCTAGAATACCATTATTCTAAATTCAAAATTGATTGACGTTGATTCTACCGTAATATTGAAAAAAATTAGTAAGTAAATTGGTTAACGGAAACCGGCTTCCCTTAGACCTAAAAAGTCGACGGCGTGTGTCAGGCATAGGAGGCTCATCACCTACTTGCCTTATTAGATTATCAAATAATCATGAAACAGATACAGAAATCTGATTTGACGATTATTGGTTTATAAGCAACTCTAAGCTAAGGTAATCTTAAGTTTACCTTAAGTCTGGGCCGGATTTAGAGGTCGGAAGGCCGTGGGCCAGCTAGGGGATTAGGCCCCATGGCTCCAAATTAGTTTCCAAATAAAATTACCAATTTTTTAGTTTTTCATTCTATGTGTAAAGTAGATTAATTTACCAACCATAAGAATACAAATGCAGATCAATGATTTCTGTTAATATTTAAGAACAATATAATCCTGTTTGTACAGAGGTAAAGGTAAAACAGTGAAAAAAAATATCTAAAGAAGTGTTTACTAGTTTTAAAAATGTTTTAAATTCCGAAGTCTCTATTGTAAGGGCCCCTCTTTTGTGAATGCTCCACTAAATCTGGCCCTGGGACAGTAGATATTTATAAACGTATATACTATATATCTTCAGTAAACATCTCATAAAATATAACCTTGCTACTAGTAGGTGTAAATGTATGCTGGGTCACGTTTGTGTATTACTTAGGGCATAACTTAGACGTAGCCTCTGCTTGTTATCCAACCAAGTAATACGATACATGGATGTTTTAATACTTACACTGTGTTTAGTGGTTGACTACTTATTTGATTAAACACACATATATATAAAAATAAATACAAACATCACTTTAAACAAAAATGTGCTCAATTCTGCTATAAGTCACCAGCGATACCCATACCATATTGGAGTGACAGCTATGCACTAAACAAAACAATAACAATTATTTTAAAGTTTAAAAAAAAAAGAATAAATACTACCAACATAAACCAATATATCGATTACACTTAACAACTATTTTGCCACACTAGTTTGAAACTATAACACAATTCAAATGGAGCGTCCTCACCCTAGTATAATTGAATTTTATCAAAGAGTTTTCAATCGGATAATCCTCCCTAATACAGTATTTTCGAGACTTGTTTTTCTGAATATGTAGCTTGATACTCATGGTATTAAATGTCACATTTCTTTTCAACCTTCTGACGGATTCAAAGTTATGTTTGTCACATTGACATCCAATACACGTTTATTATATTTACTATAATATACTTCAATTCAAAAAAGGAATTCACGGTTTGTTATACTCAGAACATGACACAGTTCTTATATCGTGAATGCCTGACTTAGTTATTTATTTTGACGTTTTGTTCTTAAATTGTTTCCTCTAATTTTTAGTTTTTCAATAGAATCTTCTATAGTTTAACTCCATTTTCTGTGGAAAATATACGAACGCTTAACATTGTATCTGGGTGCATGGAATTGCTTCAGTCAATGGTACCAGTGAAGCCATTTTCGACCCCCTGTAACTTCGTTCTGGATAAAGTGAATTTTCAGTTACCAAGCAGGGATTGTATAAACACGGTATATTTTATTATTAGTAACCATATCAATATTACAAATCTTTCATGTTTTTAATATATATTTTGACTTAGCAATCGTACTAAACGATGTAATTTAATTTAACACGAATTAATAATTAGTTGTGTTTCCATGTGATGGCAAAGTCAGTGCATTTATTACAAGTACTATTGACACGTAATTTTCAATATTTTTTACAATAATATTTTCTGACGAAGATATGTTTTATAGACTGTATCTATGAGTACAAGTACTGTATTTAGATACATATCCTATATCCATCCTAAGATTAGCCCGGGCTAAAAGCATTATAAAAAGAAATAAATGGTAATTTTTTTTTATAAAATAGGGGGCAAACGGGCAGGAGGCTCACCTGATGTTAAGTGATACCGCCGCCCATGGACACTCTCAATGCCAGAGGGCTCGCGAGTGCGTTGCCGGCCTTTTAAGAATTTGTACGCTCTTTTCTTGAAGGACCCTAAGTCGAATTGGTTCGGAAATACTTCAGTGGGCAGCTGGTTCCAGATAGCGGTGGTGCGCGGCAAAAATTGCCTTGAAAAACGCTCAGTCGTGGAACGGCGGACGTCGAGGTGATACGGGTGGAATTTTGTATTCTGCCTCGACGTCCGATGATGAAACTCAGCTGCAGGTATTAATCCGAACAACTCCTCTGAACACTCTCCATGGTAAATGCGGTAGAAGATGCAGAGTGACCCCACATCTCTACGCAACGCCAAAGGATCGAGCCGCTCCGAGAGGGATTGGTCATCGACGATTCGAACCGCTCTTCGTTGGATACGGTCAAGTGGAAGGAGCTGGTACTGGGGAGCCCCCGCCCAGAGGTGAGAACAGTATTCCATGTGGGGCCGTATTTGCGCTTTATAGAGTTGCAAGCGGTAGCCCGGAGTGAAGTACAGTCTCGCCTTGCTGAGCACACCAAGCTTTTTGGAGGCTAATTTAGCCTTTCCCTCCAAATGACCGCGAAACTGAACGTCGTTCGATATGTCAATGCCAAGTATTCCGATGCTGGCTGTGGCTTCAAGAAGAGTGTTTTCGAAAAGAGGAGTAGCGACAAAGGGTATTTTTTTCGCGGAAAACGCGCAAACTTGTGTCTTCTTGGGGTTAAATTGGACTAGGTTTAGTCTACCCCAGTCCGAGAGTCCACGTAGTAGAGTTTCGACTTCAGACACAAGTTTGTTCCGGTACTCATCGACAACTGCCCGAGAAATACCTGCCCGGCCAGTGTAAAGAGTATCCCCAGTGCTGTCGTCCGTATAGCAATGAATGTTGCTAAGTTGCAACATGTCATTGATATGCAGAAGAAACAGGGTCGGGGATAGAACACAGCCTTGTGGGACCCCAGCATTCACGGGTTTAAGGTTGGAACATGCTCCGTCGACGACGACCTTGATGCTCCGATCGGCCAGAAAGCTGGAGATCCAGTCGCATAATTTCTCGGGAAGCCCGTAGGCTGGAAGCTTCGAGAGCAGTGCTTTGTGCCACACCCGATCGAAGGCTTTCGCTATGTCCAAACTAACCGCTAGCGCCTCCCCCTTGGACTCAATTGCCTCTGCCCATCTATGTGTAAGGTATACTAGAAGGTCACCAGCCGAACGACCACGACGAAAGTCGTACTGATAATCGCTAATCAGCTGGTGGCCCTCTAGATACCTCAAGAGCTGGCCATTAATAATGGATTCCATTATTTTGGAGAACAAGGAGGTTATAGCTATTGGACGATAGTTGGACGGATCAGAGCGATCGCCTTTTTTAGGGATCGGATGTATCGAAGCGGTCTTCCAGCACTTCGGGACAGTGCCGAGCGAGTACAGGTACCGGAATAGGTGCGTCAGGACCGGAGCCAACTCAGGAGCACAAGTACGCAGCACAATTGGAGGGATACCATCCGGCCCGCTCGACTTATGAATGTCTAAGGAAGATAGTGCCTTGCGAACAGCACGTTGCCGGAATGTGATTTCCGGCATTGAATAATCACACCGCGAAATCGTCGGTGGTGATCCCCCTCGGTCATCCAAAGTCGAGTTGGACGCGAAGAGACAGCCCAAGAGGTCGGCCTTCTCCTTCGCAGTGTGGGCGAGCGAGTCATCCTCCCTGTGCAGCGGTGGAATGGATGGCTGACAAAAATTCCCTTGTACAGCTTTGGCGAGAGACCAGAAGGCTCGAGTCCCCGAAGGGAGTTGGGCCAATCTCTCGCCAAATCTGGCGATGTGCTCTGACTTTGCTTTAGCGATTTTCCGTTTGTAGGACCTGGAGGCTGAGTTATATGCTTTTTTATGTTCGCTGGTATTGGCATCACGAGATATCGCCGCTTCCGCCCATGCATTAAAGCATTCTCGCTTTCGACGCGATGCTGCCTTGCAAGAACGCTTATTTTTTTAATATTTACTAAATTGAGAAATTAAAAATCTGTATGTCGTCATAACCCACAAATAAATGTAACATGTATTTCCATATAGATTTCTGACCATAACTACACTTCGTTTATAATTCTTCTTGAACTTGCTATAATTTCGTGATATAAGTAAAATCCTTGGCCCATTAAAATGTCATTGAATATGAATTGCGATAAAACAAATGGCAAAGTCAACCATGTTAGATGTATATTTAGCACTATTAGCACTTCAGTGAGTTAGCGCGCATGGCATAATATGACATCTTTGTTATAAGGAATATTTTAAAATTACATATACGAGTAATTTTAATAGGCAAATAATAATCTTCACGTGCCGGATATAACGTATGAATAATTAAGTAAATAGTGTTCTGTCTATTAAGACTTTTACTAGTTTCAATTATGTGTTGCTTTCGCATGTTTAAAACATCAACAAACAAGTTTTTTGAAGTGAAATTTCTTTATCGGCGTTGTACAAAAATCTACCGTCCCATTTTTCGGTTACGCCTTACATTATTCCGTTACGCGCCATCTTTTTCGTGTCCCTACCACGGTTGATTCGTAAAGATTCGAAGCCATTAATAACAAAAGTATATACTAACGATAACAATGATAATAATAATTCTATTACAATTAATGAAATTCTGTAATAATCTTAGTAGTAATAAGTGAAAATGAAATAATTGTATTATTTGTATTCATGTCTATGATAATAAAAGCCTTTTGTTAATCTTTATATTATTTAACTTTATTTAACCAATTTCTGTAAAGTTGCATACAGAGATCGTTTTTCGGTACCATAGCAGGACCGGGACCGGGACCGGACAGGTTAAGGACCGCGACAAATGAATATAAAAATAGTTTTTCAATTTACTTTTTATGTTAGTTAACGTTAGGCTACCTAATTACTGACTGGGTAGTCAATTTATTAGCTGCGGTAGCTAATACCTCACCGTTCTCTCGCCATATATGTACGTTGTTTGCTCTCGATGTACAGAACCGAACTTGCGTCTACCGTCTTAACGCTCCGGTCTACGTCATGCTTAACTCGTTTTCTTGTGTATGGCACGCAAGTGTATTGCTTCGATTTCTTTAATTTGATTTAAGAAAACAAAAGCATGTATTTGTTACATGTAAATATAGTACGTTATAGATCCATTAGAGCCACTCTTTATTTAAATCTATGGTTCTGATTTGAGTGTTTAGTCCGTCGTTTCCTAACCATTTTTATGTCGGGTCTCACGTAAAAGCCAAAACGTTAAGTAAAACAGTCTTGCGACCCCGTCACTGTAAAATTATAATAATATGTATATATGGCGCCATTTTTAACAAATCTTTTGTTGAGTTACAAATGTAATTTGTATTTATTATTTTTCTACAAACTCGACCTCCCGATGGTTTATATAACTGTGCTTATCTAGTCTATGTTACTTCTATGAGGCCGTAGAGTTTTTATTATCTATTACATACAATTAATTATTGTAGACTTTAAACAGACTATTAATTAGATAATATTTTTTCCAAACTTTTGAAAATGAATAATAATAATCAAATGAATAAATTAGTATGATATTGATAAAATAAAACTCCGTTAAAGAAATAACTTAAAAACGTATTTCAACTGAGATGTTTGTCCTAGTTGGCAAGTGGGGCAAAGCGAAAGCGAGGTCTCACAAACGTTACTTCTAACGACTTTATCTAACAGTGATTTAATTTTAAGTAAAAATATTTTTTACAAAAATGTTATTATTCAGATTTTTTATGTTTAACTCTGCTTATAGAAAAGTTTTGTAAACAAATACACATTACACAACACATACGAATTGCTATTTATACCTATCTAAAGCATTTATATCTATACTAATATTATAAAGAGGAAAGATTTGATTGGTTGCATTGGTTTCAAAAGTACATGACATATTTGAAAAAATGATTCATTATGTTCTATGTGTAATTACGATTGTGTAACCCATGAAACTATTGACAATATACAGTTTGATATAATAAATAATAATAATAACTTTATTTGTGACCAAAGGGTTGTGACACAATTCATATATCGCTAGTCTGTACACAAGGGAGTCCCTGTGTCTTGGGTAACTAGATAACAATTATTCCGTGGTTCATGGTACATGTTTAAAACATTAAAAAAAGTAGTGTTAATCAAGAGTCTATTAGTAGTTTAATATATTAGATATATAAAAGTCTAATTACCGTAAAAAGGTTCAGATTTTCGTAATATGACCGAATCAATCCAGGCGAAACCACAGAGCATAGTTAGTATTTGATGGAGTATTTTTATTTATATACCAGGAATGATAATGATATCGCCACCCATGGATTTGGACATTGACAGAAGGTTCGTAAGTTCGTTGCCGGCCCTTAAAATATAGGGTTCTATTAAGCCATACTCAACACGTCAAATAAGACCAACGAATGAGGGAAGACATTAACGCGGTTGAAGCCTGCAGTTTCTTTGTTCTGGCAAAATATATAAATCGTTATTTATCTTCTATACCTACAATTTAATTTATATTCAAACGTGATTTTACAAAGCTTTTTTATGTAACAGGAGGCAAACGGTCATGAGGCTCACTTGATGTTAATTAATACCGCCTGCCATGGACACTCACGTTACCAGAAGGCTCGCAAGTGCGTTGCCGGCGTTTAGTAATGTCAATAAATAGAGATTTATGAATATATCTGTGGATATCATTTTCTCTACGTAAAAGTGAATAAATAAATAACGAGAACAGAGTCTTTGTCTATAACTCTTTAAAGATTAAAAATCCACAGACTAATTTAACTCACTGTAGGGTGCGATGTAAATACAGTAAAATTGTATGCACACTTGAAACCGGTAGAGGAGTGTCATTCTCGCATTCCAATTTCGAAACTCACAGTTTGAGTCAGGGTTAACTGATTTAAAATTTATTATCAGCTGTTTTACAACATTTTTTCTGAATATAATACTATTATGATGTATCGTATTTATTTTAAGTCTGTACAGTAATGTGTAAAGTTGCCATTTTGAACATTGAATTACCTTCATTCTCGCTATTAAATATGTCTCCATACAAAATAAAGTGTTATATTTATTATCTCTTAACCTAACGAAAGACATTTTAAATACTTAACATTGACAATGAGAAATGTTTTGGCCACCTTTATAGGTTTTTGCCGTTTCGCGCCATTGAATATGTAAAAGTTCCACGTAACCTTTTCTTTAATAAACTCTTCTATAATTCATAATTCTATAAACTCTTTAATAAACTTAAAAATAATTGAGTGGGAATAAATTAACTTAAAATTTCAGATTTTTTATTTACCCCACGTGACTGTCATATATACGTAAATATAACGATCAAATATATCATTTTTCTCTTAATGTAGCTCTTAGTAAATTTGGTTGTTTTCTTTCCTTCTTGGAAAGGAAAATAAATAAATTTGATCAGTAAGTGACCACAAATGTATAATCTGCACAATCCTTCCACAGATTCACATTCGTTATAATGGTATTTAGTCAAGATATAGATTCATCAATTAGGATATATCTATACAAATATTACCAAGCTAACGAGCTTATTTAGGATAGGTAGAACTGAAAGGTTTTGCGTTGGGTAGGTATTTAGGAACTTACTTACTTACCGGCAACGCACTCGCGAGCCCTCTGGCATTGAGAGTGTCCATGGGCGGTGGTATCACTTAACATCAGGTGAGCCTCCTGCCCGTTTGCCCCCTGGTCTATAAAAAAATAAAACCCCGAGACACAGCTAATACCGAACAAAAATAGTAAACCAAGTACTAAGTCACACGATTGTGAGAAAATGTTTACCGCATTGTTTCACGATTTGAAGTCACGCAGTATTATTGTCTATTTCTTATTCTAAAAGCGATTTCTTCGTCATAAGATGCGAAGTATGAGACGTGAATTGACTGCCAGTGTCTAGGAAAAACTCTCGATGACTCAAGATTATAACATAATAAATATTTTTTTTTATATTATTCTTGGGAAATAAAATAAACCTTAAACAATTAACTGTATCCATAGTACAAACCTTTGGCTGACACTACGTTTTGCGGGAGAACCTAGTTAGTTTAACCGTGAACCCGAGTTGAGAGACACAGTACTAGCTATCTTAAAAAACACACGACATATGTATATAATGTATTTAGTATTTAATTTCATGTATTTAAAGAACTAGTCATCTGACATTAATTGGGTGGTATCACTTAACAATAGGCTCCAGCCCGTTTGCCCACTGATAAATAACGAGAATTTATAAATACGTGTTTAGGCCTCTACTACTTTCTTATAGCTATATACTTTGGAAATAGCCATTGATAATCAGCATTTACAGATGTGCTTATAAACTTAAATTTAATCCAAACCTCTTTATTAAACTGATACCAAGATTTAAAACACGAAAAGCAGGGGGTAACGCTACCGGATGATAATTATAATAATTTAAAACAACAATAACAAACCTAGTTACACTGTACACAAAGAAAATTGAAAAGATCCCAAAAGACTTCCTGAAATGTATCTCCAATAATAAGTTTAATACCTATAAAGACGCGTGTGAACATTTTAAAATTAATACTTTAGACTTTCGACGAAAACAATACGATTGATTGCTACTACATGACATCATCTCAAATAAAATTAATTTTTATTCTCTCCTAGAAAAGTTGACCTTCCTTGTTTCACCGTGCTCTGTTTCATGTTCCTCACATGAACTAACTATCTAAAAAACTCAGTTTTGTATCGCACAGCCCGGACATACAACGACCAATATTTAAGCCTTGACTTGTTTAAGCTATCGTGGATTATCGTCAAAAGGTGTATTAAGAATATCCATAGCGCAAAATCACCTGAATCATGAGCATACTCCACATACATACCTTCACGTACTTACCCTCACTTTTACACTATCACACAACACATCCGAATTAGGTACCACTTAAATGTATTGAATAATTTTTATTTGTTTGTTTCCTTTTGTTAATTTTTGAACCTTTTTGTAGTAAAATGTATTATGTATTCCATCTCTTGCTATATTTTAGGTGTATCTATTTATTATTATACATAATTTATGTTAGCTGTAGGATTACGAAATAAATATTGTCTATAGATTGTTGAACTCGAGTAACTGTTCTGACCTCATTTGTAGTTCATGAATGACTTTTAATCCTAATACCTAACTGCATTTAATTGTGATTCAACGTGAATCGCTACCGAAGACAAACTATAAATTATTCATGTAGCCGTTATGAAAGCGATTAGCGATATTATTAGATTGCAGCTAGAAATATTATTACAGAGATTTCTATTTCTAAATCTGTTACGCGAGTATCAAAAATTTTTATTTTTTTAAACTTATTCGTTTAAAAACTTCAATACAATCCGTATTTTTAAACAATCGTATCCACGCTTTGTCATGGCAAATTTGTAAAGAAGACTTTACTTGGAATGGGAAAAAGAAAGAGAGGACTAGCAACTTGAGAAGATGGAATAAAAAGGAAACTTGGAAAATTGTTGCGACAAGTGGAAGAATTTGACGAAGGTCGAGTACTAGTGAAAAACATGGTAGTGTAGTACTCGAATCACTTTTTGACATTTTATGGATCAGACACTGACAAAGTTAGGCTATTATTAAAAAAAGTAGTAGCTATGTAAAACAGAGAAGAACAGATTAACAATAACATAACTAGCTGGCGTCCGAATAATTTAATTTTTGAATAATATAATTGTTCCACGCCTTACAATTATTATAGCATCCGATGCCAATAATGCCAGCATTACAACACGCTTAGTAACTAACAATCAATGTTTTAAATTATTCACTTCTTAATTGATGAAACCAATTTGGTTTTGAGGTTAAAGAAACCTGATCACCAATTTGCATACTACATCTATAGCTTACAGGAATATTCCCCTTATTTCTAAAAACCTTCTAGTTCGTGGTCTAATGATTACTTGGTGTTAAGCTGATCATTGTAGTGTGAGTAAAATGAGAATTTGCAATGCAATAAAAAAATTGCGACTATTTTATACCTAAACAATAAGAAATTAAATCTCTAGGGCAGCCCGTCCCTCTACCCACTTGGTAACGTACTTGCTTATTTCTTAACAACTATCCGTCTAGAACTACCTTCGTAGGTCAACAAGGTCTACAAGTCGGAATTATTTATACATTTTATTGATCAGTTCAAGTGGGTAGTTCGGGTTGCGTGTGTCAACACAAATCCCGTATTTATATTTCATTTAAAAATATTATTCGTGGAAAATAGTTCAAATATATGTATAAAAGTCATAAATTAACACAAAGTGACTAGTACATATATAGTTTAGAGCAAAATACGTCAAAAATAGATGTAAAATAAACTGTGAACAGAACAACTAATTATAAATTTATACGCGGCTAACTTTGTTCAAAATGACTATATTTTCTATAAATCTGTGATTTAGGAAGTGCATTATAGTGAATTGTGATACTGTTGTGTTGATTTTATCGGTAGTGCAAACCAATACCTACGTGACTAACTAAACAAGTAGTAGACATTCGCGACAAATGTCACTACAAATTAGCACCTATATCAAAATTTCAATACCATTGATAACCAGTTAACCGTTTGCGTAGACCGATGATAATCTCAAGTTCAAATCAGTTTTTGTCTTGAACTTCTTTTTCTTTTTTGTAATTAAATACTAATAAAATACAGAGTTATTTATTAAGTATTTTGAAAAAATAAATAATAAATTATTATTATTTATTTTTTCTATTTATTTAAATAGAATATGGAGGAAATAAAAAGTATTTTAAAAGCAATGCAAAAATCAATCAATCAGCAAACTGAAAGAGGATATAAAAGAAACTATCTATAAGTTAATATAAATGAAAACATTTAATAGCTAGAAACCAAATATTAACTTTTGGAAGAAAAATTGGAAGTATAACTAATAAAAATTAACCACTTAGAGAGACCAATTAGGAGGGAAATTTTACTCTTTTTTGGACTGACAATACAGAGCTCTTGACAAAATTTAAAAGTTAAATGTGATTACAATGGCATTAAGTGTGTTAGGAGGCTTGGTAAAAGAGCAGAAAAAAAGCAGACGAATAGTCCTAACGCTTTCTACAGTTAGACTCAGTTGATATTCAATGCCACCGCAACCCAATCCTTTTTGACACAAATAATATAATACAATAACAATAACAAGCGCGCCCTCCACCTCTCCCACTACGGCCAGTCCCCGCGTGAGAGCCAGATCACAACATCATAGCAAACATCAGTCAGAATCAATCAATCGGAATGAGTATGTGTCCTAAATTTAGTCTTTGTAGACGCATATATTTCAATTATTCAAGCATATTCCCCTACTAGCGACTCCAATCATAAAGGGATGTCGTTGTTTTACGACCAACTTCAACACGCTATTGATCAAAGCAACATAATCTTTATTCTGTTGGGAGACTTCAAAGCTTGTGTAGGTCAGCAGCAAAAAATGTAGAACGCATTGTTATCCCAAAACAGATGGCTCCCATTTGGAGGAGGCATATACTCAATAAGAGGTCCTTGAAAAATAAAAATGAAATATATATATATTTTGTGTGTGCATATTTTGTCAATTTTTCAAGGAATAAATGAGGCTTAGTTATTAATTATTGATCAGTTCAGGGAAATTTGCTCTCAGAGCAAGTAGGGACCTCTATGTAAATAGTTTTTTGTTTACTTTACGGTTGTTATATACTGTACGTAAAAGACAAATAGGGCGGTGGTCTAACTGGTATTGAAGTACTGATTTATGTACATACACCTAAGTAAACACATACGGAGTAGTTTTAGTGTACTTTTAAAACCCGAAAATTTAATAATTGTTCTCTTTAAATTCTGCATTTAAAATAATCGTATCACCTATAACGCGATCATAAAATATATCATAATAATTATAAAGTTTATATTTTGCCTTATAATATTGTATTTTACTGGTTTACATGCTGCATGTATTGGCCATCCTTGGAAGAGACTGGTGCCTATAATCGGAGCAGCTTTTTGTGGATAGAAAATATACGGAATACATACTATGACTAAAGTAACAAACAAAATAAAAACTTGTTTCGTTTCAGTCACGGAGAGCAATGGCGCACATTTCGTTCGAAGGTGCAAAGACCAATTCTGCAGCCGCAGACGGTGAAGAAGTATGTGGCACCTATCGAGATGGTGACGGAAGACTTCATTAGATACATGGAGAATGCAAGAGATGAGATTGGAGATTTGCCGAAAGACTTTGACAATGATATTCATAAGTGGTCTCTTGAATGTGAGTATTTATTGAATTTATAGTTTGTTTATTGCATTCGCATTTTTGGAATCAGTTAAAAGGTTCAATAGACATTCAAAAGGAGTAAGAATTTATATTTAAAATGTTAAATAAGAGCGAATAACTTTTTAAAACTCAAGTTAAATAATTTTCATGTAAAATGTAAATTACATTACCATAAAATTGAATTTTTTTTCAAAGTTCAAACCTTAATACCACCGATAACAATGAGTAGAACAAATCACGCCATTTTGTTTAGCGTCTAATAAAATATTTATTAAATTTAATTAAATTTTGTCGATGTCAAACTTAAAAACGAATCGAACTTCTGTCCAAATCTATGAAAATGCAAAGCGCGAGCGATTACCGAGTAGCCGTATTTATCTGATTCAAATGAGTTGAAAACCCTTAATACCGCAGATTGATTGTATGAGTGACACAAATATCGCCATTTTGCGTCCAATAAACAAAACGACGGATTTAATCCAATACAAACATAGTCGATGTCGAATTTCAATTTTGTGCGAGCATGTGGCCGTGCCGATCTGTTTCAAATGAAGCGTTTCTCAAACGGAATGTGTCTGCAAGATTTATAGGATAAAAACTTAAAACTACTTCGACTATCAATATTTCAGGTATTGGCCGAGTCGCCCTAGATGTTCGACTAGGTTGTCTATCAAATGACCTAACGAACAACTCAGAGCCCCAAAGGATCATCGATGCAGCCAAATTTGCACTTCGGAACGTCGCAGTATTGGAGTTAAAAGCCCCATACTGGAGATACATACCAACACCACTTTGGACGAAATACGTTAATAATATGAACTTTTTTGTTGAGTAAGTAATTTCAGATTTATAAAACTACTTTTAGGAAAAAATATTATATTGTTGTTGTTGTTGTTGGCTTGTATATTTTTATTGTTATTTTTGACTGTTAAGTATTTGCTTTATAAGGCGCATCTCTAGGCAAGATGGTGAATAAAGTCGCTATGTTCCGTATATCAATGTCAATACTAATCACTTTGGCATACGGAAAATCTCGACTGTGATCACCCGCTATTATTCCATAAGCTACCGCCATATTGTTTATAGAATTTATTATATTTCTCAACATTTGGATAAAACAGTAGATTAATAATCATTTCAGACTCTGTACGCGTTACATCAATGAAGCGTTAGAACGCCTGAAAACCAAGAAGGTGACGTCAGAGAACGATCTATCTCTCTTGGAGCGCGTGCTGAAGAGTGAAGGAGACCCAAAAATAGCTACCATCATGGCGCTTGATCTTATACTCGTTGGCATCGATACGGTATGGTATACTCGAGTTATAATAAAATTTGGTTAAATTATATAAACTGTTTTACAAATATTATGTGTATTTAGTAGTGATTCATAGTTTATTTCCGTTAAATAACAAGATTTAAGTATTTGTGTATGTAAATATGCACAAATTATGATAAAAATAATAATCTAGTGGCGCTAGAAACCCATATGAGTCTTGACCACAGATCTGTTTCTTTGATCCTCTTTAAATAGACATGTAGCTTTTTGCCAAAGCACAGACTATTAAACTTTAGATAAACTATTACCTGTGCACAGTAGTATAGATTAGATAGTCTTATACATTGAAATTAATAGTATAAAAGTGTATGGCATCAAACTTTTCTTAAAACACACATTTTGACAGATATCAATGGCAGTATGTTCGATACTGTACCAGGCAGCGACAAGAGTGAAGCAACAAGAGAAAATGGCCGAAGAAATACGTAAAGTACTCCCTGATCCTAGCAAGCCTTTGACGTACGCTGACTTGGACAAACTTCACTACACTAAGGCGTTTGTCCGAGAAGTTTTCAGGTTGGTATAATCTTTGTGAAACCAACTGCCCACTGAAGTATTTCGAAACAATTCGACCTTCGACCAACTGTCCTTCAAGTTCTAAAAAGCCGGCAATGCCTTCACCAGCTCTCTAGCATTAACAATCTCCATGGGTAGCGGTATGACTTTTGCAACTTTTCCTATAGTAAAAAAATATCTATGAACGTTTAACAGGGCTATTCTGTAAATATAATATTTACCGAATGGTAAAAAAACTGACTCTTTCGATTTCTATATCATTAATACAGTGACTTTATTCCGAAATTATTAGGACTCAGATGACACTTGTTGTCTGTGAAATATTACCTAAGTATTGAATTTTCAGAATGTATTCAACTGTTATTGGAAACGGCAGGACTTTACAAGAAGATGACGTCATTTGCGGATATCATATACCAAAAGGCGTAAGTACTATATTCTAAAACGCTAATTAAATTGACAACCATTTTTCAAGGATTACTGCCGTATGACGTTTCAGCGCTCTTTTTCAATCATACTTTTACAACCGTAACCATGGTAACAAACGCGTAACTAACTTTAATCTTTGTACACACAGTAATATATATATGCAGATGACAATTATAGGTCTTGACCTCAGATCTTCTTTTTTTTTTTTTTTTATAAAATAGGGGGCAAACGGGCAGGAGGCTCACCTGATGTTAAGTGATACCGCCGCCCATGGACACTCTCAATGCCAGAGGGCTCGCGAGTGCGTTGCCGGCCTTTTAAGAATTTGTACGCTCTTTTCTTGAAGGACCCTAAGTCGAATTGGTTCGGAAATACTTCAGTGGGCAGCTGGTTCCACATAGCGGTGGTGCGCGGCAAAAATTGCCTTGAGAAACGCTCAGTCGTGGAACGTCGGACGTCGAGGTGATACGGGTGGAATTTTGTATTTTGCCTCGACGTCCGATGCTGAAACTCAGCTGCAGGTATTAATCCGAACAACTCCTCTGAACACTCTCCATGGTAAATGCGGTAGAAGATGCAGAGTGACCCCACATCTCTACGCAACGCCAAAGGATCGTGCCGCTCGGAGAGGGATTGGTCATCGACGATTCGAACCGCTCTTCGTTGGATACGGTCAAGTGGAAGGAGCTGGTACTGGGGAGCCCCCGCCCAGAGGTGAGAACAGTATTCCATGTGGGGCCGTATTTGCGCTTTATAGAGTTGCAAGCGGTGGCCCGGAGTGAAGTACCGTCTCGCCTTGCTGAGCACACCAAGCTTTTTGGAGGCTAATTTAGCCTTTCCCTCCAAATGACCGCGAAACTGAACGTCGTTCGATATGTCAACGCCAAGTATTCCGATGCTGGCTGTGGCTTCAAGAAGAGTGTTTTCGAAAAGAGGAGTAGCGACAAAGGGTATTTTTTTCGCGGAAAACGCGCAAACTTGTGTCTTCTTGGGGTTAAATTGGACTAGGTTTAGTCTACCCCAGTCCGAGACTCCACGTAAAAGAGTTTCGACTTCAGACACAAGTTTGTTCCGGTACTCATCGACAACTGCCCGAGAAATACCTGCCCGGCCAGTGTAAAGAGTATCCCCAGTGCTGTCGTCCGCATAGCAATGAATGTTGCTAAGTTGCAACATGTCATTGATATGCAGAAGAAACAGGGTCGGGGACAGAACACAGCCTTGTGGGACCCCAGCATTCACGGGTTTAAGGTCGGAACATGCTCCGTCGACGACGACCTTGATGCTCCGATCGGCTAGAAAGCTGGAGATCCAGTCGCATAATTTCTCAGGAAGCCCGTAGGCTGGTAGCTTCGAGAGCAGTGCTTTGTGCCACACCCGATCGAAGGCTTTCGCTATGTCCAAACTAACCTCTAGTGCCTCCCCCTTGGACTCAATTGCCTCTGCCCATCTATGAGTAAGGTATACTAGAAGGTCACCAGCTGAACGACCACGACGAAAGCCGTACTGATAATCGCTAATCAGCTGGTGGCCCTCTAGATAACTCAAGAGCTGGCCATTAATAATGGATTCCATTATTTTGGAGAACAAGGAGGTTATTGCGATTGGGCGATAGTTGGATGGATCAGTTCGATCGCCTTTTTTAGGGATCGGATGTATCGAAGCGGTCTTCCAGCACTTCGGGACAGTGCCGAGCGAGTACAGGTACCGGAAAAGGCGCGTCAGGACCGGAGCCAACTCAGGAGCACATGTACGCAGCACAATTGGAGGGATACCATCCGGCCCGCTCGACTTATGAATGTCCAAGGAAGATAGTGCTCTGCGAACAGCACGTTGCTGGAATGTGATTTCCGGCATTGAGTTATCACACCGCGAAATCGCCGGTGGTGATCTCCCCCGGTCATCCAAAGTCGAGTTGGACGCAAAGAGACAGCCCAAGAGGTCGGCCTTCTCCTTCGCAGTGTGGGCGAGCGAGTCATCCTCTCTGTGCAGCGGTGGTATCGATGGCTGACAAAAATTCCCTTGTACAGCTTTGGCGAGAGACCAGAAGGCTCGGGTCCCAGAAGGGAGTTGGGCCAATCTCTCGCCAAATCTGGCGATGTGCTCTGACTTTGCCTTAGCGATTTCCCGTTTGAAGGACCTGGAGGCTGAGTTATATGCTTTTTTATGTTCGCTGGTATTGGCATCACGAGATATCGCCGCTTCCGCCCATGCATTAAAGCATTCTCGCTTTCGACGCGATGCCGCCTTGCAAGAACGCTTAAACCAGGGCTGTGACCTGCCACCGATCGGCACCGCAGAGAATGGAATAAAAAGTTCCATGCCCTGCAGAACCACTTCGGCGACAGAGGCAGCGACGGAATCTGGAGCTTCCGACGAAAAGCACATAGGCCCCCAAGGGTAGGACGCAAAGAAAGACCGCATCCCATCCCAATCTGCTGACCGATAGTGCCAAATACGACGACAACCCGAAAAACGGGGCCGAGGGGGGCGTGTAGTAGGCACAGTACTCCGGACCACACAATGATCCGATGAACCCAATGGCGGGTCAACAGAGACTTGATAGGTCTCCGGATGTGAGGTCAGCAGAAGGTCCAACAAAGAGGGTTTATGACCATCCACATCTGGTATTCGCGTAATCGCAGGGACCATTTGTGACAGGTCGTAAGCTAAAGCAAAGTCGTGAAAGGATCTTCCCGCGTGATCGGTGGTTTCCGAACCGAGCCAATCGGCATGGTGAGCGTTAAAATCGCCAAGTATCACGATTTCAGCGGTAGGAACCCCTTCGAGCAGGGAATCTGTAGCCATTTGGATGTGCTCAATGAGTCGCTCAGTTTCGGTATTTCCGCTATGGGACCTATACAGGCATGCGTAGAATCGCGGATGGTCATCGCAGTCTACGCGCAGCCAGAGGCTAGATAGGTCCCTTCCTTCAAGCGACCCGAGGCGACGAGAACAGATATCCTCTCTGACGTACACGCAAACTCCCGCCCGCGGCACAAATGAATGTTCCAATTTGTACCCCGGGTAGGAGAGGTAGGAAGTATCAGCCGGGAAGGATATCTGAGTCTCAGTAAGGAAGAATAAGGCCGGCTTCGCAGTTTCGAGGTGAAAGTGAACCGCGTTAAGATTAGAGTTGAGCCCCCTAACATTGGTAAAGTCCACTGAGAGCGTGGAAGGGGATGCCTTCGGTAAATTCTTCCGTTTGCCCCGAGATCGAAACTTATAGTTTTTTGAGCAGTTTTTGCCCACCCCAGAATACGAAGGGCAGCCTGTGCATCCACCACCGAATACTGATTGTTCCGATGATGGACGCTCAGAAGGGGATTCTCCACAGCGGAAACGTGTGGTACCCCCCTGGGGTAATCTCTGTTTAAACTGCATCTTCATATTCTGGGGGAGGGGGGAATTGATGGGCTCCGGGAGTCTCACTCACCGCACGAAACGCGAGTACAATAAGATGAACCTATTGCATCACTTCACGCCGGTTTTCTGTGAGACAGTGGTACTGCCCCGGTCGTGCCTGCCCGATTGGCTGAAGCCCGAAAGCAACAGCATGGCACTCCCACTTCTTTATTCTCACATCACTTTATCAGTAAGTGGGCCTTCTTAAATTATACATCCGTATATCTAGCCATTCAAACCGGACATATAGAAGATGCGTACACAAATAAAGAAAAAACTGCAACATTCTTTCAATTTTGTTTGAGTTAAAGGCATCAGGGTGAGATTCAATACCAAGACAGGTCCATAATCCATTTCGTGTCTTTAGTCACAATCTCGTTTTGAGTGCTGTCAAATCACATCACACCCAAAAGACACATCCTCTGAAACTGGATTTTCGTTTTAAGTTTGATTGACGTAAAATACTCACGTATGTGAACATTTATAACTTTCATGTTTGTATTTAGAGACTCTGAAAATCAAAATGCGAGGTAAAGTCTAATTTGCGGCGCCAAACAGACAATAATATATTAAAAAATACATATAATAATGAATAACACAAAACTTAACAAGGCTAATTGGTCAATTTATAAGTATTAAATGAATATCTTTGAAAATGAGGTTTTTTACAGATTTATGTATAATATATTTAAGTTTTAGCATTGAATATATTGACATCATTATCTGACTTCACAGATTAGTAAACAAGTTTTCTCTATGATCTTCTGGCAGTGTGAGTGTCTATGGCCAGTAGCATCTTTATAGCTCTGCCCGTTTGTTCTTTAAATGTACCCTTATTCGAACAAAATGTTTATATGGAATAGTTTAATAATACTAAATACTTTATTTATATGGCAATGTTACAAAATAGGATGTAAATACGCGCTCAAGACATAATAGTATTTTTTAATGTTTTACAGGTACAAGTCGTATTCCCAACGATAGTGACGGGTAATATGGAGCAATTTGTGTCAAATCCAAAGGAATTTAAGCCAGAGCGTTGGTTAGAAGGGAATGGGAGGTTGCATTCCTTCGCTTCTCTTCCGTATGGTTTCGGAGCACGAATTTGTTTGGGAAGACGATTCGCTGATCTCGAAATACAGGTTCTATTAGCTAAGGTTAGTGGTTTCTTTGAATTAAAAACTAAAAACAAAAATACTTTATTAGATGAATGATGTTTTTATCAGTGAAACTTTTTATGGATATATCCAATGCTTTAATTTTATGTTTATATTTCTTTTCTGACTTATACTTTTAGAGATGTATCTGTTTTGTTTCCCAAATGAATAAATAAATATATAAATGTTAATTGTCACAATTTTATTATTTTGAATTTAAATTTAAAAAAAAAGTTTTTAGAAGTTTTGAGTGTCAGAAAAAAATTACACAGAGTGTTCCTTTGTACCTCTTTGTCAAAATGGGTTCTTTTTTCATCACAACGAGACAGTTACTTTAGAATCGGTGCAATGTGCAATATTTTTATAAATAAGAGGGTTTTTATATATCAAATTGATGATTAAGGATTTTCGTATATTTTACGCAGAAATTACAGATAACAGTCTGTGAAACTCATGAATCAAAAGCATGGTTTCGTATTAATACCTCATATTGAAAGGATCATACTTATAAAGACAGCTCCCATATAACCTCACATAAATCTACCGCATATGACCGAAATATTCACTGGTTTATATGCCATAAAGGCGCGTTGCTTAGTTTGCTTCACTATTCCACCTTTTGACTTCTTAATATGTTTTTTCTTAACTGGAATCTCGATGTTAGCCCGAAGAGCCTTAACAACTCATCTTAGTCTGTTTTGGCGAGTATATCGGAAGCGTATTGCAGCCTGAAATCTGTAGAAATAAACAAAAAGCGTCATCTACAGTATTGCCGACGCCTGTGGTGCTACTATTAAAAATACTATTTTTTTAGCATATAACACTAAAATTCATTAGTGAGTTGAGGATAGTAATTAAATATTTTATTTCAGCTATTACGCCGCTATAGACTAGAATACCACCACGACCCACTGGAATACGCTGTGACATTTATGTATGCACCCGACGGACCTCTACGTTTGCGTATGATTGAACGATAAAAAACGATGGATCACAGTCTGCTTTAAATTGACACATGACAGTGACATTGCTAATCTACACCGACGCCTGGGAGCTTACTTTTCCTATCGTTCAGTTACGTTGTGTAGCTATGTAATGCAATGCGTTCATAAACGTATCTATACAAACGTTTTTGTGCATTATGAAATAAGTATAATATCCTAGTTTACATTCCAAGTACTAATGAAACAATCTTGCTGATCGAAGTTATCGTAAAATATATGGTTTGATAAGTTTATGTTTAATAAGTAAATTAATATAAAATTCTTGCCGCCAAAATACGACTTGGTCATGGCTTATGTCATACTTCTTAAACAAATTTGAAAAAGTGGGTCGTTTGACATTTAAACCAAAACGTCAATGCAGTAACAGACCACGTCATATGAATTAAAACTTGATATTATTACGCGATAAACTCGCAGGTTGGGGATTCCAGGTTTATTATTAGATCTTATGTATTGCCAAACTTAACTTGGTAACAATTCTTAAAACTTTCGAAATTTCATAAATTATTTCTCATACAATTATTAAAATATAGGGATAATCTACATGTAAATCATTTATATACGCGCTATATTAACAATAAATATACATCACACAAGTTTATGGATATAATATTTCTAAGTTATATATTTGTAAATAAATTATTTTTTACCTCGTTTTTGTTTTTTTATCCTCCCATTACTAAGCTCTGTATCTACAGTTTAATAACGTTATAGCTAATTTCCTTGTATTTGTATGGTACCAATTTATAGTAATTTTTGTAAACTAATTTAATAATTAAAAATAAGGTGATTTTGGCCCTTTATTATCCAAATTTTATACTCTTAAATTTATTACTTACTGCAAGTTTTCGAATGGCGTCGAAAGGACAAGAGGCAAGAATGCTGAAGTTTTTTAATATCTTCAAGTTTTTTATTTACCGTATTAGATAAAAATGTATACGAAAATTCTAGTGTATATAAAATACGAAATTAGGAGTAACCTGTATATTTTCCATCTCCCTTTACGATTATATGAATTTTTAACTAAAACAAAAAGGCGTATTAATTGAATTTATTTCCGCCTTTACAATGCTCTTATGTAAATAAAATATTTTAATCTATAAAAAACGTTACCCTCCAGTGAAGCATACATAATAAATATGACTGATGGGTGTGTCAAACGATCCCAATAATATTAAATTATTATTACCCACGGCTCAGAGCTGTGTTCGTCTAATAGCTTCAACGAGCGACTCCCACTCCTGATGTCCTAGGTGTGAAACACTGCTGTGCACCAATCTACTTTCTGTCTATGTGCAAATTCAACACTCGCTCGCATTAAGAAGGAAAACATTGTGAGGTATGGTTATACTCAAAGAGTCGACGGCCTGTGTCAGGCACAGAAGTCTCATCACCTACTTGCCGATTACAAAACAAATGATTAATTATTTACATTATCCTTACAGACTATGCCGATACGATAAAAAATAAAGTATACAATACTAAACATAATATATACAATATCGCTACTGCGAACATATAAATATGTCGATTGTGTCGAGGACAGAATTCAGTATCATCATCATATAGTTATAAATAGATACAGAAATCTAGAGCCCTGCAATTATTATTTAATTAATTGAAAAATAGGCGACTAACTAATAACAGACAAAGGTAACACATGTTTCACTGACTTTAGATACCATGCATGTATTTCTGCGTTTTATGTAATAACTCTTTAGACGAACTGTGTTTCTTTATTTATTCATAAAGGAAACTAACAGATACATCTGTGTTTCCTACTATTATTAGCATCTAAAGTCCAATTTGCGTATAGTTAATTTAATTTATTTTAACGCTACTAAAATAGGAATATGCTGAATTTCACACTTATATTCTAACAAGTGCTGTGTCATAAGCGGCTGTTTAAACTTATTCTGTGTATATCCAAATATACGAAAGTGTTTTTGTCACTTTCAATGTTGAAGATGAATCAGCAGTTATTATTGTTGGGATAGAGACTTGATTTATATGTAAGTTGTACGGTTTCGAGTGCTGCAACCTTGAGAAATTATACATTTAAGCCCTCCTTATGAATCATTCTAGATATTGATGAAAAAGGCTATAAGTCAGGTAAACGCGGCGCAGGAATTGTTTTTATATAACACTATCCTGACAGACGTTGTCCTTTACACGCGTCTAAAATAAAATAAAAATCATCATCACACATTTAAAATTTAATCAATTATATATACAGTTAGACATATGATGTCGCCGACTTGGCATAGTCAAGCTCTACATATCAATCATTAGAGTTTAGAGTTATGTAAGAGCGTCTTTTCTCCGATTTAATTTGCACATCTAAAAATATTTTTAGCGCATGACACTCAAAAATAACATTTCTATTGGTAAAAGAATTTCCAATATCGATGAACGATATCCAGAGATACAACCGACCCCCACATCCTTACAAACGTTACCTGTATCATATTAGTACGTGGGTAACACTGAAAATGTTTAGAACGGGCCAGTTAGAAACATTGAAAACTTTTTATGAATTTCAATTTTAGAACTACCAAAGAGTAATGTAGTATATTACATTCATTTGTCCTGAAACGCCTTCGCATGGACTGGTGAATATTTGACTATGGCAGGTGTCGGGATAATGAGTCATCCGCCATACAGTCCTTACCTGGAGCCCTGTGACTTTCTTTTATTAGATATAAACTAAAGATAAAATTCGAGTTTACGAGCCATGAAGATATGATGAAAGTGTAGGAAAATGCCATATAAGAGACCCCTAAGGAAACATGGGCCCACTGCTTTTCTCAGTGGTTCCATCGAATGCGACGATGTGTAGAGATGACGATTACTTCGAAAAACAAGAAAAGTATTGGCAACTTTATAAATTAAGCCGTTTTTTATTTTGTTAACATTTTCAGTGTTACCTAGGTATAAATAATATTTGATATTATATACGAACACTTATCAATTACTTAGCCGTAGGTACATTCTTACTTCATACAGCTAACGTTCGACAAATAATTAGGAATCACTGCTTCGAGTTTTTCAACAGATTAAGCCATCCATATGCAAGTGAGATGTGAACAACAAAAAATCTTTTTTTAAACAGACACGTAGTTGCGCCATTTATTTTTTATACAGAGTTGTTTGCCCTGTGCAAAACATGTTCCGGGCCCTGTGGATAAAAATAAACTCATAAAACTAAAAAGTCAAGGCCTATGTTGAAAGCATAAGAGTCACATAAATACTTAACCAGTAAAGGGCGTGTGAATTAATATACTTGCGTAATTTTAATGCCATAATCATCACATCTCAAGAAAATGTTCTTTACTAAAGCTACCTTCGTTTATAGCTTATAACCACGAGGTGTCGTGTTCGATTTCCGTGTAAGTAGTTTCAGGCGTGCAGTGTTGGCCTGGTGGCTTCAGGGTGCGACGCTCATAACTTAGGTCGTAGGTTCGATCTCCGGCTGTGTATGTGGACTTTCTTTCTATATTTAACATTTACTCGAACGGTGAAGGAAAATATCGTGTGGAAGCCGGCTTGCCCAAAAAAGACGACGATGTGCTGTGTGTCAGGCACAGAAGGCACAGGACCTGCTTATCTATTAAATTAACAAATGATCAAGAAACAGATACAGAAAGCTGAGGCCCAGACCTAAAAAGGTTATACCGCCATTGATTTATTTTAGTTTTAGGCGTTTGGGTGTATTTACTTTCTATATAAAACAACTTCAACCAGACGTAAAATTCTGTCTATCTGCACCTTTGGGGAATTACGGGATTTTAATATAACAAAATGTATATACCATTAAGGGGGTTATAGACCACTCACTTTCAGCTCCGAAACAAGACGACAATAAATTTAAAAACATTAACAAACACTCAAAACCCAATCTAAAATAAGATACTTCATATCGTCACTATGAATTGTCTATCATTGAGAACACTGGAAAAATTAAAAAGAAGACGGAGCAAGATGCAAGATGCGCAGCGATATAAAGAGAATAGGAGACACTTGGACAAGAACAGCAACGTAAGAAAATAATGGAAGTAGCTGGAAGAGGCCTATGTGTGGTCACGCTGTTAACCAAAACCGGCACATCTAATGTATTAGAGTAAGTTAGGTTATGTAACTAAAATAATGTTTATATATATTACACTGGGTGTCAGCAATAAAGGCTTGATAATAATAATAATAATGTACCATGTGTGTGTTACAGCTGTTCGGCACTGAGTCGATAGATATCATTAACTATTTTTTTTAAAGGAAATATTTGTAATTTTTGGAAATTTAATGTTTTGTCCTGAGTAACAAAGGCTATTTATTTCCAAAGGAACTGGTCTGTGAAGATCAAGGCTAAGATTAATTAAATAAGGGAGTGCTCTAGGACGAGGGTGGAGGGTGAATCGGGTTAGAAGATGCGGAATAAATAGGTAATAAAAATATGTCCATCTTCTACGTCCTATACACAAAATATACTGCACCGGAGGTTTCGAGCGTAGCAGTTATTTCGTTGAAGTCCCGGAGAGTGAACTCGGCCTCCCTAAAGCGGCCTTGTACGAACTACCCGGGGTGGTTTTAGATGGTATTGCCCAGTCTCCAGTCTCGAATCGCAGAGACTAATGTGAGTTGAGTCCCTGCTTTTGAGGACACGTTGCACAAAAGCAAATCTACCTTGGATATAAAAAAGGGTGGCCATTTCTTGAACATGTTTTTTTGAGTCCACGTTAACCTACTGGTATAATTAGATATAAAACCTACAAAACTTGTTTAGACGCGCCCTGTTCTACGTATGTGAATTTTCTAACCGATTTGCCGTATAAGTACGTTAAGTAAAAGTAACTTTAACATATGAATTAGGCCCTACGTACTTGCTAGTCTGCAGTCATGGTCATTTATCTATCATAAAGTTATTTGAATCCGTATATACTATTTTAGTTTGTTAGTATATTCGTAGAAGCACGTTGGCCCCCCTTCGTTGTTGACATCCCCAGGTGCGTTACTGCACGATTTGATACGTCGTTTCTTATTTCTGCATGGGAGTGGAACTCCTTGCTTCCTTCCATCTTCCCTAGACAGTATAATTTGGGTTCATTTAAGCGGCGGCTGTACAGACATCTGAACAGGGCCGTCCTCCAATAGATGGGATTGTGGCCAAACGTCTTTCCAGTTCTGTATAAAAAATAGGGTAAAAATGAGAGAGTTTTAAGACGTAATATTGTGCTTAAAATTATATGCTTCAGCCTCCTCTAGTATGATAAATAATAGATATTTATTAATCTAATCCGTGTAGTAGTTTAAGTAACAATTGTTCTTATTTTTTAATTACTATATACTTTTTCACACAAATCTTCCAAGACTTCTTTACTTACACTGTTCATTTCTAGTATTATTATTATTACATTCTTTTTAACAAACGCAGAAGGACCAGCGCTTTGCACCACGTCTGCTCCACAGCATAATGGTGAGCTAGGGCCAGTTACCAAAAAACTTTTTATTTTCAGTTCAACCTTCACAATAACATTATTATTATTTTGTGTGTATGTTATAAATGTTATGTCTTGTTAGAATCTAGGTTAGGTTCCCTAAACTCAGAGCCTCGTGTGGCTATTGAACATTTCTTGGAGCTAACTGTTTCGAGAATACACATTTGCAGATTAATGTATGTCATTGTCATCTTAAAGAGCAAAGAACGTATATCACACGGGTATATTTATATATAATGAAATCTTGTGAGAAATCACCTCTCAAAAGTAATTTAATTTGAATAAACGGTATCTTTTTGCGAGCGACCTATTCACATAAATTTAAATGAAAACAGTTTTTTGTACTTTCTCTTTGAGATTTTGTTACTAATTATGGTTTCAAAATAAGGTTTTAAAATTATTAAATTTAAGTATTGTCTACATTTGGAAAATTAACACGAATAATGCATTTTTAAGCAACTGAAAATCATAAGTTTGAATTTAGCAAGTATTATAGTTAAAGTAAATGTTATTGTTAGGGCAGGAGGTTCATCTGATGTATACCGTCGCCCATGGACACTGATAAATGGCTACCGGCAGGCCTTTTAGGAATCGGTACGCTCTTATCTTGAATATATAAAGTTATCACCGACTCAAAAGTAGGTTCCAATAGAAATCATACAGTGTGTCTCCTTTATAGTCAGGGTTATTTAATCCAGTAAAATGTCATAGGATGATGATGATACTATTACGTTAATGTTTGCGTATAAAACAATAACACCCTGCCTGACTCTTGCATTATAATTCTGTAACGAGACTTTGTTCGAACTATTATTGGCGTACAAAATTCAACACATTTTTGCGATATTACATATTTACCGAAAGAGCAGACCTCGGCGTGGTCTCATCCCTGAAGCAGCAGGTTAGATCCCTAGCTGTGCACCAATAGACTTTCTTTCTATATGCGCATTAAACATTCGCTCGAACGGTAAAGGAAAACATAGTGATGCTGATCACCTACATGCCTATTGACAAATAATCATGAAACAGTTATAGAAATCTGAGGCCCAAACATATTTTAAACATATTTACATATTTAGCGGAGACATTTAAAAATAAACTCTATTCTCTCGTGAACTTTGAATTTGTTTTTGTATAAATAACAGTGACCACTATAATTGTATCTATTTAGAGAATTTAAAATCTAGGCAACACTGTGTTAACGATGTTGACGAAACATGCTCTGAATATACAATATTGTGTTGTAATTATTCCTGAGAAAAAGAAGCAATTTACCGTACACTTCATCCAATTGCCTCAACTTTTTAAAATAATTCGAAATTAAGAATTTTATATGGTTTCTTCTTTATTAATTCTCATTGAAATCTGTGTTAATGTGAACTTTCTCTAGGAGTAAAGAAAAACTAATCAATGATTCTTTAATTAAGACTTTAAAACTTTAACTATAATCTTGAACGTATAAGATGATGATTGTACTAGTAGTGTAGATGTACTAATTGAATAGATATTTTTTATTTTTCATTTTGTATATAATCTAAAAAATAGGTCAAATTCTATGATGGAAATCTGTAAGTCTTGGATATCATCACATGAACGCGCTCTGTTTAATTAACATGTCTTGAAAATATCAATAAATTAATTAATGGTCGTATTAAAGTATGTTAAATTTGAGGAATGACCAAAATTAAGTAATTTAGTTTGTTAGCTTTGCCGTGGGATCTCAACCCAGAGATCATTCGAATCACGACCGTGGGTCAATTGGTGGGACCTTGTATGTGCGCATTCAAAATTTGCTCTAAAGGATAATAGTGAGGAAACCGGCATATCATAAATTGTAACGACATGTCAGGTACAGAAGGCACATCACCTACTTGTCAATATAAATATGAATCCACGAAACAGTAGTTATCTGAAGCAAAAACCCATTCCTTAAATTATATGTTACATTAAAATATAATTCATATCGATATGAAAAGTCAACATGTCAACGAATTCGATATTTTGAATTTCGAACTATTTGAAGTAGTTTCAAACTTAGGTGAATGTAAGTTAAAGCTTGCTAGAAAGGCTTTGAAAGTCCGATATCCGATAGTTTACTTTCAACTATATGTATTAATATTTTTTTATATCACGATTCGTGAATATAGTATCGTAACTAGTTGTTAAACTGTTTCCACTGTTTAACGTCTAATTTACACTTTATAAGTAATTAAAACTTTACACTAATAATAAAACTGAACAGTCTAGAACCTCAAATTATAGATAAACCGCAGAGAAACCCTGTGCTTGTGACCCTAAGACCTTAGTGTAGCTCCATTCTGCAATTGTTCTTAATATGATCGCTTTGACGTCATTCAGAGTTTTTGACATACGTGACTTACGCTTAGCCAAAGCGCGACTTAAAGTGTTAGAAACTGCGTTCTAGCTGTTTAAAGTGTACGAAGTGAGTATTAAACTGCTTGGAGAAACAAAGTTTTTTATCTATATAAATTATTATGTTATTTTCAGTTTTTATTACACATATTTTACTAAGAAACAAAACATTTTTAATTCTATTATACCTAAAGTTATTCCGTAAAAACTTAAATACACTACAGAAATACAAAATAAATACATTGAAGACGTTGTGTTGTGACAAATGTTGTTTAATATACCGTTATTGCAGGCCGCCATAGGACATCGAATATTTAAAAAAAATATTTGTTTGATACACGATTTCCCGCGACGTGCCATTGGATGGAAACACGATGGAAGCCGATAGTAAGTTGTATAGACGTCGTTCAGTCTGTCGGTAACCGCGCGATAGGAACAATAGCACAATTATAACCACATTTACGGTATACGACAGTAATTTTTGAAAGTGTGAAATTAAGGTAATTTTCTAATTTTTAAAAATGGAATGTGGGATCTATTGTTGGAACAAGTGATTTGTGTTTCGTGATTTTTTAATATATTTGTGAATGATTTAATCGTAAGACTTAATTTAATAATATTTTGCTAAATATTTTTGGTATTCATCAACAGTGATTTTTTTTTACTTATTTAAACGGATTAATTATTATGGTTAAACATAGTAATAAATCGTTTATTTGCCAAGATAGTGTATACAAGCGGATACAAATCCGCACAATCAGCCATATATAAATAGGCATGAAAATGTCATATCAATTTTTACAATGTCTTATAATAAGAACATAAAATAATGTCAAAGTTAAATTATTAACAATTGGTGTCAAATCTATGATCCAAATACTCGCCTATGCTATAAAATCATTGCCTTTAAAAATTTAATCACCGTCCCCTTGAAAGAATTACACATTTCTAAAGTTCTCTTCACTTCGTATTTATTAAGGA
Source organism: Pieris brassicae (assembly GCF_905147105.1). Taxonomy (NCBI): domain Eukaryota; kingdom Metazoa; phylum Arthropoda; class Insecta; order Lepidoptera; family Pieridae; genus Pieris; species Pieris brassicae. Next base: position 14,125,462 of record NC_059665.1, read on the forward strand.
TATACATTGTATCTTATGTATCATGTATTATGATACTTCTACGTCAATATCGTATAAGCTGGTGCTTTAGAAAAATATGAAGTATAGAAACTTCAAGCAAGTTCAATCTTTTAAGCCTGCAACAATCATTGATCCACGGGACATGGGCCAAGGATCACGTTGAGTTTTACGGACTTTAAAAATATGTATGGCAGATAACGGTATCGAGTTAGGAGTGGTTATTTATTTCGCAATTTTAATGAGCTCCATGTAGCGATTCAGGTTTTAAACTGTGAAAGTATCTTGTTCTTTCTCAGGATTTTGTGTATAAAAGAGAAATTCAATTCTTCAGAAACTTTCTTTCCACATTATTATGATTTTGATACAGTTTATAAATACGTTTAAAAGGGTTTGATATAGTTTTTTACTTAACGCTTTACAAAATGACTGTCTCATGAATATTTATTAATTTGTACTAATTCTATACTTGTAAATATTGTTTATATTGTACTTTATTTAAACATATATTTATTTCTATCACCATACTGTAACTACTCATAAAACTGAATTCTATCACTTCTCCTTTACTGTGCAAAGCATCCTGCGTTGGAACCCCTTACCTTCTTACACTCCTTGATATTAGACGAGCTCAGTCTTTTATTTTATTTAAAAATCTTATTTGTCATTTCTCTTCTGCCTTGTAATTAGCTACTAACAAATTGTGACTCATTAACTCTCGGATTAGCTTTTACATTTTTGTTTTTATTTAGATTTCGATTTTTTTCTTTAGATTTTACTTAATTTTAGTTTTAGTTACATGTTATGTTATTTTATTATGTTCTTTTCTGTTAATTATTTATGCACACATTACCCTCTGTAGATGTTTCTTTATTATTGTTTTATTGTTGCCGCCCGTAACCTTATGTAACCTGCTTTTTATATGTATGTTTTTGTATAAGGACAAATTATTATTTTACAACGAAGTGTGAAATAATAAATAATCCTAAATATAATATATACAAATACAACGTTGTTACGTGTATACACCACTTATTTCTATCCCGGCTTGAATCTAATCTCTGCCCTTCATCGTCTGACCTGTCTACCTCTATTTCTTTTCTCATCTTAGAAGAAGTGGATCTTGTCCATACTTTATTTTATTTACTCACAGTTAGCCGGCGGAGTTTTTTTAATAATTTATGTATTAATCTTGTCAATGCACTGTCCTGCGATTCCAGTCGTTACTTATTTATAGCTTCTATAACAACTTGTATGCATAAAGATGCAGAAAATATGACGTCACGAATTTTACACATCAATTATATTGGAATATAAGCAAGCTAGGAAGAGAAAAAAATTAACCAGCAACCACAAACGAAATCACTAAAAAAATCGATACTTTCGATACAAATATTTGTTCAATTCGAACCTGTAGTTCCTAAAACGCAGCTTAATAATATTTAAAAAATATCAAATCAAATAAAGGTATTAAAAATATCAATAAAATGATCAACTTTTATACAGTATTGTATATACGCACACGTCAATAAAATATTGTCTTATTTTAAAATCCACTCTAAACCTGTTTATGGAAGTATGAAACTATATTTTGAACTTTTAATAGCACTGTGTGACGCAAATTTATGTATTCTTATTAAAAATATTATAACCAGTTGCGCTACAACCTTTAGATCGGTGATCAGTCTTCTGACCTGTTATGCTCAATGGGACTAAGACATGACATTTCTTACACTACTGTTAAATGCGTATATAAACAAAAGTCCATTGACGCGTAATCGAATCGACGAACTCTTTCGTCACTAAAACCACTATGCCAACACTCATATTTCTCTTTTTATATATTTTTGTACCAGATCGTTAATTCGCGTACATTTGCTTGGTTCTATATATTGATGGTATTATTTAGTTCGTAGCTTGCTTTATCATGTTTCCTTATAAGTTATCGTTTGATCTCCATATATACTATTTACGTAATGTACTCATTCATAAATAAAATACTTCACTAATATAGTACCTATTTAAATAAATGTATTTTGTTTCCATATTTATGAACCATTATGAAGCTTCCGTAGATTGTAGATCGCGATGTTTTTGACCAATTCATATTATGAATATGGATATATGTTATAATTTATAAATATAAAATTAAAACAAATTTTAAAAGTTGGTTCCCGTGGGGCTGTGTACAGCTGATGCTGCCAGCATGTCCTCACTGTATTGCGATACTTATTCATTTAGTGAAGAAAGCACCAGCTCAGGGGTCACCGGATAACTAACTATTTATGTTAAAAATATTTGAGTGTTACATTTAATAACATTTGTTATTTTTGTAACACACGCAGAAGGTCGTGTTGTATCTCTAGATTAAAAAACATCTCGTATAAGACCATATTATATTTATTAAAAAAATGTACAACTATAAGCATATACATTTCAGGGCAATTTTTGCACAATTTTGCAAATTTGATTTTTTTTTTAAATTAATTAAAATTAAAATAAATTAATTTTTTTATAAAATGTACAACTATAAGCTATAAGAAATGCTTAAACCGAATACTTCTTCTGACATTATCCAGCCAATCATTGTTATATTACTTTTAGTTTGTAGCATCTTTTGACCAACAGAACCTTCTACCTTAAGGCTATATCAGCTATAAAATCGGCGGTTACTACAACGTGGCCTTCCACGCTATCATTAGCAACTGTAATTTTCACTTTCCGGTGCACAGTTCGTTACATATCCTTCGTAATACAAGTGAAAGGTGTATCGTGCAATAACATATAACTATCATTTTATAATGGCGATGGGCAATTGTTTTAAATTTGTCTGACATGGATAATAATAATTACATATAGACAATGAATGTGAGCGTTTGACTTTGTATAATTTTTTTGTTACACAACACTTTTAGGATCTGTGGAAGTCTAAATCCAAAATGGCTTTCCACTGCGTTAGTGATAGCTTGATTCAAAGTTCTCACTGACACTGACCCCCTGATGTAGAGCAATAAAATGTCTAAGTATATAATACAAATATACAAATCATTATACGTTATAGGTAATATGTTTTATCTGCCAACTTAAGTATTTCCGAACCAACTCGACTTAGGGTCCTTCAAGAAGAGAGCGTACCAATTCTTAAAAGGTCAGCAACGCACTCGCGATCGCTCTGACATTGAGAGTGTCCATGGGCGGCGGTATCACTTAACATCAGACGAGCCTCCTGCCCATTTGCGCCTTGTTCTTAAAAAAAACGTAGTGTATGTTTAACATTGTATAGTGTCTATTGTGGTATAGTCAATTACGAGTCATAATGTCAATTGTCTGATGACGTGCTGTAATAAAAAAAGGAATATTAATTCCATTTAATTATAAAAGCCGCAGCACCTGCGTTTAAATTATTTCATAATTATTTATTAACCAAAAATTCTCAAACTTGACGGTAGTTAAATATATTTTCAGTGGGCAGTACAAAATGTAGATGATTATTAAGGCCTGTATTCTAAAACTTTAATCAAACAAACTTTAATCTAGCATCAAGCTAGCGGTCCATTTTTCCGAAATAAGTTTGACATATATGGTAGCGCCCGAGACGTGAGCGCGAGATACGAATTCGAATTTGTTCCTAAGTATAGACATAGTGTCTCTAGTAGTGTGTATTACATATATTTTATAAAGACTTAGTAATATAGTTAATATTACTAAGCAATATTTTTTTTAGGTAACAAATAATGAGACACCGAGTGAGTGTAGTGAAATGGCCAATAAGACTAAATGTGAAACACTTCAACACGAGCTCAGCCGATAAACCTGATGGAAGTGAAATCGGTAAGCATTTTATAATGTAAAATCATTAATAAGTAGCTTGCGTAGTATCAATGAGGGTTTTGTTACGAATGTAACTGTTGTATTGGTGGATTGTAAATTAATTTATCTAAATAAAAATATAACTTATATAATCTCTCTAAACCTAGTTAACAGATATAACAGTTCCGAAAGACTATAACATGGGCGAAGAAATATAATTAGCAAATATCATCCAGTTACTACTACTATCTACTCGAATACTCAAACCAATAGCAAGAGGATTATATGCAAAAAGTGTTACTAAATACATTCAACTACTAAATACCTATATAGACATCACAATTCTCCAAAAATAGGCTGCCATTTGCACCTTAACCGAAGTGCTTGGAGATAAATTATTTCTACATTAGATATGCTACAATTATAAATATTAATATGGGTTGCCTTTCTTGATAGTCTTAAGAATGGAGATACACTGTATGCTGTGCAGGTTTTAATCAAACTTTTAAGTAGCATAATCTTAGGAGTATTTAAAATTTGCATCGCGTAATGCATCGCATGGCGCATACGAGGTTTATAGTGAACTTCACAAGCTAACATGAGCAAGTCACTTTCCGAGCGGCTTCATCCCTTTGCGTTGTAAAGAGATTTGGGGTCTCTCTCCATCTTCTACAGCATGTACTAAGTGGAATGTTCAGAGGAGTTGCTCGGATTCAAAGTCAAAGTCAAAAATCATTTATTCATATAGGTAACGTAATGTACACCTATAAACGTCAAAAAAAAAAGAAATATACATTAAATGCTTCTAATTTTACATTTACTACCAGTTCTCAAATCAAGGGCGTAGAACGGAAGAGAAGAACTGGCAATATTAATACCTGCGGCTGAGTTTCATCATCGGACGTCGAAATACCATTCGTATCACCTGGATGTCCGGGTTTCTTACATCACCACTACTATGTGGAACCAGCTGTCCTCGAAATTATTTATGATTCAATATTCGGCATAGGATCCCTCAAGAAAACTACGTACCATTTCTTAAAAAAGCAACAACGCATTTGCGAGTCTTCTGGCAATGTCTATCTATGGCGGTGGCACCACCTCCTGCCTTTTTTTCCGTTACAAATAAAAGTACTATTATTATTTGATCACGGCAAATATTACTGGAGAATACAGTATCGTAATTAATTTCCCCTAAACGTCTCTCGTGCATCAGCACATTGTTTCCCATCAAATAACAGCAAAAATTACAATTTTCTTTTGTTATTTCTAATTGTAACACGGATACTTTTGAAGGTATATGTCTAATTAGGTATTAAGAGGAATTGATTTAAATGAACTAACAAATTTCTAAGAGAACCTTGCGTAAGAATATTTCAATATTTGTTCAACGTTTGTTGTGTGAAGTATTGACTTTGCATACAATTTTTTTAGTCTGTTTTCAAAGCAAATATTATAAGTGTGTGCTTAAGGCGTATTTATTTGATTAATGAACTCGATGTTAATCTGATGTTGAAATAGGTTTTAATTACTGGTAGACTCGCTCGAGGCTGAACTGTCGTTTAAAATAGTAGATTTGATGTAAATAGTTTGAACTAAATTCCATTCTTAATTTTCACTTAAAAGAGTAATCTGTGTTTTTTTGCCAAGGCTGTACATTTTGCTCACTGAAACTTCTTTAGTTTTATAAGGGTGGCGAATTCCTAATTCATCAGAGATTACGCCCCCAGAGAGTATAGCCCGACGTAGGCAATCTCTTCAACTGTTGCATTCATTCGTTACATAGAAATTAACAGTTCAATATTTCGCTCATATTCTATTCATGTACGCGACCGGTTAATATAGAGTTAAAATAAAATCCTCTATTATTTGAACAAAACTAATGACCCAAGAACCGTACACACGTAACACTAAATTATGTTTTAAAATAAAGAAGTAACACCCATGTATACTATGTATATTATGTACTACTTTTTTTTTTAAAATAAAATAGGGGGCAAACGGGCAGGCTCACCTGATGTTAAGTGATACCGTCGAGCCCGCCGCCCATGGACACTCTCAATGCCAGAGGGCTCGCGAGTGCGTTGCCGGCCTTTTAAGAATTTGTACGCTCTTTTCTTGAAGGACCCTAAGTCGAATTGGTTCGGAAATACTTCAGTGGGCAGCTGGTTCCACATAGCGGTGGTGCGCGGCAAAAATTGCCTTGAAAAACGCTCAGTCGTGGAACGTCGGACGTCGAGCTGATACGGGTGGAATTTTGTATTTTGCCTCGACGTCCGATGCTGAAACTCAGCTGCAGGTATTAATCCGAACAACTCCTCTGAACACTCTCCATGGTAAATGCGGTAGAAGATGCAGAGTGACCCCACATCTCTACGCAACGCCAAAGGATCGAGCCGCTCGGAGAGGGATTGGTCATCGACGATTCGAACCGCTCTTCGTTGGATACGGTCAAGTGGAAGGAGCTGGTACTGGGGAGCCCCCGCCCAGAGGTGAGAACAGTATTCCATGTGGGGCCGTATTTGCGCTTTATAGAGTTGCAAGCGGTGGCCCGGAGTGAAGTACCGTCTCGCCTTGCTGAGCACACCAAGCTAATTTAGCCTTTCCCTCCAAATGACCGCGAAACTGAACGTCGTTCGATATGTCAATGCCAAGTATTCCGATGCTGGCTGTGGCTTCAAGAAGAGTGTTTTCGAAAAGAGGAGTAGCGACAAAGGGTATTTTTTTCACGGAAAACGCGCAAACTTGTGTCTTCTTGGGGTTAAATTGGACTAGGTTTAGTCTACCCCAGTCCGAGACTCCACGTAGTAGAGTTTCGACTTCAGACACAAGTTTGTTCCGGTACTCATCGACAACTGCCCGAGAAATACCTGTCCGGCCAGTGTAAAGAGTATCCCCAGTGCTGTCGTCCGCATAGCAAAGAATGTTGCTAAGTTGCAACATGTCATTGATATGCAGAAGAAACAGGGTCGGGGATAGAACACAGCCTTGTGGGACCCCAGCATTCACGGGTTTAAGGTCGGAACATGCTCCGTCGACGACGACCTTGATGCTCCGATCGGCCAGAAAGCCGGAGATCCAGTCGCATAATTTCTCGGGAAGCCCGTAGGCTGGAAGTTTCGAGAGCAGTGCTTTGTGCCACACCCGATCGAAGGCTTTCGCTATGTCCAAACTAACCGCTAGCGCCTCCCCCTTGTACTCAATTGCCTCTGCCCATCTATGTGTAAGGTATACTAGAAGGTCACCAGCCGAACGACCACGACGAAAGTCGTACTGATAATCGCTAATCAGCTGGTAATTAATAATGGATTCCATTATTTTGGAGAACAAGGAGGTTATAGCTATTGGACGATAGTTGAACGGATCAGAGCGATCGCCTTTTTTAGGGATCGGATGTATCGAAGCGGTCTTCCAGCACTTCGGGACAGTGCCGAGCGAGTACAGGTACCGGAATAGGTGCGTCAGGACCGGAGCCAACTCAGGAGCACAAGTACGCAGCACAATTGGAGGGATACCATCCGGCCCGCTCGACTTATGAATGTCTAAGGAAGATAGTGCCTTGCCTCTAGGTCGGCCTTCTCCTTCGCAGTGTGGGCGAGCGAGTCATCCTCCCTGTGCAGCGGTGGTATCGATGGCTGACAAAAATTCCCTTGTACAGCTTTGGCGAGAGACCAGAAGGCTCGGGTCCCCGAAGGGAGTTGGGCCAATCTCTCGCCAAATCTGGCGATGTGCTCTGACTTTGCCTTAGCGATTTCCCGTTTGAAGGACGTGGAGGCTGAGTTATATGCTTTTTTATGTTCGCTGGTATTGGCATCATGAGATATCGCCGCTTCCGCCCATGCATTAAAGCATTCTCGCTTTCGACGCGATGCCGCCTTGCAAGAACGCTTAAACCAGGGCTGTGACTTGCCAACGATCTGCACCGCAGAGAATGGAATAATAAGTTCCATGCCCTGTAGAACCACTTCGCCGACAGAGGCAGCGACGGAATCTGGAGCATCCGACGAAAAGCACGTAGGCCCCCAAGGGTAGGACGCAAAGAAAGACCGCATCTCATCCCAATCTACTGACCGATAGTGCCAAATACGACGACAACCCGAAAAACAGGGCCGAGGAGGGCGCGTAGTAAGCACAGTCCGGAGTACTGTGCCTACTACGCGCCACCACACAATGATCTGATGAACCCAATGGCGGGTCAACAGAGACTTGATAGGATGTGAGGTCAGCAGAAGGTCCAACAAAGAGGGTTTATGACCATCCACATCTGGTATTCGCGTAATCGCAGGGACCATTTGTGACAGGTCGTAAGCTAAAGCAAAGTCGTGAAAGGATCTTCCCGCGTGATCGGTGAGCGTTAAAATCGCCAAGTATCACGATTTCAGCGGTAGGAACCCCTTCAAGCAGGGAATCTGTAGCCATTTGGATGTGCTCAATGAGTCGCTCAGTTTCGGTATTTCCGCTATGGGACCTATACAGGCATGCGTAGAATCGCGGATGGTCATCGCAGTCTACGCGCAGCCAGAGGCTAGATAGGTCCCTTCCTTCAAGCGACCCGAGGCGACGAGAACAGTTATCCTCTCTGACGTACACGCAAACTCCCGCCCGCGGCACAAATGAATGTTCCAATTTGTACCCCGGGTAGGAGAGGTAGGAAGTATCAGCCGGGGAGGATATCTGAGTCTCAGTAAGGAAGAATAAGGCCGGCTTCGCAGTTTCTAGGTGAAAGTGAACCGCGTTAAGATTAGAATTGAGCCCCCTAACATTGGTAAAGTCCACTGAGAGCGTGGAAGGGGATGCCTTCGGTAAATTCTTCCGTTTGCCCCGAGATCGAAACCTATAGTTTTTTGCGCAGTTTTTGCCCACCCCAGAATACGAAGGGCAGCCTGTGCATCCACCACCGAATACTGATTGTTCCGATGATGGACGCTCAGAGGGGGATTCTCCACAGCGGAAACGTGTGGTACCCCCCTGGGGTAATCTCTGTTTAAACTGCATCTTCATATTCTGGGGGGGGGGGAATTGATGGGCTCCGGGAGTCTCACTCACCGCACGAAACGCGAGTACAATAAGATGAACCTATTGCATCACTTCACGCCGGTTTTCTGTGAGACAGTGGTACTGCCCCGGTCGTGCCTGCCCGATTGGCTGAAGCCCGAAAGCAACAGCATGGCACTCCCACTAGGAAGGGGGTTGACTGACTGCACTGGTGAAATAACCTCTGTCACAGGTTATTTCATCAGTGGGCGATGGGGTCGTCACGTCCCGACGCCGTAGAACTAAATTTATTCTTCAAATTGAGAGACTACATGATAGAACATTAAAAGTTAAAACCTACGTAATTTTTTCTTGAACATAATGAACCGCGTAACGGACTTTATCATCTGATATCATATTAATAAAATCATTAAACATACGGTTTTTTATGTCTTTAAATAATCGAAAGCCTTATACTGGTTAAGATTAGAGTGTACGTGGGCGGATAGCATACATTAGGCGCATTAAAACATCTAATGGGTTACAGCTGAGCTAAAATTGATTACATACAAAAATCTATTAAGTCACAGCTAAGGGTCAAACGCACGTACTACCATTAGTCATAACCTAATACTCGTCATTATTGATTCATCTAGGTAATTAGGAGCATTAACGAAATAGTTTAGGAGGCTATAATTGGCAAGGAACTCTCCGCCAATAGATTTCATCCTGATTTATATATACAAATAGATTATTTGCCACAATGTTAATTTAATATTTCAGGATTACCCAGAACACAATGTCCAATTCAAAATCATCGTGCCAGGTCAACGCATGCCGTGTCCACCGTATTCGAAGCAATAAACCCTTCAGTCAGGAGTTGGGAAGAGGTTCCTGGACCGAAACCTCTACCCCTTTTGGGGAATACCTGGCGGTTCATACCTTATATAGGTACGTTCATTTTCGTAAATAGATATATTTAGCGGTATAAATAAATAACGTTATTTATTTATACCGCTTTAAAGAATAAGGATTCATACAAATCTTTAAGCGCTTCCGGTAAGCTCAATTTAGGGAATCATCCATCGTCAAGATCAAGACTATAAAGGCAGGCGTAATTTCTATACACCCCTATAGTTTTTATGTATTATGTATAAAATTGCATTGCCTTGCGTTGGGTTTATAATTTAAAATCAGTTAATTATAAACGCGTTTTCATTTTTTGAAGCCCATTATTGTAATTATAATTTTAGTCAGCAAGAATGTGATTGCATACGTAGTAATTCTAACGTTAAGTTGAAACGTAGAACTGCGAACAGGTTTGCAAATTAGGTAATCTTCGGACCGGTTAGTCTTACGAGAAAAAATACTTATACATACAGAATTATCCCCCACTTCTTTCTTCAGGAAACCCATTTTCTGTACCAATGGTTATAAAATGTCAATTCAAAAGTGGTTTATAATGATAATGTGGTTTTGTGGTACATTCTCGTATAGATGATAAAATATGGCAAGTATATTATTTGTAAAGAAATGTCAAGTACGAATATCCCGGAAATATTTCAATTTGTTAAATGTGATGACATAATAGAATTTTAGATGCGAAACAAATATCACTTAAATTCACACAAATAAATAAACATGACGCTGTTAACTCGTGCAAATCAATTGTAGTACTGTTTACATTTCAATAATAAACTTAATATGTAGCAATTTGCTATACCTTGTAAATAAATAAAATTAACGCACAAAATGTTACGTGCATATTACCTGAGATATTTATCCTACTGGGAAAATAATAATTATTGTATTGTCATGTTATTTTTTAATTAAAAACAGTTATCGTACATTAAAACACCTGAAATGATATAGAGTATCCTGGCAGTACAAATGCGGGTCGTAAAGATTTAAATACACTTGAGTCCTATTAAATCTTTCTCCTTGTTTCACTAAACGATGACGATAAGATTTAATAGGAGATGTTCCCTGCTCTTTTCTTCACGGACAGTGTCAGTGGGCAGTCATCTGTTAAGTGATACCGCCTAGACACACCAGAGGGATCGCACTTGCGTTGCAGGCCTTTAAATGCCGGCCTATGTTATGTATTATTTACTGGTTTTGGGCTTAATAGTATGCCGTTGATTACCCGGTAGAATGCGAGAGCTTGTCTAACGCCGCCTTGTAGGGACTACTCGAGGCGGTTTTAGTAGGTATTGTTAATCATGTGCCTAAATATCACACCCGTGCTACTTTCGGGACACTATTCATTTTACCTCGGAAATAAAAAATGCCTTCGTACGTCTGATTATTTATTTTAAAAATAAAGTACTTTCCTCACTAGGGTTGCCTGGAAGAGAACGCTTGTTAGCGACAAGGTCGCCACGAATAATTTGTGTTATTTTAATGTAACGAAGTTTAAATAAATATTAAAATTAATAAAAGGGATATTGTTGGTGTCTATGACTTTCGTTCCAAAATTAATTAAAATATTAGAATAGATTAGTATTTATTAACACATTTTTTCATATTCTTTATATTATACTTTTACATCTTTTATAATAGGATGAGGGTAGGGAGAAAACGAGAGGCACAGGCGGTGATTGCCGTGTTTTCGACACTTTAAAGACACAAATTGTATCTGGTGTGATGTATAATTTTGAATTATTTCGGAAATAACTGTATTGAGGGGTATGTTTTTTCTAATAATTATTTTAAGTTTTGGTTTTATCTTGTTGTGAAGCTATCTGAAATGTTTTCGTCTTTTATCTTTGGGAAACGCCCTCAAATTAGATGTTCATTATTGAATTAACAAATTTGTTTAAACGTTACCACATATAATAGATTTGGTAGGATAAGCCAAAATCCTCCTGGCGACCACATTTATTTAGTTAATGATAAGATTTAGTTCAATGTTTTAGTTTTGTATTTTTGTAGTTTAATTGATTGAGGTTCCTTTTATAAATATCCTAATATGTGCTAATTTATTTTATTTAAAGTTTAAAACCTATAACATCTTACTACATTTGTATGCATATTGAAGTGTGTCACCAATGCCATTCCAATCCGGAATACTAAATTGTTTCATAATATACTAATGATTTGTAGTAATGATTTGGGGCCAAGGTTACAAGTATCTAGTATCTATTCAAAGACATCCCTTTGAATAGATAATTGATTTCATTTGCTTTAAACATTTCCTACGTATTCCGTGTATACGTAGTATTTTTCGGAATATTTGCCAGCGTCATAGTGCGTATGGGATTTTTTTAGATTATTTAGAAACGTTAGTAAAAAACGTATTATAAATGTTAACTTTACGTACTCACGGACGATAAAGGAAAATATCGTCAGGAAACCGGCGACCAGGAAACTGATCACCTACTTACTAATTTGATTAATCAATGATCATGAAACAGATACAGATATCTGAGGCCCAGAACTAAAAAGGGTTGTAGCGCCACAGATTTTTTTTTAATTTACAATAGAAAAGTGACTTTACATTATATTTATAACTGGGTTAATATTATCAGACCTGGTTTAAAATTAACAACGATTTTTCGCTCAATGTTTTCCTCGTCTAATGATCTTTTAATCACTAGGATTACAAGCCAACGCCATATATTTCTGCCTGCTTAGATTTTCTCAGTCGTATAAAGAAAATTTATCTAGCAGAAAAAATAACTCACAAAGCGGGGCCTTGCTTGCGCATTGTAGTATTTTATTTTGCAGTTCGTGGTAAAGTAATGTGTTCAAGATAGTAGATGATACATTTTATATTAGCTAGATACTCGTATGTATATAGGTAATAATAAGAAGCGTAAACAAAATGTAAAAAAATCATCTCGCACTTGGAGGCCTTTTGTTTTATTATTATTAAATTGTATTTTACATTATCGTTTCCAATAATGTCTAATAACATAAGTGTTACTTAGATTTAAGATTATTTAATAAGGCAAGTTAGTTTTTGTTAATCCAGCGTCGCAACTCAACTACCCCTAATATTTGTTAAAAGCTCATGTTTTATTTTACATATATCTGAACATATCCATACAACAACTGCCATCGAACTTAACTGCCGGTTAACAAAATTAAAAAAAATCGTATCTTTTTGTCAGTTAAAAGTGTTTGACATTACTTTGAATTATTTCTGACAATAAATATTTCCAGGTGGCTATTCTGTAGAACACGTTGACAAAGTATGTATGTCACTCCGTCAGCAGTATGGGAAATGTGTCAAAATCGCCGGACTTCTTGGGCGTCCGGATATGCTCTTTGTGTTTGATGCTGGTGAGGTCGAGAGAGTGTTTCGAAGTGAAGATGCTGCACCGCATCGGTAATTATATTACACAAAGTATTATACTAAAATAATTCAATAACGCAACTGGATATTTTTTTTTTAATACATCTGTTTTACACTCAGACATTATGGAACATTACGATCTAGCCTAACTTAGTCCTTAGTATCTTAATTTAAGTCTAAATTAATTTACTAATAGGGATATTTAACATAAGAAAGTGTTTAATAACACTACATACAATCTCTATTAAGAAGACACTGTGTTCTTGTGTTCTATTTTTTCAGTTACCACTGTCTAGTACTTACAACCAACATGCTAATTCAAATGGTTTTGTCATTTACAATCGTCTCACTAGACCCATGGTGTCCAGAAGCTCTGGATATTTAATGATATTATCAATAACCAATTTAAAAAAAAAACTTATGGAGCGATAACCAATTCGTCAATTTCAGACAAGTGCGTTGATCAGCCATCTATGACAAGGTGTTTTCCTCAAGATGTTTCCCTACACTGTTAGAGCAATTTCATTATGCACATATAGGTATAGAAAAAGTAATTATCACTCTGATACGATATTTGGATTGAAGTATTTGTTAACCTATTGGGTTTCTATATATACTACACCTTCTGTACTACTAAATTAACCGGCTATATCAAACTAGCAATTTCGTTAGTTTTTAACAAAAAATAGTATAACAAAGTAAGACACTTTTTCGGTAAGATTCCAAGCTTGGTATTTTGTAGTGAGCTGATCGATATAAAAAGCATTAAGCAGTGAACTTCATTTGCATGAGACAAATAAATCGTTTAAAATAGGTAATTACTAAAAAGAGCAGTGTTGGCCTAGTGGCTTCAGCATGCGACTCTCATCCCCGAGGCCGTAGGTTCGAACCGCGGTCGTGCACCAATGGACTTTCTATGCGCATTTAACATTCGCTCGGACGGTGAAGTGACACATTGTGAGGAATCCAGCTCGCCTTAGATGCAAAAAGTCGATGGCGTGCGTCAGCGACAGAAGGCTGATCACCTATTACCTGTTAGATCATGAAATGATCATGAAACAAATACAGAAATGAGGCCCAGACCTAAAAAGGTTGTAGGGCCATTGATTTATTTATTATTTATAAACTAAAATTGATACAGTTTTTTTTAAAATTATATTTTGTCTATTTTATTTTATATATTTTATGTTCACCTTATTGTCATCTACTATAGAATATATAGATTGTAACTTTAGACAATGTGTTAAAAGTGATGTGGTGTAGGTTTTTATTAATAAATCCAAATAAAAATAATATATGGTACGTCAAACAAATTAATTAACAAGATTTTTTTCTTTTTTCAATACCACAACTTTGTATTAATATTATATTTATACACATTTATTTTAGACCACCAATGCCGTCTTTAAATTACTACAAACACACTCTGAGGAAGGACTTTTTTGGCGCCGAGAAGGATTGCGCAGGAGTGATTGCCGTGTAAGTTAACTCAAAAATTGCAAACAATTGTAAACATACTCGTAGTACTGTTATTTAAATTCGCATATTTTGGCATTTTATATTTACAACACAGAAGAATTAATATTTTATTACTCTGTACATACAGTATTTTGTATTATTAAGACAAATAATATCTAGACATACATAATAAAAATAAAATTAAAAAAATGTACCTTTAACGCTGGCAGCAATTTCTCGGTGTATTGCGATACTTATTCGTTGATCCTGGAAAGCATCAGCTCTGGGGTACTATCTACCAGGCGCCAACTTATATCTTTAATTAGCGCCTGCGCACCAAACCTCACGACCGAATTTATTAATCAATATTTGATAATAACACAAAAAAATATAATCTTAGATTTCTGGGAGATCTACTTAATTCAAACTTGATTTTTTACAGTACTAGCCTAAAGTATTACAGTAGTCGTTAGTATAATAAACATAAGTGGCTTCGTCTGATGATGTTTTACTTAAAATAATATTGTTTGCACAGTCACGGCGACTCCTGGGCAGCGTTTCGTACGAAGGTTTCCCGAGTCGCTCTCAGTACTGGCGCAGCTGCCCAGTATACAGAACAAGTAGCAGATGTCGCTGATAGCTTTATTCAAAGGTTTGATTGTGTATATGTGGCTAACTGATTACCGATGATTTATTTATGAATAATCTTAACTCAACAATAGCATTTGATACTGTACATTTATGGACTTATTTTTTTGCAATGGGTGAAATTTATGAAGTGAAAAGGTATATTTTCCTTTATTAATTTGTTTCGTTTTCGTACAATTATACTAAAGATATAGCTAAAGATTGAATATATAATATGTACAAAAAGGTTCAAATATTTACGAAACGTAAAAATCAATAAAATATATTTAATACATTTAACTAGGTAATTCCTAATTCGGCTGTGTTGAGTGATGGTGTAAAAGTGTGGGTGTGTTTATGGGTGTGCTCATGATGCAAGTGATTTTGAGCAATGAATATTTTTAAAGTATTAAGGGTCATATTTTAAGCAAATTCCGCGATGGCTTAAACAAGTCAAGGCTTAAATATCATGCGTAGCATAACATGACGTATATGTTAAAGGTATATACTATATAGAATTTAAAATTTTCAGGATACGAGAAATACGAGATGAGAATTCGGAGACTCCAGACGATTTCCTCAACGAAATACATAAATGGTCATTGGAATGTAAGTTATTATTTCAATTAATCAAATTATTATATATTGTACATACATATGGCATCGAAAATCAAGTAAGTAATTTAAATTAGAAGCAGCAAATGACAGCTATAAATGAAAAAAAAAACAAGTATGGTAAAATAAAAAAACAATCAAAATAAAACAAAACACACATCACGGAATCAAATTATATTTAATTACTGAATTCGTTATCCGGAAAGCAAATGATTAAAATTGCTTTTACAATATGTCTTATGGAAAAGTATGACAGGCAAACTGATGGTATATTTAATATCTAGAATTTATTTAAATATCTTCTGAAGAGCGTTGTTGGCGTGTGGCTTTTGCGTGCAACTCTCATGCCTGAGGTGGGCTGGTTCAACTGGCTTGCCTTAGACCTAAAAAGTCGACGGCGTGTCAGGTACAGGTAGTTACGAGAAGGTGAAGTTTGATTGGTTTTTACAAGCTGTGAATCTTACCATTAGTATTGAAGATACTAATTTATTATTCTTCAACCTTAGCAGTGGCACTCCAACGCAAACTTTAATATACTTCCAGCTCTTGGCTTAATAGCGCTCGACACGCGGCTTGGCTGCTTCTCGTCTAGCGATGGTTCAGACAGCCAGCGTCTGATCGATGCTGTCCATACATTCTTCCTCTGTGTAGGAGAATTGGAACTAAGGACTCCCTGGTGGAGGATATATCCCACTGCGATGTTTAGGAGATATGTGGCGGCGCTGGATACAATACTTAGGTAAGATTTGACTAGGATGATATGATTGCTATTTTATAACAAATTATGGCATTACAACCTTTTCGAGATTCAGATTATATCTGGTTTTTTTAATTTAACAAGTTATTTGTTAAAGTTACTGGAAAGCTAACCTAGTAATATAATAATATGGATAATAACCATATGGACTTATGACGGCCTGCATAAATAATTAAAAACTAAGACTAAAGTTATCATCGTGCAACCGGATTCATCAGAAACTTTTATTTACTTTACCTTATAATTAGTTACTTCAAACCAGTCCTTAACTAATCGGGTATACAATGTCATAGCTAATTTAATTACTACTTAAAGCACTTTAATTTATATAATTATTAATCTACATCAAAGATAATTGTCAGTTCTGAGTACCGTAAGGGTTTTTAAAGTGGTTACTTATTTTGATTTCAGTGTTACTTTAAAGCACGTAGAGAGGGCGCTAGAATCAAGTGAGAAAGTAAGCAATAAATCTCTCCTTCAAGACCTCGTGACTGCTGCCGGGTCCAGAGTCGCTGCAGTGGCTGCACTGGATATGTTTCTCGTAGGAATTGATACGGTAAGCTATATTATAAGTTTAAATACAAGAGCTCATTTAAATGCAAAGGCGTTACTTGCTAGTACTTGCTACAGGTGGTCTACCTAATAAATTAACAAAACTTTTACCACTTTTAGACAGCCTTAAGCACACACAGTATTTGTATGAATTAATACTCATTGTAATCGTAAATATTATCTAGATGAATGGGATAGAATTTCGCACAAGAGAAAGATTGTTAATATGAAAAGTTTTTGTAGGAATCCAAAAGAATGTGTGCACATAGTAATGTCCTTGTTAATTGACATGCAGAATGATCAACTCAACTGAGCAATATAATTATGATATACGGTCATATATCATCTTTTTTCAGGTCTCTTATGTAGATTACTTTCCACACAGACCAAAGCAGTGTTATCCAAACTTTTTTTTGCGCCATGCCCCATCTTAGCCTTTCTAAAACTCTTACATAATTTTTAATATTAAGATATTGAGTTGTTCACATAACTAACAGTTGAAACTTAATTTACTATGAATTTGTTAATAAAATACTAAGTAAATTTTGAAAACATATTATGAAAAACTGAAATTCCAATATCAAATTTTGTTAATAAATTTTCTTAATAATCAAATTGCTCGCCCCCACTATGCGTACGCGCCACCTTAGGAAACACTGGTCTATAGCGCCCCAAGATGGCTTTTACTGTCAGAAACATGTACTGTATTTTATGTTATGTGTTAAACAACAAATCAGACTTATGACGTTAACGCATCATTTATTTATTTGCAACCCTACTACAGATCAGAGTAGAAGGTGAAAAAGAGTTCTTGAGTAAATTCGAGGACTAACGTCATGGTATTGATCATCATAGTAAGATATATGTAGTGTTTATTAAATGATAAGAGTATATAATGTTATTTACAGACTTCCAATGCCGTAGCATCAACATTGTACCAGCTTTCATCTCGCCCAGAAGTTCAAGAAAGCCTGTATGAAGAGATTTCGAGTGTGGTACAGGGGCGGCAATTGAGGGCGGGCGATATAAACCAAATGCCTTATTTAAAAGCCTGTGTGAAGGAAGTTTTGAGGTAGGACACATTATACTTATTTTGAATACTATTTTTGTCACTATAGTTTTCATAATTTCCTAATCGATATAAACATTTTCTTAGCAATTAATAAAAAATTTTTTTTCTTTCTCTGATGTCAATTCCTATGAAGCATTCTAAACATCTTGCATTCTAAACTTGTTGCTTGATGTAATTATTGATAGTGTAATTAAATCCATTTAATACCCCCTGACTAACTAAAAAATGCCTAGGGCAGAGGGCGTCCACAATGAGTCTCCATCATGTTCGGTCTTGAGTCTCGCATTTCACCTCGCTCCAAATCTTTCCGGCTTTCTTTCCTCATCCTCCGTTTTCTCATCTGCAACTGTACGGCCCCAGGTTTGCTTGAGACCGCTACGCTGCCGCTTTCTTTGTGGGTTTCATTCAAGTGCCTGCTTGGGAATATGATTTGGACCCCTTCGGAGAGTATGGCATATCCATTTCCATTTGCATCGCTGATCTGCTGGCTTATTAGGGTTTATTGGCTTGCTCGTTAGAGATATTTTCCGGCCATTAGACGGCCAGAATACGGCGAAGACAGCGGTTAACGAAGAGAGCACCACACCACACCAATCAAGCAGCACAGATTTGACGTTTGATCCGAATATATATAATGTAATTGACAGTGTTATCAATAAAATTATTCTGTTTTGTGGAAGAATTTTTGCGTTAAACGGATACTTACGTACTCGTATATTTAATATTGAGGCAGTCAAACTTGGTTGAAAAAGTTTTCAATGGAGGTGGTAATAATCGAAAGACATATTGGTTTGGGCTGGAACCCCGGATTACATGTGTACAATACTTAGATGAATAATAACTATATTATATTAAAATTGCTAAGCTTTAATATAAAAATTAGAAATCCTTCCACCGAAACCATTATACCAGCATATTTACTCAGTTGAATAAAATGAAATGAAATCGTATAAACTATACGCAAAGTATATTATTAATTACGTTTATTAATACTTTATTTATAATTTCAGGTTATACCCAGTTGTCATCGGCAACGGAAGACAATTGACCAAAGACACTGTTATATGTGGATATAAAATTCCACAAGGCGTAAGTTTTTAGATTATTTTAAAACGTTGTTATAACTGTGTTTAAGAGACCTTATTTATTTATAAATAAAAATAAATTGGAAAATATTTTGCTAAGCAAAAAACTCAAAGATGGCCCAATTTTAGTAATTCATTTAAACTCATTCTTTAAACTCTAAAGACGGTTTATATGTAGATATAAATTGCACGGTAAAACCTAAAAACTAACAAACGAACAGTAGATAACCTAGCTACTAAAAAGGTAGCCTAAGTAAAAATCATATTAGGCGAAACATAGTTCGCGGAATATAGTATTGTCCAAAACGACATCAGTATATTAATATTCTAACTAAAATACTATATTGTGAATTTAAATAGTTGTTCATCTTAGTTTCCAAATAACTGAAAAAAAAATTTTTTTTAATACAAATGAATTGTTATTGCAGACTCAAGTTATTTTCCAACACTACGTTATGGGCAATAGCGATGAATATTTCGCGGATGCGCAAGAGTTCCGTCCAGAGCGATGGCTTCAAAAGTCGTCATACAAACACCCGTTTGCGTCTTTGCCTTTTGGCTTCGGCAGGCGGATGTGCTTGGGGCGAAGATTTGCAGAACTTGAAATGCATGTTATGATTTCCAAGGTATATCATTTTTTTTTATATTATAATTTACATTACTATTTGTTAGTGAGACAGAGATATAGAGATAGATAACAGAAGAATATTACGTAATATCGCAGGCTCTGTTTACTACTAGAAAGCATGAATAATAATAGAGAAACTATGTAGTTTTTTTTTATTATGATTCCATTATGAGAATGTTCTCAGCTACTAGTCTTAACATGTGTTGGTGGTATTTATTTGATAGACACCCTATACGATGCTTATCTTTGACAAATAACACTAAACAAAACAGAAAGATAGAAAATATTAAAATAATGTTTTCTGGATCGGGTGAAAGTTGTTCCCCGGCTCCGCCCGCAAGAAGACGACACCGTCGAGGTTTTGTTTATCTATTACATAAACAAAACCTCGACGGTGTCGTAATGCAAATGGGCTGTAGGCTCATCTGATGTTAAGCTATATGTTCTGGCAATGTGAGTGTCCATGGGCGGCGGCCATGGACACTCACATTGCCAGAAGGCTCGCAAGTGCATTGCCGGCTTTTTAAGAATCGATACACTCTTTTCTTAAAGGACTCTAAGTCAAATTGGTTGCTAAATACTTCAGTGGAACTGGTTCCACATAGCGGTGATGCGGGATAGAATCTGCTTTAAGAAACGCTCAGTTGTTTTCGTCGATATGGAAAATTTGCTAGGTCTCAACAACTCTCCGCACATGTAATCCCCACGTGGAAGGGAATGCATATCAGTATTTCCCAACGCTAATAAAATAGGATATTTATCCATTATTGTTATACTTTTTGAACTAATTTTATTATCACTTATGTTTTTATTATAGATTATTCTAAACTACAAAATGGAGTATCACCACAAGCCTCTGGATTACCACATTCACCCGATGTATACACCAGATGGACCTTTGAGAATTAAGTTTATTGAACGATAGCTTTAAGTTTAATTTAAAGAATATGTTAACGAATTTACTGTTAATAAACATTGTTTATAATTTACGCTCATTGTGTTTTATTGGTGCAAACAATTTATATAAAATTTCGAACTCCAGCTGTGCACCAACGGACTTTCTTTCTATGTGCGCATTTAACATTCGCTCGAACGGTGAAGGTAAACATTGTGAGGAATTAGGCCTTAGAGCCCAAAAGTCGACGGCGTGTGTCACAGCATCGATTACCGGCTTGCCTTTGACAATTGATCGATAAATGATCATAAAGAGATACAGAAATCTAAGGACCAGACCTAAAAAGGTTGTAGTGCGATTTTTTTTTCATACTATTAAAGTGTCTTTTTTTCTTATAAAAATCTATTACGTTTGAATTAGTACACAGTCTTCAAATCCTTCGCGCATTGATTCATGTGTCTGTTCTTGTGTCTATTTAATTGATAAATAATTTGTATTTGGCAATGAGCCCACATGCCAATAGTGGGGTACAAAATGGGAAATAAATATTAAACACACAAGATACATTCATGGAATGTTTAACACTCTTGTATTCATTTAATAAGCGATCTTATTACATAATATATGTTACATAGTATAAACAATACCTATTACTCTTCATTGCGTAGATGACCGAAGAGTGGACAGAAATATGGTAACAGTTTAAAAGGTTTCCGACAATTAGACGAAAGCATACATTAGTGTTTGACTCTCCATAGATATTATTTGTCAAATCTAATTATATGCTTTCATAAGAACAACCCAATTTAGCAAGATACACTGTAGACAATAGGGGTATAACTACAAAAATTGGCAGTGTACAAAATAAAGTGATTACATATATATTTTATATAAAAAGTAAAAAAAATAGTATTTGCAGGATAAATTGACTAGTGACTACAGAACCTTACACTGGTTGTCATCATCAGGAATTTTCGAAATGTGCCAAACTTAACAGTACCACGACTCGCGAACTTCAAAGTTCAGCGGAAGAGGTATTTTTTGCTTTTATTTTTAACTTGGAAGTTTTAAATAAGGTTGATTTAAGGCCCGAGTCAAGGGAATCAAAACCTCCCAAAGTATAATTTACGCAAGACTGTAGACCAGTCTTCAAATTTCGGCCAAATTCGATTATATCAAGACTGGATATAAGTTCAGGTTAGTCTGAAGTTTGGCACAATTTATGTATCTGTGCAGTTACTATTATGGCACTATATAATTAAACTGGTTATAAATTAGTCACTCAATAAAACTAAGGCAGTGATTGTTCGGCAATTATCACATCCATGCCAATCTTAAAAATACACGTAAAATTAAGCAGAACAATGAAATATCACAATTATCAATTGAGTATGAGTCTGGATTTTCAATCCTTACAATATCAAAGTTAGTAACGATTGAAAGTTCTTCTAATTAAGTTACTTATTAACACAGGCTTTGTAAATTTTTTTGTTGTTGGTCACCTGTTCGTTTATACATAAAAACTGATAGAGCTACAGCGAAAACAATAAATACTGTAACGCCTAAAAATGTCCCGTAAATGTAATCGACTCGATAAGAATCTATTAAGTTATTGGCGTCTTTGCTTAAGTCTCTAGCAACTCGTTTTTTAGGTTGTGTGCGCGAAAACTCAAAGAATCCTGAAACAAAATATAAATTATTAATTTAAATCAAAAATTGTCTATTAGTATATTTAATTTAATAAGTATAAGGTTAGGACTTACCAGCATCACTTAATGGATCATCATAGTCTTCTAAGCTTTTGCGAGCTAGTTTTCCCTTGATAGATGAATTTATTTCATTACCAAATACCATTACCATCATAACTGGAGGAAGATAATCTTGAGGTGGGTTTGTACTACTTGGGGCAAATGGTTGAGGACAGTTAGGATCCTTTGATCCAGGGTAGCAAGAACTTGGCGTGGGTGTGGAAGATGGACAACGTGGGTCTGTGCTGCCTGGGTAACATCTAGGTGGCTGTGGAGTAGTAGGTTGGGGACAACGTGCATCAGAACTACCGGGGTAACATCTTGGTGCTTCAGGAGTAGTAGGTTTGGGACAACGTGGGTCTGTGCTGCCTGGGTAACATCTAGGTGGCTGTTGCGTAGTAGGTTGGGGACAACGCGCATCGGTGCTACCAGGGTAACATCTTGGTGCTTCAGGAGTAGTAGGTTTGGGACAACGTGGGTCTGTGCTGCCTGGGTAACATCTAGGTGGCTGTGGAGTAGTAGGTTGGGGACAACGTGCATCAGAACTACCGGGGTAACATCTAGGTGCTTCAGGAGTTGTAGGTTTGGGACAACGTGGGTCTGTGCTGCCTGGGTAACATCTAGGTGGCTGTTGCGTAGTAGGTTGGGGACAACGCGCATCGGTGCTACCAGGGTAACATCTTGGTGCTTCAGGAGTAGTAGGTTTGGGACAACGTGGGTCTGTGCTGCCTGGGTAACATCTAGGTGGCTGTGGAGTAGTAGGTTGGGGACAACGTGCATCAGAACTACCGGGGTAACATCTAGGTGCTTCAGGAGTTGTAGGTTTGGGACAACGTGGGTCTGTGCTGCCTGGGTAACATCTAGGTGGCTGTGGAGTAGTAGGTTGGGGACAACGTGCATCAGAACTACCGGGGTAACATCTAGGTGCTTCAGGAGTTGTAGGTTTGGGACAACGTGGGTCTGTGCTGCCTGGGTAACATCTAGGTGGCTGTGGAGTAGTAGGTTGGGGACAACGTGGGTCCCTGCTGCCTGGGAAACATTGCAGTTTCTCTGTTGTTGATGGAGGTAGATACGTGGCTGGAGTTAAGGTTGCTATGCTTGAAGGCTGTGGACAACTGGGATCGGGGGAGCCTGGATAGCAAATTGGTTTGGGAGTTGTAGGCTTTGGACAACGTGGGTCTGAACTGCCAGGGTAACATCTAGGTGGCTGTGGAGTTGTAGGTCGGGGACAACGTGCATCGGTGCTGCCTGGGTAACATCTAAGTGGCTGTGGAGTTGTAGGCTGGGGACAACGAGGGTCCGTACTGCCTGGGTAACATCTAAGTGGCTGTGGCGTTGTAGGCTGGGGACAACGAGGGTCCGTACTGCCTGGGTAGCATCTAGGTGGCTGTTGTGTAGTAGGTTGGGGACAACGCGCATCAGTGCTACCAGGGTAACATCTTGGTGGTTCAGTAGTAGAAGGTTTGGGACAACGTGGGTCTGTGCTTCCTGGGAAACATCTTGGTGCTTCAGGAGTAGTAGGTTTGGGGCAACGTGGATCTGTGCTGCCTGGGAAGCATCTAGGTGGCTTTTGTGTAGTAGGTTGGGGACAACGCGCATCGGTGCTACCAGGGTAACATCTTGGTGGTTCAGGAGTAGTAGGTTTGGGACAACGTGGGTCTGTGCTTCCTGGGAAACATCTTGGTGCTTCAGGAGTAGTAGGTTTGGGGCAACGTGGATCTGTGCTGCCTGGGAAGCATCTTGGTGGGGCTGGTGTCGTCGGTTTAGGACAACGTGGATCAGAGCTACCGGGGTAACATCTTGGTGCTTCAGGAGTAGTAGGTTTGGGGCAACGTGGATCTGTGCTGCCTGGGAAGCATCTTGGTGGAGCTGGTGTCGTCGGTTTAGGACAACGTGGATCAGAGCTACCGGGGTAACATCTTGGTGCTTCAGAAGTAGTAGGTTTGGGACAACGTGGGTCTATGCTACCTGGGAAACATCTTGGCGGAGATGGTGTAGAGGGTTGTGGACAACGTGGGTCACTGCTGCCTGGGAGACATCGCAGTTTTTCTGTTGTTAATGGAGGTAGATACGTGGCTGGAGTTAAGGTTGCTATACTTGAAGGCTCTGGACAGCTGGGATCTGGGGAGCCTGGATAGCAAATTGGTTTGGGTGTTGTAGGTTTTGGACAACGTGGGTCTGTACTGCCTGGGTAACATCTAGGTGGCTGTGGAGTTGTAGGTTGAGGACAACGTGCATCGGTGCTACCGGGGTAACATCTTGGTGCTTCAGGAGTAGAAGGTTTGGGGCAACGTGGGTCTGTGCTGCCCGGGAAGCATCTTGGTGGAGCTGGTGTCGTAGGTTGGGGACAACGTGGGTCTGTGCTGCCTGGGAAACATCTTGGTGGCTGTGGCGTAGTAGGCTGGGGACAACGTGGGTCTTTACTGCCTGGGAAACATCTTGGTGCTTCAGGAGTAGTAGGTTTGGGGCAACGTGGATCTGTGCTGCCTGGGAAGCATCTTGGTGGCTGTGGCGTAGTAGGCTGGGGACAACGTGGGTCTTTACTGCCTGGGAAACATCTGGGTGGAGCTGGTGTCGTAGGTTTAGGGCAACGTGGGTCTGTGCTGCCTGGGAAACATCTTGGAGGCTGTTGCGTAGTAGGTTGAGGGCAACGTAGATCAGAGCTACCGGGGTAACATCTTGGTGCTCCAGGAGTAGTAGGTTTAGGGCAGCGTGGGTCTGTGCTGCCTGGGAAGCATCTTGGCGGGGCTGGTGTGGTAGGTTGAGGACAGCGTGAGTCACTGCTGCCTGGTAGACATCGAAGTTTTTCTGTTGTTGATGGAGGTAGATACGTGGCTGGAGTAAAAGTTGCTATGCTTGAAGGCTGTGGACAGCTGGGATCTGGGGAGCCTGGATAGCAAATTGGTTTGGGTGTTGTAGGTTGTGGACAACGTGGGTCTGAACTGCCAGGATAACATCTAGGTGGCTGTGGCGTAGTAGGTTGGGGACAACGTGGGTCTATACTGCCTGGGAAACATCTGGGCGGAGCTGGTGTCGTAGGTTTCGGGCAACGTGGGTCTGTGCTGCCCGGGAAACATCTTGGTGCTTCAGGAGTAGTAGGTTTGGGACAACGTGGGTCTGTGCTGCCCGGGAAACATCTGGGTGGAGCTGGTGTCGTAGGTTTAGGGCAACGTGGGTCTGTGCTGCCTGGGAAACATCTTGGAGGCTGTTGCGTAGTAGGCTGGGGACAACGTGGGTCCGTACTGCCTGGGTAGCATCTAAGTGGTTGTTGCGTAGTAGGTTGGGGACAACGTGCATCTGTGCTACCAGGGTAACATCTTGGTGCTTCAGGAGTAGTAAGTTTGGGGCAACGTGGGTCTGTGCTGCCTGGGAAGCATCTTGGCGGGGCTGGTGTCGTAGGTTGAGGACAACGCGGATCGGAACTGCCCGGGTAACATCTTGGTGCTTCAGGAGTAGTAGGTTTGGGGCAACGGGGGTCTGAGCTGCCTGGGAAGCATCTTAGCGGGGCGGGTGTGGTAGGTTGAGGACAACGCGGGTCACTACTGCCTGGGAAACATTGCAGTTTTTCTGTTGTTGAAGGAGGTAGATACGTGGCTGGAGTTAAGGTTGCTATACTTGAAGGCTGTGGACAGCTGGGATCTGGGGAGCCTGGATAGCAAATTGGTTTGGGTGTTGTAGGTTTTGGACAACGTGGGTCTGTACTGCCTGGGTAACATCTAGGTGGTTGTGGAGTTGTAAGTTGAGGACAACGTGCATCGGTGCTACCGGGGTAACATCTTGGTGCTTCAGGAGTAGTAGGTTTGGGACAACGTGGGTCTGTGCTACCTGGGAAGCATCTTGGCGGGGCTGGTGTCGTAGGTTTAGGACAACGTGGATCAGAGCTACCAGGGTAACATCTTGGTGCTTCAGGAGTAGTAGGTTTGGGGCAACGTGGGTCTGTACTGCCTGGGAAGCATCTTGGCGGGGCTGGTGTCGTAGGTTTAGGACAACGTGCATCGGTGCTACCGGGGTAACACCTTGGTGCTTCAGGAGTAGTAGGTTTGGGGCAACGTGGGTCTGTGCTGCCTGGGAAGCATCTTGGCGGGGCTGGTGTCGTAGGTTTAGGACAACGTGGATCAGAGCTACCGGGGTAACATCTTGGTGCTTCAGGTGTTGAAGGTTTTGGACAACGTGGGTCTGTACTGCCTGGGTAACATCTAGGTGGCTGTGGAGTTGTAGGTTGAGGACAACGTGCATCGGTGCTACCGGGGTAACACCTTGGTGCTTCAGGAGTAGTAGGTTGTGGGCAACGTGGGTCTGTGCTGCCTGGGAAGCATCTTGGCGGGGCTGGCGTCGTAGGTTTAGGACAACGTGGATCAGAACTGCCCGGGTAACATCTTAAAGCTTCTGGAGTAGTAGGTTTAGGACAACGTGCATCGGTGCTACCAGGGTAACATCTTGGTGCTTCAGGAGTAGTAGGTTTGGGGCAACGTGGGTCTGTGCTGCCTGGGAAGCATCTTGGCGGGGCGGGTGTGGTAGGTTGAGGACAACGCGGGTCACTGCTGCCTGGGAAACATTGCAGCTTTTCTGTTGTTGATGGAGGTAGATACGTGGCTGGAGTTAAGGTTGCTATACTTGAAGGCTGTGGACAGCTGGGATCTGGGGAGCCTGGATAGCAAATTGGTTTGGGTGTTGTAGGTTTTGGACAACGTGGGTCTGTACTGCCTGGGTAACATCTAGGTGGCTGTGGAGATGTAGGTTGAGGACAACGTGCATCGGTGCTACCGGGGTAACATCTTGGTGCTTCAGGAGTAGTAGGTTTGGGGCAACGTGGGTCTGTGCTGCCTGGGAAACATCTTGGAGGCTGTGGCGTAGTAGGTTTGGGGCAACGTGGGTCTATGCTGCCTGGGAAGCATCTTGGCGGGGTGGGTGTGGTAGGTTGAGGACAACGTGGATCGGAACTGCCCGGGTAACATCTTGGTGCTTCAGGAGTAGTAGGTTTGGGGCAACGGGGGTCTGTGCTGCCTGGGAAGCATCTTGGCGGGGCGGGTGTGGTAGGTTGAGGACAACGCGGGTCACTACTGCCTGGGAAACATTGCAGTTTTTCTGTTGTTGATGGAGGTAGATACGTGGCTGGAGTTAAGGTTGATATGCTTGAAGGCCGTGGACAGGTGGGATCTGGGGAGCCTGGATAGCAAATTGGTTTGGGTGTGGTAGGTTTAGGACAACGTGGATCAGAGCTACCAGGGTAACATCTTGGTGCTTCAGGAGTAGTAGGTTTGGGGCAACGTGGGTCTGTGCTGCCTGGGAAGCATCTTGGTGGGGCGGGTGTGGTAGGTTTGGGACAACGTGGATCAGAGCTACCAGGGTAACATCTTGGTGCTTCAGGAGTAGTAGGTTTGGGGCAACGTGGGTCTGTACTGCCTGGGAAGCATCTTGGCGGGGCTGGTGTCGTAGGTTTAGGACAACGTGCATCGGTGCTACCGGGGTAACACCTTGGTGCTTCAGGAGTAGTTGGTTTGGGGCAACGGAGGTCTGTGCTGCCTGGGAAGCATCTTGGCGGGGCGGGTGTGGTAGGTTTAGGACAACGTGGATCAGAGCTACCAGGGTAACATCTTGGTGCTTCAGGAGTAGTAGGTTTGGGGCAACGTGGGTCTGTACTGCCTGGGAAGCATCTTGGCGGGGCTGGTGTCGTAGGTTTAGGACAACGTGCATCGGTGCTACCGGGGTAACATCTTGGTGCTTCAGGAGTAGTAGGTCGGGGGCAACGTGGGTCTGTGCTGCCTGAGAAGCATCTTGGCGGGGCGGGTGTGGTAGGTTGAGGACAACGCGGGTCACTACTGCCTGGGAAACATTGTAGTTTTTCTGTTGTTGATGGAGGTAGATACGTGGCTGGAGTTAAGATTGATATGCTTGAAGGCCGTGGACAGGTGGGATCTGGGGAGCCTGGATAGCAAATTGGTTTGGGTGTTGTAGGTTTTGGACAACGTGGGTCTGAACTACCAGGGTAGCATCTAGGTGGCTGTGGAGTTGTAGGCTGGGGACAACGTGGATCTGTACTGCCTGGGAAACATCTAGAAGGAGCTGGTGTCGTAGGCTTCGGACAACGTGAGTCTGTGCTGCCTGGGAAACATCTTAGTGCTTCAGGAGTAGTAGGTTTGGGGCAACGTGGATCGGAACTGCCCGCGTAACATCTTGGTGCTTCAGGAGTAGTAGGTTGTGGGCAACGTGGGTCTGTGCTGCCTGAAAAGCATTTTGGTGGAGCTGGTGTCGTAGGTTTAGGGCAACGTGCGTCTGTACTGCCTGGGTAACATCTAGGTGGCTGTGGAGTTGTAGGTTGGGGACAACGTGCATCGGTGCTACCGGGGTAACATCTTGGTGCTTCAGGAGTAGTAGGTTTGGGGCAACGTGGGTCTGTGCTGCCTGGGAAGCATCTTGGCGGAGCTAGTGTTGTAGGTCGGGGGCAACGTGGATCGGAACTGCCCGGGTAACATTTTGGTGCTTCTGGAGTAGTAGGTTGAGGACAACGTGCATCGGTGCTACCGGGGTAACATCTTGGTGCTTCAGGAGTAGTAGGTTGTGGGCAACGTGGGTCTGTGCTGCCTGGGAAGCATCTTGGCGGGGCTGGCGTCGTAGGTTTAGGACAACGTGGATCAGAACTGCCCGGGTAACATCTTGGAGCTTCTGGAGTAGTAGGTTTAGGACAACGTGCATCGGTGCTACCAGGGTAACATCTTGGTGCTTCAGGAGTAGTAGGTTTGGGGCAACGTGTGTCTGTGCTGCCTGGGAAGCATCTTGGCGGGGCGGGTGTGGTAGGTTGAGGACAACGCGGGTCACTGCTGCCTGGGAAACATTGCAGCTTTTCTGTTGTTGATGGAGGTAGATACGTGGCTGGAGTTAAGGTTGCTATACTTGAAGGCTGTGGACAGCTGGGATCTGGGGAGCCTGGATAGCAAATTGGTTTGGGTGTTGTAGGTTTTGGACAACGTGGGTCTGTACTGCCTGGGTAACATCTAGGTGGCTGTGGAGATGTAGGTTGAGGACAACGTGCATCGGTGCTACCGGGGTAACATCTTGGTGCTTCAGGAGTAGTAGGTTTGGGGCAACGTGGGTCTGTGCTGCCTGGGAAACATCTTGGAGGCTGTGGCGTAGTAGGTTGAGGACAACGTGGATCGGAACTGCCCGGGTAACATCTTGGTGCTTCAGGAGTAGTAGGTTGTGGGCAACGTGGATCTGTGCTGCCTGGGAAACATCTTGGAGGCTGTGGCGTAGTAGGTTGAGGACAACGTGGATCGGAACTGCCCGGGTAACATCTTGGTGCTTCAGGAGTAGTAGTTTGGGGACAACGTGGATCTGTACTACCGGGGTAACATCTTGGTGCTTCTGGAGTAGTAGGTTTGGGGCAACGTGGGTCTGTGCTGCCTGGGAAACATCTTGGAGGCTGTGGCGTAGTAGTTTGAGGACAACGTGGATCGGAACTGCCCGGGTAACATCTTGGTGCTTCAGGAGTAGTAGGTTGTGGGCAACGTGGATCTGTGCTGCCTGGGAAACATCTTGGAGGCTGTGGCGTAGTAGGTTGAGGACAACGTGGATCGGAACTGCCCGGGTAACATCTTGGTGCTTCAGGAGTAGTAGTTTGGGGACAACGTGGATCTGTACTACCGGGGTAACATCTTGGTGCTTCTGGAGTAGTAGGTTTGGGGCAACGTGGGTCTGTGCTGCCTGGGAAACATCTTAGAGGCTGTGGCGTAGTAGGTTGAGGACAACGTGGATCGGAACTGCCTGGGTAACATCTAGGTGGCTGTGGTGTAGAAGGTTGTGGACAACGAGGATCGCTGCTTCCAGGGAAGCATCTAAGTGCTTTAGGAGTAGTTGGTGAAGGGCAACGTGGGTCAAGGCTCCCAGAGAAGCAACTAGGAGGTGATAGAGTTGTTGGCTTTGGGCATCGTGAGTCTGTAGAATCAGGTCCACATATTATTTGTGGAGGTGCTGTTACTTTACATCTGGCATCGTTGGAACCGGGGTAACATTTAAATTCTGGTCTGAAAGTTGTTGTTTTTTCATTGACCCTCCCACAGTTTGACTGGCAGTCACTTGTGCACAGCTGGAAATAATAAAAAAAAAACGTAACTTAAATATGTATTGGTAACATAACAATGTGACGGATCGGCACGTATTCCACTCTGGTTAGGAAATATTTAAAAATATTTGCTGATTTTTTTTTACCTATAACATATATAAAACATACTGAAAATGCACCAGTTTTTTCTGGCTGTTTCTTTTTGGTCAATTAGAGGAATAAAGGTACCTTATGAAATCGTTACACCAGGGATCGAGTGAGAAGGATTACATGTCACTGTTACCTCAGTCAGTGATTATGTAACAAATGGAACTTTCCTAAGATATGTGTGTTATTGGACTATTTCTCATGTAAAATATTATTTTTATAAATTTAGGATAAATCAAGAAAATAAGAATAAAGAAAATCATCACGCTATGATCAGTAAGAGCAGAAATAATTAGGTACAGTAAAGAGGCCACAGAATAATAGACACGGATTAATTAAGGAACACTGCGCTTAGAAATTATAATTAAATAAAATGAATAATTTGTTTAGGTTTTTTTATTTTAGATTATGTTTGATAATTATATTATTTTTCAGTATGAATTGCAACTTTATTTTTGTTGATTTTGTTATGCAGCTCTGCACTTTACCTTTAATGTTTCTTTTTTATAGTTTTTTCCTTACTAGGGTTGCTTGGAAGAGATCGCTACCATAAGCCTAGGTTTTATTCCTAATAATTCGTTACTTTTTTAATGTAACGAAGCTTAAACAAATAAATTATAAAATAAAATATTTTGTCAATGTTTTAAGTATACAATTTCTTACCTCAACATTGCATGTTAAATAGACTTGGTCGGTTTCTGGAAAGCGGAAGGCACTGACTTTACTGTACGTGATTACAGTGGCACCACTCTTGCCAGTATTCGTTGATGTTTGCCAATAATCAATCAACTTCTTCTTTCTGAAATTGAAGAAATGAATTTATTGAATTGAATATTTGTTTACATACAGATACGTTAGTTACTTATTCAAGTTCACCACATCATACTGTAATGCTAATATCTACAGTATATGTTACCAGCTGTCTTTTCTGAAATTTATGAAATGATACTAAAAAATAAAAATATATATAAAACGAACACACAGTAAAAATGACTAGCAAAACAGCGGATTATCAGTTAGGTACCTAACAATGCCTTAAATTAGTATAGAAATGAAGAAGAGGTTAAAACATACTTGGGGCATCCTTCTTTGTCAGTGAGCTGTATTTTGCTTGTTTGAGGACTGTCGTAGTCTTCATTATCATAGGCCCAGCAGTCGTGTACCTTTAAGCTGAACTTGTTTCTTACGTCTTTGAGATATATGAGTATGGTGAGATACTCTCCAATCTTGATAGAGTTTTCCAAGGGAGTTGTCTGAAAGTCAAGAATGCCAATTCTGCTTTTAAATATTCGTAGGTAAAATGAGGTATGGTTAAGAAAAAAATCAATCAATATTTATTTATAATAGCGCAGTGTTGGCCTTCGTTTTGGCCATGTCACTGTCATCCCAGTCGTCGTAGTGTCGATACTCGGCTGTGATTCGATTGACAAATAATCATGATCTAGATATCTTAGGCCTACACTATAAAAAAGGGTTGTAGAGCCACTGATTTTTTTATAATTTGTGTCTTACGACAGGGTACAACAAAAAAGATATGACGTATAATGATTCACATACAGTTATCTCTGGATCTTCCTAGTAATGTAGGCAAGTGATCATCAGCATTTCGTATTCGACTGGGTGGTGAATCACGAATGGCCTCTAGAGTCTAGACTAAAACTAAGTGCGTAAAATGTATACTAACATTAGGAAATACTCCTATTTGAATATCCATCCAGCACTCAATGCCACCAGTAGGTCCAGGTACTGCGACCACATCGAGCATATCAACCATAAAGGGTTTTAGTTTGAGGACGTGTGAAGACTCTTTCTTGACCCCGGTGGATACTTCCAGCGCTGTGCTGGCGCAGGATACCTGAAAAGTAGTTGTTATAATATAGATATGTCATAAGTCATAAGCCTCTAACAACATTAATCTGCATATATTTCTTGTTTTGTATAATATATCACTAGTTTTAACATGAACATTTAAACGTCAAAATTGTTTTAATTAAATTTAGATTTCCAATTTTTACATCTGGTCTATTATATCATACAATATATATGCATTTTTATTGATTTAAGCAAAAAATTAATTAAAAGCAATATATTTGTACGATACAACGTGTGAGATTAACATCCCGGTAGGTTTAAGAATCTACTAAACGCTTTTATAGAATAGTAAATAGAAATTTTAGTTTCGTACTGAACAGTGCCTTATGTGCATACGCACAACAATAAACAGATTTACTGTTTCACAGATTCGAGCTAACAAAGTCGTTGTGCTTAGTCAATGCTGTCTCCGACACTATCGACTTATTTGTTCGCAGAATTAATTTACAGTAGCGATAGTGTGTCTCTTATGTATTTAATATTATATTTTTAGACATTATGTATTTTTTGTGAATAAATAAATACATCTTGCGTTTGCGTCTGGTATTTTATTAATTGTGTCGTGTTGGTGGATACAACGCATTGGTAATGAAAAGTAATATTTATTGAAACGTAATAATCTGCTCATGCCTCTTTGAGTTATGTTATAAGGCTAACGTTAGTAAGAGCATAATACCTTTCTCGCAAAGTCGTTGGGGCCCTGCACAAAGTCATCGGTTTGGAAGATAAGAACATTGTCAACAGTACCACACGCGTTACACAGAGGTCTGGAACCACATCCATTCAATGGCACTCGGAAGGAGTAACGCGATTGACTACCACCAATCGAAACATATCTGAAAACATTCCAAAAAAACTTTATAAAATCTTTTAAATAATACTTTAATTTCTCATAACTTAATCGTTTGAAAATACACTAAAAATAATAACGCATTTGTATCGTAAGGACAATTTCCTTTAATTTAGGAAAATAGATTTTCTAAATTACATTTTCTATTTTAATATGACTAAGTGGTTTATAATTAAATTGTGTCAATAATTAATTTATAATATAATATTATTTGCTGCATTTAATTTATATCTATCAATTATCAGCAAATAATTTTTACATGACATTTTGAGAATAGAATAAAAGAAACAATATTTTTACCATTATTGAATAATGATTATATCTTTCTAAAACCTTGAAAGTGTTTATAAAAAGTTTTTTAAATTCGATTTCATATTGTACATATATCTGTGTTTGAATTTTGAAGTTTGAATACTTACTTGCATTTGGCGTCATTTAAATATCCCTTACTGTAAATTATGCCATCAAAGATATCTGCAAATTCAACAGTGACATCAATGTAGTCAGCCGAACATTGCACATCGATATCCGGAGAGAGGGGTGTGTCCACAGCACGGGAACCTCGGACGAAGTTCACACCGGTCTCATCACTCTCACTGGAGTAGAATGGGGAGAGAGCATTGTTTCCAGATAAATGGAAGTTCAGCTCTGCTGCTGTAAGTGTCTTCTCGTCTGAAACAGCTGTAGCGAGCGACAGCTACAGCAAAATTAATTATAGATTTTCAGTATCTATCGGTATTACACACTTAATCTTAGAGGTTCTTTGTTTAGCGAGCGCTGTAGGGCAAATCCTAGGGTAAGAAGACGCTTAGTAAATAGGAGAAGATATCTCCATCTCCTGAATAGACCTCCTATATAGAGTAAACTGCTCCGGAAGTTGCGAGCGTAACACAATATCCTTGTATTTATTAAATCATTGTCATTGACAATAATAATTTCATTAACATATTTTTACACGTCCTTATAGGGACAATGTTTAAAATATTTACATTGACGTGTTTTAAGATTCATAATGAAGTGTCTCTTTGGCGCCTTGGTTTGCTTGAATTTACGATATATCCATGATAGCTAAATGGTTTGGTGAAGCGCCTACTGGAGTAACTTTTTTAACAGATTAGATATATACCTATTCGAAATATAAAATAATGATTTATGATTTGTATATTGAAACTGTCATAACCAATATGTCATACGAAGACAATAGCTTACATCATACCTCACATTCGATTTGACCTTTGACATACTGAAAATGATGAAACTTAAGATTACATCTATGTATGGTAATAATGAGCTTAGCGGCCTTTAGGTAATATGTTTATTACATATATTGCTAATATAGTTCTTTAATCTATGTTGGCAATCTTAACTCAATTTCTCTTTAGTATTATTTGAGCTGGAATATGGAACTAGGCGGGTCATATTGCACGCATGGACACCAAGGGTAACCTGGCATGTTGGTCCTTGCCATAAAAGACTAAGAGGTAGACCAAAGGCAAAATAAAAAGAAAAGCTGGTGAAAACTGGTGAAAACTGGATCACCAAAGCAAAAGACAGACAGATGTGGAGCAAAATGAAGGAGCCTTTACACGTTGAGGCGTCTATAATGATTTATGATTTTGATTCTTTTTTAATTTATTAATCATTTAAAATGTTTATACATTTAAATTATTCATTATGATTAGAATTTTAATTTAAGGATTATTAATCGTAATATTTTCCGTTTATCGTTATCGTATATTCCGTTTCGTGTATAGTAAATATATTAATTTTTAATGCATACACATATTATGTAATAATTAATCACATGATATACTTGTTTAATATATATTATTTAGGCTATAATAATAAAAAAGCAAATTATTGAGGTTGCCTAACCTCAAATAATAAAATAAACTTTAAAGGTTTTTGCTATCTCTTTTAGAATCTTTACGGGAAGTAAAAGTCTTGTATAAAGTTCATTTGGAAACAAAACACGCCGAATTGTAAGCCTTAAAGTTGGTATGAGCGTTTGGATTAACTTGAACTTTTGATATTTGTAACCTCCGTAATAATAATATCTATTACCTGCACGAGTGCAATCAGTGTCGCTATGCGCATGACAGCCGCTTCATGGGGACCTGAAATAAAAAAATAACATTACAAATCGCTTGGAAAGTACCTAATTTTGTGGAAAAGACTTGAGTACAAATTGTTTCAATACAGCGAGGAAATGTGGCCAGCAATAATTTCCAATTATAAATCTATTATCATTTTTTATAGTTTTCCTATTACATAAAAGATAGAGAAGTGGCTCTCATCCCAGGAAAACTTTCTTTTTATGTGCGCATTTAACATTCGCTCCAAACATGATAAAGGTGAGGAAACCAGCTTGCCTTAGACTTAATAAGTCGACGGCGTGTGTCAGGCACAGGGCGCTAATCACCTACTTGCATATTAGATTGACAAATGATCATCAAACAGATACAGAAATCTGAAGCCCAGACCTAAAAAGGTTGTAGCGCTATTGGTTTATTTTCAGGGCATAAATGTTAATTAATGAACTATAAATAATTTTAAATTAGTATATAGTGGTAAAAATAGCAGGTCATCAAAATGGCAGGTCACGAAGTCTTTAATTGTGGCATCGTATTCGTGAGGTCAGTGCTGTTTGAACTCTGTAGTTTCCGTATATATTTCGACACGCTTCTAATCGCAAAACATTATTTCTTTTAATTACTTAGTAAATAATAAGTAACATATTGCATTACTTATTCTTAGTGTACGTAAAATGCTAATAGTTCTTTTGTGTTTTTAATGTTAAAGCTCACTAACAATATCGACTGACTATTCACTTGAATTTATGAATCTATAAAACACATAATAATGTAAATTAGAATCGTAATTTTATAAGCTTAATTAATTTTAGTTCTTTATCCCCATTGTCTACTTTCCTTTACTTTCTGAGATTAGCTTTTAATTATCTAGGAGGATAATATAGGATTCTTAATGATCGTACCACTCATGGTACGATCATTAAGAAAATTAATTAACGGTAACAGTACTACAGCCTACAGTACGTTAACAAAGAACAGACCGTAAATATATAAAGTAGGCAAACATTTGTATTTTATGTTACCTTTTTACAAAGAAACACAAATATAAGAAATGGAAAAAGGTTTTTGGACCTGTCAGGGGAGTAAATCGAAAAATTAATTCAGTAAGAGACAATTAAAATATAAACATCGAGTCGTTCTTCAACTTCGATTTTGGTCCCTTTGAATTAGAGACTCTCGGTCCGTGGGGTTCAAGTGCACAGACGCTAATTAAATATTTAAGTTAGCGCTTGGTAGATAGTAACGGTGACACCAGAGCTGCTGCTTTCCGAGCTCAACGAATTAGTATCTCAATACAGCGAGGATATGCTGCTAGCTTTAGGGAACTTTTAAAATTTGTTTTAATTATTTTAATTATTGCTATATAGGTTAAGAAATAAATATATGATTGTTATAATTACTAATAAACATTATACAGTTTTATTAAAAAAAAACCTAAATTTATAAATTAAAAGAAACTTATGACTGTTTATGATTTTGACATCTTTTAAAGTACAACTTTAATTCACTCATAGTAATTAAATAACGTTTAACAAAAGTTCAAGGGTCTCTCGAAAACCATTTTGCTGGTGATCAATCTTCAGAGATCTGTTGATAAGTTCGTCATTAAATGATAATGTTGTTTCTTGATAGTAGAGTTTAATTATACGATTTTTAACAGGGGGCAAATGGGCAGGAGGCTTATCCGATGTTAAGTTTGCCCATGGACTCACGTTATCAGTACGTTGCCGGCCTTTAAAATATACACTAATATCGTTATTCGCTGCCTCTTTGGCTCTAAAGCATTCGAATGCAGATCACAACGTCTTAGGTTCAAATTTCGGGAAAAAGTTAACGGTGATCCAAATGTACGGGCCCTACTTAACGGGGTATCAGATATTTATGCATTCATGTCTGCACTGGATTGAATGATTTTCAAAAACGATATTTGTAGTAATAACGGTTTCTTGTTATTTCATTTAACAAATATACAAATATTTTACAAATATTTTATTCCGTCCTATCGGCTATACTAAAAAAATAAAAATAAATGTAAATCAGTGGTACTTCAACCTTTTTTAGGTGGGGCCTCAGTTTCTGTATCTGTTTCATGATCTTTTGTAAATCTAATAGGTGATTAGCCTCCTGTAGTTATCGGCACGCCGTAGAAGTTATCGGCCTATGGCAAGCCGATTTTCTCACAATGTTTTTCTTCACCGTTCGAGCGAATGTTAAATACGCACATAGAAAGAAAGTCCATTGGTGCAAGGCCGGGGATCTAATCTACGACCTCAAGTATGAGGGTCTTACGAAGTCACTAGGCCAACACTGCGCTATTAAAATAGTTGAAAAAACTCTACGCTGTATTTTAAAAAGATCTTATTATTCAAAATTTTAAAACACATTTGTTACATTTCATTACAAAATGTTATGCTAATCACTTCGACCTCTCTTGTGCATGAACTATGCAATATTTACCTAAACTCTCAGCCAAGGTCTTATTTAATGCACTTTTAAGTACTTATGCATTTTTTTAAATTTGCGAAATGTAAAATATGACATTGACAATACCGAAAAAAGCTAAAAGTAATCAATGAAATCGAAATTTATGTGTGGATGAGCAAGGAATCATGTATGTGTGCCATGGTCGACATGACATCACAATTCCGATATGCCCACAATGTGACCATCTTTGACTTTGCTTTGCGGATAAAATAAGACATGCTTAAGTATAAACATTTACAGTCACATTTTTCGATTAAGCGCCATCTTTTTCTACCACGGTTGATTCGAAGAGATTCGAAGCCATTAATAACAAAAATATATAATAACAATAACAATGATTGTAATAATTCTATTACAATTAATGAAATTCTGTAATAATCTTACTAGTAGTAGTAGGTAAAATGAAATAATTGTATTAATTGTATTTACGTCTATGATAATAAAAGCCTTTTCTTAAACTTTAACTCATTTAACTTTAGTAGATTATTTTTCGAAAAATGTCATAAAGAAGATTCATTTCTTACGTGTGTACACTAGTACACGCACACATTGTTTTTTGTATAGAGAGGTGTTTAAAAAAAGGCCCAGAAAGAAACTTTTTACTCAACCATCTCTGTTGGTGGTTATCACACAGTGATGTGGTTTGATTCCCGGGAATTACGCGAGACAATTTCGAGTTGGTAGGCACAAAAAGCTTTGCTACGCTAGCCCAGGAAGGTTTCTTTTCCACACTTCATACATAAACTGCCATTGGTAATAGAAAAAAGTAAGGATTTTTTAAAAGTTATTTTATAAAGTATATTTGATACCTGTTATCTTTATTTATAAGTGACTTTAAAGGAATGCCTCGGAGACTTAGCATACATATAACGAAATTAAATTTTTCTTCAAAAATGCTAAACTGCGTCCGTTAGTCAGTTTATTGTGTAAAAATAAATGAAGACATCGAGGTTCCTCTCTAAAGGGCTCACGGAAAAACATCTTTCCTCCATAAATGATTATATAAAACCTGCCCATTATTTTGTAGATCGAAAAGTTGTTGTCTCTTAAACTCAAAAGCTATGGTCACCATTTTAAGCTCGGACAGGTTCAACTGGTTCAATATGGGCCACAAAGAATTGAATGTTACATAATGTGAGAATCGTATGTCTGTTGTCAGGGGCGACAATGACAAATTAAACGGTTATGCGGTAATTTCGTTATGTGAATGAGCCGTAAAGTTCAAAGCTTTTTATTCAAAGGTGTTATATTGTGTTTTTGTTTTATTATTAATTTGCACTATCGTAGTCGTCGTAGTTAGAAGTAGCTGTGTACCAATCGACTTTCTATGTGCGTATTTAACAGTCGGTCGTTCGTTGACGAATATATAGGGAGGAAACCGGCATGCCATAGAACCAATAAGGCGACGGCAGGGCTGCATATCACAACAAAATGATCACGAAACAGATAAAGATATCTGGCACCAAGACCCCCCCCAAGTAAATAACCCAGAGGATTTCAGCAAATTGCTGCTATTGCTAAGGTGTGCTGAAAAGATACATAGATTTTATTATTAGAATTTAATTTTATTATTTAATATTGCCTTCAAGAGCGAAAGCATTTTTGATACAAATAACATACATTAAAATGTCTGTAAATTAGTACGTTTGGATGCCCATGTATAGGGCATCTACTACTAATTTTAGGCTTTCTCTAAATTTTATTAAAAGTTATGTTTAAATTATAACCAGGATCTCAGAACTTATCAGATCTTGTTCGTCTATATTGGTAACTTTCAAGGCATAGTGCCTACTCCTATGGGTCCTCCTATGGGGCCGTTCAAGTATAACGTAAGCATTATATTGGGGTGATTCACAGTGATGAACAGTAATTATTTACTTTTTTTACACACATTACCCACACATTTCACATATTTCGTTTTCAAGCACAGATAGTCTGTATTGAATTGCATTTCGAGGATTCCATCAAAAAATTAATACGTTTATGTACTATTATTTTTGATAGCTTTGCTACTTTGCTTTACTAGCAGAGGACCTAAGTTTAGTGACTTTAAATGTTACTATAAGTGCTTCAAAAATGCTGCAATGAGGCTATTTTATTCACATTAGATGTTACTAAGTCTTTTCTATAGAGCTCCTAATCCATATCAAATCAATAATATCTGTACATTCACATCGATTTTATTCAAATCTAGTTACCCGAGGACTTTGTTCTGCCGTAATATTAACATTTTTAGCCTACCTTTTTAGTTGCATACCAACATATGTAACATTTTCCTATGAGAACTAGCTGTTAATGAAGAATTTGAAGCATTTAGTATGTATTTCTTTAATGACGTTCATAAGTGTATATGGTGGTACCTAAATTAATAAATGAATTTGAAAACTCAAATTGGTTCAGTTTTTTTTTTAATTTCACAAATTATATTATATTCTTAGTTATTAACTTTCAATACATTTGATTTTATTGAAAAAGTAGATATGATAACCTATGATACAAAAACTAGTTGTCTAAAGCCGGCTAAATACGTAACGATATATCGTTGCGACTTCACATGATAGACAACGAATTATCTAATAGAAATTGCTACTGCCATCGATAAACGATAATTGTAGATTTTTCATACACACGATCGTTAAATCTGCGTAAATCGGTTTGCATTGCCATTTGAAATATTAAAATATTTGGTATAGCCAAATGTGTTATTATATGTACACTAAATTACCCCAGATAATGTATATCGTTTTCTAAACTTGCCTTAAACTGTAGGAATTTTTCAGACAAACAAATAGCCAAAGTAAGCAGGATTAAAACAGTAATTGTTTCGCCAGCCAACGCAATGAGTTCAAAAGATTATTGGTAGATTGTCGAATTATCTATTATCAAAAGTCGTTTTGTCAATTAAATGTATACGCTGTTTACGACATAGCGTTATAAAGGGCAAGAACAAAATATGACATTATGTTCATTGGGCTTCATTTGAAAGTTATACTCTTGTAGGCGTTCTTAATGTTTGGAAATCGAACATTTTGTTTGAATTATTATGTAAGATTAAGTTTTTTATTTACAGATTGTTCTATACACAATATTTTTTTTATTAAATCTCATTATACATTTTTGGAATTACAAATTACTAATTAAAATCTATCTAGATGTGATTTTTGTGATAACTCTCATATTTTTGATGTTTAAATTTGAGAGAGTAGGTCTTACGAATGTCTCCTATACAATAAAGTGTTTTTTAATTAGTAATAATAACAATTAAATGTACAGTATTAAGAATTTTCTTAACCTACAAAGTAATAATAAAAATTAATAAAATGAAAATTTAATCAAATTTAAAAAGTTTGGCCCCTGTGGCAAAGGTATACGCTGGTAGCATTTCTTCGCTGTATTGCGATACTTATTCGTTGAGCGAGGAAAGCACAAGCTCTGTTTTTCTATACAATAATTATGGCAAACAACTAATATTATGTTCATTTATTTTCGACAATACTAGTACAGATCTTCAACTAAGACAATGTTCATTAACAGTGATCTATAATTTTAGTTAAATATATATATATATATATATATATTATAATCGTAGTGAACAAACGCAGCTACGGAAGCAATCACAGCTGTGGAGAATCACTATTAATTAATAAAATTGATATTCCAAATTATATTAGATATAAAAACATAAAACTAGTAGCATTCTTGACTATGTTAAATGATTTAAATATTCATAACTTCCTTATCGTCTGTTACTTTATTATTATAACATATGGTGCTTAATTTCCACCAGAATATCCTTGAAATCGAAGTTTGTTTTATATGAATAATCTATTTACGAATATTATTTGGAATATCCTAAGGACAAGGTGAAATGTATAAACTTAAAATATAAGTTGTATAATAACACATAATATTAACAATGGACTTAAAAATAAGTGATCTCTTACAGGCAACCTTAATAATACTTGACTAGAATATTTTTTTATTAATTATCGTGGTTACAGTTAAAAGATTTCATGGTAACTGAAATAACAAATATTGAACCCAGCAAAGTGTTCTCTACGACCAGGCGAATTTGAATTGAAGAAGCACAAAATTGTTTGCGTTGGCGATATAAATTTCTTCAAAATGAATCTTAAAAAACTACATATGTTTTATTAAAAAAAAGTGGCGTGCGTGGTGTCTTGAAAATTTAGCTAATTGTACATACAAGGCATAACGTAGCATTCTAATCGTGAAAGAATGTTTTCAAATCGTTCTGGTGATATTTTGAACTGAAATAACAAATAATGAACGCATCATAGAGCGTTCTACGACTGGGCGACTACGAATTGAACGCGTATGAATGTCAACCTCCAAGGAATAATATTGCAAATGTCTGATTCATACGTTAGATGCATGTTAGAATAAGTACTTGCGTCATACCCTTGCTCTGGTCTAAGATCCGGTATTACGTACCCGCATTTGTTAATTATAATAAAGATCGCATAAGCAATTATTAAGCGACAATATGGTTAACGAATTTTGTCACCGGCTCCCCCTTGAATTAACATTTAATGTCTAACATTTGTGAGATTGTACAGAAGAGAATTAAAGGAAGATAGAGAACGAGCTAAGTGTATAGGGACGAGTAGTGAATTCCATAGCCTAACTCACTCTACTAAAAAGGCAGAGCTATAGAGATGGGATTTCAAGGATAGATATTATTAGATGCTACCTATAATCTGCAATAAACAAAACTACAAATAGTGGCGATAAAATCCTTGCTAATTAACGTAAACAATGATAATAATAAGTTAAAGGTGTTAAACAAAAACTCTGTTTCTTTAAATTAAAAAATATGTATAATATTCTATATTTCCGACCAAATTCCATTAGTAGGATATTATGAAAGTAATGCAAACGAGAAATCTATATATGCTGTTGCACTAAACGTACTTAACCTTTTATAGCGTCATCCAAGTAACCTAATCGCCGAGTAAAGATCATCGCTTGACTCCCAAGCATTTAACTATACTTTCGTTTATTTCGAACATCAATACTAACAAAATTTAGCATAATAACTTTTTATCTTAAATTAATAAACGGCTCAAATTTAAGAGTATTTCCTCCAATTTTGGAGTAGAGCTTTTTAAAGATTTAAGTTGGTGCCTGATAACCGATGTTGCCAGCATAAACACACTACCACAGAAACCATTTTTTTTAATTTGTTTGTCTATTTATCATATATATATTATTACTATGTAGGTTATGTAAATCACTGTTTATTGTAAATAAATACTTTGACATACATTATTCAATCCACGTGTGTATATGTGTGTATGCGTATGTATGTATGTGGTCAAACCTAAGATACAGACAGATAAGACTCCCGTATCTCACGGAAGTCATGTTAGCGGTAAGTCTCGACTCTCAATTTCACCCTAAGAGCAGCGAACAGATGTATTCTAAATTTAAAATATAATAAAGTCTCCTCCATTGGCTTCTCGCGTTAACACCTTTGACAAAGTTACAGGAAACATACACGTGATATTTGTTTAATAAAACAATTTAAAATCAAATTGTATGTAACCCTGGAACAAATCGCGATTATAAAGGTCACAGTTATAAAATTGAAAATTCTCTCATGCCATTAGATAAATTAGCGTTTTGTTTGATGTGAACATCGTATTCAGTAATGTCTATCACGATTTCTATTGCGCAATAATCTACTAAATTTGTATTTAGGTGCTAATCTTATAGACATAAACTAAGAAAATCTATAACGCGGCTGAATTATTGTAGATTTGTAACTTCAGACCACCGTGTTTAAGCATTAATATAATATGATTCGAAAAAAAACCTTTACATTATTTCTTTAGTTTATCAAAACTAGTTTACGAAAATAATTTTAATTTATTAGTAAAGAAACTTCTTAACGTACAAAAAAATCTAATTTAACATATATACTAGTTTTCATTCATAGAAAATAATAACGAGAAGCCTCAAAATTCATGTAATTTTTTTAAATCGCTAACTTTTCTTACAATACTACTTATTCAACCAAATTAGACTCCAAACATTCTTGCAATATATACATATACCTTAATATGATTAAGGGTCCTTGTCATTGTAACAGGTTGCAAATTCCATAGAACATTG
The DNA here is from genome assembly GCF_905147105.1 of Pieris brassicae. Classification (NCBI taxonomy): domain Eukaryota; kingdom Metazoa; phylum Arthropoda; class Insecta; order Lepidoptera; family Pieridae; genus Pieris; species Pieris brassicae. The sequence continues at coordinate 14,169,623 of NC_059665.1, forward strand.
TTCACATAATCGGTAAAGCTTTTTGTTAATTTTTTTATTTGAAAGTGACAGATTGTATTTGAGATTGACAAACACAAAAGTCATACCTTAATGACCTCTCCAAATGTTGGTTTTCACATGAGTTAATCATTTTATTGCACATTAGTACTAATAGTAACGATATAGTGAAGTAAACTTTGCATTATTGCAACATGTGCTTAGGAGCAACGCTAAAATCTTTGACATTTGACATATATTTCATTTGATTCTACCTCGCAAATTCAATGATTTTACAACCATGATTTTGTAAAGTTAAGCGTAACCCGATATTTTGTTACGAAAATAATGTACATGCATTGCTTTGTTCGAAGTTTATTATGATTTAGGTTAGAATTAATTTCTTAGAATGTTACCTAACTTTAATTTTAAGGTTTATGGATTAAGTTTTATGTTAATATAGAAACAGCAGAAACGCGCATTTCATTTTTTTAAAATAATCTATTAATTTATGAAAAAAATAATCTCATTGGGTATATTTTTATATTTAATTGAAAAGTCTAAATACCTCTATGCTCGGCTCTTAATAAGATAATTATTATTTATCAATAAAAAAATTATAAATATTTATTTTTTTATTCTATAGATAACGTAAACAATTGTGCTCTAGTTCACAAAAATTGTACGATAAAAGCCAATTAAATCCTGAAATTTCACACTGAAGTGACACTTTAGTGCACTAAATTATGAGATTAATTCGACGATTCAAGGGCGCGTCTATTTAAATGAGTCAAGTAAAACAATGGGCAGGTTGGGCAACTTTGTGTCATTTCTTAAAGCTTTGGACAATGGCGGCACTGTCTCTCACGCAAAAACACCAATATTGTTACGAAATTCTGATTTATACATATTTAAAACTGAAAACATTTTTGTTTTTACGTTTGGCAAAGTTGGTTTGGTTGGTTAATATTGGACGTGAGAATTTGTTCAAGAAAAGAGACACACCCGGTAGCCACCGGCGTTAGAAATGTTCATCAAAATGCACTTCCCTTCGCAGAGCTCGACATATCACATACTCACCATTGTAATATTATTGTAGAAGTTTTGTTGTATTTTTTAAGTAGCTGGTACTGAATTTTCGTCTAGATATAACGAAGGTATAGATATATAATATAACAACAAATAGCCGGTGTTTTATTGAGACCTTGCTTGTGATACGTTTTTCATTTTTAAACTACATTTATTTGTTCTACATTATAGACTAGTCGACCGCGAATTTTGAATATCGAATGCATTAATTGTTAATCGACCTCTTAAGTCATAGATTATAATTTAATAAAGCATAGATTAAAAACATTCGCAATTTGAATTTAGACAATGTCCTACAAATATAGCGTAGAGGTGCGTTCATAAAAACATGCATTCAGTACTAGATTACAATACACGGTAAAATCAACGCGTACGGTATTGTTCTCCAATAAGTTAATAACCGCGTGAACATAATATACTATGAAGTATCAATGGTGCATTCATTCACATATAAGGTTGTCACAACAATTTTTTTACTAAGCTTCCCCTGTCTTTTCTATATTGTATATTCTGTGTTAAATGTGTACGATATCCTTATCTTTATTGGCATTACCCTTTATAGTAGAAAAGCTCATATTTTTGTACTTTAAATTCATATAAATTTAATAATCGTGTGCATAACTAAGTTTTAAAAGATCAGAATGTACCAGTGTTACCATTACTACTATTACCATTTAATTTCAGACACGTCAATATAATAATTATTAAATAAAAAATAATCAATGAATCGCAAACAAAAACTATGGTGGTATTTCGTTTCGTTTTTACTTCTATAACCCAACTTGTATGTATGTAGCAATAATTTTTTAAGTGTCTTTTGCCTGTAATAAAATAATAATATTTCAAGATTTTCTTTTCTATTTTTTTACTCTTTTCATAAAAGAGATTCATACAATTTTAACCAGTCTAATAACACCGATATGCTTAAGGCACTAAAAAACATTTAGTCCATGCCATCCTGCGGTGTCAACCCTACAATCGTACGAAACAACATCTAATGCATATAATTGGTTAGTAATTAGCGGGCAGGCAAATGCATTAATACCCGAGGTTCGTAATGAGATGTCAGATGCCACTCACGTCAAAATGGAATTCAAAAGGTCATGTCATGTTAAAATCACAGTAAAACAAACACTTCACATACATTTCATAATTCAAAGAATATTATTGTATACAGTCTTTAGAGTATTATTCTTATTTTCTATTAAAACAATAACATATATATATATCAAAAATAATACTGACTGAATATTGGCGCGTTAAAATGACAATGACAGTGTGATTTAAAGATGGAATATCGTTCCATTTGCGCGCCAAATTAAATATGTCCAACATTATATTAAGCAAAATCTTTGACGTCGGAGTGTTTCTAAGAATAAATTAACTTCTGTATTGTATCTTAAATTAATGCCTTATGTTTCATGGTAGATATTAATTAATAATAGATCACTGAAATATTTTGTTCTTTAGTCTACGATAAAAGTATAATTAGAATCAAGATTATGCTGAGGCCGTGACATTAAAATGATAACCCTTTTTATTCGTGTGAATTAAATAAATATATTATAACGATGTGTACATATTTTAAAAAATTTCTTTTGTAATTAATCGCTTCTCTAAGGAAAAACTTGTAATATTTATTTACGGAAAATGAATTTATAAAATTTAGCTCAGTCGATATTTTTAGGAATAAACTAACTTCACTTCGCCAAGACAGCTAAATCTAGCTTTAGCTAATCTAGCTAGCTATAGTGCGTCAAAATTTTTGTAAATTTATAATTGGTAATTATTTTTTAAATCGTTAAAATATCGTATGACACAAGCATAGACAATAAACAAATAACGCGCAACTTACAGAATATAGAGAATGTAGATACTTATGTAATTTTCAAGGCCGAGAAATTATATTCGTAAATTTGAATTTGGAACTTCTAAACAAGTTTTGTAATGATGTCAAAACGTGACTAAACAAGATAATAATGATAATTAATTGTTTGGAGAATTTGTGGAAAATAATAGATGGCTCCAATGTGACAAAGACGGATACTAACAAGTTTTTAGATTAAGAATCTACTTTTTATTTAATAAATGTCATAATATAAATACTCTTTAATCTTATTATTGGAATGAAGACGTGAATTTCACGCTAGACACAAAAGGAAGCCACTTATTATAAAACATTCCTGTCTTAAAATAAAATATTTTTTTCTAACTTATACTACAATATTTTTCATAGTATACTGTATCCATTAGAAATATTTCATTTCCACATAATTCAAGTTATTATGTCAAGTTCATAACTAACCAAGGGCGAGTATTTTAAAATCATTCTGGCTTATAATGAAGACGTACAAACACTTGAACGTGACTGACAGCGCAAATTGACTATAAAACTTACAAATTACCGTTTATAAAACAATCATTACTCAAATATTTTGAAAAGGTCAAATTAACAAACTGACCTTTGAGTATTTTTTAAGTTGTACCCCTATAATAGGCGAGTCGTATTAGGAATACGGCTTCGCAATTTTAATCGCCTATTTAACAATAGACAAGAAGAATTGGGATGTACCCTTCTTCATCGAGGAAGGTAAAGGCCTACTAATACAAACGAAATACATCTAAGGTCCACGAAATTTAAGCGTTCTGTGATTTTTCTTTTAAAAAGCTCCAAACGCATCTTTTTTAAAATGCTTAATCCAAAAAACTGTCATAGTACTGTAATTGTTATTGTAATTATGAACTGTGGAACTTTCATTAATTAGTCTACGCAAAAAGCTTGTACTTGTTCGTTTATTTATTCGATTTTAAGATAAATAAATGGAGTAAACAATAGTCTTAATATAGCCTATGTTATCCTTAATTTAAAATAAAAATCATTGGCGCTACAACCTGTTTAGGTCTGGGCCTCAGATTTCATGTACATCATGATACATCAATCTAATAGGCAAGAAGGTGTTCAGCCTTCTGTGCCTAATACACGCCGACGATTTTTTGGGTCTAAAACTAAGATTTTATGTTCATGCTAATGTTAAAAGCGCACATAGATAGAAAGTCCATTGGTGTACAGCCCTGGATCGAAGCTATGACCTCAGGGATGAGGGTCGCACGCTGTAGCCACTAGGCCAAAACTGCTCTAATTAAACCTTTATGGAAGTTTAAAGTTTCTTAGAGTTTAGAACTGCCTTAAACGCAACAATTATTAAGTAAAAAGAACGTTTACATAAACTTATATATTCAAGAACGCGTTTGGTCTGGCACGAGACAAAACATTTGGTTTCCATTTTTGAATGACGTGAAATTTGGTTTCTGGTACATGTTTTGTTGATAGTTCTATAAGGTAACATTAAGTGTAAATTAGAATGTTGAAAGCGCAAATATCACCCATTACTACAGTCATTACTATTGTTCGTTTATCATTATTATGTAATTGAAGATGCCATAGTCAATTCGTTGCAATAGTTCAGTTGATTTGTCGACTGGATTCTAAGTATAAAAATTTTTTATTTTTGAAACAGATAACAAATCTGTTTCATTTAAAGTTGACTGAGGCAATATATATATTAATTCATTATTATATAATAACATCAGTTATCAATAATAATAAATCCTAACCTATTTTCTTCTTGTTCTTTAATCATACACTAGTGACAAGACTTTTATTTTTGTAGAACTACACAATAAATAAATAAATTTTACAGTCTCCACTTTTTATCTTCTCTAAAAAACTTTATGTTGGGCAAACGGGCAGCAGGCTCATCTCGCACTGCCAGAGAGCGCGCTGGCGGCCTTTTAAGAATTGGTACACTCTTTTCTTGAAGAACTTCTTTAATGTGGTAGCTACCAACTCATTCTATGAATATAGCTTCTTACAACATAAATAATACCGCATTAATCCATAGAGTATAGACAAATAGACTTGATAGACACACAATGGTCCCATCCAGCTTTCACCTCGTGATCGAACGCTAAGCTGATTGCATCTTCAATCGTGACAAAACTGAGGATTTCCGACATATTTACCAAATGACTGAGATTATCTTTACATAATATTGAGTTTATGTACAGTTATAGAAAATTTGTCAAGTACTGATGTCGCAATTTTTAAGCTTGGTTGGTTCTTGTATAGAATTTATTTGAAGTATTTAAGACTACACCAATATTATAAAGGCAGTATCTCACAAAAGTCGGTCTTGAAGCGGGTTCTGTGAGGCTGGGAGAGTTAGAGCTCTCTGCTATTCAGAGTAATAGCGAGGTACCCACTAAAACCACCATTCCACAGCCCTCCACAATCCCTTGGGCCCTCTAAGTTCGTCGAGTCAAATATCCCAGCCGTGAGATGATGGTTGTTAGTTTAATAGTTGGGTAACACAAGGATTGCACTTTTGAAGTCAACTAAGAACTAAATATTTTAGTTAACTAGACTTGTCTAGACATATACATATCGTTATGTACATTTTCTCTTTAGTAAATAAGTAAAGACTACATCAAAGTAACATATAAATATTTTGTGAATAATAATCAAGATACCGTTGTTTTTCTTTGCTACTATTAATATTTTCAAATCTTTTGAGAGAAGTAGAAAATAATGTGATGCCAATTTTATGTTTCAAAGCAAAAAAACAAATTTTGCGTTGTTAAATTAACAATCAAGGTGGCTTTTTGTGACAAGTTTGTCTCATCTGGTTTGGAATCCGAAAGGTCACAGGTTCAATCTTGGACATTAATTTATTACATACGAATTCAATCTTGGCTATGATTGAAATTTGTAGATTTTTTATCGCGTTTTCAATGTGTTTATTAAATTACACAATAATATTTTAGCTGCCAAGGACAGTCGATAGTTATATTAGTTTAAACCTTAATGACAAATAAGTTTACTAAATGTATTTTTCTCCCTGTTGTAATGTCATCGATTCATTTCTTTTTTTGTATTAATTATAATCCTTTAGTTTATAAGGAATTTGTACTGTGGTGTATGCCTTCAGTCACTGAGTTTAAACCCCTTATTGTTTTTTTGGTACCTTTAATTTATTAATAATACGTAATAAAAGTATGTATTATGGGAACTTAATTTCGAGACTTATTTGAAACTGAGTAACACAAGCCGATTGGTACCTAATATTGAATTCGTAAAGTAAGTTGTGTTCTTTATGAAAGTAACCTACCTACTAGATATAAAATATACTATATGTAATATAGCAGCTCCAATCATTTACATAAAGCAAAATTGAGTTGGAATAAAAAAAATGAACACATTGCTGTCGTCATTTACCAAAAAGCATATTTAATGCAAATGCGCTAAATAACAACTTGTTAATTTAAACATAGTGTCGATATTTGGTTAAACATGTGGTAACCTGATTGCGCAAGCGACGATGATGCGTTTACTAAATTAATTTATCCTAACATTGAGCAATCATTGGTGACAGGTGTCTTCTTGTTCTTGATGTCAAAAATCAAGTAAAAGTTTTGAAAAAATAATAATTTTAAGATAGGTCAATAGTCTACCCACTAAATGTAGAACTGTGATATATATTTAACTCCACAGAATTTATGGTATTCTTTATAAGGGTTTAGTGTATACCACTTAAATAAACAAATAAAAAGAACGCGACACGCTTCATAGATTATGCATGTTACATGTAAAATAAAGAGAATTAAATATATTCGCTTATTATTTAATTATATAAATAAAATAAAATATATTTTGACTATTCAATTTGGTCAGGTTCGCGATATTATTACTTATTGTGTTTCGGAACGCAACATTGCTTAGACAACAGCAAGTGCTTGTAATTTAATATGAACTTTATTGAATAGCAATAAAGTTCAATTGACTCTACATTTTATTTACAAAACTTTTGTATGTAAAAAGAAAAGGGCTGTTTTAGGGTTTTCCCGGTAATTATTCGAATTTTTCTCGCCGTAAAAACCATCCTTAGACTTCAACGAACATTTAAAAAAAGAATTGGTACAATTGTTCCAGGCGTTGTAGAGTTATGCGCTTACCAACACATTTTGCGATTCATTTTTATATTAAAGATTATAATAAAACAAAACGCCTTTTACATTATCAAAATTTAAAAGACAAGACATTTTATATTATTTTTTTTTGCAATTTATAAGGCACAATGATAGTATACATGCAGACAAACAGAGAAAATATGACATTAAAACGGATCATGCATGTATTTAACAACATATACAGATGCGCATTACTGAATCAGAAAAAAAAATAAAGTGTCAACTGACAAGATGTCAACTGAAAAAGACTTTATAAAAAGTTAGGTTGAAAATGTTGCCGCTGCTATCAAATTTAGTTGGAAATTTTATAAAACAAATTAGTAAAACTCGTCTGGTTATATCCTTACAAGGTAATAAGCTGTCAAAACAGAATAACTTCATTTAATATCCTCGATTTTATATAAATATTCAGTAAATGACCGGAAATTTTAAATTGTTTCAAAGGTTAATGGGAAGACAGTGTTAAGTGCCTATAAGAGGACAAAGTCTAAATCTAAAATCAGAATCATATATTTTTTTCACTTTGATATTGAAAAACTATTTTGCTTTTTATATTAGGTACATTTTCTTAGCGTTGCTGTATTTATGCCACACAATCTAAGGAAAGAAAGTCTGTATTTATTTCCAATAATAAGTTTCCTTTCTATACGAATTACAAATATGTTTTAGCGGCACCCACGGACATTTTCAATGCCAGAGAGCTCGCCTTTTAAATAAATAAAAAATAAATCATTTATTTGCAAGAAAATTGTACATTTAGATCGATAATTTTTATAAATCTGCACAATCACCAATATAAAAATAGGCATGCATTTTTCATATTAATTGTTACATTTAAGAGTTGGTACGCTCTTTTCTTGGTCCCTAAGTCGACTCTGAGTAAGACTAAGCAGTACCTGATTTCTAAGTAACAGTGGTACTCTTTCGCTCAATTATAATTCGAGTGCATTGTATGATTAACAATGCCAATATTGTATAGACATTGTCTATTAATAATTGTTGTTTTTATCAGACTATAATTTGAAATTACCTAATACGATCGAAATTTGTTACATTTGGGTTTCAATTAAAAAAAATATTAAGTGAATTATGTAACCGAACTTAAGTTCCTAAGACATTTAATATGTCAGATACTAATTAGAAGCGTAAACAAAATGTAAACAATCATATCACATGAGCTCTTTATTTTTTACCACGCTTATAAATTGTATTTTTATATATTAGGTCCTTACATATGAAATTGGCGTTTTGTCGTACTGGCCACTTTGACCTCAAATACCTTCTCTTTGGTTAGGAATTTCAAATCCAAATTTGTACAGCTATTTACTCATGTATTTGTGCTTCGATGGCCGTCATTCATTTGTTTTTTTTTTCTTCTGTTTTTTTCTGTTTGAGTCACTCATTTTACAAAATGGAAAACTTAAAGTATCGCATTATTTACGGGTACGAGTTCCGCCGTGGCACTAGTGCTGCGGAAACCACTCGAAGGGTGAATGATGTGTATGGCGGTCATGTTGCAAAAGAAAATACAGTTCGTTTTTGGTTCCAGCGTTTTCGTTCTGGAAATTTCGACCTGCAGAACAAGCCCCGTGGACGGCCTGAGACCAAAGTTGATAATGAAGTATTGAAGGCTATTGTGGAAGCGGATCCATCGCAAACCACGTCCGAGTTAGCTGTAGGCTGCGGTGTTAGTGATAAAACTGTTTAAATTCACTTGAAGCAAATTGGGAAGATTAAAAAGCTTGAAAGAGGTCGCAGGTCACCCACACCTGACGAATTGACTGAAGCAAACCGGCAAACGCGCGTCGACTACTGCGTTACATTACTGAACCGGCACAATAATGAAGGTATTTTAAACCGAATCATTACCTGTGATGAAAAATGGATTCTTTACGATAATCGGAAGCGCTCAGCGCAATGGTTGGATCCTGGCCAGCCAGCCAAATCCTGCCCCAAGCGAAAATTAACCCCAAAAAGTTACTTGTAAGCGTTTGGTGGACTAGTGCCGGTATTGTTCAATGCAGTTTTCCCAAATCTGGCCAGACTATTACGGCTGATGTCTATTGTCAGCAATTGCAAACCATGATGGAAAAGCTAGCGGCTAAACAACCTAGGCTGGTCAATCGCTCCACGCCACTGCTACTTCACGACAATGCTAGAGGGGCAGTCCAAATCGCCTTCACAGATTTTATTGATTCCCGTCTGACTGGTTTTTTAGTTAAGGGATCAATGAACTACCTATGAGATGGCAAAAGTGCATAGAAAACAATGGTTCATACTTTGATTGATTAAATATATTATATTTAAAAATATTCGACTTTTTGTTCCTCCCAAAAAAACGCCAATTTCATATGTAAGGACCTAATATTTATGAACCTTTAGATAAGTTTGTTTTGTTAGAATCACAACCCAACTTCCCCTTATTTTGTGTTAGTTATAAGTTCAGTTGTTCAGCTTCAAACAAAGAGTTCTATTTATACATCTTCATACAATTAGTGTTACTTTTTTTTCCAAATGCACCTTTTTAACGGCCAACCTCCAGTAACAGCCTCTCCAAAGATCCAAGATCAAGATACAAGATCGAAGAAGCTTTTTAAAAGTACGATTTTATCCTTATACCAAAATCGTTCTACTACTTACATTTCGTTTAGTCTTAAATTCTTGCATTTGTTTTTATGGGCAAGCAGGTCATCAGCAATCTGTGTCCACATTATCGATTTTTGTTTTGTCATTCTGGTTTTCTCGTGTCATTTTGCTTTCCGTTAACAGAACTCAGTAAGGGACAGATTGAGATTTCTAGTATTTTTTTTATAAATCGTATATATTAGTTTATATAAGCCATTCTAATCTCTATTTATCACCGGCGTAGTCGCAACTTGTCACTTTCGCTTTTACGTGTGAGACGAATCACTTCACATAATATTTGTCCGCGTGTTACTTCATACAACCTTCCCGTTTCCTTATTGTTAATGAAGACTAATGAATAACAATAATTATTTGGGTACAGCCTTCAGTCGCTTAAACATCATAATGTTTAAAAATTTATTCTTGTTCTAAAATATCCACAACTTGATATGAATTAATTAAGGATCGGCAAAATTAAAGGAATTCCACATTACCACAGATTATGAAACATTTAAATGTCAAGGGCGTAAGATCACAGGTCGCAGGCTTTCGATTTTATGTCATCGAATATCGATTTCATAATTTTACAATTCGATAACTCAATTCGATTGTATGACTGTAATTTTGGATAATAAATGTTTATCCCACGCGTATACTTTAATTTAACATAGTTCTATATCAATGTATCGCTTATTACCAACTGTATTAAATGCGCCTGATCCTTTCTGTTGTATCAAAGCGATAAATAAATAAATATTAATAATCATTTTAGTCAGATTGATTATACAAAACATTGTTGGTGTTATGTTTGAAGGAAATTGCAATTTGGCTAGTTTGAATTTTTTTCAATAAGAATGAAAACCCCTTAGTGTTTTGACCTACTTTTTACAAGAAAAAATATATGAAAGTAGTTGCGGACACGACTGACGTTGTACTGTATAGTACTAAAAACATTTTCGTACTTTAAAAACATCATCTAATTGTAAATCTAAACTTGACCTTTATATCTTTAGTAAATATTATATATATATATATATATATATATATATATATATATAATATTTATATATATATATATATAAATATTATATATAAATAATCTAAATATATATTTCATTAAGATTAAGATGATATGTTACAAACATATTACTTTCAGACAAGAAACATTTATGTAATGTTCCAACCCAGGGTCAGAGCTTATAAGTCGAAAAAACAAATTCGTGAGAAATAAACTAAATCATGAATGGCATTGCTACATTTTCTATGAACCAAATTTCTCATACAGATCTAGACGATAAACCAATCCTCTACTTATTATTGGTCATGCATATAAACAGTTTCCGAGCGAAAATATTTTAATTAAGTTATATTGCGTATTAAGTTGTCTATAGAGGTTATCGCTAAAACGATTGAAGTGCCGACTTCTAATTAGCTTTTAATTACCAATTTGTACACAGTTTGAATATGATGTATGCTGTGATTTGTAATGAAGATCATTACATAGCGGAAGTGCCATATTGAATTGGAACTAGGCTGATATTCAAACATATATTTTTAACTTGGCTAACTGTTTACTTAGCCTATAGCTCGGCCATATGCCTTAATAAACGATGGAAAATGTATCGACACCTCTGAAGGATTCACGTTTCTTCGTCTATATATATTTTCTATCGACTCTTTTTTCAATTTAAAACGTTTTTTGAAACGTAAGGTGGGCTGAATAGTTCGTAGGCTGACATCAGAAATCTTTTTTTGGTAGAATTTGATTTGATTATTTAATTTCGAGAGCGATATACAACGATTATAGCGGTCATACAATTAATCAATAATTTCTAAAGTACGATATGTCTTAGCCTCAAAATAGGCTTTTATTTCAGGCGTCAAATTTCTGTCCAGCGACCATTATCTAGAACTGAAAATAGGAAAAAGCTGGGGGCGAAATCTGGAAAATACCGTGGTTGTGGAAGAATTAGGTTAAATATATCCTTAGGTTAACAAATGTTCTTCATTTAGGTACAAAGTTTTATTTTACATTGTTCGACAGTCTCACGGAAGTATGGCGACACACTGACACACTCTAACGTTTACGATTTTAGCAACACTATGTAATATATGAATATGTCTTCAAACCATCGATTTAGAAAGTAATTTTCGATTATGCAAGTGGAAAATTTCGTGATCATTTAGGTGCATTTATAGACATAGTTTTATCTTCTTATATGATTTGCTTTTGCTCATATTCCTCTGATTATTATGTATGTAATTATGTATTAAGTTATGTAATGGTGATTTACTTTGTCTAGATTTCATAGGTCACTCACACAGAGTCGTTAATTTAGAGTTGACAATTACTTAAGATATAGTTGTTTCAAATTCGAATATCGCAGCTAAGTTTTAGATATACAGTGTTATTGAGTAGTTGAATGACAATATCAGTTACCTCATTTCTTCAACAGTACATTTCATCTTTAACAGTTTACGACAAATCAAAGACAAAGTATCTTTTGCAAGAAAAAAGACGTTTGACCTTCCAAAATGCCACCTATAAGAAAAAATTACATCTGTCCACTATGAATGTCAGGGGTTCACGCGAAAGTGTTACGGAGATCTTATGTAAGATACGATTACAAAGAAATAGACAGGCCACTGGGTAAAGATTCATCTAGGTGCTGAGTTTGTTCACCTTTCGTGGTTTCTATCTGTCGTCAAAACGCGGATATGCATTGTGATAGTGCCAAATTTAATAAAGTATACCGCTTTAACCTACGAAATTCAATATGTACTTAACGAAACATTTTTAAAGGCTCCAAAAAAATATTCAGGCCAGGACATGCCGGTAATAAAAAAACTTTTATACATAAGTTATAATTACAATACAACGATTGCAGCTGAAATCTTTAAAAGCGGTATTTATTGTTGAATCGAATTCAATCTGCAATAAATTATGATTCACTTAACACCTGCAGATAATTTAAAGGTATAAATACCAAATACTGTAAAGATGATCTATGTCGTTCTCATGACGTGATGTAATGATTGCAATCGTGTTTTCCCACGAAGGTCTCTGACGGAAAGAATTCAATGTTAGAATAAAGATTGTTCTTATGCGATATCTAACATTACTTTCGGTGTATGCCTAATTTTGTACAAACGATGTTCATTTATTTCTAAAAAACCGCCACCGAATTTAATTCGTGTCACTAACATTTTTATATTAAATATTTGAAACTCTCGAATAAACGATTTTATATTCTTTATACAATATTAAGGAAATTTACTAAGAAATTTCTTTAGGATTGCAAATGGAATGTGAGCCGACAAATACTTATTTTAACATATGTATTTCATCAAGCTATTCAAAATATGTCACGACCATTGTCGTAATTATCCAAGTTAAGAAACCACAGATTTGGTGGTAACCATGTATAATGAATACAAATTAAAAATTATGTAATCGGACATATTTATTATCAATTTAATGGAGAGTAAAATGTTAATCAAGCCTTTAAATTATTGAATTGTTTAAATATATCGTCAGAAAAAAAGTGTGTGTATACGCGTTAGAAGTTATACTTCTTTGGCGATATAATAAGATAAAAATCTTGACACTTACAATAGAAAAAAGTACAATAATACATTGAAAGTTTTAGTATAACGCATTATCTACTTAAATAAAGTGTATTTAAATATCACAAAAGAAGATGTTGACTATATAGCAAACTTAAAGGTGTCGGTTTTTTATGACGGTGAGCGCTCGCATCGTAAAAAATTACTCTCATCATTTTTCCTTTACCCGCCAAAAGAAACATAACTTCAAAACGTTGTGAAAATACGCGACTATCTCGAGTATTTAGGGGATTTTCTTTCTATATGTTAAAATAAACATTTTAAAGTAAACCTACTTTAATAAATTTTTAGATTCCTTCATTTAAAGTTGAGCAAGATTTTGTACTAAAATGACTAGTAAAAATCGTTTACGTTTTCATGTTATACATACATGTGACGTCATGTGTTTGTTGCAAATTAAACCTCTCGACAAATAGGCCATCGAAATCCTGTAATATTTACAAAAAATTATGATGTAAATATCTCCGGAGAGATATATGATAGAAAATTCCACCATTTTTAATTAATTTAAACTAGATTTTAAATACATGTATTAAGGTATATTATTTTTAGAATTAAAGATACCATCGCTTCTTCATCTCATCTGAATATTAATGATCTAATTAATATCAAGTTTTAAAATGTTTTCTGACCTTTATACTAAAAACTTTGGTGTTTTATTCTATTTAAAACGTTAAAATTGTTTGTTTTAATTAAATGTATTATGTGTTGAGGCTATATATTACAGATAAGAACTGTTACAATATGCGTACTGTTCATCGAAGGGAATAAGTGTGAATTTTTATGTCAAGAAATTATTAATTACCATAAACTCTTTAAAGTAAATTTTTAGGTAATTAAAACAAATTTTGATGATATTTTTTTCTGTTTCTTCAGTGTAATAGAGAGTTATTAAGATTGACAAAAACATTTATTGTATTTTAGACTTGAGTATCAGACAACGTCTGTCAGGTTATCTAATGGTGTATATAATAGTAAACAGTTTTTGTTAGGTCAATTAAATCACTTTCTTGCGCACTTGTATAAAACATTTGAATTAACATAATTATGTATTTTCACTTTATTAATTCGACACAAAACGGCTTTGTACGTTGTTCTATATTTAGAAAGTATTTCCGTTCATATATTTTGCTCATACGAACTCATAAGAATTTATAGGGAAAATATTTCCCTTGTTTCTTGTTACTTAGGTTTGTGGTAGCTTAAAAGTATACAATATTTCAGTATTGAATAAAAATGAATTTTATTTTCCTATTTGGAATGGATTGATTATAATATTTTATTTAAATATATTAGTGATTAATAGGTACGGATAGTATATTTGTTAAAATCTCTGTTCATAGAAAGTTATGCTGTACGTAACAATTCCGATATATTATTTTATACATTTGAATTTGAATATATGAAAAGTATTAAACATAGTAAAAAACGTATTACAAGATAAATTAATGTTAATTTATGTATTTCATATAGAATTTTGTAAAATGTGTGATTTTAAACCTGTTTATTTATATTGATGACGAAATAATAGAGTTTATTAATAATAATGATGATTTTGCTAAGTATAACCTTGACTTGTGAAGATCCGGATCTAGCCAAGTATTCATAGACGCTAGCTTTTCACCTACTTTGACCCCTTAGGACCACCTTTATCCACTCTCACTACATACAGCTAATATAATATATAACGTTTTGACGTCTGCGTTCCTTAAAAAAACATTATCAGTCAAATTACTTTTAATACATATTTTTTCAATAGCGCCAAATATCACATTTAATATTTTTTACATTTTGTTCTTATCTTCCTTTCATTAAAAATTAAGAATTAGCTTAACAAATATTTTATTTAGTTAATTCGGGTATAAATAACTGTAAGGACAACTTATGCACAGTTTTCATCTCGACGAGTACAAAAACAAGGCAACTTTGAAAGATCATTGGTGTAGCAGACACCCTAGCTCCTGATTAAAATTTATTAAATACGCAAAGTTTTATTCCAAAAAATCATAGCAATAGCATAAAATTGAACTGTCGGTTGAGATACGCAAAATTGTTCTGTATGAAAAGGTACGAAATTTAGAATATTATTATAAAAATAATAGGATTCGATATTTAAATTAATATAGTCGTACGTTTTCGGTTTGTAGGACAACATGTACTGTATTAATTCACTGCGTTATACAGCTAATAAGATATAAGCATATTATGTAAAGTAGATATATAAAGGTATTATTTACCTTCGCTAAAGGGCATAGAAGGCACGTATCGGATAAGTATCAAACGTGAGACATGATTTTCAAATATTTCAGAAGGTTGCCCTTCGGTACGTCTTCGTTTTTTGTGTGACCTTTTAATTGCCTAATTGAATATTAGGCCATTAAGCTTAATGGATTTTTGATTCAACACGTTTATGGCTTTTGTATAATAAAAATACTGTTGGTGTCATTTGAAAATCGAACGCCAGTTTATTGAAGATTAATAATAGTAATGCTTTACTTCATTCCAAATGGTTGAATATAAACTTGTTTTTTTTTATTTAAAATATAGCGACATCTTGTCGTAACGACTTGGCAATTGTATGTTTTAGTGTTTATTTTACGGTATTGTCTCCGTAATTGGATGTTATGTTTCTGGCAATTTAAATAATTTGTTTTATTCATCGAATCGAACTGATAATGCAAATACAGCTTTGAATTACTTTTAAGATACCATAAGAGGATCGTATTGTTTTATGAATTAGAGGCATGGACATTAGCCCAATTAATAAATTGTTTATCAGTGTAGTGTGTACAGTATAAATTTGATTATATACAAATACTCAAAAAGAGTGTACTAAAATAAAAAAAAATATTACGACAAATAAAATCTACCCGTTTTACTGATATTTAACATTTACCTTAATTAAATTTGTTTGCCGTTATAATGATTGTTAATTTTATCTTGATATACTATAGAATCAGGAAATGAGTAAAAACGTTAGTTTTGAATACATGTATCTGATGAATCGTTCTATGTAAATTTTTTACCTACTACGACCGTGACGTGCATGCTTAAAACATATTGTTTACGTACCAAAGAAATTGAGAAATATTTTAATTTATTTTTTAAATTTAAATAATATTTCAATATACTTTTCTCATCCACAATTATCAAAATCAAATTCTGTTTATGATCTGCGTGCGCGTTGATGTCTTTTGTTGGCTAATATTGTATGCTACATATTTGCGGCTTTTGGAAAATAAACAAACTTTAACCTGAATTTCAACTCTTTCATGTAAATTAATTTAATTCACACATAATTAACGAGAAAAATTATATTCCTTTCATTAAAAACCTTAAAATAATATCAAGAGCTTTTGAAAATGAAATTTCTTAATTACTAAATTTATTTTTTTAACTTGAAAAAATATTGTATACATTAAATTCATATTAAAATATTTTAAACTCACCTCTCACGATTTAAAACACGACTATCGTCACACACACAGTATCACAGCGCGCGACGCGGGGTCAGAGAGTAATCCTCAGTTCGCAACTCGCGCGACCGAACAGTGAAAGTGTTTATATACGAGATCTCAGATGCAACCTTACTCGTCTTCGCTAATATGAAACAATGAGTCCTTCTGGATTTTTATTAGGGCAGGGGAAAAAGTTGTATTTAATTCACTGACCTATGTTTTATATGTACTGTATTTGAAGTGCATCGTAGTGGCTTTAGTTTTTAATTCGTAGAAAATTAGATTTCAGTATTAATTTATTTTTATTTTTAATATTACATGTCTTGACTTAAACGAAGAAGTTTAAGTATTTATTATTCCAAAGTATTCGCCATATTTATATTTTCATAGGATTTTTTTTAAATATTAGAGCAAGTTATATTACACTATGTACACTTTAAAAAATATATACTTTCAGAACAGCAAAAAAATATGCTTCATATATATTATTAATTACTAAATAACATGCGATCCCTAGACCATGCTATTTGCATCCAATATTAAATAAATTAGTTGCATGTGTTTGTTAATTGTATATTACACATAGTCACGGAATATTTGTAATTCTTTTATAATTTATGGTTAACCATTGTGATGTAGAAAAATTTACTTGTAATAGATATACTTATTATTCTTAACATATTATATTTTTGAAGTAATTTACTTGGTTTGATACGTCTGAACAATGAAAATTATGTCTAAATTAAGCAGTGACGTCAATTAACATATTGTCAAAATTATTATTTAATTAAAATTTGTCTTGTAAAATATAAAACTATTTTGGGATAGATATTTCTCTCTGACCTTTGCAATAATGATGCGACATTTTCTTATAGACAAACGTTAAAACAGTATTAATCATAATAGGACAGGATATTTACGTTTTAATGTTTAAACATTAATACCTATCTTAAAATAATTAACAACAATTTAACATAATTCAGAGAACCTTATAAATAATTATATATTTCATTTCTGAATATTTTCATTCTATTAAAGTACCCTTTGTCTAATCTGTGATTCATTAATTCATCATTGCAATGTGCGTTTACACTGTAATTAAATTTAATAACATTGTCTATAAAAGTATAGGGTTGTAAATGTTAGTCGTGATTAAAGTGTGTAATTTTATTCGAGAACATTTGACAATTGACAGATTGTGGGCGGCATCGCACCTTCTGATGTAATTTTATACTGACAGATGTCACCTCTATGGCATTAACAGATTATGATTCACTTATACGCTTGTCTCGATAACTTTTTGGCGCGTTTTAATAATAAGTTAACATGGAACACTTTTATGTATGTATCAAATGTTACTTACTCTAAGAATTAAAAACCGTGTGTATTTGTTAACAGATTATAAGAAGCGGGTCTTCAAATTTAATTTAATTTATGCGTCAAATGGCGACATTTTTAGTGTGTAGAAATCATCGTAAAGTATTAAAAGAAAATCCACATTCTTAATGAATTTAACGTTTTAGAACATATCAAGTCAATCTGCCTGTCAAGCTCTGACATCAACACATCTCCACCAAAGGTTCTGTCCTTCATATTAGATTCGAGCAAAAACGAGTAAAAATTATGTGTATAACGATTTTGATGAGTTCCTCACAACCAGATCGACATATTTCTATGTTAAAGAACAACAAAATAATTTGTTTAATTTTTACCAAGTGCTTTTCATCAATTAAATTCTTCAAATTTTGAATGTCTTTATAAATGTTTTTATTATAACGCCATCTTTTTCATACTTGTACCTTGAAACAACGTTGTGCTTTGGATGTGCAACGTTATGGATGTTTAAAATAAATAATTAAATTTTACAACTATTTACGAGTTTTTGCCACAAATTTGTTAATAATGTAATTAATTCGTTAAAATTTATGGTATATCTATATTTAAAATGAATTCATTTTTAATTTTTAAATATTCATTATGTATCTAAAGATCAATTAAAATTGGGATATTTCCTGACCATGAATCTTAACGATACCACTACTATAAAAATCATATCAAAGATTAAATTAAAATAATAATAGTGTGAGGTCAAACATATAAAAATAACACAAAAGTTTTTTTTTTAATATCGCGAAGAGCGTCGAAGCTTGATCGTAAAACACTCAAAATGCCACATATGAGTGGTCGGTTAATTGCAGTGCTTGTTTCGTTTTGCAAGATCTTGGGACTTATTTTAAACCTAATACAATGTTTATCTTGAGTGGCCTCTTCTTAACCTGCGACGTTTAACCCTTATGTATTATTACGTGTTCAATTGTCTTAACAGTATGTTGTTATTAACACAATTTAGAATTTATCAATATTGTCACGACTTATCTGTTTTAATTGTATTTTTTTACGTTTTATTTATAGTAATTTAGCCCTAACTAAATATTATCCTTAAAATGTTACCTGACAGAGGTCGCTCGAAAGCGATATTCCACACATTGCTCTCCATAGTTTTTCATTTGTACTGATAAATAAATAAATTAGCTACGTTTTACAATATGACTGTATTGTCTTAGGAATTTAATTTTTGAATATACCAATTCTTTAGGACAACGCATTTACAAGCTATCTATCTATGCCTATTGGGGGCAGTATCAGTTAATATCAAATGAGGCTGGTACCAGTTTACCATGTCCTATTAGGCATAGTCGGAGTTTAAAATGTACTCTTGCAAAGCTAATTTAATACTATTTGCTAAGCTTTCATTTTTAGTAACTATGAATTATTTAACATATGATAATAAAACCCATTCAGATGTGGCAGTTGTTACAAAATAATTCAAAACAAATAATTGTCATAATTGTACAAAATTTGATTCATGAAACGTGCAAAAATCACTCCCGAACTTTACGCAGTATGTTTTTTTTATGTCTCACTTGTGTTGCGTCCCCTGTTTTATTACCCACCTGACGAAAATTAACACATAACAAACTAATAATAGTGTTTGCCTACTGTAACTTTGTCAAAGTAAATTCCTTCAAAATTACTGTTCATAAATCACAAGTAATTTTAACGATTACGAATTGTGCAAGTTGGTCTTCCCTTCGGGTCTGTGATTTACATAGTATGCAATATATTTTGTTTTGAACAGCTTTTCAAAATTAAATTTATGAATTAATTAGAAAAAATATTCTACAAAAAAAGTCAAGTATAGTAACAATTTCATGATTGATTTACCGGCGCGTAAACGTAAAATACATAGTGTTTGTTTGTAAGATTATCTGACATTTAAAAATCATTGGTAATACATAATCAAGAACTTACATTTATTATCAAGGCTTACTAACCATTTATAAGCAATTGATGTAACTTCTCTGTATTTAAATAAATAAATAATATTATAAACACTATTTTAAAAGAGTAAGTAACATTTCTTTTGCAACTATAATCTATTTTTTTTAAATTCGAATATTGACTTCCAAACTTTTTAATAGGCCTAGTTGAAGTAAATGATTTGACTGTACTCGAAACAGGATTAGATGGGGTATCGTAAAATTCACTTTTCAATTTAATAAATAAATAATTTAGATTTTTTATTAAGGAATTATCCAATTCTAAGATAAAAGTTTGACCAAGTCGTCATTGATCAATCAAAAACATGTAGTACTACTAAGAATAAAGTGTTTATAATGTGTGTCATGGAGAAATGAATCATTTTTACGTTTTTACAATACACCTTGCATCGGAAGTACCACACCCAGGTTACATTTTTGTAATGAGAGGGCTCCAACCTTGGGTAACAGTATTTTTATAGAATAAAAATATTATGACCTAGAGTCCCCCTGGAACTTCGTTTCGCCTTATTATGATTTATTTACATAGCTGACCTTTTTAGTAGCTACATACCAACATATGGAATTTGATTATTTTTTGCAATTTTGTCTCTTTATAAAAACATTACTCAGAGTTCAACGAATAAATAAAAAAAAAACTACTCGAACTGAACCAGCAATTTTCGAGGTTTACGCTTAACAACATATTTTGTACCTTTAATTTATTCAACATATATATAATAAAATGCTGTATAAAATCTAAAGGCGCTACAATCCTTTAATATATAAATCATTGTTTAACAGCGCAGTTTTTAAATAAGTAATTTAAAAATATCTGTAGTACCAGTTAACCCGACAAACGTTGAGTTGCAGATATAAAGATTACAGTACCGATACAGTTATTAAAAGGATGAGTGGAAGACGGGTAAAAAAAGTCAGAAAAATAAAATATTTATCCAGAAAAATAAAATATTTATCCAGAAAAATAAATAATCAAAGTTCAGTCAAACAGTTTCGGAAAGTTAGTTAGATACAAATAGGTACTGTAGTAAGACATTTTATAAATATATACTTTATGATCATGAGTTACATATAAGTATTCCTAAAACATCATTTAAACAAATATTTTATTTTTAGTAAATTCCTGTTCCTAACCAAATAAATCTCATTTCGTAGCTTTATCGTAAATGCGTTCATGTTCTCTAAAAATGTGTTTATGATGTGTTAATGACAAAGTGAACTTTGTTTCTGTTTTCGATTTGTTAATATTATGTCATTAATTGTTATATTGCCAAGATGTTATCTTTTCGCACATATAATAGGCGTGGCTGGGATCGGTTAACATAACGAGTATTTTACGAAATCATTTATGACGACGCAAGTAGTAAATCCTATTGGGTAATAGAAACCAGTTATACGACAAAAAAGAATTTGTAATATTTTTAAGAAAAAATGTTTTTAACCCTTATAGGCATAGACTATATTTTCTCTAAGCTGAACTTGCTTTTATGTCTTTATTTTGAGCTTAGGCTTTATTATGAAAAATGAGGGCCTCTTTGTAGCCACATTATTGTATAAATGATATTAAAACCTATTTAGGAAAAGCTATTACAAAAAACGTAGAGTATGTAGTATAAGGAAATACCAGAATAACCATGATACCAAAATTATTACAAAAAGCTTTATCGCAACTATAAAACATATAATTTATTAAGGACATTCCGGATTTACAAACATTGATATATCTTGAATAGAGCAGTGTTTACATCGCATATATTAAACAGCTAAAAAATTGTAACAAATGTCCTGAACTATAGAACTAGGAAACGAGTGTTAAGTATAAAAGAACTTATTACTTTGCAAGCAAAATAATTAAAATTATGTATTCATACAAAACTTAATTGTTTTTTCGTACATCGCTTAGGAATATATATGCGCATCTTCATATCGTGCGTCAACATTTTTCAGTTTTCCAGCTATCCAGTATTCTTTCTTTTATGCTTGTACCGTATTTAAACTGTACATTATTAAAATAATAGTGCTTTAACAATACCTTTGTAAAATATATTAAAAATACAGAACTAGACTCACTTTTCCACCCGGGCTTTACACAGGTGGAAAAGTGAGTCTTATTCAAGTTTTAAAATCTAAATTTTATAGAGATGTGTCATAAAATTGAAAATAGACCTAAAGTGTTTATCAGCTATAATCCTGGGATCCGAGGATAACTAACTGCAATACTTTCTATACAGCACAATATTAGTGTGTTTTTTTTTATTTCATACTAGGAGCAAATAACAAATTTATTGAAGTATCTTCAAAAGCGATTTAAATTTAAATGTAGTTTGATATGTTTACAACAAACCAACGTATTAGATTTAAAAAAATTAATGGCGCCAGGTCGTAGAACATGTTCTTGCTGTGACCTATTAAAAGTTTTAAATTTTAAAATCTTATTTTTATTTGTCTATAATTTAAATAGATTAAAATATAAATAATTAAATTATTGTTTATTGTGTTTCAATCACCTTCTGCATAGTTATGTAAATTATGTATGGAAAGTCACCTTAAAATTTATATATATTTTATCTGATTTACGCTACAAATCCTAGAAAATCACGTGACTGAGTCCTCTGTATCAAGAGGATAGAAAAATATAGAGTTCTAAGTTTTTAATTTAATAATTTTAATAATGCAGATGAACTACTATTTATACAAAGTACATTCTTATGCTTTAATGATTGGTATTGACCAGCTATCTAAGACCGAAACACAAACGAAGCGTCTGTCGTTACAACCAATCACAAGAAGTCAAGGTAAAATAAATTGAAATAAGCGATTTTAAAGCATAGAATAATAATAGTTTAGGAAATTATGCAAAATGTTATTTCTAGTTGATAAATATCTATGATATTAATCAACGAGGGCTTCATTGAGCATTTATTTTTTGCTACTAGTAGTAAACATTACCGTGCATTAAGTTACGAATTAGGCTTGTTGTTCCGTGTAATTAATTGAACACGTTTAATTAAATTCGTAAAGTGCACTGGCATATCGATATAAATAAAAATGAAGCATCAACATGTATGTATCGAATCAATCATTACAGGTCAAGGTTTGTATTGAAAATTTATTAAATCGATTTTTTAACAATACAAAAGAGAGATCTTCAATATATTGATACCAGCTGGCTCGGCTAACATTGATTGCTATAAAAAAATGATGTTAAGTGGAACTCACTCTCATGGGTTTCATGAATAGATAGTGTGATTAGTATTTTAACCGAAATATAGTGTTGAAGAACGTGGGTGAGGGAGAAGGGTTTATATAATAATTTATGTGTTTAGTTTACTATGAATAATCTTTTATAATCTCGTATTCGCTCATCAGTGTATATTTTTATGTTTCCCATTATCTGCAAGAAGTTGTTTTTAGTATCGTGATATTTCACTCACAATGGGAGATGTTCTTGTGAATTGAGCAAGTTATACGATAGCATCGGTGCACTCAATGTATTTTCAATTATCACTCGACCACTAATAGATTACATTTTCTATTCTAAGTAATCTTTTGAAATTGTGTGTTTGAGCATACATCACTTAGCATTAAACTAAACTATATTTATATTTTAATGCAACTGAAGAAATTAAAAGGGTTCCAGATTTTGTATCGTTTAAAGATTGAGGAGCGTTAGGTTTGATGAAGAATGAACACTGAGGTCGTGAATTCGATACCTGTTTATCATTGAGTTTTTTTCTTGTATAAAATCCTATGATTTTTGTAATTCTAACTTTTCAGTCTTCTGTGCCTGACACACGTCAACATTCTGTGTCTAAGGCATGTTGGTTTTGTAGCGATGCTTTGAGGCGCACGCTCCAGACACTAAACTATCCAAAAAAGGACTAATGAACATTGATGATCATTTTCATATGACTTATAGTTTCCGATTAATTTGAGGACAAACACAGAAATACATGAACGTAGAAACACACTAATGAAGGAAAATAGCGTGCCATACTCTCAAAGGCCGGCAACACACTCGTAAGCCCTCCGGGATAAATGTCTATGGTCGGCGGTTAGCACTGTATCCAAAGCCTGCTTCTTTAGCAAATTTACATTCTTAATTATTTCCTGTAATGTGTTTTTCTCTCTGTTATATTCCTACCTATCGCAGGCTACTCGATTGCAAGGAAATTGCATAGATCAGGTTAGTGCTGCGGCTTCTTGAGTACTCATATCATTTCCATACATATATATATATCTTTTTTCTTACATATTTAATAAGTGTTTGATAGTCCTCGAGCATAAAAAATATGAATAAAATCAAACAATCTTATAATATGAAATTAATAAATACGGCAGAAAAACACGACTCAACCCTTTTGAGATGTGATGTTACCGGCGCATGCTTATCATCAGCCGGATCTAAAGTCTTCGAATGAAGATGACACGAAAGTTTATGCAGACCGTTAATATAGGGAAAGGCAACTTACAATGGGCAAAATTTTACCCAAGAGTCGGGCTGCAGAAAGAAGTTGTGGTTGTGGAACGTATGACCGGCATTACATGCGCCTTAGTAAAAAGTAGCACCTGAAGGAGAACAAGAAGACAATATGACAGGTCATATTAATAAGTTACTTATTTTCAAATAGATTAATAAAGTCTTGGAACACGGCATATTTATTTATAGAGCAGAGATGGCACAGCCATCTATAAATTTTCAGGCAAATATAACTTAACATCTATAACACTTTGAAATTAAAAAAACAATACCGCGAACCACAATATTTTTTAATGAACAGGGGCAAACGGGCAAGAGGCTCGCATAATTTAAGTGATACCGCCGCGCATTGTCACTCTCGCAAGTGCGTTGCCGGCCTTTTAGGATTTTTTTACATAGAACAGGGGGAAACGGGCAAATGGCTCACATAATTTAAGTGATACCGCCGCCCATGGTCACTCTCGCAAGTGCGTTGCCGGCCTTTTAGGATTTTTTAACATAGACGAGAGGGCAAACGGGCATTAGGCTCACCTGATGTTAAGTATTACCACCGCCCATGGACTCTCAATGCCAGAGGGCTCTTGAATGCATTGCCGGCCTTTTAAGAATTGGTAGGCTCTTTTCTTGTAAGACCCTAAGTTGAATGGAATTTATACGGGTGGAATTTAACTTATATTGTATCAAAGAAGTTTTCAGTTCAACTGTAACTGATATTGTCTTTTGTTTAAAATATTTCAAAACTGCTGTGCAAATTTAGTAACTTTTAAGACAATAAAGACTTTGCGAAACATCAATAAAAATTTGCACATCGCTTCTTGTTACGAATAAAATCTAATATTTTATGTTCGTTCTCAAATAACTGTCAAAATTATAACTATCTATGAGGTATTTTGTAATCTTATACATTAATTGCATTTCTATGCAAATTGCATTTTGGCATTTAAGGTGTTTATTATGAATACTGTGTTTATAGCTTTGAAAACAGTAGGTTAATTATACATAATCTATATTACGAGTTATTAGTTAAAAATTAAAAAAAAATTACAAGCTCACTTCAAAAATCCGAAAGATACTTTAGCTTTACACATGTTTTTCTATCTCCATGGACTTCTTTAGTGGTTCAGAATATGAGAAATTTGTTTTTTTTTTCGTTCTATTATAGTGCCAAGGGATTTTTCTCATCTCTTTTATTCATCTTGTATACATTTTTGTCACTTAAAATAATACATAAAAGTTGCGCGTCTCGCGAGATCCATAGATAATATTATTATTAACGATATTCATGGACAATCACTTGGAAGACCCGTATTTTCGTCTTATCTATGATAATACTTTGCTTAGATTTTGTACTAAACCATCAACAATTTAGCACTTTGGAATAGGTCAAGGTATAACAAATAAATATTACCTAAAAATCTGTATTGCTGTATTTATGAACAAGCTATCAATATGCGAAATATTAATTAAAGGCCTCTTAAGTAATATCATTTCACAAAACCTCAATTTCACAAACTGTTTGGTACATCTATAGAAAAATAGGATACGATAGTAATCTAATGTTCTTGTGAACGAAACAATGATGAATTCATGAAATATTTTCTAACAATAAAATACCTG
Organism: Pieris brassicae; assembly: GCF_905147105.1. Taxonomy (NCBI): domain Eukaryota; kingdom Metazoa; phylum Arthropoda; class Insecta; order Lepidoptera; family Pieridae; genus Pieris; species Pieris brassicae. The sequence continues at coordinate 14,195,863 of NC_059665.1, forward strand.
CAATTGACTGTGTGGATGAGCTATTGTATGAGCTGTTTTTTGATACAATTTGCCTTTATCTAATTCTCTATTTTGAATTATGCTTTGAGAGGTAGATTTTTGTTCTTCTAGCACCCTAGTAAGTTTGAAGCATTTTTAGTTAAGATTATGGAAGTAATCAGTTAGTAACTTGTTTGCATAAATTGTGCCGTGTATTTTTTGTTTTGGGTTTGTAACTATTAACTATTTACTATGAGTATTAGTGTATTGAGTAGTAGCTTTTTTGTGTAAATTACTTGGTGTACTTTTAACTTAATTTTTTTACATAATCTTAGTTTTATTAATTTTATTTTTTATTTTAATAAGGCACAGTAACGAAACACATACTTACAGAGAATATACGACCCACAAAAACACAATTTATAGATGTGCATCAATGACAATTGTGCACAACATTCAAAGGGATACATTACAATTATAAAAGAGAAAATAAATTATACACTAGAAATAAAAGTCAATTAACAAGACTGAGAAATACGAATTAAAAATTTAATATATTTCTACTTTGCAATTGTTATTATTTGTGACGGATCAACAGTGGCTGCAGAACATGTGCACATCCAAGACATGTAGGCTTTGTAAAATGGATTTGCTTTGCATGTCGAACATTTATTGACAAAAATAAGGTACATAACTAAAACGTATCCCAGGCTCTTGATGTAGTGACAACATAGAAGAGTATATGGCAAAGGTTTAGATAATAATCAATAATCCTCTAATAACCAATAGAAAACTAAAAAATGTATGGTTTGATTACGAATTTCAATACATTTCACACAAAATTTTCAATCATTTTTTTTAATACTTAGACGCAACTCCGGCAGCAATTTCACTTCTTCACTTCACTTGGAGGTGTTCCAATCAAGGTTCCCTAACACACCTACATAATCAGTATCATCAAATTCGGGTGACGTGTTAATAAACCCAACTCGAGTATATACTGGTATTGATAACTCAAAATGCTTTAAACAATATAATCACACACAGGCAGTGCCAGATTAGCCACGTAGCAAGAGTAGCAACTTCTACGGGGCCCGCGAATTTGGAGGCCCCGTATTAAAACATCATTTCTACTTAAAAATCTAAAACTCGATTTAGTCACGTTAAATCGTAAAAATAAGAAGGTATTGTACAAACTTTTTATCGTAATGTTTAATTATAATCGACATATTTTGACTAACATCCATATTTTCTAGCTCTATAATATGGCGATGGGGCCAATGGCTGCCCATGCGTCATACTCGTGAACGGGTACTACTTTATTTATTTATTATTACAGAAATACATACATTATCATTACAGACTATGCCAATACGATAATGTCGAGAAACATTAAATAAAATATAATAAAGTACATATATGGTGGTGACTGGTCTTACTTGAATTCATGTAACACCGCATGATATTAGTTATTTCGACTACGCATTTGCTGTTGTTCCTATGAGAATGTAAGTGCGTGTTACTATTACACCATGCTGACCATGCACATCCTGCTGATAGAGCTTTTTTGTTAATTTATTTTATTATTATTAATTGAATTGGTACGCTCTTTTCTTGAAGGACCCTAAGTCGAATTGGTTCGGAAATACTTCATTGGGCAGCTGGTTCCACATAGTGGTGGTGCGCGGCAAAAACTGCCTTAGAAAACGCTCAGTTGTGGAACGACGGACGTCGAGGTGATACGGATGGTATTTTGTATTTTGCCTTGACGTCCGATAATGAAACTCAGCTGCGGGTATTAGACCGAACAACTCTTCTGAACACTCCCCATGGTAAATGCGGTAGAAGATGCAGAGGGACCCAACATCTCTACGCAACGCCAAGGGATCAAGCCGCACGGAAAGTGATTGGTCGTCGACGATTCGAACCGCTCTTCGTTGAATACGGTCTAGTGGAAGGAGCTGGTACTGGGGAGCTCCCGCCCAGAGGTGAGAACTGTATTCCATGTGGGGCCGAATTTGCGCTTTATAGAGTTGCAAGCGGCGGCCCGGAGTGAAGTACCGTCTCGCCTTGCTGAGCACAACAAGCTTTTTGGAGGCTAATTTAGCCTTCCCTTCCAAATGACCGCGAAACTGGACGTTATTCGATATGTCAACGCCCAATATTCCGATGTTAGCTGAGGCTTTAAGGAGAGTGCCTTCAAAGAGAGGAGTAGCGACAAAGGGAGTTTTTTTAGCGGAAAACGCGCATACTTGTGTCTTCTTGGGGTTAAATTGGACTAGATTTAGTCTACCCCAGTCCGAGACTCCACGTAAAAGAGTTTCGACTTCAGACACAAGTTTGTTCCGGCACTCATCAACAACAGCCCGAGAAATACCTGCCCGGCCCGTGTAAAAAGTATCCCTAGTGCTCTCGTTGAAGAGCTTCTCTCAATGAAGGTTGCTAAGTTGCAACATATCATTAATATGCAGAATAAACAGGGTCGGGGATAGGACACAGCCTTGTGGGACACCAGCATTGACGGGTTTAAGGTCGGAGCATACTCCGTCGATGACGACCTTAATACTCCGATCAGCGAGAAAGCTGGAAATCCAGTTGCATAATTTCTCGGGGAGCCCATAGGCTGGAAGCTTCGAGAGCAGTGCTCTGTGCCACACCCGATCGAATGCTTTCGCGATGTCCAAACTTACCGCCAGCGCCTCCCCCTTGGACTCAATTGCCTCTGCCCACCTATGTGTAAGGTATACAAGGAGGTCACCAGCTGAGCGACCACGACGAAAGCCGTACTGAGAATCGCTAATCAGCTGTCTGCCCTCTAGATACCTCAAGAGCTGGCCGTTAATAATGGTTTCCATTATTTTGGAGAACAAGGAGGTTATTGCGATTGGGCGATAGTTGGATGGATCAGAGCGATCGCCTTTTTTAGGGATCGGGTGTATCGAAGCGGTCTTCCAGCACTTCGGGACAGTGCCGAGCGAGTACAGGTACCGGAATAGGTGCGTCAGTACCGGAGCCAACTCAGGAGCACAAGTACGCAGCACAATTGGAGGGATACCATCCGGCCCGCTCGACTTATGGATATCCAGGGAAAATAAATGTTTACGGATAGCACGTTGCCGGAATGTAACTTCAGGCATCGTAGTATCACACCGCAATAATGTCGGTGGTTCCTTCCCCTGATCATCCAAAGTTGAGTTCGACGCAAAGAGACAGCCTAGAAGATCAGCCTTCTCTTCTGCAGTATGGGCCTGTGAGTCATCCTCCCTATGCAGAGGTGGAATAGAGGGCTGACAGAAATTCCCTTGGACAGCTTTGGCAAGAGACCAGAAGGCTCGAGTTCCCGAAGGAAGGTGGGCCAATCTCTCACCAAACCTGGCAATATGCTCTGACTTTGCCTTAGCGATTTCCCGTTTGAAGGACCTAGAGGCTGAATTTTATGTTTTTTTACGTTCGCCGATAGCCGCATCACAGGATGTCACCGCTTCTGGCTTTAAAGCATTCACGCTTACGGCGAAAAGCCTCTTTGCACGAACGCCTAAACCAAGGCTGGGACTTGCCACCGACCGGCATCGCTGAGAATGGAATAAAAAGTTCCATGCCCTGCAGGACCACATCAGCGACAGAGTCAGTGACGGCATCCGGAGTACTCAACGAAAAGCAAATGGGCCCTCAAGGGTAGGACGCAAAAAAAGACCGCATCCCGTCCCAATCTGCTGACTTATAGTGCCACACACGGCGACAGCCCGCAAAGCTAGGCCGTAAAGGGCGCGTGAGCGGCACAATGCTCCGTACCACACAATGATCTGATGAACCCAATGGCGGGTCAACAGAGACTTGGTAGGTCTCCGGATGTGAAGTCATCAGAAGGTCCAACAAAAAAGGTTTATGACCATCCACATCTGGTATTCGCGTAATCGCAGGGACCATTTGCGTCAAGTCGTAGGCTAAAGCAAAGTCGTGAAAGGATCTTCCTGCGTGATCGGTGGTTTCAGAGCCGAGCCAATCGGCATGGTGGGCGTTAAAATCGCCAAGTATCACAATTTTAGCGGTAGGAATCCTTTCGAGCAGGGAATCTGTAGCCATTTGGATGTGCTCAATGAGTCGGTCAGTTTCGGTATTTCCGCTATGGGACCTATACAGGCATGCGTAGAATCGCGGATGGTCATCGCAGTCTACGCGCAGCTAGAGGTTAGATAGGTCCGTTCCTTCAAGCGTCCCGAGGCGACGAGAACAGATATCCTCTCTGACGTAAACACACACGCAAACTCCAGCCCGCGGCACAAATGAATGTTCCAATTTGTACCCCGGGTAGGAGAGGTAAGAAGTATCAGCCGGGGAGGAAATTTGAGTCTCGGTAAGAAAGAGCAAGGCCGGCTTCGCAGTCTCTAAATGATAGAGGACAGCGTGGATGTTGGAGTTGAGCCCCCTAATATTTGTGATGTCCACGGCGAGTGTGGATGGGGGTGCCTTTGTTGGATTGCTCCGTTTGCCCCAAGACCGATAATTATTTTTTTTAAAGAGCGCAGAATTGCCCCCCTCCAGAATACGAAGGGCAGCCTGTGCGTCCACCACCGGGTGCTGAGTGTCCCGGTGGTTGACGCCCAGAGGGGGATTCTCCACCGCAAGCGCGTGTGGTACCCCCCTGGGGTAGATTCTGATTCTTCTGCACCTTCATATTTCTTGTAGGGGGGGGGGGATGGGCTCCGGGAATCTTTCTCACCGCACGAAACGCGAGTACAAACGGCCAACATTTTTTTTATAAGAATGTCTTATCATCTCACTTTGTTTAATATAGAGCATGACTATACTTTGCCTATAATAAATCCAGAAAAAAATATTTGTAATAGTTTTGTTTTATTTAACCAAGGGCCCCTTGATAGAATTTGCTACAGGACCCGCGTTTTTATTTCTTACATCTTCAATAATCGAAGACGTCCCGTTTAGTAGCTCCGCAAATTTACTTCTTTGAGAGGAGTTCTTTGAAAGGGTAGTAACAATCTACGACTCGAATCAAGACGATGATACACTATGGTTTGTGGACTCAGCTTCCACACTTAGACGCTAATTAGGACCGTTATGCGATGATATCCTATCAAAGTATCCTAATGTAAAGTGCTTAAAAACATCTTATCTAAAGCTTAGTTCTCTTACTGCAAAGAGTTTCTGTCCTACCCTGTAAGCTATGAAAGCCTAAACCGAGGTAAAAGTCTCACAGAAGACACTTCTCTCGTAGAAAAGATAATATTCTCGAGCTAGTGAAAAGAGCCCGAGCTGAGCCAAGCCTTCAGACCAAAAGCGAGATACCATTCTAAAAAAACACCACATTCAGTTCCCTTCCTTCCCTTGGCTTCCCAGTTAGTTCAACTGATCAAGGATGTTGTTGTTAGAGAAAATACAAATCTCCGTGCTTCCACAAGCATAACGCTCTAAGTTAGATTTTATTATGACGTGTATAACTTGCAAAATATTTAAGTACCAGATTAATTTCAACTAAGGTCATTATTACAATCAATACACATGATATATACATATATGAAATATACAAACTTTAGTTTTCTGTACTATATTATTAAATAGCGTGGGAGTTTATGTATGTACACCACGCCTTGAGTCCTCTCAAAGTTTACACTTGCAAAGGGTATATGTCAAGGACACTGACCGCATCCGTTTTGATTTAATAGATTAAAGTGATGCGCATATATATCGACAATTTAATATATAATAAGATAAATTGGTACATTAATTCAAACACAGCTTATTAAGAAAAATTATAAATCTTGAGCTTAGATTTCTACATCTATTTCATGAATATTTGTTTGTAGGTTCTGTGTCTTCAATCTGTGATACGCGGTTTCCCCACGATGTGTTTCTTCACCGCACAAGCGAGTGTTAGCACATACATTCATGTATTTGATGTAGTCGGGGATCAAACCTACAGAAACTCAGCAGTTTTACTTTGGTAGTCAATCAAACTTAAATTAGTACCAAACAATTTTTCTGTTTTAAAATCTTTAAAGCCTGGTTTCTTATTGTTATTAACACCAGTCCTTTTGTAGTAGTAATATCATGAGGAAGCCCATGTCTTAGAGCCAAAAGCAGGTAGGTACCCATGCTCCACCAGTGCTGTTAGGACTTTACTAGTTTATTTCGAACAAGAACCTTTATTATTATATAACAAATGTTACATAACATAATGTCAAAGCTATTAGAGTATTATATTTTTATGGTATTTGCAAGATTTTGAGATATAAAAGTTATGAATATTTAATTCACGAGACTTAAATAGGAGTACAATAAACTAATCATTTTAATGCGATTCGTAATACATGAGGAGATTTTTTTATTTAAAATGAATTAGTTTGGAATATATAATATTTTTATACATAAAAAATTGAATAAACTGGTAAATGCCTTCCATTAATAAAACATATCATAATTTTGTTTAATAATATAAAATTTTATCGTTATACTGTGACAACATCTACACACATACATTTTAACAATAAAAACAATTATATATATGTAAAATAATAAAAGATTATTATAATTTCAAACAACTTTGAAAGAAACACCAACAAGACGACAAAAAGAAAAAAAAAACTCGTAATAATGTAGTCATTTTTGACTTCTGACAACATTTCTTCATTCTTCTAAGATTACTTTTGAATATGAACAAATGTGTATATGTATACACAAGTGATTAAAAAATATAGATTAGGAAAGGCTCAATGACAAAGTAAAAAAATAATAAGCTGCCAGATTAAAAAAAAGACTTTTACACGCCTGCTCAATAATTATTAGCATTGTTTATAAAACAAATCTACTCACACATAGTCAATAAGTAACATAATATTGTTTTCATGATAGCATTTTGGATTCCATTCTATTTTTAGTTAGTTAAAAAGGAATCAATGGTATTCGAGATATTTTAGTGTATTTTGGATAAAACATCTAATAATTTAATTTATAAAGTGTTATATGCTAACGTGAAATACGTACGCGTAAAATATTATAAAATATATAGTATGTGTTGCGTGAATTCGATGGCTAGCATGATGATACCAGTAAATCAAACTAATTTGTTTCAACTGAGTTTCATTAATCAAAATCTAATGAACCGTAAAAAAGAAAGAAGAAAGAAAGTAAAAACTTTATTATACACAATAATAAGAATACCTATTTAGGTAAAAATCTAACAATCTAAAATTTCTAGATAACACATTCTTACATTTTATAAGTCATTGTTGCACAATAATATTTTCTGGTTAAGAACATGTTGTTTTATATTATTAGTATAATACAAGACAATACATAATTAGTCCTACAAATATTTGAGACCTTTAATACTTTGTAAAGCCTTTAGTAAATGAGCATAAGTGTGAGAATGAAAAACAAAAGATAAGAAAGTGTATGTTCCGTTCGATTATGTATGCTCAAGAGTATTTTTAGTCTAACACGCGTTGACTTACAATGCGTCATCTTATCACATCCATTTAACCTCATATTTAATTACAGGATTACCTGGATACAAGTTATATAAAAACAAATCAAAAATTTTCGGTCCAGGCCTAATATTTATGTATCTGTTTCGTCTCAATCTACTAGACAAGTAGGTGATAAGCCTCTTGTGCCTGATACACGCCGTTAACTTTTTGGGTCTAGCCGCAAGCCGGTTTCCTCACGATATTTTCCTGAATCGTTTCAGAGAATGTTAAATGCGCATATAGAATGAAAGCTCATTGGTGACCGGTTATCGATACAACCTCAGGGATGAGAGTCCCACGCTAAAGACCCTAGGACAACACTGCTCAAGTATACAAGTTAAATATATAAAGTACGTTAACAGAATAATTTCAAAGTCACGGAGATGCAAGATTTCACATGCACAATTAGTGATCATTATAATTATTTCCCAGTCGTGTCAAACATTACGCAATGACGACTTCGTCTTTGAAGGGTACCAAAAACTCGGGGCATAGGTCAGCCTTCATAGATCGTCATTACAATTGATAGATTATCGCGTTCTATTGTGAATACAAATTGTTTCTTCATTTTTGGCACGTCTCCTTGTCACCTAAATGTCTCGGATCGTAGATAAACTTGAGATATATATCTATTGGTTTTATAAATTGGTAATGTTTTAAAATGTATTATTGTATTACTTCGTGTTATTACAACAGATAAATAATGTTTTCATAAATGGACGTGAACATGACGTACATGTGTAAAGTTTCTCAGCAATAAAACTCAACTTCTAAGCTTGGCTAATATTGTTAGATAGCTATTGATCTTTGCGAGCCTTCTAGCAATGTAAGTGTCCATGGGCGGCGGTATCACTTAACATCAAGTGCAGCCGGACAGAAGCCCGATTACCTCTTGTTTCGTAAAAAATACTTTTTAACGAATATAATATAATGTCATGTTTTAAAAAAACAATATACTTCAAGGCTTAGTTGATAGCAAATAATTAGTAGGTAGCATAAATAACTTAATTGATTATAAGGAACTGAGAAATTCTGTTCATACAGCCTTACTGAAACCTGAATCTGACTAAAATTATAATTTTAATCAACAATTCAATAATAAATATTTTATTTTAACATTTATGAAAAATATATTTTAATTTACATTGAGATATATAATCGTTAAAATGTTTTATATATTTTAAACTAAAACTCTCTTCACGTCTTTAACAAAGCTAACACCGTTAAACTTTTCACAAAATTCTGGGTAAGTACAGCAATATGTGTAGCCCTTCGAGTAGTCTTTCCAATTAGGGGTTTTAAGCCAACTGATGTCGTCACAAATGTCTTTGCATAGCACAAATCTTTCAGCATCTTCCCGTGAAGAGATTTCTGGACTATCAACTTGAACTATAACGACGCATGCCTCCTTTTGCGCATCACAATCAATCTGTAATCAATAAGTTAAACTAGTTTCAAAATATATTTTTTTATGCAGAAATATTGACAGATTTCCAATAAGATTCTTAGGCCTATACGTTTAAAAAGGGTTGTTCCTTAATAGTCAACACTATCCTACACTACTAGGACAATCATATTGGCTTTAAAACATAAGGGAATACGAACAACGCCTAGTTGACTTAAACACCTATAGAGCAACATTTTTTTTTTGAAAATTGATGAACTTAGCATTCATCGTAGGATTTTTTAATTTATATTAAATATTTATTTATTAACACTTCATTACATTACAAAAAAATGTACATAATTAAATTAAAAGGAGGGCAACTGGCGGCCTTATCGCTTTCGAGCGATCTTTTTCAGGGAACCACTGTGAGTAAAGAAAAAAAAATTACATGAGATAGGCAAGAAGTGCAAATATACATGTTATACACAGTTATTAAGACGAAACTAAACAGGAACAAAAAACTAAACTAAAAAGATGATACATTAAAAATAAAAAGTAAAAAGATACATAAATCACGATAATTTAAGACAAGTCTCACGTCAGTAAGAAAGTGAGGGATAAAATGTTGACAGGTAATGTTTGTACAGAAGAAATTTAAAGGAAGATAGAGAAGGAGCTAAGCGAATAATGATGAGAAGTGATTCCATAGCCTAACTGCAGAGACTTTAAAGTAATCGCCAAGAAAGTAAGAGTTATGAGATGGGATTTAGGGTATAGTTTTCGGAAGAGCTATAGTTATGGGCTCCCAAAAATTTGAAATCATTTTTGAGATAGGAAGCAGTTTTAGGGTTGAACAGGATGGAATATAGGAGATGGATAACAGAGGAGCCCATCGGCTGCGCGCAGCGGGTAGAGACCGAGTCTCCCCGCGCGCCGCAGCCCTCACCAAGGGCTATAATCCCGCCCCCGTACCGCTCTGTATCAGCAGGGAGCGAACAAAAACACCACCTGAAGGGGCCATACGCCCCGAACAGGATAAAACACCCCCCTCGCGAGGGAGGGTGTAGCATTAACTAACTGGAAGCATCACGTCGCTGACGAATCGGTAACCAGTCTAGCCGCTTACGGAACGCAGAGATATGGTCGTTCTTTCTTAGACCGAATATAAATCGGATACAGAAATTTTGTAGACGATCTAGTCTATTTAGAAATTCCTCATTTTGATCGGAGGAACAAGAATCGGCATAGTCCAGTAAAGGCAGGAGAAGAGATTGTGCCAGTGAGGTTTTAGTGCTAAAGGGAAGAAAATTACTAAGACGTCGAAGGATACTGGAGGCACCGTACAATTTGCGGCTAACTTCTTTAACATGCTGCTCCCAGGATAAATTTTGGTCAAATAAAACCCCCAATTTATTTACTATACGGCTAATATTTAAAATGACACCGTCGATATGGATAGGAGGTATCCTGGCCCAATAAATTCTCGTCGTGAAATTTTATTGAAAAAGCGTACTAAATCATTTCTAATATAAAAGCAAGTTCTTCTTACCTCATCTAAAAATTTCGCGTAAAAAACATAAAGTTAATTTTATAGACGTGTAAACTTTTCGTGTTAGTTTTTTTTTTATTTGGCCTTTTGAATTTTTATTTTTGTATATTTTACCACTATTATGCTGTTAAGTATCATTGATTTTACAGAATATGACATAATAAATCCACGTACCTTCCAGAAATACTATGGCACTGGTATATACCGCCCATTTTTATCAGATATAAAAATATTAGTATTATTTCCAAAAGCAGTAGGCATGGATAGATATTCTGCAACTCCACGCCATGTCATTCAGTATCGCGGTCATTGTAAAGGAAAGGCTAAATTACACTCTATGAAACTTGATATGCTCAGCAAGGCGAGACAGTACTTTAGTCCAGGCTACCGCTTGCACCTCTATAAATCTCAAATTTGGTTCCGCATAGAGTACTGTTCTCACCTCTGGACATGAGTTCCCCATTACAAGCTACTTCTTCATGAAGGATCCTCGCGTTGGATGTACATTATGCTTTTCCTCAAGAATTTTGTGACACCTTATTCATGTCATGACTAAAGTTTTTATTGAAGTGAAAATTCCTTATCGGCATTGAAAAAATTTTGTAACGCCACATTTTTCGGTTACGCGACATCTTTTTCTTGGCCATTAATAACAAAAAAATATAATAACGATAACAATGATAGTAATAATTATATTACAAGTAATGAAATTCTGCAATAATCTTAGTAGTAATAAGGGAAAATGAAAAGTATTTGTTTATATTATCATTGGCACATATAAAGTGTGTAAACAGTATGAATATAGATATACTATTATATAGAGTGATCATATACTGGTACATGATGATCTATTGAGCCTTTTCCTTAACAATAATTAATTTACAAAGAAGTTTTGGAAGAAGAAGACTGTGTACTTAGTACGCACGCACTATTTTATTAATAGTTTAAAAATATTCAATATTCTTACTCACCACTTTATAGTAACTCCATTGAGGCTGGACGTTTATATATTTGAAAGCAAAAAACATTCCTGGAAATAAATCCTTGAGATTGACCATCAGATGTTTTTCAAAACATCCACCCTTTCTATAAAAGTCCGTCCAAGTAGATTTTGATATATCTTTATTTTGTTTGTCGCAATCATACAAGGAATCAAAATCAAATTGCATGTAACTATCGCCTTCAAACTCTATAGATGGCATCACGTTAGCGCAAGATTTGTGTAGAAAGTTTCGGATATATATCGGTACTCTTGTATCTAGGTTAAAGCATACTTTATAGACGACCAAAAACTGTGTGTTTACTTCATAACCAATCCTGATAATTGTATTTCTTCTTGATGCAAAGCTGCATTTGATGCGCGTGTTTCTAAAAGAGGCTTTAACGGGTTCGTGACATTTTACATCTTTGTAGTCTATATCTTTTATAGTGGTTTTAAAATTGGAATCTTTATCACACACTGCGTTGATGGATTCACCCAAGTTTCCTCCGTGATATTCTACGTAGCTATTTGGGCAGTGCAACAAAATAGTGTCACGTTTGGGTATGTTAACTTTATAATCGATTACATCAAATCTTGGTATATATTTTGTTCTAGTCAACAATAAAGGTTCTGGTTTCGCAAAATGACTCCTGACCTCTAGTGTACATTTTAAAATGGATTTCTTTGTATTAGAACATGGCAAGTTATATTTACAAAGATATTGGTGGCCTAACTTATTATATTACGTAACTTTTCGCAGCATTCGATTTTTATACAGAAAGGTCCAGTCATTATTTCTCAAAATACTATGCAACAATAGAAATTTGATCTAAGTTTTTACATAAAAATAATGAATAAATTTAATGTAACAATTCCTCGCTGCAAAATGAAAATTATACCCTCATGGAAAAAATCACCAGATCTATGGTCATCAATAAAATACAGTATATTTTAGAAGACCCCCTTCAACACTTCTTCGTTTACTCTCCAGTAGATGAGGTAAGAAGTGAAGAAATTTTCATACGAAAATGTTTTTTGTCAGGCATTAAATGTTTTAATTCTAAAAATAAATACAAGTATTACTAGGAGCTACAATGTTAAAAGTACGCGTGATTACTCCAAACGCATTCGTCACTTCACATGTGAATGTCCCGAGATCTTTTGTAAGTAGATATTTATCCCTTTGGCGTAATTTTCGGTCATTGTGATACCACACAATCTAAAAAAAAATTTGTATTTAAGAAAGGTTCATTTATAAATATTTTTTAAAATACAAAAAGGCTTCATCGAATTTACTCATACAAGTTATGAATTTACAAGTGATCATGCATTATGCTCAAATCGATATTACTAGACTAACATAGAGCAGTGTGAGCTTAGTGGCTCGAGTGCAACTACCGATACTGACGTTCGAATTACGGGGCATACACTCCATAGAGACTTTTTGCCGACTTTTTGACGATTTGCCGATAGCAACCTTGCATTGGAAATTATTAACTATTTATATTATTTTCTTCTGTTTTGTTATATTTATTTCTATTGTTTTTTATTTACATCTGTAGACGCTTGGCAGACCTATGAAACTTCTTTGATACAATAAAATCCCCTCGGGATTTGGAGTGTCTACTTTGAATGCAAGAAAGTTGCGTGGATTTCGTAAGCGCTGCAGCGAATTTCTTAAGTTCTGATGGTATTTTCACACGTGTATATCACTTTACTAACATAAATACTTTGATTGTCCTCGTTTTAATATTTGTGATCTTTATAGTAAATAAAATAAAATCTAAACTGTAGAGAGTTCTAGCGTTCCTTTTTTATTACTTAAAAAAACAGAAACATATTATACTGACAAAGATGTATATAGTAAATCAAAAACGTTGCTCTGTTTTAAAAGGGACATTTGATTGGCATAATTTGTGATTACAAATGCATACTTGGCGAAAAATTATTGAGAAGGCCAACTGTGAAGTGAAAACTTTTTAGTCAGATGTAAGGATTACAAAATATTATGTTAGGCTTTTATCAACTAAAACGAGTCACTCATGAACTCTACCCACTAGAGTTCATAGCTGCACACAGAATTTAGACATTAGTAAGTACTTTCGATGATATGGTAATCATATTTAGCAGAGTCTAACTTCTTAGTCTCTTGTGTTTGAACAAATTTACCTGTGGTGTAGGGTAGCCTGTCGCTTCACAACTAAGAGACACATAATTGTCTTCAACATATTCGATCGTTGTAAGCTCGTTCGTCACAAACTCTGGGGCTAAGCAAATAGAGATCTTAAGTTGATAATTCCTAGATTTCAAAAAATTGCTGACTCTGCATACATACGTCTGCTTCGCTCAATCTTCCAAACAAACTCAAAGTGGTGTCCGGCAGTAAACTTTTACCCTATAAAAGTAAAAATAAAATAATATTAATTATTGGTTTATTTATCAAGACAAGGATATTATTGTAAGTCTTACAATAACATAGTGTGCTGAATTATTATATTAGTAGGCAAGCTTTAAAGTAAACTCAAACTCAAATTACTTCATTCATATAGTTAACCAAGTGCACTTACGAACGTCAACAGAAAAGATGTTAAATTGATTCTTAATTTACATTTACGACCAATTCGCAAGTCAAGGGCGTAGAGAGAACTGGCAAGGAACTCTCCTCAAACTCTAAGTTTTGAGTGATTTTTTTTGTAAGACAGAGCAAATAAATTCCAAGTATTAGGATCATTTAAATAATTTTCATTCATTCAAAATTTATAAAAAGTTTTATAGATGTATTTAAGTTTAACGAGAGTTTTGAGTGATAATTATCTAATTTAGCCAGCAGTCCGAGAAAATCTGTTACGAGCAACTTTGGGAACGCTGTCTAGAAACTCCGATTAGCCATCACATCTAGAGACGCAATTAAAAATGGATAGGCCACATACTCCGAAGAGATTCCAGTTTTATACTAAAGTGGCTTTCTTCGAGGAAAGCGGAAGCATGGCCGTCCCAAGCAATTCTGGTAACGTACGATTGCAGACGAGGGCAAGATTTGGAGCAAGGTGAAATACGGGGTTCAAGACCGAACGAGATGGAGACTCACTGTGGACGCCCTTTGCTCAAATTAAGCCAAGTTAAGTGAATCGAGAACCTGTGGACCATATGCCAATTAATCATATTATTTACGTACCTTATACCATCGCACTAAGTCCACTTTACTATTAGGCAATTTACATTCGATATCACTTATTTTGTCTTTATTTATACACAGTTCGTTCGTCACGACGTCAAGCTCTGGTGATGCTAGAAATAATTTAAAAAATGCACTATTATGTATAATTTTTGCTAGTAATATAAACAATGAACCATTGAATAGCTTGAATAATTTATATCACCCAGTGGCGCTATACTATGTTTTTATATATTAAAAACGGTAGGTTTACTAACCTACATACCGGTTTAATTTTTATAAACTGTTCCAATACATAATAAAGAGTTGTAGACATAACAGTAAGAGTGGCGCTAAATACACAATACAACAATATAGTTCTTACTGTTTCGTTGATTTTTTTTATAAATAATAAAACATGTATTCTGATACAATTCTCTGATGTTTAGGGATGATTGATTGTATTTAATTAATTTATATCTCAATTTAATAAAGTTTATATCTCAAGTTATCAAAGTTTATATCTTAATTTAATATACTTTATTTCTCAAACGCTGCGTTGTCAATTGACACCCCCTTAAAATGTTAAAAATTTGCTCGTGTCTGCCTTTAAGGTTGATGCTCAGGACCTTGTCAAAATGAAAAAAATAAAAAAGGCAGACATCTAAGTCTCATGACTTTTCAAGTTATGATTTTTTAAGGATTTTTTATTTATTTAAAAAATATATATGAAATCCTCGCTTGCAGTCTTCGTTTAAAAACCCTGCGACCGTAGAAAAATAGCCTGGCACCATCGTAGTACTGCGTTTTCTATTTAGAGCGTTTTAAAAGCCTTATATCCCAAAAGAAATAAAACAAAACTTACATAAAACGTCAACTTCAAATGTTTCATTTGCGCTTCCATAATTGTTTGTCGCTATGCAGATCAGACTACCCGCAAAAGTAATGTCTATGTCTCTCATAATTAATGTTCCATTTTCAACGATAAAATTTGTACCTGTAAATACAAAAAATATGTAATTTTTCGATCTTTCAAAAGCTTTTAACATGAACCTTTCAGGTAAGTCTGTTAGGCGAGACGATGAAGCTAGCTTAGAAACTTAAGTCAGTATGTTGTTTTAAGAATTCCTTGTAAAAAATTTCAGTATTTCTTTCCTATTGTAAATGAGCATAGTATGCAGGAATATAAAATACTAACAATAAATACTTTTTATTGTTTGTGTTTATGTTATATATCAAACTTTATTCAATTGTTTCAGGTTGTGACAAAATTCATTTATCGCTAGTCTCCACACGAGAGGGCCTAGTACCCCACTGTGTTTTGGGTAACTAGAAAACAATTATTCCATAGTTAATATATTCAAAACAGTTTAGAATAATGTTGTTGTAATGTTACAACTAATCAAATACCACATACCAAAGACATGAACTATGGGTGAATGTGTGAGTATGTGAAGGGTATGTATGTATAAAGTTCTATGGAGTTTTAGGCTGTATTTTGTTTAATTTGATTCAATTACAATAAATGTAATTTATTTAATTTAATATTTCCTAGAGGAAGTGGTATTCCATCTTTCATCCATAAAATGTCTGGTTTCGGATGTCCGGTGGCGTTACATGGTATTTTCAAAGATAAATCTCCAACAACAGCCGTAAAGAGTCTTGAAATCAAATTATTTACAATCGATGGAGGTGCTGTCATATAATAAAAATATATTTATGTAATTATTACTGTAAACTATACTTCTTTTTAAATGTGCTATTGTTTTTCCTGCCCCAACAAAAAAGAATAACATGTCTTAGTGTTTATGGGGGAAGGAAGCTGTACTGTTCTTCCAAGCTTTTTTACTTACAACGGGGGCATACGGGCAGGAGGCTTACCTGATGCTAAGTGGTACCGTCGCCGTTATGTACTCTGAATGCCGTAGGGCTCGCGAACGCGTTGCCAGCCTTGAATTGTTACACTCTTTTCTAAGAACCCTAAATTGAATTGGATCGGAAATACATCAGTCATCATCTCTTCACACCACCGAGTTGCGGTAAATTGATAATCGTCTGGATCAAATGAGGGTAGATAAATCTCACTTGATTTTATCGATCTTTTTTTTATCACCCACACTCGAAGGCTTCTCTTTGGTATTTTGGAAGCCCTCCATCATATTTTGAAGAAATTTTGACCATTATTCAGGCGTAAACGTGTTGGGTCCGTCGTCTTTTGTCGTCGATGGGTCCGCCGCTCCATTTCTTTCTTAGCCAGGTGTGAAATATTCACTATTTCCAGTAGCATTACGGTAGGCACTCAGGATGATTGTTGTATCGATCCCACTTCTGATGTCGCAGATTCAACGCGATTAATAAATGCAAAATTGGTGTTACTACCGTCAATATGAATCCGTTAATAATTAAACACAGTCAGGGCGCACGTCCGGCGCAGGCGCCGATCAGAGAGCTACTGCAGTCTGAACTCAACGATCGATTACTCTACTCGATCGACTACGCACTACTGACAAATTGACTTTAACGCATTGACAACTTACAACCTGAAGATTGCGTGGTGTTACCATTCTAATAAAACGAATGGCAATGTGTTCGTTTACTACGTAATCTCTGACATATATAATATAATATAGATAGATATGAAAAATGTTCAACTATGGCTTTTCTATGTATCGTTAAAGAAATTTAATAAATTCAATTGAAATGGTCAAATAATAATTTTTACACGATTAAAATGTGAAACATTAAAATATAAAGTGTTAAAGGAGACTCTATAATTTTAAGTTTTATTCTTTACCACCTTAAATAACCATCGATTTTTTATTATTTTATTTATCAATTCTCCTCATGCCTTAATCTTAATTTGTCCTAATGTAAAGTTTATCAAGACAACACATACTCAATTAGATAAATTTGCGTAATAAAAATGTATTTTTTTTCACACAAGGAAAGTATTTTCTATCTATCTATCTAACTATCTGAATCTATCATTATTATAGAGGAAGTTAGAACACGCTATAAGATGAGATCGGTCCATATTTTGGCTAAAAGACCACGTAAGTTATAAGGTAAGGGCCTCAAAACTATACCTAACAGGAATTATAAAAAATACTTACTAAAGACGTTGACATGAACCACTCTACTTGCGTCGCCAAGGCTATTAGATGCTTGACATTGGTACGTACCCGTGTCGATTTTAGTTGCAATGAAACTAGAACAATAAATTTGTACAAAATATTATATATATTCACACCTAAAAGTAATAAAAATATATTTACATCTTTACTTCAGCAGTTGTATAAATTTATGTGAATTGTAATTAATTTCTTTAAAAGTCATGTCTATTCGTTGAAAGTACAAGTTTTAGATTCAGTTTAAAGATACTTTATTTCTCAAAGAATTACATTCGGTGAGTGAAAAAATTTTGAGTATGTTACTTATGTACATCGTGTTATGAAAGTATTTCTAAATAAGCTATATTACATAAAAAATATTACTTGCTAAAAATGTGTACAACATTTTTAACGCATTGTGTGACTAATGAATACATGTTGTTCCTTCAAAAGCTTTTTTTTTAATTTGCAAAAAGGTCTTATTTCTTTAAACTTGATGGAAATGTAATAAATATTTGTGCGCCTTGATACATTATATTAAGTTTTCCGTAAACAGTCCTTGGTTGTATTAAACATAATTGATAAATATTGCTCAATGAATATTTTGGATCTGATTTTTCTGTAAACGTTAGATTTATATGTTTATTTTGTAAGTTTTCCGTAAACAGTCCTTGGTTGTATTAAACATAATTGATAAATATTGCTCAATGAATATTTTGGATCTGATTTTTCTGTAAACGTTAGATTTATATGAATTAATTTGTTAATAATGTAAATGAAAATTAAGGTATTGTAAACGTATGTCTGGTTTATACTCTTAAATTTGGAATATATGTATAGTTCTTCAGTTGGAGTCAAATAATGGTATTAGAATAGTGTCTGGGGCGCTCCGTCGTTCCACAACTGAGCGTTGTTTAAGGCATATGCCGCGCACCACCGCTGTGTGGAATCAGCTAGGTATTTACCAACCAATATGACTTAGGGTCCTTCGTAGAGCGTACTACTTCATAAATTGCCAGCAACGCACTCACGTGTCCTCAGGTATCCAGATTGTACACGAGCGGCGGTATCACTTAAAACCATATTAGCTTTCTGCTTGTTTGCCCACTCTTCTAAAAAGAAATCGATAAATAATGCAATATAAGTTCATCTTAACGTAAGATTTCTGTTAATGTTGTACCGCCCACCGCTAGTGATTTCGCGCCCTTCGTATAACCATCGCACACGTGGTAAAGGTAAGCCACTGACATCGCAGTCTATAGTAACAGGCTCTCCGACTATGACGGAAACTTTTTCTGAAGCCGTGCTCATGTATGGAGGATCTAAAAGGTAGTCAAAACTTTATAAAACAACATAAGTCAGTGACGCTACAACCTTTTGAGGTCTGGGCCTCAGATTTTTGTATCTGTTTCATGCTCATTTGTCAATCTAATAGCCAACTACGTGATCAGCCTCACGTGCCTGACACATGCCGTTGACTCTTTGACACTAAGGACAGCCGGCTTTTCTTTTTACGTTTTCCTTCACCGTTCGAGCGAATGTTAAATGCGCACAAAGAAAGAAAGTCTATTGAGACACAGCAGGGGGTTACTGCTCTAAATAAAAATTTATGTTTATTTGATTTTTGAAGTAAATGATTGATTGTTAAGTAATATTAGGTATTTAGAAATATACAAATAGAATGTTAGTTTATCATATCAGTAACTATGTTATGAACGTCAATAAAAAAAGAAGATTTAAATGAACATATATATGCAATTAGCAAAACGTATATCGGTCTCAAAGTTCTGTCATAAATGGAAATAAAGTCATTGTTTTTTGTTTTAAACAATAGTCAAACATTCAAAAATAGAATACAATTTTTTTATATAAAATCATTTCGAAATTTAAATAAAATAATGTTCCAGTGACTGAACTTTGGGACCAACTAGGTACGAAGACATCCTTTACTTAAATGTAATATTTTAAAATCGTAATTAAAACTTACATCGGACATATACTTGTATGTAAGCTGAGTCGAAGCCTTTCGGATTGTTAGCCTTACATTTGTATATACCAGTATCGTCTTTACCCAATTTGTCTATATGTAACGCTTCTGCGGTAATATTCAATTACGTAAATTTGTTCCATGATGGATGTTTGTAGAACCATTTGATTGAAGGCTTTGGATTTCCTTTTATAACACTGTAACAGATAAAAAGGTTTTATCTATTCTCTTTTATATTTAAATTAAGAACGAAAAACCTTTCTACTGTATACACGTACTTTGATGTACATAGAATAACTAAAATAAAGCAAAAGTTTGAATCACTAAAAGGTTTCCGTTATCTAGGTTATTTATCTATACAGCAAATAAACAATATATATATATATATATATAAATATTCTGTGCATATGTTCGTAATTACGTATTATATTTATAACCGATTTTGATGAAATATTTGTGTATTCAAATAGAATCGAGAATGATTTACATTATTAGATTTTTTTGTATATGTAGGCTTATGTATATTTAAGATTTTCTATTTATTTACTTTCAGTATATTACGGCATTTCGTTGTTTTAATGTTAAATTCATCATATAATTACGATCAACTTATGTAAATGGTTACTATGGTGGTTATTGCTGCAAAGAATGATATAAAATAGTACATAAAGACACCTATCGATAATTATGTAAATGTCATAATCATTTTGTTATTTTTTTCTATAAATAGTAAGTCGAGACTCTGAAACAACCTGCAAAATATGTCCAGACTTTGGCCCCTATCTTTGAAATACTCATTGACAGATGTATCGATCTTCGGAGCTTCTGACAAAGTTTTGATATCAATCGATTTCTCGTCAATTCCAATCGAATTAGTCGCTTTACAATTAAATATATTGTCTCGGTCGTTCGTTGTTTCAAATATACTGACGTATGATGATACGTCAATTGATATTTTCTGTAACAATAAGTACATACATTTTATCGCCGAGGCTCGATGACTCGCCATGGAGTTGGCACTAAAATAGTTTTTTTTTTAAATATACGAATGAGTAAAGTCTAAATACATGTATTTAATTCAGTTTTTAAAGTATATTCTCGTTTAACAATAATCTAAAACAACAATAATCTAAAATAAAGAAATCTAAGTTCATTTCAGTTCAATTTAAGTGGTAACGCTATACATTCTCCTTGGAGAGAAAAAATAAATAATAGCAGACATTACATATGATAATAATACAAAAATAATGAATTCTCTTCTGTTATTAAAAACCTACATGTTTATTTTGGTAATATCTTCTTAAGAATGGATTAAAAATTCGCGCGGTAATAAAATATAAACTTGAAACATTTTTTGAAAGTCAAAGGATGGTAAAGATCGAATACCTTAATCCACTATTACGAGGACTGTGACGCAGGACAAATAACAAGACTTGAGGTTTATCCTCATCCTCATCAATTGATGGAACACACTCTATATTAATGGCAGTTTATCTTAAAAAAAAACAGATATACACAGTCTATAAACATCTGCTGTCTACGTTGAAAAATAAAATAACATTTAATATTAGATACATTATCGCTTCCTCACGATATTTTCCTTTTGCGCGCAAAGTAGGGAAAATCTATTGCTTTCTGACACCACCCAAATCCTACCTATCACTGCCATGATGACTGCCGACTAGCGCCAAACGGCTTATAAATACGCCAGCAGCATCAAACAAAAGAATATCGGGTTCAGGACAACCTTTAACATTACAGGTTATTTGAACTTTTGAGGTTTTCTCATTGTTTGTGATTTTCAATTCCTCTATTATTGGCTTAACTTCTTTTTCACTGTCAGTTTCTAAAATCCTTTGAGAAAAACTGTTTTAAAGCCTGACCAAACAAAGATATTACAAACTTTCCAAGTAATTTATTTCTTTTTAAGTTTCTAATTTTGCGGATATTGTGAGTTGTGACTATAATGCTAATGTGGTGTTGCTACTTATGATTTGTTATGTTTCATTTAGCAGGTTTTTTATTTTTTATTTTAACACTAAAACTATTAGATGTGGTCGTATTCAGCCCGTATCACCTCGACGTCCGTCGTTCCACAACATGTTCCAGTTGTTGACAACAACCAATTGGACTTAGGGTACTTTAAGAAAAGGCATTGAGAGTGTCCATAGGCAGCGGTATCACTGAAGATCAGATAAGCTTTCTGCGCGTTTGTTTGTCCCATATTCTATAAAAAAAGATATATTTATAGAATTAATCACTCCCATCTAAATTATCCCTATAAATTACTCAATGTGTAAACGAACTCAATTTAAAACTATTAAAATATGTAATCAATGCTAACAAATACTTTAACTTATGTACACGAACCAGTTTTTTTATTCCAAGGCTCAACAGCTGTTGTGGCATCTCTTCTGATGTTTTCTTTTGTTTTTGTATCGATTCCATTAACCTTTAAAATCAACGATAGTTATTATTAAACTGATAATTTTACGCGCGCTTTTCTGATGCACGAGAAGGTCACTCTCGCTTTCGTCACAGTCGCGCTTTCGTGTTGCAATGTTGAACTAATCCACTAATTATTTTTTTACTCTATTGTGATTACACTTCCTTGAAAATAAATAGTAAATATTATAATCCTGGACAATTTATTTTTAATACGGCTACTTGTGGCAAATAACCTTGGCGCAGTAACTAATCACGAGCGCTAGTAGAACTATTTGAAAAGCTCTGTTTAAATAATGGATTTGTTTAATAAATTATTTTATATATAACAGGTATTAAAAATAATAAAATTTAATGCTTAAGAATATTTAATACAAATCAAACTCGGTTAGTACTTGATATGTTATATAACATATATTACTTATTAATAAATAAATCTGGTTAAAGTATATTTTTATATATAAAATATACTTACAGAGATTCTAAATATGTCACTTGGTGAAATAAATTCGTCTGTCACATAAAAGTTGTCTCCCTTTTTAATTATGCGTAGCGGTTTTTTTTTCTAATAAATTTCCGTTTAAGTCCAATATTTCGGCAAATTGTAATTCCACATAATTTCCTTTATTAGATATCTCTATAGTGAGATGTGTTTTTTCACCTAAAAAGATTAAGTGGAATGGGGCACATTGTAAGAAGAATAGACAAGTGGAGAAAAAAAGTATTCAACTAGTGCCACAAAGGAAGTTAGTTTAGAAGATGGATAGACCAGATTGATGTCTATCCAACTGCAGTTGGTACATGGCAGAGACTGGCACAGTGCAGACAGCAACGGTGGGATGTGTAGGAGGTCTTTGCCAACAAAGCACACAGATATCCAGAAAGTATGAAATAAATATAAATGTCAATATGTATGTATCCGAAATAAAAGGTAACTGTATGAGGTAGTGAAATAATTTAACTAACCTGCTACGGACCTAGAAACAGCCTTCTTGCAATCTTCAACAGTTGTCGGTGGTATTACTAAAAAACCATATTGAAATGATACGTGAGTAGTGGCCTTAATATCCAGATTTGATTCGCCGGTGCTTTCTATAACAGCTGTGAAATCACCAGCAACTGCTAGGCTTAGTTTAATTATCTAAAATTTTATTATAAATTAATTTTTTGTGCCTACCGTCATTCTTCTTATAGGTTAACATTATCTGAAATACTTGGTGTAGGCAAGGCGGTGTTTGCTTAGTAGCTTTACTTTTTCTTCAAACGCCTACCCTCAATTCTTGCTAGTCGAAGAAAATTTACACTTGCACTGCGCACTTGAGTTCACATTAGTAACTTATAGTTCAACGTTCAACCGACCTTTAAAAATGTTCGAGATCTGCTCCTCTCCTTTCGGAACATAGTGACTACAAGAAGATGCAATTCACTATGTTCCGTGATATATTAACTCCGTGCACCATTTGAGGGAGTTCCCTTAACTTAACTCGTTATTAATTAGTTAGGTGGGGTAAGGTGCTGTCAGTGACAGATTTCCTCTGAATACCGTATTCGTGATTTTATTGTTTGAACAATAAAATTATATTGAATTATGACACAACAATGTTCAGGAGCTTGAAGACAAACTTATTTGAATAGCTATTTTTAATTCATCAGGTAAATCAGGGCTTATCTCTTTCGTAATTTCCGCAGATAGCGTAACTAACCTTCAAATTTAAATTAAAAATAATATCTATGATTCATTCATAATATGTTCTATACCGATATATTATATAAAACCAGTTTTTTTTTATAGAACAGGTTCATGGACTAGGCTCGCTATGTGGTCAGTCTTTTAAAAACGAAAGCGTTCTTTTCTTGAAGGACCCTAAGTCCAAATTCCTTTTAATTTAATTTTGTCGATCGCTGTAGTACTAACATTTAACTGGTATTTAATAAAAGTTTGTAATAAATATAGTAAATTATACGCCGACTATCTTGGTACAAGTGTCTCTTAATAGGTCTGTGTCATGCAGCATTGTAATTATTGTGTCTTAGTTGTAAAAGTAAAATCGATTTTTTTTCTGATATATGTATCATGTATCATGAAATCTTAGTATTTCATATTCATCCTATACAATAATGTTGTAATGTATTAAGTGAAATAGTTAAAATAAATCGAAATATACATAACATTCATCTTATTAGATTGAAGAGCAAA
This sequence comes from Pieris brassicae, assembly GCF_905147105.1. Taxonomy (NCBI): domain Eukaryota; kingdom Metazoa; phylum Arthropoda; class Insecta; order Lepidoptera; family Pieridae; genus Pieris; species Pieris brassicae. The sequence continues at coordinate 14,220,137 of NC_059665.1, forward strand.
AGCGTTTACGATTGTTTCACTATTTAAACGGTGAATGAGAACATCAAGAGAAAACGGGCTTGCCCTAGACCCCAAAAGTCGAGGGCATGTGTCAGGGTGATCACATACTTGCCTATTCAATTAACAAATGATCATGAAACAGATAAATCTGAGGCCCAGATCTTAAAAAAAGGTAGTAGCGCCACCGATTTCAATTACAGAAACTTATAACGCCAATTTATTTATTTACGGTTTAACTTACATAAGTTTCCTCTGACTCCATAATAAGTTCTATTTTTACTTTATTACCTTTGGAATCTTTCACAACAATATGTGGATTGTTACCCACAAGAGACAGTGTAAGAGACTGCACTTTGGTATCAACTGAAAACTAAACATATTATTTTAATAACAAAATATCGTGATTTGTTCGAACTTAGAGGTTAACCTAGAGGTGTTCATAATTACTACCTTGTAAGGGATGTAAATATATATGTCGGAGAAGGAATATTTTAAAATTCCCGCCACTCTGAATGCGGTGTGGTAAGGTAAGGTAGGCTGTCAACGTTGACAATTGACGATGCCTAATCTGTGATCTACCAAATGTCAGTGGCGTGACTGTTTCTTGGCAGTAAGTGAATTCTTTAGTCACTTGAGTTTGAACGTCACCTGCGCCGGACGTGCGCACTGACTGTGTTATAATGTCGGACGACGGTTGTAACACCAATTTTGCAATTATTAATCGCGTTGAATCTGCGACATATATTTTCTTTAATAAGTTTTAATTGTAGCATGATGATGATGATATAAGTCATGTACTAAAGATTGATCAGTTGTTTCGGATTTATTACGCTTGGACTATGTCCATTTTATTTATTAATAATACATGTAGGAATTCGTCTAATCTATAACCCCTTAATGAAAACTAATAAATCCTACTTTAACCTATAAATTAAATGACTTATTAAATTTTTGTATGGGGTTAATGGTTCTAAGCCTACGAGACGCCCAAATTTTATTGTGTACTGGCCTTTGAGGAAGGAGTATACTCTTTCTCTTTGCCTCTGCAGTTGAGCATTGTCTCCCCCAGACGCATTATTATTAACATTTAAAATATAGTCGTTTTTACTTACAGGAATTTGTTTTGTTATGTTTTCATCAACATGAGCTGGAAAGTTCCAATTGTAAAGTTTTACACTCTTATCTTTAATTGTATCAATTATATAATTCATTATCTGAAATCAAATTCATTTTTAATTGATATTAACTTAAAGTACATAAATTAGACCGTTGCACAACAAATTGTTTTGTTTTGACAAAGCTGTAAGTTTAATTTTCTGTAAATTCCAATAGCGATACCGATAGCATTCCTGATGTCAATAGCGAGTTATTGAACCATTCGATCCCAAGGTTGCAATAGCATCGCTACGGATGTAGAGGCATTCAAAAACATTGGGTTTGGTATCCTAGGAGGAACCATAAAGCTGGTTCGAAGTATTTTTTTAAAGATTTTTTATTTTAAGCTTCGCTATATATCTTACGTAGAGAGGAGATGCTCCTAAAAGCTAACTCATTACACTCACTCATTCACTCAAATGCACTCACACACTCAGTCATGCACTCACGCGAGTTACGAGTCACGTAATGTTTCTTGGTCAAACAAATTTAGAAGATGTTGTAAACAATATTTTAATAAACAAATTTTCAGTTTTATTTTTCTATTGCTGAATTTTAAAAAAAATCATATACTTAGTCTGGCCATAAATACTGCAATAATTGAATATTAACAAAATATTACATCTTAATTTAGAATCTGTCATTTTTATATCATTGTTCATGATATAAAAATCATTGCATAACACAAAGTAAGTATGGAGCCAAATGCAATTTTTAAAACTCTCCATACGCGTGGTATAGTAAAATGTTTGTGTACCGGGCTATTAATAGATACAACGAAAGTTAGTGCTCGTACGAAAATGGTGGTAAAAGCAGTAAGGGAAATTATTCTAAGAATTCCTGTCGGAAATCAAAAAAATGTATCTCGGGAAAGGAAGATAACACCTAAAACCATGTCGCGTATTTTAAAACATGACTATGACTTAAGACTTCTATATAGATATATATATAAGACGTACTAGTAATTTTTTAATTGATGTTTTTAAAAATAATAGGGTGTAAAACCGAAACAACTACTGAAGCGGTACGCAAGGGGAGGGCAAAATTTAGTTTAAATTTAGTTATGAGATCTTTTTTACAATTGAGCAACATTTTAACAAACCATATGACCGTATTTATGCTCAAAGCTCTAAGGACGCTTTTCAATTAGTCGACAAAGTGCAACGTGGATACTATCCAACTTCAGTAGTGGTGTTAGGTGTTAGTGAAGGAGTGACTGAGACATACTTTTATGAAAAAGGTATCGAAACATCGGCGCAAGTGTATCAAGATACCATTCTTGAGAAGGTACTGAAGCCCCTTAACAACACCATGTTCATTAACCAACAATGGTCCCAGCAAGACTCGGCGCCGGGCCATAAAGATCGGTCTACGCAGTCTTGGTTGAAAACAAACGTTTCGCACTTCATCAGAGCTGTAGACTGGTACGGCTCGCTCTGAACGCCATGATATTTTGGAGTCGCCACTATCCATACGTTTAGCAGTGAAGAATTTTCCCATGGAAAGAGTGTGTGCTTTTATTGATATCTGGCCTCAACGTTAAAAGGACTATTGCAGCTAATATATTCGATCGAGATACCACTTCGAGTATGCTTTTTATATTTTAAATTATTTTATATTTATGTATTAAACTTATACATTGTAATTGTAGTTATAAATGTTATTTGCAAAAGAAACATTTTGTTTTACTTTCTTTCAGTATTTATGGCTAGACAAGGAACATTTATGTTTATATTTATATATATATTTCCTTGAGTTACTTCACAGTCCGACTTTAGGACCACATACAGATATGATATAATACTGAGTCAAAAAGTTATGAGTAAGGTATACAAACCTTATGTATTTGGTCCTTTTCGATATTAAACACCTGACCCCCTGTTACCTTAGCAAGTTTCTTGTATACATTGTAGTTAGGACTATTCCTATCATCACAATTTCCCGTCAGTAAGAATGTTACCTTTTGATTAAAAAAGAACATTAATAGTAAGAAATATTCTAATAGGTAATTAGGCAGAAATAGAAAATTATGCCTAAAATTATATATTTACTAGCTGCCCCACGAACTTCGTTTCTCCTTAATGTGGTTTTATTTAGCCTTAATACCGTGACACGAAAGAATAATTTCACTGTATTATCGTCACTATAATTTAAATTAATATATATTAATAAATAAAATAAATAATTGAATTTCACGGTATTTCATTTACTACAAAATAAATTAAATTTATAGTTTAGCCTCAATAACACGTGGTAATCATGATATTGAATTGTAGTTTATATGACACGTTTGTCGGTTTACTATAGCAGTGCCATATATTGATTACTTACTCAATCCAGTCGAAAAGTATCGACATCTGTTAGAATCTTTTGGAGTTAACAGATAATTGTTACTGTAAATTAATTATAGAAAAATAATTTGCAATTAAATAAAATTGCGACTATAATTAAAGATCTAAGCTATCCTATCTCTGAAGTTGGACCAGACTGCTCACGGTGTGCCAATTTAATTTTAAATCGCTTAAGTAGTTTAGGAGTCTATCGCGGACAAACATCATAACAGGAGATTTATATATATTAAGATCAAAATGCTGTTTTATGAAGTCGAATTTTCTCTCTCTCTTTCTCTCTAACTATAGCAAGCAAAATGGTAAGTTAAGCTTATGGCTATTACAGTCATCCTTCTGATTGTATATGAGGACAAATGATTTGATAAAACAAAATATCATAAAGCGTCTTGACTGAGGACAATGCTTTGAATGTGTATTAACAGCATGTATTACTTAAAATATTCTTAGACTATTTTATGGTTAATCCACGAACCTGTATGAATTTGTTTAGTGCCTTTCTTTGAACCTCGTCATACAAAAGTATGTCTTTCGCGGTAGCATCAGTGAAAACATAAAACAGTGAGTATGGCCTGCTCTCTTCAATCCCTAAGTTTATTCCTGTCATCGACATCTCAGGGCAATCACCGCCCCCATGAATAGAAATATCATTTAGTTTTGCACTGAATACTTGTTCCTTTTTTGTTTTTGTGCGTAGTTCAACATCTATAGAGTAATAAAAGAAATAAGTAATAAATGCGGACGAAAGCACTGTCGGGATATTCTTTACTCTGGCCGTGTAGGAATTTTTGGGCCAGTTGCCGTTCAGTACTATGACAAACTTGTGTAAGAACTTGAAACTCTAATACGTCTAGGATTGGGGTCGACTTAATCTAGGTCAATTTAAGATACAAAAACACAAGTTTGTACTTTCGACTTCTCTCTTTGAAAATGCTCCTTAAACCCTAAGCCGGCATCTTAATACTAGGAGATATATAACATGATTTTTGGTTTCGCGGTAATTAGAAAGGAAAGGCTAATTAGCCGCCGAGCAATGAGCTTGGTGTGCTCAGTAACGCGAGACGTTACCTAATTTTGGGCCACCGCTTGCAACTTTATAAGCAATAAATACTGTTCTCAAGTCTGGGAGGAAGCTCGTCAGTATCGAACCTTGCACTTGACCATACTCAACGAAGAGCGATTCAAATCTTCGACGACCAGTCACTGATCCCTTGACGCTGCTGAGCGACTGCGCATCTTCTACCGCATTTATCTCGGAAAGTGTTCAGAGAATTTGAGTTTCAACATCAGTAGTCGAAGCAGAATACGAAATTCTAACCGTATCACTTCATCGACCGACGTTCCACAACTGAGCGTTTTTGCGGCGCACCAATACTATGTGAAACCAGCTGCCCACTGAAGTATTTCCACACCAATTTGACTTAGGGTCCTTCAAGAAAAGAGCGTACCAATTCTTAAAAGGCAATGCACTTGCGAGTCTTCTGGCAGTGTAAGTGTTCATGGGCGGCAGTATCACTTAACATCAGATGAGCTGTACACGGGCAAGAGGCCGTCTGCTTGTTGCATGAAATAATGAGTATTTATTAATTTTGTTTGTTTTAATCACAAAGACTAACCTGGATCTTTGAAAGTGACCAAAATAAAGTCCTCAATTTCTGATGCCTTCGAATTCAGCACTGCATCAAAAACCTCAATAGTTTTAGATTTTACTTGATCTATGTCATCATGCATGGACCTAGTATTATCAATCACAAATGTTAAGCTCCTTTTCAAATCTTCACTCAACACATTGTGGAATAGAAAAACTAACGTAAAATTTGCAACGTAATTTTTAAATATCATTTTGATGATTTCGGCTATAAAGTGTCGATGAGACTGACTATCATGTTCCGGTTGCGAAAGACTTAAAAAAATATGATATTGAAATATTTCCCGCACTTATTATCATATGTATATATATTATATTATATATAGCTTTATCAATGGATGAAATTCTTTGTTGGGCGTATTCTCTGAGGAATTTCCTAATTCGAATATTTATCGGATTGTGATGTGGCGGTACTCAAATAGAACCATCGAACTTTTATAGTAATGGATCCGCTCGATTCTGCAGCTATCAAATTCAAAATTATTTATTATTTAAGCTAATACAATGTACACGTATGAACGTCAATGAAGAAGCACATATTTAATGCTAAATGCTTCAAATTAAACTTTATTTACTACCAGTTCTCAAGTCAAGGCACAGAACGGACGAGAAGAACTTGCAATGAATCACCGCCATTCTTTTTAATCGCCAAGTTTTTTGTTTTACAAAATGTTTGTAAGGAGCTGCAACCAACACCATATTCCACATGATATCTTAAGTAATTAATAGTTAATTACTTAATATATAAAACATAAAAGAAACAAAGATTTGACCTCTGTAGTAGGCATGGTAAAATAGAAGCACGCACTTACATTCTCGTGGGTTCATATCTTTTAATTAGCCGTAATATTATTTTTATTATAATACATTTTCTAATATAGTTGCAATTTATATCGTTCAATTGATATACTTTAATAATGTCAATAAGTAGAAAAAAATGGTTGCCAACTCACAGTTAGCCGCAACGTTGGGTTTACCTAAACATGTATGAGGTGACCACGCACGCTGAAAAGCACGCGGACCGTCGGTAAAAATTTAAAATTTAGAATTATGTAAATAACTATAAGTTTTAATAATTAATTTAATAATACATAGCTTTAATCCGTTCAAAAAGTGTTTTTCTTAATGAATATATTTGTATTTTTTTACTATTGTAAAGTGATTTTAGTTAACTGTTTTTTTTTTAATTGAAATGAAAACAGATCAATGAAAGTGTTTTTAATTAGAAAACAGCGTCTTGTGTAGATACTATTACCATATTTTCTTTCTTTTCGCACAAAAGCGTAACGGCAACGTCGTATGTAAAAATTAGTATCAATGGGAGCTATCTATTGTACTTTTACTATATACAAGATGTTGTTTGTTGTAATAACTTATAAAAAATATTGTAACCGGACTAAGGTATCCTTATATTATTCAAGTTACATTTATATATATTTTAATAGTTAATTAGAAGCGTAAACAAAATATAAGCAAGGGAGTGTGTAGCAAAAGCTGTTGATGCCCAGATTTAAACAAAGTGTTTCATTTAACATACAACTTTACATATACAAAATCCATACAACAACCGCCACGGAACATAGCTCCAACTTGTCAGATTTAATTCAAATTGCAATTCGTTTTAAGATCGTTGAACCCCAAAAGATTATCTAGGAAGGATGCTCTTATTCCACGGTGCCTCCTGGTGATAAAGAAACAATCTATGTTTTAAATTTATTTTATTATTTTTAAATACTTAAAATGTCATGTGGAACATGGTGTAATGGTTGCAGCTCCTTACAAACGTAGTGTAAAACAAAAAACTTGGCGATTAAAAAAATTGGCAGCGAGTTTATTGCCAGTTCTTTACTTCCGTTCTACGCCCTTGATTTGAAAACTGTCAGTAAATGTAAAATTAGAAGAATTTTATAAATATTTATTTTTTGACGTTCATAAGTGTACATTGTATAACCTTAATGAATAAATGATTTTGAATTTAAATTTTTAATAAAATCATCAGCCTTATTATTTTGAATCCGACTACCTAGTCATGTGTCATGTGTCAAAAAAAGGCAATCATTATCATAGCAACACGTTTCATAATAGAAATGTTCATAGAGTTTTACCTTACCATTCCAGATGTACCCTCGACCGAAGGCGTACATAACCATAAGCGTAGAGTAACAGGTAAAGCACGGCCGCTGCTGCCGGTTTTAGAGCGCCAACAACTACTTGTCGCTGGATTAGACGATGAACTGCTGCAGGTATTGGGAGAAGATCCATCAAAGTCTAATACTCCAGGTAAAGACATACAGTCTGATCTTGCAGTACGCCTACAATACATAACTACATCTGGGTTGTGTAAAGAAACAAGAAAGGAACTTTTATCAAAGTACCTACTGCCCTAATCAATGCACTTGATTTGAACTCAGAGGGAAAGACCGCAATCTCAGACACGATTTATATAGGAGACCAAGGTTTGAAATGAAACCAATGGCCCGAAGCCCGTTCGCTGAGAACAGCGTAGCAGATGTCAATGCTGAGTCACAAAGCGTTCACCCAGACATAGAATGAAAATTGTCATACTATGCCTTTTAAAAGACGTACATCACATGTCAACATTTTGCCAGTAAATTAAATTGCAAATGTAGTGTAGTGACGAGTGATAGCGATTGACGCATTCAGGGTTTCCTGGTCAAATTCTTTTTATGGCTTTCCACCGTTAGATGTCATATTAAAAACATTAGGAAAAATTAATAACAACAATGAGTCTGGTATCATCGTTGTTTTTCTATGGACAGGACCCATGATTTTCTAACCTAATAAAACCTTATTATCTCTCATTCCAGCAACCGAGATATACATCAAAGGATTACCCTGGTTACCGGTATATCATCGAAACGTCCCTCCTAAGAAGTGTGCCTTTGTCATCAGTCCCCATCATGATGGCTTCGCTGTCAGATAATTCTATAAAACAATTCGACACTTGTTTTAAAAAATGGTTTATCTTCCATGCTGCTCCTCCGAGCTGCTCAGCTGACTCTTTAATTATAAGCCAATGTGTAGGCACTGTTGACAGAATTAAACGGTTCTTTGAGAGCATATTTAGGTTACGACCTCCTATAACCAAATACAACTCAACTTGGAATACCACCAAAGTCCTCAAAGCTGTTATCCAAATAAATCGTTAAATCTAGAAATAATAAAAAGTTAGTCACACTACTTGCCTCAACTTCTGCACACAGAGTACAGACCGTCTAAAATTAACATTAAAAATATGTAATTTTTAGATAATTTAGTAAACATTAAGATTCCATTCTTAATCAAAACATCCCGGGCTGGTGCAATCCAACCGAAACTGATAATACCTTGTTTTTATGACCGTGCCGAATTGTGCCCTGTGTGCACATTGCGTTGATACATAAACAAGACACAATGTTTACATTTCAATGCTGATTATTTATTTATAGGGTTAAGAAAACCTCGTAACTCAGGAACCTCCCAGACCTTGAGCAGTTGGATTAAATCCACCTTGGATAGCTGTGGAATCAATATAAGAATTTTTACAGCCCACAGTACCAGGCACGCTGCCACCTCTATGGCATATAAATTAGGTGTTAATGTAGATCTCATTCGAAAGACAGCTAGGTAGAGCGGAAGCTCAAATACATTTCATAAATTTTACAATAGTGTAAAAAAACAGCAAAATAACTCTGCTTTGTGATTTTTAACAAGTATTATTAATGATTCGAATGAATATGTAACTAGGTCTAGTTACCGTCTTATAATTAATTACTGGTAAGACAGAAAACAAATCTGATAGCTGAAAGCATCTAGCTAATAATGTACTTATATTTAAGTTTGTGTTTTTTACCATTTCATTTTGTTGCCTTATTTACAAGAAGACGATATATCCTTCTTTCAATCGAAAGTGTATTTAATTCACAGTGTACTTATACATATAACTATTATGTAAGTTCATATTTCTGCGAAATAGGTTTCTATATGTAACCTATCTAGCTCTCAACATCTACATGTAATCTATGCTAATCTTGAGGACAAAGCTCGAGTATAATATAGTCAGTTCTGACTTCTGACAACATTTCTTCATTCTTCTCAGATTACTTTTGAATTAGAACAAATATGTATACGTATAAACACAGTATTATACAGTAAGTGATTTAAAAATATAGATTAGGAAAGGCTCAATGACAAAGTAAAAAAATAATAAGCTGCCAGATTAAAAAAAAAGACTTTTACACGCCTGCTCAATAATTATTAGCATTGTTTATAAAACAAATCTACTCACACACAGTCAATAAGTAACATAATATTGTTTTCATGATAGCATTTTGGATTCCATTCTATTTTTAGTTAGTTAAAAAGGAATCAATGGTATTCGAGATATTTTAGTGTATTTAGGATAAAACATCTAATAATTTAATTTATAAAGTGTTATATGCTAACGTGAAATACGTACGCGTAAAATATTATAAAATATATAGTGTGTTGCGTGAATTCGATGGCCAGCATGATGATACCAGTAAATCAAACTAATTTGTTTCAACTGAGTTTAATTAATCAAAATCTAATGAACTGTAAAAAAGAAAGAAAGAAAAAAAAGTAAAAACTTTATTATACACAATAAAAAGAATACCTATTTAGTGATCATTATAATTACATTCCAGTCGTGTCAAACATGACGACGCAATGACGTTTTTGTCTTTGAAGGGAATAAATTGGTAATGGTAGATATATGATTTTAACATTTATGAAAAATAAATTTTAACTGACATTATAATGTTTTATATATTTTAAACTAAAACTCGCTTCACGTCTTTAACAAAACTAATACCGTTAAACATTTTATGGAATTCTGGGTAAGAACAGCAATATGTGTAGCCCTTCGTGAAGTCTTTCCAATCAGAGTTTTTCAGCCAACTGATATCGTTACAAATATCTTTGCATAGCACGAATTTCTCAGCATCTTTCCGTGAAGAGATTTCTGGACTATTAACTTGAACTATAACGACGCATGCTTCCTTTTCCGCATCACAGACAATCTGTAATCATTATTATTAACTTTGATAGGTATCTTGTATATTTTAATGTATATGCAGGTCACATATGTAAAATTAATAATATAATTTACAAACGATAGGATTGCAATTTGTAGTTTTAAAGGGACTTAAACTTGTGGACTGTAAGTTATAATGAAATCTTTAAACAGGCGTTATACCACTCCATGGTATATATATACATGGAGTGGTACACTCCATATATACATGATGAAAGTTTAAAAACCTTAATTTATTTTAGAATAAAAAAGATTATTTTTTTGTGAAGAATAATTGTTAGATTTCCAATAGGATTCTTAGACCTTTACGTTTAAAAAGGGTTGTTTCTTAATAGTAAACACTATTCTACACTACTAGCACAATGATATTGAATTTGAAACATAAGGGAATACGAAGAACGCCAAGTTGACATAAACACGTCCAGAGAGCATTAAAACTTCTGAAAAATAAAAATTACTGAACTTAGTAGGATTTTTTAATATATATTAAATATTATTGAAAAAGCGTACTAAATCCGCTACTTATATAAAAGCAAGTTCTTCTTACCTCTTCTAAAAATCTCGTGTAAAATACATAAATATAATTTTATAGATTAACTGTTCCTGTTAAAAGTATTTTTTTATTTGCTCTTATAAATTTTTATTTTTGTATATTTTACCACTTTATACTGTTAAATATGATTGATTTAACATAATAGGATATAATAAATACACGTACCTTCCAGAAATACTTTGGCACTGATATATACCGCCCATATTTATCAGATATAAAAATATTAGTATTTACTCCAAAAGAAGTAGGCATGGATAGATGTTCTGCAACTCCACTCCATAAAATAAGTCCGTGATCCATTGTCTTTTTTAATGCAGCTACACGACGCTCTATTTCGCCCCAATTCTGAGGAAATTAAAATAAATATCCATTCAATGGGAAGTTGTGTTGGCCTAGTGGTTACAGTGGATTTATTAAGTATTATAATATAATTATATTTATTAATAATAATATAATAGCTTCGGAATACTGGGCATTGATATTCAGTATTGCGCTCATTGAAAAGGGAAGGCTAAATTAGACTCTATGAAACTAAACTTAAAACTTTAGTCCGGACTATCGCTTGTAACTCTATAAATCTCAAATTCGGCTCCGCATAGAGTACTGTTCTTACCTCTGGACATGAATTCCCCATTACCCATTAAATTTAACGGCACATTTTTCGGTTACGTGCCATGTTTTTCTCGCCCCTACCACGGTTGATTCGAAGAGAATTGAAGCTATTGATGACAAAAATATATAGTAACGATAACAATGATAGTAATAATTCTATTACAATTAATGAAATTTTGTAATAATCTAAGTAGTAACAAGGTAAAACTAAATAGTTGTATTATATTCATGTCCATGATAATACAAGCCTTTTTTTAACTTTAACTAATTTAACTTTATTTAATAAATTTCTGTAAAGTTGATATAGTAGATAATTGAAATAAAACAATTTTTTAACCGGATTAAAGCTATATATATATAATACAATAGTAGAATTTTTTTCGAAAAATAAGGTCATAAAGAAGTTTCACTTCTTACGTGTGTACACGCACGCACGCACAAATTTTCTTTTGATTATTATTATTATATAATTTACAGTGTGAATGTAGATATACAAATATATGGAATGACCATGTACTGGTACATGATCATCTATTGGGCCTTTTGTATTCTTTGAAGAATGTGTACCTTGTATGAAGGCGCCTATATTTATTAATATTTAAGAAATATTCAATATCTCACCACTTTATAGTAACTCCATTGAGGCTGGACGTTTATATATTTGAAAGCAATTGCTTGCATTCCGGGAAATAAATCCCTGGGATTGACCATCAGCTGTTTTTCAAAACATCCACCCTTTCTATAAAAGTCCGTCCAAGTAGATTTTGATATATCTTCATTTTGTTTGTCGCAATCATACAAGGAATCAAAATCAAATTGCATGTAACTATCGCCTTCAAACTCTATAGATGGCATCACGTTAGCGCAAGATTTGTGTACAAAGTTTCGAATATATATCGGTACTCTAGTGTCTATGTTAAAGCATACTTCATAGACGGTCAAAAACTTCGTGTTGACTTCATAACCAATCCTGATAATTGTATTTCTTCTTGATGCAAAGCTGCATTTGATGCGCGTGTTTCTAAAAGAGGCTTTAACGGGTTTGTGACATTTTACATCTTTGTAGTCTATATCTTGTATAGTGGTTTTAAAATTGGAATCTTTATCACACACTGCGTTGATGGATTCACCCAAGTTTCTTCCGTGATATTCGACGTAGCTGTTACGGCAGTGCAAGAAAATAGTTTCACGTTTGGGTATGTTAACTTTATAATCGATTACATCAAATCTTGGTATATATTTTGTTCTAGTCAACAATAAAGGTTCTGGTTTCGCAAAATGACTCCTGACATCTAGTGTACAATCTAAAAATGTTGTTTGTTGTTTGTAGAACATGGCAAGTTGTATTACAAAGATAATGATGTCCTAACTTATTACCTTACGTAACTTTTCGCAGCATTTTTATTTAGAAAAGTCAAGTCATTATTTCTCAAAATAGTATGCAGTAATAGAAATTTGATCTAAGTTTTTACATAAAAAATGATTAATAAATAAATAAATGTAATGTAACAATTCCTCGTTGCAATACGAAAATTATACTCTCATGGAAAAAAGTACCAGATCAGGGATCATCAATAAAATACAGTATATTTTAGAAGACCCCTTCAACACTTCTTCTTCTTTTACTCTCCAGTAGATGAGGTAAGAAGTGAAGAAATTTTCATACGAAAATGTTTAGTTGTCAGGTATTAAATGTTTTGATTCTATAAATAAATACGAGTATTACTTACTAGGAGCTACAATGTTAAAAGTACGCGTGATTATTCCAAACGCATTCGTCACTTCACATGTGAATGTCCCCAGATCTTTTGTAAATAGATATTCATCCGTTTTGCGTAATTTCCGGTCATTGCGATACCATACAATCTAAAAAGAATTAGAATGTATTAAAGAAAGGTTCATTTATAAATATTTTTTAAATTACAAAAAGGTTTAATCGCATTTACTTCTACAAGTTATGAATTTACAAGTGAACATGCATTATGCTTAAATCGATATTACTAGACTAACAGAGAGCTGTGTGAGCTTAGTGCCTGGAGTGTGCGACTACCGACACTAAAGCATTTTATATTAAAACTGGCACGGTTTGAAACAAAGGGCTGGTTTTCTATTTGCCTATCAAGAAATAATAATAAAATTGTGGTGAAAAGTGAATCAGTGGAGATTTTCAGTCATAGAGACCTTTTGCCGAGTAGTTATAGCAACCTTGCATTGGAAATTATTTACTATTATTATTATATTCTTTTCTTTTTTTTATATTTATGTGACTTCTTTGATACAATAAAATCCCCTCGGTATTTGCAGAGTCTGCTTTGAATGCGAGTTGCATAGATCTGGTTAGCGCTGCACCGGATTTCTTAATGTGATTTTCTCACATGTATATCACTTTTCTAACATATTTATAAGTCTTTGATTGTCCTAGTTTTAATATTTGTGATCTTTACAGTAAATACTTTCAAATATTAACAGTAGAGAGTTCTAGCGTTCCTTTTATATTACTTAAAAAACGGAAACATATTATACTGAGAAAGATGTTTATAGTAAATCAGTAACGTTGCTCTGTTTAAAATGGGACATTTAATTGGCATAATTTGTTCTAAACATTTGTGATTACAAATGCATACTTGGCGAAACACTATTCAGAAAGCCAACTGAAGTGAAAACTTTTTAGTCAGATGTAAGGTTTACAAAATATTATGTTCGGCTTTTATCAACTAAAACGAGTCACTCATGAACTCTGTCCACTAGAGTTCATAGCCGCACACAGAATTAAGTCATAAGTAAGTACTTTCGGTGGCATTTAGATTAAAATCCAATATTTTTTGTTATATGGTAGTCATATTTAGCAGAGTCTAACTTTTTAGTCTCTTGTGTTTGAACAAATTACCTGTGGTGTAGGGTAGCCTGTCGCTTCACAACTAAGAGACACATAATTGTCTTCAACATAATCGATCGTTGTAAGCTCGTTCGTTACAAACTCTGGGGCTAAGCAAATAGAGATCTTAATTTGATAATTCCTAGATTCCAAAAAATTGCTGACTCTGCATGTGTATACGTCTGCTTCGCTCAATCTTCCAAACAAACTCAAAGTGGTGACCGGCAGTAAACTTTTACCCTATAAAAGTAAAAATAAAATAATATTAATTATTGGTTTATTTATCAAGACAAGGATATTATTGTGTTAGTTACAATATTGTCCTTAATTATTATATTAGTGGGTGAGCTTAAACTCAAACTCAAATTACTTCATTCATAAAGCTAACCAAGTACACTTACGAACGACAACAGAAAATATGTTAAAACGATTCTTACATGTATTTACGATCAATTCGCAAGTCAAGGGCGTAGAAAGAAAGAAGAACTGGCTAGAAACTCTTTTCTACTCTTTTTAATCGCTAAGTTTTGAGTCATATAAATTGTTTGTAAGACAGAGCAAATCAATCCGTAACATTATTATTAAGCCTTTATTGCTGACACCCAGTATAATATATTAAAAGTTACATAAAAAAAATTTTCTAATACACAAATAAAACTTAATCTAATACAGCACTTGCCACGTTTTGGGTAATCAGCGTGTCCATGAGCACTAAATCATCTGTGAATCTTAGCTGTCTGCCGTTTATTTTTATGCCGACGTTATTCTATTCAAAATGTTTCTAAATACAGTCTCCAAAATGGCTGAGAAAGTTTCGGGGACAAAGGACCGCCAAGTCTCACACCCCTGGCTATTGGAAATTCTTCACCCGTTGTCTTTAGTTTGCTATCAGCCATGCTACTTGTATCTATCTTTCTAATTATACCTATGTATCTTTTTGGTATCCATTGTTGTATTAAGGCTCTCCAGAGGGAATCGTGTTTGATATAGTCGAATGCTTTACTGTCTACAAAAGCGATATAAAGTGCTCTTCCGTATTTTTTGCACTTTTGTATTGGCTGTTTTTTATTTGTATTGCTTATAGGTCTATAGTTTTATATGATATTCCTGTCCCCTTTCTTGTGGAGTAGTGAAATTATGTTCTTCATCCAATGAGAAGCTATGTATTCCGTATTAAGTATGGCATGGTATTCAATAGTTCAGTAAGCTTTCTTAAGTTCCCTGGTGCTGCTATTGATACTTTGATCATCTCATTAGTTATTTGATCCGGTCCAGGTGCTTTTCCAGTTTTTGGCTATGCTATCAGCATGCTCCGTTTCTGAAAAGAGAAATTTAGGTACCTCTTCTTCGTCTTGTTCAAGATTTACTAAATTTTATAAGGCAATATCATCCTCTAGTTAGTAGAGTTTCCTATAGAAGTATGTTGCAGTTCATTATATCTTTTATTTTTGTCTGTTGTTTGCCTACGTTGTTCTTAATGCTCGGTATCGATTGATTTTTTTCTACGAGTTCTTTTAGAGCTTTTTAAACTCCTCCAGTCTTGTAAAAACTATATGGTAAGTGCTTCTATTCTTCTTTTGGTCCATTCATTTGTAATATTTTTACTAATCTACTGACTAATTACTATAGTTTTTTCCATGTTTTAAGAGCTGTTTTCTTTCTTCCATTAGTTTTTGAGCTTCTTTTCCAATTGGTTTCTTGGTAAATTTTTGGGGGATTGCGACATAAGAGTTCCAAGTATTTCCTTTACTTCATTGATATATTGTTCTTCTATCTTGTTTTTTGACTTTGTTTTCAGGGATTTGTTTTGTTATCAGTAGCTATGTTTTTGTGTTGTATTTATTTCTTCTTTTTTTGGTTCGGTACATTTTATGGTGGCTCTCACTAATCAGGATCAATAAGGAGTGGTTTATCTTCTGGAGCCTGGTTTGTCGCACGCTTTGATTTGTTCTGTTTCGAGTATTACACTGGTGAAAGTCCGCCTTTTGTTTTAAAATCGTAACTATTTTTTTGTACATACAACAAGGCTTCAATAATAAATTGACCAGAATAGGCCAGTGTATAAAGTTAATTTAAATTAAAAATGTTTTCCAATACATGTCTAAATTTCAAGCCTTTGTCAACCGCTGTCTTTGCCGAATTCTAGGCCCGAGAAAATCTCTAACGAGCAACTTTGGGAGTGAAAACGGTAAAGTAAGAACGGTATGTCGAGAAACCCCCATTAGCCAGCAAATCAAGCGACGCAATTGGAAATTGATAGGTCATACACTCCGAAGAGATTCTAATTATATACTGAACGCAGGCGCTTGATTGGCCACAAGGTAATTGGAAGCGTGGCCGTCCCAAATAATCCTGGTAACGTACGATTGCAGATGAGGGAAAGATTTGGAGCAAGGTGAAATACAAAGCTAAACATCAAACGCGATGGAGACTTACTATGGACGCCCTTTACCCACTCTAGGGGTATAGGACATTAAGCGAAGTTTAATGAATCAAAAACCTGTAGACCATACGCCAATTAATCATATTATTTACGTACCTTATACCACCGCACTAAGTCCACTTTACTGTGAGGCAATTTACATTCGATATCACTTATTTTGTCTTTATTTATACACAGTTCGTTCGTCACGACGTCAAGCTCTGGTGATGCTAAAAATAATTTAAAAAATGCACTATTACTACATTACACTAGCTAGAATAATTTATATTATCAAGTTGCGTTATGTATGTTTTTATATTCGATGTAGCAGTAATTCGAAGTAGGTTCTGGACGGTATAATTCTTATTTGCTACGCGTCATTTAATTAATCACAAAAAGTATATAATATCGAAATATATAATTTATTCACTGACACCCCCTTAAACATGTTTAAAAAACAGGTATACTATATTATTTGCTTGTGCCTTTAAGGTTGATACTTGAAAACCTTATCAATTTATATAACCTTACCAAAACGCACACTAGGATGCTGACTTTTTCAAATATGAATTTTTAAAGATTTTATTAATTAAAAAAATATATACGAAATGCACGCTTGGTAGACCGGCAGTGTTTGTTTAAAAACCTTGCAAACGCAGAAAAAAAACCTGCCACTATCGAAGTGCTGCATTTTCTATTTAGAGTGTTTCAAAAGTCAATAACCTATAAGAAATAAAACAAAACTTACGTAAGACGTCGAATTCAAATGTCTCAATTGCGCTTCCATAATTGTTTGTCGCTATGCAGATCAGACTACCCGCAAAAGTAATATCTATGTCTGTTATAATTAATGCTCCATTTTCAACAAAAAAATTTGTACCTGTATTAAAAAAAAAAGTCAATTTTAGATGTTTCAAAAGCTCTTAACATGAACCTTTCAGGTAAATCTGTTAGTCGAGACGATGAAGCTAGCTTAGAAACGTAAGTCAGTATGTTGCTTTAAGAATTCCTTGTAATAAATTTCTCAGTATTTCTTTCCTATTGTAAATAAGCATAGTATGCAGGAATATAAAATACTAATAATAAAAGGTTTTTATTGTTTATATTTATGTTATATATTAAACTTTATTCATTTGTTTCAGGTTGTGACAGAATTCATTTATCGCTAGTCCCCTCACGAGAGGGACTTATTCCATGGTTAATGGTATATATTTAAAACAGTTTAAAATAATGTTGTTGTAGTGTTACAACAAATCAAACACCACTCGTAAAAGACATTAAGTACGGGGAATATGTGAGTATGTGAATGGATTACGTACATAAAGTTATATCGAGCTATAGACTGTATTTTTTTATTTGATACAATTACAATAAATGTAATTTATTTAAAAAACTATTACGTTACTATAAATTAAATTACCTAGAGCTAGTGGTAATCCATCTTTCATCCATAAAATGTCTGGTTTCGGATGTCCGGTGGCGTTGCATGGTATTTTCAAAGATAAATCTCCAACAACAGCCGTAAAGAGTCTCGCAATCAAATTATTCACAATCGATGGAGGAGCTGTCATATAATAAAAATATATTTATGTAATTATTATTGTAATCTATATTCTAATCTATTTATTTTTTAATCTGCTATTGTTTTTCCTGCCTCAACAAAAAGGATAACATATCTTAGTGTTTACGGGGGAAGGAAGCTGTATTATTCTTCCAAGCTTTTTTATTTACAACGGGGGCATACGGGCAGGAGGCTTACCTGATGCTTAGTGACCACCGCCCTTGTGTACTCTGAATGCCGTAGGGTTCGCGAGTGCGTTGCCAGCCTTGAATTGAGACACTTTGATCTCGAAGGACCCTAAATCGTATTGGATTAGAAATACATCAGCGGGGAACCTAAATACTTGACCGTATTCAGCGAAGAGCGATTCGAATTGGCGTTTCGTAGAGATGCGGGGTCTCTGAATCTTCTGCCGCATTTACTGTGGAGATTGTTTAGAGGAGTTATTCGGACTAATACCTGCCCTGAGGTTCATCACTAGAGGTCAAGGAAGAATACAAAATACCAGCCGTATTACCGGCGTCTGTCGTTCCACAACTAATTCAAATTTTGCTACGCACCATCATTAAGTAACTCGACTTAGGGTCCTTCAACAAAAGAGCGTACCAAGTCTCAGAAGGCCGGCAACGCACTTGCGAGCCTTCTGGAAATGTGAGTGTCCATGGGCGGAGGTATCACTTAACATCAGATGAGCCTCATGTCCCTTTGCCTCCTATTACATCAAAAATTGAAGGATCTCTATTATGGAAGGAATTAAAATCAGTTTGGAGGCTATATATATAAAGTATATAACCTTCAACATAAACTTCATAGTATAATTTGACATCGTCATTGCTGTTCTGCGCTGTGCAAATGTAGTAACCCGCTTGTTCGACTAATATGTGGTCCATCGCATATGTATTATTATCAAAGGTTGCGCTAAAATCATAAATAAATCTTAAGTATATATCCAATAGTCTCTTAATTATAAATACCTAATACTCTATTGGAGTAAAATGGGGCGCCGTTTAAGTCTGGGCCTCAGATTTCTAATAAGCAAGCTGTTGAAGGCATTTTGGGTCAAAGAAATCCCGGTTTCCTCACGATGTTTTCCTTCAATGAGCGTGTGTTTAATGCGCACATAGACAGAAATTCTTTTGGTTCACCAGCGGGGTTAGAACCTACGTACTCAGGAATGAGAGTCGTCCGGTGGAGCCACTTTGCCAACACTTCCAATGGAGTAATAAATCTTATGCTTTGTTGATTAGTAGATGAAGTCTGTAACGACTTGGTGTAGTAATTCATGTTTAATGTGGTAATTAATGTAAAGTTATGAAGACGGGTTGACTGTTATAAATTTTTCTACAAGTTTCAGACATTTTTAGCAACCTGAAACGTTATAGCCATTTCCAGAGAGGCTTTATAACTTAACAAAAAAGTTGAATTTGCTTACGGGTAACTTTTAGGAGAATGAAGTATTTTTTAGACTGTTCTCAGCAAGTGTTCACACCGCTTTGTTGATGAAATATTCTAAAGGGAACTCTTTCGGTCTGAGACTACATAAAGCGAATTGTGAAGACAAGTGATCGAGTACTGTGAAAGTGTGAAGGATGCGTCTGACGTAGTGACAGTGTTGTATGCATTTGTTAGTTTTTACTGAATTTGTGTATTTTTGTGTCATTAAAATCCTCGTTGATAAATTATATAACTAATATGACTTTTGTTAGGTTAAATGAGGTGAAAATGCGTTTACGCAGGCCAGCGCCAAGGATGTCGAGCTTGACGCGGGGACTGAGGGGCTGGGTCTACACTCAAATCCCTCTGCTATTCAGAGGGGTAGCGAGACCTAATAAAACACCTCAGCCCTTCACACGCCCTTAAGATGGGCTCTCGGGATTCACCAGGCATTCTACCCAAGGGATCCGGGCTTATATCCGACATACAGAGCTCATTCAAGACAATGGTGACAACGTATTCACCTCCTTTCTAGGCTCTTTCTATGCAGATACCGCCCTAAACATCCATGCCCAGTCAGTACCCGCGAATGCCGAAACGTCACAGCACCCCACCGTCAATGCACCAGTGCGAGGCGTAGCCAGGTCGTCAAACCACCTTTCGAAAAGAGTTTCTCTGGCATGACGTAGACGTCAGGCAGTGGACCTAGGATTTAAGTCCCCCTGCAGAATAACTGGCCTGGGGAAGGCCCGCTGGATCGTAAGACCTAAGCCACCTATAAAACTTTCAAAATCTCTAAGCGGTTTGTTAGGGAAAAAATAAATGCAAAGAATCGTCCAAGGCCTCCAGTCAACCATGACGTACCCAGGCCCCTTTTATCGAAGGGTAATAGCTGTACTCATCAGACTGACAATAAGTGCCACCAGCTCCAACATGTCTCCCATTCAGTGGTTCTGCGGGGCCACAGAAGCTTGAAGCTGATGCAACTTTGATCCATATCAGACATATAAGATACGCTTTATCAACCAGAGTTGCTCACTGGCGTCTTTCTAACAAAAGTAAGTAATTTTTTAAACAATAAACTATAAAAAGTAGGATGGATTTCTGTACATTATAAGCTTTAGACTATGTATTTTTTCTCGCGTATAAAAATTTAATTTTAAGTACCTTATTGTTTCTTCACAGCAGCCAAGGAAAGGCTTATACATCCATTCGACTATTGGTTTTGGTGTTCCTTCGGCGACACAGTCCAAACTAACGCTACTTCCGACACCCAATTCATAAACGCGTCTAAGTGGTGACTTTATTGATGCTGGAACTGTGGAAAGTCAGATGTCAACTTATTCAGTGGTGTCAATATTATAATAATACTAGCGGAGCCGACAGACGTTGTCCTGTCTTAACTATAAATATTGATTATCAATAAACTAACTCCGATCGAAGCATTTGTTCTAAATGATATTCATTTTTCTTACGTCTACTTTGACAATATTTGGTGCATGCATGCTGGCAATGTAATTTCAAACGCCATAAGATTATTTTAAAAATAGTTTGAATAGTAAAAGTGCTATGCACGGAAATCAAAATTATTGTCGTAACAAAAGCCAACGGATTATGTAAGGTGCTTAAATATTTTCAAATTTACCGCACACTTTTCTTATTTTTTTCTTTCATAAAAACCTTCTTCTGAAAATAACAAACACAACAAAAAAAGAATTAGCGAAATTTGTCCAGCCGTTCACGCCTGAAGCTTTGACCAAGGGAAATAGGGATACATTTTCATATATATAATATAGATAGGTATGAAAAGTGGGTAAATAAAAAACTAAAGAATTCAAAAAGTTTGGTCCCAATGTCCCATTTTCTCGGTGTATTAAGTATTGTTATGTTCAACTATGGCTTTTCTATGTATCGTTTAATAAATTCAACATAAATGGTTAAA
Organism: Pieris brassicae; assembly: GCF_905147105.1. Lineage (NCBI taxonomy): Eukaryota > Metazoa > Arthropoda > Insecta > Lepidoptera > Pieridae > Pieris > Pieris brassicae. Next base: position 14,241,743 of record NC_059665.1, read on the forward strand.
TAATATTTTTTACTCTATAAAAATGTGAAAGTTTAAAGTGTTAAAGGAGACTTATTAATTGTTAAATGTTTTATTCTTTAACGGCTTTAATAGCAATAGATTTATTATTATTTTGTTTATATTTTGTCAATTCTCCTCATGCCTTAATCTTAATTTGTCATAAAGTTTATCAAGATATGACATACTCAAGTAGATAAATTTGTGTAATTAAAAAAATATATATTTTTATACAGTCTGCTCTGCGTTTATCGCTGTTCTAGAGGAACGACGAACGACTTCAAAGCTATACCTAACTGAAATTATAAAAAAACACTTACTAAATACGTTGACATCCACATGAACCTCTCTATTTGCGTCGCCAAGACTATTAGATGCTTGACATTGGTACGTACCCGTGTCACTTTTAGTTGCAATGAAACTAGAACAATGAATTTGTACAAAATATATATTCACACCTAAAGGTAATAAAAATATATTTACATCTTTACTTCAACAGTTGTATAAATTTGTGTGAATTGTAATTAAATAATGGTAAGAAGTACAAAATCACCTTCTTTTTAAGTAAGAGATATCATTGTCAGGGTTCCCAGCTCTTCCATAATCATCCCGGAAACGCACTATCGAAGTTGTCCCGATTGTTGTATAGATGGACAGAACGACTTCAGCCGCTGGGGGGCTCCGTCGTTCCACAACTGAGCGTTTTTTAAGGCATTTGCCGCACACCACGGCTGGTCGAGGTATTTACGAACCAATATGATGGTCCTTCGTAGTGCGTACTACTTCATAAAATGCCAGCAACGCACTCACGAGCCCTCGGACATTGAGAGTAGTATATGAGCGGCGATATCACTTAACACATTCACTTTTCTGTTTGTTTGCCCACTCTTCTAAAAAGAAATCGGAAAATAATGAAATAAAAGTTCACCTTAACGTAAGATTTCTGTTAATGTTGTACCGCCCACCGCTGGTGATTTCGCGTCCTTCGTATAACCATCGCACACGTGGTAAAGGTAAGCCACTGACATCACAGTATATAGTAACAGGCTCTCCGACTATGACGGAAACTTTTTCTGAAGCCGTGCTTATGTATGGAGGATCTAAAAGGTAATCAAAACTTTATAAAACAACATAAGTCAGTGACGCTACAACCTTTTGAGGTCTGGGCCTCAGATATTTGTATACGTTTCATGCTCATTTATCTAATAGGCAACTAGGTGATCAGCCTCACGTGCCTGACACATGCCGTCGACTTTTTGGCTCTAAGGCAAGTCGGCTATCCTTTTTATGATGTTTTCCTTCACCGTTCGAGTGAATGTTAAATGCGCACATAGGAAGAAAGTCCATTACGGCACAGCCGGAGACCGAACTTACGACGACGGGGGTCAGGGACGAGAGTTGCACACTGTAGCCAATAGACCAACACTGCTTTAATCAAAACTTTATGGAAACGTTTATTTGGGTTCTTAAGTAATTTATTAGAATGTTATTTAATCATATCAGTACCTATGTTATGAACGTCGATAAAAAAAAGATTTAAATGAACATATATATGCAATTAGTAATACGTAGACATCCTGTGCTTAAGTGTATAATATACCTTAATTAAAACTTACATCGGACATATAGTTGTATGTCGGCTGAGTCGAAGCCTTTGGAATTATTAGCCTTACATTTGAATATACCAGTATCGCCTTTAGCCAATTTGTCTATATGTAACGTTTTTCCGGTAATAGACAATTTCGTAAATATGTTCGACGATGGATTTTTGTAGAACCATTTGATTAAAGGCTTTGGTTTTCCTTTTGTGACCCTGTAACAGATAAAAAGGTTTTATCTGACCTCTTTTATATTTGAATTACGAACGAAAAACGGTTCTACTGTGTAATAACTAAAATAATAAAGAAAAAGGTTGGATCACCAAAAACTTTTACTTTTCGGTTTTCTGCAGTCGATATATAGGTTATTTATGTATACAGCAAATAAAATAAATTAATAAAGTAAATATATAAATCTTCTGTGTATCTGTTCGTAATTAAACTCCTAAAGGGCTGAATCGACTTTGATGAAATTGTTATGTATTCAAATGGAATCGAGAATAATTTACATTATTAGATTTTTTGTATATAATACGTATGTAGAGGAAAACATGGGTAGCTACGCTAGAGTTAATATGTATTTTTTAGATTTTCAGTATATTACGGTATATCGTTGTTTTAATTTTAAAATCATCATATAATTACGATCAGTAAACTTATTTAAATGGTTATTATGGTGGTTACTGTTGCAAAGAATGATATAAAATAGTACATAAAGACATCTGTCGATAATTATGTGAACCAAATTGATGTAATGATTCTTTTGTTATTTTTTTCTATAAATAGTAAGTCGAGACTCTGAAACAACCTGCAAAATATGTCCAGACTTTGGCCCCTATCTTTGAAATACTCATTGACAGATGTATCGATCTTCGGAGCTTCTGACAAAGTTTTGAAATCAATCGATTTCTCGTCAATTCCAATCGAATTAGTGGCTTTACAATTAAATATATTGTCTCGGTCGTTCGTTGTTTCAAATATACTGACGTATGATGATACGTCAATTGATATTTTCTGCAACAATAAGTACTTAAAATTTATCGAAAGAAAAAAAATAGCACATATAATAATAATAATACAAAAGTAATGAATTCTCGTCTGTAATTAAAAAACCTGAATGTTTGTTTCGGGAATGTCTTCTTAAAAATGGATAAACTATAAACTTTAAACATTTTTTGAAAGTCAAAGGATGGTAAAGATCGAATACCTTAATCTACTATTACGAGGACTGTGACGCAGGACAAATAACGTAAACGGCGTAAATAGCGTTGTGGAAAACTCGCAAAACTGGTATTCATTCAAAACTAGACTTGAGGTTTATCTTCATCCTCATCAATTGATGGAACCCACTCTATATTAATTAGAAATGTCAGTTTATCTTTAAGAAAATATATATACAAATGTAACATCAGATCCCTACGTCGAAAAATAAAATAACATTAAATATAAGATAGTGCATCCTACTCATTATCACTTCCTTACGACATTTTCCTTTTGCGCACATAGAATGGAAAATCCATTGCTTTCTGACACCTCGTAAATCCTACCAATCTCTGCCATGATGACTTCCGACTAGCCCAGACGGCTGATACATTTATTTAACAACATATGAAAATCTCTGTTCGAACAAAATTATAAAACTTACATTGCCAGTATAAAATACGCCAGCAGCATCAAACAAAAGAATAACGGGTTCAGGAAAACCTTTAACATTACAGGTTATTTGAACTTTTGAAGTTTTCTCATCGTTTGTGATTTTCAATTCCTCTATTATTGGCTTAACTTCTTTTTCACTGCCAGTTTCTAAAATCCATTGAGAAAAACTGTTTTAAAGCCAGACCAATAAAATTACAAACTTTCCAACTATTTTTTTTCTTTTTAAGTGTGTTCATTGTGATCTGCGAAAGTGTCTAATTTTGCGGATATTGTGAGTTGTGGCTATAATAAGTGTTGCTACTTATCATTTTTTATGTTTCATTTAGCAGGTTTTTTATTTTTTTATTTTAACACTAAAACTATTAGATGTGGTCGTATTCAGCCCGTATCACCTCGACGTCCGTCGTTCCACAACATGTTCCAGTTGTTGCCTCGGACAACAACCAATTGGACTTAGGGTACTTTAAGAAAAGGCATTGAGAGTGTCCATAGGCAGCGGTATCACTGAAGATCAGATAAGCTTTCTGCGCGTTTGTTTGTCCCATATTCTATAAAAAAAGATATATTTATAGAATTAATCACTCCCATCTAAATTATCCCTATAAATTACTCAATGTGTAAACGAACTCAATTTAAAACTATTAAAATATGTAATCAATGCTAACAAATACTTTAACTTATGTACACGAACCAGTTTTTTTATTCCAAGGCTCAACAGCTGTTGTGGCATCTCTTCTGATGTTTTCTTTTGTTTTTGTATCGATTCCATTAACCTTTAAAATCAACGATAGTTATTATTAAACTGATAATTTTACGCGCGCTTTTCTGATGCACGAGAAGGTCACTCTCGCTTTCGTCACAGTCGCGCTTTCGTGTTGCAATGTTGAACTAATCCACTAATTATTTTTTTACTCTATTGTGATTACACTTCCTTGAAAATAAATAGTAAATATTATAATCCTGGACAATTTATTTTTAATACGGCTACTTGTGGCAAATAACCTTGGCGCAGTAACTAATCACGAGCGCTAGTATAACTATTTGAAAAGCTCTGTTTAAATAATGGATTTGTTTAATAAATTAATTTTATATGCAAGGGGTATTAAAATAATCATATATAGATGCTTAGGAATATTTAATACAATTCAAACTCAGTAAGTACTTGATACATTATATAATAAAATATATTACGTATTAATAAATCTGGTTTAAGTATATTTTTATATCAATCATCTAAAACATACTTACAGAGATTCTAAATATGTCACTTGGTGAAATAAATTCGTCTGTCACATAAAAGTTGTCTCCCTTTTTAATTATGCGTAGCGGTTTTTTTTCTAATAAATTTCCGTTTAAGTCCAGTATTTCGGCAGATTGTAATTCCACATGATTTCCGTTATTAGATAACTCTATAGTGAGATGTGTTTTTTCACCTAAAAAAATATTATAAGTTATTTAATAAATCTAAAGTTTTCAAGGCCTAGGACCTAGATTAAGTGGAAATGGTCGGGGTGGTGCCAAAAAGGAAGTTAGTTTAGAAGTTGGATAGACCAGATTGATGTCTATCCAACTGCAGGTGGTACATGGCAGAGAGTGGAACAGTGCAGACAGAAATGGTGGGATGCGTAGGACTGTGTGAGGTAGTGATATAATTTAACTAACCTGCTACGGGCCTAGAAACAGCCTTCTTGCAATCTTCAACAGTTGTCGGTGGTATTACTAAAAATCCATATTGAAATGATACGTGAGTAGTTGCCTTAATATCCAGATTTGATTCGCCGGTGCTTTCTATAACAGCTGTTAAATCACCGGCAACTGCTGGGCTTATTTTAGTTATCTAAAATTTTATTATGTCTTAAATTTGTTTGTACGTCATTCTCCATATAGGTTAACATTATCTGAAATACTTGGTGTACCCAAACGGGAACTAATGAAATATAAGCTTAATATCTGGTGCTGAATTAGGTGTTTGCTTAGTAGCTTTACTTTTTATTTAAACGCCTACCCTCAATTCTTGCTAGTCGAAAAAAAATTTCACTTGCACTTCGTACATGAGTTCGCATTAGTAACTTATAGTTCATCGTTCAACCGACCTTTAAAATGTTCGAGATCTGCTCCTCTTCTCTCGGAACATAGTGACTACAAGAAGATGCAGTGCACTATGTTCCGTGATGTTTTAACTCCGTGCACCATTTGAGGGAACTAATTAATAACGAGATGGGGTAAGGTGCTGTCAGTGACAGACTTCCTCTGAATACCGTATTCGTGACTTTATTATTTTGAACCAGCATGACACATCAATTTTCAGGAGCTTACAGAAAAACTTATTTTAATAGCTTATTATAATTTGTCAGGGAAATCAGGGCTAATCTCTTTCATCACTTCCGCAGATAGCATTCGTAACTAACCTTTAAATTTACATTAAAAATAATATCTATGATTCATTCATAATAAGTTCTTTACCGATATATTATATGTAGCCAATTTTTTTTTATAGAACAGGCTCATGGACGAGGCTCGCTATGTGGTTGGTCTTTTAAAAACCAAAGCGTTCTTTTCTTGAAGGACCCTAAGTCCAAATTCCATTGAATTTAATGTTGTAGATCGCTGTAGTACCGACATTTAACTGGTATTTAATAAATGGTTGTAATAAATATAGTAAATTATACACAGACTATCTTGGTACAAGTGTCTCTTAAGAGGTTGGTGTCATGCAGAATTCTAATTATTATCTTCTTAGTTCTAACAGTAAAATCGTATTTTTTCGGGAATTATAAAATATGGTAATTACTTGGATACTAAGTACAGTATATATACAAATATATTTATCATGAAATCTATTATTTTTCGACCTATTCAACGATGTTATGTATTTAGTGAAATAGTTTAAAAATCTAAATGTACATTACAGTAATTAATTAGACTGAACAGCAAAAGCGTTTACGATTGTTTCACTGTTTAAACATAATTACGGACGATATTAAAACGGCATATTTTGATAAAAGTCTAATAAACGTAATGGTTTTTATCACTATTTTCGCGGAAATAGTTTGACCTTGAACCCGTGAAACAGGGATATATTATCTATATTAAACCACTCTTTATTTGTTTTCTAACTGTCGCATTAACTTTTATGATTATTGGGTAGAATTTCAATAAAACTATCAATGGAAAATTGGAACTGGAAAACGCCTAGCAATTACAGAATAGATTAGATTAGCCTAGATTAACAAATAATCATGAAACAGATACATAAATCTGAGGCCCAGACCTAAAAAAGGTAGTAGCGCCACCGATTCCAATTACAGAAACTTATAACGCCAATTTTTTTATCTATCGACTAGTTGACACGACAGACTTTGTTCTGTCAAATAGATTTGGAATGTGGCAGTTTATTGTTCCTACCTATTTTATAGTTAGCGCGGGTGACGAAAGTATCTTTGCTTCCACGAACTTTTGCCATCCTTTTGGGACCCACTAAAAAGAACCCCGACTGGGATGTCTGCCAGAGGACTTCAAACTAAGAGACGAACTTAAGGTTCTAACCTGATTTAAAATAATCTAAAGGGACAGTGGGAACCTAAAGGTGACAAATATTTAAAAAAGTGACATAACAACGGGTTAATAACCGATGTAATAAAAAATAATGGAATAAAATGTAAATAAGCATTTAAAGTAATCGCTTTATTGTTAAATAAGTGAAGCATAAATTAACAAAAATCAGTTTTATTTTCATTGTAGTGCTTTGTGATATACAATGTTTTTTGTTTGACTACCTGGCGCGTAAACAAACAAATTTGATGGTTTTCCAACACGGGAACAGGCAACCTACAGTTGACCATGTGAGAAACATGGGTTTTCTAGATTAATTCCACAAACACAATGATTGGCCCTGGGACTTATTTATGGTCATAACAAAAGCAAGCCGCACTGGAAACTGTAGTCGTTTCAATTTAAATGCTATATCAGTCGGAATCATTGGGATACATGGTATCAAAACATCTTCTCCTTTATACTTTTCTTTTAGTATAAAAGAGCTATCACGTTGTTCAGTAATTTTTTTATCGCTAACCGTGTGCCGTTGCAATGACGCGGTTGGTTGATATTTCGCAACATTATAACTACCGATCCAACCTTTTATTGAAGATTCTGAGGTATAAATAAATTGTGTCACATGCAATAATTATTAGGTAAACGCTTTTTTTAACGCGATTAGTTTGACAGATGTAATGACGGGAAAACTGATGCATTTTATGTCGCGATCCAAAACTAAAACAAAAGAAATAATATCGCGAAGCCAACCAAATTACACATTATTTTACATAACATTTATGTTAAATCAGTACTAATGATCTATAGCTCTCACATTTTATTAACTATTCAATTTGGTCGGGTTCGCGATATTGTCACTTGTGTTTCGGAACGCGACATTGCTGAGTCAGTGAGTGCTTGTAATTTAATATGAACTTTATTAAATAGCAATAAAATTCAAATTGATTCTACATTTTATTTACAAAACGTTTGTATGGGAAATAGAAAAGGGCTGTTTTTAGGGTTTTCCCGGAAATTATTAGATTTTTTCTCGCCTTTTAAACCTTCCCTAGACCTCCACGATCATTTCAAGACGATAAGATAAATCCGTTCAGCCGGTCTCGAGTTTTAGTGAAACTAAAGAACAGTAATTCATGTTTATATATATAGATTAACTTACATAAGTTTCCTCTGAGTCCATAATAAGTTCTGTTTTTACTTCATTACCTTTGGAATCTTTCACAACAATATGTGGATTGTTACCCACAAGAGACAGTGTAAGAGACTGTACTTTGGTATCAACTGAAAACTAAACATATTTTATTTTAATAACAACAACAACAACAAATGAATTGTTAGAACTTAGAGGTTTTTATGTTCATAATTAATAACTTGTAAGGAATGTAAATTTATATTTTCTTTAAAAAGTTATAATAGTAAGCTGATGATGATATAAGTCATATACAAAAGACCGATCACCTACTTGTCAATAGTTAAGTTTTTATAACACTTTTAACAGCTAATAAAAAATATAATTTGATTCATGATTTATTTTACCCAAAAAAGGCATTACACAAAGACCTGATTTAATTCCTGGCGTTACAGTTGTTTCGGATTTATTACGCATGGACTACATCAACTTTATTTATTAATAATACATGTAGAAATTCGTCTAATCCATAACCCCTTAACGAGACCTAATAAATCCTACTTTAATCTTACTTTAACCTAAATTACATGATTTTATAAATTTTTATACGGGGGGGGGGGGTTTGTGAGCCTACGAGTTCCCCAAATTTTAGTGGATCCGGCCTTTGAGGGAGGAGTATATTCTTTCTCTTTGCCTCTGCAATTGAGCGGTATATTATCTCCCCCAGACGCATTATTATTAACATTTCAAATGTAGTGTTTTTACTTACAGGAATTTGTTTTGTTATATTTTCATCAACATGAGCTGGAAAGTTCCAATTGTAAAGTTTTACCCACTTATCTTTAATTGTATCAATTATAAAATTAATTATCTGAAATCAAATTCGTTTTCAATTGATATTAACTTAAAGTACATAAATTCGACCGTTGCACAACAAATTGTTTTGTTTTGACAAAGCTCTAAATTTAACCCTCTGTGAATTCCAATAGCGATACCGATAACATTCCTGATGTCAATAGCGAGTTATTGAACCATTCAATCCCAAGGTTGCAATAGCATCGCTACGGATGTAGAGGCATTCAAAAACATTGGGTTTGGTATCCTAGGAGGAACCATAAAGCTGGTTGGAAGTATTTTTTTTTTTTTGCTAGTTAAGTTTTGCTATAAATCTTACGCAGAGAGGAGATGCTCCTAAAAGCTAACTAAAAAAATCGTTTTCTTAGTCTGGCCATAAATACTGTTAAATTTAATGTTGTTGAATTTAAAATCTGTCAGTTTTATATCATTGTTCATTGGGTTTTCTCATATTGGCGCCAATACATTGTACAATATTTTGCGATTTTAAAATGGAGTGTGGTGATAAAGTGAACCGAATCGCTGTGATTGCATTACATAAACTAGGTATGGAGCCAAATGCAATTTTTAAAACTCTTCATACGCGTGGTATAGTAAAATGTTTGTGTACCGGACTATTAACAGGTACAACGAGACCTCCGGACGACGGAACGGAACGGACGGAACGTCCTCCTGTGACGGAAAAGGATCTGACCTTCCACGTAGTGTTCGTACAAAAAAGGTCGTCAACGCATTAAGGGAAAAAAATTGAAGAAATCCTGTCCGAAATCAAAAGATTTTATCTCGGGAGATGAAGATAACACTTAGAACCATGTCGCAAATTTTAAAAGATGTCATAGGACGTATAGCCGTAAAATAGACGTACTACACATTTCTTAACTGGTATTTTAAAAAAGAATAGGTTGGTAAAACCGAAACAACTACTGAAGCGGTACGCAAGGTGAGGGCAAAATTTTGTTTACGGATGAGATTTTTTTACAATTGAGCAACATTTTAACAAACCATATGACCGTATTTATGCTCAAAGCTCTAAGGAACCTTTTCAATTAGTCAACATAGTGCAACGTGGGTACAATCCGACTTCAGTAGTGGTTTGGTTGGGTGTTAGCTATGAAGGAGTGACTGAGCCATACTTTTATGAAAAAGGTATAAAAACATAGGCACAAGATACCATTCTTGAAAAGGTATTGAAGTCTCTTAACACCATGTTCAATAACCAACAATGATCGTTCCAGCAAGACTCGGCGCCGGGCCATAAAGGTCGGTCTACGCAGTCTTGGTTGTAAACGATCGTTTCGCACTTCATCAGAGCTGAAGACTGGTATGGCTTGCTCTAAACGCCATGATATTTTGGAGTCGCCACTATCCATACGTTTAGCAGTGAAGAATTTTCCCATGGAAAGAGTGTGTGCTTTTATTGATATCTGGCCTCAACGTTAAAAGGACTGTATTGCAGCTAATATATTCGTTCGAGATACCACTTCGAGTATGCTTTTTATATTTTAAATTGTTTTATATTTATGTATAAAACTATAAATGTATAAAACTTATACATTGTAAAAGTTATAAATGTTATTTGCAAAAGAAACATTTTGTTTTACTTTCTTTCAGTATTTATGGCTAGACAAGGAACATTTATGTTTATATATATATATTTCCTTGAGTTACTTCACAGTCCGACTTTAGGACCACATACAGATATGATATAATACTGAGTCAAAAAGTTATGAGTAAGTTATACAAACCTTATGTACTTGGTCCTTTTCCATATTAAACACCTGACCTCCTGTTACCTTAGCAAGTTTCTTGTATACATTGTAGTTAGGACTATTCCTATCATCACAATCACCCGTCAGTAAGAATGTTACCTTTTGATTAAATAAGCACATTGGGTGGTAAGAAATATACTAATTATACTAATAGTTAAATATTAGGCAGAAATAGAAAATTATTCTTAATATTTTATATTTATAGCAGGGTTATGACATCTAAATGCTGTTTTATGAATTCGAATTTTCTCTCTCTCTCTCTCTCTCTCTCTGACTATAGCAGGCAAAATGGTAAGTTAAGCTTATGGTTATTACTGTCATCTTTAACGTCTTAATTAAGAAGACATTGCTTTGAATGCGTATTAACAACATGTATTACTTAAAATAATCTTAGACTATTTTATGGTAAATCCACGAACCTGTATGAATTTCTTTAGGGCCTTTCTTTGAACCTCGTCATACAAATGTATGTCTTTCGCGGTAGCATCAGTGAAAACATAAAACATTGAGTATGGCCTGCTCTCTTCAATCCCTAATTTTATTCCTGCCATTGACAGCTCAGGGCAATCATAGTTGCCTTGAAGAGTAATATCATTTAGTCTTGCAGTGAATACTTTTTCCTCTTTTGTCTTTGTTCGTAGTTCAACACCTATAGAGTAATAAAAGAAATAAGTAATAAATGCGGACGAAAGCACTGTCGGGATATTCTTAACTCTGGCCGTGTAGGAATTTTTGGGCCAGTTGCCGTTCAGTACTATGACAAACTTGTGTAAGAACTTGAAACTCTAATACGTCTATTATTGGGGTCGACTTAATCTAGCTCGATTTTAGATACAAAAACACAAGTTTGCACTTGTGTTGTGTTTGAACTTTCCTTCCACTAAAAAAAACACTCTTTCCAAACCAATTCGACTTAGGGTCCTTCAAGAAAAGAGCGTACCAATTCTCAAAAGGCAATGCACTTGCGAGTCTTCTGCCAGTGTAAGTGTTCATTGGCGGCAGTATCACTTAACATCAGATGAGCTGTACACGGGCAAGAGGCCGTCTGCCTGTTGCATGAAATAATGAGTATTTATTAATTTTGTTTGTTTTAATCACAAAGACTAACCTGGATCCCTGAAAGTGACCAAAATAAAGTCCTCAATTTCTGATGCCTTCGAATTCAGCACTGCATCAAAAACCTCAATAGTTTTAGATTTTACTTGATCTATGTCATCATGCATGGACCAAGTAGTATCAATCACAAATGTTAAGCTCCTTTTCAAATCTTCACTCAACACATTGTGGAATAGAAAAACTAACGTAAATTTTGCAACGTAATTTTTAAATATCATTTTGATGATTTCGGCTCTAAAGTGTCGATGAGACTGACTATCATGTTCCGGTTGCGAAAGACTTAAAAAAATATGATATTGAAATATTTCCTGCACTTATTACCATATGTATATATATATTATATTATATATAGCTTTATCAGTGGATGAAATTCTTTGTTGGGCGTATTCTCTGAGGATTTTCCTAATTCGAATATGTATCGGATTTTGATGTGGCGGTACTCAAATGGTGTCCGCCATCGAACTTTTATAGTAATGAGTCTGCTCGAATCTGCAGCTATCAAATTCAAATTTATTTATTCTTTAAGGTAATACAATGTACACGTATGAAAGTCAGTGAAGAAATATATATATTAAATGCTAAATGCTTCTTATTAAACATTTACTACCCGTTCTCAAATCAAGGGCATAGAACGGACGAGAAGAACTGGCAATGAATCACCGCCACTCTTTTTAATCGCCAAGTTTTTTGTTTTACAAAATGTTTGTAAAAAGCTGCAACCAACACCGTATTCCACATGATATCTTAAGTAATTAATAGTTAATTAATGATATAAAATATTTAAACAAACAAAGATTTGTCCTCTGTAGTAGGCATGGTAAAATAGGAGCACGCACTTACATTCTCGTGGGTACATAATTTTTTTAATGAAATTAATTTTAAATTAATGTTAACCCTTAACATGTATGTATGTATGTTATATCTTTTTATATTATTTGTATGTTGCCTATAAATAATTAGCCGCAATATTGTTTTTTTATTATAATAAATTTTCTGATAACGTTGCAATTTTTTATCGTTGAATTGATATCCTTAAATAATTAGAAAAAAATGGTTGCCAGCTCACAGTTAGCCAATAGTTGGGTTAGCCTAAGCAGGTAAGATCTTTTATTATTGTTAAGTGATTTTAGTCATTTTTTTTTTAAATTGAGTTGAAATGAAAACAAACTGTGTTTTTTTTCTTCCAAATAATTCTAGATAATTCCCCGACTATGTAGTCGTCGGAGGTATTTAATACCTTACGTATGGTATTCCTAATCCGGATGATTAAATACTACTATCTATTTCTATTAACAACTTTTTTTATGACTTTTACAGCAAATCCCAGAAAGATGCCTCTTAACCTAATGTTGAACATTATTTCCCTCAAACTCGCCTCCGTCACCTCCATGCCCATAGCTTGTTCAGTGTTATACCTATCGCATCCATACATTGGACAGTCAGTCAGAACATGCAACACCGTCTCTTCAGCTGCATTGCTACAGGTACAACATCTGGGTAATCAATCCCGTTGGTTTTATTTGTTTAATTATCGAAAAGGAATAACGTTTCAAAAGAATAACTTTAACTTAGTTATTGCAGCGGTTTCGCCGTTTCGATATCTGTGATTCCATTTTTCTATCGTATTTCCACGTCAGTCGACAGTCCTTCAAATGCGATATGGGGAATCTACTGTACACGGGCGCCTCTTCTAGATGCGCAGCTTCCTTTGCCAGTTGGTCTGCTCTTTCATTCCCCTCCACGCCCGCGTGGGCTTTAACCCAAAAAAGATCAATTTTTTTGTTGATGTTACGCGCTTTATTTATGTTCTTACGGATTTCAACTACAAGGGGATTGAAAGAGCGACCCTCCGCAATGCTTTCGAGTGCACATCGGGAGTCACTATATACGCCGTAGGTGGCTTCTGGGTGACAAAAGATCCTTTGAGTTGCTTTAAGAATAGCCACCAGTTCAGCTTGATACACGGAACAACCTGAAGATAGTTCCAGTCTGTAAGTCTCAAATTCGTCCCCATTTTTCCATAAGGAAACACTGGCTCCGACCAATTCGTCTACTTTACTTTCGTCCGTATATATTGTTACTGCTGGTGCCTCTATCCCAGGACGTTCCTGTTCTCTATATGCCACAAATTTGATATCCGGTTCTTTGGAGGGATGAGGAATATGCATCCACGAACCTCTTTGCTCTAGATCACCTTCCAATTCCGACTGAAATAATCCTCTCTTTGCTTCGTAGAGCACAGCTGCCTCCTGGATTCTCAGGTCCGGCGAGGACCAAGCTGGCGTTCAGTGATACGGTTCGGTAAGCTCTGCAGAGTTTCAGTGCGAAGCCTCGTTGTACTGAATTTAATTGCTTCCTAATTCCTAGCTTTTTAGTGGCTGGTGCCCAGAATGCTGCTGCATATAGGATTATGGGCTCGATGACTGCTATATAAATAATATGAATTACATCTCGATGCAAACCCCAGCCAATTCTTGCCGCCCTTGCTAATTGATTGTAAATGTTTGTTGCTTTCCTGCATATATTGGAAACATGTTTATTAAAGGTCAATTTGGCATCGAGAGTCAACCCAAGTATTTTTATTTCATCAGATAGGTTTACGGATACTCCGCCCATATTCAAACGTGGTTTTTCAAATTTTATTTTTTTAGTTATAATCATAGCTTGGGTTTTTTGTGGAGCAAATCTTAGTCTATTTTTATTACCCCAATCTATTACATAGGCAAGAGCAGCATTTGCATGTCGTTCTATTTCAAATGCTGACTCTCCGACAAACACCATGATCACGTCGTCTGCATAGGCTTGATAAAAAGGGGTACTGCTGTACCCCTTTTTTACCATATCTTGCAGCAATGGATCCAAAAGTAGGTTCCAGAGTATAGGGCCACCTATGGATCCCTGAACGCATCCTTTCGTTGTATCTCTTTTTACCTCTTCTCCAGCATATTTTAGCAAAACCTTTCGTTCTTTTAAGTTGCTATCTATTAGCTTTCTTAAGTTAATCGGAACCTTAAGTTTAGCCAGCTGGACCCGTATCATTGGCCACCAGGCACTGTCAAAGGCGCCCTCTATGTCCAAGGAAACTATCGTTATCAGTTTTCTTAGTAATTTTGTCTCGTATATAGCCAATAAGGTCGTAGAGGGAGTCTTCTGTGCTCTTTTGTGGCATAAAACCGTATTGACGGTGGCTAAGTTTAGGTATCACATGCCATCTTAATCTATACACAAGCAATTTTTCCAGGATTTTACCCATCAAGGGCAGGAGACCTATCGGTCTATAGGACTTTGGACTCGTGTAGTCATCCCTACCAGGTTTCCTGAGAATCACTACTGTTGCGACTTTCCATAGTTTCGGGAAGTATCCAAGTTCTAGACATTTGTTTGCCATTGATAGGAACACGTACTGTTCAACTTTTAAGTCATGGTCAAACACTGCTATGGCAGCTTTTACAACCCCCTCATTTTTTCCGGTGCTTTGGTAGACCCTAGCACCCCATACTGCCTCACCCTACCTCTGGCGCCGATGTATGGCTCCTGTAGTAACGCAATTGCAATACCTTTTTTATGTGATTCAATTATTCTTCTGTAGGTTTGCTTGAACTATTAAGTATGATTTGGAGTTTTTATCTGTTGAATTAACCAAGGTAACTTTAGCAATATGCTACTGAGGCCCTTGCCAATAAGTCCAATTTTTTGCAAAGCTGTTATGGTCTTCATTATGTGTTTTTAATTTAAAAACAGCGTCTTTACACTAGCTACTATCCTTCTAGCTACTATTACCGTATTTTCTTTTTTTTCGTCGTCATATGGAAAAATATTATCAATATCTATTGTACTTTTAGTACATACAAGATGTTGTTTGTTGTAGTAACTAATAAAGATTATTGTAACCGGAGTAAGGTAACCTAATATTAGTCAAGTTAAATTTATATAAATTTTAATTGTTGATTAGAAGCGTAAACGAAATGTAAGCAATCATCGCTCACTTGAAGCGAATATGAGCCCTTTCGTTTTTTTCACACTCACAAATTTCGACAACACTTGTAAGTTGTATTGAAGTATCACTTAGATTTATGAACTCTTAGATAAGCCAAATTAGGTTTGGTTAGCGTCGCAATCCCACTACCCCTTATTTTATTTTAGTTATAAGCTCTTATTTCAAACGATTAATTAAAGTCAGCCCATAGCCGACGGCCAGTCTTCTGCTCTGATGAAGTCCGAAACATTCGTTTCCAACATAGACTGCGCAGACAGAGCTTTATGACGCGGCGCCGAGTCTTGTTGCAAGGACCATTCTTGGTTATTGAACATTCTTGTTGTTAAGGGGCTTTACTACTTCCTCAAGAATGGTATCTTGATACACTTGTGCCGATGTTTTAATTTACATTTTTCATAAAAGTTGGCTTAATTACTCCTACATAGCTGAAACCCTACCAAACCATCACTGAAGTCGGATAGTGCCCACGTCTAATCTACTACGATTTTCAATTAGTCGACAGAGACTTCCTTAGAGCTTTGAGCATATATACGATCATATTGATTGTAAAAATGTTGTTCGATTGCAAAAAAAAACACAGACGTAAAAAAAAACTGTGAAAACCCTTGCGTACCGCTTCAGTAGTTGTTTTGATTTTACCACCCTATTCTTTTTTTAAATATTAGTTCAGAAATTACTAGTACGTCTCTTATAGGCTACAGTCCTAAGTCATAGTCATATTTTGAAATACGCGACATAGTTTGAGGTGCTCTCTTCATCTCCCGAGATAAAATCTTTTGCTTTCGGACAGGATTTCTTCGAATTCTTTCCCTTACTGCTTTGACCACCTATTTCGTACGAATACTACGTGGAAGGTCAGAGCTTTTTCTGTCTCAAACAGAGGAGGTCTCGTTGTTGCTATAAATAGGCCGGTACATAAACATTTTACTAATACCAAGCGTATGGTTAGTTTTAAATATTGCATTTGGCTCCATACCTAGTTTGTGTAATGCAATTACAGCAATTCAGTTCTCTTTATCAGTCCACACATCATTTTAATATAGCAAAATATTGAACAATGTATTGGCGCCATAATGAGAAAACCCAATGAACAATGATATTTTTTTATAAAATCATTTAATTTATCGGTTAAATTAGGATTTATTAGGTCTCTTTTTAGGATTAGGGATAAGAAGAATTTCTACATGTGTAATTAATAAATAAAATGTTCGTAGTCCATGCGTAATAAATTCGAAACAATTGTTACGCCAGAGATCAAAACAGGTCTTTGTATAATACTTTTTTTGCGTAAAATAAATCATGAATCAAATTACATTTTTTATTGGCTGTTAAAAGTGTTACACTAATTATTTAGAAAGCTGCATGACACAGACCTATTAAGAGACTACTATATTTATTACAACCATTTATTAAATACCAGTTAAATGTCGATACTACAGCGATCTACAACATTAAATTCAATGGAATTTGGACTTAGGGTCCTTCAAGAAAAGAACGCTTTGGTTTTTAAAAGACCAACCACATAGCGAGCCTCGTCCATGAGCCTGTTCTATAAAAAAAATTGGCTACATATAATATATCGGTAAAGAACTTATTATGAATGAATCATAGATATTATTTTTAATGTAAATTTAAAGGTTAGTTACGAACGCTATCTGCGGATGTGATGAAAGAGATTAGCCCTGATTTCCCTGACAAATTAAAATAAGCTATTAAAATAAGTTTTTCTGTAAGCTCCTGAAAATTGATGTGTCATGCTGGTTCAAAATAATAAAGTCACGAATACGGTATTCAGAGGAAGTCTGTCACTGACAGCACCTTACCCCATCTCGTTATTAATTAGTTCCCTCAAATGGTGCACGCAGTTAAAATATCACGGAACATAGTGAATTGCATCTTCTTGTAGTCACTATTGTTAGCTTCTAATATTAATTTAATTAAATTCTAAACATTTTTATGAAACATATTCTTAAGAATCTTGCTACAAGTGCGCATGTGCAATAGTTACTCATTTGACTCGTTCGGTTGTTTACGAGTTGTTACGAATTGACTCGACCATTTTCCCGAAGTGGGATGGTCGAGTCGGAGGAGTGAGTTGGGAGGGGGGGTAGTTGACTGTCTACCGCCGTAGCGTTCGGATGTAACTTGGGTTCTGGGATCGTACCGCTTATAAAGTGTACCTATTGGTGGTGTTTCTGAGCATTTTATAAGTGGCGATGTCGGAAAATGTAAGTTTCGAAAGACACAAGGAAACATGGTATGTAAGGAATAAACGCGTGTGAGTAAGAAATGTTGTGTTATTTTTATATAATGGACCGTAACTATGAGTCACGATGTTGTTTACACCTGTGAACTGCGCTGGTTGGTGTACCATTTTACAAGTAAGATTGACTATATTTTAAGTTTGCTACACAATTTGATAATTGCTTTTATTATGTTATAATGGGGAACAAAATAAGCAAGCGCTGCTTGTAGTGTTGACCGAGTATAACAAAATACCAAATATGTACCTATGTGATTTTGTATTTCTCTTACATGTTCTTGTTACAGTTACAATGGTTAGGTCAATATGAACTATCGATGTTTTGTGATGTGATGTCAATTTGAGAGACCCATGTTTTGCTATCACGGCCAATAAGATAGGTCTTTCCGATGAGTAGCCATGATCAATATTAAAGATTTTTTGAAAGAGCGGTTTTGTGAAGCCAATATGAGTGAAAAATGTTTTCATTATCACGGCGAATATGAAATGTCTCCATAATGGTGTTAAGGTGAAAATAATAGGGCAGAACGTTTTTAACATCAATAAGATAGACTAATGCTGAGTACGTGTTTTAAGTCAATTTAAGAGACTTCTTTTATTAGTAAGGTCAATCTGAGAGACCGTATTTGGTTTAGTGACAAGTGACAATAATCATTGATATTCAGATCAGATTATTGTGCGAAGTATGCGTGATGTATGTTTCGTAAATAAAGAAGATATATTTATACTGGTATAAACCTATCGGTTTATTGGTATTACTTCTGAAAATAATGTTACATTCTGGTTGCGATTGTTATAGATCACTCCGATATGGCTCAGATAACATCAGCGTTTCCAGGCCTTGATCTTTTCGAATGCAAAGGTGACCCAGTCTCAGTAGGAGTCCGTTTTGGCTGCTATAATTGATTCAAGCATTAAATAGCGAGCTTGTTTATTACAGGTTGGTGGGCTTAAAATGTAACGATTCAGATCCCCATCAATAAATAATGAATGAAGCCGGTAATTCAACCATATAGAATAACTACTCCTTTGGAAGAGAAAGTAAACAGGAAAAGAACAGAACTGAAAGAAGCTGACATCATCGAAGAAGTCAATGGGCTATCTCCAATGTGCCAAAAATGATAAGTAGCAACACTTATTATAGTCATACCTCACAATATCCGCCAAATTAGACACTTTCACAGATCACAATGAGATTAAAGAAAAATAAATTAGCTGCAAAGTTTGTAATTTTATTGGTCTGACTTTAAAACAGTTTTTCTCAATGGATTTCAGAAACTGGCAGTGAAAAAGAAGTTAAGCCAATAATAGAGGAATCGAAAATCACAAACGATGAGAAACCTCAAAAGTTCAAATAACCTGTAATGTACTGTAATAAAGGTACTGTGTAATAAAGGTTTTTCTGAACCCGATCTTCTTTTGTTTGCTGCTGCTGGCGTTTTTTTATCTTAAATGTGTAACAAGAGCAGTGGCCTAGTGGTTTCAGCATGCGACTCTCATCCCTGAGGTCGTAGGTTCGATCCCCGGCTGTGCACCAATGGACTTTCATTCTATGTGTGCATTTAACTCGAACGGTGAAGGCAAACATGGTGAGAAAACCGGCTTGCCTTAGACGCAAAAAGTCGATGGCGTGCATCAGGCATAGAAGGCTGATCACCTACTTGCCTATTAGATTAACAAATGATCATGAAACAGATACAGAAATCTGAGGCCCAGACCGAAAAAAGTGTAGCGCCATTGATTTATTTATTTTTATGTGACTTTTTATTGTACCCGAATTCGATTTGTTCCTTTTTGCATATTTTTGTTAAATCAATTTTTTTGCATTACTTAATAAAAATTATTCACCTACACTGTCCGACAATCGCCATTATATCGAAAATAAGTATTTCTGCGATAACAATGATTATGGCTTTTGTTTTAAAACAACTACTAAACGCAATAGATGTATATCCTGGCCCAGCCTTTACTACAGCATTTTCAAGTTATAATATAGTACCTGAGTGGAGACACCAATGGATTGTGAGTACTTATTTAATTTTCAGTTAAACCATTTGTACACTTCTGAACGTCAAAAAAATAAATATTTATGAAATGCTCCTAATTTTACATTTACTACCAGATTTACCAGCTTTCAAATCAAGGGCAGGTAGAGCGGAAGTAAAGAACTGGCAATAGACTCGCCAATCTTTTTAATCGCCAAGTTTTTTGTTTTACACTACGTTTGTAAGAAGCTGCAACAATTACAACATGTTCCACATGATATTTAAAGTATTTAAAATTTATAAAATAAATTAAATACATAGATTGTTTCTCTATCAGCAGTAGGCATCCTGAAATAGGAGCATCCTTCCTTGATAAACTTTTTGGGTTCAACGATTAAAACTTCTTGCTTAAAACTAATTGCAATTTGAATTAAATCTGACAAGCTGGAGCCAAGTTCGGTAGCGGTCGTTGTATGGATATGGGCTATGTTTAGTTGTATGTTAAATGATACACTCCCTAGCTAACATTTTGTTTACGCGCAATACTATATAAGTTAGATGGCGGACATCATGAGAATACCGCCACATTACAACTGATAAATATTCGAATTAGGAAAATCCTCAGAGAATACGCCCAACAAAGAAGAATTTCATCAACTGATTTCAAGCACGGGCAATATTAAGTGCATGAAATATTTCAACATCGTATTATTATAAGGCTGTCGCAACCGGAATACGATAGTCAGTCTCATCGAAACTTTAGAGCCGAAATCATCAAAATGGTATTTAAAAATTACATTGCAAAATTTACGTTAGTTTTTCTATTCCACAATGTGCTGAGTGAAGATTTAAAAAGGAGCTTAACATTTGTGATTGATGATACTATTTCCATGTCTGATGACATAGATCAAGTAAAATCAAAAACTATTGAGGTTTTTGATGCAGTGCTTAATTCGAAGGCATCAGAAATTGAGGACTTTGTTTTGGTCACTTTCAACGATCCAGGTTAGTCTTTGTGATTAAAACAAACAAGATTAATAAATACTCTTTATTTCATGCAACAGGCTCATCTGATGTTAAGTGATACTGCCGCCCATGAACACATACACTGCCAGAAGGTTCGCAAGTGCCTTGCCTTTTAAGAATTGGTACGCTCTTTTCTTGAAAGACCTTAAGTCGAATTGGTTTGGAAATACGTCAGTGGGCAGCTGGTTCCACATAGTAGTAGTGCGCCGCAGAAACTGCCTTAATCATAAGCTAAGTTGTGCAACGTCTTTCGTTTAAGTTATACGCTTAGAATTTCATATTCTGCCCCGATGTCCGATGATGAAACTCAATCTGAACACTTTCCGAGGTAAATGCGGTAGAAGATGCACAGTCGATCAGCAGCGTCAAGAGATCACGCCAATCGGACAGTGACTGTTCGTCCATGACTTGAATCGCTCTTCGTTGAATATGATCAAGTGAAAGGTTTGGTACAGGGGATCTTCCGCCTAGACTTGAGAACAGTATTATATTTATAGTTTATAAAGTTGCATGCGGTGGACCAAAATTAAGTACCTACCGTCTCGCGTTACTGAGCACACCAAGCTCATGGCAATGGCATGGCAACTAGCCTATTGGCGGCCTACCACTGCGCAAGTGTTGAGCGAGAAATAGTTGACCGGCAGAACGGAGTTTGAAATTATGATAGTTTTTGCCTTCCACTAAGGAAGAGTTTTTAAAATAATATATTTTGCCTTCCACTGCCAACGAGGTCATGTAGGCGGAGCGGGAAGCGGAAAATGATCGACATTCATTTTCTGCATAGTTCTCGCCCCATACAGCGAGGATGTGCGTTATTTTTCGGGCGGGGAGCTGAGCACCAGTATTGGGCAGCCCTTCGTAGCATCAAAAAATATTTTAGAATGAATAGAGAACAGTTTCAAGAACTATTATCACTTATAGAAGAAGACCTCAAAAAACAAGACAAATTTCAGAAAAGCTATAATCTTTGTCATTTGTATTCCAAAACAAGGATATTTTCTCACGGCTCAATAAAGAGCTCCATCATGTCTCAATAGAGTGGCGTTGCACCGACAACTATACCTCATCGAGATGCCATGGTGACGTGGCCAGCGACGTTACCATGGCTACGTTACGACTCCATGTAAAACTAGTTTGAAGAGCATACGCAGCGGACTCCGCTGTACTTGCAGGCTCCGCTCTGCTTAACTCTTTTGCAGAGGAAGTAATTTCAGCGAGTGTCGTACGGAGTCCGTGGGAATCTCCGCTTTGGTGGAATCACATGTATAAAAATCATCGTTACGAGTATAGCGGAGTCCATATGGCTCCGTTCCGCTCGCAGTGCAATGCGGGCATTAAAATTCCTTTACGACCAGAGTGAAGAATATGCCCAGTGCTTTCGTCCGACTCATTACTTTTATTACTCTATAGATGTTGAACTACGCACAAAAACAAAAGAGGAACAAGTATTCAGTGCAAAACTAAATGATATTTCTGTTCATGGGGGCGGTGATTGCCCTGAGATGTCGATGACAGGAATAAACTTAGGGATTGAAGAGAGCAGGCCATACTCACTGTTTTATGTTTTCACTGATGCTACCGCGAAAGACATACTTTTGTATGACGAGGTTCAAAGAAAGGCACTAAACAAATTCATACAGGTTCGTGGATTAACCATAATTGCAAAGCATTGTCCTCTCAATTAAAACGCTTTATGATAGTTTGTTTTATCAAATTATTTGGCCTCATACAAAATCAGAAAGATGACAGTAATAGCCATAATTTTAACTTACCATTTTGCTTGCTATAGTCAGAGAGAAAGAGAGAGAGAAAATTCGACTTTATAAAACGGGATTTGGATGTCATAAATATATAATTTTAAGCTTAATTTTCTCTTTCTGCCTAATATTTACCTATTAGTATATTTCTTACCATTTTTGTTCTTATTTAATCAAAAGGTAACATTCTTACTGACGGGAGATTGTAATGATAGGAATAGTCCTAATTACAATGTATACAAGAAACTTGCTAACGTTACAGGAGGTCAGGTGTTTAATATCGCAAAGGATCAAGTGCATAAGGTTTGTATACCTTACTCATAACTTTTTACTCAATATACATATTATTTTATATCTAATGTCGGACTGTGAAGTAACTCAAGGAAATATATATATACATATATGTAGGTACATATATGTATATGTAGCCATAAATACTGAAAGAACGTAAAACAAAATGTTTCTTTTGCGAATAACATTTATAACTTTTACAGTGTATTAGTTTAATACATACATATAAAACAATTTAAAATATAAAAAGCTAATTCGAAGTGGTCTCCATTGGCTAGTGGTCCTTATAACGTTGAGGAAAAATATCAATAGAAGCACGCACTCTTCATGGGAAAATTCTTCACTGCTAAACGTATGGATTGTGGAGGAACTTCAAATTATCATGGCGTTTAGAGCAAGCCGCACCAGTCTTCAGCTCTGATGAAGTGCGAAACGTTCGTTTTCAACCAAAACTGCGTAGACCGAGCTTTATGGCCAGGCGCCGAGTCTTGCTGGAATGACCATTGTTGGTTATTCAACATGGTGTTTTTAAGAGGCTTCAGTACCTTCTCAAGAATGATATCCTGATACACTGGTGCCGATGTTTTGATACCTTTTTCATAAAAGTATGACTCAGTCACTCCTTCACTAACACCTAACACCACTACTGGAGTTGGATAGTTTCCACGTTGCACTTTGTCGACTAATTGAAAAGCTTCCTTAGAGCTTTGAGCATAAATACGGTCATATGGTTTGTTAAAATGTTGCTCAATTGTAAAAAAATCTGTGCTCTCCCCTTGCGTACCGCTTCAGTAGTTGTTTTGGTTTTACATTCTATTCTATCTTCATCTTCCAAGATATTTTTTTTTATTTCGGACAGGATTTTTTCGAATTCTTTCCCTTACTGCTTTGACCACCATTTTCGTACGAACACCACCTTTCGTTGTACCTGAATAGCCCGGTACATAAACATTTTACTAGGTATAGGACGCGTGGTAACGCGTATGGAGAGTTTTAAAAATTGCATTTGGCTCTATACTTACTTTGTGTTATGCAATCACAGCGATTCGGTTTTCTTTATCACCACACTCCATTTTAAAATCGCAAAATATTGTACTGGCGCCAAAATGAGAAGACCCAATGAGCAATGATTTAAAAATAACTATTCTAAATTAAGATGTAATATTTTGTTAATTTTCAATTATTACAGTATTTATGGCCAGACTAAGACTAAGTATATGATTTTTTTTAATTCAGCAATAGAAAAATAAAACTAAAAATTTGTTTATTAAAATATTGTTTACATCTTCTAAATTTGACCAAGAAACATTACGTGACTCGTGACACGCGTGAGTGCATGACTGAGTGTGTGAGTGCATTTGAGTGAATGAGTGAGTGTATTGAGTTAGCTTTTAGGAGCATCTCCTCTCTACGTAAGATATATAGCGAAGCTTAAGATAAAAAATCTTTAAAAAAATACTTCGAACCAGCTTTATGCTTCCTCCTAGGATACCGAAACCAATGTTTTTGAATGCCTCTACTTCCGTAGCGATGCTATTGCAACCTTGGGATCGAATGGTTCAACAACTCGCTATTGACATCAGGAATGTTATCGGTATCGCTATTAGAATTTACAGAGGGTTAAATTTAGAGCTTTGTCAAAATAAAACAATTTGTTGTGCAACGGTCTAATTTATGTACTTTAAGTTAATATCAATTGAAAATGAACTTGATTTCAGATAATGAATTTTATAATTGATACAATTAAAGATAAGACTGTAAAACTTTACAATTGGAACTTTCCAGCTCATGTTGATGAAAACATAACAAAACAAATTCCTGTAAGTAAAAACACTAAATTTTAAATGTTAATAATAATGCGTCTGGGGGAGACAATATACCGCTCAACTGCAGAGGCAAAGAGAAAGAGTATCCTCCTCCCTCAAAGGCTACACACTAAAATTTGGGCATCTCATAGGCTGACAGCCCCCCCCCCCCATACAAAAATTTATTGAATCATTTAAGTCAAAGGTTAAAGTAGGATTCATTAGGTCTCGTTAAAGGATTATGGATTAGAAGAATTTCTACATGTATTATTAACAAATAAAATGTTCGTAGTCCATGCGTAATAAATTCGAAACAATGGTTACGCCAGAGATCAAAACAGGTCTTTGTGTAATACTTTTTTTGAGTCAAATAAATCATGAATCAAATTATATTTTTTATTGGCCGTTAAGTGTTACATAAAGTTAACTGTTGACAAGTAGGCGATCAATCTTTTGTATATGGGTTCATCCATCATCCTACTATTAAAACTTATTAAAGAAAATATAAATTTTCATTCCTTACTTTAACTCACGTTATTTTGTTATTAAAATAATATATGTTAGTTTTCAGTTGATACCAAAGTGCAGTCTCTTACACTGTCTCTTGTAGGTAACAATTCACATATTGTTGTGAAAGATTCTAAAGGTAATGAAGTAAAAACAGAACTTATTATGGAGTCAGAGGAAACTCATGTAAGTAAACCGGAAATAAATAAATTGTCATTATAAGTTTCTGTAATTGAAATCGGTGGCGCTACTACCTTTTTAGGTCTGGGCCTCAGATTTTTGTATCTGTTTCATGATTATTTGTTAATTGAATAGGCAATAATGTGATCACCCTGATACACGCCGTCGACTTTTATCTAGGGTCTAGGGCAAGCCGGTTTCCTCATGATGTTCTCATTCAACGTTCGAGCGAATGATAAATGCGCACATAGAAAGTCCATTGGTGGACAGCCGTGGATCGAACCTCTAACCTCAAGAATGAGAGTCGCACGCTAAAGCCACTAGGCCAACACTGCTCAAGATTCTGTAATTGCTAGGCGATTTCCAGTTCCAATTTTCCATTGATGGTTTTAGTTTTGATTGTAATTCTACCCAATAATCATAAAAGTTAATCCCTGTTTCACGGGTCAAACTATTTCCGCGAAAATAGTGATAAAAAACCATTACGTTTTAAAGACCTTTATCAAAATATGCCGTTTTGATATCGTCCGTAATTATGTTTAAACAATGAAATAATCGTAAACGCTTTTGCTCTTCAATTTAATTGATTACCGTAATGTACATTTAGATTTTTTGAACAATTTCACTAAATACATAAAATCGTTGAATAGGTCGAAAAAAATGGATTTCATGATATATATTTGTAAATATACTGTACTTAGTATCCGAGTAATAATAGCATTACTATCTTTTATAAATCCTGAAAAAAAAAACAATTTTTAATTCTGCGATTAAAACACTAATAATTAGAAAGTGCTTAGAGTGCTGCATAACACAGAACTTCCTATTAAGAGACACTATTACCAAGTTAGTCTGCTTATAATTTACTATATTTATCATTTATTAAATACCACTTAAATGTTAAAGCTACAGCGATCTACAACATTAAATTAAATGGAATTTGGATCACTTCTGGACACCAAATTCAGCACCAAATATTAAGCTTATATCTCATTAGTTCCCGTTTACACCAAGTGTTTCAGATAATGTTAACCTATATGGAGAATGACGTACAAACAAATTTAAGACATCATAAAATTTTAGATAATTAAAATAAGCCCAGCAGTTGCCGGTGATTTCACAGCTGTAATAGAAAGCACCGGCGAATCAAATCTGGATATTAAGGCAATTACTCACGTATCATTTCAATATGGATTTTTAGTAATACCACCGACAACTGTTGAAGATTGCAAGAAGGCTGTTTCTAGGCCCGTAGCAGGTTAGTTAAATTATATCACTACCTCACACAGTTACCTTTTATTTCAGATATTTTACAATTAAATGCAATTATATTTCTATCATCTCATACTTTCTAGACATCTGAGTGCTTTATTGGCAAAGGCCTCCTACACATCCCTCCATTTCTGTCTGCACTGTGCCACTCTCTACCATGTATCACCTGCAGTTGCATAGACATCAATCTGGTCTATCCACCTTCTAAACTAACTCCCTTTTTGGCACCAGTTGAATACTTTTTTTGTCCACTTTTCTGTTCCTCTTACAATGTGCCCCGATCATTTCCACTTAATCTAGGTCCTAGACCTTGAAAACTTTAGATTTATTAAATAACTTATAATATTTTTTTAGGTAAAAAAATACATCTCACTATAGAGTTATCTAATAAGGGAAATGACGTGGAATTACAATCTGCCGAAATACTGGATTTGAAAGGAAATTTATTAGAAAAAAAACAGCTACGCATAATTAAAAAGGGAGACAACTTTTATGTGACAGACGAATTTATTTCACCAAGTGACATGTATAGAATCTCTGTAAGTATATTTTAGATGATTGATATAAAAATATACTTAAACCAGATTTATTTATTAATATGTACTAATTATTTATTTTATTATAATTACAACATATCTAGTACTTACTGAGTTTGATTTGTATTCAATATTCTCAAGTATTTATATATGATTATTTTTAATACCTCTTGCATATAAAATTAATTGATTAAACAAATCCATTATTTAGAAAAAGAGCTTTCCAAATAGCGCTACAGTAACTCGAGATTCGTTACTGCGCCGAGGTTATTTGCCACAAGTAGCTGTATTAAAAATAATTTGTCCAGGATTATAATATTTACTATTTATTTTCAAGGAAGTGTAATCACAGATCATAGAGTAAAAAAATAATTAGTGGTTTAGTTTAACATTGGAACACGAAAGCGCGAGTGTGACGAAAGCGAGAGTGACCTACTCCTGTCATCAGAAAAGCTAATCTTAAGAAATTTTCAGCGTGCGTTGCTTTGCGGCGTAAAATTATTAGTTTAATAATAACTATCGTTGATTTTACAGGTTAATGGCATCGATACAACAACAAAAGAAAACATCAGAAGAGATGCCACAACTGCTGTTGAGCCTTGGAATAAAGAAATTGGTTCGTTTACATAAGTTAAAATATTTGTGTGTTAACATTGATTAGATATTTTAAACTTAAAAAGAAATAAATTAGCTAGAAAGTTTGTAATTTTATTGGTCAGGCTTTAAAAGAGTTTTTCTCAATGAATTTTAGAATCTGACAGTGAAAAAGAAGTTAAGCCAATAATAGAGGAATTGAAAATCACGAACGATGAGAAACCTCAAAAGTTAAATAACCTGTAATGTTAAAGGTTTTCCTGAATCCGATGAGGATAAACGTCAAGTCTTTTGAAAGAAAACAAGTTGAGCAAGTTGTTATTTGTCCTGCGTTACAATCATCTTAATAGTGGATTAAGGTATTCGATCCTTACCATCTTTTGACTTTCAAAAAATGTTTCCGATTTATAATTTATTACTGCGCGAATTTTATCCATTCTTAAGAAGACATTCCCGAAACAAACATGTTTGTAATAACAGAAGGGAATTCATTACTTTTGTATTATTATTATATTAGGCGTCTATGACAGTGAAATTTTTGATAGCAGATATGTTGTATGGAGACGTAACAGAGACTATGCTAAAACCAAGCAGAGTAAGAGTGGAGGGGAGTTACTGGCTGTGAGTCGTAATCTTAGTGTAAGAGAACGGGTAGAGTGGAGATCGTCACCTGAAGACATTTGGATCACCATTACGCAATTCGGAAAAGTTCAATCAAAAAGGGCACTTCAATAACCTTCATATTTGTACCGTGTGCCGAAAACGCCAGTAACACACGGTTAAATGAAGTTTTACTAGAAAATCATCAGGATACATTTTTTGTCCTGGGTAATTTTAATCTTGGAAATATAAACTGGGATTTTGGTGGTGACGGTTCTTGCATTTGACTCCGGAGAGCAACAAATTGTACTTATAGATTCCTTAGAGGTGTGCAATATTTGTCAATACAATTACGTCAAAAACTTTAATGGTAGAATATTGGACCTCGTTTTATCTAACAAACTAGTACCTAGTAGTAACTGCGTGCGACGACCCATTAACTTTAGAAGACCCTCACCACAGAACCTTGAGCATAAATATTAAATCCTTAGTTTCAGATACTTTAACGGATAACACTAATGTAAGATATTTATATAACAAAGGTAAATACGATAAAATAAATAATGAGCTTAGCCGCGCGGATTGCATCAATGTTTTATCCGATAATGTCAGATCAAATCAGAATGACCTTGAAACAGCGGTATCAAAATTCTATGAAATTTTATATAATATTCGTGACCAATATATACCATTAAAAATTATAAAACAAAGTATACCTCAAAACACAACATAGTTACCTCTTATCAAAATGATCAGGGAGAAATCTAATTATCACCGCAAATTCAAAATTTATAAAAAAACCTTTCGGACTATGAATCATTTTCTATCTTAAGAACGCGAATAAAAAATAATTTTTTGCAAATGTTATTGATAAAACTGACAACTCTATAAGAAATAACCCCAAAAGCTTTTGGTCATACGTTAAAAGTAAAAAGGGAAACCATGCTTTTCCTAGTACTATGTACTATAATGATCTCAAAGCAGACAATGGTGAAGAGATAGCTAATTTGTTTGTTCAATATTTCCAGTCTACATATTTAGATTGTATTTCGGATACCACTTTATCTTTACCACAGTAAGATAGTATCTCTCACATTTCAACAATTGACATACAACCCAATAAAATAAAAAATATATTGGTAAAAAATTTAGATCTCGGTAAATCAGGCGAACCCGATCTCACCAATTTTTTTGACACAGTGTGCTGAAAACCTATCTATATCAATTTCTCATCTTTTTAGACGTTCAATACATAAGGGTTTAGTTCCTAATTTATGGAAAGCAGCTTTTATTACACCAGTTCACAAAAAAGGTAGTAAAGCAAACATCGATAACTATCGCCCAATATCCAAACTGTTTCGTATTACCAAAATATTTGAAGAAATAGTATATGAACAAGTTTACGTAGTACAGCTACGTAAACTTGTTCATATACTATTTTTCACCGCACCTAGGTTTGGAACAACATGGTTTCTTAAAAAATCGTTCAACAACGTCAAATTTAATTGCTTCCAATGAGTATATAACAGCAGGTATGAATCACGGAAAACAGGTTGATGTCATCTACACTGATTACAGTAAATGTTTTGACCGCATGGACCACAGCATTCTCCTAGGGAAGTTGTGGGTGGCAGGTATACACGTCGACCTATTTCGTTGGTTCAAATCGTATATCGAAAATCGATCGCAGGTTGTTGTTTTGCATCGAGGTGGATTAATATAACGTCAGGAGTACCGCAAGGATCCATGCTCGTACCGTGAACGATATTCAAACTTGCTTCCTACATTCTAAAATATTATTATTCGCGGACGATATGAAAATCTTAAAATACAGATGTATCTTAAAGTACAAATAGTACTAAAGAAGACTCATTTGAACTACAATGTAACTTAAATAGATTTGAAGCTTATTATCAAATTAATAAACTTGATCTTAACGTATCCAAATATTTTTCCACATACTCAAGAAAAAATAAGAATGCTATACAACTTAAAAAAATCTGTATTAAAAGATGTCAACATAATTAAAGATCTTGGATATTTGATACTCATATATTCATTGTTTGCTAAGCTTATAGAATGTTAGGGCTTTATGGTTAGGGCGGCGAGTAAGTTTAACAGTTTAACTTGTGATATTGACCTATTCGCCTCAAGTGTAGTGTCGGCAAGGAGAGCCATCTGAGCTCCTAAGTGGAATAAATAGTGAATCATAAGTTTTCATAAGTGTATAAGTTAGAGTAAGCTGTTAAGTATTACTTAACTAATTTTTACTTCGTTTATTACTGTCTTCGATATATATTTATATAATTTAATTTAATCATTTTACCAATCCATTTAATATTATTAGTACTTAACTATATGTAAAGATTTATTTAATGGCGTAAAAAACATTATATTTAGTAAGTAAGTTTGTAATAAGCTGTAAATCTTTATCAATAAATAAAATAAAAAGCAAAAGAAAGAAAATAAAAAAAATGTAATGGCTGCTTTTTTTTCCAAGGAGAATTTATAGCGTTACCACTTAAATTGAACTGAACTGAACTTAGAATAAAATAAGATTTCTTTATTTTTGATTTTTGTTTTAGATTATTGTAAAACGAGTCTTTACTTTAAAAACTTAATTAAATACACGTATTTAGACTTACTTTACTCATGTCCGTATATTTAAAAAAAACCTATTTTAGTGCCAACTCCATGGCGAGTCTTCGATCCTCGGCGATAAAATTTAAGTACTTATTGTTACAGAAAATATCAATTGACGTATCACCATACGTCAGTATATTTGAAACAACGAACGACCAAGTCAATATATTTAATTGTAAAGCGATTAATTCGATTGGAATTGACGAGAAATCGATTGATTTCAAAACTTTGTCAGAAGCTCCGAAGATCAATACATCTGTCAATGAGTATTTCAAAGAGTGGGGCCAAAGTCTTGACATATTTTGCAGGTATTTTAATGTTTAATTAAACATGTTGCAGAGTCTCGACTTACTATTTATAGAAAAAAATAACAAAAGAATCATTACATCAATTTGGTTCACATAATTATCGACAGATGTCTTTATGTACTATTTTATATCATTCTTTGCAACAGTAACCACCATAATAACCATTTAAATAAGTTTACTGATCGTAATTATATGATGATTTCAACATTAAAACAACGGCATGCCGTAATATAATGAAAGTAAATAAATATACAATCTTAAATATACATAAGCTGTTTTCCTGTACATACGTATTATATACAAAAAATCTAATAATGTAAATCATTCTCGATTCCATTTGAATACACAAATTTCATCAATATATATTCTGTGCATATGTTCGTAATTAAACACAAAGGGCTGAACCGATTTTGATGATATAACCGACATTAACTGTTTATTTGCTGTATAGATAAATAACCTAGATACCGAAACTTTTTGGTCATTCAACCTTTTGCTTTATTATTTTAGTTATTCTTTGTACATCAAAGTACGTTTATAGAGTAGAACCGTTTTTAGTTCGTAATTCAAATATAAAAGAGTTCAGATAAAACCTTTTTATCTGTTACAGGGTCACAAAAGGAAAACCAAAGCCTTCAATCAAATGGTTCTAGAAACATCCATGATCAAACATATTTACGAAATTGTCTATTAAAACAAAAACGTTACATATAGACAAATTGGGTATAGGCGATACTGGTATATTCAAATGTAAGACTAATAATTCGAAAGGCTTCGACTCAGCCGACATACAAGTATATATCCGATGTAAGTTTTAATTACGATTTTAAAATAGTACACTTAAGTAAAAGATGTCTACGTACCTAGTTGGTCCCAAAGTTCAGTCACTGGCACATTATTTTTAAATTTCAAAATGATTTTAAAAAAATGATTGCATTCTATTTTGAATGTTTGACTATTGTTTAAAACAAAAAACAATCACTTTACGTAATTTTTCACGATGGAGTGGACATTGAAAGAAAACTTAATAGCTGCTATTGCGTTGCACCGCTGTGGGCTTCAACCTTCTCTTTCATCTTGGTAAATAAAACTCAAACTCAAATGTGTAACAGGAGTGTTGGCCTAGTAGTAGGCTTCAGCATGCGACCCTGAGGTTGTAGATTCGATCGCCGGCTGTGCACCAATGGACTTTCATTCTATGTGTGCATTTAACATTATCTCGAACGGTGAAGGAAAACATGGTGAGTAAACCGGCTTGCCTTAGACGCAAAAAGTCGATGGCGTGCGTCAGGCACAAAAGGCTGATCACCTACTTGCCTATTAAATTAACAAATGATCATAAGACTTTTATTTATTTTTCGTACTGTCAAGATGTGTGAATCTAATGAAGAAATTCGATACAATTTAAAATTTTATTTCAAAAAAGATAAAAATGCAATGTGTATGGACCAAGTGCAGTGTCTGTGAGAGTAACACACATTTGGATTAAGCCTTTTCAAACCGGAAATTTTGATTTCGCTGAAATTCGCTCTGGTCGTCCTATTACGGATAAAATAGATGCCATTTTTGAAAAATGAGAGCAAGATCGGCATATCAGTAGTAACGACGTAGCTAAAGAACTGGGAATTTACCAAAAAACTGTTTTGGCGCATTTGAAAAAACTATCTACTACTATTAAATCAAAAAAGCTTGATATTTGGGTACCTCATGGGCTCTCTGAAAGAAACCTATACTCGTTTTTGATTCTTAATTACGATGTAATGAAACCGAACCATTTTTGAAGAAGCTGATAACTGGTGTTGAAGGATGATGCTGTGTGGTGGGATTGGAAGGGCATTATTTATTATAAGCTCTTACCACCTGGCAGGACCGTCGGTTCTGAACTCTACTGCGAACAACTGATATGATTAATGCAAGAAGTTGAGAGATAGCGGCCGGAATTAATCAACAGAAGGGGTGTGGTTTTTCATCATGATAACGCTAGACCTCACACATCTTTAGCCACTCAGCAAAGATTGAGAGAGCTAGACTGGGAGGTGTTAATGCATCCGCCGTAGATTCCTGACTGTGCACCTTTAGATTTCCACCTGTTTCGGTCTCTTCAGAATTCTTTAGGCAGTGTCAGGTTAACATCACGAGAGGACTGCAAAAACCAATTGTCGCGGTAATTTTATCATAAGCCCCAAAATATCAATAGGATCATGACCACCTACAGGATGGCTAAAAGTTATCAAACAAAATAGTACCCACATACTTTACTAAAATGTAAATAAACTATACTTAAAAATATTGTGAATTTTCTAAAAAAATGCGAAAAAACTTTTTCCCCAACCTATTATATATATGAAAGCTATAATAGAGCTTTAGCAATAAATTGGATACGATCAAAGAGCTTGAGAAGGAGTAGTTTCAGCTTACCCTTACTTTGTTCTCAATCAGCAGTAGGCATCATGAAATATTAGCACGCACTTATATACAAGAACAGAATGTTAGCTTCTAATATTTATTTAATTAAATTCTAAACATTTTTATGAAACATAATCTTGCTACAAGTGCGCATGTGCAATAGTTATTCATTTGACTCGTTCGGTTGTTTACGAATTGTTACGAATTGACTCGACCATCTTGAGGTCGTGACACATGGGCACGGGCTTTTTCTTTGTACAAGTTAGAAGTTATACAGTTCACATAAAATCAGTGAAGTAAATTATAGTGAATTAAGTCATCATTGAAGTGTTTAATTTCCTACCCTAAGAACTAGATCAACTACCGCTAACAAGAACAACACGCAAACAGTTAGGACTGTATTGCTGTTTTGTGTATAACATAACTTGGTTTTCGTCATGGGCCCTCCTACTATTGCTTTTGGAATTATGTGAATACATGTGTAATCTTATATATTCAAGTTTACATCAAAAGTAGTTTTATTTAAATGTGCAGTACTGTAAATAACAGGCAAGGTCAATTTAGTTGTACAATCTGTCCAATGGGTAATCCCGTTTCCTTGCTATTTAACGATCTTAAAACGAATTGCAATTTGAATTAAATCTGACAAGCTGGAGCTACGTTCGGTGGCGGTTGTTGTATGGATATTGGATATGCTTAGTTGTATGTTAAATGAAACACGTTGACTATAGCTGGGCATCAACAGCTTTTGCTACACCCTCCCTTGCTTACATTTTGATTACGCTTCTAATTAACTATTAAAATATATATATATATATTTTATTGATTATTGATTGATAAGGGTACCTTAGTCCGGTTACAATAAATTTTATTAGTTATTACAACAAACACCATCTTGTATGTATTAAAAATACAATAGATAGCTTGCATTGATAATAATTTCTACATACGTCGTTGTCGTTACGCTTTTGTGCGAAACGGAAGAAAATATCGTAACGCAAATTAAACATACACAATTTGTTTTCTTTTCAACTAAATTAAAAAAAACATGACTAAAATGACTTTACAATAATAATAAAAAAATACAAATATCTACCTGTTTAGGCAACCCCAACGTTGCGGCTGACTGTTAGCAGGCAACCATTTTTTTAGAATTATTTACATAATTTAAGGATATCAATTAAACGATATAAAATGCAACTATATCAGAAAATTAATTATAATGAAAAAATAATATTGCGGCTTATTATTTATTGTCATCATACAAATAATATAAAAAGTACAATACATGTACCCTCAACATTAATTTAAAATTAATTTCATTAAAAAAAAGATATCCACTCACGAGAAGTATATGTAAGTGCGTGCTCCTATTTTACCATGCCTACTATAGAGGACAAATCTTTGTTTTTTTTAAATATTTATACATATATATCATGAATTAACTATTAATTACTTAAGATATCATGTGGTGTATTGGTTGCAGCCCCTTACAAACATTTTGTAAAACAAAAAACTTGGCGATTAAAAAAAAAGTGACGGAGAGTTCATTGTCAGTTCTTTTGGTCCGTTCTACGCCCTTGATTTGAGAACTGGCAGTAAATGTAAAATTAAAAGCATTTAGCATTCCATGTGTATTTCTTTATTGACGTTCATAAGTGTACATTGTGTTACCTTATTGAATAAATAAACTTGAATTTAATAACTGTAGAATCGATTCCTATAATCCATTACTATAAAAGTTCAATGGCGTACACCATCAGAGTACCGCTACTTCACAACCCGAGAAATATTCGAATAAGGAAAATCCTCAGGGAATACGCCCAACAAAGATACCGGTGCAAACGGAATTACATCCACTGATAAAGCACATACAATAATAAGTGCAGAAAATACTCATATTATTTTAAGTCTGTCGCAACCGGAACACGATAGTCAGTCTCATCGACACTTGAGAGCTGAAATCATCAAAATGGTTTTTAAAAATTACGTTGCAAAATTTACGTTAGTTTTTCTATTCCACAATGTGTTGAGTGAAGATTTAAAAAGGAGCTTAACATTTGTGATTGATGATACTTATTCCATGTCTGATGATATAAACCAAGTTAAATCGAAAACTATTGAGGTTTT
Organism: Pieris brassicae; assembly: GCF_905147105.1. Classification (NCBI taxonomy): domain Eukaryota; kingdom Metazoa; phylum Arthropoda; class Insecta; order Lepidoptera; family Pieridae; genus Pieris; species Pieris brassicae. The sequence goes on from NC_059665.1 coordinate 14,277,715, forward strand.
TGATGCAGTGCTGAATTCGAAGGCATCAGAAATTGAGGACTTTATTTTGGTCACTTTCAACGATCCAGGTTAGTCTTTGTGATTAAAACAAACAAGATTAATAAATACTCTTTATTTCATGCAACAGGCTCATCTGATGTTAAGTGATACTGCCGCCCATGAACACATACACTGCCAGAAGGCTCCCAAGTGCCTTGCCTTTTAAGAATTGGTACGCTCTGTTCTTGAAGGACCTTAAGTCGAATTGGTTTGGAAATACGTCAGTGGGCAGCTGGTTCCAAATAGTAGTGGTGCGCCGCAAAAACTGTCTTAAAAAAACACTCAGTTGTGAAACGTCTGACCGACCGACGACCGCGACACTGAAAATCATTTTTATGTCTGCCAAATTTTCAACTGTTGGCTGAGGGTTTAAGGAGTTTCAACTTCTGACACAAGTTTGTCACAGTACTGAACGGCAACTTGCCTAATGGCGGCCTATGGCTAGCATTAGTGTTGAGCGAATAGTTAAGTATTGAGAGAGTAGTTTTTACTTTCCACTAAGAAACAGTTTTTAATATAATTTATTTCGCCATCCACTGCCAACGAGGTCATGTAGGCGGAGCGGGAAGCGGGAAATGAACGACATTAATTTTCTACCTAGTTCTGTCTTCATCCAGCGAGGTTGTGCGTCCTTTTGCGAGCGGGGAGCTGAGCACCAGTATTGGGCAGCCCTTCTTAGCATCAGGAGTCCGTGGGAATCTGGCTCAACTCGCTAACCTCGTATGTGACTCTTTCAACTCGCTTCCTCCGCTCCACTCGTCTCCGCTTTCGTGGAAGCACAAGTATGAAAATCATCGTTACGAGTATAGCAGAGTCCGTATGGGTCCGTTCCGCTCGCAGTGCAATACGGGCGTTTAAATTCCTTTACGGCCAGAGTTAAGAATATGCCCAGTGCTTTCGTCCGACTCATTACTTTTATTACTCTATAGATGTTGAACTACGCACAAAAACAAAAGAGGAACAAGTATTCAGTGCAAGACTAAATGATATTTCTGTTCATGGGGGCGATGATTGCCCTGAGATGTCAATGGCAGGAATAAACTTAGGGATTGAAGAGAGCAGGCCATACTCACTGTTTTATGTTTTCACTGATGCTACTGCGAAAGACATACTTTTGTATGACGAGGTTCAAAGAAAAGCCCTAAAGAAATTCATACAGGTTCGTGGATTTACCATAAAATAGTCTAAGATTATTTTAAGTAATACATGTTGTTAATACGCATTCAAAGCAATGTCTTCTTAATTAAGACGTTAAAGATGACATTAATAACCATAAACTTAACTTACCATTTTGCTTGCTATAGTCAGAGAGAGAGAAAATTCTAATTCATAAAACAGCATTCTAATATTTACCTATTAGTATATTTCTTACCATTAATGTTCTTATTTAATCAAAAGGTAACATTCTTACTGACGGGAGATTGTAAAGATAGGAATAGTCCTAATTACAATGTATACAAGAAACTTGCTAAGGTAACAGGGGGTCAGGTGTTTAATATCGAAAAGGACCAAGTACATAAGGTTTGTATACCTTACTCTTAATTTTTAGACTCAGTATTATATATATATTATATTATATCTGTATGTGGTCCTAAACTCAGACTGTGAAGTAACTTAAGGAAATATATATTCATATATGTACCTAGTCTAGCCATAAATACTGAAACAAAGTAAAAGAAAATGTTTCTTTTGCAAATAACGTTTATTACTTTTACAGTGTATTAGTTTAATACATAAATATAAAATAATTTAAAATATAAAAAGCTATTTCGAAGTTGTCTTCATTGGCTGCAATACAGTCCTTTTAATATTGGGGCCAGATATCAATAGAAGCACGCACTCTTTTCATGGGAAAAACGTATCTTCACTGCTAAACGTATGGATTGTGGAGGGACTAAAAATTATCATGGCGTTTAGAGCAAGCCGCACCAGTCTTCAGCTCTAATGAAGTGCGAAACGTTAGTTTCCAACCAAGACTGCGTAGACCGAGCTTTATGGCCGGCGCCGAGTCTTGCTCGAACGACCATTGTTTGTTATAGAACATGGTATTGTTAAGGGGCTTTTTCATAAAAGTATGTCTCAGTCACTGCTTCATTGCTAACACCCAATCAAACCACCACTGAAGTCGGATAGTACCCACGTTGTACTATGTTGACTAATTGAAAAGCTTCCTTAGAGCTTTGAGCATATATACGGTCATATTGATTGTTAAACTGTTTTTACTCAATTGTAAAAAAAAACTCATCCGTAAACAAAATTTCGCCCTCCCCTTGCGTACCGCTTCAGTAGTTGTTTCGGTTTTACCACCCTATTCTTTTGTAAAATATCAGTTAGGAAATGTCTAGTACGTCTTTTATAGGCTACACCTACTATGACATCTTTTAAAATACGCGACATGGTTCTAGGTGTTATCTTCATCTCCCGAGATAAAATCTTTTAATTTCGGACAGGATTTCTTCGAATTCTTTCCCTTACTGCGTTGACCACCTTTTTAGTACGAACACTACCTTTCGTTGTACCTTAATAGCCCGGTACATAAACATTTTACTAATACCATGCGTATGGAGGGTTTTAAAAATTGCATTTGGCTCCATACCTACTTCGTGTAATCCAATCACAGCGATTTGGTTTTCTATACACCACACTCCATTTAAAATCGCGAGAAATTGTACAATGTATTGGCGCCAAAATGAGAAAACCCAATGAACAATGATATAAAAATGACAGATCTTAAATTCAAATATAATATTTTGTTAATTATTAATTATAACAGTATTTATGGCCAGACTAAGTATATGTTTTTTTTTGTGTTAGCTTTTAGGAGCATCTCCTCTCTGCGTAAGATTTATAGCAAAATTTATAGCAAGATTAAAAATCATAAAAAAATATTTCCAACCAGCTTTATGGTTCCTCCTTGGTATCCTAGGAGCTTGGTACCCAATGTTTTTGTAAGCACGTTGTATTGCCCTCTATATCCGTAGCGGTGATATTGCAACCTTGGGATCGAATGGTTCAACAACTCGCTATAGACATCAGGAATGCTATCGGTATCGCTATTGGAATTTACAGAGGGTTAAACTTACAGCTTTGTCAAAACAAAACAATTTGTTGTGCAACGGTCTAATTTATGTACTTTAAGTTAATATCAATTGAAAATGAACTTGATTTCAGATAATGAATTTTATAATTGATACAATTAAAGATAAGAGTGTAAAACTTTACAATTGGAACTTTCCAGCTCATGTTGATGAAAACATAACAAAACAAATTCCTGTAAGTAAAAACACTAAATTTTAAATGTTAATAATAATGCGTCTGGGGGAGACAATATACCGCTCAACTGCAGAGGCAAAGAGAAAGAGTATCCTCCTCCCTCAAAGGCTACACACAAAAATTTGGGCATCTCATAGGCTGACAGCCCCCCCCATACAAAAATTTATTGAATCATTTAAGTCAAAGGTTAAAGTAGGATTCATTAGGTCTCGTTAAAGGATTATGGATTAGAAGAATTTCTACATGTGTAATTAATAAATAAAATGTTCGTAGTCCATGCGTAATAAATCCGAAACAATTGTTACGCCGAGGATCAAACCAGGTTTTTGTGTAATACTCTTTTTGCGTCAAATAAATCATAAATCTAACTATATTTTTTATTGGCTGTTAAAAGTGTTACATACAGTTAACTGTTAACAAGAAGGTGATCAGTTTTTTGTATATAACTTATATCATAATCATCAAGAAAGTAAATTCCTTACAAGTTAATAAGTATGAACATAAAAACCTCAATCTCAAAAAGCTCACGAGTTGTTAAAACTTGTTGTTATTAAAATAATATGTTTAGTTTTCAGTTGATACGAAAGTGCAGTCTCTTACACTGTCTCTTGTGGGTAACAATCCACATATTGTTGTGAAAGATTCCAAAGGTAATGAAGTAAAAACAGAACTTATAATGGAGTCAGGGGAAACTTTTGTAAGTTAATCCGTAAATAAATAAATTGGCATTATAAGATTCTGTAAATGAAATCGATGGCGCTACTACCTTTTTTAGGTCTGGGCCTCAGATTTATCTGTTTCATGATCATTTGTTAATTGAATAGGCAAGTATGTGATCACCCTGACACATGCCGTCGACTTTTGGGGTCTAGGGCAAGCCGGTTTCCTCATGATGTTCGCATTCACCGTTCGAGCGAATGATAAATGCGCACATAGAAAGCAAGTCCATTGGTGCACAACCAAAACTATAACCTCAAGGATGAGAGACGCACTGAAACCACTAGGCCAACACTGCTCAAGATTCTGTAATTGCTATGCGTTTTCCAGTTCCAATTTTCCATTGATAGTTTTATTTAAATTTTACCCAATAATCATAAAAGTTAATGTGACAGTTAAATAACAAATAAAGAGTGTTAATAATATATCCCTGTTTCACGGGTTCAAGATCTAACTATTTCCGCGAAAATAGTGATAAAAAACCATTACGTTCATAAGACCTTTATTAAAATATGCCGTTTTAATATTGTCCGTAATTATGTTTAAACAGTGAAACAATCGTAAAGGCTTTTGCTCTTCAGTCTAATTAGATGAATGTTATGTACATTTCGATTTATTTTAACTATTTCACTAAATACATTACAACATTATTGAATAGGTTGAATATGAAAAAAAGATTTCATCAAGTATCCGAGTAATAATAGCATTAACATCGTTTACTTTTCCTGAAAACAAAAACGATTTTATATTTAAAACTAAGACACTAATTAATTAGAATGCTGCATGACATATACCTTCCTATTAAGAGACACTTGTACCAAGATAGTCTGCGTATAATTTACTATATTTATTACAACGATTTATTAAATACCAGTTAAATGTTAGTACGACAGCGATCTACACCATTAAATTAAATGGAATTTGGACTTAGGACTTCAATAAAATAACGCTTTGGTTTTTAAAAGAACGAACACATAGCGAGACTTGTCCATGAGCCTGTTCTATAAAAAAGAAAACCTGGCTATATGTAATATATCAGTATAGAACTTATTATGACTGAATCATAGATATTATTTTTAATGCAACTTTGAAGGTTAGTTACGAATGCTATCTGCGGAAATGACGAAAGAGATAAGCCCTGATTCATTGGAACTCAGATTCTAAATATCAAGTTTAAATAGCTATAAAAATAAGCTTGTCTGCTAGGCCTAAAATCACGAATACGGTATTCCGAGGAAATTGCTAATGCGAACTCATATGCGAAGTGCAAGTGAAAATTTTCTTCGACTAGCAAGAGTTGAGGGTAGGCGTTTGAATAAAAAGTAAAGCTACTAATCAAACACCGCCTTGCCTACACCAAGTATTTCAGATAATGTTAACCTATATGGAGAATGACGTAGAAACAAATTTAAGATATAATAAAATTTTAGATAATTAAAATAAGCCCAGCAGTTGCCGGTGATTTCACAGCTGTAATAGAAAGCACCGGCGAATCAAATCTGGATATTAAGGCAACTACTCACGTATCATTTCAATATGGATTTTTAGTAATACCACCGACAACTGTTGAAGATTGCAAGAAAGCTATTTCTAGGCCCGTAGCAAGTTAGTTAAATTATATCACTACCTCACACAGTTACCTTTTATTTCAGATATTTTACAATTAAATGCAATTATATTTCGATCATCTCATACTTTCTAGACATCTGTGTGCTTTATTGGCAAAGGCCTCCTACACATCCCTCCATTTCTGTCTGCACTGTGCCACTCTCTACCATGTATCACCTGCAGTTGCATAGACATCAATCTGGTCTATCCACCTTCTAAAGTAACTTCCTTTTTAGTATTCCTAAAAGTATTCAACTGGTGCCCAGTTGAATACTTTTTTTCTCCACTTTTCTGTTCCTGTGCTCCGACCATTTCCACTTAATCTAGGTCCTAGATCATGAAAACTTTAGATTTATAAAATGATATAATTCATTTTTATTATTAATATTTTTAGGTGAAAAAACACATCTCACAATAGAGTTATCTAATAATGGAAATGATGTGGAATTACAATCTGCCGAAATACTGGACTTGAAAGGAAATTTATTAGAAAAAAAACCGCTACGCAGAATTAAAAAGGGAGACAACTTTTATGTGACAGACGAATTTATTTCACCAAGTGACATGTTTAGAATCTCTGTAAGTATATTTTAGATGATTGATATAAAAATATACTTAAACCAGATTTATTTATTAATATGTACTAATTATTTATTTTATTATAATTACAACATATCTAGTACTTACTGAGTTTGATTTGTATTAAATATTCTTAAGTATTTATATATGATAATTTTAATACCCCTTTCATATAAAATTAATGTATTAACCAAATCCATTATTTAAAAAAATAACTTTTCAAATCGCGCTACTAGATCACAGCGCTACAGTAATTCGAAATTCGTTACTGCTCCGAGGTTATTTGCCACAAGTAGCCGTATTTAAAATAAATTGTCCAGGATTATAATATTTACTATTTATTTTCAAGGAAGTGTAATCACAATAGAGTAAAAAAATAATTAGTGGATTAGCTCAACATTGCAACACGAAAGCGCGAGTGTGACGAAAGCGAGAGTGACCTCGTGTCATCAGAAAAGCTAATCTTAAGAAATTTTCAGCGTGCGTTGCTTTGCAGCGTAAAATTGTCAGTTTAATAATAACTATCGTTGATTTTAAAGGTTAATGGAATCGATACAACAACAAAAGAAAACATCCGAAGAGATGCCACAGTAGCTGTTGAGCCTTGGAATAAAAAAACTGGTTCGTGTACATAAGTTAAAATATTTGTATGTTAACATTGATCAGATATTTTAATTGTTTTAAATTAAGTTCGTTTACGCATTGAGTAATTTAAAGGAATAATTTAGAAGGGAGTGTTAATTCTATAAATATATATTTTTTTATAGAATAGGGGACAAACAAACGCGCAGAAAGCTTATCTGATCTTCAGTGATACCGCCGCCTATGGACACTCTCAATGCTTTTTCTTAAAGGACCCTAACTCGAATTGGTTCGAAAATATTTTAATGTGCAGCTGGTTCCACACAGTGGTTGTCTGAGGCAACAAATGGAACATGCTGTGGAACGACGGACGTCGAGGTTATACGGTCGGAATACGACCGCATCTAATAGTTTTAGTTTTATTTTTATAAAGTCCTACCAATAAAATAAAAAAAAACCTGCTAAATGAAACATTAAACATGATAAGAAGCAACACTTATTATAGTCACAACTCACAATATCCGCAAAATTAGAAACTTAAAAAGAAATGAATTACTTGGAAAGTTTGTAATATTATTGGTCAGGCTTTTAAACAGTTTTTCTCAATGGATTTTAGAAATTGGCAGTGAAAAAGAAGTTAAGCCAATAATAGAGGAATTAAAAATTACAAACGATGAGAAAACCTCAAAAGTTCAAATAACATGTAATGTTAAAGGTTTTCCTGAACCCTATATTCTTTTGTCTGATGCTGCTGGCGTATTTTATACTGGCAATGTAAGTTTTATAATTTTGTTCGAACAGAGATTTTCATATGTTTTTAATAAATGTATAAGCCGTCTGGGCTAGTCGGAAGTCATCATAGCAGTGATAGGTAGGATTTACGTGGTGTCAGAAAGCAATGGATTTTCCATTCTATGCACGCAGAAAGAAAATGTCGCAAGGAAGTGATAATGAGTAAGACGCAATATCTTATATTAAATGTTATTTTATTTCTCGACGTAGGCATCTGATGTTACATTTGTATATATGTTTTCTTAAAGATAAACTGCCATTTTTATAAATAATATAGTGGGTTCCATCAATTGATGAGGATGAGGATACTCCTCAAGACTAGTTTTGAATGAAAACAAGTTTAGCGAGTTTTCCACGACGCTTTAGGGCTTTCCTTGTTATTTGTCCTGCGTCCCAGTCCTCATAATATTAGATTAAGGTATTCGATATTATCATCCCTTGACTTTCAAAAAATGTTTCAAGTTTATATTTTATTACCGCGCGAATTTTATCAATTTTTAAGAAGACAGTCCCGAAACAAACATATAGGGTTTTTTTAATAACAAAACAGAATTTATTACTTTTGTATTATTATTATTAAATGTGCTATTATATTTTTTTCTTTCCAAGAAGAATTTATAACATTATCACTGAAATTGAACTTAGAATGAAATAAGATTTCTTTATTTTAGATTATTGTTATTATGTTATTTCCATAAAACGAATTAGGAAACGAGAATATACTTTAAAAACCTAATTAAATACACGTATTTAGACTTACTTTACTCATGTCCGTATATTTAAAAAAAATAAAGCTATTTTAGTGCCAACTCCATGGCGAGTCATCGATCCTCGGCGATAAAATGTATGTACTTATTGTTACAGAAAATATCAATTGACGTATCATCATACGTCAGTGTATTTGAAACAACGAACGACCGAGACAATATATTTAATTGTAAAGCGACTAATTCGATTGGAATTGACGAGAAATCGATTGATTTCAAAACTTTGTCAGAAGCTCCGAAAATCGATACGTCTGTCAATGAGTATTTCAAAGATAGGGGCCAAAGTCTTGACATATTTTGCAGGTATTTTAGTATTTAATTAAACACGTTGTTGCAGGGTCTCGACTTACTTTGGATAAAAACAATAACAAAAGGATCATACCATTTACAAAATTATCGATAGATGTCTTTATGTACTATTTTATATCATTCTTTGCAACAATAACCACCATAACTTTATAAAAACCATAATAACCATTTAAATAAGTTTACTGATCGTAATTATATGATGATTTTAAAATTAAAACAACGATATACCGTAATATACTGAAAGTAAATTAATAGAAAATCTTAAAAATACATATTAACACTAGCGGAGCTAACACTGTTTTTCTGTACATATTTACAAAATAATCTAATAATGTAAATCATTCTCGATTCCATTTGAATACACAAAAATTTATTCAAAGTCGGTTCTGCCCTTTAGGAGTTTAATTACGAACAAATGCACAGAAGATTTATATATTCACTAACTTTTTATTTGCTGTATACATAAATAACCTACATGCCGACTGCGGAAAACCGAAAACGGAAACTTTTTGGTGATCCAACCTTTTTTCTTTATTATTTTAGTTATTCTGTGTACATCAAAGTACGGTATACAGTAGAACCGTAATTCAAATATAAAAGAGGTCAGATAAAACCTTTTTATCTGTTACAGGGTCACAAAAGGAAAACCAAAGCCTTCAATCAAATGGTTCTACAAACATCCATCATCAAACATATTTACGAAATTGTCTATTACCGGAAAAACTATACATATAGACAAATTGGGTATAGGCGATACTGGTATATTCAAATGTAAGGCTAATAATTCAAAAGGCTTCGACTCAGCCGACATACAAGTATATGTCCGATGTAAGTTTTAATTACGATTTTAAAATATCACACTTAAGTAAAGGATGTCTACGTACCTAGTTGGTCCTAAAGTTCAGTCACTGGAACATTATTTCTTAATTTCGAAATGATTAAAAAAATATGGCATTCTATTTTTAAATGTTTCACTATTGTTTTAAAACAAAAAAAAAACAATCAATTTTTCGTAATTTTTCACGACAGTTTGGAGTGGACATTGAAAGAAAACTGAATAGCTGCTATTGCGTTACACCGCTGTGGGCACTCGCCGAGTACCATTTTCAAGTTGCTCAAAAATTTGAATATAAAGCTTAGGTTTATGTACCGTAGTATTGCTAGGTACATTGAAGTCTCCAGTGTTGAGGACAAGAAAATAACTGGCCTGCCAGTAATAAAAGCTATCAAGACGCGGATAGCAAGTAATCCTGTCCGAAAACATAAGTTGATGGCTCTGTAGATGGGTGTCAGTAGGAAAACAGTAAAAAAGGTTTTAAATTAAGATATTGGTCTACGAGCATACAATTAAAAGAATGGGCACTTAAAGTAATAAGGGTTAAGAGATCGCGGGTGTTGTTAAAGCATTACGCGAAAAACCGACACCGTCATATCTCTTTACGGACGAAATTTTTTTCAATATTGAAGAGAAGTACAATAAACAGAATAATAGAGTGTACGCTAGGAGTTCTGAAGTAGCTGGAAATAAAGTTCTGAAGGTACAACATGGACATCATACATCATGAGTAATGGGAGTAATTGGGAGTGTCATATTACGGGCCAACTGATGTTAATTTATGCTAAAAGTTCATCAGTTCATCAAAGTCATTTTGTTTTTATCATAATTTCCATTTATGACAGAACTTTGGGACCGATATACGTTTTGCTAATTGCATATATATGTTCTTTTTTTATTGACGTTCATAACATAGTTACTGATATGATTAAATATCATTCAATTTGTATATTTCCAACTAAAATACCTAATAATACTTAACAATCAATAAATCACTTCAAAAGTCAAATAAACATAAAGTTTTGATTAGAGCAGAATCCCCCGGCTGTGTCCCAATAGACTCTCTTTCTATGTACGCATCTCTTTTTAACATTCGCTCGAACGGTGAAGGAAAACGTAAAAAGAAAAGCCGGATGTCCTTAGAGCCAAAAAGTCGACGGCATGTGTCAGGCACGAGGCTGATCACCTAGTTGGCTATTAGATTGACAAATGAGCGTGAAACAGATACAAAAATCTGAGGCCCAGACCTCAAAAGGTTGTAGCGTCACTGACTTATGTTGTTTTATAAAGTTTTGATTACATTTTAGATCCTCCATACATAAGCACGGCTTCAGAAAAACTTTCCGTCATAGTCGGAGAGCATGTTACTATAGACTGTGTTGTCAATGGCTTACCTTTACCACATGTGCGATGGTTATACGAAGGGCGCGAAATCACTAGCGGTGGGCGGTACAACATTTACAGAAATCTTACGTTAAGGTGAACTTATATTGCATTATCTACCGATTTCTTTTTAGAAGACTGGGCAAACAAACAGAAAAGTGAATGTGTTAAGTGATATCGCCGCTCATGTACCACTCTCAATGCCCGAGGGCTCGTGAGTACGTTGCTGGCATTTTATGAAGTAGTACGCACTACGAAGGACCATCATATTGGTTCGTAAATACCTCGACCAGCCGTGGTGCGCGGCAAATGCCTTAAAAAACGCTCAGTTGTGGAACGACGGAGCCCCCCAGCGGCTGAAGTCGTTCTGTCCATCAATAGCGGAACAACTTCGATAGTGCGTTTCCGGGATGATTATGGAAGAGCTGGGAACCCTGACAAAGATATATCTTACTTAAAAAGAAGGCATTTTGTACTTCTTACCATTAATGAAAACAATGTCGTTAGAAGAAATAGTCAAAAATATCTTGGTGTTGTAACGGATAGCAGTTTAACGACACACCGCTCATAATATACATGTAAAGCCACGTATACCTATATTATACCACAACTAGATCGAACTATAGGGCACTGCAGCGACTACCAATCGATATAAAATAAAAAATAATGCAAAATAAATTATTGAAGACACTATTCTAATAAGATTATTTGACTCCAACTGAAGAACTATACAGATATTCCAAATGTAAGAGTATAAACCAGACATACGTTTACAATACCTTAATTGAAATTTAAGATATTATTAACAAATTAATTCAAATAAATCTATCGTTTAAAGAAAAATCAGATACAAAATATTCATTGAGCAATATTTATAAATTATGTTTAATTCAACCATGGACTGTTTACGGAAAACTTAATATCATTATATTACTTGATACATTAATCAAGGCGCATAAATGTTTTTTAAATTGCCATCAAGTTTAAAAGAAATTAATCCTTTTTGCAAATAAAAAAAAAACTTTTAAAGGAACAACATGTACAAAACTATTCATTAGTCACACAATGCTTACTGCAACTGATGTACACCTAATATTTTTTATGTAATATAGCTTATTTACATATAATTTCATAACACGATATACATAGGTAACTCGAATCTAAATCTTGTACTTACAACGAATAGACAAGACTTTTTAAAAATTTAATTACAATTCACACAAATTTATACAACTGGTGAAGTAAAGATGTACACATATTTTTATTACCTTTAGGCGTGAATATATATTTTGTACAAATTCATTGTTCTAGTTTCATTGCAACTAAAAGCGACACGGGTACGTACCAATGTCAAGCATCCAATAGCCTTGGCGACGCAAATAGAGACGTTCATGTGGATGTCAACGTTTTTAGTAAGTGTTTTTTTATAATTTCAGTTAGGTATAGCTTTGAGGTCCTCATCTAATAACTTAGCAATCTCATCTTTTATCGTGTTCTAACTTCCTCTAGAACAGCGATAGACGCAGATCAGACAAATTTATCTTATTGAGTATGTCAAATTTGTCATGTTTTGATAAACTTTACTTTATGACAAATTAAGATTAAGGCATGAGGAGAATTGACAAAATATAAATAAAATAATAATAAATCGATTGCTATTAAAGCCGTAAAAGAATAAAACAATTATTGAGTCTCGTTTAATACTTTAAAGTTTCACATTTTAATCGAGAAAAAAATTATTATTCATCCATTTCTTATTTCTATTGAATTTATTAAACGATACAATGAAAAGCCATAGTTGAACATAAAAATACTTAATACAGCGAGAAAATGTTGCTGGGACACTGGGACCAAACTTTTTAAATTCTTTAGTTTTCTATTTACCATTTTTCATATCTATCTATATTATATTATATATATGAAAATGAATCCCTATGTCCCTTGGTCAAGGCATCACGCGTGAACGGCTGGACAAATTTCGCTAATTCTTTTTTGTTGTGTTTGTTATTTTTAGAGGGTTTTTTATAAAAGAAAAAATTAAGAAAAGTGCGCGGTAAATTTGAAAATTTAAAAATACTTAACCACCATATTACGTAATCCTTGACTTTTGTCACGGCAACAATTTTTATTTTCGTGCGTAGCACTTTTACTATTAAAACTTTTTTTAAATGTAATCTTATGGCGTTTGACATTACATTGCCAGCATGCGTGCACCAAATACCTATAGTTAAGACAGGACAACGTCTGTCGGCTGCGCTAGTATTCTTATAATATTGACACCACTGAGTAAGTTGACATCTGACTTTCCACAGTTCCAGCATCAATAAAGTCACCACTTAGACGCGTTTATGAATTGGGTGTAGGAAGTAGCGTTAGTTTGGACTGTGTCGCCGAAGGAACACCAAAACCAACTGTCCAATGGATGTATAAGCCTTTCCTTGGTTGCTGTGAGAAAACAATAAGGTACTTAAAAGTTAACTTTTCACAGATATAAACGCGAGGAAAAAAAACAATATTCTAAAGTTTACAATTTACAGAAAACCATCCTACTTTTTATAGGTTTTTGTTTCAAAAATTACTTACTTTTGTTAGGAAGATGCCAGTGAGCGATTCTGATTGATAAAGCGCATCTTATATAGGGACAATTTAACCTACCAAAAGTCGTATTAGTTACATAATTTATCAACGAGGATTATCATTGCACAAAAATACACAAATTAAGTAAAAACTAACAAAAGCATACAACACTGTCATTAATTACTTTAAATACGCGCACTTTACACTTTCACAGTAGTTGATCACTTGTCTTCACAAAGTCTCACTCCTAGAAAGTTCCCTTTACAATATTTCTTCAACAAAGGGGTGAGACCACGGGTTGCTTGAAAACTATATATACCACATGAAAACACTTGCTCTGAATAGTCTAAAAACATTTTTCATTCTCCTAAAAATTACCCGTAACCAATTTAACCGTTTTTGTATCTGATAAAGCCTCGCTGGAAATGGATATCACGTTTCAGCTTGCTAAAAATGTCAAAAAATGTGTCAAACTTGTAGGAAAATAGAGAAATATTTCAGTCCCGTCATAACTATATATTAAATACCGCTAGTTAAGACCAAGTATTTACAGACTTTATCTAATAATCAACAAAGCATAAGATTTATTACTCAATTGGAAGTGTTGGCTAAGTCCTCGTCCCTGAGTACGTGGGTGAACCAATTGAATTTCTGTCTATGTGCGCATTTAACACACGCTTGGAGAAGGAAATCATCGTGAGGAAACCGGGATTTCTTTGACCCAAAATGCCTTCGACAGTTTGCTTATTAGAAATCTGAGGCCCATACTTAAACGGCGTCCCATTTAGTATTAGGTATTTATAATAAAGAAAACATTAGGTATATATTTAAGATTTATTTATGATTTTAGCGCAACCTTTGATAATAATACATATGCGATGGACCACATATTAGTTGAACAAGCGGGTTACTACATTTGCACAGCGCAGAACAGCAATGACGATGTCAAATTATACTATGAAGTTTATGTTGAAGGTTATATACTTTATATATATAGCCTCCAAACTGATTTATATTCCTTCCATAATAGAGATCCTTCAATTTTTGATGTAATAGGAGGCAAAGGGACATGAGGCTCATCTGATGTTAAGTGATCGATCCGATCGACTCCGTATCTCCTCGACGTCCGTCGTTCCACCACTAAGCGTTTCTAAAGGCAGTTTTTGCTGCGCACCATCACTATATCAGAACCAGCTTTCCACTGATGTATTTCCGATCCAATTCGATTTAGGGTCCTTTGAGAAAAGAGTGTAACAATTCAAGGCTGGCAACGCGCTCGCGAGCCTTACGGCATTCAGAGTACATAAGGGCGGCAGTATCACTAAGCATCAGGTAAGCCTCCTGCCCGTATGCCCCCGTTGTAAATAAAAAAGCTTGGAAGAACAGTACAGCTTCCTTCCCCCATAAACACTAAGACATGTTATCCTTTTTTGTTTGGGCAGCAAAAACAATAGCAGATTTAAAAATAAGTATAGTTTACAGTAATCATTACATAAATATAATTACATAAATATATTTTTATATGACAGCACCTCCATCGATTGTGAATAATTTGATTTCAAGACTCTTTACGGCTGTTGTTGGAGATTTATCTTTGAAAATACCGTGTAACGCCACCGGACATCCGAAACCAGACATTTTATGGATGAAAGATGGATTACCACTAGCTCTTGGTAATATTAAATTAATAAATCACATTGATTGTAATTGAATTAAATTATATTTTGTTTACTTTGATTTAATTACCCAAATCGTCGGAGTTACGCCCCGAGAGTATAGCCCAACGCAGGCACTCTCTTCTACATAACAGCTATTCGTTTAATAGCAATTAACTAAATCATAGGAGTTACACCCCGAGAGCTTAGCCAGACGTAGGCACTCTCTTTGACTGTTAAAATTGTATTCATTCGGTACATAGCAATTAACACGTCATTATTTCGCTCATATTCTATTATAACACGCGAGTGGTTAGTAAACCAATAAACCTCTATTATAACTGGGTTCCTGGTTCCTGGGTCAACGGGATGCTTTCATCCCGTTGACCCAGGAACCGTACACATACCGTTCACATGCTCACACATTCACCCATACTTAATGTATTTTACGAGTGGTATTTGATTAGTTGTAACACTACAACAACATTAAACTGTTTTAAATATATTAACTATGGAATAATTGTTATCTAGATACCCAAAACACAGTGGGGTACTAGCCCCTCTCGTGTCTAGTGCCTCTAGCGATAAATGAATTTGGTCACAACCTGAAACAAATGAATAAAGTTTAATATATAACATTAACACAAACAATAAAAAGCTTTTATTGTTAGTATTTTATATTCGCATACTATGCTGATTTATAATATGAAATTTTTTAACAAGGAATTCTTAAAGCAACATACTGACTTAAGTTTCTAAGCTAGCTTCATCGTCTCGCCTAACAGACTTACCTGAAAGGTGTCATGTTAAAAGCTTTTGAAAGATCGAAAAATGACATATTTTTTTAATACAGGTACAAATTTTTTCGTTGAAAATGGAACATTAATTATAAGAGACATAGATATAACTTTTGCGGGTAGTCTGATCTGCATAGCGACGAACAATTATGGAAGCGCAAGTGAGAACTTTGAAGTTGACGTTTTATGTAAGTTTTGTTTTATTTATTTTGGGTTATAAGGCTTTTAAAACGCTCTAAACAGAAATCGCAGTACTACGATTGTGGCAGGCTATTTTTCTACGGTGGCAGAGTTTTTAAACGAAGACTGCAGGTCTGCCAAGCGAGCATTTCATAAAAAATATATTTCTAAATAAAAAAATCCTTAAAATTTCAAGGACAAGGTTCATTAACTTGAGTAATAAACTTTATCAACTTGAGCAATAAACTTTATGATATTGAGATATTAACTCGAGTTATAAACTTTATAACCTTAAGATTTAAACTTAGATAAGTTGAGACATAAATTATAAATATCAACCTGAGATATTAACTTTATTAACTTGAGATATAAACTTTATTAAATTGAGATATAAACATTATCAACTTCAGCAATAAACTTTATTAACTTGAGTAAGAAACTTTATCAACTTGAGCAATAAACTTTATGATATTGAGATATTAACTCGAGTTATAAACTTTATAACCTTAAGATTTAAACTTAAATAAGTTGAGACATAAATTATAAATATCAACCTGAGATATTAACTTTATTAACTTGAGATATAAACTTTATTAAATTGAGATATAAACATTATCAACTTCAGCAATAAACTTTATTAACTTGAGTAAGAAACTTTATCAACTTAAGATATAAACTTTATTAACCTGAGATATAAATTTTATGAACTTGTAGCGTTTATTATCGCTATTAAAAAAGTCCGCTACGCGAACACATCATATAGATATTTTGCTCGCCAGCCATATAAACAGATCAGTGAATACAAAAGCAGCTGATCATCCTTAGGGTCGTTCGTTCACATACGGACTATGCAGATCTGCTCATACAGTGAAATATCGGAGAAATATATATGTATGAACACTGGTTATATTATTTTTTAAAAAATCAATGCAACAGTAAGGTCTATATTGTTGAGTCTTTGCGGAACGAGAACTGTCGTGAAGTATGAGGTCTAGGATACTAAATTATACTATTAGATATTATATAAAAAAAATGTGTTTTTGTGATTAATTAAATGACGCGTAGCAATTAAGAATTATACTGTCCAGACCCTAGTTCAGTTTAGTAGAATCTCTTTTCGCACTGACTTTAGCGCCCCTCTTATATAACAATACAACATATTGTTTTTAACATATAAAAATATAGTATAGTCCACTGGGTCATATAAATTATTTTAGCTATTCAATGGTTCATTGTTTGGATTACTAGCAAAAATCAAAAGTAAAAATGCATTTTTTAAATTATTTTTAGCATCACCAGAGCTTGACGTCGTGACCAACGAACTGTGTATAAATAAAGACAAAATAAGTGATATCGAATGTAAATTGCCTCATAGTAAATTGGACTTAGTGCGATGGTATAAGGTACGTAAATAATATGATTTATTGGCGTCTGGTCCACAGGTTCTTGATTCACTTAACTTGACTTAATGTCCCTTATCCGCTGCGAGATGTCGTTAGTTACCTTCCACGTTTCACACCCATAGAGCAGTAAAGATTTATATCCGAATCCTATATTAGATACGAATATTTTAAGCTAGATTCGGTTATTGTCAATACCATAGGTTCTTGGTGAAACTTTATTGTTCGGTAGACAGAAAGCTGATTAAAAAATGACAGAAAAATTAAATTTATGTAAAATTTGTAAACACCAATTTTTTTTTAAATTGGATAGCGATGGAGGGTTGTATAATATAAACGTGTATTTCATCTAAGGCTTGTAATTTAGACATGTATAGGAAAACATTTTTAATTTAATTTAAATTATCTTTATACACTGGTCTATTCTATTATTCGATACATTATTGAAGCTTTGTTGTTTGTACAAAAGAATATTAACTTTTTATAAACAAAAGGTGACTTTCACCAGTATAATACTCGAAACAGAACAAATCAAAGAGTGCGACAAACCAGGCTCCAGAAGACAAACCAATCCTTATATGGAAATTGTATTCGTTTTTACAACTAACTCCCAAGCTAAATTAGAGAATTATCACTAACTAAATTCAAAACTCTACTTAAACGTAAATTAATCAATCAAGCTTTTTATGAATTTGGCGATTATTTAAATGATCCTAATACTTGAGATTGATTACAAATAATTTATATGATTCAAAACTTAGCGATTAAAAAGAGTGGCGGAGAGTTTCTTGCCAGATCTTCTTTCTCTCTACGCCCTTGACTTGCGCATTGGTCGTAAATGTAAATTTAGAATCAATTTAACATCTTTTCTGTTGACGTTCGTAAGTGTACTTGGTTACCCATATGAATGAAGTAGTTTGAGTTTAATTTAAAGCTAATCTACTAATATAATAATTAAGCACAATATTGAAACTAACACAATAATATCCTTGTCTTATTTAATAAACCAATAATCAAAATTATTTTATATTTACTTTTATAGGGTAAAAGTTTACTGCCAGACACGACTTTGAGTTTGTTTGGAAGATTGTCAGAAGCAGACGTATACACATGCAGAGTCAGCAATTTTTTGGAATCTAGGAATTATCAAATTAAGATCTCTATTTGCTTAGCCCCAGAGTTTGTGACGAACGAGCTTACAACAATCGATTATGTTGAAGACAATTATGTGTCTCTTAGTTGTGAGGCAACAGGCTACCCTACACCACAGGTAAATTTGTTCAAACACAAGAGAATAAGAAGTCAGACTCTGCTAAATATGACTACCATATCATCGAAAGTACTTACTTATGTCTAAATTCGCTCTATTCTTGAAGGATCCTAAGTCGATTTGGTTTGGAAATACTTCAGTGGTCAGCTGGTTCCGTATAGCGGTGGTGCGCGGCAAAAATTGCCTTGAAAAACGCTTAGTCGTAGAACGGCGGACGTCGAGGTAATACGGGTGGAATTTTGTGTTCGTTCTTTTGTATTCAGCTGCAGATATTAATCCGAACAACTCCTCTAAACACTCTCCATTGTAAATGCGGTAGAAGATGTAGAGTGACCCCACATCTCTACGCAACGCCAAAAGATCAAAGCCGCTCGGAAAAGAATTGGTTATCGACGATTCGAACCACTCTTCGTTGAATACGGTCAAGTGGAAGGAGCTGATACTGGGGAGCCCCCGTCCATAGACCAAACAGAGACAGCCCAAGAGGTCGGCCTTCTCCTTTGCAGTGTGGGCGAGTGAGTTATCCTCGCTGTGCAGTGGTGGAATGTCCATTCCACCAAGGCTGACAAAAATTCTCTTGTACAGCTTTGGTGAGAGACCAGAAGGCTCGAGTCCCCGAAGGAAGTTGGGCCAATCTCTCGCCAAATCTGGCGGTGTGCTATGACTTTGCCTTAGCGATTTCCCGTTTGAAGGACCTGGAGACAGAGTTATATGCTTTTTTATATTCGCTGGTATTGGCATCACGAGATATCGTTGCTTCCGCTCATGCCTTAAAGCATTCCATGCCCTGCAGAACCTCTTCGGCAACAGAGGCAGCGACGGAATCTGGAGCTTCCGACGAAAAGCACATAGGCCCCCAAGGTTAAAACGCAAAGAAAGACCGCATCCCACCCCAATCTACCGATAGTGTCAAATACGGCGACAACCCAAGAAACGGGGCCGAGGAGGGCGCGTAGTAGGCACAGTACTCCGGACCACACAATGATCCGATGAACCCAATGGTGGGTCAACAGAGACTTGATAGTTCTCCGGATGTGAGGTCAGCAGAAGGTCCAACAGAGAGGGTTTATGACCATCCACATCTGGTATTCTCGTAATCGCAGACACCATTGGTGATAAGTCGTATGCTAAAGCAAAGTCGTGAAAGGATCTTCGCGCGTGATTTATGGTTTCCGAGCCGAGCCAATCGGCATGGTGAGCGTTAAAATCTCCAAGTATCACGATTTCAGCGGTAGGAACCCTTTCGAGCTGGGAATCTGTAGCTGTTTGAAAGTGCTCGATGAGTCTGTTAGCTTTGTCATTTCCGCTATGGGACCTATACAGGCACGCATAGAATCGCGGATGGTCATCGCAATCTACGCGCAGCCAGAGGTTAGATAGGTGACTTCCTTCAAGCGTCCCGAGGCGACGAGAACAGATATCCTCTCAGACGTACACGCAAACTCCCGCCCGCTGCACAAATGAATATTCCAAATGTTGTTGCAGCACTTACCAGATCCAGGCAACTTCCTTGCAATCAAAGCAGACGCTGCAAATCCCGACGGGATTTTATTGTATCAAAGAAGTCACATGGAGTTGCTGAAAATATCCATAGAGTCACTTTTCAACACAATTTTATTATTATTTCTTAATAGGCAATTATAAAACCAACCCTTTGTATCAAACCTTGCCAGTTTTAATATAAAATGCCTTAGTGTCGGTAGTCGCACACTCAGGCGTCAAGTCAAGTAATATCGATTGATTTAAGCATATTGCATGTTCACTTGTAAATTCATAACTTGTAGAAGTAAATTCGATGAAGCTTTTTTTATATTTTAAAAAATATTTATAAATGAACCTTTCTTTAATGCAACAATTTTTTTTAGATGGTATGGTATCACAATGACCGAAAATTACGCAAAACGGATGAATATCTATTTACAAAAGATCTGGGGACATTCACATGTGAAGTGACGAATGCGTTTGGAATAATCACGCGTACTTTTAACATTGTAGCTCCTAGTAAGTAATACTCGTATTTATTTATAGAATCAAAACATTTAATACCTGACAACTAAACATTTTCGTATGAAAATTTCTTCATTTCTTACCTCATCTACTGGAGAGTAAAAGCAGAAGAAGTGTTGAAGGGGATCTTCTAAAATATACTGTATTTTATTGATGACCCCAGATCTGGTGCTTTTTTCCATGAGGGTATAATTTTCGTAATCCAACGAGGAATTGTTACATTCAATTTATTTATTATTTATATGTAAAAACTTAGATAAAATTTCTATTACTTACTATTTTGAGAAATAATGACTTGACTTTTCTGTATAAAAATCGAATGATGCGAAAAGGTAGCTAATACAAAAAAAAACATTTTTAGATTGTACACTAGATGTCAGGAGTCATTTTGCGAAACCAGAACCTTTATTGTTAACCAGAACAAAATATATACCACGATTTGATGTAATCGATTATAAAGTTAACATACCCAAACGTGAAACTATTTTCTTGCACTGCCGAAACAGCTACGTCGAATATCACGGAAGAAACTTGGGTGAATCCATCAACGCAGTGTGTGATAAAGATTCCATTTTTAAAACCACTATACAAGATATAGACTACAAAGATGTAAAATGTCACGAACCCGTTAAAGCCTCTTTTAGAAACACGCGCATCAAATGCAGCTTTGCATCAAGAAGAAATACAATTATCAGGATTGGTTATGAAGTAAACACACAGTTTTTGGCCGTCTATGAAGTATGCTTTAACATAGACACTAGAGTACCGATATATATCCGAAACTTTGTACACAAATCTTGCGCTAACGTGATGCCATCTATAGAGTTTGAAGGCGCTAGTTACATGCAATTTGATTTTGATTCCTTGTATGACTGCGACAAGCAAAATAACGATATATCAAAATCTACTTGGACGGACTTTTATAGAAAGGGTGGATGTTTTGAAAAACAACAGTTGGTCAATCCCAAGGATTTATTTCCCGGAATGCAAGCAATTGCTTTCAAATATATAAACGTCCAGCCTCAATGGAGTTACTATAAAGTGGTGAGATATTGAATATTTCTTAAATATTAATTTAAAAAAGTGCCTGGTTACAAAGTACACATTCTTCTTCTACCGAAACTTCTTTGTAAATTAATTATTGCTAAGGAAAACCCCCGTGTGTATTTTTTGCTGCATGTCTTCGTAACGCTAATATTATTATGATTGCGTTTCATCCGTAAAATTTTACCCTCATGCGCCTAAAGAAGTTTCACTTCAATAAAAACTTTAATCATGACAGAAATAAGGTGTGACAAAATTCATCTTTCGGTATAGCCCACTAACAATTATTCCGTGGCACGTTTTTTTTTCTTCAACAAAATGTAATTTTAGTGTTACAATAGTATGCAAGGTTTCATTCGGAACTAAATATATTATATTGTGATTAATGATCCTCGGTTTCGGAACAAGATTCGCATTTTTTCGTTTCTATATTGCGTTTATAATTATATATTTACATTAATTTTACAATTGAATCGTTGTTGAGGAAAGTCATAGTACATCCAAACGGTGGATTCCTTCAACAAAAAGTAGGTGGTAATGGGGAATTCATGTCCTGAGGTGAGAACAGTACTCTATGCGGAACAAAATTTGAGATTTATGGATTTGCAAGCGGTAGACCTTACTAAAGTACTGTCTCGCCTTGCTGAGCATATCAGGTTTCATAGAGTCTAATTTAGCCTTCCCTTTTCACTGAATGTCAGTCGATGTGTCAACGCCCAGTATTCCGAAGCTATTATATTATTATTAAATCCACTGAAATCACTAGCCTTTTGAAGGGACATTTATTTTAATTTCCTCAGAATTGGGGTGAAATAGAGCGTCGTGTAGCTGCATTAAAAAAGACAATGGATCACGGACTTATTTTATGGAGTGGAGTTGCAGAACATCTATCCATGCCTACTTCTTTTGGAGTTAATACTAATATTTTTATATCTGATAAATATGGGCGGTATATACCAGTGCCAAATTATTTCTGGAAGGTACGTGGATTTATTATGTATACCATATATATGTGGTATAACGCTTGTTTAAAGATTTCATTATGACTTCCAGTCCTCAAGTTTTAATCCCTTTAAAACTACTCAATGCAATCCTAACGATTGTAAATTATATTAATAATTTTACATATTGGACCAGCATATACATTATAATATACAAGATACCTATCAAAGTTAATAATAATGGTTACAGATTGTTTGTGATGCGCAAAAGGAGGCATGCATCGTTATAGTTCAAGTTAATAGTCCAGAAATCTCTTCACGGAAAGATGCTGAGAAATTCGTGCTATGCAAAGACATTTGTGACGATATCAGTTGGCTCAAAAACTCTGATTGGAAAGACTTCACGAAGGGCTACACATATTGCTGTTCTTACCCAGAATTCCATAAAATGTTTAACGGTGTTAGTTTTGTTAAAGACGTGAAGAGAGTTTTAGTTTAAAATATATAAAACATTATAATGTCAATTAAATGTATTTTTCATAAATGTTAAAATTATATATTTATTATTGAATTGTTGATTGAAATTATAATTCAAGATTCAGTAAGGCTGTATGAACAGAATTCCTCAGTCCCTTCTAATCAATTACGCTATTTACGCTACCTCCTAATTATTTCCTATTAACTAAGGTTTGGAGAACGAGAACGTTTATATTCGTTAAAAAGTTTTTTTTATAAAACACGAGGAAAAAGGGGTTCTACCCGGCTCACTTGATGTTAAGTGATACCGCCGCCTATGGACACTTACATTGCCAGAAGGCTCGCAAATATCAATAGCTAGCTAACAATATTAGCCAAGCTTAGAAGCTAAGTTTTATTGCTGAAAAACTTTTCACATCTATTTAAATCCACGTCCACTTATGAAACATTAATTATCTATTGTAATAATACAAGTACAATAATACATTTTAAAACATTACCAATTTATAAAACCAATAGATATATATCTCAAGTTTATCTACGATCCGAGACATTTAGGAGACAAGGAGACGTGCCAAAAATGAAGAAACAATTTGTATTCACAATAGAACGCGATAATCTATCAATTGTAATGACGATGTATGAAGGCCAGATTGACACGAAACAGATACATTAATATTAGGCCTGGACCGAAAAATGTTTTAGTGCCACTGATTTGTTTTTATATAACTTGTATCCAGGTAATCCAGTACTTAAATATGTGGTTAAACGGATGTGATAAGATGACGCATTGTAAGTCAACGCGTGTTATACTAGAAATACTGTTGAGCAAACAAAATCGAACGGAATTTTATCTTTCATCTTTTGTTTTTCATTCTCACACTTATGGGCATTTACCAAAGGCTTTACAAAGTATTAAAGGTCTCAAATATTTGTAAGACTAATTATGTATTATCTTGTATTATAATAATAATATAAAACAACATGTTCTTAGCCAGAAAATATTATTATTGTGCAACAATGGCTTAGTTATAAAATGTAAGAATGTGTTATCTAGAAATTATTGTCAAGTACCGTAAACATGTCTAAATAGAGAGACTGGCTGACACAGGGAATCCTTGTGCCGGGACTTGTGCTTTTAATTTTTACCTAAATAGGTATTCTTTTTATTGTGTATAATAAAGTTTTTACTTTCTTTCTTCTTTCTTTTTTACAGTTTATAAGATTTTGATTAATTAAAATCAGTTGAAACAAATTAGTTTGATTTATTTCATCATGCTGTCCATCGAATTCACGCAACACATACTATGTATTTCATGATATTTTAGGCGGACGTATTTCACGTTAGCATACAACACTTTATAAATTAAAGTATTAGATGTTTTATCCTAAATATACTAAAAATCTCGAACACAATTGATTCCTTTTTAACTAAAAATAGAATGGAATCCAAAATGTCGTAATGAAAACAATATTATGTTACTTATTGCCTGTGTGTGAGTAGATTTGTTTTATAAACAATGCTAAGAATTATTGAGCAGGCTTGTAAGTCTTTTTTTGAAACTGGCAGCTTTTATTAGTTTTTAACTTTGTTTGAAATTATAATAATATATTATTATTTTACATATATTTTATTGTTTCTATTGTTAAATGTATGTGTCTAAGTTTTGTCATAATATAACGATAACATTGTGAGTTAGTATAATTCCAAAATTAATTATTTAAAATTTATTTTAAGTAAAAAAGTCACCTCATGTATTACGAAACGCATTATTTTACAAGATATTTTTTTATATTATTTACATTATATATTTTTTTATGTATTTATAACCACCAATGACACATGTAATTATAAAAAATATCATAAAGCGTCTTAATTGAGAAGACATTGCTTTGAATGTGTATTAACAACATGTATTACTCAAAATATTCTTAGACTATTTTATGGTAAATCCACGAACCTGTATGAATTTCTTTAGGGCCCTTCTTTGAACCTCGTCATACAAAAGTATGTCTTTCGTGGTAGCATCAGTGAAAACATAAAACAGTGAGCATGGCCTGCTCACTTCAATCCCTAAGTTTATTCCTGCCATTGACATCTCAGGGCAATCATAGGCCCCATAAAGAGAAATATAACTTAGTCTTGCAATGAATACTTGCGCCTCATTTTGTTCGAAGTTCGTAGTTCAACACCGATAGAGTAATAAAAGTAATGAATGCGGAAAAAGCACTAGGGATATTCTTAACTCTGGTCGTGTAGGAATTTTTGTGCTAGTTGCCGTTCAGTACTATGACAAATTTCGACTTAATCTAGGTCAATTTAAGATACAAAAACTCAAGTTTGCTTGTGTTGTGAACTTTTCTTCCGCTAAAAAAACACGCTTTATTAGCGACCTCTCTTTGAATATGCTCCTTAAACCCTAATCCTCTGATCTGAATACTAGGAAGATATTTAAAAAGATTTTCAGTTTCGCGGTCATTTGAAAGGCTAATTAGCCAATAATGAGCTTGGTGTGCTCAGTAACGCGAACGGTACCTGATTTTAGTCCACCGCTTGCAACTTTATAAACTATAAATAGAGTACTGTTCTTAAGACTGGGCGGAAGCTCCCCAGTATCGAACCTTGCACTTGACCATATTCAACGAAGAGCGATTCAAATCTTCGACGACCAGTCACTGATCCCTTGACGCTGCTGAGCGACTGTGCATCTTCTACCGCATTTATCTCGGAAAGTGTTCAGAGGAGTTGAGTTTCAACATCAGTAGTCGAGGCAGAATTTGAAATTCTAACCGTATCACTTCAACAACCGTCGTTCCATAACAGAGCGTTTTATAGCGCAGTTTTTGAGGCGCACCAATACTATGTGGAATCTTGTTTATTTTAATCACTAAGACTAAGCTGGATCGTTGAAAGTGACCAAAACAAAGTCCTCAATTTTTGATACCTTCGAATTCAGCACTGCATCAAAAACCTCAATAGTTTTCGATTTAACTTGGTTTATGTCATCAGACATGGTATAAGTATCATCAATCACAAATGTTAAGCTCCTTTTTAAATATTCACTCAACACATTGTGGAATAGAAAAACTAACGTAAATTTTGCAACGTAATTTTTAAAAACCATTTTGATGATTTCAGCTCTAAACTGTCAATGAGACTAACTATCGTGTTCCGGTTGCGACAGACTTATAATAATATGATGATAAAATATTTTCTGCACTTATTATTGTATGCGCTTTATCAGTGGATGTTATTCCGTTTGCATCGGTATCTTTGTTGGGTGTATTCTCTGAGGATTTTCCTAATTTGAATATTTATCGGATTGTAATGTGGAGGGACTCTGATGGTGTCCGCCATCGAATTTTTATAGTTATGGGTCCGCTCGATTCTGCAGATATCAAATTCAAATTCAAAATTATTTATTAATTAAGGTAACACAATGTACACTTATGAACTTCAATGAAGAAATACACATTGAATGCTAAATGCTTCCATCTAAGCATTTACTACCAGTCCTCAAATAAAGGGCATAGAACGGACGAGAAGAACTCACCGCCACTCTTTTTAATCGCCAAGTTTTTTGTTTTACAAAATGTTTGTAAGGAGGTGCAGATAAGTGTACACTGTGTTACCTTAATGAATGAATAATTTTAAATTTTATTTTTTTATATAATCATCATCCTTATATCCTCTGAATCTCACTAACTGAGGTTACCAGCTGAGCGACCACGACGAGAGCCATACTGAGAATCGCTAATCAGCTGGTAGCCCTCTGGATACCTCAAGAACTGGCCGTTAATAATGGTTTCCATTATTTTGTAAAACAAGGAGGTTGTAGCTATTGGGTTAGTTATAGTTGGACGATAGTTGGACGGATCAAAGCAATCACCTTTTTTAGGGATCGGATCGTATCCAAGCAATAATTTATAAAATTATAACAAAAAACCTAAATCATAGGTCCCGGACCATCGTAAACGGTTTTGACTGTATATATTTTAGGTAATAATTAGAAGCTCAAATGTTAACAATCAATAATTAATCAATCGATAAATGTTCAAGTTTAAGAACACTTGAAGACAATAAATTGTAAAACGTCAGATTTTCTAGTACTAAGTGAACCCATAATACCCTCATTAATTGTGAATACAATTGTAAAATAGTTCGAGTTTCCTATACTATAGGTCCACATTGCTTCTATCCCTTATAGGTAACAGATGCGTCACTTATTTTTAAGAAAGTCCAGCGTCGCAACCCAACCTTAAAGCCACCCGCGCGGCCAATAATAATAAAAATAGGCAAACACAGATTAGGGTAAAAAACCGCCTTCACCGGGCGAGGACCTTTACTTCGCACTTCACTCACTCCAGTGAGCTTCCGTCCTGCCCTTCAGGCGATTTACCACCCCGCGACGGCCCA
This sequence comes from Pieris brassicae, assembly GCF_905147105.1. Taxonomy (NCBI): domain Eukaryota; kingdom Metazoa; phylum Arthropoda; class Insecta; order Lepidoptera; family Pieridae; genus Pieris; species Pieris brassicae. The sequence continues at coordinate 14,305,364 of NC_059665.1, forward strand.
AGCCAAGGTTCGAATCTCACAGGAGACGCCTTTGCGCTAGCCGCGGGATAAAACGCCATTCTGGCCGAGCTACGCTCGCCAAAACAGCCCGGGCTGAGCTTTAAAGGCCCTTAAGGCCAACAGCGAGATTCCATTCAAAAAAAAACAACCCAACTACCCCTAATTTTATGTTATAAGCCCTTATTTGAAACGATTCAAGTCATTTGACGCCTAGCTTCAAACAAAGAGTTTCATTTATTTGAACATCCTCGAACAATATCACCAAACTCACGTCTAACAATTTACAGACATATTCATATGTTACCGATCAGCAAACCTCTTTTATCATTGCAAAACGAATTTGGTTCATTCCTTATTTTAAATAAACTTTTCCATATTTCTGACAAACAGGTTTTTAATATCAGCAAGCCCTCTGGCATGGAGAGTGTCCATAGGGGATCGGTATTATCGCTACGGGAAAAATTTCCAATATTTATATTATTTGGGGTTTTTGTATTTTGGGGTTCAGAATAATTAAATCTCTCAATTTAAAGCGATTAGAGCCGTATTTCTTGTGAATATTATTTGCTAGAGAACTCCACATTTAAATAAAACTTCTAGAACGGATAGAAACGTTAATTATAATTATTACATTAGTAGAATTTTTCATTATTTTATAACAATATAAGCGATAACATGGATGATTTTATATCAGCAAATACTAAGGAAAAGATTCAGAGTCCACACTCAGGGCTTACTATGTCTCCCGTTAGTCAGAAACGTTTTAGATTTTGGTATACGTTTGCGCTAAATCTTATCTAACATTGTATCCTAAACACACTAGTCTATATTTCGAGACCCGATCCCTGCAGTGATCACTTAATAAGGTGTACTCGTATATTATTTTTTTCAGTTATTGATAATTTTATTTTAAATTTTCTTTAAGATTCCCTTGACTTGTTTTATGAAAACTACATTGCTAAATAATAAATTAAATTCTCTGATAGTACAACAGTAAATATAGCCCCGCTTCGGATTTTTCCAATCTACATTTTTCAACCACTCAATTTCATTACAAATGTCGAGGCAAAACACATATTTTTCAGCTTCTTCCTTTGTCACGTTGGGAATATTTAATTGTATAAACGCTACTCCCGTACGATCTTTAAAGTTGTGTACAGCCTGTAAATTTATAACATATAAAATTATTATGATGTGATGAAAATAGGATATAACAGAGATTTGGTGTGAGATTACCTTGAACAAAAACATTGGTGCGGGTAGAATATTTTTTTGGTTGTTGATATTGGTGTAAACGACTGTATAATTGTCCTTCGTATTGAGATTTGTTTTGAGGTCTTTATTTAAATTACTAGTGTGAATCACACCATTATAAACATACACCTCAGCAGTTTTGTGTATTGTATTTGGTATCACTCGAACGCGCTTTTCTAGCTCTTTCCAATTCTGAAAATCAATAGCAATCATCAGTTATTTATTTATTCCGAAATCCTATATCTCACAAAAATAATAATAACAAACACACAAAAAATATAGCCACATGGAATAAATAATATTCACATACAAAAATGTTCAAATAACAAAACAATACAAATTATTCAATACATTTAGGTAAGTGATCTCTAATTTGGTTGTGTAGTGTAGTAGTAAAAGGGTAAGTACGAGAAGGTCTGTGATGAAACCTAAAACTACTCCTCGAGCTCTTGGATCGTATCCGATTTATTGATGAGGCTCTATTAACATTATTATTATTATAAGCTTCTGTAATTTCTCTTAAAACTAGTTGAACAATATTGTTTATGATAATATGATATGTTATAAATAAATAATAACATACAGAAGCCGAGCACAAAGCAACAAATGCCATCTAATTCGCTGGTCATGCAAATCAAAAGAGGCCGCCCTAAGCGTCGGTAACTATTGTCTCCGCAAAACTTTTGTTAATCTTTACTATTATTTTATGGAAAACAATTGTATTAAATATATAATCATTATGGTCTTCACCTCCGGGCTTTTCATTTCTCTCACCGAGCAGAGTACAGAAACTTACAAACAAACAAAAGTATAACTAAATGTACGATTTATATCCATCAAGTACCTAGCTTGACTAATCATGACATCAAATAAAGGGTAGGCCACAATCTCCTTGGCTTATTGGGAGCGCTAAAATATGGTCTCAAGTTGTTTCTTTCATTGTCGAGCCTAATATCCGTTTTAATTACGCACAAGAGCTCTTTAAACTTTTATCAATTAGAATTTGTCTCTATAAAATATAAACAAGAATATGCAGGCATCTTCCCCATTAAGGAAAGTGTTTTATCTGAAAATTAAATAAGTACTCACAGACCATTGGTGTCTCCACTCAGGTACTATATTATAACTCGAAAATGTTGTAGTAAAAGCTTGGCCAGGATATACATCTATTGCGTTTAGTAGTTGTCTACTTTTAAAGCAAAAGCCAGAATCATTGTTATCGCAGAAATACTTATTTTCGAGATAATGGAGCTTGTCGGACAGTGTAGGTGAATCTATAACATATCATTTTTATTGAGTAATGGAAAAAAATTGGTTAAACAAAAATCTGCGAAAAGGAACAAATCGAATTCGGATACAATACATAGTCACGTACTAATTTAGATTAATGATATGAAATGAAAAATCAATGGCGCTACAACGTTTTTAGGTCTGGGCCTCAGATGTCTTTATCTGTTTCATGATCATTTGTTAATCTAATAGGCAAGTAGGTGATCAGCCTTCTGTGACTGATGCACGCCATCGACATTTTGGGTTAAGTCTAGCCGGTTTTCTCACGATGTTTTCCTTCACCGTTCGAACTAATGTTAAATGCGCACAAAGAATGGAAGTCCATTGGTGCACAGCCGGGGATCGAACCTACGACCTTAGGGATGAGAGTCGCATGCTGAAGACACTAGGGCAACTCTGCTCCTGATACATATTTGAGTTTGAGTTTTATTTACCAAGATGAAAGAAAGGATTGAAGGGACATACATAAAATATAGCCCCCATTTGCATTGTTAGGATTATTTTGTTTTTAGGCATCGTTAACAATATTATTTTTTAAATATCAACATAAAAAATAAATTTTAATATAAAGCAGTAATTAACGTCATCTATTTACTTTAATTAGCTTTAATTAATAATTACCTTTAAGCGTTGGTATCTTATTGGCCTTTGCTTTGTTCAGTCTGTGTCTTACATAAACAGGTTCTAACTGGGTCATACATACCTCGTATAGATGTACCGAGATGAACCCAAAATAATAATTAATATTTTTTAAACTTCTTTTCAGTCCACAGTTTACTTCATCATTGCGTACTATTTTACTTAACCTCCCATCACAGGATAAGTTTTTAAAATCATACGAACGCTTATTAATTTTAAAAAGAGAATCTTTTAGGCAAACACCTTCCACGAATTTGTCCGATAAAATTTGCTTGTCATGGTAAAGACTTATGTTTAAACCGCAGTTAAAGCGTACCGATTTTCCACTTCGAATATAAACAGCGTCGTTTAGAGTGTTATACATTGGAGAGAGCAAGTCTCCCTTTGAATGCAAAATAAAGGGCTTTACGCCATCAAAATCACTGTCAACATTCAATACACAACCTGCGAAACACAAAAACTATTATCTGTAACATTCTTTTAATTCTGATAATTCACCGTCATCAAACTTTTTGAACGGTGAATTATCAGCGACAGTACTCGATCATTGAAGTCGTTCTTTAATCTCTATTCCTCTTTCTTCGCTACTTTATATATATACTTAGAAAAATCAATAATAAATATAATACAATAAAACATACATATATTATATTTGTATTCAATTGTGTAATTGGCCATAACCAAATGGCAGAGACAGTGAAGGAGGAATTGATAAAAGCTGAATCCATATAAAGGGGACAGTTGTCACAAGTACGATGGGATAGGTTTTTGGAGCCAATAAAATGGAGGTTTGATATAACTTTTTTCTATGTGTCCTGGTTTAAAACGTTAGGAATACAGGGGACTAAATATACCAATAACGTCGCTACATCGCGGACACGCTGCCAGTTTAGTTTATTACCATCAGTGTAATGGTATAATGGTAGCAAAAGTTAAGCTCTACACTAAACAGTACACATACCACCTTTAACGACATCAAATTGGCGTGATATCGATCCGCAATATGACGTCACTTTACAAGTGTAAAACCCGGGTTGCTTAGCAATCAACATCGGTTCGCTTACTTTCAATTTAACGTCATCTTTTGTCCAAGTAAACTGAAAATATACATTACTTTGTAAAGCATTATATAACACTGATTACGATTTGAATTAAAATGTACTTAATGTAACCTTTCTGGTGTCTTCCTTGTACCTTTAACCTTTTGTGAATCATTTTTGATTAGATTATAAGCCTTACAAAAACACACTGCAAAAAAGCAAAGACCCTCGTAGCGACGTAGTTTCTACGTTTTTTTGAATTTCAAAACTTTTCAAATTTCAAAGAACTATTACGACTATTTTCTCATTCATAATTCTGTGTCATCCGTAATTTTGTTTAAACAGTGAAACAATCGTACAACACCTTTGCTCTTCAGTCTAATTAGATAAATTACTGTAATCTACATTCACTTATTTTTACCTATTTACACTAAATACATAACTATAACGTTTAAATCGTCGAATAGGAAAAAAAGACCTTTCATTTGATATAAATATTTGTGTATGTAATATACTTTCTAGTAATAATAGGATTACCTTTTATTTTTGCTGAAAAAATAGATTTTACTTTTACAACTATGTTCCCCGGGGCAAGCAAAGAGAATAAGATAATTAACAAGTATGTAGCCTTCTGAGCCTTTTTTTCCCCATTCAATGATAATTGTATTTCCCGGAACCTAATAGTTACACCAAACATACACATTATTATTAAGACGAGCAATTACATACGACTTTTACCTTAATATCACCAAATTCAGTTACATGACAGCGTAATAGAGTATTAGCAGAAACAATTGAAGGCTCCGGCTGGATAAACTGCGGTGGTGAACAGACAGTTAAATTAACTGTATACTCCGTGATGCCAGTTAATCTAGTAACACGACAAGTATACACTCCGGAATCTTGTAAGCGTCCATAGAGTGTTAAAGTTCCATTCATAAGAAAGTGTCCGTCCTGGAATAGAATAGCCATGTATTAAAAAAAACAAAACACGATTTCATTTAAATAAGCCCCTTAAAATAAGGGGCTGTACACCGGCGCCTCATAATTACAACTGTAATCTTAGGAGGAAAGAGTAGGAAGCGACTATATCGCTCATACTATACACGTTTCTAATACCTATCTCTCTCTTTTCAGTCGGTGGCTTATGTCTGAGCGTCGTGGTCAGTAAGCAAACATCTAGAGCGGACAATCTGTTTCCACCTGTGTCTGTCCAGCGCCTCTCTTATAACAGTGTATAGTTTTGAGGACGATGAGTCTTTCGCTAGATCGGTCCATGGTTTGTGAACGGCCTGATCTTTTGCCGTTTGTGACCACGACCAGTTTCTCTAAACCTCACCTCTGCGCATCGTATTGCCTAATAACGTCTCAATTATTCTAAAAGACCGCGAGTTAACATATACTGCATTAGCTTCAAACGCAATATGTTATTATACTTATGGTGCAGCAGCTAAAGGTGAGTTTTATTATAAGGTAAAGTCCGACAGTACACAGGGGGACACAAACGTCAACTGATTGACCAATCACGCGATCGACACGTCACTCAGTGATACCTAAAAATCACTTCATCGCAGGCAAGAACATTTGTTCAAGATGTTTGCCGGTATCTCTATCTCGGACACACGAACATAGTGTAAAAACATTATAGAACACTAAGGCTTTTAAGAAACATTACCTTTGTGAGCTTTAACTAACTAGTATTGTAGAAAATTCAGTCACCATAATATTACTTATAAGTCATAATTATTGTATAGGCTAGATTTTAAATCAGGTAAAGTCACAAAAGTAAGTGTGTGTGTTAATATTTAATAAAAAACAAATGCGACATTAACCCTTTTTAGTAGTAAATTACCCAAAAAATCTTCCTTTAAGTTTTTACTAAAACATAACATTAACATTTAAATAATTGATTAGTTTTATTAATAATATACCTTTTTTAATTGAAAGTTATGGACTGAAACAGCATTATTCTTTAAATGATTGTTACTAAAAATATAGATATCGTAAGTTGTTTTATGCTTACAATTAAAACATTTTATGTAATCATTATTATTTCCGAATTTAGCAAGAAATTGCACATTAAAAAGTTTACTGATTCACAACATTTAAAATTTTTCAAAGAAAGACATTTTGTCGATCCGATAAACGATCATTTGTTATGCTATTTATTTTAAGTGTTTTTTTTGCGTAGTCCCTTAAATTACTTTTTTAATCTTATTTTTTTAAGTCAAATAAATGCTCAAATAACAATTGTAACCAACTTTCTTAGTAATTGAAATAAAAATATAAAAAAGTTAACTTATGAAATTTTGATGGCCTTTTTTTAAGTGGTCTTAAGACCACTTATGCCTTTGTCTTCTTAAGGTACGAATTTGAAATTGACGCAGCCGTTTAATACTATATATAAGATACTAATGAGTACAAACTTACTCGATACCATCTCAGGGTTTCGTCTTCTGAATGCGGTATGTTACAGTCGATATTACTTTTTTTATCCTTAATAATAACTAAAGTCTTGCGTATCTGTAATTGTGAAGGTCCTCCTAAAAAATTTATACTTCAGAGAACAAAGAATTTTAAAAAAATCAAATAAATTGACAGAATAGTATTTCAAATATACAAATCAAAAATGTATATAATATAATGGGTAATATAGCGAAGGTACAGTGAGTAATTTAATGCTGTGCCAGGGCCAGTTACAACCACAACAGACACACATTACACACTTAAAATGTACCTTATTCCTTAAAAAAACGTTCCTTCTGATTTGATTATTATTATTATTTTTGTTACTAATAAATGTAATGTTTATGTTTAATTTATTTATACGTCCTAAAACAAACTGTATTCATAAAATATACAAGAAAATATGACTTCACAAATTTTATACACATACATACATATATTAGAACTTAAAAATTTCAAACTAGCAAGGAAAACATTGAATAAGCAACCTCAAAATAAAAAATAACTAAAATTAATAGAAAGATAAACTTCATTATGAGATATAAAACTACTGTAAGGAAGGAAGATTGTTGTAAAATAAATATTTTAATTAATGTTAGTAATTGAGTTGTAAGAGCGAGCCTCGTCACAGGACCATTAAAGGTAGTAGATAAGCGAACCGTATAGAAGAGTTTTAATTCAAGTAACTCTGGGATTAAGAAGGAAAATCTATCAAGAATGAATGCCAAATCCTTAATACAAACAACAATTAGCTATCCAATTCTTCTGTGCCGCAATTAAAAATGTATAATTAATCTATTGCACTAAGCATTCGTTTTTGATTGGCATGTTTACTAAGGTGTATTAACCCCGAGTGGACCCGAAAAATAGGTCCTTGTGACTATGAACTATGAACATATCAAAAACCTGGAGCCGAAAACGAAACGAGCGCTCGTATTTTGTTTTATAATTACCTTGTACAGTAATAACAAAGTTTTCCCACGCTGAACCAAGGGAGTTTTGTGCCTTACATGTGTAACTACCAGCCGAATCGGCTGTTATATTATGTATAACCAAAGAATTATTTACAGTTGTACACTTGGTACCTGAAATTATATCAATAAAATGTTAACATTACCGTATGTGTATTTTTTTCTCTATATGTTAACAAGTATACAGAAAAATATAATTTGCAATACCATATAAATGTACATTTAGAAATCGAATTGGAAATTTTATTGCAATTTTTGTTACGTTATATAATTTTTTTTTTTAAATATTATTATTTTGGCTTACATAGTACATAAGGAGTAATCAATTTTTAGCCATACTACCGTACATTCTTTAGTTCCATTAATCGACCAAGTTACTTTGGGTTCAGGACTGCCAGTGGCAAGACATGGGATCACTACAACTGGATCACCGATCACTGCGATTATCAATCTTTTGCTAACTCTGCTAATAGTGGGCGGCACTAAGAAAGAGAAAGGAAAATAGTATAGTCAAGACCCTAGAGACATTTTTGGATTGTGGTTCAAGCTCAATGTCGAATCAGTATAATTTACTTCATACTTTAATGTAAGGAAAACGGGCAGGATGCTCACCGAATATTAAGTGATAAGGTCATAAGGCTAGCAAGTGCATAGCGTCCTTTTAAGAATTGCTACGCTCTTTTCTTAAAAAGACAGGTTTCTTCACCCTAAGTGGAATTGATTTGAGGAAATGGTTATATTATTTTTATCAAAAGCTGCAAAAGTAAATAACAAATTTAAGCTTTGTAAGTTTAGGTAATTGCTTATAAAAAGGAAGATAATAGAAAAAACATCTTTAATATCTACACTTACTATTACAGATACCGGCAAACTTCTTGAGCATTAAACAAGGGAGTGGGGGAAAGTTTGCTCATCGTTCACAGCGCGGGACACAAACGTGAACTGATTTACCAATCACGCGATCGACACGTAACTCTCCCGCCGCACAGGCAAGGACATTTGTCACTTACCTTGCACTTGTACTTTATACGACGTAATGATTTTACTATTCCTTTTACACAGATATAAGCCAGCATCTTCGAGTGCAGCCCGCTTTATTTCGAAATGATGTATTCTGAAGGTTGATATAGGTTTAAAGGTGTTGCTGTAATTTGCTAAAGATCAGGCTATTCAAAGTTTACATCTTAAAATAATGTTAGTTGAACTTTTTCATACGATTGTCCCAGCAATATTTATCAAAATTAATTTATTTCTTTAACGTAATTTTTGAAGTGAAACTTCTTTAGGCGCATGAGGCTAACCATTTTTACGGATGAAACGCAATACTAATAAGTACCAGTAATATACAGCGTTTTTTTCGAAGAAAACGGAGAGAGCGATTGAGAGAGTTTGAGAAAGGACGAACGTAGCAAGCAAATAGCCATGGAGCGAGAGAAGAACGACAATAGTTGCTATTTTTACAAGATGTCAAAGTCAAAGTCAAAAATCATTTATTCATATAGGTAACACAATATACACTTATGAACGCCAATTAAAAAGAAATATTCATTAAATGCTTCTAATTTGTTCTCAAATCAAGGGCGCAGAACGGAAGAGAAGAACTAGAAATAAACTCTCCACCTCTTTTTTTTTGTATGACACAACGTTTGTTAGGAGCTGCAACCATCACACCATGTTCCACATGCCATCAGCAAGAGGCATAGTAAAATAGGAGCACGCACTTACATTCTCGTGGGAATAACACCCAAATACATATTCAAAGATAGAAAAGAAAGATATTTGTTGAATCACGAACTTATATTGCATATTTTACTTATCATAATGCTTTAGTCACAACAATACCAATAGAAATCGCATCGAATAATGTAAATATCGAAGATATAAATTTAAAAAAAAATTAATAATATGTATTAATTTTCGGCACTTTTAATATTTTAATGACAATTAAATTAATTAATTTCCTAACATACCTTCCTTTTTCCGTCCCTCTCAATCTCGGAAATCTAAAGTTTTAGATTTGTATAAATATGAACAAGACTTAAAAATTAGTTTGCCAAAGAAATTCCACTTCTGACATGTGTACTTAGTATGCTCACACTTTTTTAAAATTAACTAGCGGTGTAACGGATATTTGATTCCGCACCTGTCAGAACTTAGTTCACAGATTCAGTTTATGACTCACATCGTCAACAGCTAACATATGAAAATGGCTACACATTTGGTTTCACATTTTGATTTTTTGTATATTTTTCTTTTTGTATCTGTGTATGATGTTATAATAATAGTATCTTTGTTTTTAAACAAAAATTAGAAATTATTAATGTAAGCCCTATGACAGTAATAGAAACTCTTTAACTTGCTTTGTATAATGTTATTTTAAGGTATATTATTCTGAACTGAGACTGCACGTTATATTGTACGTCATATATTTGTTTAATTTATGTCACTTGATCTGTATTGTTTACAACAAAATGTGTGCGGGTACCAGTGTACAAACGTAAGAAGAGAAACTTCTTTATGACCTTATTTTTAGAAAAACGATCAACTATATGCAAATTTACAGAAATTGGTTAAATAAAGTTAAATAAAATAAAGTTTAAATGAAATAATTGTATTATTTGCATTCTTGTCTATGATAATAAAAACCTCTTGTTTGACTTTATGTTATTTAACTTTATTTAAGCAATTTTTTAAAAGTAGGGGATGCCGGTTTCCTCATGTTATTTTCATTCGCCATACAATTGTTAATTCGAACGCATGACCTCAGCGATGAGAGGCACACGTAAGTATTTATGGTATTTATAAACATATGTATAACATACCCGGTATTTAGACACAGTGGTATAGTCTGACTGGAAGAAAAGAAAATCCATTCACCAGCTAATCCCGAACATTCCAAGGTCAAATGATCTCCAATTGTTATATTCACTGTGGTTTTTACCGAATCTGTATAATTTTGCACATATTAAAATAAATAAATCAGTGGCTCTATAACCCTTTTAAAACTGTTTCTGTTTCATGATAATTTGTCAATAGCCTGACACAGTATGTCAACTTTTTGGATCTAAGGCAATTTGGATTCCTTACGATGTTTTCCTTCACCGTTCAAGCGAGAAAGAAATCGCATGGGTGTACAGCCGAGAATCAAAACTACGACCTCAGGGATAAGATTTGCACGCTGAAACCACTAGGCCAATACTGTTTTTTTTTATTTTATTTCTCAAATATTAGGTTTAGGTTGGAGTAAGATACTCCAACTTAAAAAAAATAACCTTAAACTTTATCGATACAAATATCATTAATAAAAAAAATTAATTCAAATAAATGTTTTCAATTCAAATAGAAAGACAGAAACATGAAAAGAGGCCATTTTTAAAATATAACATTTAAAACCCAATAAGCTCGTATTATTGAGTTTACGTTTTTATTGCTAATAAGTTAATAGTAGGCGCTTTAAAATATTAGTGTACCTTCAGGAAGCAGTCGTATGAACGAATAACTCTATTAACGTAACGCTTATTTATCATTCTATTTAGAGTTTTTAGTTGAGTAGCCAGTATCTTTTTAGTTACAACAATTTTAAAAACAATTACTTTAAATTTATAATATTAAACAATACATTTAGATTATGTAATTTTCTTACCGTTCTCATCAAACGGTGAAATTAATCGCGGGTAGATGCTCGTAAAAGTTTCATCTGAGTCGTCAATGACACCGTTAATCTAAAAGTTATATAAATAGATTATTTGTTTCGTAATCCTCAAGTTAATATAAATATATAACAAAAAAAAATTACACTAAAAATATATCCGAAGGTGGAATACATAATAATTACAAAAAGGTGTAAATATTTACAAAAGGAAAAATTCAATGCATTTAACTAAGTAATATCCGGCAGTACACAATACAGATTGTGTGAAAGTGTGGAGACATGATGAACAATAGTTAACATACAAGTTTAGTTAAGGTTGGGTACTGTGACTTTGACTGTGTATTTATCATCAACAAGGCAATAACTAAAACTGGATCCAAGTCAGCTTTAAGTTGCCGTCACAGACTCCACTGATTTTTGGCCGCTCTTTCAGATTTCAGAGAAACTCGTTTTATTCATTCAGGGTTTTGTTTAATATCGTTCTTTGAATAAACAAAGACTTACGGGAATTAATCTGCACCTCAACTAATCTAGAATATCCAATTTAGACTAATTTTAAGGATACCTTATTGTATACTCACCCTTATTCCAATTAGATCTTTTGTAAATAATATCGGTTCGCCTGATGCGTAGAAATTGTTGTACAGCTTATGTATTTTGAGTGATTGAGACCAATTCTTGTAATTATATACTTCGGCCGATAATATATCGATATTTTCATTGTATTTATTAACTTCAATTGATAAATACGAGCTGATGTCTGTAAGATAATATGTTGTACATCTCCATAAAGTTATATTTTAATGCTGGTTAAGGTTTCCTTAAGAGTTTAACTTCCGAAAATACATATTTTTTTAATTACACTTAAAAGTTAAGTTGACAAGATATATCTACACCGCCGATCATTAAATAAAAAAACCAAAAACAGTTATTCTATCCCAACTAAACCCAGCATTCAAAGTCAAAGTCAAATCATTTATTTCAATTAGGCCTATTAAAAAAGCACTTTTGAAAGTTAAACTTATTTAAAAAAATGACTCTTGTTGCCCCAATGTAAGGTTCCAAAAGGTAGTCATATGAAAATAGGAAACTCCAGACTTCATAGATTACCATCTAAATATACACAAAACATATTGTACAGTAAATATTGTTAAAATTCCTAACAAAACATACATTACGAAAATTTATACAATATTGGAAAACGGCTAATTTCCGATTCGACAATTAGTTATTTTTAAGTTCACATTTATTATTCGACCTACATGTTAGTGGAGAAGCAAATGGTTTGCTTCTAGATGACGGTGGCTCGGCATACACCCCAGGTGTGAATCTCAGTCTTGAAGTAGCTCTGATTATAACTTGGCATCTCCCTTCACACGTGACATAAGCGAAATTTAAACCAGTATTAGCATTAAAAGCTCCTGTGTCCTGAAATGTTTAAATCGACTTATACCATTGTACCATATATAATGCATTGCATTTTATGGATAATATAGTATATAGAATGAGAATAAACCATTTACGTAAGCATAATTAAAATTCACTGGTCCCATTCATTCATGGAAAGGCTAGAAATTACCTATTATACTTTATTTATGGCCATGGGTTCAGTCAGCAAGTGTTGATTATACCATGAAATGGCGAAAGTATACTACGTGAAATATCTGTTGCATATTAGTATGAAAATATTGATATTTTATTTTCAGTATTAACGGATATGGACACGGACACAGCAAGATATTTAGAGAAAAAGACTCGTTAAAAGATTTTAGAAATTATTGGTCCAAATTCTATGTTTAGCGTGTAAATTATGTGAGTGCCGTCAATACCATACTGTTCGCGAAGGAATTTAGGTTTCAATTTCTTGTCTTTGGTTAACGTAGCTTTTACACATTGAAAGAAAACAATTTTTTAACCGGATTAAAGCTATTTGTATTATTATAAACTTATAATTATTTACATAATTTTAAATTTTACCGACGTTTCGCGTGCTTTACAGCGTGCGTGTGTCACGGTGACTACGGTGACGGTGGAAAATTTAAAATTATGTTAATAATTATATGTTTATAATAATACAAATAGCTTTAATCCGGTTAAAAATTGTTTTCTTTTAAATTTTTTACTCCCCTGTAAGTTCGTTGTGGATAAAAAAAGATTGTATAAACACAGTACATTTAAAATACCTTAAATTTGAACCAGAAGTTTGAGAATTATAACTCGTCAAAGTAACCTAAGCTCCAAACAGATATCAAAGTTTTTTTAACATAAATAGAAGAAGACTTGGTATTGCATGCATCTCACAATCATTTACGAAGTTTTGATGGCATAACTCATTGACTTTACATATTAAAAATTAATGTTTACATTCATATAGATTTGTATATTAAATATTATTTCAAAACAACGTGAATAATATCGAAATGTATTTTGACATTTTACAAGATTTTTTGTGAATATCAAAAACTCACCACAGATTGAGACAAAGGTATGTGCGTATATTTTATAGACTCATTCCTATAATTTGTTAATGATAACAATTCAGCTCTACCTCCGATTAAAATTATACTGTACTCTTCTGATTGCTTATCCACTGTAAACTTTAAAAAACAATTAAAACTCGACACTTAATAAGTCTCATCCCTGGGGCAGATTTCGTGTAGCTTATGGTTAATATTTGCAAGAAACAAGTTGACATACACAAGCAAGAAAAGAAAAGAACATGAAATAACTTCTATTGTTGTGGTGCCGAAACAGCTAGCTTGCCACGTAATTTTATAAGCAATACCGATTAATTGTAGAATAAATAGTCACCCCAATCACGGATATTGGCTCATAGTTCGCATGAAATACTTTTATATCCACCAGAATCCTTTTATGTATTAATTCATCACATATGTACCGAAGCACCTGTGAATAATTGTACATATATATTATTTTTAATGCTTTTATAAGTATCTGTAACATCAGCTTTCAATAAAACTCGTGATTGATTTTTGTTCGTGTATCGTTTTAGTTTCAAATATGACCACGAATATATTAAAATATTTACAAAAAAGTCAACTTTTATTCAGTATATAAGTAGTTAAGGAGTTTACAAATATTCATATAAGTCTAGTTAAAATACAAATTAAAATTTGTGTAGGTTTAAAAGTAACATTTGAACGTAATAATATCTATAAATTTATATTTACTGCCAGTTCTTAAATGAAGAATGATGAACTTAATCATTCCCCCATTTCTTTATGTAATTCTCGTTCTTTGGGCAGTTCTTGGAAATGTAATATTATCATTAATATTTGACGACGACGTAGTAAATAAACGTTTATTTAGAATAGGAAGGCTCACATGATGTTAAGCTCTTAAACGAATTCACACTTAGATAATACACAAGTATTCTTACATATAGGTACACGTATATACTGTATACGATATATACTAAACGATACTATTTATTGTAAAGCATTAGGTTCAATTCCTTGCTGTGCACCAATGAAGTTTCATTATATGTGTGCATTTAACATTCTCTCGAACAGTGAAGAAAAACATCGTGACGAAACCGGCTTGCCTTAGACCCAAAAAGTCGACGGCGTCAAAGGAGGCTAAACACATACTATTAGATTGACTGTTTATGAAACATACAGAAATCTGAAGCCCAAATCTAAAGAGGTTGTAGCGCCACTGATTTATTTATTTTATTTATTATAATACTTTAGCAATAGTAAAGACTAGTAACTGTATATTTATTACGTAGATTTTTATACTCACTGAATAATTAAGGTCGTTTATCGGAAGATATACACCACCTGTCGCGTTGGTTAGTGTTGAACTAATTTCATAGTGCGGACTGACTTCATCAGTCATCGGACTCTCGATAGTGAAAAATGAGACCTTAAATACAAACGATTATTTTATAACTGTGTCGAAGTCAAAGTCAAAAATCATTTATTCATATAGGTAACACAATGTACACTTGTGAACATCAGAAAAAGGAATATACATTAAATGCTTCTAATTTTACATTACTGCCAGTTATCAAATCAAGGGTGTAGAACGGAAGAGAAGAACTGGCAATAAACTCTCCCCCACACTTTTAAAAAGCCAAGTTTTTGTTTTATATAACGTTTGTAAGGAGCTGCAACCATTACACCATGTTCCACATGACATCTTAAGTAATTATAATAGAATAAATTAAAAACAAAGATTTGCCCTCTATCAGTAGGAGGCATAGTGAATTAGGGAACGCAATTATATTCTCCTGGGAACAACACGCAAATACGTAGTCGAACTAACTAATATCACCGCATACACTAATTCAAGATCAGTCACCAGTGTTAGCACGGCTTCAAATAAAATATGAAATATCAAGAGAACTTTGTGGTACATTTAAGTAATGTATAGTCTTAATTATATTTTTAATGATCATACTAGTGATCCCTTTTCCATGCCAGTCTCCCGTTTGTGGTCATTGTTTAATGGTCCTTTGGTAATTTTCAGCAACTCCATGGAGACCTTTCACCGTCATTTTAGAAACGTTGCTATGTTCATTATTTGCTATTTTATACACGATTATGAGGAAGTTGAATGGATCTGGATTCTGAAGTTCCCATGATATTTTCACATATGTATATCGTTTCTATAACATATTTTAATAAGTATCTAATTGTCCTCACTATACTGTACTGAGTGGAAAAATAAAATAAAAGTAACAAACAAACCTGAACGTGTTTTTTTAAAGCTTCACGTAATGTATTTGAAAGTCCAGTTGACGTATGAACAGGGTTCTTGTAATTTGATAAGACTAATATATAAGAATTTTTATAAGCACTGATATTCGTAATGGGTGGTGGCATTATATTCAGTGCCAAATCAATCACAAAGAGCAAATCTCTCGTTTCTTCTTCAAGTGTGGTGGGTATAGCCACTTTCTCCGTCGTGGATTGTTCACTTCTTGTGTAGTTAGATATTTTAACTGTAATGAAAATTATATTTTAGGAAAAGCCTCTAGCAATTCCACTTTCCACTAACCTAATTTAACTCAATATCGCAAATCGCTATTGTGTTTTAGTAAGACACTTAATAATAATAATACACTTATAATATATAATAGTAAGACACTCATTATGCAAAATTGCTACATATATATTTCGTATAAAAACGTTTTACGATTTCAAGATGATTCATTGAAATCAACGAATAAATATCGCAATACAGCGAGGCCACAGGAACCGATATTTTCATTATTTCAATGTAGGTTAAAAATATTGTAATTACTCTATATTTGAGTGTTGGAAATAAATATTTTCATTTATTTAGTAAGTTATATGTGACTTTTAATTTCAATTAATATTCTAGAAATCGTAAAAAGTTTTTATATACAAATATCGTAGCCACTTAAATCTATAAATAGTGTCTGTGCAACCCACGGCCTCTTGTCTAAGAATTTTTCAAATAACAACATTGATGAACAATGTTGAACCCAATGCAAACGAACCATAAAATCCTTTCTCTTTAGATGTTAGAGAATTGAAGGCGCTAGTATTATTCAAAGCTAGAATATTTTGTTTACACGCTAATCTCAGGAACTAGATTTGAATTTAAATATAAATTTCAAAAACAATATTTTTGTGTTCTTGATCCATTCCAAATTTTAACGCCAGTGTAACCATACTTAGGTACAATATTTTAATTAACGATTTTAATTTCAATTTAACTACTCACCTGAATCACTATTGTATTCTAATAGCGTATAATCATTTTTTTCCAAATCCTTATGTAATATTGGAAGCCATATATTTTGTTTATCCTGGGATTCATCAATAACAAAAATTACATTAATATTTTGTAAATCTGTTGACTGACCAACCACATAATTTAGCCAAACATAAACGTATAATATTTTAATAGGCAACATATCGCGTGTATGAATGATAAAAACTGAATACGTAAAGTGAGACAATTGGGCGTAACACCATTTATCAAAACCTTCAAAAATTTTACAGATTATGTATTATAATTTAATTCCTGAGATTTTTTTAAGTGAATTTTTTTAAATTTCTGTGGGAAAAAACGAAGTTTTTTTTATAGATAGCCTTCTGTCTGTTTGCAAGAGGACTCCTGAGATACTCACCTGGTGTTAAGTGATACCATGACACTCGCAATGCCAGAGGGCTCTCAAGTACGTAGCCGGCCTTTTAAAAATTAGTACGTTTTTTTGTTGAGGTAGCCCCTGTATCAAATTGTATCGGAAATGCATAGTGTGCGAAAATCTGCCTTAAATAACGTTCAGTTTGGTCAAAGTATTATTATTGCACAGTTCTAGTTCAAAAAAAACCAATGGCGCTACAACCTTTTAAGGTCTGGGCCTCTGATTTCTGTATCTGTTTCATGATCATTTGTTAATCAACTAGGCAAGTAGTGATCAGCCTTCTGTGCCTGACGCACGCCGTTGACTTTTTGGATCTAAGGCAAGCCGGTTTCTTCACGATGTTTTCCTTCGCCGTTCGAGCTAATGTTAAATGCGCACATAGAAAGAAAATCTATTGGTGCACAGCAGGGGATCGAACCTTCAACCTCAGGAATGAGAGTCGCACCCTGAAGCCACTAGGACAACACAACACTGCTCTTTCTAGTTATAAGTGTTAATTTTCAATTCAAAAAATAATAATCATTTCCTTACTTGCAAAACTTGGGAAACTCTTTTTGGCATTAAAGAATAAGATGTAGAAATAAACGTACATAAGTACGTTAATATTGTAATAATTTATCACACAAAGTGTCAATAAAGGGATGAGAAAAGATGTGTGTGTGTTTAATTAAATGCCATCGACAATTGTTTATGTACATGTACAATATTGTGAAATAGAAACTATATTCGCAATATATACATTACGTTATCAAGTGCTTCCTTTTGATAAGAATACAATGTATCATCGTTATCTTTGAAAAAAACCGGAATTTGTGGAAGAACAACAAAATAATTACAAAGGCTTACTTGTCCTTTCAATAATGTATAAAATATATGATAGAAAATATTGTTTCATTTCTTTAATTTGTTTTGTATTCTATGTGTCAAGTTAAATTTAGATTTTTGCCGGGCACCACCACTATGTTGAACCATCTGCCCACTGAAGTATTTCCGAATCAATTCGACTTAGGGTCCTTCAAAAAAAAAAGGGGACCCAATTCTTAAAAGTCCGGCAACGCACTTGCGAGGCTAACGTAAGTGTCCATGCTCGACGGTATCACTCAACAAAATATATTTTAAAACACTAAAGAAAACTGAAAATAACAAATAATACTTAATATATCAAAGTACTGCTTAAACAAAATCAAAGTATTCCCGCCTCTACAAATAAACGGAATTCATACACGTAAAACCCCAGTCAAAAACAAGTCATAGAACATTGTTGTTAATTACTAGTATTCGTAATCATATAAGCAAAATAGCACTTCTCGCCCTGACAGGTCAACATCGTATCTTATCAAACACATAACTTTATTGCAAATTAAGGGCCAATATTTATTTTATAAATGGAAATTTAACTTTGATAGAAAAACATTTCTACAATGAGACACTAAACTCAGATATTTGCTTAAAATTTATGAATATGCAGACATAAAAATCGTGTCCTTAATGACAATGAAGAAAATTCCAAAGAAAACACTTTTTCCGGATTGAAGCTATGTATTATTATAAACATAACTAAATTTAAAATTATATAAAATAATTATAAGTATATATACATAGCTTCAATCCGATAAAAAAGTGTTTTCTTTAAATGTGTAAAAGCTATGTTAACAAAAGACAATTATGTGTTATATATCAAAGAATGTAGAACCTGATTGAGCAGTGTTGGCCTAGTGACTTCAGCGTGTCTTGATGGTGGAAGGAGTGGGGGTTCCGGTGGCGTCCCAGATGAAATACCTTGGTCTCGTCTTGGATGGCCGCTGGAACTTCGAGGCCCACTTTGAAGCTCTCGGGGGGAAGGTTGTAGGGGCGGCGGGGGCGCTTGCAAGGCTACTGCCGAATATTGGGGGCCCTAAGTGTGCGGAGGCTGTACTGCGGAATTATACGCAGTATGGCATTGTATGGGGCCACAGCGAGTGATGGCGGTTTGGGCGGCTCGATGCTACCGGACCGTCTCGTTCGAGGCGGCGTGCCTGTTCCGTCCCCCTGGGAGTTAGAGGCGTTGGCCCTAGGCGACCTGTATCGTCTCAAGTGTGAAACTAGGGCAGGTGGCCGATGGGCTGAACTGGTCGGACCGGCAAGTAGGCAAGCCAGGGAGGCCACCTTTAATAGATGGGCCCATGATCTGGCTATGCCTAGGGCGGGAGTACGCACCGTGGAGGCGATTCGCCCATGCCTACGGGAATCGATCGAGTGGAGCCGTGTCCTTTCGGATGGCGCAGATACTGTCTGGGCATGGGTCCTTTGGGCGGTATCTGCACAAGGTGGCGAGGCGGGAAACCCTTCCCATCTGCCACCATTGTGGTGCCCCAGAGGATACGGCGGAGCACACCCTGGCCGATTGTGCCACTTGGTCGAGGCAACGCCATGACCTAGTGTCGGTCGTCGGGATGGACCTCTCGCTACCGAGCGTTGTTGCAGCAATGCTTGGTAGCCAAGTGGCATGGCGTGCGGTGGCCTTTTTCTGTGAGCGTGTTCTGCTGCAGAAGGAGGCTGCCGAGCGTCAGCGGGAGGTGCGTGGCGATGGCCGGAGGGGTTGTGCTCGGCGGCGGCGTGGCGGGGGTGGGGGGGCAAGACGCGAGGAGCGTTTGCCCAACAGCATCCCCCTGCGCCGTCGCTGAGCCCGTATGCAGTCATATTCGCCTGAGTTCCCTGGGTTGAATGCCTAGTACGACCCCCGGGGGACTCAATGCGGTGCCGGACGTCATTCATTCAGAATGAATGTGTCCGGCATAGCAGGCGATATGGAGGGCACAGGAGGAAATTTTAGTGGGTCGGGTTTCTCCCCTTTGATTATCAGAGGGATACGAGTTAACCATCCCCACAGTCCTCGCGATAGCGACTGCATGCGCTCGCGGGCCTGCAGTTGTGCATTTTTACCTCCTTCATAAAAATAAAAAAAGTGACTTCAGCGTGCGACTCTGAAGCCGTTCGACCCCTGGGCTATACACCAATGGAGTTTCTTTATGTGTCATGCGCATTTAACAGTCGCTCGTAAATAAAGGAAAACGACATGACTTTGACATGAACCAAAAATTATCAACATAAAAAAACAATAATCACAAAACGTACAGAAATTTGAGTCATAAGGTTGTTGCGCCACTGTTGTTTTTTAGTAATGTCTATATGAGAATATAAATATATTAGGTCCTTACATATGAAATTGGCGTATTTCGTACTGGCCACTTTAATCACGCTGTTCTCCTCTTTGGTAAGGAATTCCAAATTCTAATTTGTACAGCTATTTACTCATGTATTTGTGCTTCGATGGCCGTCATTCATTTGTTTTTTTATTCTGTTTTTTTTTCTGTTTGCGTCACTCATTTTACAAAATGGAAAACTTAAAGTATCGCATTATTTACGAGTACGACTTCCACCGTGGCACTAGTGTTGCGGAAACGACTCGAAGGGTGAATGATGTGTATGGCGGTCATGTTGCAAAAGAAAACACAGTTCTGGAAATTTCGACCCGTGGACGGCCTGAGACCCAAGTTGATAATGAAGTATTGAAGGCTATTGTGGAAGCGGATTAATCGCAAACCACGCCGGTGTTAGTGATAAAACTGTTTTAATTCACTTGAAGCAAATTGGGAAGATTAAAAAGCTTGAAAGGTGGGTACCTCACGAATTGACTGAAGCAAACCGGCAAACGCGCGTCGACTGCTGCGTTACATTACTGAACCGGCACAACAATGAAGATATTTCCCGATATTTATATAAACCGAATTATTACCTGTGATGAAAAATGGGTTCTTTACGATAGTTGGAAGCGCTCAGCGCAATGGTTGGATCCTGGCTAGCCAGCCAAATCCTGCCCCAAGCGAAAATTAATGCCAAAAAAGTTACTTGTAAGCGTTTGGTGGACTAGTGCCGGTATTGTTCATTGCAGTTTTCTCAAATCTGGCCAGACTATTACGGTTGATGTCTATTGTCAGCAATTGCAAACCATGATGGAAAAGCTAGCAGCTAAACAACCTAGGCTGGTCAATCGCTCCACGCCACTGCTACTTCACGACAACGCTAGACCACACACTGCACAACAGACGGCTACCAAATTAGAAGAGCTTCAATTGGAATGAATGATTAAGCTATTCACTAGTATTGTAGAAAATTAAGTAATCATGATATTACTATTAACCATAATTATTGTATCGGCTAGATTGTAATTCAGGTAAAGTCACACTCGCTTTTGTGAACTTTATTGTAGGAACAAAAAATTGTGTATTGTCAATCTAGTGTTGCTTCTATCATTAGATCAACTTTAAGCATACAATAGAATACAAAAAATAGGTTTCCAAATACTTTCCTTTGTTGTTGCACTTATTTATGGTATAATATTCGCCTTAATAAACGTAATGAAGGCGTTGAAATATTTAGTGATTCATTTTAGCGTCGGGGTCGTGTCGAAGTCCACTGCCAAGTGTTTATCATGGCGTTATATTCATTAATTTATTTCGGTTTAATATACACTGTGACGAGTGAAAAGAGCTTTATACTTGTCTTAGATACTACAGCCTCGATGCAAGAGGAAGTCGATATTATTAAGGCGAATAAACAGTTTGCTTTGGATGAAAAAACAAATGCCGAATACATTTTGCTGCCCTTCAATAACCCTGGTAAGGCTTTAATATTGCCGTATACGTAGACAATCTTTACAGCTCTGCTTGTAACAAGAATTTAGGTTTTTTAGATGCTAAATACATACCTGATGTGTTCTTAACTCTTCGTTCCACAACTGACCACCACTATGTGGAACCAGCTACCCACTGAAGTATATCCGAATCAATTCGAATTAGGATCCTTCAAGAAAAAATGTTCCAATTCCTAAAAGACTGGTACTTGCCAGCTCTCTGGCATTGAGTATTCTTAGACTTAAGATTAGGTGAGCTTCCTGCCTCCTCCTATAAAAAAAACTAAGTAAAATATTTAGCGGTCTATCTATCAATCAAATAATCATTATCTTAAAACTTACCCATAAATATTCAGTGAAAGCATTTCACTTTAGGTGACGTGAAGTTTTAATTCCGATTGAGAATTATGAGTCCCAGTCTCCATGTAAAATATTAAAATGCGAGAAAATTCTGATATAGTTGTTTAAGTTTCGAAAAATCTAATAATCATTTAAGCCACTAAAATGTCTTAGCTAGTTACACGATTACTAATTTGAGGTTACACTTAAACATACGCATGAAACAACAAACAAATGACGGTAGGCCGTCAAAATATCACGCGAAGTTGATACCCTCCACAGCGAACAAATTTTATGATAATTACTCTGCTGGCGCAGTAAGCATAGACAGATATTTGAATAAGACTAATTATATGCATTAAATTTATTATATTTGGATTATTATTAGTAGATAGTGTCTGGAAATTTAAAATTAGAGAACGCCATCTTCGCCGATTACGGTAACAATATTTTTTCTAAACCACTTGATGCTTGGGCTATGTAGGGGGGTGTTAAATTTTTGACCCGAACTGACGGTTTAAATGCCATCATTCGGAAAGTTCATCCTTGATGCATCGTGGCATAGCACCAATGGTATCCTGAATGTGTTGATTACAATGAACACGCATATCTTAAAACGTTGGTATGCTGTCCATGCCCCAGTATATGAGTCTTTTTGTTTTTTTTCACTAACCAATACTAACAGAGAAACTAAGCAAAAATAAGAAAACACTTTTTAAACAGATTGAAGCTATGTATTATTATTATAAACTTATAATTATTTACATAATTTTAATTTTTTTCCGATTGACATTCAACACCTTTTGTCTTCAGTCTCCGAGACCACACACGCTGTAAAGCACGCGAAACAACGAACGGAACAAAAACGAAATTTTCGGGTTATTCTTGCTGTAATATTACTGCTTTTCGAAGGATGATATAGATTTTGGGAGGTCTAACAATTTGATAAATTCGCGCAATTGTTTTGAAATTATTTCCCTGGTGGACCAAAATGACAGGGGCTATTAATACTTAGTTAAGAGTCCACATCCTTTTAATTGCATTTGTAAGATCTGTATATTTGATGATTTTATGAGCTATTGTTTTAGATTTTTTTAAGAGGGGCTTATAATATTTCAGATGTTGGACCTCCATTAGTTTTCACCACAGCCACGAATTTTATAGACCATTTAGATCTGGTTGAAGCTGGTGGAGGTAAAGGATGTCCAGAGAAGTCTCTATCAGCAATAGAAATGGCTTTAGAAAAAAGCAAATATTCTTCGAATATTTATGTTTTTACGGACGCGATTGCAAAATCTGAGGAGAGACCTAAAATTGAAAGTATATCTCAACTCTGCAGACAAAAACGTAGTCAGGTAGGCTATCCTTATAATCCATATATACAATTTTTTTAATTAATGTAAATTTGTATAATGTGTGTAAATTTATACTGTTCTGTGCTTCAGTTAGCGACAGTTCAATATAGTAGCGATGCCTTTTTAGCTATGCGCAAAATCGAATAGCTATCATGTGTTTTTTTGAGTGGAATCTCGCTGTTGGCGTGACGGGCCTTTACAGCTCGAGCTGTTTTGTCGCGGTGTGTGCAGTCGTCTGAAGGGCTGGTCGGAAGCTCACGGTACGAAGTAAAGGTTCACGCCTTCCCCGGTGAAGGCGGTTTGTACGGCCGGTTGAAATTTGTTGTTAGTTACATTGAACATCCGGATTTGTTAGGAAATAATTGGTAATATTACGCACCCACGAGTTGGGATGATTATGCCTTGTCGAAGAGTCGTGTGGACGCCAACTTCGTCTATTGCGCTCTGCATTCATTTGGAATATGAATAATGAACGAGGGGTAACATCATCCGTAACCATTATAAAATAAAACACCGTTCGAGTAGTGTGTTGTAAAGGGAATGTATGGAAAATCAATAGGCCCGAGCGATCAAAAACTGAACTTACAGTATGAAAAAAAAATGGGCTACAACCTTTTTATGTCTGGGCTTCAGATTTCTGTATCTGTTTCATGATCATTTGTTAATCTAATAAGCAAGTAGGTGATCAGCCTTCTATGCCTGATGCACGCCATCGACTTTTTGGGTCTAAGGCAAGCCGGTTTCCTCACGATGTTTTCCTTCACCGTTGGAGCGAATGTTAAATCCGCACATAGAAGTCAATTGGTGCACAGCTGGGGATGTTAATATTAAAAAAAACTAACCAATATTTTTCAGGTCTTCATTTTCCAAAGCGGGAAATGTGTTTCCGAATCGAACGACTTCTATTACGAGGTTGCCAGTCTATGTTCCGGTTCGGTTTTCAATTTCGAACTGTCTAGTTTAAAAAAGGTATGTAGCAGTAACAGGACAAGTAAGGTAGGTATAGTCATCTTTCAGCAGACTGGCACAAAGTTCCAAACAACTTGAATTAAATAAACAACATCTAACATAAATTATATATAACAAAATACAATTATACTGAAGATAGCCAAAGATGGAGTACAAATTATATACAAAAAAGTTGTATATTTACAAAAGGGAAATCTTAAAAAAAATCATTTAGCTGAGTAATACCTAATTCTTTATAGACTAGCAACTTAATCGCTTGTCCAGTATTAATGATTTAAAAATATATATTTCTTACTATCTACTGATGCGGATCTTCTTGATATTTCGTCCGTGCCATCTTCTTATAGTGTGTAAAACCTTATTTTTACCACTGTAACTTTTAACATGTTCATAACATTGTTCACAATAGAAATATGTCGCTAAATTGATTTATTTGTCGGCTACAAATTTTATTTTTCAGGCATTTGACTTTATAAGGGAAACCATGCGATTAGAATGGACGCCAGCGAATGTACAGGAAGTATCTTCCAACGTTTTTGGTCAGAGACATTATACAGTAAGTATTAATAATCGGTAAATCTCTATTGAGCTAACTATTTACACACACCTTTTCATAACTTAGCTTAGCCGAATGTCCACTACGACCCAAATCGCCAAAAATTTAGGCCTGCAATAAATTATGTCTCAAGAAAGTTGTTAAACAATTTTTTTTATTTACGATGAGTGACATTCGCAATCCTCAAGACATACGGACACTAATACGGGTCTAATACTTTATGATATTTCAAAAAAATCCATTAAAACAAAATATATCACTACTGACAAAACTTATTGACGTTGTGCGAAGCCTTCCTTTGATGGATTCTTTACTCGTGCTGTAAAGTATTTTAATTATTTTATATGTATATATGGGTTTTATAGTTTACAGTTGACGTACTAACATCGGACATTTTAGTTGGTGTATCTGGGCATAATCCTGAAGTGCAAATCTCAAACGAGCTGGGTCAAATAGTAGACTATAACACAATTATGCAGACTAAGAATGCTTCTGTAAGTATTTTACTAATGTCACTATTTACTAATGTAAATTCTTGCAATCGAGATTCAAACACCTCAGAGATTTCTTTTAATTCCTTATCTGTTCAGGTTGTATGGAGGCAGTTGTGTGGTTGACTTGCCATATTATATAATTTATATACACGCCTCTATTATATATATATATAGGGGGGTTTCGAGAGGGTAGGTAGGAGTAGGTGGTAGGTAGAGAGTAGGTGCTGCTGTGCCGCCGTTAAAATCAGCTCCGTATTTATCGTAAAATTAAAAAAAATTATTGTGTATTCCAACTCAGTAAAATGAAAAAAGTTGAAAATAATCAATAATGTATTAGCATACTGTGTAGGCAAGCCTTTTATAAAGTGACTTTGTGCTAAATTGTGAAAAATTGCAATATCATAACAGTGATTTATCAAAATTGATAACTTCACAATAATTAAAGTGTCGAACAATTACAGTGCCGAACAATTATAAATTTGTAAGCTCTTCTAAAAAATATATAACCTATTTTGCTAAATGATATTATAAAAAGATACAAATAGCGTATAGACAAAAGCGCCATCTAGTATAAAGTAGCTGTACCATAACAACAAGTAACACTTCGATCGTATTGATCGATCGACGGTTAACTTTGTAAGTACTACAGAGGTCTGACAAGAGAGGGCGTCACTAAAACCATACAATTATACTGCCAGTCGATCAATCTCGTATTTACAAATATGGAAGAAATTATGAATGCACTAAAGAACCCAAAAGGTACTCGACGTTTATAAAGTTACGATCCTAAAAAACGGAGAAAGAGTTACAACATGTAACCCAAAATATAAACGCCATTTTAGAGAAAAAAGTTAAAATATTAGATGATAAATATAATAATCCCAAGGAAAATTTTGAAAATCAAGTAAAAACAATTCATTAAAAAACAAATAAGGAAGATAAATGTCGTCTTTTTCGATTAAAAGAAACAGAAACATGATATGCAAATCTAGAAAAAATAATGATCAACTTTATAAAATAACGCTTTTCTTTAGACCTGGAACATAGGGATATACAAGAAATAAGGAGTATAGGAAAAAAAGGGGACATACCTAGACCGATAATAGTCACTTTTTCCACACTCGGTATAAAAACATACTCATAGTGAGTAGGTTATTGAAAAATACAGAGTTCTATATAAAGGAAGATTATCCACAAAATGTACTTGAAAGAAGAAAAGAGTCACAAGAACAGGCATGAACTGAGAAAGAGAAAGGAAATGCGGTAATAATAATGTTCGAAATACATAATTTCAATTTAATAATTTTCGAAGAGGGTGATCCCAAATATTTTTTCTCGGCCGATCGTCACATTTATTAGTTGAGTCATTGTTGAGATTTACTCGGGTTACGTTAGACTCATTATTATTTTGATACATACATTTTGTTAATTATAATTGATAATAGTTACGACCACTATTTAGAATTTTATAGTGAGTGCTTAGTGCGTTTTTGAGAACTATCGTGAGGCAAGGTATTAGCATCAGTCTAACCTCTCTTTGTTGCCAAACTAATATAATTTCTCCAAATCCTTACGGCTGATAATATTGTGTGCCTTTTTTTCTGGTAAGAAGATATTGTAACGAGGTCTGTACTCAGGACTTATTATTCTAGTATAGGATTGTGTATCGACGGCCACCGAACATCGTTGTGGTACAAATAAAATATGATAAAGTAATAATACGCGACAAAAAGAACACAGTAGCCAAAAATAAAAATATGCTTTTAACGTCTCCCGAAATCAACCGTGACGAAATCAGAATGCGGACCAGCAAGAAAAACAAGATTCAAAATACGCATATCCAGGCGAAAAAAAAAACAAAGATTGATCGTTTAGTCTGTGAGAAGAAATCGTAAAACCTGGGATCCTGAACTTCCTGACAAGCAAAACCCCAAATAGTGCCTCCGGAAAAAGGGACAATAACAAAGAGAAGTATTAGCAACTACGGAACCACTCTCACTCGGATAACATAAAGGAAACAATATCAAAAAATAATTCACATCTTCCAAGCCGGCTGGTCACCGAGGAAGATTATGACCAAAACCCTCCAAAGGTTCAAACAAAAACAAAACTAAAATTTGCAACTAAAATACCTACCCCGACTAATAGTACCACTACTAAGACTAGAACATCAGGAAAACTAAATTTTAACATACAATGTTAAAACACTCTCATCATACGATCGCTTAACTGAATAACTGGATTCAAGTTGCCCAATCTAGAGAGGACTGGCTATCTTTGGAGGAGGCCTTCACCTACAGAGGAGTTCTTACAGAATGAAGAATAATAGTTTAATAGAAAGGTTAAGAAAAAACTAACACAAGTAAATTTAGGATAGAAACTTAATTTTTATTTATATTATATAATGCTATACATATATATATATATATATATATGGGTGTGTGTGTGTGTGTGTGTATATAGCATAATAGGACTGCAATGATGAATGGTCAAGTTCTGTTATAATATTGTTACGAGCTTGGGGATCGGATAGAAAATGCCGTCGATTTCTTCAAAGGTTTATTTCTTAATAAATCAATGAGGAATTTATGGGCATAAATTAATTGCAGAAATGCACTAATAGCACACAAAAACACAGTCACTAATTACTTCACTTATGCACACTTCACACAGTACTTTATCACTTATATTCACTTTATCGCTTCGGTGTTTCGCTCTTGTTATCGCATTCAAAACTAAGTGACTAGTCGCGTTTCGGCTCGCTTATATATCCCTGGGAATAATTCTAAACAATATTCGAGAACTTTCTAGGCGGGCTTGCTACTGAGTAGCGATTGCACAATTCTAGAACGTTCGCACTCTTTGTCTCTTTCGCACGTTGCTCCGTCCTTGTCGTACGGCGTTCTAGAGTGCTCGTCTAGTTTCGAGAAAGTTCTGATCTTCTCTCTCTCTCTCTCGTATCATTTCGTCCTTGTCTCACACCTAGAAAGTTCGGTCTAGAATATTCCTTCATCAAAGGGGTATAACTAGGCCTGAAAACGCCTGAAAACGGGTCTCCTGAAAACTGCACCACTCGACTACACATGTTCTGAAACCGACTGAAAAAAGGTTTCAGCTTCCTGAAAACTAGGGTAACATTATGAAAATTACAATTTTCTAATATGTGATTGACCCTCTCCTGAAACGGTCAGAAATCATATTACAGCCTGCTGAAAAGTTCTCTAACTAGTGGAAAAATCTAGAAACATGCAGTCGACCCGTCTTCGTAACAATATTATTTTAATAATCTACTGTATGATGTGTGTAACTGTTTGTATGATTTTGATTTACAAATAAATTATACTTTTTATTGAATATTAACTTTAAGTAGTTGTATGGCAGCAACATAGTTCAATCCCAGAGTACCAGTACCTAAAAGTTTATTTATATTTTTAATTAATAATCAATTAATTGAAAACAGGTAATGTGCTTGCATGGCCTAGAAAATGGGGAATATACTATAGAACTGAACTCGCAGGATCCAGCGATAATATATGCGTTCACACATAAACAACTGGCATTTAAATATGGTTTCTCGCCTAAAGCTCCTAGAAGCTTAAAGGAAACCTCCGAACGTCCAATACCAGGTAATAAATTGCGGGCGCTATATGGCTTACCAGTAAACCTAATAATAATTATAGATGCATGTTATAGAAATGGAAAATTACTTAGTTTAAGTCTCATCATTGGACGTCAAGGCATAATGCGATTCCCCTTTTTTTATACATTAAGCCGTTCTTTTTATTTTTTAAACATTTTCAGTGTTACCTAGGTACTTATAGAGAATCTCTTATCGTGGGTTAACCCTTATTATTCCAGGTACATCAAACAACATACTAATCGTTACATCGGGAACAAATATAGAAGTATTATCGATAGAAGTACTAATGCTGAAATCTGGGGAGACTACTGTTCTAAATTTAGAGCTAAGTTACGCTGCCAAAGGGCATTACATGGCCACGCACTTGTTTGAACCAGGAAAATCATTTAGATTATCCGTAAGTATTTTTGTAATCTCATATAAAGGTTTATACTGCTCATAACAGAAAGAGAAAAAAAAGGTTTTCGAATGGAGCACTTTTTCTACATTTTTATATGAGCAGTGTTAGTCTAGTGGCTTTGGCGTGCAACTCTGATCCCTGAGGTCTTGGTTTCGATCCCCGGCTGTGCACCAATGGACTTTCTTCTCGAACAGTGAAGGAAAACATCGCGAGGGAACCGGCTTGCCAAATACGGCAACCAAAAAGACGACGGCGTGTGTCTGGCACACTGTATACTTATCACCTACTTGCAATTAGATTGACAAATCATCATGGATCACATATAGATATTTGAGGCGAGACCTAAAAAGGTTGTAGCGGCACTGATTTATTTTATTTTTATGCACATATACCGGATTTCTTTTATTTTTATGCATATATACCATATACATCGACAGCAAACGTCTATGACGAGAGAAAGTTGAGATATAGATAGATACACTATAATACAGTATATACTACGGGGTAGTCCATTGGCTGCCCGATCAGTTATTAGATAGCTAATGGTACGCAACATAAATAACAAGTTCATGAATTATTTTTATATGCATTTGTTGCGCTTCTAAAATTACTATTGTTACATTAATACAATCTACAGTGGTTTTTAAATATAACATAACATCATTTAGATTAGATTATTGTAAACACATAAACATAATAATTATTATTATTAAACAGAAAATTAAAACAAATTTCAATATTTGTTCCCCGTGGCAGTGTACATTTAACGCTGGCAGCATTTCCTCGCTGTATTGCGATATTTATTCGTCGAGTGAGGAAAGAACCAGCTCTAGGGATGCCGGTACAACTTAATTCTTTAATTAGCGCATGTGCACTTGAATCCCACGGCCCAAGAGTATCTAATACAAAGGGTACAAAATCACAATTGTATATAAATAATTATTTTTTAGATAACTGCAAAATATGCTAACTATAACCAAGTTATAAGTGGTGCTTCAAAAGTAATCGAAACACAACATCAAGGTATGTAAGAAAAGAATATAATGTATTTTTTTTGATATATACTTTATAGATACTGAATATGTAAAACAAAATAGTAGTCGTCGCCTTGCGACGAAGGTGATAAAATTCGATAAAATACCCATTGACATTTTTTTTAAATTGCAAAGGCTCCAAAATTTAAGACAGTTGTTCTGTAGTTGATTTATGCCAACAAAAACAAGCTATACAATTATTTTGCAAGCTATACAATTACTATACTATTTGTGTTATTGGAGGCAAACGGGCAGAAGACTCACCTGATGTTAAGTGAGTTACTGGCCTTTAAAGATAACAGTGAGATGGAGGCATTCATGACTTAGTTTCCTCTCTGTGTATGGGCAATGTAATAATTTTGGTGGTTTGTTGGTACCCCAACAGGTTTTTCCACTGTAACACTGTTGTTTTAGACCAGTACGCAGGGAGGACAGTCTCCGTATAACTATTTTTAATTGTTATACTATCTACTCCTTTGTACATCACAAATGTACAAAAGTATGGTCGTCTTACCCTGATGAGGGATGAGGGTTATTTGCAGAAACGAACTAAGAGTTGTCACTCACTGTATCTTCAAGAATATGATGTTTTATATTGTAAAGGGTTTCATGAACTACTTTCAAGTAAAAATTCTCTATCTTCATTTTGGAGGGATTCAACAAAATCTCCATCATATTTACAATGAATACAAGTATTTGATACTGCTGTGAACAAATTTAATTTTAATATTTCCGTAACAAATATTACAGGAATGGTGACTGAGTGGGTTAACCCATCAACCCATATAATTGACGAAGACAACAACTTGATTGGATTTGGAGTGAACGCTACATTCGCATGTAAAATCGATAGTTTTCCAAAACCAGAAGTTTGGTGGGAAGATGAGAATTCTGAGAGACTTCCTTCTGATGTAAGTTCAATGTTGTATAATTTCGTATCGTTTACAAAAATGTATGTTTTTTTTATAGAACAGGGCGCAAACGGGCAGCAGGCTCACTTGATGTTAAGTGATACCATCGCCCATGGACACTCAATGCTAGAGGGCACGCAAGAGTGTTGCCGGCTTTTTATGAATTGGTACGCTCCTTTTTTCAAAGACCTATGTGATCCTAGGTGATGAAACTACCTTCAATATGACGGTATTTGTTTTTTGTATTGTACTCATATTACAAAAATAGGTATATTTATATTCTTTACAAGCGACTCACTCCAACTTTGGATGGACCTTGAAAAATGATATACCTAAACTATTGTGTTCACAATTACAGAAAAAGTTTTAGGATTTTTCATCCAATTCTTCAAAGAGTTCAAGTAATAAATATTTATTTTACTCGAATTACCTTTTCCCAGTCTTCGGAAATGTATGTGGCTTGGCTTTACATCTTTAGTATCACATTTGGGATCGATATATTTTTGTATGGAACTAATAGCTAATTCCTTTGCTGCCAAGGAATAAGTAAAATTTATCAAAATAGCTGCTTAGGCTTTGCTACTAAGCTAAAGTTTTTGTCAATTCCCTATGGCAATGTTTCTCAAGCGGGTGGTCATGGGTGGGTGACCATGGGGGGGTCGGGTTTGTTTTAAAAGGTGGTCGCAGTCTGTTGAAAAATAATAAATAAAAACTACATATTACAAAAGATTCCTTAGAAATAGCGCAAGACTGTTTAACTTTTCCGTGGGTCGCGACAAAAAAAAAGGTTGAGAAAAGATGCTCTATGGAATATGAATTCCCTTTACATAAATATTGTGGAAATGGCTTTATTCTTTCTATCAATTTACAGACAGTTTTATTAGAAATTCCTTCTACGTACATAAGTTATGTCAGTATCGATAATGCAACACACAATGGTACAATTACGTGCAAAGCTAAAAATGATCTAGGTACTGCTGACAGCAGTATGGATGTATTCGTGAATCGAACCTTTGTATTTGAAGTATTAGAGTATCCTACAGGTAATTTATGTTTTGAATGTTATTACTCATTACGCGAATAAAAAAAGTGCGTGCGTACAAAGTACACATGCCAGAAGTGAAACTTCTTTGGCTAACTAATTCATAAGTTTTCATCATATTTATACAAATCTAAAACTTTAGATTTCAAAGACTTAGAGGAAGAGAAAAAGGAAGATATGTATGTTAGTAATTTAATTGTCATTAAAACATTAAAACTGTCGAAAAATTATACAAATTATATATGTTTTTTTTTAATTAAAATTTCTTAAAGATAATACAAAATCGTGAGCGTGAATCGCTGGCACTGTGCATGATACGACGTTCGCCTTTCTCACAC
The DNA here is from genome assembly GCF_905147105.1 of Pieris brassicae. Taxonomy (NCBI): domain Eukaryota; kingdom Metazoa; phylum Arthropoda; class Insecta; order Lepidoptera; family Pieridae; genus Pieris; species Pieris brassicae. The sequence continues at coordinate 14,338,571 of NC_059665.1, forward strand.
TCTCTGAATCAGTCTCAAACGCTCTCTCCCTTTTCTTCGACAAAAACGCTGAACATCTTCTCGTGACGCTATTATTATTATTGCGTTTCATCCGTAATACACCTAAAGAAGTTTCACTTCAAAAAATCTTAATCTTACTTAATAATTAGATGGATTGTTACAAATAAAATAATATTAATCCAGGCTAACTGGTCACTAAGAAATAATACAAAAAACAATAAATATATTAGTTGAGGAAGTCAAAAACTTGTGACATATTTTTTCACCAAAGAAAGCTTCAGAGCTATCCTTGCCAACGTCACACTTAAGGCAAACAGGCCATCAATAGTTAAATTGTTAAACAAAAAGCTTCCTCTGTAGTTGGTGTTGACCGGTGTATATGTCGCAGTAAAGTAGTTAAATCAGAGAAGAGAATATCGATTTTTAATTAACTGTCTAGAGATTTAATTAACGCTCTGATTTAATTATTTTCCTGTGCATATGCAAGAGGTTCATATTTTTAGCGTTCTATTATACACACGTTTATTAACCATAGAATAAACTACTATACTTAATTTCAGATATAACAGTAAATTACGGCGACACTGGCAAACTTTACTGTGAAGTGAATGCATATCCAGAAGCTGAAATTAAATGGATTCATAATGGTACTGAAGTGGATGGTGAACGAGTGGAAATTAATTCTGACGAGAACTGGTTATTAATAAAAAACATGGATTTAGATGATGTTGGCGAATATGTATGTGATATACAAAATGAAGTGGAATCTGTAACGTACACTGCAACTGTTTTTATCACAGGCTTAGGTAATATTTTACGTTTGTTATCATATAAAATCCTTATATTTTCCTACTTATTTCCCTAAAATCGAGTGAGAGCTGGAAAGTGTCATGCTAATGCCAAATAATAATGCCGCGTTTAACTGCAGACCAAAGACAATAAAAAGCAGATAATTTCGAGAGACTACAGTTAAAAAACTTTTCGAATTCATGTATTTTCTTCTTTTTGTATTGCATTGTAATTTATGAACCGTGAGATTAGTTTAGAGTTTTTAGATGATTTTATTATTATTATTTTAGGTTAAGTTTGGTAATAATATAATTTTCAGTGTACTTGCACTTTACTCTTCATATTTCTTTTTTGGTTTGTTTGCCTTGAAGAGATCGCTTATTAGCGATATGGCCGCTTGTTGCATAATAATTTATGTTATTTGTTGTTATTCTAATTTATCAAAGTTTTAAAAACTGCAAAAAATATTTTAGAGGCACCAGTTATACAAATAGATAAAAGTGAAGTAATATTGAAACCAGGTGATTGGACCGAACAGAAATGCTTGTAAGTCAATATTTATAATTATCTATCTAAAACAATATACTCCTATCTGTAACTATACGTAGGTACGTAGAGTTGTTATATAAGTTAGATATTTTGTTATGGTATTGTTGTGTAAATACACAACGATACAATATCAGACAAGTCATTTGCCTTAATTCTGACAAATAAACCGAGAATGTATAGGGGCTAGTAGAATCTACCCGCAGCTACCTGACCAACCAGTTCTTTTAAAACCTTTGTTCAAGTTTTAGCTGTTGTGAGTTCAATGACACATTATATATTTGGTGCTTAGTTACTTCGAAGTCTATATAATATATCAAAAGTACCCAGATCCAAGTCCCTTCAGTAATCCAGTAAACTTTACAGTATAACCAAAGGAAAACCGACTCCATCCATCTCTTGGAAGTATAGATTGGAAAATGACTTTAGTTTCTTAGAAATTCCCGAAGGCGTATACATATCAGACAAGGTTTTGAAAATACCATCTGCGCAATCGCATCATGGAGGCGTGTATTTATGTGAGGCAAATAATTCCTTGGGTATCGATCAACAGCAGGTGTTAGTGAAAGTGCAATGTAAGTATTATAATGGTCTTATTAAAAATACCGAACCTATAAATCCAGTTATTTCTAAGAAAATATCTAAAGGTTTAAGTGATACCATTATTAAAATATTGAAAGAAGCTAAAAGAGTAGTAGATAATAAAATAAATCAAAATAGTGAGCAATATCTTAGAATTAACTTGATTAATTTAAGGAAGTGGAAAAAGAAGAAACCAAAAATTCTATAGAAAATCTATTTTTTGATCTTTCTAAAAGTGACAATACTTCTTAAAGACATATTTGATTAAAAATAACGAAACGGAATGAAAAGAGAAGAAGAATAAGAGGTAGTAACAACTAACAACATTGGACTATTATTATAATACTACTTTATTATTATACTATACATTGATCATTTTTCTTAGTACCGTTGATCTTACGATCCAATTTTCGATGATTTACCTTTACGGGACACCTTTTGCTCTCTAGTGTGGTTCTAGGTTATAACTCTTTAGTTTGTTTAAGCAATACTAATTTAAAAATCAACGGAGCCTAATGGAACAAATTTTAAGGGTTTTGGTCGCACTTGGTCAGCAAACTACATGATTTCTGTTCGACGTACGCAAAGTGACTACGGACATCGCTATGAATATTGTTACGAAGACGGGTCGACTGCATGTTTCTAGATTTTTCCACTACTTAGAGAACTTTTCAGCAGGCTGTAATATGATTTCTGACCGTTTCAGGAGAGGGTCAATCACATATTAGAAAATTGTAATTTCCATAATGTTACCCTAGTTTTCAGGACGCTGAAACCTTTTTTCAGTCGGTTTCAGAACATGTGTAGTAGAGTGGTGCAGTTTTCAGGAGACCCTTTTTCAGGCGTTTTCAGGCTTAGGTATAACCCTTTGATGAAGGAATATTCTAGACCTAACTTTCTAGGTGTGAGACAAGGACGAAATGATACGAGAGAGAGAGAGAGAAGATCGGAACTTTCTCGAAACTACATTGAGCACTCTAGAACGCCGTACGACAAGGACGGAGCAACGTGGGAAAGAGACAAAGAGTGCGGACGTTCTAGAATTGCGCAATCGCTTCTCAGTAGCAAGCCCGCCTAGAAAGTTCTCGAATATTGTTTAGAATTATTCCCAGGAATATATAAGCGAGCCGAAACGTGACTAGTCACTTAGTTTTGAATGCGTTAACAAAAGAGAAACACCGAAGCGATAAAGTGCGAATAAAGTGAATACAAGTGACAAAGTACTGTGTAAAGTGTGCATAAGTGGAGTAATTAGTGATTGTTTTATGTGTGTAATTAGTGCATCTCTGCGATTAAATTGTGCCATAAATTCCTCATTGATTTTTCAAGAAATAAACCCTTGAATAAATTCACGGCATTTTCTATCCGATCCCCTAGCTCGTAACAATATTTAAAGAATTGAAATTGAGTGTTAGTGTCATGTCATATACGTATATATGTCATACGATGACTTCTTTGGAGATCTTTCGTATTACAATTTACCGATGCTTAACTAATTATTATTATCGTAATGAAGACCTCATTAGCTTACCATCCACTGGCAGGCAGATCCGTGGCCGAGAAGCAACACTCCAGAAACTACTCTCCACTTTCCTAGAATGGGACCATCTTAATTTAAGCTTGGGGTCTTGGCGGCCCTGGCGATGACATATATATAATTTGTGGTATCATTGATATCGATAATGGTTTATTAGTAGAAAAAAATTAAACTCGTCTAAACATTTATTAAATCATACCAATGTTCTGTCTAGTTCAACCGAGAATCAAAAACCAGGACGAGTCTCTAGAAGTAAGACAGGGAGATGTGGTTACGCTACCATGTGATGTAGATGCTGTTCCAGAGGCTGAAGTACATTGGGATATGTACCAGGATGACGTTATCATTGCATTTGATGAAAGACACCATACGGATGCATCGTACACCCATCGGTATTAACACCTTTACCAAGACCTCTTAGGAGTTATTGTGAATTATTTTATTTTTATTATAAGGTCTAATTTGCAATACACAATAGAAAAGTGCACTACAACATATTTACACGTACCTGTATAATCATGTTCGCGTTCTAGGCTTTACGATTATATTTGTGTTTCATGAAAATTTTAAATGTGTATAGATAAAAAACTAATTGTGTTTTCATCTAAAAAGTTTTCTGTTTCATGCCTACTATCATAGTAATAGTTAGCTTATAAGGTAGCCGAATGTTTATTTATTTAATGCATATGAATATTGTATTACTAGTTAATACGTTTCTCATATAAACCTTAGGAAGATACAAAAAATGTCATAAATGCGATAACTACTTGTCTGGTTCTTAAAATAAAACTTCATTAACTTTAAATCAATCTGTCGCTGATAAGTGCTTAAAAAGAAAAACGAACAATTAAAAAAAAATCTTGTTTATTTTGGCAGACAAGAATGCTACGAAAAGGACGTGTCTTTGGAAAGTTATTTTCAGATTGTTTGCGTTTTAATTAAGAGGTATATTGGTTTTAGATTCACGGCACAATTAAATGACTCTGGAATGTATCACTGTATAGCTAAAAACAGCATGGGAACTGCGACACGTACTGTTAACGTTAATGTTTGGGGTATGTAAATATGCATAATATTCTTATATACTTACCCCCTTACTCTTAAATAATAAATCTTATTCCTCAGTTATAACATACATCAGTCTCTCTCCGTCACACTGTTAAGAGAATTTGAGAGAAAGAGATGAAAGTCTAATTTAATTGTGTTTACTAGATCGGATCACATGAAATTTCGGTTTCCAATAAAACCTTTTGTTATTGTACTTTTATCACGAGTCTTTTATTTACATTGTTTTCATTATTTTCTTTCAGTTGCTCCATACATCCAATCTCCAGTTAGTAATAATATAACTCAGCTGATTGGGACAACGTTATATCTTAATTGTTATATAAATTTTGGAAACCCCTTACCTTCCACTCGATGGGAATTTATCGCGCCGAACACAAACATTTCTGTTTTAAAAACGTAAGTATGTTACTACCATTATATAAATAAAGTTACAGATACCGGCAAGTTTCTTGAGCATTATACAAGGGAGGGGGACACAAACGTCAACTGATTTACCAATAATGCGATCGATACGACACTCTGCCGCTGCCGCGCTGTTATTTTTTTGTTAGTCATATATCTCATACTTTCCCTCAATTGTATCATATCATTTTAGGGGGCATGCAACTGGAAAACTGGAATATAAAGTTCAAGATTTAAAGAAGAAAAACGAAGGCACCTATCGGTGTATCGCAGAAAATGATGTTGGAGTAGATAGTATTAATTTATTTTTAAAAGTTGTATAGGATAATTTTTAAAATAGTACTTACTTATATTTAAATTATCTACATGTAATAAATAGTTACAGTATTTAATATCCTAGAATATTTTAATATCGACTGCAATGTATTTACAAATAATTTTACGACACCCAATTAAACTTTTATGCCCCGTTATGTCGTAATAATTTGTAAATAAAACCTATAGAAGGTAGGTACAATTGATAATAGATCAAGAACATTAAAAATATATTCTGATATAAACTGAATAAATAATGTTACCCGAGTTGTATATTATTATCACATATTATTGTTAATCACTACAAACTTAAATAAACGTTATGCCATCGCTAATTAATTCACATAAAACATTGTTAATAATACTGACTACGCAGACTATACATGTATTGGACAGCTTATAAGTTCTCTATTTTGATCCTGAGTTACCATATAAATAACAACAGTTATCACTCGAGATTATTGGACATAATGTCTATGAACGTAATGTAACAATAAACTTATTTTTTTTAATTATGCAAGGAAATCTAAATGTAATATAATAATGACCAGAATGGTCTATGAAATTTATAACTGTGGTTCGAAAGTATAAGAGTTGTCATAAATCAAAATGACATTTGACGTATGACAGTTAAACTATAATAAATAAGCGTTTTACCATTTTCAATTGCATGTTGTGAAGACTAAAATGTGAATTTTCGTTGTATCGAACAGCGAATGAAAAGTAGCATTTTGAATAAAGTTTTTTATAAGTGGCATATATTTGAGTGTATTCTATATTTTTTTAAGAGAAAATGTCGGCATAGACTATGGCGGATATCAAATTACCACCTTACATTCTTCAAGAGCTGCCCGATATTACAGAAAGTATAAATTTTCCCATAAAAAATATTCAGCGAATTAAGGTTAGTATCGTTTAGATTTATTTGGCACTTATTCAAAAGTATTTATTTGCATTTAGATAATACCTTGCCGTAACGCACTCAGTCAGAAAAGCTATTAATATTCAAGGTTGAAACAAGTCTTTCTAAGATAATTTATATCCAATAAGAATCATATTTCATTCTTTCTACTTTCTTAACTATATTAGACTTGAAAGGGTTCTTCTGAAATAGTTCTATGTCAGTAAAGCAATGATTCTTAAAGTGATAATGCAATTATAGGTGTCAATAATAATTATAGTTATAGAATAATCATACAATGTTTTATAAAAATCGCTTTTAACATTAAAAAACCAAAACAATTAAGGACAAAAATAAAACCTTATTATTATTGTTTTTTTATAATATTGATTTGAAATGATGGTATAATGATATAGTGTAAACTCTATATAACAACACTGAAGGGACTATGCATTTTATTGTGTTATAGAGAGTTGTCGTTAAATGGAGAGAAGAAAAACATATAGTAGTCCATGACTCGTACTTATTAGTCATGGTCAACAACAGTTCACGTGCAAGCAATCCCAATTTTTAAACAACAGAATTAATTTCTTAGGATGTTATTGAGAGTGGATGTAATGATATCTAGAGTGTATCATTGTATGAAAGACAAGCTAAACCAACCAAAGCCAATTGAGTTCAAAGGTTTAGGGAGTTTGTCATTGAATTCAGGGATGGAGTTTATACTGTAGTTATATAGTGTTATGCCCATAGTAATATTTAATGTTTTTATAGTTAGTAATTTATAAAGATATGTTTTTGTTATTCTTTTTGGTATATTAACAAATGTTAATGTGTTGTAGAAAGAAATATAGTAAAAAAACATTGTTTTATTTCAGTATACTTGTTTTGATGTCTCTAAATCTTTAATAGTATTTGGAGCAACTAGTGGTGGTATCTATGTGTTTAATAGATGGCCATGTGAATTCATACAATTGATCCCCAATAAGGTAAAGATTTATATGATGAAGCAGGTTACATAATTCATTTCTCTCCTAACATTTCACTTTTAAATTTTATTTACTGAATGCCTGTATGGTAGGGCTGGAGGTTCTACCTTTTGCTTTAGATTAGTTACAAATGAATATTTTTATATATTTGTAAAAGATATTCAGACAGACATTGAGTGCATCCTTTTTTTTTAATTATGTGAAAATAACAGGATAATTCTCCAATATAAATTGAAAAACATTTAGAATTAGTTATTATTTGGTATAGAAATAATGTTTGTTTTATAACTGATTCCAGGATGGGCCTATAACACGACTGGCCATATCTATAAATGAGAAGCATATTGGATTTTCAAATGGGAAAGGAATGGTGACAGTCACGGAATGTGATCAAAATTTAAGTAGAAATGATTCCACAACTTCATCCAAAGAACATTTGGGTAATGAAGTCACTACTATGATATGGAGTGGAAATATGTTATTTACTGGTGATGATGTTGGAAAAGTATCTGTTCTTCAGCTGAATAGCTTCATTGTAAGTAAATATTTCATACAATTCAGGGAGACATAAGCCACCAATGGACCTTTGCCTCATCTAGTATTATCCACTATTGCAACCTATGGCATGATTCGTTTCTTGTTTTAATGTGAACATTTTCAACATTTTATTTATTTAAACTTTTATTTATAAACTCAACTGAATTGATAATTTATAATTCCAGACTAAAAGTATGTTTCATGGTTCTTCACAAATCATCATGAGCCTGGACTCACGAATATGTCAACTTGATTGTAGAGATTGTATGCTATTAGTTTCTACATTGACTCGATGTTACATCTGCAATACAGCACAGGAGCAATATAGACAAATTGGACAAAAATTACGAGATGGAGAATTTGGTGCTTGTTTCATAGTTTCAGAAACTATGGCCAATGGTACTACAGAGACTAATATAGAAATTACTGAAGTAAAGAAATACAATATTGTTGATGATGCCCAATTTGTTGTTGGTGATGAATTCTCAAACGCTCTTATGTACTGTGCAAGACCGTCATCAAGAATTTGGGAAGCCACAGTTGATGGTATGGTGAGACGGACTCATCAATTTAAACAGGTACTAGCTAAACCACCAATGAAAATAATAACAACAAAATCTTATGAAAATGAGAATGTGGCTATTGAAAATGAAAAGTATGAATGTGAAGGACAATCAGTAAATTTCTCGAGAATATACTCAATGAACAGTGTAATATTCTCGTTCAATAAGAGGGCATTATACTTTTTGAATATCAATGAAGTAGATGATACTGTATGGTATGTGTACGATGATATTGTTGATTGCAGAACTATTAATGATATGTTGTATGTATGGCTTTCAAATGGCTCTCTTGTTAGTTTAAAATTCATGAAAATTGACAAATTTCTAGTGAAATGCTACATTGATGAAAAATATGTGTTGTGTGCGGAACTCTGTGCCTTGTATAAAGAATATCTGCTAGAGAACAATTTAACTATGAAAATGCACATTTTGATAGGTTTAAGGGATAAATTGAAGAATAATGGTTTATTATCAAGTGTAGAAGAGGTTTTAATTAAAATTGATAAATTAAAATCAAGTGAAGCGACTCAATTGAAATCAGGAATTTATGTGGTTGACAATCCATATTCACAATCACTGTTAGATGAAAATTTTGATATAAAACATAATGATGATAACTTATTTAATACCTTATCACCAGAGGCTCTACAAGCTTTAAAAGGCTTGAGTGTAACTGTCTCAGGGAAATTTAACTCAAGTAAAAAAATATTGAAGGAGAAATGGGAAGATTTTGAAGAGAAAGTAAAAAATTTCAGCGACCGAAATCAAGAAATAACTCCAATTAGACAATTTGATAGTGAAAATACACCTAAATGGGTGGCTCGTGACGATTACTCACTGGATGATACACCTGTCATAAATGATGAAATCATTTTTAAAGAATCTAGTCAAGAAACCATTGAAATAGACAATAATTTACAAAGTAAAGAAGATAAATTTTGTAAATTATTATACCAGTACTCTAGGCTAAGCCTCGTTAATAAGGAATCTGAATCGAATTTAATCTCAATCGTAGAAGATTACAGCTGTGATATTAGTGAAATATATGAATTGATGCTTTTATTAGAACAATATTGCAAAACGGTTGGAGCAATTGAGGATTCAAAATTTGTGCCGAACAACATTTTTCTGACATACTTAAACACTTGCATGCGCAAAAGTGACTTGTTGGATTTGATAATTAAAAATGACGTGCTGTATAAGTATTTTGTGAATTCGTGTATAGCAGTGAATGTGAAGACTCAAAAATTAATGAACATCGGTTGTGAGTGCGGATTTCCTCTCCCATATGTACGGACAAGTCAAAGGCCAGTGTTTTCGGAATTGATAGATGAATTTATTGAGCGGCAGTGGTCGAATCAAACGAAGGAGCAATGTTATGAAATGTGCAAGAGAATGCCGTATTTGTGGAGAAAAATACTCTATTTGAGACGGAATGAAGATTTACTGCACATTTTGAGGATTTTAGTGCAAATGCTCGATGAGAGTTTGCTGCATTCATTTCTCCCTCAGTTCACATTGGACACATGGGACAGAGCAATACAGTTATATGCAACATTACATGCAAACATATGTTTGAATTGCAATAAGAAATTTGATAATATTTCAGTTAGAGATATGCTCAGTTGGGACGACTTAGGGTCGCTAATAATAAAGTCCATTGGTGGAAGGAATGCAATTAATATAATGAAAAAACATGCAAATCTGATTGATACAGGTGCACTGACTATCAAATTTTATCATACATGTTTGATGGTGTGTTTATTTGAGAAAATTGATGTGACTATAACTGTAGCCTTGGTGGACACCCTGTATAGTGCTTATGAGTTTGAAGAAGCAAGAAAACAGGTGAGTTACCTTACTATAATCAATACTAACTTGAAAGTTTTTAAAAAGTAAGGCATTTAACTGTGCAACCTAGTTCTACGTACTATATTTGACAAGATTAATACAATAGCTAAATTCTTGTATGATAACTGCGAATGTTTTGATGAATATGTCGCAGCCAACTAGCCTAATTAGGCGTTTCATTAACAGCCTAGTCTATTGAACAGCGCCGTTCAACTTGCGGCCTCAATGATATTCAGTCATTTAATCAAATAGCTAGGCAAATGACTTGAATCGATGACGTGACATAACTTGCCTATACTGTTCATTTCAATGTAGTTCCATTTTCTGACAAATTCCAAACTGTTAATAAAGCGTCGGCAAACAATAAATTTAATGATTTACAAAGTTTAATGAAAAATAAGGGAGTGTTCAAGTATTACGTTAACGTTTCGTGACAAACAGTGACTCTTTATATCTAAAAGTTACCATTATGTGGTGTAAAGTACTGGAAATTCGAAAATTATATTAATTAATTCAATAGTAATTCAATCTCCGCCCAGTATTCATCCGCAATATTAATAATAATTTATTTGCAAGAGTTCGCAAATTCTGCCACAAAAATTAAAAGTTTTAGACTACATATTAACATTAATCATATCATCATAGCCAATTATTATATTGTTTCATCACTACGTCAACACATTATTACATTATTAAATATGACAATATTTCCCTCAAATAATCCGACGTAATAATATACATGGTAACACCATCAAAGTTGTGTTTGGACGCCATATTGTCAGTTTAATCAGTTTTGACGCTAGCCGGATAGTGGAACTAAATTTAAAGTAACGGGCTAGGCAAGTAATGAAACTTCATCGATCGAAAGTTATTTGCCTAGCTGTTTGATGACCTGGCTAAATATCTTTCAGGCCGCTATTAAACGGCGTTGTTTAGTTAAAAGGCTAGGCTGTTGATTGAACGGCTAATTAACCTAGTTGGCTGCGATATACAAAACTAGACCAAGAATTTACAAAGACAATGTCAAATTCAAATATCATTTATTCTATTTCGGACATTTCATAAGGGTTTGCTACTAAAAACGTTCTCCACCGAAAAAGAGACAAATTTGACCAAATTTAGGGCAATTAAATAAAATGCTACGAATTTTTTAATGTTTTACCTATAAAAACGTAAACCTTAATATTTACTTACTCAAGTGACCTAATGCAAAAATAACAAATATTTCAATACCACGAACAATATTTCGAATTAAGTTTAATTACTTTATTTTATTATTTTGCTGGCATCACTGCCTATTAATACCGGGTTTAGTAAACCTTTAAAAAAAAATTATCTTTACTTGTGCGATTTTTACTGTTTTTTTGATGAAAAAACCTTTAATGTGTAGGACCGCACTTAATAAAATGGATACCTTCACTAAGAAATAAAATTTATGCATAGCCTAAGATGTTCACTCGTATCAATTGAAAAATGTGCCGTTGTGTTGTAATCTCTGACATGTCAAAAAATGATAGCTGTCAGAATTCTACGCAATTAAAAATCAGAGTATAGGTAACACAATGTACACTTATGAACGTCAAAAAAAGAAATATACATTAAATGCTAATCTAATTTTACTGCTAGTTCTCAAATCAAGGAAACGGAAGAGAAGAACTGGCAATAAACTCCGCCACTCTTTTTACAATAATATGTACTTAATGGTTTTTTTTTCATTTCAGTTATACGCGCTACTTAGAAATTCATCAGACGGAAAAATCTGTAACACGGCTCTTCCTCTTATAATAGCAGCGACATCCGAACACTGGGGACTAAAACATGTATACGAGAAAATTAACAAAACTAATATTAATATAAATGATGTACTAGAAATAATGACTCCACAATTAGATTGCACACTCTGCGGGTTGCCATTGCAAAACGATTTTCTAATTAAAGATGGCGGATTGTGGGCCTTTAAGTGTGGCCATAGTTTTCACGGCGCTTGTTTGAATTTGAATAAAATTAAATTGTGTCCATCTTGTACGTTAAATTAAATAATAGTAGATTTTAGAATTCCCTATTTTTAGCCACGACAACAAATACCTCAAAGGAGGTTTTTAGTTTGGCGGGTATTTTTTGAGTTGTCAGTCCGACGCAATATTGCGGCTTTGTTTTTTTTTAATTCTAGAAAACAAAAATCACGTTTAGTAACAAATACCTCAAACGAGGTTTATAATTTTTTGAGTTGTCAGTCCGACGCAATATGGCGGCTTTGTGGTTTTTGTATTCAAGAAAACAAAAATTATTACGAAACAGTTGCAAAAATCTTTGTGGACAAGAGCAATAGGTAGAGAAAAAGTATATCACAGTTATTACGTACTCTTTCGTATCTGTCAAATTGTTTTTATGCTGTGATGAAGGTACAGATGTGTACTTTTAACAAAAACAAAACTTTTAAAAATTACAACACATCTTTCAGAACACTGTTCTGTAGCATAATATTATCTTTCTACGTAATGTGAACATTCAAGTGATTGAAATGGTAGGAAATATATCGTTACTAGCTATTTACGAGTGTTCAATCTATGTGAGGTCTACTACTACATTCTACTGCATCCTTGAAATTAAAAAAAATAATTCCCAGATTTATTTCCTTCTAAGCAAGTTTTATAAATTTTATTAAAAAACCAGAAATTGAAGTTGGGCTTTAGATGCAGGATAGTGCTGGCTCCAAGGCTAAGTGTCTGATACATATTTTTGCAGTCACTTGGCCTTGAATTATCTTTTCGTTTTTATTTTACATTACATTTTAAATGTAAAATCGGTCAGTGAATTATTTTTGTACAATTAATGGCATTTGTACTTTTAATGTAAGTTTATTAGTAGTTTTGGTATTGTGTTAATCTCAAGACTCGATATTGTAATTATCGCATAATAATTATTTATTATTGTAGTAAAATTATTTATAGTCGCTCGTTAATTTAATTTAATGAATCTACGATATTTTCCAATATCATAAAAGATGTTCAAATTAAAAACATTGATGTGATATTTTATGTTTGAGTCCTATTTCAAGACGTTTAAAGTTAAAATTACTTAACATCTCAATTGTCACGTGACAGTTCGAACGTAAAATTACATATTGCTTGTTTTATTTACTATTCGAACCATGTTCGTGATCCTGGAGCTTGAGACAAACCCACTTTGCGACAGGCTTGACCCACTGCCTAATGAATTTGTATGAAAACATTACCATCTAATTCGTATAGCGTTAGTGGGTCACGCCTGTCTAAAAGTGGCTTTGTCTATGCTACAAGATTTGTTCCAAATACGCTTACGTAGCGCTAATATGTTTTTTGTTAAAAGTTATTGTTACATTTGTATGACATAAACTCTATTTATTACCATTTTTACACTTGTTTTCACATACGTAATTATTACACCTATATATCCTAAATATATGTTATTATCGTAAACCTAGACATTTTTAGTTATAAATATAATATGATTTTGTATACAATATTAATTTTATAGAGTTTGACTAAATTTTCTTAAGTTTCTCTTTGCCAGGGACTTAAATACCTATGCTATAAATTAACTTAATTTTATATACTCTTGATGTGTTTAAAAATCATACATATGTACGTTTAATTATTCGTATATCGTTACACTTACAGCGCTATATGTGATTAGCAAGCGGAACTAAAGGAAATACTCGATCGTATTGGTTATTGCGCCACCTATGTGTAATTGAAAGTAAGTGAAATGCTGCGTTACAGTAGTTACAATAGTAATTTTTATCGACAGATGTCGCTCTTCAGGAATTTTCAGATGCACAATTTGTACTGCTGTTAATACTCAAATTATCGGTTTGCTATATCTTTCATTTTTTTAATATTGTATAAATATGTTTGTTGTAGATACAGGTAATCGTGGCCTATTTGTTATTAATATATTATTATTATATAAAGTTTAGTGTAGTCTGTAGACGAGATATTTTTAAAACTAATATTACTGAATGTGTTAATCGCGTTTTTAACTGGCTTTAAACCAAATAGGAAAAAACCGTATGGTATGATATGTATTTTAAAAACTCTGAAATTATTACAACATATAAGTGTATGTTGACTTCCCAGTTAGGCACATGGTGTATAGCACGGAGGTTCGAGGTTCGATTCCCGGTGATCAATAGTTATTGTATATTAATTACAACTATAATAAATGCCAACAATATTTCGCACTTTCTCAGTGTGTTTGTTTTTGATTTTTGTGTGCAATAGTGTGTACAAATAAATTTAAAGAGACATGTGTCTGCCTCTTTGAAGACTACATAAAATGATCCTTATATAATCATAATTTGTATGTATATTTTTGTAAATGTAGTATATAACATTGTAACCATATCATGTATTCTTATAATGTGGTATTAATAAATATAATTGATATATGTTATTCTTTAAGTACATAAATTCCTTTGATTGCTACTTTTTAGAGTTGCTTGCTACTTTTTAGAGTTGCTTGCTTCTTATTTAGTTGATAAATAAAACAAGAAAATAATTTTAATATTTACTTTTTATTAAACTTTTCGGTTTTGGCACAATTCTTGAATAATGTGTCCTGGTTTATACCTATTAGGTATAAGGTACCTACATACTACCTATAATACGATTTAGTGATAACAAAATCTCATAGAAATAATTTAGACAACATAAAATAACATGACACGTAAGTACATAGGTTAAGTTAGAAATGGCAATAATAAATAGACCAGAATTGAAGTTGTCTGGTTGAAAATTGACAAAAATATCGCGTTATTTCAATTAGTACTCTGTGCTCTACTTGACAGGCATCGAAAAATAGACATTGTTAAAATATCACCCACAGCTTATAAACAAAACTATTTTTTGTGTCACTCTTTTATCAAACTACCAAAGTTGATTAACAAGTTAAGCACTGTCCAATAGAAAACAAAGTATTTCATTATTTACAATACAATGAATTCCAACATAAAAATAAATAATTTAACGGCACTGCTAATTCTTACACATTTACTAAGAATAATACACACTACACTAAGATAAAACAGTAAGACACATACACAATAATTTACTTATCTTACGCTAACACTTAACATAATTCGAATAATTTTACTGGCATATAATGAAGTACCATGAGACCAAGGCTATCACGGCGTTGAGACAAGAACGATGCAATACATTCTTGCCTCAATGGCAACACCCAAGATTCATACCACCATACAAAACTTTTAATTAAAAAATTAAATAACAGAATTCAGAAATGGCAATATACTGACTACAAGTCTATACAATGTTACTATTTATTAAATATGTAGATATTATGCGTTACAGCTTAATACTACTTAAAACTATTAAATTGCACGATTCGATAAAGCGATTACTTTTGCTATAGGTGTCTCACTGGGTTATTGAAGTTACTGCGAACGAGCTTTATTGTAGCGCTTTTGTCGCTTAAATCGTAATCAATGGCTCCACAGATTATTCTCCTGTCTGCTAAGTGTGGTCATAGTCACACGTCAACCCAAATCCAGTGACCCCAAAGCATTTATATCAATTTAGCGTTTTTTCTGACAAATATCGTTTAATGGTATAAATTTGTTCCCCCGTCGTCGGTGGGCAAACTTTCTTCATACAAATTGACAGGTTCGAATTGACCACCGTTCGTGTTAAACACTGGTAGTGAAATTAATTGGATTTTGTGAGCGAAATACGCCAATTTATTAAAAGTGGAAATGAAGAGAACAGTTTCAAAATTTGCTACTTAGTTACAAATTAGTTTAATTTTCATTTTAATACAAATGTATACGAGACAAAACTACTGAATATAATTCCTACCTATTACATAAAATTAGGCATATGTAGAGAGCTATTCTAAGGTATATGAGTATTATGTTTTTATTATGATCCATTGCTCTCACTGGTCTCAAAAATACGTGTTCAAAACACAAATTTTCAAGCATACCGCTTTAAATTTTTGGTTTGATACATTTCTAAGTCTAACTTCTATATGTATAACTAAGGGTTTTATACACATGGCAACATACTGACGCTAAGATAAGCCTGATTAAACTATTCCTTCAAACAATACTACAGTAAGTAATATCTACAAGCAAAATTATTTACAAGAGAAAAGTTTAATTTTATGTACATTTTTTTCTAAATAAGTGGTTTCGTTTGGCACATCTTTGCCTCACACAGAGTTCATCAAGTCCTCGCTTAGATCACTAATGGAATAATCTCATGACAAGAGAGATTGCATTGCAACACTGGCGTCTAACGATGCACTGATAGTTGACAGTTGTCCTAGCTGTCAACGTCGCCGATCAAGCTTTACCAGGGATGAGGAGGGGGCATGGAGAGGGGCGCGGCGTGCGGGTAGGGCCAGCCGCGCGCCGTACCTCAATCCTCCTCTCTCGGGGAAAGTGGGGGTGAGAAACCGGGGTTCATGTAGTTACCGCCGTTTGGGGGTGGCGATGTGTTCGAGGGCCCCGGGGATGAGAGGGAGGGCAAGAAGCCCAGCTCACTCCCACCGTCCCGACACCACAGCTGCCTCATCTCCTGTCGGCGCGTACGCATTAGATTCTTATATTCGGATATTCTCATTTTCTTGCCGTCGACGATGCAAGTTCGTTTTGGTCGGGGTCGGTACCTGAAAGTTTATAAAAATCCTTTAGAACAGCAAACGGAAAGTTTTTGGATAAATCTTCTCTATAAAAATATTCCCTACATGTTTATAATTTGTATTTCTTTTATATTAGTCATTAAGTACTGGTAAAGAGAGTTATGTGTAGTATAATAGGTTTAATGAACAGTTTCTATACGAATATTCAATACGTATTCGAAAAATGCTCGTTGCATATATATTTAATAAATGTATCAGAGTCGTAGACTTATGACCGTCAATATTAAAAAGAGGAAGGTTTTACACTATATACCAGTTCAAAAATCAAGAACGTGGAGCGGGTGAAACGATCTGGCAGTCGTCGCCGCTCTTCTTATCGCTGCTGAAAGACAACTGACACCATGCTGTACTTGGAATGCCTCCCGTATCTTAATGTATTAAATTTTGATATAATTTTTACGTTTTCAAATCAAAAATGTAACACGAGCTAAAGTCCTGGACATCATCAATACAACTTTGATCCACAATTATTCACGTGTATAGGTATATGTATTGTGTAACTGTTAAACAGTTTGTAGTTGCTCTTTTTATCTGTTTTGTTTTTTGACTATTGTAATATAAAATTAATTAATAATCGTAATGTAATATTAGTATATTTTCTCATGGTCTCAATCTTAATTAGAAATAAAATTTCTTAAATCGTATTTACCTGTAATCAGGGTGTTTTTCCATATGCTGTTTCGACAATCTCGACTGCTCTTCATAATAGGGCTGTTTTTCAGCATTGGACATAGCTTTCCACCTGGCGCCGAGTATCTTCGATATATTCGAGTTGTGCATGTCCGGACAGGCTTTAAGGATCTTACGGCGCTCATCCTTTGCCCAAACCATGAAAGCGTTCATTGGCCGCTTGATGTGAGGTTTCCCGGCTTCGTCGCGCTTCGGTTGCCGGATCAACTTCGCTTTTTCTGCTTCTTCTGGAGGTGTTTGGCCCCATGAAGATGCTGAAATTTTCATCAAATACATTAGGATATATCCTTTGAAGAACATGTCAATAGGGTTTGGCTTGTTAAAGAATCAAAGACGTGAGTGAATCTTTAGACATAGTTAAAGATATTCAATGAATACTCCTGCCCGTCTGAATGGACAATTTGAAAAGCACTTGAGTGTTTAACTCCGTAAACAAAGCATACTTCAGAATAGACATTCATTCTTAATCTCCGTTTAACGATTGTTTTACAGCCGGCATTCATTGCTCTTTGTAATTTATAGCGTGGCTTAGCGAGCCTTCCGATTGAGTTCTATTCGTACGGGCCGTCTTACAGATTAAGAAACTATAATCGAAATATACACGCAAGAATATGCTTTATCAGCAAGAGCTAAAGATTAGAATTAGGTGCATTGTTAATTAAAGAGAAAACAGAGATTACGCCAGCATTTTGTAAATATTTTGGAATGTTCTAATCTTAACTGTTTCCAGTCATATAATTTAATGCCGTGCATAGATGAAGTGAGAAACTCGCTTAAATTAATAGTTAATAGCCTTAGAAGTGCGTGTTTCACATTTTTCATTTTTACTTTTAGATATGTATCTGACACACGATAAGATTAATAAGTTATGACATGTTTCCATTGATAATAATTAACAATTTTTTTTCCAAAATGTTTAATTTGGTTTAGTATGCATAAGTCTTTACTTTTTGTACCCCTTTCAAAAAATTAATTCCAAGTGTTAATAAGGCTATAGACAACAATTGGATAGGAATTCACTCAGTCGCGACCCTAAAAATATTGTGGTGGATCTGAGAGTCCCGTCATACGACCGGCAAGGGAATTGCTGTCTAATTACTGGCTTGATTTAACCGTGAATTTCACCATATTCATGTAAGACCGTTTTATACAAAGCAAAATTACCCTATCAATATAGAATTGTTGATTCCAAAAACATGTACAATCGCGCGGAAATGTCATACAACCCTGCTAAATATATAGGTCACGCCTCGTCCGCTTAGCATTTCATTTGACGGATTCGTTACCAAGTGTCCTCACAATTAATAAGCTAACATTCAAAGTAATGCATTCCCTGTATTAATTTGACACGCTGTTAGATAATTTATTACATCCTACGATACGTGAATTCTGTATTTTCAGTACAGTTCCGCGCGTAATTTCTGCTATTTGACAATCTTCGTGAACGGTCAATTACATTTGTGGTATTTGACAGATGTGGAACAATGTTCGGGACGCCTACACGATTCGGTTGGTTATTCTTGTAAATAGGTGAGTGAGTTTTGTAATTAACGGATTCTGGCTTTCCCGTGGGTACTAGTTATATTCCACAAATGTGTACGTCACAAATCTTTACAGTAAAATCATAAATTAGTGCTTATTTTTTTGTACGCGATGCATTGGTATCATTAAAATAGGACCTTAAACGAATAAAATTTAATCTTCTACCTATTTATTCTTGACCTCGTCATTGGCTTCCAGTGGATATAAAGAGGCCAGTGCTGGACGTACTGCGGTAAAATAGAGGAGGCCTTCGTTCATAAATGGACCAAATAAATCTGATGATGATGATAAATTTTCTTTGATAGTATTTATATTTAATTTATTTATATTAATTGAAATACATATCAACTTATGTATTTCAATTGAAAACGAATAAAACAGTTATAAATGTTTTTAAACGGTATTCTACCATTACTATGATACGTTGTAACAAGTTAATTTAAAAGCATGAATGTGTCATTTTGACTTTTTTCCAATATTTATCGTACGTGTTAATTAGTTCATTTAAATAAAATAAAAAAAATAACATCCTAATCAATATGTCAGTTTAAATTTGGAAAATTACAAGTAATTAATTAGAAGAATATTAAATTTCACTCAAATTATTTTTAAAGTATGAATTTATGACTCGAAATTATGTGAGATTAAAATGTGTAAATTAAAAAAATATTTATACTTAAAAAATTATATTTATACTTTATGGAAAACTATTGCTATTGTTGCTATCAAAATCCATATTTGACCAATAAATTTAGTTCTAGAATACGCGAAATGAACCTGTGGTTGCGTTTTATTAAAGTAACATCATGTCCTATGGTAAGCTGGACAATACAGTAGACTCCCTTATAACACGGCATTTCATATTTCGCATTCGCATTTTCATATAACGTGATTTCAGATCTCTCGTATAGCTAAGCTATTCCCCCAAATAACGCGATTTATCACGTTATATCTCTGTACTATGGCATTTATAATGATTGTACACACATATTTCGTTCATTTTAACACTTAATTTTTTTCCTAATATACGATTTAGACATTAACGGGGAAAGTAAACGTGAATGAATTTATACATAACGCCATATAACGGCGTCAAACAAGCGCATTCTTTTTTATAACGCTGAACCAATCTAGCGTGTTATAGAAGGGATAACTGTGTTTTAAGCTGTGATCTAATGAAACATTAAAAATATTTTAACTTCTGTTCACGAGTGTACGGCAAGCGGAAATGTGCGTCTCAAACGCCATCTATTCCATATCATCGAAATTGTCTTATTCTAAAGGAAATCACGGCGCAGTGGACAATTTTGTAACCATCTTGGTTTGGGAGCGAGCCAACTATGTAAAATGTATTCTATTAATTTTATTCGTCGCATAATTTACGTACTATTACAAAAAGTGTAATGTGAAAATATCGATATTTAAATAGTAGAAATAATTTGGTAATCAATAATTGTAAAACCTATTTTTAATTACTATAACTATGTACCAGTATTAATAAACTTACGTAAAATTTAAAATGATATGTAATGAATTATATATCGTATAGTATTGTCACAAGTGAAAAGATTTTTGTGCTAAAAGATTAGTAGACAATGTATCTATTTCTATGAATACAGTTACGTATGATAATACGATATATAGAACAAAATGATTTTAAATAAAAGTTCGACAAGTAAATTAGTAATTATGCACGTTAGAAATCGTAAAATCTAACAGGTCAACTGGTTTCGGGCTAAACCTTAAGCATAAGCACTTAAACTTAATTGATCTGCAATGTTTAAGCAATATAATAAATCATATGAAGCCTTCAATTTGACCCGTTGTATCGAGAACTATTAATTTCTCAAAGTACTCATCTCAATAAAGTTACGAAACTTGCTTGAAACTTGTTTTGATTAGACAATTTTACTTTTACTAAGCGGTAGTCGTATCTATTTATTTATATTCAATAAGGGATTACCAACAAAAGCGAACCGTCCGAAATCCTTCAATATATTAGAGATTATTATTACTCGATTACGTCATTTTGCCATGTACATTATTTCCAGGATTTTTTTTTAGTTTTATAAAAATAAACTATCTACTATAATAAGAAATATGGGTCGATCGTAGATGGGTGACAATTAAGGGTTGTATGTATTTATGTATGCTGTATCATAAAAGAAAATAAAAAATTTGGACACCCCTCATCACTTAGGGGTTTGAAAGATAGATAGTAGCCGATTCTCAGACTTACTGAATAAGCATCGGTCGAGCATCGGTTGGAAGAGTATAGGAACAAACATTAAGGAATTTTATATACATAGAGATTACAATATACTATTACAACTGCGACACAGATGTAAGTTTCTAGATTTCGCCAAGATTCATTTACCTATAGAAAATATCACACAATATTGGTATGTTAATAATTGTAATTGTACGAATTACAAAGATCAATTATTATTTTATTATTATTAACGTACAGAAATGAATATATTTCTTAATTAAATTAATGATAAATGAATGAACAATAATTAAAAATTGCCTACGGCAGGTGCGGCCTTTTCATGGGATTAATATTTGGCAATTAGAAGCGGACATCAAAATGTTTTGGCGGCGACACGCGACATTTCAGTTTTCGCATTTCTGAATGGTTTTAACTACACTCGCGGTCAATAAATTTAGGCGGGTCATTATTTATTTTTTAATTATACAGCGATATTAACGATTTTTGACGGTTTTTTATACATCTTCGGACGTTGTAAACAATTTCTTTTATATGACAGGGGCGCCAGTGAGCTTAAGGAGAGGCCATAAAAGGCAGCTGCCCCGGTTTATACACACTTATGGGGGTTGTCGGCGTTTAAGAGAGTAGTATGCCACTTTTTATCTCCCAACTTCCACTGGATATCGATTTCACAGCTCGACTGGTGACCAAAATATTCAAATATATTTAGAGATACTTTTTTTGTTCGCAAAGTAACTAGTAATATAAATAAAGACTTATTACATGATAGCGGCTAAAAAAGAAGTATTTTCTCTAACTTTCCTGTTATTCCCTTTGGAGGAGGGAACGGTAGTATGGGTGAACCCAGATCTGGTGTTTTCCTCGCTCAATAAATAAGTATCGCTTAGCAGGAAAGCTGGCACCGAAACACTGCCACAGGGACCAAACTCTTTAAAATTTTTACTTGTCTATTTATTTATTTTTAATTTATTACGTTAAGAATATTATAAAAATGCTTTAGTTGTGTTACTGATTTGAATTTAAACAAATTTTACATTGTTTTATGATTTCTTTTATCAATGACCGTTTCAAATTAAGTACATTGGGTGTATTTATTTGTGCCGATTCCTTGTTTATTTTAGTGTTGAATTGCGTAACGTTTGGTAAATTTTGTGTTATTAATATTGATTCACAGAATGACAACATTAACACTATTTGGTAGTACACTGTGAATTCAAATCAGGAAATACATTTCTAATATAATTCTGATTTATATTTGAATATTTATTCTCTTCATATCTAGGTATATGCCGTCGTAAGTTTTAACAATTATAAACTACTTACTATTGCAAGCGGAATTGTATTCGTCGTCCTTCTTCATATACGAAGACTCATCCATGGGAGGGTATGGCATAAATCGGGGCATCATCATGGGCCCTGGAGAGGGAGATCGCTGCTTGCTCAGGTTCAGGGGTGCATCGGGGTCTGGAGGGGGAGACGACCTCATCTGGGGCATTTGAGTTGGCCAGGGGTTGGATGGGACAACCTGAAATGAAGAATATTTTATTAACTAGCTGCCCCCGCGAACTTCGTTTCTCCTTAATGAGATTTTACTTAGCCTACCTTGTTAGTATATACCAACATGGAACATTTTGCTATACTACCGCAGAGACTGTTCGGTTTTCCGGAATGAAAACTTTTTAGATTTTTCTGCATATAAACCTCAGAGTTAAGGTCATAAGTTTGTAATTAACATTTAGGGTTGTAGGTACTTTTGTTTGCTGTATAATAATAAAATAAGTAGTAGTAAATAATTTTTTTGTCTAATACCTAAATTTAGAAGTGGATCACCCTTAACACTTAGGAGGATGAAAAATGTTGGAGAGTTGTTGTCCGATGACGCAGACCATACGCACACAAAATTTCATGAAAATCGTTCGAGCCATCTCGGAGGAGTATAATTACGAGCACCGTGACACGAGGATTTTAGATTTATCTATCCATATTTGTGTTAAAAATATTTAAAAAAAAGCTAGTTTTTAACAGATCATCAAAAATTCAGGAAATTATTAAAATCACTAAAATAAAACAGTTAATTCTGGGAAAATATATAAATAGCGCCTGTTTTAAAATAAATTTAGTTATAGTTTTTTCGAGAACAGCTTATTATGAATACCAAAAACAATATTTGTGTATCCGGGAATCGAACCCAGAATAAATATTCCAATCGTGGTCCATGAAGATAATTATAAAAATCCGCATTTTTCAGCGCTTGCGCACGCCCCGCCCACCATTCAACAAAGGCCAGAAATAATAGACTAATTTTGTAACATTGATATAAAGATTCCGTAATTACGTTTACTTAAGATCGTATTTCCTACAATTTAATAACTCACGCGCATTTTTATTAATACAAAAATTACAGATAGATAAATTACATAAAATGCTAGGTACATAAGACAAAGCATGAGGTCTTACACCTTCAACAATATTTTCCCATTACCCGCTTGAATAATCATTAATGGTTTATGGCCTTTACAAAATAACATGTGTTTGATGGTATTATTACTTAAATTGGGCTATGAAGCTTTTTAAATGTTCCTTTAACACAATTTATTTACATAGATAACAAGAATGTTCAAAGCGCTTCATTATCAAAATTAATAAAAACAACGCATTACATCATAAACATCAAAAGAATCGATCCACTTTTTACCGACGAATCTCTAATAATTATCTACAATAAAACATCTAACAATCAAACGGCCTACTTGACAACGGTTTCATCAAAACGGAAATTGCGCCAATTAATTTGTATAAACATCAAATAAAAACGTTCATAGACAAGATTTGGATGATGGATCGTCTTCTCTCGATGCTAATTTTAATTTACATAACTTGACTTTCGAACTGCTTTCAAAAATCGAACGAATGATGAACGTATCTATTATCTATGTACGACACTATGTATATAATTTAAATCGAAGCTTTCTTTAAGCTTTTAAACATTTTTTATTTACAAAACATTGTTATAACCACTAATGGCAGAGGCATTATATACAATTACAGATTACATTGCTGTTAATGATACTGAATTTTATAGTTTGTGGAAATATGAGATCTATACTACCACAGACTAGAAGGACACTTAGTACCCATCAAAATATGGTATCGTATGTATTTACAACGGTCGGAAAAAAGTATTAAAAAAATAACCTATGGAGAAACATTGATAATTTAGCTAAATTTGCTAGACTAAACCCTCTCCTTTGGCAGTGAGAACACAACTGGATAGAAAGTGATGAAAGCATAGACTTCTGTTTTATACTAAGGTGTATACTCTATGACTAACGCACGTCTATGCGTAGTCACTGTCCAGATACAAAACAATTTCTACTAAATTTGAAAATATATTTCTTAATAAAATCACCAAAGTTGGGTAACATAATTAATATTGTAATTCAATACTTCTAGTTTACATTGAAATGATTAAGCACTGTTGATTTAAGATCTCTTACATTAATCTAATACATAATAATTTATACATTTAAAGCATTAAATATACGAAATTACTCAATTTAATTAAGACTGTGTTTCTAGACACCGGATGTTAGCCAACATACAGGTATGGGATGGTTTGAATTATAAAGTAATTAATTGATTGCCAAATAGTTTTATCTAACGCATCTTAAGCGTGTGTTGTAATAAATGTGTAACAAATCTTATGTAAATATATCTTTTATATGTTTAAACATCGCCGTGTTCAGGATCACGAGAGCTGTCTCATCTTACTATAGTCCGGTCGTGTCCAACATTATTATTATATATCATAGACACAAAGTCTATGCACCAATCTGTGCAAATGGTTAGTTCAAATTTAGTCATAAATCGAATACGTTTTTGACTGGGAGTCATATAAGCAATGTTAAACGTTATTTATTCTTAAAATACTTACATTGGAGTGGGGCTGTTGCGGTCTCATTTGCTCTAACAGCGGTAATAACCCCAGAGGGGGCGCAGGGTATAGGTGTCCCCGCCGCACCATCTCTTGACGACGAAGGTGTTCTTGTTGCAACCTCTGCAACTCCATCTCAGCAGATACGTTGCCTACGTTCTGGAATAATTATAAAATTAGAATTTGGTGTAGGTTCCTTAGGTGTGCTTTCGCTAGTGGGAGTTTATTATGGTAAAACTTCGTGGCGTCAACTTTGAGTTCCTAGGATCGATTCCATATGCTGAAGAAATCTTCGGAGCAGTGAGGTCGCTCCGTAAAGCCTGCGGAGTGCCAAGGAAACTTCTGAGCTTCAGGAACTAGGCTGGCTTAATTAGCCAGGACTTTACGCACAACGGACCATATTAGCGTTTCACTAAAAGCAAAAACCTCCTTGTAAAAATAAAATCCAAGAGTCCTAAGCCCGAAATTTGCGACAAAGAAAAAATCTCCCCACAAACATTGCTGTCGTCCAATCAATTACCACAGACGCATAAATAAGCGGCAAACAAAAGGACCCATTTGTTAAGTGAATTTGCTTTAGATCGTTCGTGAAATCTTTCTGCGGGAAATTTGTCCTTACGATATATTGTCGCTACAAAAAGGTCGCAAATCAGCCGAGAGCTCCGTCAATCTTAGCTCCCATAAGACGAGTTTCAAAAAGAGGTAATTCATTTGTGTAGGGTTTAGTAATTACAATACATTATTGGTAAGATTTTCGCTTTGGAAAAGATCCTGTACTCACGAAATCACGCGTTTTATGTAATCAAAATTATAGAAATGTCATTAAACATCTTTTAAACCATCTATAGATTGTAGTCCTGCCAAATGTGTCCAGTCCACTCCTTTAATATTGGATTAGTCTAATTCTTAATAGACAATATATATTACAATACCAAATTTTGTCCTCGCATGTATACTTATTATTTGTTTATTATCATTATTTAAAACAAAAAATGTGTATGTGTACTAGTTATACACACGTAAGAAGTGAAACTTCTTTATGACCTTATTTTCCTTAAGTTTACAGAATAGTTTAATAAAGTTTTAGCTTTTATTATCATATACATGAATACAAATAATGCAATTATTTAATTTTACCTTATTACTACTAAGATTATTACAGAATTTCATTAATTAAAATAGAATTATTACTGTCATTGTTATCGTTATTATATATTTTTGTTATTAATGGCTTCGAATCTCTTCGAATCAACCACGGTATGGATAAGGAAAATGTGACGCGTAACCGATAAATGTGACGGTAATTTTTTTTCCAACGCTGATAAAGAAGTTTCACTTCAAAAATAACAGGTTAACTTCTTTATCGTAGTACCAATAAAATCAATCATAATATGCATAATATCTAAAATCTAAAAATTTAATTGTGGTAACCCTATTCAACAGTTGTGACGAATGCCACAATATACATTTTATCAGCTCTTCATTAAGACAGTATTGAATTGTTAATGGTTGTACAGCAAGACATTATAAGGTGATGACGCGAAATTGCATTGAAATGTATTTCCGGACGACGTCTTAATATTGTATTAAAATATATCGCGAATGCCATTCCACGCTCGTTCACAATCGGTAATGTCTCAATTTTAGTGAATTTATTTTATTACATTTAACCTTATTAACGTGTTAAAAATATAGACGTGTACTTGATTATGGCGAGTGAATTTGTAATGAAAAGAGTTTACGCTTTACTACGTAGGAATTTTCTGTCTAATCTTTTTTCTATATCTCACAGGATGTTACGCACATCGGGCCCAATGGAAGTCTAAGTAAGGAAACTGAGTCCACACTATATACATACATGTGCTAAAGACTAGATCTGACTAAGATACTTCTCGACAGTCGCACCCTAAAACAAAATCTTTCAAAATTAGATCCTACCAAATAAAGTAAAGCACGGAAAGCGTTAAATATTGCGGTTATTAATTCAAGTAGAATGTCGATAGATGTCCCTTGTGAGGCCCCGCATGTAATCGACCAAGTTTTTCCATCCGCCAGACAAATTGCTGTCATAACTGAACGGATTAAACTTTTTATTAAAAACAACAAACCGAGCATAATGTATCGGTGTAATCGAGGGACAGATGTTCCCAAACACGATTTATCTAATGCAAAAAGACTTTAATTTAATAGCATATCCTAACAGCTATATTTCAGACGTTTTGCGGCCGAGTTTATGGCATTGAACGTAAGTATAAAAGTTTGATAGAGGTGACCAGCTGAGAGAAGTATATCGTAAATTATAATAAATAAAATAAACATTAATCTCACACAACAGCTGAAGATTATTTTTTGAAACTCTACTACCTAGCTAGCGCACTAATTATCTATCTGAAATATTTTTAAGGTTTTCGGCAAAGTGGAAGAGAAAGGCCTTTTCCAAATTGTCAGGACTTTATAGAACTAGTTAATCTCGCTACGGGGTCAATAGTGATCTGGCAAAATGAACAATAATCGCCGATGATATAAATAACTGAGCCGTACCATCTGTCAATACGACCTTGGCTTCTAACTAGTATTAATGCGAAAGTGGACTATTTGTTATATATAATATCGTAAGACGTTAGATTCATAGAATATGCCTATTTAAATGCGAACAATATAATGGATTGGCGGTTTTATAAAGAGGACTATTTTTGAATACAAATCGTAGTTTAAAAATAGCCAGATACTTAAACTACGTTTTTTAATGAAACCGTTTAGAAGCTAATCTCGATTCCTAACAAAATGCTATTTAGTTAAACATTTTTATCGATTTTAAGTCTAATCACAAAACACTGGAACTTTCCAAATTATTAATGAAATAGACGTCACATTGACGTAAAATCTGGGATGAAGTCATAATATTTACTGTCGTTCGTAGATCTGTCCTCGTTTTCAGACGCATTATTTTGGATAACAATCTGGATATATTACTCATTTTGATTGAGTGTTTTAGTTTCTATTGAATTTTCATATCATAAAGATTATTTATTAGTTACAGCGTTTTAATTAATTATTCGTTATTTAAAGAATAGGTGATGTATACCTAGTCAAAAGCTAAAAAAAAAGGCTTCCTATTCTAAAATTAGTAGTTATCTACGAGAAAATTGAATGCCGTTACTTAGTTGGGCTGTTATTAATTTATTACTGAGTAATGCTATTAAAGTAGAATAAAAACCACTACATATTTTCGTTAATAATCCAATTTTGTTTTGACAATCATATTATTGGAATTGACGTAACCGGATACGAAGACATATTTACTTACAACAAAAGTAATAATATCAAGAAAACAAGATATGTCTACTAAACACCTGTAACGAAAATTTTCATTTCCATACATAAGGTGACGTATAAATAATTAAAATGTTACATTAACTAAAAACAGATTCGACATAAGGTACCCTTGGCATCAAGTGGTACAAGAGTGTTGATAATTTAAATAATGCATAATAAAAAGGGCAGACAATTGGTCCCTCGTCGGGAGGCACAAAGGCCCACAAACTGCGCGGAGATGACATATCAAAACGAATCGCTAATGTGATGTTCTGCGGGGCAAGTACGAGCAAGGGGTTAACGAAAATCATCGCGTAAAGAAAACGTTAGAGCTTTTAAATTGTTGTAAACTATTACTACCATCCAGAGTTTGATATATTCGGCCTATTTGGACTGGCTACCTGATATCTAATGCGCATTCAGCAAAATTAAAGTAAAAACAAAAAATTTGAAGTGTAATATTTTTATTGTATTTTTAATTTTTTTTAACCATAATTGTTATATATTAGATGTGGTGATATTTAATAAATAAATAAACTATCGGTTCTTCAATATTCCTTCAATAATCGATGGCTAAGGATGTCGATACCTCAATACCACAAGTATACTACATGTATGCAGTGAATTAATTACATTCATAGATTTTGTACGTGAAGTAAAATGGTACACACAAAATTCGTCCAAATGCCTTTTTTAGATAAACTCATGGCGCATCACTAATCTGACATGCAAAATACGACTTTAACTCAATATAAATAAGCTTGTTCCTCTACAGATCGTTAAAAATTTGCTATAAACGGGATG
Organism: Pieris brassicae; assembly: GCF_905147105.1. NCBI lineage: Eukaryota > Metazoa > Arthropoda > Insecta > Lepidoptera > Pieridae > Pieris > Pieris brassicae. The sequence continues at coordinate 14,367,871 of NC_059665.1, forward strand.
GCTTTCGTTACGTCGACTTAATGTCGTACTCACATGTCTTGAAGACTTAGTATTAAATTAGGTTAACCAAAAATTTTTAGTAAAAGTAATTTCACTATATTATAAGCATCGATTTTCTTCGATTAATATTAAATATAAGTTTTTGACTGTTGAAAAACTTCGTTTAGCTTATTTTATAAAATAAAAAAGAAATTAAACATTAATAAATGCCATAAATCACGTAGCATATAAAAGAAGCCTTGGAACGTTACACTTAAACTGTCCGTAATTAACAGCACTTTAGAAATATTCTGAATGTATCAACATAAAAACAATGGAAAACTCTATTCCATTTTGTCATAAAATGCATTTAATATCCAGACCAGATTGCACAATAATCTGAATTAATTATAACATTGCAATAACATGACTTGTTTTTATCTGTTGACCGATCTATCCACCGATCAGTTTAGTGTTGACGACCTAGCAAATGCTCAGCTTTGATTTTGCTCAAGATAAATAAAGCATTAGTTAAACCTTTATGGGTCTATTTCAAAATATGTCAGACTGATTAATTAGGATATTGATATGTTTAACGCAATAATTATCAGAGGTGTCATTTTAATTGAGTAAATAAACTATTATGCGGTTAGGCCGTCATATTAAGCTGTTGGAAAATATGCTAAGTAGTTCATTAGCGAATTATTAAAAAGTATGCGTGAAGCTTTTAACATAAATGCAACTGTTATAGTCCTCTATAAAGCTGTATTTACTTCCGATTGCAATAACAATTCTTTATCTTAACTATCTGTATTTAAGAACTCGCCAATAAGCCGACAAGAGCGCACACAAACATTTTGACAACTACCAATTAAACTGTCAGATCGGTCGTGCAACATGTCGCTCGACGAGTCGACATCGAGATCTCACCGGGAGACCTTATCTTGTAGATCCGCTTATTGTGAGGGGTGAATCGCGATTTTTAATGGTGTACTGATGTTATCGCATCGGTGGAGCGGTGATGATGCATTTTGCGGTATTATAATGGCCTCCCCGGGTTTGCAATAGTATGATTATAGATTGCAACTCTGCGTCTCTGATTATGATTGTCATGTTTATATAACCTAATATTAAGTACGTATATTTCTTAATTTAGACTTTTAATTTAAACACACTTATTTAACTGAAGATACAAACAAAACTTGTAAGCATTAAGGGTAGCCTGGATCGCTTAGATAAGCCGTCTGCTGTACAACGTTTATTTAATTTGATTGTTAATATGTTGGGCAAAAAGTATATAAATAATTAAAAAAGCGTCAAAATGTAAATTGTCCGGTAAGCAAACAAAGTTTACAGACTACATTTACTAACAAAAGTAATTACACAGATGCAGAAATCTATCGAACAAAGAAATGACATTCCCGAAGGGTGACAAATAAAAGTTATATAAAGAAATAGGCTGACAACGCATCATTTCTACTTTGGTCACACAGAGGAGAACCAAGAGAAGCTCATCGTGATTGGCAATAAGGAAGACAAATCAGGTGGACGTTCGCCAACAAGATGGACTGTTCAACGCAAAGGCTTGACGTCCTCAAAACTTTACACAGTAAAACAACGGCAAGACCGACACGCCCACGCACACCAGATCTAACTATACAGCTGACCACGATACTCGGATATTAGTTACTGACTCAGAGAGAGGGAAAGAAATACGACTCCAATAGATGGAGTACGCGTCCTAATGTAATTTCTAATATTCGTTTGATAAAATTCGTTAGCACGTGCCTGACAGTCGTTCGAAACCAACAATTCGCTAATTTGAAGTAACCGCGCCGTCAGGGGCTATTTACTTATTTCCTTCAATAAAAATAACCCCTCAGAGTTTTGTCTTTTTGAGTGCTCCCCGATTGTTTGCACTCCCAATTACTGGGGTTCGCTGCTAATCACGTTGCTTTTTTAACCCAGGAAATGGGACTTGCTATGTTAATTTTACATATACTTGTATATCAAATAATTAGTCAAAGTCAAAAATCATTTATCCATATAGGTACTTATGAACGTCAAAAAAGAATATATGCTTCATACGTCATTTTGAATATGTTAAAACAAATGACGGGAGCTAAAGATTCGACTTAGGAAGGAGCTAATTCTGTCTAATATCTATTCTGTGTTTAATAAATAATAATTAAATATAATGATCGGGTTATTTATAGTTATAATGAATTCGTTCCAAACATTTCGTTTCTAAAAATCTTTGACCTTGTTGCCATGGCAACGCCGTGTTCATATTCGTTCATATCATAATTATTACATAACTTGCATTTCCCATATGCTTTTATCGTCTTATTTTCCCTTGTCTGGCCGTTTCCAGAGAGATTAGGTGTCCATTAGCGACAAAGGACAGGTGTTGCGCTAGTGTGCGCTAAGCTTTATTAATCTTTTGCGGTTCGCACTTTTGTGGCCGCCATTGACGTTAGCTGAATCTTTGTTTAAGAAGCTTTTGATAGTATTTATTAATGTTCAGATGCCCTGTACGTAGGTGCTTATGTAATTTTTAGACTTTATACCTTAAATGTAATGGAAACGTTGTGTAACGCCCAATCGCTAAGTTTTATTTGTGCAAAAGAAAATCACATTTTCCCGCATTTTTTCTTAGCCTAATTAATGGAATCGTGATCAAAATAGAGTGTATGAATCTAATAATTAGGAGGTATAACTTCTGGACGTCCAAAAATATAAATTTGGTGAATATGTGCGGAAAAACTGCGAAAACAAAGACAAATTAATGTATACTTTTAAATGTCTAAATAAAGAACTCTGGTGTGTTTTATGTAGAATAAAACAGCTGATACTATAAAATGATTCTATATTCATATATTAATCAATTTTCTATTTAGTTAACAATTATTACTTAACATAAATAATTTTACGAGCGATACAAAATTATCTTAGCGTTCCGGTGTTCATTAGGGCAGAGTTTATTATAATTAAAAAGAATCAATGGCCGGTTAAAAATGATGTAAATTGTGGTCTGGATAAAATAATGACTCTTCAGACTCCATCATCCACAATACGTTATCTTGGGGCTGAATTACAAAGTGGAACAGCCATAAAAAATCCCTTATTAGTAAGTTTATTTGATATTTTGTTACTAAGTTTTATCTGGATGTGTTGGTATGGAATTAAGTTCGTAGAGATTTTTTCGTACGAATTGCTTAAGATTACGTTTTTCCTGATTCTCATCATCTTATTGGTCATTATTGCTGATAATGAGTTAATCGCCGAAACTGAAACATATTTTGAGGCTAAAAACAAATCGTATGATAAAAATGTTATCGAACAATTTTATGACCGCTATAATTGTGTCGCTCTCGAAGGCTTTGATATTGAACAATCAAATCAAATGCTATAAAAATTATTTTCTATGTAAGTCAACGAACTTCTCAGACTAATATGACTAGGATACGTGGTAGAAACTCATATACCATGAATTAAACGGAATGTCACGTATGAATTATCTTAAGTTTATAAGACTTGCGTGTGTATGCACTAAACAAAGTTTTGTTTAAAAAATTCAGGAAAGTAGAATGATAGTATTATCTTTTGTTAACATAGCTTATACACATTGAAAGAAAACACTTTTTTACCGGATTGAAGCTATGTATTATTATAAACTTATAATTATTTTACATAATTTTAAATTTTTCCGACGTTTCACGTGCTTTTCAGCGTGCGTGGTCAAGGTGACTTATAAGTTTATAATAATACATAGCCTCAATCCGGTAAAAAAGTGTTCTCTTTTAAGTAGAATGATAATAGCATCTCTTCGTAGGTTACGAGAATCTATTATGATTTGTCACGCAATTAATATTTCTTTAAAATTATATACATTTATATTTTATTACGTCGATATATTTACAGTAATGTCTTATTGTTACTAAATATATCAATTAAGCATTTTAATACATGCAACATTTAAAAGAAATAATACAGAACTGAATTTCCTCTTGAACGAAAGCTTCACAACGACGAATAAAATTAAAACAAATAAACATCGTATCTCTGCAAAGCTTTCGCTATTATTTCCGCCGTCTAACGGAAAACAAAAATAAACACAAGTAGTAGGAATAAAAGAAAACCTGAAGTGGGAAGAGCAGCCAAGAACAGGGTGGGGCTTGGGGTGTCCCCCTTTAGCGATCCCTCGGAGGATTTGGCTCTTTTGTCTGTGCAACTGGATACTTTATTTAGTTTTGTGACATTCAAGTTTGAGGAAATTAACAGTTTTGACAGTTTACGTGCGCTTTTACATCTTGAATTTAAACTTCTTATAGTAGATATACCAGTTTTCTTACATTGTCTGTAAGAAAACTGGTATATACTGTACCTGTGTGCTGTTAACCATGTATGTAGGAGTAATTATGCACTAGTGTGTACGCGCAAACGCACTCTAGTACTCATAAGCCGATAGGACAGTTATTAGAAATCGGGTGCATGAACAGCTTCACGGTGTCATACGATAAAGCATTGGTAATAATATAAAAAAAATCTTCTTAGGTCTGGGCCTCAGATTTCTGTATCTGTTTCGTGATCATTTGTTTCTAAGCCGACGACTTTTAGTGTCTAAGACCAAGAAGTGTTTAGTGCCAATGTTTGTATAACCTTACCCATTGTAAGAAATGTCCTTCATATTCATTCACAGACTAATAAAATGTATTCTTAACTATGTATTAATGCTATTAATATAAAGAGTTAGTCGTTTTTATGGGAGGCGATATCATATAAGATCACGCGCGTTTGCTAATAGGTATTATTCCGAAAACTGGCTGGCATGGTAAAGATGAATTCTAATCCACGACATGATTATACACTACCTCCATAAGGTTCGATACCTGAAAATGAAATCCTTGTAGACGGAGCTAAAACAATTTTATCTTAATGCAACTATCGGATGTTGCTTACTACTAATGTTACTAAGAAAGTTTATGTAGTGAATTTTGACTGCAATTCTCAAACAGCTTATTAAAAATGCAGAAATATGTAACAGATTCGTTGATATCGCGCCTACGAACCACGCATCCACAAAAGCGCAGAATCTCAAGTAGACTTGCATCGTTACTTTGCTTTCCTTTAGCCCGGGTATCATTCCTTTTGCCCGTGCATTCTATCCGCCTGTTACCCGGTTAGCTTGAGTCTTCTCCAATTATTTCCGGTTACTTTTAATTTTTCAGCCCGCATCTCTTCGAGTGGAAGTAAGTCGTTTCGTTAGTTTCTGGAGATTTTTCGTTTGTGAATATTTGGATATAGCATTTTGATGGTCGTTATGATAAAACTGGAAATATTATAAACACATAGTCACACTTATATGTGTTTATTATATTTAAGTTACTGTAAACCTTGTTTATCATGCTCTTCATGAGTTATAAGCTTTCATTAAATTTAGGTTATTATTTTATAAATTTACATTTTTAATTTTTTAGTTATTTTTATTGTGTTTGTTTTAATTTTCTTCTTTGTTAGATTACTTATTTTCTAATATAATTGATGTGTACGTGTGCTAAATTTGTGATGTCATATTTTCTTGTATTTTGTTAGGCATACATATTGTTTTAGAACGTATAAATAAATAAATATGTATTTTTTTTATACTATAATGCATAAATCTCTCAATTCACATGTGTTTAAAATCCTTTTTGTATCGTAATTTTTGTTATATTTAATGTAATTAAATTAAAATCATAGTGATATATTTTTTGTTTTTACAATACTGTTTTATTTTACGTTACTATTACAGTAAGTAAGCTTTTAACGACGCAAGAAGAGGGGTGTTACGTTTCCATGTATGTTTGACATCTTACAAATGTATGTAGGTTTTGTTAATAAACTCATCGAAGTTACTGGAATTTACGAAGATCTTTTCATGTATTTTAAGAGAATTTTTTGTTGCGTTAATCTTCCATAAGATTTTTTTACTTTCAAACTTATGTAACTGCGTTTCTCTGAGGATGGAGCTCGAAGGTAATCGGGGCTACTTAAAGTTTTATTATCTAAAACGTTTATATGAAAATTTTCTAACCCATTATTATCAATCATCATATTGTTTTAATAAACAAGCACCATTGATTGATACATATCAATGCGGTGACGCACAAACGTATCAATCGCCAAGTTGTATTAAAAGCCTGTAGATATATTACCTCTATTAATATTATTAACTTACGCTTCACTCGCCTAAACAAATATCTGTGGAAATTATTGAATCCGTTTGAAGATTTGCCTAGACTATGCGTCGTGTTGAGGGAAGGAAATAGAAAAAGTTTTATTTGTGTGGAAATGAGAGTAGACTATCTAATATCATCATGGATCAATAAAATATTTTAGTACCGTGAGCTTCAGTGACTTTCATCCCTGAGGTCATAGGTTCGATCCCCAGCTCCAATGGACTTTCTTTCTATGCGCGCATTTTCGGTTGAACGGTGAAGAAAAACATTGTGAGAAAACCGGCTTTAAAGACGACGTAATTCAAACACAGGAGGATCGCGTATTTGTCTAATAGATTGATAAATAATCAAGAAACAGAAATCTGAGGCCTAAAAAGGTTGTAGTGTCGCTAATTTATTTAAATTATTTTAAGACAAAAGAACGATCAGTATAAAGGAATGCTGAAAGCAATAAAGTGTTAAGTGCCTAAGCTATAGGGACATTTCTATATCTGTTTCATTGATTCTTTTTTAAAGATCGCTCTGTTTGGCTACAACCAATTTGTAAGAGATCCTCCACAAGACGAAAATAATTCCTATTGAATCAGAAAATAATATTGTTACAAACTGACTTTATATACTTCCGTAAAATTTAGGACAAAGAAAACTACACAGTTAAATTCCAAAACAGTTCCCTTTCGATAACTAAGTCAATCAGCGGGGATCATTCTTCAAAACCATTTACAAAGATATTAACATCTCCCCGTCAACAATGAGCTTCTAAATATTTATTTTAATACGATAGAAGCTAAGAATAAAAGTACAGGCCACTTGCCTTTTAAATAAACAACTAGCTTTGTAATCTGACTTGTATTACAATAAATGTATCTCTATAAAATAATAAACAAATCTGGTCAGTGTTCTGTGGCGGAGGTAAATACTTTTCTATAAACACCGCCTTTGTCTATTCAATAGAACGATAGGAAAATAGACTGCGTATATATTGGTTTTGTTTAGTTCACAATTGTTCGATGTGCCTCGTACGAAAACGAATCTGCGTAATTTGCCAATGTTTCGGGTTTTAGATACAATACAATTTGTGACCACATTTTCCTTACCAAACATGTGAGGGAATATTATAAGAAGCGGAACGACAACGACTTTATTTAGCAGTAACAATTTGGAAATATTAAGTTGTTCTTTTGTAAATTTTTTTTTTATCTGTTAATGAATTTATGTGGATTATGTTTTCTGTTGGCTTTGTATATTGTCTAAGTGTTTTCTTATATATAAGGGATGTGAGGCTGTAAGATCCCTTATAAATTAATATATTATGGTACAGGGTTTCTACAGAATTTAAAGTATGGTACGTATACGTACTGCATTAACTCAACCCGTTACAAACTTTAGACTGTTTTCTATTAATAAAATAATTGTGGTTATGTATACAAAGAGTACGTATGTATTTTTATTAAACAATAAATACCCGTTAAACCTGTAACGACTAACAATTTTGCGAGATTTAATGAATTACGCCATTAGAATCGTAGCGACTTTAACATGATTTAATGCAGTTTTCAGTTAATTTAAATACATACACAAATAAATATATCGTAATTTTAACGCTTTCGAAAAACTTACGAACATATTTAAAATATTTCACTTCATACAATGCTTCGGCATTTAGCGGAATACCGCGATTCCAAATTTAAACTTAATAAAAAATAAGATTTGTCGGCCATTTTGAGAACGAGGTATCGGTTGTCGGGTGTCATTTGAAAAAGCCCTTTTCTTCCGTCCGCAACAATTTTAATAACATCTTGGATTTCTTTATTCGTTCTTTTGAAATCTCTTTTAAACTAAAACGAGTTTATTGCTAGTCAGATCATGAATTACATCCTGAGTTTAAATTTCTTTGATGTAACCGTGAATTGTGGATCCAATGTATATGCTTTTAAAATAAGAACCACTCTGGAATATAATGGTATTTATGACCTCTTTATTTCGCTAAATTAAATGCATTTTAATCTGTATTATAAGCGTTACATCTTTAATAAAATAACTTGAACTCTTGCGTCTTCATACTAGTTATATTATATTAAACGTATTATCTCATTTCAACCTATTTATTTAAACATCGAACATATGCTTGCTTATGATGGTCACACTGACAACCGAGATAGTTAAATTTGATTATAGTCTGTAAACACTTTTATAATCTTTTATATATTTGAATTTAGAATTTTGTCTTTGTAAACCTAGTGATTCGGAAATTTAAAATGAAATCTACTTTATTATTTGAACATAGAAGCTTTCTAACAAAGATACATTTTGCAAAGCCAAATTATCAAAGTATAACATCAAAGGAAATGTCAATACGTTCTTCATAATAATGTTTATAATGGGTTCTGAAAAAACCTCCCGAATTAATTTCGCCGATCCATTCCTTCACAAAGAGGCCCCTTTTTGATATACAATAATTTATGCAACGGTCAGACAATCGGGGACTTTGAGTAATTTGTATCTTTGAGTAATTAATTTGTATTGAATGGAACCCTCAATATTGTATAAGATGCTCAAGTACTTAAGCATTTTCGGTAATTAGTGAATGGAAAATTGGATTTTATTTTTGAAATGGACAACAAGGACATGTTTTCTCTATGTTTTGAAATAGATGTTTCATACACCACGTAGTATAGCATGAATAATACAATATACATATTTTGATATGAGACGCAACCAGCTCACCTTGGGTATCAGACTGAGGCCAAGTGTTAGGTGTGCTCCAATTGGATTCTCTATGTATATAAAAAGAAATCCGGTACGCTAACGTATAGCTCAGCAACATGAAGTCAGAGAACAAAAAACAATTTTGGAGGCACAATAACCAGGTTGTTCAAAAGCCCTGGAATATGTGGCGTACCAAATGGTTAAGACTCATACATAACATGAGGAGGCATACATTCGTGGTTAAAAGTGGATTTCAAGATATATTCGATATAGGCTATGATAAAGTCTGTCTTAGGGGTAAGGTATAATAAGAGCAGTGTTGGCTTAGTGCTTTCAGCGTGCGACTCTCATTCCTGAGGTCGTAGGTTCGATCCCCGGCTGTGGACCAATGGATTTTATTTCTATGTACGCTTTTACATTAGCTCGACGGTGAAGAAAAACATCGTGAGGAAACCGGCTTGCCTTTAGACCCAAAAAAAGTCGACGGCGTGCGTCAGGCACAGAAGGTTGATCACCTACTTGCCTATTCGATTTACAAATGATCATGAAACAGAGACAGAAATCCGAGGCCCAGACCTAAAAACGTTGTAGCGCCATTGATTTAGTTTTTATACATAAAATGGAAAAATCGTCAGGCACAACGCTAACTTGCCTTGGACTTGATAATTTAATATCTAAACTGTACGGCTTCAAATGAAACACATTGAAACGAGTTCGTTCATGCCATTTATTACGCAGTGAAAATCAATTTATTAAATAAACACTTGCAAAAGAAAGCGTCGTGTTTGACAGAAAACAAATACGAATTCCTAATTTGCAAAAGCTACTTATCTGTACAATCAACAAGTACCCGATTCGCGGGACGATTATGTACAGAGAGCTAATAATGTAACCGATTTATGTTGGCCCCTTTTTTAGTACAGTGTGTAGTGAAACATTTAAGCTGGTTTTAGGGGAAATATTATTTTTGAATGTTGTAATAAAATCACGACAAAAATTCGATTGATTATTGATAATTAGGTTTTTTTTTTGTTTTTGCAAATGATTTATATGGCGCCCATGGATATCTACAACGCTGGGGGCTAGCGGGAGTGTGGCCTGGTAACGGCAACACGCTCTTTTCTTGTCAAAGTCGTATTGGTTTGGAAATACCTCTACTGGCAACTCGTTTAAGAAAGAGGTGGTGCGCGGCAGAAAGTGCCTTAAAAGGCGATGTGTTGCACATTGCCAGGCGTCGAGATGGAAAGAATGGAATTTTACATTCCACCTCGATGTCCGATCGAGATTAGAGTGCAAAATGATTCAAAGCACTCCATATGATAGATGTGCTAAAGGATGCAGAGAATCAACACGAACGCTGTGCGCTTTTTTGTTGATTTAAGAATTCTAGATAAATTTACTTTTTACATAAGTATAGATACGTTAGTTACATAGATTTATTTATATAGAAATATAATTGTAGTATAGAAAATTAGTCTTATTCGTACTTTTTACATATGAACCTAAATTTTAAATTTAAAGAAACTTTTCATAGATTTTAGAATTTTACTTATTTAAATTTATATTTTTTTAATTTTATAAGGTTATAACCCCTGTTTTCGTAAGCCAATCTCGAATGATTCAAAACAAGCGAGGTAATGTAAACAGACAATCAGTTCTAGACGAATCAGAGTTCGGAGGGTGAGATGGTAATTTGACAAACACTTGTGAGAAATCGAAATCGCAACTTCAAAGTACAACTTTTCTTTAACGGCTCGTAATTATCTATGAATTACAATAAATAAATTTTCCCCTTTACACACGCATAGCTACATCGATTGTAACTGTGGTACACTATTTTTATATTATTTATTTTCTAATTTCCCAATTACGTTGTTCGTGGAGGTATTACTTGAGTAAATGGTATTAGTAGCAAGGATGATCAAGCACTACCTATTTATTTTAACGTTGACCATTTTATTGTTGACCATTATTTCTTTTTAAGTTCGTCTACATTACTTCTATTCCAATAGCTTGTTCTGTGTTACACCTGTCTATATTATCTAGCTATTTTCCCGACTATGTTGTTCGTGAAGGTATTACTTGAGTAAATAGTATTGGTAGCAAGGATGATCAAGCACTACCTATTTATCTGTATTTAACAACTTATTGTTGACCATTATTTATTTTAAGTTCGTCTTCGTTACTTTTATTCCAATAGCTTGTTCTGTGTTACACCTGTCGTGTCCATACATTGGACAGTCGGTCAGGGCACGTAAGACCGTCTCTTCAGCTATATTGCTACAAAGACAGGCAGCACTTTGTCTGTTCCACTTCCACTGTTGAAAGAAAACCTGTGGCACTACAACCTTTTTACGTCTGGGCCTCATATTTCTATCTCTGTTTCATGATCATTGTCTTATAGGCAAGTAGGTGATCAGCCTCCTGCGCCTGACACACATCGACTTTTTGGGTCTAAGACAAGATTATTTTTATCACCATTCTATCTTAAATGCGCACATTGACACAAAGCCCATTAGTGCCGGGGATCGAACCTACGACCTCAGGGATGAGAGTCGCACGCTGTAGGCACTAGCCCAACATTGCTCATTTGGCATTGGAGATGATAATAATTATATAAGAAGAAAGAAGTTAAAACAATGAATATAAAACAACATACATATTATATTGTAAATATATGGGAAAAACTATGTTACATAGTGCTTTATTTAGATGAAAGAATTTGAAAATCATAACATGAATATTATCTCTTACCACCTTAGAAATATAATTGTGTATGTCCTATGTTTATTAATTAGTGAATATTCCGTTATTAGGCCGCGTAATTTTACACAACCCAAAATATTTTCGTTTTAAAATCGTTTTAGTATATATAATTTATACAATTAAATGTTTTATAAAGTACAAATACTGCTCGCATCTAAGCGTTTTCCATTACGGGTTATTTGCAAATGAAAGAATTGCTCACAAACAACAGACCCCAACCTCTTTGAGCTCGCAATTTGCAAATGTAATCTGTTTTGTTAATTTCGAAGGTTTTAAAGGCGTTTTTAACAAATAACGAATTACCTGTACCCGTGTAGGGCGTACGTTTGACGTCAAGTTACTTTTTTGCCAATTTTGATAATTTTCTTTGCTAATTAATAATCAGCCGTCATTCCTAAATAACTCCAAATGTCAAATCCTTTAATAACTATAACCACTGCGCCCACATAGGCGGCAATAAAACATAGATTTTTTACCAAAATTTACGCCTGACTGTTCTTACGGATCTAGGAGCTGATCAAGCAACATTACTATTAAAATAGCACAATACTTGGTAAATAATATTACTTATATATATTTGAAAAAAAAAAAAAAAGTATATTTTAAGTTATATACATTCGTCTAACAATAATACTTACTGTTCAATATTCTAATAAATTCTCTTTATATCTCCATCGTAGACAAATTGCATGGGATTTATGTTATCTTGCAAATGAATCGGGACGTTTAAATAGCAAGGACTAATGTAAAACCACGTGCATAGTAATGTACTGGAGTCGTTTGTACTTGTTGAAATTTGAAAAAAGAACATTTGAATTTGGAACGTTTATTTTCCGTATTACGCTTTCAGCTGTTTAAAGTAGGAATAAGAAGAATACGTATTGCTTAATACACAACCTATCCTACCTTTCCAACGCCCATAAAAGCATTTATCGCAGCCCATTGACACCAATTTTTAGTGGGTCCGTTGCCGGCAATTTGAGGGAGGAGTACGTATGTAAGAGTATGAACAATTGGAGGTCGTATCTAAGGGAGTTCATTCCACACGTTAGTTCGCAACAGAAAGTATCTTGTGAGCCGTGAAAGATTATTAGATTATAAAGATTAGCCATCAAGGTGATGCTGAATTATACTCTTAGCATAGATTCAACATAAGTATCGTGTATTTAATTGTAAATTTTTCTCCTTCATCTTTAACTATTTTCTGAAAAATAACATTTTCACTAACATTTTAAAATTAGCATTAGGTACATTCACTAAAAATCTCAAACAACCTGTCAACCTGTCCGATGCTAATACAGAAAATATTATTATGGTGTAAAAATAGTACAATTATAAATTTGTGTTATGTAGTAATCATAATGTTCTTTTTTATAGATAAAGTGAGCCAGTTTGCATCCAGTTTGCCCAGCGTAACTGGAACAAAGTGGAGACACCTGATGTTAATTAATACCGACTCCCATGTACCCTCTCAATGCCAGAACGGCTTGCTAGTGCGTTGCCGGCCTTTTAAGACTGGATGCCCACAACACAGGGAATCCAAGTGTGGGAGCTATTGCACTTCATTTTAGTGTTCTTGTGTATAATAAAGTTTTTTATTTATTAATTTCTTTCTAACTAACTCTCAACAATATACCATAATATCGCTTTTATTTTAGTTCGGTTAGCTATGAAGACACATGAATACAATGAACATACCTAATCACCCTTCCGAATTCCTTAAGCCGTTCATATAATCTTAATCTACAGACCCAACGAACTGCGAAACTAATTCATCTCAAATCTACACCTCACAAACATTATGATACGACAGAATTAAGCCATTACGTATCGGGGGTACTGTATATTTGAATAAGCGCAAATTGTCAAAGAGATTTTATCTATTTAAGCAAAGCATTCTGTTGGCTTTTGCCCCTACCTACTTTAATGGGATCGTCTAATACGCTTGATGATCAGCCCTTATTAATAAACACGTTTCATCTTTTTCTTTTCATAATGTTTAGTGCGGGGGTGAGAGGGATGGTTGTATTGTAGGATTACAGGAGATTATTATGTTGCGGTATCGCGTTTTGATTTAGGGACACCTTGTTTAATCGCATATACCATCAAATGAGCTAAAAGCTTCGTTACCAGATGCTGTAGTTTGTTTTTTTTGTTACGCTTGAAGCTTTCATTTGTTTTTATGAACTGTTTTCATTCTTATTATAATTTTTTTATAAGTAATTAATTTTTTTGTTTATTATTTGTATGATCTGTACGTGTATGTCATGTTTGCCTTTAAGTGCTTGTCACATTAAAAAAAATATTTTGTGGTTATATTACCAATGTATCAGTGTGCCGAGCGTTGGCAAACTTTTATCAATAAAAAAATATTAAATTAAGCAGCAATTGTGTTTTTAATCACAATCGAAAGCCTTAATAACAATGCTGTTTGTGATGTAGGATTTCAATGATGTGTATAAGAATAGTCATACTTTGATACCACAAATTTCTATAGTGATTAAGGTTTAGGTTGCATCACCTCCAGGTTTTATAAGGGAAATGGTATTCTTTGGACTGTTAAGAGGGTTCCTACTAAACCTATAATTTAATTTTTTATATTCATATATATCTAACCTCAGGGAATTAATACAAAATCACCCAACATACAGTTTCATAAACCTATTGTGGCAATTCATCAATTCCAATTAATCCCCCATGAACAACGTGAGAAAAATCAAACAAAACCCGCAAACCACGCTTTAAAGCTCTGACCCACGCAAGATTTTCATCATTAGCGTTCTGCCGCGTCACTGTGGCACGATTTGTCTGCAGTTATCTGTTTTTTGCGGCCGTTTTCACATGTACAATATGCGAAAAAAATTTCGCGCTAATGTCACGGAAGAAAGTTGGGAGATAAGCGGTGACAGGCCGCTTTAATGACGCGCTTTCTAGGGATTTTAAAAAATCAGAGATTATAGAATACACAAGTCACAGATTATGATATGTTGTATGGTACTGGCTGCATAAATTCTTAAATTAAATAATAATATCATTAAGAAAAATTTAAATATTCAAATTTGGAAACTTCATTAAACGTGTTGTCTATTATAAAATTTTAAAAGTACCCTCAAGTATGACTAAGAAAATTTTATTTCTTTACTGCTTTGAAAGCGTTCACTTAGATACATATATATTATACATGTCTGAATTAGTTGTTACTATGAAGATTATTGGACCTACAATATATATAACTATTCAACTATTTTTTTCAAGATTTATTAAAAGCAAATCAGTGATAGCCCATCGAATAAATTCTATACGACGTCAGGGTTGTTAAGCGGAATTTAAAGGCGTGGTAAAGCTTACAGGTGTAACGTTATTTATTATACCAATCAAAATTGATGAAACAAAAGGTAGGTACAATAAAAACCGGCCAAAACTACCCCCAATGAAAGCGGCCCATTATTCATGTCGGTACAAAGTAAGGGGTAAGCACTAAAAGGCACGAGTGAACTCAAAATGCCACGCGTCGCGAGCCACAACACACGGCAACGACAATCGGAATAATTTTAATTAGAGAAAAATTGCACGAAATGCGCATTGCTGTAACGTCAGCAGAACAGGCTTTATGAAATTAACAATTTGTATGCTTTAATTAATGTAAGTGGCACTTAAATTTGTGTTTTATAATTTACTGTTGCCGAAGTTAATTATGTAGGAATCTAGTGTGTTTTATGTGGCATAGCGATATTCTAGATAAAATTTCGTAATTATATAACCTCGTTGCTGTCCGTACTAAGTCAAGTAAAACAATACTTGACGTACCCTTCCGCAAACAATTAGCGTACAAGTGCACTCCTAGAACAACGGCAATACAGCATCCCTCCGCTTGAGCCGCTTCAAACCGCTCCGAACCGCCTCAAACAGCTTCCGTCTCGCTGCAGATCTCTTTGCCTTTGCCACCGACGAGACGTTTGTTTTCCTTTTTCGAATTGAAGTATTCTTTTTTTTGGAATTTTATTAACGGCCTTAACGCACCAAATCAATGTCCTTACGGGATTTTCGTTTTGTTCCGATCGCCATTCGTACTCAATTAATTTTCCGAATTCCAATTTCAAATTTTTCGAATAAGTTGTCAGAACGCGTTGATTTTGCGCCGCTTTGGGGTCGTTAAAATTTTTGCGGTTTTTGCCATCTCATTTTTGTTTTATATAGAACACAGGGCTCACCTCTTAAGTGCTACCCACGGACATGCTGAATTCCAGAGGGTTCTTGCGTCGCCGTCACACACCGTCTAATTAGGAATTGATACGTTCTTTCCTGTAAGACCCTTAGTCGTATTGGTTCAGAAAAACATCAGTGGGCAGCTGGTTCTACGTAGTCGTGCGTGGCATAAGCTGCCTAAAATGCTCAGTTGTTGAACGGCGGACGACGAGGTGTTACGGGTAAAACAATACAAAAACAACAATCATAATTTTAATTGCGAAACTTTTGGATTCCCAAAACAATTTTAAGTATATTGCTTAAAGTACATTAAAAATCATTGCATACGATCAGATAACTTGAAATAAGACCCAACGATAAAATGATGATAAAACTATAATGAGTCCCGGAGCCAACATTCAAGAAAAAAGATAATAAGAGTCACATACATCATTAAGAATAGGAAGCTCCTTCTAATTACAAATTTCATACAGTTCTCACCTTGTTACGTGATTCTACGAATTATAATAACATTTTATGAGTAGAAGCTCGGACATTTCTCGAAAAAACCGGTTAAGTTAAAATCGTATACAAAAATTAAACGATATCCGAGATCTTATTTCAGTGGCGTTGTTCTTTTTTTCTAATAATGTATTTAAACGGCATTCCTTTTTTGAATTAATAGAATGTCTTTTATCGCCGAGATGTCATCGTCGGCTACTTATAGTATCATTTTGTTAGTCTGTGAATTAGTAACCATAGATAAAGTCTTTCGATTTTACTATAGAAAGGTGGATTATTAGACTTCTGTGCGTGATACATGTAGATTTTTGAGTTTGTAAGACGTGTCGGTTTCAGGAAGAAAGAAAACTCGATTGGTGAATCGAAACCACCGTGATTGGAACGCACGACCTCAGGGTTGTCGCAGTAAAATCACTAGGTATACACTGCCCTATCAACTTATTAAATACCCAACACGTCCAACAAATAATTTAATTGAAAAACATTTAATTGTAAATCTAAAACATTCTCGAATCTACTTATAACAAAAATCATCAATCGATCCGTTATTCCGTGCAGCAGCAAAGAAGATTTATCTATAATCAATTAGGTCAAAGATCTTTATAGTTTTATATTGCAAAAATGTATCAGGTTTTAGAATATGTATTTATTTCTTTACGCCTTTTTGCCAAGGGTCCAAATCTCCACTACGGCCCTGACATACCTCTTCGGCTTCATCTACTTTCATGACCTTCACATGTATGCTCAGTTATGGGTCCCTTCTCTAGTTTCCTGGATTTGGTCAGATATATGCAAAGCCTACCCAACCTGACTTCACAATCAACGGTTTTATATCCTACTTGTTAACCTTGTTGTTGTTTTTCGAACTCAAACAAATGTCTCAAAATGTATGAGGCCATAACAAAAAAAAAGTACAAAACTCTAATTAGTCCGCACCTTAACAAGACATTTAATCGGGTCCGTAATATTGTGATTTAATGTTTACACACAGTGATTATGACGGTTTATGTAGGAAAGACACCCACGGCCCATATACTTTATAGCTACAATAAAGAAAAGTGGCGGGCAAGGTAATTAATTTTCACAATACCTTCATGTTGAAGGTACATTGTAATTATTGGATGAAAGTAACCTGCCTCGATGATAAATGAGGTAAAGACAACCCGTCATTGTCTCGTCATGAAAGAGCTTTTGTTTATGGCCAGGACAAAACCTTGTCTGTTGTCTATGCGTCTCAGCTTGCTCTTTTGTCGACGGTCGCGGTATTGTTCCGTGGATTGCGTTGGCGAGTTCTTTTTTTAAATTCGCAAATTCACACGTTTTTATCTGTGGACTTTGCATTGTTTGCTTTTAATTGAGTTAAAAATTAAAAAGGTATTGATAAAATGATATCCACAGATATTTAATAAATTCAATAACGAACAGAGGATAAAATATAAATTGATTACAATCATTTTGCTACTCGTAATTGATTTACTGGACTCAATTTACACACAATACGTTTAAATTAAAGTTGTTTTCAATTAATCGATTTAATTAAAAAAGATAAGGAATTATTTCGCTAGAACCAGTTTGAAAATATATTTTTATAATTTGAATGTTTAGACATCGTCCAACGGCTTATAACATTTTCTGTCTTACTTTTAGAATTACAATATCATTTTTCGTTTTAATTACTTCTTACTAAATTGTATCCTAGCATATTTGCTAATTCTTTCTATTTAATTTCCTTTCTCATAAAGGATAAAGGATTAGTTGTAATCTGTGCTTAAACTAAAACAATAGTTAAAAAGGTTGTATAGCACAAAGCCTTATTATGCGCCCATATGGGAAAACATCCCATGTTTTGTCTCCACCATTGTTGTTGACAGACGGAGAGACAACTGAAAAGACATGCCTTGAATACTTATGTAAGAATTGAATATGCTTACAGATTATGTAAAGCTCTGAGTTACACTTCAATGTTTTGTCATTTAAATTCAATTGCTCGTTTGATTCCGCTCTTTAAGATATTGTTTTGTACTTCGTTGTTCCAACCTTTAAATAGACATTATATGTCTTCTTATTTTAATGTAATAATATTTATATATCTGTTAATACATTGAGAAACAATAGGATCGAGACCAGTACTAACCACTTTTTGCCGTTATTGTATGCATTGTTTATCTTTTATTTTAGGTATAAATAAATGGTAAATGTTCCAGCGATTTCGGAGATGTCGGTGATCCCTTGGAAGATGGGACGGGCTTAGGTATGGGATGCTTCTTGTGTGGACACGTTAGCCCCGTCTCATCTCCCTCAGTCAAGTAAAAAAGCTAGGGTGGCCGCAGAGCAGGCGGAAAATAATAAACGGCTCAAATATAAGTGGTTCCTCCAACTTCGATTTTGTTCCCTTTGAAGTAGAGACTTTTGGGCCTTGGGGTTCAAGTTTACAGCCGCTAAATAAATATTTAATTTGGCGCCTGGTAGATAGTACGTACATGTGACTCCAAGAGGTGGTCCTTTCCTCGCACAATGAATAAGTATCGCACTACAGATTTTTTAATGTAAACGAGTTATAAATGGGCCCCATCTTTAGTCAGTAGTTCTCGGTGATGCTGAGTGCCAGTTACATATCATTTTAGTGTGTATATGACCAATACATATATAAAATATACACTAGACTAGCTATTAATATCCAGGTCCCTTCTGATCCCTGAACATTGCAGTAATATGATTACGATAAAATTATATGTCATCAAGTACCTAGGTACATATCTCATAATTAAAGTTTTTAAATTAATTTGGTTTTTTTTTACTTTTTGAATAACCTTTATTCACTTAGACTGGTCAACATCGCAAATATACGCATGTATTAAAAAAATATATATTTTTACGGTTCGGTTGGTCGGCATATCAAAAAGTTATGAATAATGTTTGTTGTAATCTTTTATTATTCAGTACGTATAGTACTTAAATATACTGCCGTGATTCTCATTAAAATATTCACAGCGTTTTGTTTGTGTGATTGTATCACCTGGCGTTATTTTAATGCTAATTACTTCATAACAGGTGCAAATTTTATTAAGATAAATCTAGATGTTTAAATCATTCAAATCTTACTCTAAATATCATACAAGTGTAACGCAAAATGATTCTCTTTACCTCAGTGGAGGTAGACTAAAATAATATTATATTTCTCATCAAGGTATCCAAGTACTAAATTAACAAACCTGATTATGTAAGCACTTGTCAATGAGAATACCTATAAATATGATTTAAGTTTCGATATCGACTAATAGGTATCGAAATCCCATATTTTAATGTCACACGCATTCTTTATTTTAGAGTAACATGGGCAGGATATTAAATGACTAGTCAAGTATTTTGTTTTGAACATTAAGATTATCTTTTGGAGGCATTCTTGTTGTCCTATCATTGATGTAATATTTATATTCTCCACGAATGCGAGAGAACTTAGGTCGGTGTGGGTAAACCGTTTTATTTCTACCTAATGTTATTTTAAAAGATTATTAATTGTGAGAAAGTTGTTTAATATTTGTATGATCTCTTGGTGTATGTCATGTTTGCCTATAAGTGCTTGTCACATTGTATATTGTGGTTCTATTATCAGTGTGCCAAGCGGCATGCAAGCTTTTTATCAATTTAAAAAAAATCAATTGGCGATACAATTCTATATGTTCGGCCTCAGATTGCATCCGTTCCTTTGGTGATTTTTATTTCATAGACAATGAGGTGATCAGCCATTTAACATATGTAATTGATATACAATGAGAAGTACTTGATTATCAGAACGAGCGAGGGCACATAGACAGAAAGTGTATTGGTGCACAGCAGAGCATAGAACTTACGACCTCAGGGATGAGAGTCGCACTGAAGGCCGGCACATAATTCATTGGGTAACCGTTATTCCTATAAGTTAGGATTTATCTTTAGGAATTTTTTTTTCTGGGTTTCAAATATTGGTAGTGCGCGGCAAATACATGATAAACAGTCCGAACGAATATCTTGGAATCATGCGCCTGGCGTAACTCTGTTGTTATAATAGGTACTTCAAACTATAGATTATGGAATAGAGCTATAAAATTGATATCTCAAATATTAGATTAATGGTAAAAGACTTTAACCAACCGTGGGAGAGTGTTGAACATTTGATATTTATTGTTTGCTCATTTAGGATAAGCCACTTGAAAGTATAGACAAATGCATTAAGTGTCATATTTGTAGATGTATTAGGACATCACAAGTCTAGCTTAATGCCGAATCGTTTCAATGCGTACCCCTGCTGCACAACAATTATTTTTTAGTATTAATTAGGAGCATTCCTTCTAGATGTTTTTTACCAGAAATTATCAACGATAATAAGGATACGTTTTTTAAGTTTTACTACCTTTATAAGACATTTATAAGCCAGAGATATTCACATCGTTTACAAGTAGCTTACTAGTAGGATCTTCTGTGACTGACACGCCACGTCCATTTTTGGGTATTTCGGGATTCAGTTTCACAATATTTTCCTTCACTATAAGAGTTAGTCAACTGTTAAAGTTCAGCTTATTATACATCGTAAGACGAAATGTATCTTGTCCTATTATAACGGCTTAAAACAATTACGGTATAATTAAAAAACGTCATCTCGGGTTTCTCGGTAGTCTTGTGGGAACCCGTATTAATTACTTGGCAGTAGACCATTAATGAGCTTTGGGTTTATCTGATAAGAGAATCTAATGGCTAGAGTCACTTTTGTTTGGCTATGACCCCACACATTTTAACGATCAAACATTTGATCATTTAGAAACGCGCAGAGGATTTATATAACGTTACGTACTTAGATACAATTTATGATTTCACTAAGATCCCGTTCCTGGAGTCGAACCTAGACCTCTGAATTTAATGTACGGTTGACTTAATAAGCCACACATACTGAAAAAGTCAAGAGGCAGGACAAAAATAAAAACGTACACAGAATAGATTTAAAATAAAAAAATAACAGATAAAAAACAATTATTTGACATTTATTAAGTGTTAATTATATTCATAAAACCACCTGTGAAATTGCCGAAAACAAATCTAATGATTCTAACAGTTGATCTCCATCATCAGCTGCGCCATATGCAAAGACTTGAAGGTTACAGGTGGAAATTCGGACCGCAATGTTGTTGCTAGTATTATTACTAGCATCTAGAAGTGTCGATTTGTTGCTTATTCCTATATGAATATTAAATTGCGGCCGTTCATGTTTTATCTTAATTTTCTAATATCTTAACAGTTCTGCTATTGAAAATTGGTTATTTTATATATTAAGGTTGTATTCTCTACTTTCAGCGATGAGGTGGAACTAAATGTATATAAATGGGATAACTCAGAAATATTCCTGTAAGATTTAGTATCCTCGTGCTCCTTAACAAAAACATTGGCTATGTTAGGGTTTCAGTAGATAAGTAGTTTTGTTTTTATTGATCAGAGAGCAATCAGAGGCTCATCATTAAGTCATTGGCATAAAGCTCGACGGTGCGGTGCTGATATAAAAAAAAAGGTTCGCTCTGTTTTGAAGAACCCTAAGTCGTGTTACACAAAATATTTTAACATTAAAATCTTTTAACTAACCGCCTTTATTCACACCCAACACGTCCTTTCCGACGCCCTACGTCTCGAATAAACTCTATAATAAGAGCCGGTGGACAAACTTAAATAAATACCCACTAATGAGCATAATATTATAATAATGTGCCGACTCAAAAGAGTCTTGTTAGGTCCATATGTACGCTCTAAGGCAACGCTATTAAATTCTAACGCCAGGTTGAGATGACCGGCTGCCGAGTAAGAGCGTTGGCGGTATATCCAGATTATTATAATCGCGTTCTTAATTCAAAAAGATCAAATTGGGAAGGCGCCATGTTAATGTTCAAATAAATTTTTACTAGTCTGTGGTTTTTAATCTACTAATCTATGGCTCTAATCACTAATCTATGGTCTTACATTTGAGGGATTATCAGAGGCATTTTAATTAGAACTTTTTAATGTTTTCCTATATGTTTAATTTAATATAAATGACGAATATTTCATTATTTAGTATGGATCCTATCTCTTCTGGGTTTTTTGAGCTAGAACCAACTTTGTCTAAAAAATAATTTTACAACGTTTTTGTGTCTTGTGTCTAGTTCTGTGCCTCCCCGAAACAATTGTTTTGATAGAAATCAAACCGTCTGTTCACTTATAAAACCCGGAATAAACCAGGTATAATTCGAGCCCTACTACCTTATAGGTATAACTTTACAAATAAGTCTTTCACTTGTACCACATTAATTCACACATTACTCGGCAAAGTCAACTTGTTACCCTAAATGCACAAAGACGTATAATAATCATAACGCGGCTGCAATTAAAAAATTTGAGGCACTTTGCCGAAAGCCCTTTCGTTCACTTTTCATCTTACATTATCGCTTTAACAATGCTTTTTCTGTGAGCTTTTTCTCTGACGCGTCCTTACTATTGTTTAGTTCAATAAGTACGCCGTGTTAGTTTAACAAGGGTTAATAATAATATATTATTAATCATATAATTATTTAAACAACAGGGTTCAAACGGGCACAAAGATTTTCATCTTCAGGGCTATAGATAGTCTTACTAGGGTATCTTCATCTATAGACCTTTATTTATTTATATATGGACCAAAAATACTACAATATATAGGGTCGTTACTCCAAATTAAAGAATATTAACTCACTGACTGTTATAACTAGATCATCTATCTCCTTTTACCATAACATATGCACAATATGACAGAAAGGGACAACTTTTAGGTACTTTTAAGACTGAGGCTAACTACATTTTTAATCCGTTTCGTGATAATTTGTTTTACTAATAGGCAAGTAGGTAGCCTTGTGCCTGACACACGCCGCCGAATATCGGGTATAAAGCATGTCGGTTTCTTAACGATGTTTTCCGTAACCTTTAGAAACCAGCCGAGGATTGAACCTACGACCTCAGGAGAATCGCACACTGTAGCCAACCCTGTGTATATTTTTATTAATAAGGGATACAATGAATGCAATATTTTTGACGATTTCATTCTTTAACTTTACAGGTGTAAAAATCTATAAATATTTATACAAAATCGTAGGCGTAAGGCGAGACATTTATTTTATTAAATGCTAATTTTACAATAATCTGAGTTTAAATGGAGTCGTTTAGCGGCATATTGGTGGCAACACCTATTTTAATAAGACATAAATATGACTTAGTGGTTCGTAAAACTTAATTGCTTTTATTTATTTATTTAAAAAATCACACCAACGAAACACACGACATACAAAATACAACACATATGCATCAATAACCAGTATGCACAACATTTAATATGATATATATTTAGGTAAAGAAGCAGTGTTGGCCTAGTGGCTACAGCGTGCGACTCTCATCTCAGAGGTCGTATGTTCGATCCCCGGCTGTGCACCAATGGATTTTCTTACTATGTGCGCATTTAACATTAGCTCGAACGGTGAAGGAAAACATCGTTAGGAAACCGGCTTGCCTTAGACCCAAAAAGTCGACGGTGTGTGTCAGGCACAAAAGGCTGATCACCTACTTGCCTATTCAATTCACAAACGATCATGATACAGATACAGAAATCTGAAGCCCAGAATTAAAAACGTTTTAGCCCCATTGGTAAAACACTTTCTAAATTAATTATGTAGCTAGGGTTGCCTGGAAGAGATCGCTTAGTAGCGATGAGGCTGGTCGATGTATTAAGTACTTTTTGGTTGTTTTAAATTGTATGTACAAAAAGTAAATATATACTTATAATTGCACAAATGATTGAATTATTATATATATATATCTACTAGCAATATGTTTCTAGTAACGAATCTAACAAACTTTCTCCTATAGGTATACGTCTTAAATACCTACAAAAGTTTCATCGAAATTGGTCCAGTTTAGAATACAAACACACAAAGATGATTTAGATATATAGATTAAATATAGAATACTCGAGTTTATGGTCACTCCAAAACGGCTTGACATATTAATATTTCTAGTTGTAACCACGGGACATTTAGTATTAAAATATTTACTAAACACGTGTACAATGAAGTAATGAAATGAGCTTACCAAATTAATATGTAAAAGGAAGTAAATAAAGAGTCCGGATGTTAAACAGAAAGTTAAGAGAACCGAATCTAAATCAAGGGCGTAAGTGGGACAGATAAACAATTAATTAGTTTCTAAGAAACTTGAAATCAATAAAATTATATCTTGATTAAACCACATACGTATTTGGGTTGGAAAATACCAAGAGTTGACAAGATTTATCTATTTTCACCTCATTTTCTTCCACTAACACTTAACATAAATTCGATAGTAAAGACGGAAATACAAGTATTGAATTCGGTCTGTGTTAAACTAAATATCAGTTATATATTATTTGTTAACCTTACATAAATCTTTGAAAGCTATATTATATGAGAAATTTGAGTTACTTTTTAGATAGACTTCTTTGCATTCATTATATATCTTTTGATAAGCGCAAGTATTATTATTGATCGCTAACTGTGAGAGCATTTAATATATACTATAGTGGAGTCCATTTTTGTTTTTTAAATTGGTATTTCGCTGTTGGCTTTAAGGGTCTTGACAGCTCGGCTTTTACTGTTTTGGTGAGCTTAGTTACCTTATGAATCGTCTTTTTTCGGCGACTAGTGGAAGGGAGTCCCCTAGGAGACGCGGACCTTGGCTTGGGCAAACGCGGGGTTGTGAATCGCCAATAGAACAGGACGGAATCACTCTAGTGTGAGCGAAGTATGAAAATAGTAATTAATTTGTCAAATCATTTAACCCTTATACAACCATTATGAGGCAGCGCCATCTCCTGGCAGGAAAGTAACCTACACGATTTCATGTATTTTCAAGAATATATTTCATCTAATTTACACTAAACCTCAGGACTCACTTACACCGGTCTGACTGATGTTTGCGTTTATTATTCATAAAGACTTCGTTTTATAAATAAGTAAGATAGTTATAGTTCCTAATTACTATTTACAGACATGTCAGTTCGCGGAATTTGAGTACAAAGCGCGTTTCGCAATGAAAAGTGTACTGGGAAGAGGAAATCTCTTTTATTGTAATAACAATCTAATGAGTTCTCTGGTCAAACGTAAATTCATATCATACAAATGTAAACTAGTATGGAAATTGTTTTTGTTTTGTAGGGCTGCTACAAAACAATTGAATAACCATATTAAATAAATATTAAGTAGCTAAAGGTTCCAAATGTTAAGAATTTTGTAAATACTGATTGTAAGATTACCCAAATTATTTCCGTGATATCTCAATCACATCAAAATTCTAACACAATTTGCATCATAATTGGGTCATGTGTTTAGGAGTTCCACAGACAGACACAGAGACAGATAGTACCCCTTTCGTCATTGAGAGGTAATAATAAAATATTTTGTTTGTACGGGTACGGATTGTACGGGTGTAGCGTAAGGAATGGATAATATGGTACCTGGGGTACCATTGTAGCGGTTCAGAAAAACATCTTAGTAAAAGGTCTACGGTTTTCGAGATATTCGACATTTTTGGAACCTCAAATTACACCCCTTTTGGTGGCAAGACTTCAAATGGTGGTGGTAGGTTCAAGGAGTGTTTTCTATCTGTTTTTGCATTTCTGTTTCGCTATGATTTTTGAACTTTTTATGTTGTCAAATATCTCAAACACCAAGGGGCTTTTATAGCATAAAACATACTTTTCATCACGATGTAGGTAATCATTCATTACACCCTGTATAAAGTGTGCAGATAATTTAGCCTCACTCACCTGTAGAAGGCTTAGACATAAATACAAAAAAAACTAAAATTATTGTTAATGTAAACTTAGTTTTATGTAAACATAGTTGTAACCCGATAAATATAAATACCGGTACATTTTATGGCTCAATACAGAAGCTTGAATTAATTAGTAATTAATAATAATTATTTTGTTTGCGACTTGTTAAAAATTATCGATATTAATTATCAAAGTCGATTAATACAATGTTTTCCTAATAAACATATCGTTATAAGAAACCAATTTATTACAAATTTTAAACATCTTTTACCTTATTCATTAAGGTACTATAATGCCGTAACAATTTAATGTTTGTCCTTCTCTATCTCTGAAGACTAGCTGCCCAGAGAATCCTAGTGAAATTAGCTGAGTGGACTTGCTCATTTTACTAGGTGTATAATATATTTATTTTTGTTCTATTCGAAATATATGTTACAAATCGTTATTTTATATGTATTATTATACATATAAAATACGGACCCGACAGACGTTGTCCTGTCTTAACTATAATTATTGATTTCGAATTGGTATAATTAACTAAAAATGCTTTATGATACATTCATTATTTGTTTTTCTGGCGGGTATTTAAATAATTTTGTTGGTATTCACCCGAATTACTTACAAGTAATTCGGGTGTGGCCACACAGTAACATAACATTGCTTGCAAGAATTTGAATATTATTAAATTGTTTCGTAACATTGTTAAATATAACTAACTCATCAAAATGTATTATTTATTGGAACTTCATACATAATTTTATTAAAACCAAAGCATTAAAAGCTTAAGTATCCACAATCGATTTTACGGCTTCGACATTTTTGACAACCCTGATAAGTCGGCAAGATCAAAGAACATCGCACAGTATACATTGTAATGTCTGTTCACTTGTTTACACTACTGACCAGCGGATACCGATTGTCTCATCTTCGGGACATTAATATTTTTTATTACCAGCCGGATACGGTCATTAACGGAAAATGTATAAATGTCTTTGGAACCTTAGAGGAAGTCAACAAAGTCTAATCAACTTTCCAATTTCAAATTGATTTAGATTTTACAATCGTAAATAATAATGGACGTGCCACGTAACGGACGAGATTATGATGATAATCTATTTAATGTTATTTTATCTTTGAATAGATACAGATGCATAATGTTAATAATGCAAACATATATCCTTATAATTTAATTGAATGTAATTTAAAAATTTAGATTATTATCCTAATTTCGCAAGCAAGCTGTAGTAATAAATCTTTACATTTTTAATGCCGCTGGTCAAGCACGCATACACACGTTACTGACATTAAAATAATTTAAACAAAGAAAGCCGTGTAGACATTTACAAAATTTGATATTATCAGCGAACAGTTAATTTATAGCGCCCACAGTCGGCATGACCAAAGTATTTTGCGTATTTTCTTAAATTAAGCTTTTCAAAGTTGACATAATCGCGATAAGCGTGTAATGCTGTGACGTCACATGCGGAATGCGCGAGCGAGCGTAATTCTTAATATTATTAGGAACTTACAGGTTAATGTACGCCTGAATCAAATCTGAAGGATTTTCGCTATTTATTGTCCCAGGAATCAAACCAAGTGCGTAGGTAACAACTACGAATAGTTTGAAATATGACACCACAGACCATAAGATGTCGTTTAAAATATATTATTGTATTTTATAAGAGTATTTATTTTCAACACATAAATATACAGTATTTGCTATTTTCTTAACTAACATAGTAATAGTGTTAGTAATTCTATTTAAAAATTCATTAAATAAAAAATTATAACAAATGTTAAAAGTTTTTGTTCCCGTGGTAGTTTACTTATAACTAGGCTTTCCTCGCTGTATTCCGATACTTATTCGTTGAGGAAACCACCAGCTCTGGGGTCACCAATAGTAACCAGGCGCCAACTTAAATATATCTAATAAGTTATGCACTTTAAGCCTACGGCCCAAGAGTCTCTACTCTAAAAGGAATAAAATCGAAGTTGGAGGAAAGACTCTTATATGTGAGTAGTTTATTTTCATATTATAAACAAATGGATACAATAACATTTGAGCCACAATAGAGCAGCGGTAAATCCGTCCAGAGAGATATAAAAATCTATTTGAAAGAGAAGTTTCGTATTAAACGACCGTGATGACAAACATAACACGCGATTAAGGCGAAGTTTAACCGCGCGGAAGTCATTTAGGTAATACAATCTTAATCATGGTATTACATTTGAAAACTACTTTGGCTTTTTTAATGTAATAATAGTGTTGTTAGGGGCGCGACATATGAATATAAATATAGTTCTTCAACTTAACAACGTTGTCTTTGTGTTAACAACGTTACTGACCGTTATCTTATAACTACTACCACTACTAACTACAGAAAAGAAGCAGGATATTATCTTCATAATTTTATTATTTAAGCCCGAAACAATGGAAAATAGAATCGCAATTTTCACAAATAAAAAAATGTTACACAAAAGTTTTTGTCAACAGATTTTTAATTGTATTATCTTTGGTTAACATAGCTTTTACACATTGAAAAAAATTTTTTTTAACAGGATTTAAGATATTTGTATATTTATTATTATTATAAACTTAATTATTTACATAATTTTAAATTTAAATTTTTCCGACGTTTCTCGTGCTTTACAGCGTGCGTAGTCACGGTGACTGAAGACAAAAGGTGTTGAATGTCAAAAGTATATATATATATATGTAATAGTAAAGATTTTTAATTAATAAAAATATCGGAAAAAGCACATACACTGCGCCTTGTTATGGTCCCTTACTATGGTCACTATCTAGGTATCTAAATGCTATCAAATTACTAATAAATATCAATATATAAGATATAATTGTATATATTATTCATTTTTAAATTACTTATTAAGATATTCCGCTTTTACTAATATGCATATTGACAATATCATATATTATTTAGTTGTATTTATTTAATACTAACCTACGTCATAGCGGGACTAATCTCACCTACTAAGGAAACAGAATTTCTAACTTCGCCTTAAACGTCTGACAAAAGAAAATACGATAAGAGTGGATTACAGATAGCCTCTGACGTCTATTATGCTAATGTCTGTAATACCGCGGTATTTTTGTTCAGTGACCAGAGATGACAGACCTATGACCGTCAGACTATTTTCGTACAATCTTCTGTATACGAAACCTGAATGAAAAATTGCGCAGTTATATCGTGCAATTGTGGTCAGTGGTAGCTTCGATTTTCAATTGTTTAATTTTGCATATGTTTTTGTCGAAAACGTAAGATTAAAATTTATTACAATAGCACTCACTTTTTTTCTTATGAAAATTAAGCTTGGCTGGAGGGATATATTTAAAAAAAAACCAATAGTTGTGCAATTGTGTAAACATTCTACATTTAAAATATTCTTTCACAACCAAATCCCAATCAAAGGTCCCGTCAAAAGCTTACAAAAGCATTTTTATTACATCGTAAATATAGCAAAGAGCATTTTTAACACTTAGTTCTTTTTGCGAATTTCATGTTTTATAATATCGTAAAACTCATTGCATTACATAAATTAATTTTGACTAACCAGCTGTTGTATAAAACATACTTTATACTTCCGCGATCGTAAGAAATTATATCGAATGCTTTATATTAAAGCTCTATTTAAATTGCTGAACTTTTTTCTTAGCATTCAAAATTTTACAAAGTACGAACTATTTTACATATATTTTTGGTTACATGAAACATTGCTTTTTTGAGTATACTTCAAAAGTATGTTAAGTTCAGCAACTTATTGCGGTATGTAGAAAGCTAGTCCTTGCTTATTTTGTGGTTATATGCAGCAATTTCGTAACAGCTCTATTTACTCGTATACCAAGTTCGTAATCAGATTAGACCAATTTATTAAAAATATAACGAACATTACTCATGTTTAAAAGACGTTACCACAGTACTCCATTACATTCTCACAAACGACCACACAATAGCTTGGAATTAATAAAGCGTTTAAAGAAGAATGGTATTAAAAAAAAACCCGCGCATTTTAACGTCAAAATGCATCACGAAACACTCATCCCGATACTTCACACGAAATCACGTTCCTCGCATTATTTTGATGAATTCGAATTTCGAATGTTACAGATTCCACCACATTGCTGGAAATTTTAAAAATAAAATATATTGTCTATGATTTATTATGACAAACGAGGTTTGCTATCCAAGATATTGTTGGTATAAATAACTTAAACGCAAAGGAAACAGAAAAACATAAATGTGATATTAATTTACGTGGCCATAAACAAACGTGCTCAATAAAAACATTGACAAAATTCAGTGTTATTCATTTAAAATATACAAAGAAAGTAACATAAATAAGTCTATTCGAATTCAATGGTAAAACAGAAGACTTTTGTGTATAGAAAAAATATATAAAAAAAGAAAATGGAAAGTCCGTTTCATCCCGTACTCGTTGCTCGAGATGGTCTA
Organism: Pieris brassicae; assembly: GCF_905147105.1. Taxonomy (NCBI): domain Eukaryota; kingdom Metazoa; phylum Arthropoda; class Insecta; order Lepidoptera; family Pieridae; genus Pieris; species Pieris brassicae. The sequence goes on from NC_059665.1 coordinate 14,398,557, forward strand.
TTCAGCAACAACTTATTAAATAAATTAATCGCAAGTTGCTAGAAAAAGAAAAAACTAAGCGGTTCTCTCATTTACTTGCGGACAAAGCCCGTAATTCCTTAAAACCCGGCGCCATTCTGTTCCGCATTCAGCGCGGACTGTAGCGAAGAAAGCCCGCAAAAATAATTGGAAAGTGACGGGAATAACCCGGCTTAGTGTTGGGTCCGATTCGATTCTATTTATCGTGATTTAATATCGATTCTGGACTGATATCGATCGATTTTATATGTATATCATATTAAGTGATAAGCCGTGGTTACTATCTCGGCGATATGGATTTCAGTTTGTGTTTAAAGGGCAAATTTTCCTCTCAAGAAAGATTGAAACAAAGCCATGATTTTCTCTTACCATTAGAAAACGTTCAATATCTTATCTCGCTCATCTGATGTTAATTCATATCGCCCATGGACACTGTCAATGCCAGAGTGCTCGCGAATTGCCGGTAATTTAAGAATTGGTACGCTCTTTTGTTAAGGACCCTAAGTGGAATTGGATTATATGCAATATCGAAACAAACCAAGCACTCATATTAATACGTCAAGTTCCGATTCGCGAAATCTTACATCGATAAGAAGAAGATGTTGAACAACCCTAGCTCGCCTCGGGAGCGCGGCCCACATTCCCAACTTTTCATCATTCTCCTTGCCTTCCCGGCTCATTGTGTCCGTGGGAACCTTTATTGCCCCCATAGAAAACTGTGAAAGCCGTCCAAGAAAAGCATTTGTGTGCCTTCGCTTGAATAAAACTGACAAAGAACGCGTTTCAGTGTTGATTCGGTACCAGTTTCAGACCTCCTTTCATTTCACCTACCCATTTTTCGTTTCAGCCGGCTCTATTGGTCGGTTTGTTTTGTATCGGTAAATGAGTTTCGTTCTGTGGAAAGGTTAATTTGCTTTCCCGTTACGGTTTTTGTTGGAACCCTTGAAAGGTTTCGCTTTTGTGAAACCTTCGTCAATATTTTATTTAGAGATATTCGCTGCCGTTTGTTTTGGTACGATTTTATCGCGCTGTTTTTTCTGTCAACGCTTTTCAGGAGCTCTTTGTGAGCTGCGTCTAGCCGGGCTTTTGTTAGTTGTAAAATAGAAACATCTGTTCAAATTAGAAAATAAGCAAAACGGCAACACTCGAGTTTATAAATTCTTTCAAGTTAAAAATTCTCGTCCAACGATCCTAGAAATTCGCTCTTAATTAACGCCTTCCAAACGCGAATAATAAGACAAACTGCTAAATTAGTAATGGCACTCATAATGTTGTTGCTACTCAACACAGCGCGATTCACAATTTTCCTTACAAAACTTTTCTCGACTTGTTCGTGTAACTAAGCGTACACTATTTAATTATGAAACACCCACCTCCCGCCCCCTGTCCCCACAAAGGGGCAGAAAATATGATTTTCTCAAAGGCTTCTTTTCAGTTACCTGTAATACTGAAATAGCGTGGGACGCGGTCAGTCGAGGCCACTGTCTGCCGTCTTTGAGATTATGTTTTTTTAACAAAAGTCAACGAATAAATAAATTAATTACAATGTATTAGCCTCGAATGTTTTCGTTTTGCTATTTTGGCTTTTCGACGTGATTGTATTCCATAGACGACTGTCATCTCTGAGATCGTAGGTTCCAAGCCCAATGGACACGCTTTCTATGTGCGTATTTAACATTCGCACGAACGGTGATTGAAAACATCGTGAGGAAACCGGCTTGCCCTAGACCCAATAAGACGATGTGGGTCAGGCATAGGAGGCTGATCTACTTGCCTATTAGATTGATCATGAAACATTCAAAAATCTGAGGCCCAGACCTAAAAAGGTTGTAGCGCCACTTATTTATACATGTTAAATCGTTTAGCTAGCTTACTTTTAATTATCATTCTCCTTATAACACCTTCTTACATTACGGGAACAATTCAGTCACAGACTGAATAACACATAAATTTTACATGCAACAGCTATTATATGCTTCCAGATTAATAAGACCATTATACGCGACAAAGGTGAAATCGTGCGGTGCTTTGAGAAATTATTTTAAGCAAAACTTCTAATCTCTCTCTCTCTAATCTTATTTATATTGTGTGTGTTTAATTGGTTACACGCAAAAACGGCTCTAAAGGTCTGAATAGAAGCAGTAAAATATCGCCTATATGGTTTATAGATCCACAATACGTAGCTCGGGAATTACCATATCATAATATATGTATAGTGTATAACAACGAAATCCCAGGTACATATATAAATCTAGCAACATTTAAAGCTTTGGCTGAAAATGTTTGAACCACACTAGCTGTGTCGCAATTTAAAGTTAAATTTTCGCATTTTCATGCTCCATTGTAATTAATAATATGCATAACGGACAAGTTGGCTGACAGCACTATTAGCGCGTCCATTCGATCAACCCGTGATTGACCATACATCATTACAGCTTAAGAACTTACGTGGAATACAAATTAAAAGCACGACTCTAAGATTAATCTTAACTAGAATTTTAATGGAGTGCTCGTCTTTGGAAATTTTCGTGACACAGACGTTTTAACCGAGTTTTAACCAATAGGGTTTTTTTTCAATAACTTAGACAATTTTTTTAATGAATTGGTCTTATAACAACGAAGTTAACTTAATCCTAATAAAAACAAAAATAATTACACTATTTTTTAACTACTTTTTATCCACATGACTTTATGTCTATTTCCTGATTACTTTTCAAGTACTCTCCCAGGGTGACGGCCTCCTCCCAGGATCTCCAGGTCATGGGAGAGTTGCGTCTCTAGCCAACCGTTTTGGTAACTACATCCACCAATCTCGTGAACGGTATTCTTGTCTTGCTTCCCAATAGGGCCGCTGGGTCGCAGTTATGTTCCATCGATCGCCTTGCAACATGCCACTACTTGCAACATAGCTTAAGGTATCAGAAGATTTAGTAACGAATTCATTTTTTAGTAACATTTAATTATTTATTAAGTACTAAATCTACGGCACACGTTACAAACTCTTTTATTTAAAATATATGACAGTTTAGGTAAACATAAATGTTCAAAAAACATATTAAGAATAGATAAAATAAGCATAATTTAAAAATACCAGAAATTTTTGTTAATCTGATAAAAAAATATAAGCTATACACCGAATTAGGTACGACATAGGCACTTAGCAATGCTTTCTCCAAAACCGATCAGCCCACTACCGAATATATCCAGATCTAGATAAGTACTGTTTAATCCGTTAGTAGCGAAGAATTCGAGAGGTTCATATCTTAGTATGTGTTATTTTATTACTTATATTTTAATAATGCAAATATCTTGTTGATAATAATCCGCTTTAGACATATATTAGGGCATTTCAAACGGTGTGAATTGATAAAGTATGCAGTTTTTATGTTATGAGGAGGTAATAAATTCAATTAGGTTCTATTACAGGGCGAACGCAACATCACTATTATGGAAAGCCGTTCGTATAAGGAAGAACGAATATTGCGAAACGTATCGCGTAACGAAACCGGTCCGAGAACTTTACCAATTGAAATGTATTAAATTTTATCACCTACACATGCGCATTACAATAGGAATAACAACGAATAGAAGAAAATCTCAAGCACAAAGGCGCGCCCATTTCCACCGATCATTGTGCTAGAGGGAGACAAAACATATCCCCGATATACTCCAACAAAGACGCCGGCTGGCGATGCGCAAACGAGATAGTCGAACAATAGACAATTGTTATCCCTACCATGCGGCACTGCCCTAGTGAAAGTATGTACGCGAATTTCACTCATCTAACAGGAAATCTAGCGTCGTTAAAGCACACATTTCCCTGTGCTCTATATAACACAATGCGGCCAATAATTTGATTCGGTCGTTATCATTGGGAAAACAATGGCCTTAGGTATTTATGGTGCGAATAGGTATTGCGTAGGAGGGTTTACGACATGAGATCATAGACAAACAGTTTAAAAGTGGACATTATGGTTTATATTGAGGGTTTTTATAGCGGGGATTTTTATGAGTGACGAGCGAGCTGTCGATAAATACCGTAACTTTATTGGTTTTATAATCATTTAGATTAATAATTTATTATGAACCATAAATGAAATCTTACGATTTTTTAGAACCGAAAAAGCTTTAAAGACATTCAGTGGTACTTATCTATTTAACGCAGATTCTGTATGATACGGAGATAAATCAATAATTCATACATATTTTTTGAGGTTGCAAAAATCTAAAAATCCGCCATTTCTCTATGTTTTAAGCGTTGATAAATTACGTAGAATAAATGTAGAATTTTTCGCAATTATGGTCAGTGGGAAAATGAAATGTTACTTATACAATTTGGCGCGTGCTTAAACATATATGGTAAAACTATTTCACTCGAAGCGTGGCCGCCTTATGTGGTGCGATTACAGAATGGTTCCCTGTGTGAATATAATGTAATTTGTTAAAAATGCTGAGAAAAATTTATATCTGATTCTTATATTAAACGTGTGTTATATAGTGTGTTAATGCATAATTTTTTTTTGACTTCTTGTCTTGGAAGGATAATAACTTTAAAGGGCGTTGCCAGGTAGAAGCAACTGCCCTCTTCTTATTTTAATTATTATATTGTCTAAACATATATATATACATATATATATATATATATATATATATATATATATATATATATATATACAACAATATGTTTAGAATATATATATATATATATTGTCCTGTTAAATCTAAATTATTAGAGTCCATTTGAACACAAAAAAATTGTCAAACATTAGTTTAGTTTCATTAGAAATGTGACATGTATTTTCTATCTATATTATATTTATAGCAAAATAATATATTAATATGGTTTTATTTTTTTAAGATACATGACGTTTCCGTTTAAACCTTCCCTGAAGTTCCACATATTTCACGATCAAAATTAGCCAAAATAGTTCACCTATTCTCGAGTTTTAGCGAGACAAACGAATTGCAATTCATTTTAATAGGATATATATTACACGTTTATATGAGTTTAAACCTATATCTAGTATGTTAAAATTAATATGCATAGCCAGTAAAAACGTTACTTTCAAATCGACTTAGACACCCACATTTTAAATGAAACCTCGTATAGACTCGTTGAAAAGGTATTACAGGGATTGCACAAGTGCCGTAACATTTTAATATTTACTTTTTTTAATCAAAAACTTGTCATGTGTCCGTCGGTCCTTCACAGACTAATTGGTTTGACTCTGTTTACACTGTGGGCTTTGAGAGAAATATTTTAAAAGACTCTTTGACACCATATCATAACCACCGTTTAGTGGCGGCTATATGTCGTGTCATATTTTAATCAGAGGGATCCTGGAGTGGGGCAATTTTATGCCAACTTTTAGTTCGAAATTTAAAAAAAACAACCTCGTTAATCCACGGTGTTACTATTTTATAGAGGTAATTATAGTGGTAAATCTAATTAGCAATGACGTAGGCTTCGTCTGTGAGCGGTAGCTTTGATATAAAACCGGAATATAATTACAGACTTACAAAAACAATTAAGCGACGTCAATTTTTAAAAATTCCAACTACGCACATCGGATAGAATCAAAACAAAGTACCGAAATAGCCTCCCCTGTAATTTATTTGTCTTTAATTTTTAAAAATGGAACTCGGAAGCGGACCAATGAGACGCGTCCCTCGGCTGATTGTCAATTAGTGACATCAAACGGGCTTTTTGCGAATTAAGCGTGCGTTTGTGTTCATTTTTTGTCCGGCAGATGAGCGGAGCGGACGCTTGATGCGTTTTTCCGTTTCGACGTTTCATTTTCATATTTCCGTTTGTCTGGTCGTCTGGGGGGAGTACAATGGGGGCGTTTTATGATATCAACAGCCCTCCATTTGTGATGGATGTTTAATTCGTGTGAGTGCCCTTGCAGACAGATTAAATTTTAAATCCTTTTTTCACGATTGCTTTGTTTACGAGATTTTTATGTAATGAAAGTATTATTCGAACTTTGTTGTAGCCGTAGGGTTGAATAATTACAGGATACGTTGGCTGGTATTGTTTTTCTCTTGTGCTATTGTGATACATATTGTTACGAAGACGGGTCGACTACAATGTTTCTAGGTTTTTCCACTACTTAGAGAACTTTTCAGCAGGCTGTAATATGATTTCTGACCGTTTCAGGAGAGGGTCAATCACATATTAGAAAATTGTAATTTCCATAATGTTACCCTAGTTTTCAGGAAGCTGAAACATTTTTTCAGTCAGTTTCAGAACATGTGTAGTCGAGTGGTGCAGTTTTCAGGAGACCCGTTTTCAGGCGTTTTCAGGCCTAGGTATAACCCTTTGATGAAGGAATATTCTAGACCAAACTTTCTAGGTGTGAGACAAGGACGAAATGATATGAGAGAGAGAGAGAGAAGATCAGAACTTTCTCGAAACTAGACTGAGCACTCTAGAACGCCGTACGACAAGGACAGAGCAACGTGCGAAAGAGACAAAGAGTGCGGACGTTCTAGAATTGTGCAATCGCTACTCAGTAGCAAGCCCGCCTAGAAAGTTCTCGAATATTGTTTAGAATTATTCCCAGGGATATATAAGCGAGCCGAAACGCGACTAGTCGCCTTTAGTTTCGAATGCGATAACAAGAGAGAAACACCGAAGCGATAAAGTGCGAATACAAGTGATAAAGTACTGTGTGAAGTGTGCATAAGTGAAGTAATAAGTGATTGGTGTGTGTAATTAGTCTGCAATTAATTTGTGCCCATAAATTTCTCATTGATTTATCAAGAAATAAACCTTTGAAGAAATCTACGGCATTTTCTATCCGATCCCCTAGCTCGTAACAATATATATGGACGACGTACTAAGACATGAGTGAAATCGTTACTTTGTGCTTAAATAAATTAGTGAGCTAATACTTTTGCCTTTTGTGGCTATTATAAGTCCTCACAGTTTTGCAAGACCAATCGGTGTGGTTCTCTACGCTGGATGTCTTACCACCTGGGGTATCTTAAGTTATATATCCTACAGTAACATTGTGGCACGTCTAACGACAAAAATTGCAACAATTAAAATCTTTATTAGTAATTAAGTAAGTTATTATTTAATTATGAATTAAATACTAAAACAAGATATTAAACTATTTAAAAGTTTATTATTAATTAAGTAAGTTATAAATAAAGACTAAATACGAATAGATTATCACAAATAACATATCTATTTGATCCTTTCTCTATGTAAAACGTAAAAGGCAATAGAAACCAATCGGAGGCGTCTAAACAAACCCGTCTAGCGAAAGGCAGAAACAACGAAAATGGAAAAAAAGCAGTTCCAACGCGTATTGGGTTCGAGCAACAAAAGGATGTTCGGGAAAACATGAACGTGAGCCTGCCATTAGCCGCTAGTATTGCCTGTATAGCCTCTTCAATCGGTAGCTAGGGTTGCCACGCTCATTATTTTAATTATACTTTTGTAACGTAGATTAATAAAGAAAAGTAGAGAAATAACTTTATTATTTTAATACAAACAGATATTTAGTTAAAATGAAAACCCCACTCTAGGATTACATGTGTCGTGGGCAGCTAGTCTCTTCCATTTGACAGATAATGATTTTAGATACTTGACGTAGTAACACTTACAATTGTATATTTATACTACTGTTGTACAAGAAGAATTGATCAGTGTTGACCTAGTGATTATGCGTGCGACTCTCATCACTGAGGTCGTAAATTCGATCCCCGACTGTGCACCAATGGACATTCTTTTATATGCGCATTTAACATTCGCTCGAACGGTAAACATCGTGAGGAAACTGACTTGCCTTACACCCAAAAATTCGACGGCGTGCGTCAAGTACAGAAGGCCGATCACCTACTTGCCTAATAGATTAACAAATGATCATAAAAAAAGATACAGAAATCTGAGGCCCAGATTTAAAAAGATTGTAGCGCCATTGATTTTTTTTGTACAAGAAGAATACTTTCGCTTTGAGCATAGGACAGATTAAGATTGTTGATGAATATTCATAGAGAATTATAGTTAGTTAGTAAGTTACATGTATCTAGTGTTATAAACACATTTAAATGCCACCATGTAAGCTAAAAGCTTAAAAATTCAATATGATTTAGAGATAATCTAAAACTAATATTGTAGTCTGAACAGTTTCTACCAAGACTTCGGAAGGCAGGTGTAAACGACCGGTTAATAACTCTAGTCAATACTACGAAGCATAATACGTATTAAGTAATAATTATATTAGATTTCAGATACTTTTACACTTAAAAACATATATATTTATACCTCCTTCTTTAAGGTACATGTGTGCCCTTTTATGGCAAAGGCATCATCCAAATCCAGCCATTCCTATTTCCTTTGGTTGTCGCCAACTTAATTATACCTTGGGCACCTGTTTAGTAATTTCCTTATATACTAAAGATTAGTGGATAGCCAAAAGTTTTCTGTAAATTTCATAAATAATACGTAATTGTGTTAGTTTTAGTTAAAATTTGGACATACATATGTTTTTAATAGCCAACCCTAGGCTACTGATTTGAGATGAAAGGGTTTTCACCATTGTATCTTTCAATCGAAATTAAAGACAAATTGTACGCTCAGTACTCATACAATGAATAGCGCTATTTGCGATCGGGTTTTTGTAAGCTTTTTATGATGAGCTTTCAATAGACACGTACTGAAGAGGATTTATGATTTCACTAATACGAATGTGGAAGCTCATTAGGTGATTGATAGGTCTAATTATTTGATTTTTTAATATCATAACGGCTTATATACTAATTGGTTAAGGATGTTTATTTACTTATATTTAAAGTTACTTTATCAGATATTTAATTATATTTGCTAATGTAAACCTCGGGGCACAGAGCAATGTTAAGAAGGCCTTGAAGACACACTGTCAAAAAAATGTGTGCATGTACTAGTGTAGACACGTAAGTAGTGAAACTTCTTTATGACCTAATTTTTTCGAAAAATTATCTACTATATGCAACAGAAATTGGTTAAATAAAGTTAAATATGATAAAGTTTAACAAGACTTTTATTATTATAGACGTTTGTTTGTTCTGACATATTTTTGTTATCAATGGCTTCGAATCTCTTCGAACCGTGGTAGGGACATGAAAAAGACGGCGCGTAACGGAAAAATGTGACGCGTAACGAAATAATGTGATACGTAACCGAAAAATGTGACGGTAATTTTTTTTCATCGCCGTGTAAACCACTTCAAAAATATGAAAGAAATCAAAAAATGGAAATACAAAAATTGTGGTATAACAAAAAATGGGCCAATCAACTGCCTGTTCGACGATGATTTTCTAATTAATACAATTTTAAATACGATACTATTAACTCTTCTAGGAAAACAGAAAATCAATACGTCAAAAGCATAGAAAGTTTCATAATTTATTCGTCTCGCAGACCAATATTTAAGTAAGGTCACGTACAAAGACCTCTCACCCTTTCTTTGTAAGAAATCGTATGGAAATCTCCGTCTTTGATGTCCTTTTCAAGTATTGTTTGGCCCTTTGGCCCCTTCACAAGGCTTTATTCCGTTTATGTAATCTATAGTGTATTTACATGTATTTCGATTAATACAATTTAATTCGGTCATAGTCTTATGTTATGTCTCTTTCTGACAATTTTGTTTACTATGTGATGAAAAGAGATATGTAGTTTAGTTAAAATAGTGTAACAACAGTGATTGAGTTTAAAAAAAAGCGTCTAGAAGCTAGTTTTAATATTATGTCCTACTGAAATAGAAAAATCACACTAAAAGCCTCTAAAAGAGGTAGTGTACCCGTGGTAACGCAATGATTTCCGTCGAGTTCCATCCTTGTGAAATAAACTCCAAAATATTTAGAAACAAGTGGCGCTACAACCTTTTTAGGTCTGGTCTCAGATTTCTGTATTTGTTTCATGATCATTTGTGAATCTAATAGGCAATTAGGTAGGTGATCAGCCTCCTGTGCCTGACACACGCTATGAGTTGTTAATGTTAAATGCGCACATAGAGAGAAAGTCACAGGTGCACAGCGGGGGATCGAAACTACGGCCTCAGGGATAAGAGTCGCACGCTGAAGCCACTAGCCCAACACCGTTCTCCTCGTTCTCCTGAATACCCATAAATGTCAAGCCGAACGTCAAACACAGGCATTGTAATTTATCCCTCCAATTAGGCTGCGGAATTTTAACAAGAAGACAGGTAAAAAATAACAAGTGGCAAGAATATTCCGGACCCGAATGGTACTTATCTCTCAATATTGTTTCCTTGATTTTATTTAGTACGACGGAGTTAAGCCGCTCCAAGAGACTACGCCGAACTTTAAGAGGGTCTGTTGTAGTTAATTCAGTATTTTAAATTCGATTTAACTCCATTTTGTAACTAAATTTTATTCAAACTTTTCGTGCTGAAGGATACTCAAATTAAGTTGAAAGTTTAAATTGCTTTTAGACAATGTACAAAAAATATCATATAAAAATTAAAAATTTAATTAGGATGTACTCTTTATTAGGGTTTTCACCTGTTTGTCATAATTAACGGTTGACAAATCACATAGCTTCCGAGTGGCTCAATTAGCCAGTAAGTGGTCAAAAAAAAGTTGCATTTCACAGTGGAATATTAATGTATTTTTTATTGTTATACTATATATATATGTTATATTGAATTAAGCTTAAATCCAGCTCTACAGCCTTCTAAGTCTGAGACTCAGAATTCTGTATCTGTTTCGTGATCATTTGTCAATCTAATAGGCAATTTGGTGATCAGCCTTCTGTGCCTGACACACGCCACGGGTCTAGGGCAAGCCTGTTTTCTTACGATGTTATCCTTCACTGTACCAACGAGTTAAAGGTGCACGTAGAGAGTCCATTGGTGTTTGGAAGCCGGTGATCGAACCTCAAGGATAAGAATCACCGCCGAACGGCACCAGACCAACACTGGTCCCTCAATTAGGTAAATAAATATAAATAAGTTGGTTAATTAATTGTGTATGTAATGTGCAAAAAGATTTGGCCGTTCATATATTTCATATAAGTCAAATAAATTCCTGACATTCTTTCCACGTGAAGAAATTTGGAAATAAAAAAGAAGATTGTTTTACTATCAATAATTCTGATCAGGCGCCGCAGCGACTAAACATTATTACAACAATAATATAATTTTAATAATATTATACATTCCATAAGTAATATAGTATAAAGTATAAACTAAAACATACCTTTGAATGCTCTTGCTGTGCCAGCAACTGTTCTCGCACCATCTGAAGCTGGAGAATCATCTCTGACAGCTGTCTTTCCTTTTCCAGCACACTTTCTCCAGCCAAGGCCTGTATAGCCGCTGCGTCTAGGACGCCTCTTCGGTCACTAGGAAAATAATACCTGTTACTAATGTAAATTTAATTATTAGGATTTAATATCAATGTACACCGGAAAATACAATAATAATTTATTATATATTGATTATAGTAACGTATTTTATGAGTATTACGACTGTAAAAGACGAAATTTAAAAGAAGCTTTATTTCGTGTTTTTAACTGAGTGCTTACGAATAATTCTAATTTTGAATTTATCATATAACTCCATTTTTTTTAATGACAGTAGTACACTAATTTTCGTTCCATTTACGAATTTAAACACACAATTATTTGAGTAAGTTATGCAACACAGTTCGGAAAACTAAAGTTGAATTATTCATATTTCAGTTTCGTAATGCAAAGCTGAGCGTACACACATGTTGACAACTAACAAAGGTTGTTATTACACGACGAAACTTTACGTCAAAGCGGAACAACCCCTACTATGGGGCTTAGAACTCGATAGTGAAATTCGTACGATATTGGCCTCGTAGCGCAGGTAACGAATTTTCTATAATGACTTGAATATTCTTGCAATAAAAACAGGAATTACATTGTCACATTGAAGAACGCAGCGACGATTTTTTTGTTACATAATTGTCTCTGCTTATAGACATAATTTAACATTACGATCCAGCCTCACTTAAGACTAATAAGTAATTTAAAACTAACCGAATTTACTAATTAGGATTTTTAACATAAGAAAGTGTTCAATATCACCACTTACAGTCTCTATTAAAGGCAAGACGCTCTGTTCTTGTATGCATTTTTAAAAAATAAGCGATGACATTTTCATATATTTTCCACACTCAATACAATTTCACCTGCATTTTAAAACACCTAAAATAAACGTTAAAAATATTCAATAATTTAAATTTGTTTTTTGTATGCTTCACAACGTTCCAAATTCAAATTTTACCGGCGAGAGTTTTCACAGTACGGGCTGCGCTGGCAACACAAACGAATGCATCGGAGGGCGGAACTGAATTATTAATGTTTCGTCCGGGCTCCGCCGCTCAAGATGCCATGATACACCGCTATTCACTATAGATACACTCTTAACGATAGCTCATATTACATACATTCTGTTGCTTTGAGTAATAAGCTGTGTTCTATTTCACGACCATAATCACACGATGAATATAGGTGAAGGGGGGAAAGAAGAGTGGAGAGGCTAATAAAAAGTTAGGCTAATGACTTCATATAAATTTAAAGAATTTATAAGGCAGCAATGCGAGGCATTGAGAGTGTCCTATTATCACTTAACATCAGGTAAGACTTTTGCCCGTTTGTCCTATAAAAAATAGCGTATGGCAGACTATTGGCAAAGATATAGACATCTGGAAAGGGTTGCAGCCACCCAAGAGGGGTCCATTTATCCACAGGCAACTAGTATATTACTACTAACACTTAGCTATAAATAAATACAAACACTACTAACATTGTATTGGAAATTAATGATATGGAAATAAAAAAGGCTTTTTATTATCATTATAATCAAGTGAAGTTACAATAAGATTTAAGAAGATTTTCGTTTCTTTACCCATTACTAGTTACAAGAGGGTGTTATCATTGATTTGGATTATTACGTGGTATTGTACAATGACAGTATATAGTTTGTTGTTAAAGCTAGGTTATTCAGACATACCATGTGATAGCCAAATGCAGAGTTAAAAGTAAAAGTTAATTTGTGGTTTACAGTGATAACCTATTAGGCTAGGACTGGCCAAGTGGCTTAAGCGTGCGAATGTACCCCGAGGTCGTATGTTCGAAGTACGGCTGTGCAACAATGGATTTCTATTGTAGATGAAAATCGAAAGAAAATGTCTTAACGACTTGTCAGGCACAGAAGGCTGTTGACAGATTTGTCTATAAAAAAATATCAAAGAAACAAAACAACCCTCTTTCATGACTGATATAGCCAAAAGACACCTGTTATTACAATATACAAATATGACTCAGACCTCAAGTTAAATTTATTCGAAAGGTTTAAAATGCAAGAAATAATTCACCAGCTCGTGCAATAATGATAATTATAATAACATTAAATCAGTAGGCACCTACTTTCCTGTCAATTTTAATGTCGAAAAAAACTTACAAAAATCGAACCATATTTCGACGTGCATTTATCAAAGTGCTGTTTTGACAGAAAACATGTTAATTAGACCTCATTATAACGAAAAAAACCTGACTGGTTTAATTATGTGAAAGGCTCCATTGTGATTTTGACCTGGAATTTGTTACGTGTCCAACTCGGTGGAAATTCAATTAAATATTAATGTTTAAAATATCACTTAATAAGAGATAAGAAAAATCATGCTTAATTTGTAATTATCTTGAATTATGATTATGTTCGGTGAGTTCAGAAGGGGCCGAGTGTTAAAACATGTCGTGAACATTGGTTAAATATTGTATACTTATAAACGTCAATTATTAAATAAATTCTTCTAAATTGATATTAACTGCCAGTTCTCAAATCAAGGGCGTCGAACGGAAGAGCAAAGGAATCAGCAAAAAACTATTTTTAGTCGGCCTTTTAATTTCTTATCCATGATCATTGTTACTCTAATAGGCAAGTAGGTTATCAGCCTCCAGTGCCTGACACACGTCGACTTTTTGGGTCTAAGGCTAGCCGGTTGTAAAATGCGCACACAGACCATTGATGCTCAGCCGGGGATCGAACCTACGACCACAAGTATGTGAGTCACAGGCTGAAGCCACTAGGCCAACACTGTTGCATTCTAAATTTCAACTAGCTAGTATTGTTGACTAGATTATAATTAGTGATAAATTAATGAAATCTACAAAGTTTATAGACAATGAATGTATGGCCTTACGCAGTATCGATGAGCGCTATCTATTTCGTTATACATCTCCCAACACATCTGTGTACCTGTCGCTCAGAGGCTTTATTGCAATTCTTTATTTTCCTGTTCAATGGGACGCCACTTGTGATTTATTGTCTGACAAACCTTTTTGTTTTAATCCAGTTTTACCGGTAGCGTTAAACTCGGCTTTATAGCTTCATTGTTGCGTTCTTAATTTGATGCGTTTTATCAACAATCGCTTTATATTAAAATCCTTGAATGTTAAACAATTGAAATATGAAAAAAGTTTTTATTTATTTATTTTAAATGACTTAAAGACCAACCTTCAACCTGAATGATTAATATATAAGCAATCTAAAATATTTAAAAACATTCTTTAAAAGAATTAATAACTAAATCATTTTCAGATTTCTGTTTCTGTTTCATGATTATTTGTCATTCTTATAAGCAAGTAGGTGATCAGCCTCCTGTGCCAGAGACACGCCGTCGATTTTTCGTGTCTTAAGCAATTACTCGTAATCTTTTCCTTCACCGTTCGAGTGAATGTAAAATGCGCACATAATATTGAAAGAAAGTATATTGGTGGACAGCTAAAGATCGAAACTTCATAGTTTTCGGTAGGTAGTTCGGTGTGAGAGTCGCACGTTGAAGCCACTAGACCAACACTGCCCTTTTAAAAGAATGTCATATAACTATTAAAGGGTAATAAAGCGACGGTTGATCGGCTGGTATTACCTACAGTATCAACCCTATAGAAGGCTGGTAGAAATTCTTAACAGCCAATCTTTAGCAATAAAATGCCACCAGAAGTAGGAAGATCAACCCTATCTAGTAAACATAAAACAATCTGAAGTCTTCATCATCAGAAAAAAAACATAAAATGGAAACGTAGTCCATACTATTATTGACAACGCAAATCAAGTTAAGTCCAGTAATTTAGTTGTTATAGGGAGACGTACCAGGGAGTTACTGTAATGTAACATAACCTGACTTACGCAAGATAGATTCTAGAAGTTACACCATCACCCATAGACAAGAATGCCTGAGGACTAGCGAAAGCATATCTCTTTTATTGAAGGACCCTAAGTCGAATTGGTTATAAAAATAATGTATAATATAGAGAACCGACGCTTAAGGACCAAACGACTGTAGAGCACAGTTCGCTTCCCCCTCTGAACCTCAAGACGAATCGATTATTGTTGGATTCGATTACATTATTCCAATACAACGCACACGATGTTTTTTATTTGAATAAAAAATTTAGCAGTACAATTAAGCCAACATCAACCATAAGTTACAAACGCCGGCAACGCATTCACTGAAATGGGTGTCCATGGGCTGCGATGACTGCCCTCTTTGGACGTCCCGTAGGTGTCTCGTTTGTCCAATTAAAAGAGAGAAAAATCTCTTAATTTTACATTAACGACAATTTATTACACAGTCTAGTTATGGTACTGGCCTACTAGTCTAATAGTCAGTATATGTTACTAACTATCTATTCTAAATACATGACAATTATGGTGAAAATAAATGTTATAAACATTATTTTACTTCCAATTTTAACAATAAGCTAAAAATTGTAGTACAATCGCGGATTATTATAAGATAGGTACTTAACAATACTTTTTTTAATGCTCAGTCCACTATCGAATATATCAAGCTGTGTATAAGTAGTTAATTGTTCTGTTATATTCGCTAAGAATTTTAATGAGAGGTGCCTTAGACATTTATTAAAAACGTTCATGGTTTGATAGAGTGATCTTAGTTAAAGGTGACGTTTGATGCTTGGAATATATTTTTTTTTAATCAAGATAATATAGTAAACAAAAGATAATTTTAATTATTTCTGTATCGTAGACAATTAATTGTCATATTGATTTCACTCTTATTTTAAACTTACAAAACAAATTGGTTTACTTAAAAGAACAAAAGAGTGCACGTAATTTACGTGCAAAATGAAAGGCGTGGGGATGACGATCTTAAAATTGAATTGCTAGGCGTTTGACATTATACATGGTGTAACCAAGCTTTCCTATTGGAAATATGTACGTATACTTTCAAATCTGTATCACATAGTAATGATAACTATTATTAATAATTATAAATATGTTTTTTTCTATTCGAAACATAGTTTTAAGTATGTTTTACATAGATAACATTGTTATAAATATAACCACAGATATATTAGAGACGTTGTAATAACGAATTAATCAAAAATTCGATAGGAAATTTACGTTTAATATTTTTAAAGAATGTTGAACTATTAGTTTAATTTTATTCGTTACACACATACAAAATACAAACATTCCTCTTTATAATATTTTTAATTATCATACTTGCAAGAGGCAGATCGACATTCAAAGTATCAAAAGAAAAATACAAATTTAAAGCCATCAAGCTATTTCCGTATTAATATTCCAAGTTTGAAAGCCTCCTGTGCAAAGTTTGATAACTTCACAGGCAATATCAACGCCATAGACATCTGACGCGATTGTGAAATATTCTTTAAAAAATCTTTTTCCGATTTACCTTTGAAGGGAGAAATGAGATCTCCATTGAAGCCGCTTTGATATTTTTTGTCATTAATTATTGAATGGCATTAATTTCGTTTTATCGATATTGTAATTACACCGGCGATTGTTCGGTTTCATAATTAGTTTTGTAAGCCTATGGAGCGATGATTGTGTTGCGAATTATATAATCCTAATAAATGATGTTTTCGTGGTCATTACAGCATTGTTCAACGATTTTTCTCTTTGATTAATCAGGTAGTTACGTAGTATTTATATTTTAACTATACATTTAGGCCTCCATTATCAGAATAGATAGATATCTGTCTATCTATCTAGTGTTATCGTGAACCTATGGCGGGATAAAAAGTAATGTCAGTTTATAAAATAATTAAATTACAGTCTCTAGTTGTAAAAGCAAAACAAGTGTCGCGAAGTGATCGAGATTCGAAATTTGAAAAGACACGATTGAAATTCGAAATTTGAAAAGAACGGTGATGTACGTGGATATTTGCCCTCAGTACATCATAAAGAATGTAAAGGCAGCCACCAACACAATTTGTATGCAACAATAAAAAATCCCTTAACGCGAGACAACGCGAGTCGTTGGGGTTATTCGTCTTGTTCACCCCTCTTGACAGGTTTGTTGGAGTTATGTGGATATGACCGTTTATTATGAACTAAATCGTGGGTAGCTGGTATTTTAATTTCTGATTTATTTTATTTTCATTTATTAATAGATCGTTTCAGTAACAGAACTACCGTAGAATTAAAATAATGAAATAAAATGGAGAGCTGGCGGCTTTATCGCTTCAAGGAATCTCTTCCAGGCAACTACTGGTTTGTGTAACAATTCAACATTACCTAGTCAATCTAAGAATCGATTTATTCACTGTTATTAAGTACTCATCCAGTCAAGTTGTATATACATTTGGTAGAATTCGACAGATAAAAGAATATGAAAAAGTTCATCTGCACTCAACGTAACACTTATATGTCACATACTGGTCTGGTCTTTCAAATAGCGATAAATTATACTCTAATTTAAGAATATAAGTGATGGAAAAAAATCCTTGTGCACAATGGCAGGGCTGTAGAACTGTTAAAAAATCTGCTTATGATAAGAAACAAATTATGAAAACATACACTTCTAATATATTTTCTAAGCCTTATCCACACAAGCCCAACGTTAACAATACACATTATTATTTTAAAGAGCTTTGCCGTCGTCCGTCATGGTCTTGCGTTTTATTGAACTGCCGAGCTCCTTAGCATTTTAAATAAGGTTAAGGTCAAATATAACCTTACGGTTAATAAACCGCAGGATAATGGATTACTTTATACATTTGTTAATGATGATTGGAATTTACATAGAATAAAATTTGTGTTGTCATTTCCGTCAAAGTATGGCGTACGTTTCAGCATATGTATTTCTCCTTAAACACGTGAGTTTTGATTCAGATCTCCCAGTCTGTCCCATCAAATTAGTAGATACCGCTGAAGTAGAAAAAAAAGTTAAAAAAAAATTGTTAAATTAAAATAAGGCGAGCGATCACTCCGATGACGTCATACCCTGAAACGCGCTAACAACGTTATTCTAACTAAGGATATAAACAACTTCTCACCGTTTGCCACTGGGGCCTTCGGGCCAGGACCCAAATGGAGTTGGAGGTTGGAGGAACAGTACTTCCACCACAAGCCGTATTATTACTCCTTTTTTATCAAAACTAAATGACAATCTCATGTTGGTATCTCTGTCCGACTAAAATTAAAAAAAATATATCTTATTCTTGTTGATTGACGTATAATATGTCCTTCGCTATATAAATCGATTTATTACGTAATATTTGCTGCCCCATTTCCATCAATTTTAATGTAACTTTCGGACATCTAATAAAAGACGTTTTAGTATAATCGCCCCATAAATGTTAGCAATAAACAAAATGGGCTGGACTCAATTTCTTCAAATACGCTATGAATTCTTCATTTGAAATTGTGGCCATGTTGGCATTATCATTTTTAGTGCTCGCCACACTGGTATATTCAGATGGAATTTTTGATGCACTGGCAACACAGCGGCGTTGCGATTGGCTCCCCTGAATATTGTATGAGCCAATCACGGGTTGCGTCGGTTGCATTCCAATTTCAAATGATGAAGCAAAAGCGACAAACGCTTTGCAATGTAATAACACTGTAATTCGCTGTAGCGTAGGAATTGTGGTCCGAAACTCGATTATGACCGGAAATGAACTAATTGCTCCTGTATTGCCTTTACAGCCCATTAAGCGTTACCAATAGATAATACTCATAGTATATCTGTACTATGTACAGATACAAATAAACCATAAACAAAGTTTCGACTCTCTTATTTCAATGGAAAAAATATATAAAATACTAATTTAAAAAATAACCATTGATGCATATTTGATTTAAGATTGCGTCCCATACCATGATGAATATTCTCTTTTAATTGATATTCAATTTCTATAAAAACATACAACAATTCTAGTAAAATCATCAAATTCGTTCAAAACAATATGTATTCAATAACCATAAACATGCGAATGGTCATTTGTTTACAGTAGATATTGTCGTGCGCCTGCGCAAATACATTGTAATAGATAATAAAGGGTTATTGTGCATAGAATACTGTTTGGGGCCTTGTCATTTGATGGGTTCGAAGTACAGTGTCAACTCCTTAAAAGCCATTATGTATACGGAAATGTAACTTGAAATAAGTTTATGTATTTATATTTCGTGTGCGACAAAGATAGGTCCGGTGGTCGTTGATACGAAATTACAATTACAAGATACATTAAAATAATAAGCCCTGAGTACATACCTCGTTTCCATATATTCTTAATATGTCGATTGTCAGTCGAAAGTATATGGAGAAAATTAATTTGGGTTCAATAACAGAGGTTAGACTGATAATATACTACAATACTTTGCCTAACTATAATTCATAATACGCTCACTATGAAATTATAAAATTGAAAGACGTAACTAATTAATATAATTGGCAAAAAAGTAATCAAAATAAAAATGCGTCAATCATAATCCGATCGAAAACAAAAAAAAATCAATCAAGATCATCTAAATTTATAAAAATAATTTGTATTTCGAACACATCGTTACCTTAAAAATATAAAAATCAGGTTACATAAGTCATAAGGCAACGCGCCTTACCTATACCTACAAACGATATCCGGGCAGATTTAGTATGGAAAAATAAAAAAAAAACACCAACTGATGGTAAAGAAAACGCATAAATAATTACCAAAAAATTATGTGTATCAAATGTAAAAGCTAGTCTTCGGGGTTTATTATACTTAAAGAGTACTTTCGAGCAAATTATTTTTGAAGGTCGCATGTCGTAAACCCATACGAATAACATCTTTTGGAGAATAGGGTTCAAATGTCTGATTTTAAGGCTCGAAACTTGCCGGCCGAACTAGCGCCATTGAGAGTCCTATGGGAAAGTAAGGAGTCCTCCTACGAGTCGATAGCCAAACGACCAAAGAGTATAGAAGAGCACACCGCTGATATTTGCTATAATAATCGGACGTCGAGGCAGAACACGACATTCCACTCCACTCGTATGACCTCGACATCCATCAGTCTATGTGGAACCAACTACCTACTGAAGTATTTCCCAACCAATTCGACTTAGGGTCCTTCAAGAAAACAGAGTACCATTTAAGAAAAGGCCGGCAATGTACTTGCCTTCTGGCATTAAAAGTGTCTATGGGCGAAGGTGTCTAAGGCTTTACATCTGGAGAACCTCCAGCCCATTTGCACCCTGCTGTATAACAAACATGTTTATTTGTTTTCGGTATAATGTGTCTTTAATTTTGAATATAGAATCCGGGCATAATTTTAAACGGATTTAGTAGTGATGTTAGATTTAGTACGACTTTGACTGACACAGAGTAGCAGAAAGCAATAATTCATAATAAAAATAAGACGCGTCGGCACTCGGCAGCGATTTATAAAGGCATTGTGCTTACGAAATATATCACTGTATAAATTATGTGCTATCCATTGTCTCGCCTTGCTCTGATGTTTGGTACAAGTTAAATGCGCTAATTTAATATGGGATTTAGTTGATAAAGCGCGTAAGAGACAAGAATTACTTCTTATTTCTCATATCATTATCATTTTTCATAATACATATTACGAATATATAAGTTGGTTCGAAGATACTTCTATTAATATCAAATACAAAGAATTTAGTGTGCAATTGAAATAAACATATTATGGTTTATTTATTTATAATAACTTTTTTAAAATGCATTTTATTTTAGAATGTATGTTTCATTAAATATAAACCCGTTAGTCCATATTCCATCTCTTCTAGAGAAATCTCTACTGTACAAGCATTACCAGTCCACACCGTATCCCTATCACTAACTGAACTAATCCAAATTATCATAATTCATGCGTCCTTTTTCACTTTCTACAAATTTTATAATTGATTTTTGTTTCATTCTTTATACCTAAGTGATTGTATATATGTAAATGTAATGTAATATATAGTATGATGTAGCTTCACACATCTTACACTCACATTTTTATTTATGTTTTTTATCCAAAAGATATCAAAAGCGATAAATCCACCCGTTATTTAATTATTTTAATATATAAATCAAAATAATTGAGAACAAAAATATACATGAAATACTCGTCAGCGTATTGGCTTATAAAAAAAACTATACGACCATTCCAATCGCTTATACCTTAAGCCATATGCTAAACCGCTTAAAGCTCTAACATAGACGGATTGCTATACATTACGATCTCACATCTTAATTCTCGTGGGGCAATTAACGCCGCGTTTAATTAGCAGTCTCGGGACAAAAGCCCAACATTCGTCTTAATATTACGGCCTGTAGTGGACCGTAATAGCGAGAATTTGTAACAGGTTTCATAATTGTACTTTCGTTGACTACTATGACCATCAAGCTAACTAACAAATCACGTCAATGGATTTCATTTAAGAAATACATTCACATGATAAATAAGATTTTCACTGGACAAAGTGCTAGCTCCCTAGTATTCCAAATAATTAATTATACATAATTTATTAAAAACTTGCAAAGAAAAATATTCTGTTGAGACTGGGTAGTCTTAAACCCAAAAAGCTGACTTAGCCCATAACAATGGTGGGTACCACTAACCAATCTAGAGGAAGTAAAAAAATCATTATTCAAAATTCACGAAGACCTAACTTATTATTAACAGACATGTGGAGAAAGGATGTTGTGGTCCTCCGGCCTAAATTGGAGTCCTTGACCAGTCTAACCAGTGACTGTCTCAAAGACCCCAGCAATAGGTTGTATATATATATTAGTCGGAATAACTTCGTTGTCGCGTTTCAGGGTTAGACGTCATCGCAGTGAGATCAAGTCTCCAATTGTAAACCTTTTTAAAATATTGAGCTACCCGCGTTTTATTCTTAAAATATTGAGGGTAATAAAGATGTATAAATATTAGTTAATAAGCCTAGATTAAGCTTACTCGTGCCTAAAAATCAAGGTCAACATCTGCAGCTCTTGCAGGTGTGTTAAGTGTTTAAAGGTTTCTTGTCACATCTGTCGTTTGCATTAGATAAACGTGTTTTGATTATTCATTTGGAATTGTATTTTTATCGTATTATCTTTTCAATATGTTAGTATGTTTATTCGTAACTATCATTATTCTTGTAGGATGATGAGTGTGGAAGGAGTCTTGAGTTAATGTCCCCTAGATGGCGCAGAGAGGGTTCACAGTGAGTCTCCATCGCGTTCGGTCTCGTATTACACCTCGCTCCAAGTCTTTCCTGTCTCTCTTTGCCTCATCAGCTGTACGACGCCAGGTTAGCTTGGGACGGCTACGCTTTCGCTTTTCTTGCCGGTTCCAATCAAGCGCCGTATATTTTATTGGAATCTCCTCGGAGTGTATGGCGTATCCATTTCCACTTGCATCGTTTGATTGCTGCCTTACTCGCAGGGTTCCTTGCTATGGTCCCAAAGTTGCTCGTTAGAGATCCTCTCGGGTTCTTACCCAGAATTCGGCAAAGACATCGGTTCACGATGACTTGGAGCCGGTGCGAAGTCATAAGTGACCTTTCACTTCACTTTATATATAATATGGGATATAGCAGTAAATAAAATTATATTTTATGTTCTTTAATTGTCTGACACTAATTAAAGTTACATATATATGTACTTAAGGAAAAATAACACAAACTATTCAATAGCTATCTGGGATTATTTAGCTTTAGCTGGGCGATTTAAAAGAGTGACTGTGAGTTTATTACCAGTCGTGTAAATTTAATTTAATTGTTACTGATCTTCATAAGTGTACATTATGTGACCTACATGAATCTTATATAAAAATACATAAAACAATGTAGTCCCTAGTAACAAAACATCCGTGACAATATCAGCTAATTAGTCTAACGATAATTTCAATGTAAATATTGACTTAGAATCACGATTGACACCACCTCAACCTTTTATCACATTATCGCCTCTATTATTAAATCTGCATCTTACTTTATTGTATAAACGTCCATTGTAACCTGAGCCCTGACAGTGTTATTTTCTCTCCTGATTTACGATTGATAGATGGTTATACCAGATAGTGAGGGGTCATCTTAAATCGGTGGTGCTAAGCGGTGTAGTTTCTCTATTATAATAAACAAAGATTAGAAACGCTCTTGCAAATTCTTTAGCGTTTTTGCTATTTGAAAGTTGAAAAGAATATGTTATAAATTATCACTTTTGCCTATTAATTAAATTAGATAAATTACTATCATTACCGGACATAAAGGTTTGGTCATATGAAGATTGCTTAATGCGTTTCACGTTTGCTGTTACGTAAAAACATATTTTTAAAGTCTTCGTGTTAAACATTTAATAGTAATATGTTTTTAAATGACCTAAGGACGTGAATATATTAGGTGTCCGTTATATTATCTCAGAGACAACTACTTGTATATTTTCGTATTCTAAACAGAATAAAGAAGTTTTAGGACGACAATATTTCAAATTATATTAATTGTCTGGCAGTTAAACACTTAACTGCAAGCAGAGCAGATTAGAATAGGGCTTTCTATGTGCGCATTAACACGCATTAACATTGTGAGGCTACCGGCATTAGACACAAAGTCGAAGGCATGTTTCAGGCACAAAAATCTACTTTCCTATATTAAAAAAGATGATCACGGAATAGATACAGTAATCTGAGGCCCAAACCTTCAATTTTGTAAAGCTGCGGTTTTTTGTTGCTCTCTCTCTGACGACTCTAGTTACACGATATTTCGATGTGTGTATATACAAATTGCATACATAGAAAAGTAATTGTAGTGCACAGATTCGAACCACCCTAAAGTTGAGAATTGCGGCGTCTGCGGTGACCGCATCATATAGGACATTTCTAAAACGTCTTTACAACGGTGGTCCAATCAACATTGTTTTTAATGAGCTATAAGCTAACCAATTAAGCAGTACTATGTTTCTCTATTTAAGTGTCAGAAACAGTAAAACAGCAATTAAAACACAAATAAACCAGTTCCTTGAACTGACGACATTTACGTAAATTATGATTTGCTGGATAATGTTGAATTGTTCTTTGTTTGTGTGAACGTTTGAGAATATTATATAAATAAAGTTTTTATTATCATTTGTAATATATAAAGTTTTTCATTGCAGTGTTGGTTTAGTGGCTTCAGAGTTTCGAGAAGCGGATAAGGCTCCACTGTGACCGCAACCCGCCTAAGGCAATTGTTGGTGGCGCCTTGGGGTTTTATTGGCTATGCTAGCTATAGCTACAATAGCTAGCATAGCCAATAAAACATATCCCACATATCCCGCTCCAAGCAGTCGCGTCGCGGTACGCTAGTGGCTTCAACGTGCGACGCTCATCCCTGAGGTCGTAGGTTTAACATTAGCTCGAATGGTGAAGGAAAACATCATGAACAAACCGGCTTGCCTTCGACGGCGTGCGTCGGGCACAGAAAGCTTATCACCTAATTGCCTATTCAAATTATCTTAAAGCAGATACAGAAATCTGAGGCCCAGACCTAAATAGGTAGTAGCGACATTGATTTATTTTTTTATATAAAGTTTTTATTATTAAGTTTAAATTAAAATTCTTCATGATTACATACATTCGGGAATTTTGTTTTACGACTTATAATTTTGGTATGTAATTTTTAAATTTCATTTAATAAAAGGTTGAACAACTTTTCACATTCATCCTTTATTGCTTGATACTTCCTTAAATCGTTAATTAATCATAGAATTTTGTACTACTTTTCTTGAGAATTTATAAATTTTTATTCTAACATCAGAGATCATTGAGTGATAATGAGTGAAGTAATATTAATTCCTGAACATATAAATATTGTGACCTTTAAATCGAAGGCCGTATAAATTTCGCTAAAACATTAGAAATTAAGATAAGAGAAAACAACATTGATTTATCGTCAATGACATTATAATATTGTAATAATTATTTCCGCGTCGACTGATTATCATTAACAAAACATTCTTAATGAATTACATCGGAAACTGCCAATAATAATAATCTGTGTAGTTTGTTATCTATTTATAGGTATTGTCACATAGGACATCTTAACATTATACGGAAAATTCTAAAGGAGAATGTTTTTTGTCCATATAATACCAATAACATTTTTATATAATTTGCATCAAAACGGTAACCGACCGTTTGATTCAAATTTATCTGTTATCAAACTTAATCATAATATACCAATACCTGTGTATTGTGACATACGACATCTTAACAGATTATGTACGAAAGTACTAAAAATTCAAGAGGAAAATGTTTTTGGTATTTGGCTTAGTGCTGGTATAAAACATTTTTAGATAATTTGTATTAAAACGGTAACTGGCCGGTTGATCCGGTATTAGTTATAAAAAAACTTTATCATAATACCAACAAAGAGTTAATGAACAATATCAGAAACTATTTTGTTCATTATGACTAGCTATAATTAGTATAGTAAATACAAGCTGTATTTAAGAAGTTATAAAAAAATGCACTTACTTGTTCTGTTTAATGGGCGTAGTCGACGGCGTAGGCCTCTTCTCCTCTTTAATCGTGCTGTTATTCATTTTAGACGTTAATCTCTTTAGAACATCATCCATCGACCGCTTATGCGGTGCAGCCAGTGACAACGCACTATTGTGATTCAGCAATGAATTGTTATTATTACATAGACCTATAACTTTCGCCTCCGCGCCGGGGCTACTGCATTCTGAGGAGCCTCGTCTTCTCGATTGAAGATCGTTGACTTGGTGCAGACTTAAGAATGAAGAAGGGACTAGAAGGTTATTTGTCATGTCGGTTTCGAATCGTTGTTTCTTACTAGGGTTTTCGTCTTCGTAAGTCGCTGTTTCCTCTTCGCTTATTGAAGTACGTGGTGAGGAGCTCGGCGAGAACTTGTAGTAGGTTTGATGTTCGTCGTCCGTGTCTTGGTGATCCGAGAAGTCCAGGTTTGCGGGACCAGGTTCCGGCTTGCTAGCATCGACAGCACCTTCTTGCAATTTCGACGGTGGCGACTTACGTTTAGATGACATGTTTCTGGAAATAAATACGTTTATTAATTAATTATATATCAAAGTACAGCGTGCATAATCACAACGGTTACATAACAATTACAACTACGGTAAATATAAATTTTACAAAATAAAACAAAATACTACTACAAATTTTTGTTCTGAACTAGTAGCTTTCTATTTGAAAATATTAATTTGCGTAACTATGAGGATTAGGTACTCGATAGATGCTAGACAGGCACTTTTTTTTAAATTGATTTACACCATCTAAGTGTGTTTCAATAACAAAAGCTGCTGCTGAATGTTTCCGAACGTCTTATAATATCTTATTTCTAACTGTCTTAAGTCTGAAGTGGAATGTACTGAAAGTGATCATTTATTCTTTGACTCAAAACAGGACATTGGTTTAATTTAGGTCAAATAATAAGTAGTCAATGAGAAAAAAAAACACTTTTTTAAAGTTATTTATTAAGAAACTCTAGTTAGTTGGCTTAAATATTACGAATCACAAAATATAGGTACCCAAAATGTTTAGTTATATTTATATTTATCAGAGAGAAGATCATCGACCAAAGTAGAGGACATCATAAAGAACATAAGGCAATTGAAATGGCGCTGAACCGGGCACATGACGAGAGAGAGCAGGTTGAAATGGACAAAAATAATTACAGAATGGCAACCACACGGTGGTATAAGGAAAAGATGGAGACAGAGCAAGAGATGAGCAGACGATATAAAGAGAATCGGAGGCAAAAATTGGATAGGAATAGCTAACATTAGAAAAGAATGAAAGCAGCTGGAAGATTCCTATGTGTCACAGGACACGCTAATCACCCAAAACGGGTCAAGTGCTGTATTAGATTAAGTTTTATTTATGTAACTTAAATAAGTGTTAATATATTATACTGGGTGTCAGCAATAAGGACTTACTAATAAAAAAATATTTATCAAAAGAACAAATTTGTTTTAATATGCTCGTGACTTCAAATAAGGACGTCTGGTCACGTTGCGTATACTTGATGTGATATCACCTAATACAATTAATAAAACAACTACGAAATCAACAGTAATACCGTAAAATCAAGAATCTCAAGACCAAGAAGACGGGGTCTAATTCTACCTTTAGTTAAGGCGAGAGGCAATCAGTACAATTAGTCGGGCCCAATTAGTAGCCGGCCGGTTTGACGCGTCCTAAACTAAAACCTGAGATCAGATATTTGTGTTTGACACACTGCCGACCGAGTTAACGATCACTAATTGCTATACACTTGATAACGCGCAGTGGCTGCTGAATTTTAACTTCCGCCGTTTGTTGACAAGTGCGAGTCGAGCGTTTAGTGTGGGAATCATATGGGTAGCGGTTCTTTCGTAGCATTCAAAATTTATGTATATCGTACAGCTACAGACACACATATTAACATAATATATAAAGCTTAAACATATTAAATTGTAAATACTCCTGATTCCAGTCAAGGCCTTTCCGCTTCCTAAAATAATTTTGCTCACATCCTCTTTGGTAAGGTAGAAAAAGTCATCGTAATAAATTGTATTATAGTAAGCTAAAACCAAAACTTTGGCGTATTGCGCAGATAATTCGAGTCTGTATGAATCACATGGAATTATAAATATCTTGACGGATACGGGGTAGGTATTCATAATGAAATTAATGACAGCAAAAGTATTTACTATAAATGTCGTATAAAACATAAGATTTTAGTCAATAATAACGATAAACTGGTGTAAATGTGAAAAACTAATGAAAAGTATATGCACAATCCTGTCCTAACAGGTTGCCCTAACTCGACAAGAATGCATAACCAATGAAAAAAAATGTTTACACACGAAACATGAACAAATACATAAATTAATTAGGTAAAACAAATATCATTATAAAAAAACTACTATACTATATATCCACTTACAAATAATATATCTTTTGCCCATTCACTCAACGGATAATGAAATATGTTCTGAAGCATCGGATAGAATAGCTCAGGGTGTATGCAAAGCCAGCAGGTCTTGGAAATTCGACATTAAATGTCGAATTTCCAAGTAAGCACACAATCTGAAGACGTAACAACAAACTTAATTAACGAAACAGCTCAAACAAAACTTCAAAGCAGTCGCTGACAAGGAGCCGTATTGACACAAGCAATCGCCAAGTTTGAGACCCTACAGGCGACCAATCAAACGATTTCGACGACTCGATATACCTTCCTAATTCACCGTCTAACGTTTTAATTAAATAGAATATGTACGTAAATCTTACCTAAGCACATTTTCTTGGTAAATATATAACATGGAGACATACGAATAACTCATATTACATAGCGTAAGTGTTTATGTTCAAAGCGATATAATGTTCAAAGCTCGGATTTAAATTATTCTTTATATGCACGTCGCCAGCACAGCCTTCCTAATCTTATACTCGAAACTCATTTTGATGTCTTTAATATCATTTTAAATTGATTAAACATTATTCATTAATAATTGTTTTCGACCGAAGATGTGCATTTTTTAATTATTATAAGTTTAAGAATTTAACGTCATAAATTTTACAAACATATACATCATTTAATTTGTTGGCCTAGACTCCATCCTGCGACTTTCATCCCTGAGGTCGTAGTTTCAAGCTGTGCACCAATGGACTTTCTTTCTATGTTTTTAACATTCGCACAATCGGTGAAAGAAAACATTGTGAGGCTACCTTTGACCCAAAAAGTCGCAACCGTATCATCAGGCTGATCATCTACTTTTATTTTAGATTGACAAATGATCGTGAGACAGATACAGAAATCGGAAGCCCAGACCTAACCTAAGTTTGTAGCACCACTGATTTAATGTATACATCATTCGTATTAACAAAAAATGGGAACTCAATTAGAGGGTCATAAATAAAATTACGGTACGGAAGAGTGTTGTGAAATACATCAATAAACAAGGCCAATTATGAAAATTATGGAAACGATGAAGGACAAAATTTTTTTAATGCCTTTGGGAAGAAATGTAATGAACCTCAATAAAATCGATGAAAAATGCAGCCTACTTCAATGCAGACACTAACACAATTTCTCGTGTCACTGTGCTAAGGGGACTTTATTAAATTAAGGTGCCGTTATGCCAGCGTAAAAGCCTTTGAAAATACGTAAACAAGCGCTGGTATTTTTACAAAAACAAAATATATGAAACAGAAAACATGCGTCAATTAGGTACATGAATAGATAAACAAAAGAAAATTAAACATTAAAACGACAATGACAACGACAAAGTCAGTGATCGCGTTTCCCAAAATATTTCCTCTTACCCTTTGGTAAGGTGGTTTCAATATCTTTAAACTAGCTTTTAGATCAGTAAATCATTGTTGCTTCGACCCTAAAGTTCCTTGATTTTTGACGCTTTGCTTATGAAGTTTTCCAATGAAGTGTGTATTAATTGTGGACATATGGGTGTGGCATGGTCGGATTCTAAAAATCCAATCCTCTAAGTCGAAACTGCTAGGCCAATGCTGCTTAATTATAGACCAAAGTATAGTCACAAGTTTGAAGGAGAAACTCAAAATTGATAAACCTGGACCAGCTGGATGTGATGTAACCGGAAATCATCGGTTCGAATTTACGAAAGAATATTGAATTGAAATAATACCTTAATATACAATAGACGGTTTGGTCAATCCGACCAATGTACAATGCTTTTTATGAGAGTAATATTTAGTAATGTATTGTATTAGTTATTAAGGAAAATTCCGTGAACTTCAATTACCTCAAATGTAACTCAATATTAATCTGCACTTGACAATAATAGTCGCGTCAAAATGGAATTACTTTTACAATTGTGTTTCAACCCTCACTAGTTCTCTTAAACACCAGCTGACAACCAATTTATTATGAGCCATGTAAATATTATTGCTAGTTAGAAATGGTATGCCAAGGTATATTTGTCGGTTGTAACTATTAATTTCCTTTCTATTACACACAATAACACGGAGGAACAATGTGCTTTTAGGCGGGAAATTGTGTATATGGAAATTATTCGATTGTTTTTTTATTTCGAAATAAGTTTCATAAAGTAATTATTTTGAAAATGGAACTATAACTTGTTAGTTCGTATTTATTGAACACAAGAACAGGGATATATTTGAAATATTTAGAATACGAAATGAATTTTTATTTGCAAAGAAGACACTTGCATATATATTTATTCATATTGGCCAGTTAAACCGCGAAATCTAAGTGGTTTTACTATATTTTTCAACTTATCGCTCCTGGGAATTACGCTAATATGAGACAAAAAGTAAAAGGGTGACAGCTGACAAAAGGGGAGACGTAAAATACAATCAATGGCAAGTTGCTTCTTAAACTTTTAAAGTTGAATAAAAATATAACGCATTAAGTTTAAAATAATTATTAATAAATATACGCTATACGCGGATATCAATTAGCAAGCTTAGTTAAGACTAATGTTGGCTTAGTTGCTTCAGCGTCCGACCCTCAACCGAGGTCGAGGGTTTGATCCCGGGCTGTGTACCAATGGACTTTCTTTCTATGTGCGCATTTAACATACGCTCGCATGGTGAAGAAAAATATCGTGAGGAAACCGGCTTGCCTTAAACCCAAAAAGTCAACAGCAAAATACTTGGCTATTATATTAACAATTGACCATGAAACAGATACAGAAATCTGAGGCCCAGTCCTAAAAAGGTTGTAGCGCCACTGATTATTTTTTTTATTTTATGACAATATTTAAAAGATCATTCATAAATGCCGGCCACACACTGCTCATGTCATTTAACTGTTGCTAAAACTTCAATTCGGTGACAAATTCAGATTAAAGATTACCATAAAATTCCTAAATGTTTATCTTCTCTCTTGACCTAATAAATGAATATTAACCAACCAATCAACCTGTTATTAATTTATATGATACAAACATCCGTTCGCAAACTGCACTGGACTTTCCATAAATCTATTAGTTGAAGGAAATTGCGAACGCCTCGTCTTAAATGGACTACTTGTAAGGAAGCAGTCAAATGTAACGAACAGCTTAGATCCTAAAGGAAATTAAACGATTCCAGTACTATGACTTCAAGAATGGAGCGAACCAATCCCTCAAAAATCAGCAACACATCTGCAAGCACTCGGACGTGGCAGGTGTCGTGAGCACTGTGTCAAAGTGACGCGGTTGTTTGCCTCCTGTCCTATAAAAACTATAACACGTATATAGTGTTTGTTATCTTAGTTATGTGTACATTTTAAGGTTTCCTTAACATAACTACTTGCTGATATTACCGCTGTAGACGCCCCGGGAGTGTTTAGACGTAGGCACTCTCTTAAGCGTTTTACAAGCATTGCACAAAGCATTCATTTAGCATGAAATATTTGGTTTGGTCATTAATTATTTAAAATACTCTAAATAGATGGTTACCATGGTAACCATCTATTTATATCCATTAGTATTTTGTGTGTGTGTTGTGTTGTTCAGATTTACGCAAAAATCGTCATGTGATTTTGTATAGGTTATCTTATAACGTCTGTATTACTTTGGGATAGGTTGTATTTTAAAATGCATCTTTTAGTCACTGATTTGAGCATTCTATTTTCAAATAATTACATTTTTATCTATTAGATACTTATTTTAGCAGGACTGCTGCTCTGTCAGGACCGCGACAAAGACATATCTTATGTTATGTTGTTCTCTCACCATTGTTTGCTGTCTTGCGTTACAGCTCTGGCTTGTACGTCATGCTCAACAACAAATATTATACTGTACTGTACAATACTGGACACACTTTTCCAAGACGATATTCGTCTTAAATCAAAACAGATTGATTAATCGTCAGACTGAAAGAGATTTGTTCGAATTTAAAACTCCATTAACGTAAATAAAATCTGAAGATTTCAATTCATAAAATATAAAGAATACAGTTAAATTAAATAAGCAAATAAGGCGCCGTCTGCACAATGAAAAATAATATTATAGAAACTCAAGCCGTGGTAATTCAATGAGAAATGCGAAAACATTTCTTTCCCTTAGAAAAAACGGGAAGGAAATTTCTCGTGAACCAGTAACTGAATTATTCTATTCTATAATAAGTTTATTTACAATACGAATATTTAAAATGAACTTTAATGTTTTATAGGCTATTTGAATGGTGATATTTTAGCAATTATTTATTTCCAAATTACGTGGTTTAGTTAACAGAAATCTAACCTAACCTAACGCAGCCTTCCAATCACATTTGTGTAAAAATAAACAACAAAATCAAATCCTACGACGCATTTATTCCAGCACAGACTACATTGTATTGTCTTTGGTTAACATAGCTTTTACACATTAAGAAAACACTTTTTAAACGGATTGAAGCTATGTATTATTATTATAAACTTATAATTATTTACATAATTTCATAGTCACCGTGACCACGCACGCTGTAAAGCACGCGAAACGCCGTTAAAATTTAAAATTATGTAAATAATTATAAGTTTATAATAATAATACATAGCTTCAAACCGTTTAAAAAGTGTTTTATTAACAGACTACATTCCTAAGTGAAACATACACGAAAATACTGTCAATTGCCGAGACTTCATAGAAATATTAGCCCCCGTTGAATGAAAGAAAATTCACTAATTTCACGAAATGAAATGAATTTGCCGAAAATAACTTTTTGTATTCTCAAAGGCAAATAACATGTCAGAACAGAGAAAATGACACAATTGGCCGCCATTCACGGCTGAGGGTGAACTTATTGGTGGAAAATTACAAATCTCATAGAATGAGTCTGTATTAAGAATCGTTGGCTTATATTTCTGGAAGTGATTCTATTCATATGAAAAAATATACAAAAGATATGCTATTTATAGATAGAAGTATTTCTGGACCAAATCGACTTAGGGTTTTTCAAGAAAAGATCGTACTAATTCTTAAAGGGCCGGCAACGCACTCGCGAGCCCTATGGCATTGAAAGTGTTCATGGTCATGAAAGTGGATGAAGTGGGAGAGTTAGGTAATGTCGCAAGAGGAGATCCGTCTTTGCCTACCCCTTCGGAAAGAAAGCGTGACTATAGAAATAAAATCATATATGTTCTACTGACATTAAAGCCAGTGATAAATGTTGGAAAAATAATACAAAAATATATATATATATAATAAATAGATTACAGACGATTTTTTTATTACCAACCATATACATTTCGTGATGTTTTATTAAATCATTAATAAAGATATTTCAGTAGAAATACATTAATGCATACATAATTATGTACGCGGCTCATCCAGTATTATTAGCGGGAAATATTTTCTCAGTTCCAACAATGGGGAAAATTACCTACTGTGCGCGACACGGTGAAGCTTAGTCAAGGCTACAATGCTATGGAAATGGATTCTGCATTTATACAATAACGTATTCCAAATAAAAATACCTAAAGAAGGAGGATATAACCTCTCATGCACACGACGCGTAATAACGTTATACTAGAATAACATTTTTTTACTGCTTTCATAATAAATATGATATGTATTTGTATACTATATGTATGTATGATATATTGTTTCAAATAGCCCAATCTACAGAGTACTGGCTATCTTTGGAGGAGGCTTTCACCTACAGAGGAGTTCTTACAGAATGAAGAATAATAGTTTAATAGTAAGGTTAAGGAAAAACTAACACAAGTAAATTTAGGATACAAACTTAATTACTAACAAAGCCAATAATTGTATGTAAGTAAACTAACTTAATCTAACTTGTTTTATAAGTAAGAATTAAAAGGCTTTTTTATTTTTATTTATGTATTTGTATGTACCTTTAGTATTTTCCACATAAACATCGCAATGTTAATAATAAATTAAATAAGCTATAGTCTCCATAGAATTTTGCCGCCCGCCCTACAGTCGTCAGACGTCATAAAGATTATGTCACAAACAATGCAGTTAATATCACGTGAACAATAGATCAATCACTCGTAAAAGAATACGTTATTTAAGACGGCCATACAATTTCAAGGCTTGTCTTTGGCCTTTAATTTTTTTATCTAGTTTGAAGATAACTCGAGTTAAAATTTCTTTTAATAATATAAACTTTCTTATACATTTATTACCAAAATGTGGTTTACGGTGATAGACAATTTTGCCTCGGACCACTAGAACCATCTTCCTACTGAAGAAATTCCGAACCAATTCGACTTAGGGTCCTTCAAGAAGAGCGTACCAATTCTATAAAGACTGGCACTTGCGAGGTATCTGGTATTGTGAGTGATTATATCAGTACTACTTAACATTAGATAAGCATCCTGTCCGTTTGCTATATATTGAAAAAAATATATAATTTTTTCAACTTTAAAAAATGTAAATACCAGTTTGTATCGGGTTGGTTTACACAATTTCTATTTACTTTAAATTTAGGCCCTGAGTATATTTTTCGATATATCCTGAACTTTGAGCAGTGTTAGTCTAGTGGCTTCAGTATGCGACTCTCATCCCTGAGTTCGTAGGTTCGATCGACGTTTTTCTTTACCGTTCGACCAAATGTTAAATGCGCACATATAAAGAAAGTCCATTAGTGCACAGCCGGGGATCGAAACTATGACCTCATGCATTGGTGTGGGTAAAGCCACTAAGCCAACACTGTTTGACCAAGCGACAAAATAAAGACAAAAAACTTTAAACAATCAGTATAATATCTAATACGAACATAATTCACTGTAATTTGTCTTAATACCTTCGAATGTTTAAGACTATGTTACTAAATTTTTACCTTATTAATTAATTATATATATTATAAGTGTACGATGTGATTTCATCCTTGGGTATGAACAAGAGCTCCTGATGAATCTATTGTTCCAGGGGCAGTCAAGACAAGGGGCAAATGAATTACATTCATTGTTTGCATTTACACAATCGAATCAAATGTATTGTACATTGTTACTATAATGTTTCGGTACTTCCTCTAGATTTACGTGTTATATATTTTCTCGTAGTTTCTTCATTCTCTTTCTATTTTCTACACTCTGAACCCTGTGACAACCGTAACCGTTTAAAATCAGTTCCTACCATGCCGGGAGTTTTGAAGTCATATTTTAATGTACCAAATAGTGTATGTAGCATATGTGTACTAGTCACATCACACACGATATGTGTGTGTATAAATGAGCCTTTTCACATCAGTCCTATTGACGTTGAAGTCAACAGGCAACTGAACACGATGGGGTATTATTAAATGTTTATGAAACAAATGCAATTCACTTGAAACTACACAAAACTCTTGTGAATGAAACAGTGGAAACAAAAATGGCGGATTTATAGTTGACTTTAGGGCTGTCGACATCGTAAAAACGAGTAGGGTTTTTACTCATATAAACTCAACTGATATAACGCTTATAGATTACTGACTTCAGTACACGGTAATGGTTAAAAAATCGGCAGTGTTTTGACACGATTGTAGTTCATGTACCATACAAAATTACTCAATAGTTAGACGTTTACCACTTCTTATATAGACTAAACATAAGTAATTCAATAATTATTAAACTTTATAGTACATGAAGAACTAAATACTTGTATCTTTATATTAACAGTTAATGGGCAGCCCTAGTATAGCATGAAAATACAAGTAAGTACCGGCATTCGAGTCAAGATGCCACTACGTTTCCGCGCAGTTGCCCGCAAAGGAAAGCATTCGATAGAGAAATTTTGTTCCAAGCGTTTACTTCAAGACTATTCACTCTGATCCCATGTTATTTCAGCAACAAAATATTAAGATTACATCATTTCCGGCCAAAATAGAATTCAATGTTATAAAAATCGATTAAACTATACAATCCAAGCTAGAAAACACGTTTATCTATCTACATCTCCCTACAATGTCAGTCAACCCATAAAACAAACAAGTGCACATCCTTTGACAGAGAAACACAAACAATTGTCTAAATCATAAACAATGGTAACATCGCAAATATTATCTGCGCCCTGCTCAAAGTATCCCTACGCATAATGAACCATTCATACTGGCAAACAAACTCCAACCAACCATATGCAATAATTCTATACAGATAAATACACATCGGAAAAGTAGCAAGTGTCTATCAAATTACAAAGGAAACTGCAACGAAAATAGAAGACAGTAAAAGCTAAAATTAAATGACAAACATAATAGACATAAATCGTTGCGT
The DNA here is from genome assembly GCF_905147105.1 of Pieris brassicae. NCBI lineage: Eukaryota > Metazoa > Arthropoda > Insecta > Lepidoptera > Pieridae > Pieris > Pieris brassicae. The sequence continues at coordinate 14,434,992 of NC_059665.1, forward strand.
GACTGATAAAGAACAGAAGCGATTTGACGACATCAAAGTGGAACACGACATATTACGCTTAAAATAAACACCAGAATAAATACATCGAAATGTTTGTTTCGAAATTTCGTCGATAGGGTGATCATATTCTAAATTATCCGGCAACAGAGGGCACTCGAAACCCTTTTGATACTGAGGATTAATTTGCCGTTTGTGAACTATTTGTCTCTGTGTCGGAATTTGCAATTAATAAAGAGATGTACGGGGATTTAGTAAATGCCCGCAAGTATTGTAAGTTGAACCTCATTTGTGGAATACGACTCGTGAATACCGACCGTCAACACAATAGCGACCGAGCTAAACTTTTCTAACGAACCGAAATTGTTCAGCTACATGAAATTTGAGCGAGTTTAAAAATGGTAGCCTATAATTTGCACATAAAACACATCCTAATGGTGCCGTACGTGATCACTTATTCGAGAGAGCACAAAGTATCTTCATCTGAGAGCAGACTTTGATTTAAATACATTATTCTTGTAATAACGGCACCGGACGAAGGGATCCCATTGAAGTCGTAGAATACATTATTTTAATTCGCACCACCTCTTTGTGACCCCATCAGGGAATTAATGGATTCAAAGCCTTCTCTTCCGTTCGACAAAGAATAATTTGCTAAGTAAATGAACGGGCAGACAATCCTGTTACGATCCAAAGTTTTGTTTTCGATGAAAGATTAAAGAGTCGCGAATCAGTGTGCCCCTTTCAAATCAGCTCTTTGTAAACGTTATCTCTGTTAATTTGTGAATAAAGTACACAGTTTTGTTTTCTAACTTTGATTTTGAATATAACCAAAGGTTTTTATACGTATTTACAAGTCATTCTCATATCAGACTTTTTTAATAATAATAATATATCGTTTATTTGCGAAGAATGTTATACATTCAGATAGATTATATAGAGAAACCGTACAATTAGCCATATAAAAATAGGCATGCAAATGTCATATTAATTATCATAATTTCACAATCTATATATATATAAATGAATCCCTATTTCCCTTGGTCACGGCATCACGCGTGAACGGATAGACCGATTTCGCAATTTTTTTTTAATGTTTGTTATTGTCACGAGAATGTTCTTATAAAAGAAAAAAATAAGAAAATTGCGCGGAAAGTTTTTTCATGTAAACTTTATGGGGTTTGACATAACATTGACAGAATGCATGCAGCAAATATCGTCAGAGGACGTAAGAATATCGTTTAAAACAAATGCTTCGATCGGAGATATTATATTGATAATCAATATTCATAGCTAAGACAGGACAACGTCTGTCAGATCCGCATAAAGACCCTTGCCTTTAAAAGCTAATTATCTTCCTCTTGAAAGCATTACACGGCAGAGTTCATCATATGTGATAGTGATAAAATACTTTGATAGCCATGGCGTAATATTTTTTTAAGTACATCGCAATGTAACATTATTGTTTAATTGTGTGGTATTCTTTGACTCCATATCTTTAAGGACTGTGGTTTGTTCTATATATTTTATAGGAATAGTCTGGACCAGCGGGTGTATTTTCTGATAAAAATAGCATGGAACTATATTGTAATGTTATAATTAAGTTTACTAGTAAAAGACATAATAATTAAAATATAGAAGCATAGTAATAGGGTTGTAGATATTGTAGAAATTCGAAATACTCTAAATTGAAATAGGTTGTCTAAGATACGGAGCAGTCTCAATTCAGTATTCATTGCTAGAATGGAGTAGCTATCGAGAATTATTGTCAAATCTCAGGGGTATTTCGACCCGACTGCCCCAACACAAGATGCACTGCGGAATAGTGAAAATGTTTCACATTTATAAAAGGCCAGCAATTTTATATATCCGTGAGTCTTTTCATATGTTTCAATACGATGCTTTTTTATGTATTGAACATTTGTTGATTAAAATATATTTTATAGGAAATCAAAAGATACAGACCCAGTTCATAGCTACACAATTATTTGAGGTATAACGTTGATTGAATAATACAGAGAGCAATTTTTTGACTTTAGATAATGAAACATTCGTAGGCAATTCATTAGAAGTCTGTCACTTATTTTGAGTTAACAATTATTTTTTGTAGAACGGAAGGCTCATCTGATGTTTAGTGATACCACTGCCGTTCTGCTGCAGTGATACCAACACTCGTTGTCAGAGGGCTCGCGAGTGGGTTGCCGCCCTTTTAAGAATTGGTAGGTATTTTAGTGAAGGACCCTAAGTCGAATTGTTTCGGAAATACTTCAGTGGGCAACCGTTGAGTTGTGGAATGACGGACGTCCAGGTGATACGGGACATGATTTAGTTATCATTCTAGAATACGCAGCTATATCACCGTTTATAAATGAACATCCAAGTCCAGTGTTAGTAGCAACTAACTAATTTTAATTTGATAAATCCAACAAAACTAAGAACCTCTGTGTTTAGTTTATATATTCTCTTAAAATAAATACACAATATTAAATAAGATAAATGAAGCATATAATTCATATTAACCCTTATATGTTTCGCGTAAAACCCAAGTCGTAATATCGACTGTTTATATATAATTCATAAGGTCCCCACATCACTATACCTTTGTGAATAATTTAAGCGTTTGATACACATTTGGGGGTTTTCAAGACTGTACGCTTCAATATCTTTGAAATAAAAAAAATCTTTGTTAGCTTAGTAACATTTTAAAGATTAATTTATCGTTTAATAATTGGCAATGGACGTCAAATAGTAAACTATTTTTAAATGTTTCTGCGAGTTGGTTTTAATTTTGGTTCTTAACTTTTAAGGACCGAAAGTTTTTTTTTTTAATGAACTGACGCCAGGAATCTCGAGGTTTCAGTGCAACCGCCACCCATGGACACTATCAATGGCAGAGTGCTCTCGAGTGCACTGTCGGCCTTCTAATAATTATTTCTTTTCTTAAAGGATCCTAATGTCAAATTGGTTCGGAAATAGTCTAAAGATAAAAGTCTCTTTCTTTATTTAGCAGTAGTTAATATCTTGAAGTCATGATCAGGAAACATCGAGAGTGAATTGTCCAGCGCCTGTCTTACTCCAGTATACAATTTTGAGGACGATTAGTCTTTGACTTGATCTAGTTTCTGTCCATGTGGTTGGTGAGCGGTCACGTGATTTTCTTTCTGTGTTGCCAACCACGATCCCCACTTTCTCATCGCCTCAAATATGACGTGGTGTATGTTAAGAATGTATTGGGTTTTTTATATGTATAGCAATATATAAATTATACGACCGCTATAATCGTTGTATCGCTCTCAAAGACTACATACAATCAAATCAAATTCTATAAAGAAATGACATTTTTCTATGGCATAGCTCGCGCTTAGACTCCCTAACGCATGTTTTGACTGCGATTATTAGATTACGTCTTGACACTAATGTGTAATCGATGCAACTAACATTTTCCTTATACACGAACATTATCATCGAAACTAAGACAAACACCGAATAGTAATCAATAATAGTACAACAATTAATTCACCCCAAACATGTTCTTAAGATACAATAGCTTCAATCTACGCTTTCTAACTAAATTATAGTCGACAATCCCACGCTGTCAGCGATTATTAACCCTTTCAAGTTACAATCGCAATTTGAGGTTATTTGTCAAACCGCGTATTTCGTTTAAAACCTCGTTTTAACATTTAACTCGTGATTTTCGACTCGTTAAGGTGATTCATATTTTGATTGTATCTTTTAAACCACATGTTGTAAGAGTGTGGTGTATTTGGAAAAAAGTACAGGTCTAAAGAACACGAATATAATAGACTCTATTGTCTTTGTCACTGATAGAGCTAAAAGAATTTAAAAAATTAACAATTCCAAAGATGTCCTCTTCAAACTTATGAACAGTTTTCATTAGTGTATATTGGCTATTTGCGGTTTTGCTAGTTACTATACTTGTAGATTTTAGCTAAAATTAGATAAATCATTTATCAATTTCCGAAACTTCTTAATTCAACTTTCATATATCTAGCAGAAGTGAAGTCAAGGTCAAAATTATTTATTTTCTTCAGCATAGTAAAAAACTTGAATAGAGCAGGGTTGGCTTAGTGGTTTCCAAGTACTTCAACCTTGAGGGTATAGGTTCGAACCCCAGCTGTGCACCAATGGACTTTCTATAAGTAGGAGTATACTGTGAAGGAAAATATCGTGAGGAAACTGACATGTCTTAGACCAAAGGAGTCGATCGCACAGAAGCTTAGCTACTTGCCTCATAGACAAAATATCACAAAACATACAAAGAAGGCTGCGACCTAAAAAGTTGTAGCGCATTGTTTTTTTTAAACACCAAAATATGTAATATTATTTCATACAAATACCTAATTGAATTTGAAAATACTTGTCTGCGTCAACACTAACTAAAAGCTCTAACATTTAACTTTTTCCCCAACGAAATTGTGTAATCCAAATAGTGGAAACTAGTGTTATTTGGGGATAGTGCATGTGGGAGAGGGTCTTTGTTTACCCAATATCGATGATATGAAGCGGAATAATCGATTCGACAAACAAGAGGGCTACCGATAATTCGATACGATTCGATTCTACATTGACGTAGTTTTGTAATATTTAATCCCCAAAGGTGTTATTACATATATTTTTATTATATTAATGAGTTGTACAAACATTTTTTTGACACAGAAGCCTGATTCTTGTTAATAAAATAATTAGTATAATAATATTTTTTTAATTGACGGGATTTCGGGTATATACGTCTACGTACCGCTATGTAACCGTTTATAAATGACACCCAAGACCAGTTTCTTTAAATCAATAAGTGATATCCTTTTTTAAGGACCACTTATAGAGTATAGGCTTAAAGAAAGGTAATGATTACGAAACAAATTCTACCTTGGCCTGGTATCACATCCGGTAACCAAACCACCTGTAAAAAACTGTTTATTATTTTTTTATACGACAACAGCAACCTTATATAAACCTATCACTTATATAATAGATTTACTTAATTTTCCCATGAATACGATTGCGGAGATAAACATCATCAAAACATAACAGTAATGTATATATACAAATAAATCTAACAAATATTACAAAAGTATCTTTACAAGCCGTCAAAGCCCTATTAACTTATTCCCATCAAAGCGTATACAATACATAATCAGCTAAATTCATAATAATTTCAAAAGGTTGTAGTTTTCCCGACCTTTGATTACTTGTCACATCAAAGTCCGAAGACTATTGTGATGGTTTCCGAAATTTTTCCATTCATACACTCCCTCATATTGGGGACTTTGATCACCGCTGCAATTACGTATGTTGTATGTTATTAGTATAGTATAGTATTCTGGCAGCATTAGAGGCACACAAGCAGATCTTTTTAAATTTGTTTTAATTTTATATTTATCAATGTTTTATTATATTACCATGGTATTAAAATTGTAAATACGGTATTGTGTGTTGGAAATAAATATAAATTGTATATTAATAAATACGTTTTAATTAATTGGGTATGTAGATAGATAGTATAGTATAGAATTGTTATTTCACTGTCTGAAAGTTCTTCTAAGAATACTCTTCAAAAGAAGTGTGCAATAAATATTATAATCAGTTGAGGCTGTTTTATATAGACAACTTCTAAACGTAATACAAGAAATTATTACTTAATACTTTACTTAGGGTAATATATAGCCTAGCATAGAGCAGTGTTGGCCTATTGGCTTCAGCGTTCGACTCTCATCTCTGATCCCTTTTTCCCTATATGCATCCCATTTAACATTCACTCGAACGGTGAAAGAAAACATCGTGTAGAAAACGTTTACCTTAGATCCAAAAAGTCGAGTATGTATGTATCACCTACTTGCCTATTAGATTGACAAATGCGGCCCAGACCTAAAAAGGTAGTAGTACCCCTATTTTGTTTTTAGCTTAGCATAGCATACTTATAGGTACTTAATTTAGACCTGTAAACGGCGAATGAATCTTAAAGAACATCTTAAGAGAGTGAAGCCTAAAAGCAAACTAATTCATCTGTCGACACCAAGACATGATTAAACGAAGATAACACAAAACATCGAAATCTTTTATATCTGTGTGTAAACAATCAGTGTGTTCTGACAATCGTACAAATCACAGTCTGCGCAGTGGCAGCCAAATTGAATGAAAAGTAAACATCAATTATTTTTATTGCCATGTGAGATTGCAGTTGAATTATTTTGATGACGTTAGATCTTCTACATTACATGATAATTTATGTATAACATTATGATGCACTTAAATGAAATTGTATTAAGATTTCCATTATTTCTAATAAATGTTTTCAAACTATTTCTTTCAACATCTACGATTTTGTGTAGGGAGCGTCAGTTAAACTAACTAATTAAGGTTTATTAGCGTTTTGTTTATGTTTAAAAAATATGTGGCAAAAACTGCCTTAAAAAACGCTCAGCTCACGACGGACGTTGAGGTGAATTTCATGCTCTGATTTGATGGCCGATGATGAAACTCAGCTGCAGGTATTAATCCGAACAACTCCTATCAGCACTCTCCGTGGTAAATCCTGTATAAGAGAGACGGCACATCTCTACGTAACGCTAAGGAAGCCGCTGGGATAGGGATGGTCCTCGGCTATTGGAACCGCTCTTAGTTGAATACGGTGACGTGGTAGGAGCTGGTACGGAGAAGTTATTATAAAGTATGTAACATTTGAAAGAAGCCCATATTTTTAACCCATCGTGATAATAGAGGAGATGTGAAAAGTAACAAATTTTAACTAATCAATCATTGATATTACTGCAGACACGTTTCATAGTAATTTTTATATAAAACGTATTTGTGTGAGAATTATCTATACAAATAGACCGGGTATTTGGCAGTTCTCCGAAGGGGAAACAAAGCGGCGAGCTAATAAAATTATTGTGTGCGCAACTGGCATTATCTTTGACAAGGAATTTGAGTTGCGTGGGCGGTTGTCGATGAGCTGTTTAGAATCGATGGACAACCGATATCCATAGATATGCCTAAGTGATATATCATAGTTATTTTTAATTTTTATTCATGTAACTACCATTAGAAACAAATACAGGGTTTAATTTTCCTAAGAAAGTAATAATAAAACTAATTAAAAATCAAAGCAAATTTAAAAAGTTTGTTCCCTGTAGCAGTGTACTTTTAACCCTGGCAACATTTCATCGCTGTATTGCGATACTTATTCGTTGAGAGAGGAATGCACCAGCTCTGGGCCACCGGTAATATCTAATTATTATATGAACTAGATCAGATCTTTATCTGCTCAAACTAAAATTCAATAATAAAAAAAACAACGAAATATAACTCCATAAAACGTTATCATGTTCATCATATATCGTATTTACAGTAATCGTAATGAAACCCTCAAATACATTTAATACATCTCTTGGTAATAGAATCTCATTGATTCTATTCACAAATATTACTCAAACAGCGAATTCACTGCAATAGGAAGCGGATGTTACTTCATTCTATGTCCGAATGTTTTAATTTTCTATAAAACACGCCAGACGCTGATTTCAGAATACATTTGTTATAATAAACAGTTCCCGTTTATCAAATTCTATTAAAATAAAAGATAATGAAACAACGTTTGTGCTGGAATTAAATGAACGATACAATTGCTTATGTTATATATGTCTGTAATTCTTGCTATTAAGTTTAACAGGTAAGAAGTAATGATATGTTGATAATATTATTAATTATTATCAAATATTGGCGGTAAAATGATTTTTATACAAATAAAATAGTTCGAGCGTGCTTAACAATGAATTTCATTTATTGTTGAAATAATTTAATTTTTAACATCGTGATCTATTAATAGACAATAGATATACTGTTTCTACAAACATTCCATAAATAGATGTGTCTAAATAATAAAACATTAGAGATTGTTAAAATTATCTTCGTAACCTAAATTAAGGCAGACAATTATTGATAATGCCACCGAATTGGAAACAATAAAATATACGGCGTACAAAAACTTCACATTATCTTCGGGTCAGCGATCGAGCAATTGTCTGACCCATATCAAAATACAAGAAATTTTTAATTATTATCAAGCATGACATTAAACAGGAAACTGTTGTATTAATCAAATATCCAAGAGTAAAAACTGCAAACGCATATGACAGACATACAAACAATCACTTCCTGAGCATCATTCTAATACTTCATTAGCAACTATATAATTACGGAAAAATAAACAGAACCGAATATACACTTCTATCATCTTTCTCCGTCAGTCGTGAAATCTGGGTAAATATTACATTTATGACAAGCTGTCTCTAAATCTGAAATAATATACAAACGTCTTCATAGGATTTCTTAGAACTCGCTGGAAAATTGGTCAATCTATCTTGACGTGCCAGATCTCTTCGATCTAGGCTGAATCTTATAAGACAGTAACAAAGGCATTGTGAGAGCATTAGTTTTTATCCCACCCCACGTGTTTCGACTACCGTCGAATTTTCTTTATACCTATTATTTGCATACCAACTGGTTCCGTCTATACGATATTAATCAAAGGTTTTATTAGTGAACATCAAAGAATAAACACAATACTAAGATCTCTTATAAGGTACCCTCAATACCATTGTTACTTTTGTCAGAGGTTGATTTATGAGCGGCCACTGTTGTTGGACCACTCCGTATTGTGTTGTCACTTTTTGTTTGGACCTCACCGACATTGTACTACCCCTTGCTTCGGTCCAGCTTCGATGCTTTTATTCAGGTTGATCTTTGATTCTAATAAAATCTCGTACAACTAATGTTATTCCGTTTTTATAGAATAGGTTAGCAAAGACATTTTGCTTTAAATCAGTAACAATACCAATGTTATCATAATACAGTTTTTAGATTACCTCGTTCACCAGCCACATTGTGATTAAGACAGTTCCCTCTGTATTAATATTAAATAGGTCTTCACAATGGACAACAACCGCAAACATTTTAAATTGTGCTCGTTTTTGCTTCACAACCCTTTGTCCTTCACTATCAAGTCCTTGACCGAGCACATTGTTCGACACAAAGCAGCGGCTGCGATTGAACGTTTGTAATATTCATGCTTCGTTCTTCGCATTCACGCGTCTCCGTACATCCACTCTTTCGGATCATTACGTTCTTTACTTTTGTATGATCCCCTCTGTTCCACATCTTTAATACACAATACATTGTGTACTCCTGTACCTTGATTGGCTCTTAATGTTTTTTTCATCGGAAATTTGATGTTTGTAATATTTGCGTCATCAATTCTAATTGCAACCCACCGGTAGCATAATAGTTATTGTTGTGAAAGCTTATTGGATGTTTTGCTCGGAATCTACAGAGTCATGTCGCTTAGTTGGCGCTTCGGTGGTTATAAGCTTAGCAACAATAAAATAATAACTTTCAAATAACTTGCAAGATGAGTACTTAATAATCCTTTTAATAACATGAAACGAGGAGTAATACGTTTCGCTAAAGCAATATTAATTACAGTTTTAATAAATGACATCAATGTTTGAAGATTGTTTTTTCTTTTAAATTCAACGATTTTAACAATACTAAAATTAACGATAAACGTTGTAGTAAAAACTTAAGTACATGTTCTTAAGCATATAAAAAGTATAAACGAAATAAATAAAGATAAGATGATCTCAAAGCAAACATTACGTCACATATCAAAATTAATATTCACTAAAACTTTTTATATATTTGATAGCGGTAGCGAAATACACGCCTTTAAGCCATGAAAAGTCTAAATCCGTACACAATCCAGTCATAAAATATGGCTGCAACAATAAAACCGAAGTGGTTTCATCTTATACGGAACTGGCGAAAGTGATTTTAGGATAAAGTTTTTATTGAAGCGTATTGCTGAATCTTCGCCGTATACTGGTTTATCACCTCGGAAGTCCCAGGTTCAAATCTGGGTAACAAAGATTTTTTTTGTAAAAAACGGTTCTCCTTAGTATAAAGTTTATTTTGTCAACATTTTATCTACATATTGATAAAATGTTGTATCACAAAAATTACAATAAAATTTATTAGTTAAAATTAGTTGTCAGTACCTTCAACCCCGACATACATGTAGGATCAAGAATCTAATCCAGGAGCTCTGGGTGATACTCAGAGCAAAGAGAAATAGCGAGCAGACAGTGTTCGCTCATAATATAACTGGTATGATGTCGACAACATTCTGACTCTAATGACTCAAAATTCGTGTGTGAGATTATCAAAGGCCATCGTTAAATCAACCGAGAACAATGTCTAGTCTAAATTGCCCCCTTATTTTATTTTTTATGAATTATCGCCTTCAAGCGTAATTTTTCTTTTGAAGATGCGGTAGCATCCATCACGATCAGATTTAAAGCTTTTGTTTAGTGCGGGATAGAGAGGGAAGATACATTAGTCATCGAATATAGTTTTGTTTCTCTTCGTATGCGCGGATTAAGATGCCCCATTGTCGGAAATGTTCAAGATTTCATTGTTAACTTTGATATGAACGTGTTTCCCATATCGGAATGTGGATTCGTAACAAAAGATTACGGGAATTCAATCCACACATCAATCTTAGACATTACGATTTAACAAGTAGTGTTAGCGGAATGGTTTCAAATTTGAGGTTTTAGGCCTAACTAAGCAGAACTTCTTCCTGTGTTGCGGACACACATTAACAGTCGTAAAATTACACCTGTGAACTTTGTTTTCTGTCAATAAAACAAATAAAGTAATGCGTTTCCAATGCGAAGCCCAGTGGAGAAATTTGTATAAAACTGATCCCTGATATAATTTTATATTTTCTAATACCGTGCCTGATTATGAAATAGTACTAATAATTAATATATATTATTTCCGTATATAAACTAAATGTTTAACGATTGCCACATTACAATGTTACGGTAATAATTCCCGAGGTAGAAACATGTACCTATAAAACACGGTTAATGGCGAAAATACCATTAACACTAGGCTAATTAAACAGCCCTATAACGTTAACAATTATTGCGCGTTCTAAACTCACTGAATGAATCTTATGATATTCGCTAAACCAAAATAAACGAACGCTCCAACGGAAGCGCTTGATATTATTAGATACGACAATTCTATTATTTTTATTCGTAACACATCGGAGATTTGCTCATAAATTTTAGATGGGACGTCCACCTTTAGTGGAGAATGGTTCCTAGAACACACCCTCACTTCGCACCTAATTAAGCCGGATTGTAATGGGATATTTAGTGTCGTTATAGTTATAGATGATAAATTTTGTTTCCGCTTAAATATTTGTTTAAAATATGAATTCAGTTATACAAATACTTTTGTAAAATGACCCTGAATTGTTAAAATGAAATTAAAAATGTTATAACATCAAAGCGTCGAGTCTCTATTATTGAAATATACTTTGTCACCACATTATAAAAGCTAATAGCGACATTCTTTCCGCTCAGCTTCAATAAAAAATATCCTGTTCTCAAATCAGAACGGATGCTGGATTTTTAACTCGCAATCTGTACGCTTTCAAGTATTGTGTGTAATGTCATTTATTAGTAGCGACAACACGTGTTTTAGTTTCTTATTTCTCAGCGGTAAACCACATCGCTCAGCCAGCAACGCATTATTTATCATGAACACCATTTAGTTCATTGTTTCATAATAAAACATTAATTTTGTCAACGGCCTCCACGCCTGGACACAGTCCTCCAATATTAGAACTAAGAAAACTCGGACCGATAAATCTAATTCTTTATCTCGCGCGCGTCGCGACAATCTTAGAATTTAAAGTGAAAATAAATAGACATTCGCAAATGACATCCTCACAATGTTATTCAAACAAGGAACACATGCGAAATCTTGTACAATTCTCAACAAAAACAAAGGGGCCGTTGGCAACAAAAAAAAAATTAAAATCACGTGCAGCGGTGAATGAAAAAGGGACAACAATATGCCTAATCTACAATCCATGTCACAGGGTAAAGGTTACGAAAGGTTGTACAAAAAACTGTCTCAAACCGATCTAATAAAATCTTCCGAACCCGGTGATGTAAATCTTAAATTGAATTTTATGATGCGATCTTTAAAGTCTATGTTATATCGCGTGGAACAGGATTTGAGCGCGGCATTGTTCGTACCTTAGGGAGAAGAGACAACAGATTTTTGTCTTTTTTTGCTCATTTTCACATATGGCATCGCAATCCTGGATATGTCACACATGTGTCGGTTTTGGGTTACTTCACAATAATGACTGCTCTTCAGTTTCTCATATCTTAAGCGTCCATTACATTCCGTTGGGATCGTTCTAATTTCTAAAACGTCAACGCACTTTTCTGTTCCTTTGAAGTTGAGTTTTTAGTGGTACGCGATATTCCGCTTTGAGATGTCGTTTGCTTATCAACAGGTGACATTCAATACGACTGTTTTCTTTCGCCTTAATTGAGCGTCAGGTGATCCCGAAATAGCCGTGCTACGTCACAGGGTAGACCATTATCGGTCTTTTTACGGCAGCAACAAAAGCGATAAATCGTGGCGCTGCTACTGAATAAGTAATACTAAACCGAAACGCTACTGAAACTTATCTGGTCAATAAATTTAGTTCAAACATAAATAGAACTATAAAAATTACGAGTGAGATACATTAGGACAATGTTACGCGCGCATTTTACAATGGGTACATTATGGTTTAATTGATTCGGCCACAATGGGCTTTATGCGGCCAGTCCTGGCCACAAAGATATTATTGTCTATGGCCCGGCAGACGTCTGCTAACACTTGACCAGAGACAAAATGGCTTTGTAATGTTTGGCTGGAAGGCGCCATCCGTAATTCAATATGTATTCTAATTAGTGCAGTTTGATTTTGGTCGTAAATATATTCGGCGTGTTAAGAATAAGTTTCTTTGTTCTATATATTATATATATATGTATGGGAATACTTTTACGCATCATTGTGGATAAAAAATGTCAGATTTCTTCAACTCATGAAACTACTTTTAAACAGGAAATAAATTTTAGATTATTAAATCAAATACGTAACCAAATATATTTACCAATGTATACATAGTTCTACGACTATGATGGGGTATTGAGTTCATTTACCTGAAAAAAAAATTAAAATATTATTCAGACGTTACAGTTATATACATTTTAAACTTGCACTTATAAAAACTCAGCCCTAACATTAGAATTTTCTGCAAAGATCGCATAATGTTTGTTATAATCAATATCGTATGCTTTAAATAATCCATATAGATCTCCGCAATTGACAGTCTTACGTAAACATGTTCTACCGGCGTATGTTTATTTGTGAATAAAAAAATGGATTGACATGTTATTGATGCTGAAATAATTATCTTGTTGTTCATAAATAGAACATCTACATCTGTGATACATATTACGATGAAAAACATATGAACAACAAGTGATTAATGAAAAAAGAACGCAATTTTTCGTTACCACTTCATTATTTGTGGCCAGTGTTGCGCAGTTGAAATATATATATAAACTTTTTTGTGATGAGGTAAAATAAAAATAAAACAATAGACAATTCTCATTCCTTTCTTAAACGAGGTAAGTCTGGATATCCATAGTTCCCCTGATACTTTGAAATCGATTTTCCTTTAATTATAGTTATTTTTTTTCTCTTCGTGTTTGGTATTTATATATAAGTGCCTGTCACTTAACACTTTTGTATTTTATTTTTCATGTACCAATGTAGCGGTGTGCCGAGTATTGGCAATAAATAAATATTATAGTTATAAATATATATAGTTTGTTACATATATATTTGTAAACCGCTCTCGTAACAGCTATGGTTTATTTTAGTACACAGAGCCTAAAGAGCCTTTTAAGAGCGTACAAATTCTTAAAAGGCCGGCAACGCACTCTCGAGCCCTCTATCACTTAACATCAGGTGAGCCTCCTGCCCGTTTGCCCCCTATTTTATAAAAAAAAAGTTAATAAGAACTATTCTAACTATTATTTAGATTAATTATCATGTTATTACCAAACAATTGTTCGATACAAATTTGTGTTGGAATGTCAGAATTACAATTACTTAGGATTTTTTTTTTCAATATTCCTTTGATCAGTTTACGACCTCCGATAAAAGTTACTTCCTATACTTTGAACTAATACTTTGTATCGAATTTACCATAAAATTAACTCGCTTATGTCCATATTTATAATAAAGAATTTTATGACTCGACATCGAATCTAAAAATATTTCAGGATGCAGGATACTGTTTGAACAATGTGTTTCTTCTAGGAAATTGTTTATGGTTAAGAAAGATCATATCTATGGTTAAGAAACAAAGTTAGTTTTTTCTCATGACGAATATTAAATTTTTAATTTTACTAAAAGCTTCAGTGTTTTGCTTTGCTAAGTACATTATATAGATAGTAAAAAGTGTTTTTTTATACTATATCAGAACCAAATACTTGAGCCCGTACTCTGGAAATTCCAATAGCGATACAAATCCTAATAATGAATTTTTGTTCCGCACGATTCCAGGGCGATATCAGCCGTACAGATATTGAGAGAACTACATCATGCATTCAAAGACGTCGCGATTTGACGGTGTCATTAATTACAGAGTAAAGGCACTGATCAATATTCTGTAACTTCGATGGAGTTATCTCAATAAAAAAAAAATCAATGGCGCTACAACCTCTTAGGTCTGGGCTTCAGATTTCTGTATCTGTTTCATGATCGTTTGTGAATTGAATAGGCAAGTAGGTGATCAGCCTTCTGTGCCTGACACACACCGTCGACTGTTTGGGCCTAAGGCAAGCCGGTTTCCCCACAATGTTTTCCTTCACCATTCGAGCTAATGTGAAATGCGCACATAGAAAGAAAATCCATTAGCACAGCCGAGGATCGAACCTCAGGGATGAGAGTCGCACGCTGAAGCCACTAGGCCAACTCTGCTCTGGAGTTATCTCAATACCGTAATATAAATGTCGTGGAGGAAATCGTAGGAAAACTCAACACTCAAGTCTGGCTCTGTTGGAAGTTATAGAATAATTAGAATAGAGTAATTTATTGACAGTGTTATATTTTTATTAAATGATTAGAAATCAATATGGACGCGCCAATTAAACAACGTAGAAACCGTTTTTCTGGACATACGTATCTCTCTGATAATGTTATTATTTTCATAGCATATATTTTTATAAAAGTACATTTATTTTAGGTTCACCGTATGAATTAATAAATTAGTGTGAGTGCATGTTAGTCTTAAGTGCTGATCTGTCGTAAGTGAAAAAAGTACCCAAGAACAGGACGTCTTTCCTTTAATAGAGACTGTAATTAGTGTTTTTCGACACTTTCTTATATTAAATATTCTTTTCAGCAAATTAGACGTACATTACTTATTAGTCTTAAGTTAAGCTATCGTAATGTTCCTTGTCTCAGTGAAGAGACAATGTATAAGAAAAAAAAGCAGAAAGTTCTCGACGCATTAGGCACATCTGGCGATTACAAAAATATCAAATTTCCATTGCGATTTTTTGTTGATGTATTGTTTTGTAATCGTTTAATACGAATGGCATCGATTATGGCATTATATCCAGATGAAACTAAAATTGATTATAATTAATCTTCAACATTTATTTTTATTAATCTTCTATACACACAGTGAAAAAAATGTGTGCGTGTACTAGTGTACACATTATACATACACGTATGTAGTGAACTTCTTTATGATCTTATTTTTCAAAAAATGATCTACTTTATACAACTTTACAGAAATTGTTTAAATAAAGTTAAATTAGATAAAGTTACAAAAGGTCATAGACATGAATACAAATAATAAAATTATTTCTTTTTACCTTATTACTACTAAGATTATTACAGAATTTCATTAATTGTAATAGAGTTATTACTATCATTGTTATCGTTATTATATATTTTTGTTATTAATGGCTTCGAATCAACCGTGATAGGGACAAGAAAAAGATGGGGCGTAACGGAACATAATAAATAACTCACAAGTACGAAAATTTGTTTTTCTTCAGTCAAGTGTCCAGTATTACTTTGGTATGTCAATATAAATATTTGTAGATAATATGATGATCTAAATAGCTTCCTCGGGTGGTGTATTTTCAAATTTCGAACACCTACTGTGCCCTTACAAAAATTCAACAATAGTACATTCTGATCTCACGTGCGTATTATAAAAGCGTTTCCTCTACTCAAATGACGTGTGTACAGGAAACCCTTTATTCTACGATCCTGCTATGATGCGCGCGAGCACGTATGATTATTATGTCAAGGTTTTGTCTGAGTTTCGGGGTAATATAGTAAAACAGAAATAGCTTGTTTATGGCTTAAACTTTATCCATAATTGAATTAAAGCGTTATTATTCCGTAATAATATTGATCTCTTTTCATCATAACGAGAGAGAACGAGACGAATAACTTAAGTATGACAACAAAAACAACACATTATTTAAAGAAACGAATCATTTTACTATTACATTAAATCAATATAAATGAAAATAATTAATATACGTATATAGTACGTAAGTAACTGGGACCTACTAGTCAAATATAATATAAGGATATTTTCAAAACTATAATTGATATGTACCAATCATCCCATGGTAGTACCTTGCACTATTTTCTCAACCTACACTCACAAAAGCACTTCCTTACCATTCAATACGCAGTCCCAATAATTGTCCAGTAATTGCACAATAAAACACGTGCTAAGCAAACTGAAGGGTTCACTAGATCGCAAACAATGGGGTTGCTAGTACTAATGCTCCTACGACCTTTTCTTCGTTCATGAATGGTTTTGGTGATGAACGATAGCGGGAATGGAATACAATAATTCTCTCTTACAATAAAACTCTTCATATAAATCACTATATATTATTGTACTAAAAGGCCGGCAACGCACTCGCGCTCAGTTGCTGAGAGTATTCCTACGCGCACTTAACATCAGGTGGCAGCCCCAGAAAATTGTTGGAAAACAAGCTTCTGTGTTGCCTAACTACACCGATACGATAAAACAATATCCAAAAATATTTTGTACTAATGTTCTGTCAAAGGAGACACTAGTTACTTACCAAGTGCTCAAAAAACAAAAGACAAAAACACATTCTGTTACCAACTCTACAAACAATATTTAAAAATATTTCGTGATATGGACTGTTTTGTCATTGTCAAATCACAAAAGAATTGAAAAATAAATAGATAAATTCTCTTGGCAAATAAGTACACCTATTTTGTGCCAATTCTTTGTGAAAAAACCTCTATCAGTTCAGGTTCTAGACCACACAACCTCCTTATGTTTAAGCACCGAAAGAAGCGGAAGGGAATTGTCTGCGAGTACAAATTACAAGGGCCCCGAATCAAAGGGGCAGCCATTGTCAATGCCCAATCGAGTTTATTTCGTATGAAAATCGGACCAACTTGTTTTTAAAAGGGTGACAAATTAAATTACAGACGTTCCGTGGCAATAATTGGCCAATCAGGCGTTATTTTGATTTTATATTTATTGTAAGTTGAATGAAGGGTAATTATTCAGTTTTAAATATGATTTTCAATAGATTTTAGAGGTCTTAAAAGCTATTATCAATATTCCGGTCGAATCATGGCTGTGTACTTTCTGCGCCAAGAATATCCTATAGCAAAGGAAAACATGGCGATGAAGTAACCAAGCTTTAAAGATAACGCCATCTAATTGCGTATTATATTTTTTTTAATAAAAACTTCGTCGGCCTAAACATAATAAATATGTATTTAAGTGTAAAATTACGTTTTGATTACACAGAAATAATGTTCAGAATTCCCAAATCCAAGGTGAAATACGAAAATCCTATTCAAAAGTATATTCTTATATTCACAATGGAGAAGACGTGATGGGAATTAAAAAAACATAATAGGGTGATGGTAATGCTGCCAAATTGACAACTGACAATGCAAACGTGTAACGTGACTGTCCTACATAATTCGGCCGGGTTTTAAGATGTTCAAGATTCTGTAATTTTTTTAATACATATTGTATATGTTGTATTTATAAGTGTTTTTATCTATAGGTACACTTAAGATTTTAATTAATTAAAAATATGTATGAAAATTAATTCCAATTAGGTAACAACACGAGCGTGCATAGTGAATGTCCTGGATGAAGAGAGAGAGAAATATCAGGACTGATGCAGGTGGTTTATTTGACACAATATAGGTTTATAATCCAGCAGAAGTCGTACAGGTAATATAAAATTATAAGGAAATATTGGACCCCAAAATCATTATCATTATCGGGCGCCAAGGCAGAATACAAAATACAGTCCGTTCACCGACGACCATCATACTTTACGGCGTTTCTTAATGTAGTTTTGCCGCGCACCACCGCTATGTGGAGCTTCCCACTGAAGTATTTCACAGCCACTTCAAAAGCATACCAATTCTTTAAAGGCCCTTATTAAGAGTATCCAGGGTAGCTCGTGCCCGTTTGTCTGTTATGTCAAAAACAAAACACATGACAGGCGAGAGCCGGGATTTCCATAGACAAACTACGCTCTATAAGTGAAATAACATAATCACAGAATTCCAAAATGTAGGTTTACGATGTATAATGTTATTTGCAAAACTTTGTATATCAGAATTATTGCTTTAGTCATTCGATACGCGTTTGATTTTCACGGGTTTGTTTATTGGAAGATTGTGCAATAAAATCCAGACTACCATGTTTTATGAACTGAAATAGATGCATATGTTGAGGGTAATATATACTTGTTGTAGCTTGAAGCAGTTGGTGAGGAAGTTTCCTCAAGATAGAGAGAGATGGCGCCAGTTGGAGGAAGCTTATAAGAGAGAGAAGTCCTTGAATAAACAAATAGTGTACTAACTATGAAAAATATGGATGAATGTTTAAATGAATAAATGATGCTTAATTATTATAAATAAACTTGTTTTAGGCCAAATAAGATTACAGTGTTTATATAAACAATTTATTTCAGAAAAAAATCACTTCAAGTTATAAATAGTTCGTGCTTTAAGAAGAGATATACTGCCGAGCCCTACATTTAAACACAATTAAATAATAAAGAATCAAGCTTTTTAGATAAATAATTATTTATCAAAAAATTCGTATTTACGAATGCTAAATACACGAACAGAACACTGTTGGCCTAGTGGCTTCAGCTCATCCCCGAGGTCGTAGTGTCGATCCCCGGCTATGAACCAAAGGACTTTCTTTCGCTGATTTAACATTCGCTTAAACGGTGAAGGAAAACATCGAGAAAAAACCGGCTTGCCTTAAATTGCCACTGATTTATTTTTTAAAACATGAACACACTTAAAGCTCCCGCAACCTAAAATCTGTATCTATAAAATATTGAAAGCTCTTGGTTATCTAAACAAGCGGTTAGTAATAAAAATATATGCCCTAACCACGATATACATCCTATATATGTTAACCACATCTCCATGTTTAATTTTTTATTTATTTACATCATCCGGTGTATGTTAGATTTTGATTCGATTTACGACTATTTTATGTGGCCACTGTTTTGTATAAATAATAGTTTCCTGTTAATATTTGTAATAACAATTGTGATATAAGCCCATCTTTTAATAGCCGAGATATCCACAGCTGGCGCTCCCAGGCAAACCTGGCGTCGTGCAGTTGCAGATGAGGCAAACAGAGCCGGAAAGAAGTGCGAAATACGAGGCTTAAGACTGAACGCGATGGAACACACAGTGGACGCCCTCTTTCCCATCTAGGGGTTATAGGCCAATCGAGTAAGTAAGTTAACCACAGTTAAATAAAATTTAAAATGTATAAGTTTTGCGCTTTTTCCTCCCAATCAGTCTTCCCCATGTGATCGAAATACTTACTGCTAACACAATGATAGTCCACGAAAAGACCTTGAAGTTAATGTGATAATAATATAGAATATACCTATTCTACTTAGGAAGCAATAAGCTATCTATATCAGGATTCTGGGAGCATCCAAGACTACAGAGACGAGTGACTAGAGAAGCAGATAAGGTGATTCTTGTCGCAGCACTACAGGGACTCATATATTTTAATAGAACATGGGAAGGGCTAACGGACAGGATAGTAAACTAATAATAAGTCAAGTAATGAATAACCATTATATAGCATAATAGACACTTAACATTATAGAGTTCGGGTCTTATACTAGTGCGACATGCCTGTATTAATAGAACCTTCACTAACGATTTCGTGTACCGTCTAGATATCCAGAAATCCCGTTATTCTGATTGTGATATTGAGAAGCTATTCTAAAGATCTATGTAGTTTGTGACACAATTGGTCTAGGAATAATGGTGTACCGAATATTTGTTTAATATCAAAAATAAACTGCAAAAAGTGTGTTGGCCTAATGGCGTCAGTGTGCGACTCTCATCCTTGAGGTTCGATCCCCGGCTTGGCCCTGTGAGACTTTCTTTCTCGTGCGCATTTAACATTCGATCGAATGGTGAAGGAAAACATCGTGAGGAAACCGGCTTGTCTTAGAATCAAAAAAATTACGGCGTGTATCAGGAGGGTTATACTTGCCTATTAGATTAACAAATGACCATGAAATAGATACAGAAATCTGAGGCCCAGACCGAAAAAGGTCGTAGCTCCATTAATTTATTTTTAAACTGCAAAAAGTATTTACTATTTAACACAAAAAATACATGGAACATACTTGACACAAGCATAACACGGTTTGTTAGTTTTAATTTGGCGTCAGATTTTAATTATTTGTCTTAATTATTAAGTCATTACTTAATCAAAGACGGGTTTAAGGATTTAAATAGAAACTTAGACTGGCGTTTTTATCGTAACCATGGTAACGCGGTCAATTTTAGGCGGGAATTGTCTATTGTCGCAAATAAAATTGTTAAAACGTTTCCGACATAATCTTTATAAATTAATTGTATAACTATTTAGTTCATTAAACAATTGTTTACCTAATATTATTTAAATACATTCGTCAAAAATATTTAGCAGTATATTCATGTTTGCCATCGGGAGTCACATCTTAGGATTAACATTGAGTGTGGACCATGAAGTCTAGAAAAGAAAGAAGCAGAGAGCTAAGCTTTTAAGAGCTATTTGAACAGCAGCGTTGACTTTAGCGTGTGACTCTCATCATCATTAAGGTTGTGCACCAATGGAGTTTCTGTCTATGTGCTTTAAACTCGCTCGAACGCAGAAGGAAAACATCGCGAGGACGGATTGCCTTAAACCCAAAAAGTCAACGGCGTGTATCATGAGGCTGATCACCCACTTGCCTATTAGACCTATGATAATTAAACAGATACAAAAATCTGAGGCCTAGAACTAAAACCCCTGATTTATATAAGAGCTACTTATTGAGATTAAAAATAATTAGAATTGTTAATGAAACACAAATGAAATCTTCTTAGTTAAAATAGTAATTTATGTTAATATTGGTATGTGTGTGAGAGTATTTATTAGGTTTTAAGAAAAAAATGTTTTTATGAAAATAACTTTTCGCCCAGGAATCGAGCTCTGAGGTTTCAGTTTCGATACCTGGTAGGGCAATCAAAATTGAATATATCAGGAGTCAAATCATATTTTCTGTAGTCTTCATATCTTACTTACAAAACAACTGAAAATACATTTATTGAAATGTTGAATATTTTACCATCGGACGTAAAAATGTATCTTAAACTAGCTAAATTGCATCATTATATGTTTAGCCGTTTAATTACGATACTCACTCATAATTAACGGAAAAGTATACGCCCCATACGTTACGGGACTTCATCTTCTTTCAAAGGAAAAGTTATTTTTCTTTAAAAATTGTATTCTAAATTGTTACCTGCTCGTAAAAAGTGAGATCCAAATAAGTGCAGTGCGTGACAATTGCTAATTGGATGCATTTTGCACAAGATACACGCCGCCGCGCTCTCACGCGCATAATATGCATAATGACATCTGTCAAAGCCAAAAGCACAGATAAAGACAGGAAGGTACTTACGCTAAGGGGATATTTAAAATTGGAACAACATTAACTCTAAAGATAATCAAAAGATATTATTATTAAAAAAATACATGCTAATTATATGTTGTTATATGTTGTGTTCTTTTAACAATATTTTTTATTATTTCTACAGGTCTGAATTATTCAATAAAACATCAAAATTAATTGAATTTATATCAACAAATCGGGATATATTTTTATCATATCAATTATTTAATAAATATATATTAATTTATACGTATATTTTGAATTTAAGTACAACATGTAATATTTTTGAGTCAAATAAAGTAATTTTTATTTATTTATTTATTATTTATGAAACCTTATAACTAGATAATTTCTTGTCGTAGTCCTAACTTTTTCTCGTCTCAATTTTTATTCAGTAATACCTATCTGACAAACAAAACAGCTAAAATCATATGAATTACATTATATTCGGTTTATTAGCTTACGACGTTTAAACAATAATTACAAATGCGTATCATAACTATTATCTTTTTTAGTTGGTAAATACGGCTTTAAAGTAGGTTAAAAATAGGTACGTGAATGCTTCAACTATATTAATCCATAGACTAAATTCCAGAACGATATATAAACAACTAGTAAAAGCGTAAATAAAAATATATTACGTAAAACAAAATTCTAAATTAAATAAATAATCTAAGAATGTTTCACTTGAATCTTACCTTCAATTGAGCGACCATTGTTCCTCTCGTTTCCGAAGACATTGAAAACGATAAATCGAATAATATTCGTAAAAATGAAAACAACAAAAAATCACGTAAAAATCCTAACACAACTCTTTGGCATTTTACACAGTCCCAAAACAAACACACACAAATTAAACGACGCGGCCCGGTTCGTAGTTCTTGCGCGATCGTAATTTATATCGCAGCGCAATATACGTGTTGATATCGCGCGGTCGCGGCACACAATGCACAGATCGAAGCGCTGACAATAAGCGCGCGCTACAATTGACCACCGCCCCGCGCCGCGCGCGAGTGACAAGGACGCCACCTGATGTCACTGCCCTACAAACAATGCCGTCCTTCCACCAGCCGTATACAGAAATTAGCAATTAAACAATCCAGCATCTATCCATCACTGACACATCCAACACTTTTTCCACTGACCAACGGCAAAATTAACAAAGATTCAATTGGAAGTACCGTTGATATTCAATTGTCTATCAGCGCGGAATCTATACAAAGCTTCGCCGTCCTCTTCTGGCTGGCTGTATTGTGTGGTTGTGTCTCGCTCGGCTCGCTTGTGCGGCGGCTAGGAGTCGCTTCGTCTCGCTCTAGGCCCCGCCCCGCGAGCTTCTTTGAGTGCAGTGTGTGTGCGAACAGCGCATTGTACGTACACACCACAATAGCGGGCAGGTGGGAGTGCGATCCCCGAGGGCGTTTAAAAAGTCGATACAATGCTTACTAAGAAAATTTTCTTTATTTCGACAATGGTTGACTGGGCGTGAAGGTATTGTGTAACAGGGCGTGGTTAAGAAAATGCTCTATTGTACGGATTGGCGCGTCTATTGTTGTGTTACGTTCACATCGCTTCGCGAAACACGACACCGTTCATATTTTTAGATTTGCATATTTATAAAAAAGTTTTATTGTGTTTCAATATAGGTAAAACAGGTTAGGCTTGTCATACTTTAAAAGGGTTGTAACACAAGAGTGTTTATCGTTAACAATACAGTGATATATATTCATTGTCAACAGTTTTCTATATGTGTATAATTCAAGCGAAAAGTAGCTTTATAGGTAGAGGCATACAGCCGAACTATATCTACCTGTATAAGACCTTCCCTGGCTTGTCTATGTTCTATAATATCTATACCTATAGATTATATTATACAGACTTAAAACCGCACAGACAATATGACCCATATTGTATCGTAGCGCAGGCGTGGAAGAATGTGTGTCTCGGGGGCCCCCACTCCACACGAGGAGCATTATCTGGGGGGCAGGGGACCCCCCTCCGTTATTATGCTGGTTTCAGCGAAAATTGCTTTTTGTTTGACGTGTAAACTGAACAGATTGGAATATTGTAAGCGAGATTACATTTCTATTGATTTTTCATGAATTTGTTCCAATTCAATGCCAATTTGTCGTTTTAAAGCATCAATTGCCGAGCTATGCGTGTTTTGTAGTAATAACAAATTCAATTTTAAATCATAAAATGTATTTTTTATTGAGTTTTTTCTCAAACAATTCTATATTCGATTAATTTTAATGTTATTCGTACTAGTAGGAACGCGATGTCATCAATATATACAATCTCATATTAAACTAATAACATAAGGAGCCCCAGGTAGGGGTGTTCCACCCCCATACCCCCTCCGCCCCCTTTGTCCTCCTAATGAAGATTATCGACGAAGACACGCCAAGACCGGAGCAATTACTTGATTGGTTTTTGGTGTTTTGTTTGTGAATAATTCCTTAAAAGCTTTCGAACTTTGGAAGATTGTAAGAAGTTTGTGGGAGATGTTTGTTTTATATATAAATCGCATTCTTATATACATTCTTAAGATATATATGTACTATTGTAATGTGTTAATACATTTGTACCAGTGTATTGTTATTTTTTTATTAGAATGTTTAATGTTGTTTTATGTTATAATTCTAGAATGTCAAGTCGTTCGTTACCATGGTTACTATTGTGTGCTTAACGGAACCCCGTTTTTGGTTTTTGTGTTGTGTAATGGATATTGTAACTGGCTGTAGGAATAAAATAGATAATAGTTTTATCCACGTTTTATTTATTTATATAAAGCTTATTGAATCAGTTGAGAATGTCCCAGATTAAAATTCCTGGCATTAATATATATTATGGTATCTATAAAATGTAGGTTTTTATTGAAGCTGTGAATTAATTTCATACTATTTCGGCCCATCTACCATTTCATATAACAGCGCATTCTTGAATAGTTAATTGCAGTAAAATCCTGATGTCAACGCGGCCAAATTGTATTAAATCAATGAAAGACCGGCGACGGAAATGCCATATGATTGAGCGACCTTAAAATAGATACTAAGTGATACCAATTAGCTCGCGCCCTTACACCTGACACTTAGATGTCGCTACTTTCGGTATTCGTTTTCGTTATTTCAAAAATGGAACGAAATTTTAAATTTGTCTGTTGCGTTTTTACTCGATTTTCGTTTGGATTTTGTTTAGTGTTATTACATTTATTTTGGAAGTTAAACTTCTTTATCGGCGTTAGAAAAAAAATTACCGACACATTTTTCCGTTACACGTTTTCTTGTCACTACCACGGTTGATTCGAAAAGATTCGAAGCTATTAGTAACGAAAAAATATAGTTACGATAACAATGGTAGTAATAATTCTATTACAATTAATTAAATTCTGAAATAATCTTAGTAGTAATAAGGCAATATGAAATAATTGTATTATTTGTATTCATGTCTATGATAATAAAAGCCTTTTGTTAAACTTTATCTACTTACTTTATTTAACCAATTTCTGTTAAGTTGCATATAGTAAGTAGATCATATTTCGAAAAATAAGGTCATAAAGAAGTTTCTCTTCATACGTGTATCCACTAGTACACGCACACATTTTTTTAAATGTGTTTATTGTTTAGTACCTGATACAACTTACCGCTTAGACGAGAAATATTTAGTTTTTGTTTGTTATTATTTATAAGACTTGTTTAAATATCGTAATTTTCAGTTAAAAAGTTACCATATTGAATAAAACAGTTTTCTTCTGTTTTATAAGAGATTTTAAGTTTTTGCATAAAATTTTGTTAGCATTCAGAATACGAGACTAAAACTGAATCAATCTTGGGTTTATTGCAATAAAATGATCCTTAGGTAATTTTGAAACTCCATTACCAATTACCGTCCCCCATTTTCGAGTTACCCTTATACATCTATATAACTTTAAATATGTACTCGTAATTAGTACACATTTAACCCCTATATACCGTGGAAGTTCTAAACTCGATTTTGCGTTTGCGTCATTTTGCTAAGAAATGTATTGCATTATGTCTCAACGATTAAGACATTCAAATATTATTTAATTTACGAAAAACAAAAGACGATCAAATAACTGTTTTTGGCATAGAAAAACAATCTAAATTTTTTACCTAATAGGCAAATGTCTCATTAAACTTGAAATCCATTCCAAATTCAAAATATATTAAATTTAAGAAAGACAAGTGACGATCACAAAACTGTTCTTTTGTTAAAAAAACAATCTAAAATGTGTACATATTTTTAATTCCCATAGGGTTGAAAGACATTCTAAATTCAAAAAATATTTAATATACGAAAAATAAGTGATGATCACGAAACAGTTGTTGTGGCTGCAAATAATATAAGTACCTACCTATGTCTCACGCCCAATCATTAAAATACATTCTAAATTCAAAAATTATGCACAAATGAGTAGAAATAGAAAGAATAAACTTTTATACATCTATTACTTAGGATATTTTTAAGTTTTCTTTGTACACCAAGTCGCAGGCAGCCAAATAAAACATAAAAATACTAGCACTCTACGCAAATGGATCCATTAGTATCCCTAATCGTGGCTAATATTTTGTGATCATGTTCACTTAGTTCTCCACAAAAATATACTTTACTGGACATTTTTAACTTTTTCAAGCAACGTCTATTAAAAGTTAAAAACGTGCTCCCCTATTTCTTAATATAACTCGTTAGAGTTAAGTGGGTATCAGATACGCTACAAAGTAGTAGTACTGTAGTCTGTGGCGAATTTAAACGTCCGTAATGTATAAAGGAATGAGCTGGTTGCTTAGCAACAAAACAGCTAAAGGTATCAAAAAAAGATGTTCCAAATTCAAAAAACTATTTAGTTTACGAAAAACAAATTGTAATAGAAAAACAATCTAAAATGTGTCTTACTCAACGTTGATAGACATTCCAAATTTAAAAATGTAAAATTATATTTGTCAGTGTTCCTGTATAATAAACTTTTTAAACGAACGTCCCATTTTTCCAAGTGTAGAATGTTGCCAGTTCTCGTCCGTTAGATTTTGTGATAGCAGTAATTGTAAAAATGTTTTGATTACATTTCTATTGACTTCATACTTATTTAGATTTTTGATTTTACATTAAGTGTGTAAAAACGGTATTATAGAAGATACTATTGTTTCAAGTTGGGCACAAACTAAATTTAGTTATTCTTAACCGATTTTAAAAGATGGAGTTGTTTATACCCAAAAACCTTGACCTTAATTAAGTTCTTAAAGTGTGATTTATACAGTAGGTACCAATGTACCTAACATTGGCGCAGAACTAATAGATACACTAATACAGTAATAGTTTCGCTTCCTATTCTAGGAAAAACCTTTAAAAGTAATATATATTTAATTTTCTATTCATATATGGGAAACGACTCATAGTCTATAGCAATAAAAGGCACCTAGTATTTTTTTGTAATATGTTATATGTTAAGTGATACCGCCCCGCCGCCCATGGACACTCACATTACCAGAAGACTCGTAAGTGCGTTGCCAGCCTATCAAGAATTGGTAGGCTCTTTTCTTTCTAGCCCTTGCACATGTAGGTGCGTGGCCGGCTTTTGAGGAGCAGTCTATTATATCTTTACTAATATTTCAAGAGTGTTTTGCCCAACACAAAATCTTAGACAGCAAATACAATTGAATGGGGCCTCACCCAAATTTCATTTGCTATAAAAATATCTGGGCGGACGACAGGTGACGTTGACAATAGGGTATTGTGTAGTAGGCGTGGTCCATTGTACCAATCGACCAATCAGAGCGCCGCGCACAACAATAGAACCGAATTGGAACGCACACAATCGCTCTATTGTCTGATTGGTCTGACGTCAACAATTTGAATTTAGAATGCGAAGTTTTCTTTTAAATTTCAGCCAAGTGTGTTTTACATAAATATACCACAGATTATCTCATGTTATTCAAATGACATTTAAATCAGATTTTTATTGATATATGGTAATAAAAATCTTAATCAAAATGATATGCGTTATAGATAAGGTATACCTAATGTTGATGACCTGTTCTAAATTAATCTATAAATTTATTTAATTTTATAAAATATTAAGAGTATTACGATAGGCGAAATTAATATAATCAACTTTTGTCTCTAACTGTATCAATAGCACCGGATGTTGAGAACAGGTGTCAGTAGATAAAATATGCTATGCAAAATACAACCTTATATTCGATTGTATATTGTTTAAATTCAGTTTGGATAAAATTTTTACTAAATTATTTATATAGGATATTTTTGACACTCTATTAGGAAATAATAATAAATTTAATAACGATTTTCATACGCACAAAACCTAAACAGATCAAGACTAAATAAAACCTATACAAAATGCATTCGACTATTTATTACGTTCACTTCAAACATAGAATAGACCACCTTCGCCCCTTTGCGCTATCAAAGCTTTCAATAGACAATTACATAGCTAAAAATGTTATTTTCAATCTTATTCGTATCAGATAAGGTTGAAATTCAATTGATAGATGTTTAGTCTTTCGAACGAACAGTGGTGTTTATGGAACGAAACAATAAAATTCGAATTTGGAACGCGAAGGTACGCGAGACTTTTTGCAACTATAAGACATGAACTGACTCAATTAGAATGTTTTTTCTCCTTTGTTCTTGTGTAACGTGACCAGGGAGTGATAAAGACAAAATTAACGTTATGAATAACAAAACGTGAGCTAATAATGCAAATACATTTGCATTTGTACAAATGTTTGTTTCTGTTTAGAAAAATCTACTGCAAAAAAATCAGATAAAACCCAAAAAACCTATAACATACCTACTTTGTATCAACACATTATGTAATTATTATATTTATATATTTCAATCGGGGTGGTGGTGGACAATGCGTCATCATTTTCTTATAGTAAACCCACAATACTCTAGATATAGAACCCAGGAACAGCCCCACCAAGATTCATAGTCATTTGACAGCTTACTATCTTTCGCCCTTAGCTTCGCCCGCGTGGATTCCGTAATTTTTTTAGTAAATTTACAAAATAGACCTCCCAGGTGTTACCTATTCGTAGTTTTTACTGTTTATATAAGTACATACGTCATGGACATTATTTTATAAAAATTAAGCATTTTTCGTCTAGTTCACTGATATTCTATGGACTATGTACATACGTGTGTCGGTATCCCCCTACCCCCTCCAATGTCTTGTAAGCTTAGTCCCGCTGCTATAGACATTTTGTTTGTTCATCGGCTTTTCACAGAGATAGGTAGGTACTGAACTCTTGTTTGGAAAGCGTTGGTTAAATTTCCTTAACGATTTTCTGTCTTCATTTGTCTTTTCTACTATCTTTTGGGGAAATAATCACAGATGGCTTATCATGGGTATTCACGGCAAAAAAGAATGTCGAACAATCCATATCATGTCCCATTAGGGAAGAATGTAAAAAAGATATTGGTTATTTTTTTCCTAAGCTTTTTTCTTAAGCTCACCT
Organism: Pieris brassicae; assembly: GCF_905147105.1. Taxonomy (NCBI): domain Eukaryota; kingdom Metazoa; phylum Arthropoda; class Insecta; order Lepidoptera; family Pieridae; genus Pieris; species Pieris brassicae. Next base: position 14,464,453 of record NC_059665.1, read on the forward strand.
GATGTTAAGTGATACCGCCCATGGACACTCTCAATGCCAGAGGCGAGTGCGTTGCCGGCATTTTAATTTTATTATCCCGGGATTTAAGGGCAGGGATATTATGTACTCCGATAATTTGTTGATAATGCGTTGTCAATAGTTTTTCCTAAAAATACTTGTGCTCCGCAATTGTCTCCTCGCTTTTACTTAAGTGGAAACTAAATCATTCGTTATTTAAAGTTTTTGGGGTGTTCATACTTAAAAGCTATCATTAACAAAAAATCGTTTTGTTTATGTGATCATAAACAGAGATTAAGTGAACGAATTTCCATAAATAACGCGAGGGTGAAACGTTCAAAATCGCCTAAATGCCTTTTATCCCAGAATGTATTTATTTCATTAAAGTACGTACGTAAATAACGCACATTATTAATTAATAAACACGAACAGTGAACATACATTTATAAATTATATAATAACATTATAAAGAATAATACAATTTTGTACTCATTTTAGTTTTACCCAGAGAACCGCTTAACAACGCTTCTTTTATAGATGTTGACAGATCTTAAGGAATATGTCAAGCGTTCAAGGTTAGGTTAGGTTTTTACAGACGAAAAATTCTACTGATTTGGAATCTTGGGAACGAATAAACAAAAATTTTGATATTCTATATTTCTCCGTAGCTTAGCTAGTGATGATTTGGGTCTGACTCAAAAATGGTCATAACAGCATCAAAGTATGGAAACTGCGTAATGTCGCCTAATTTCGAGAATAGCTTTCAAACTTCTGTTTTATATATAATATACACTTCAATTCTGGAAGTAACAGTATCAGCCTCTTTCAGTTTCTAGAAGTATGGATTTATAGAAAAGTTTTTCGTTAGGGTTCCCCAATTAAAACCACCTATTTCATGTCATTTATTTGAATATTGAACCGATTCTGAACCTTGCGCTGATGCGTTCGACTCAAGGCTTTAACAATGGACATTATTTTCTATCAAGTTTCTCTTAAGTACTTCCTTGTAAGGCGAAAACATCGTGATGTGTCGTGTGTCAATCAATACAAATCAACATTTAGTTAATCTGTTGGTAACTACGTATCTTATACTAACATTAACAAAATCCTGTAAAAAATCAGTGAAGCCCTTTTAGGTCTGGGCCTAAAATTCTGTCATATTTTTCAGCAAGTAGATGATCAGCCTTCTGTATCTGACACATACCGTCGATATTTTAAGTCTAAGTCAAGCCAGTTTCCTCACGATGTTTTCCTTCACCGTTCGAGTGAAAGTTAAATGCGCACATAGAAACAAATTCCATTAGTACATAGCTGGGAATCAAACCTACGACCCCAGGAATGAGCCGCTCACTAAGGTCACTAGGACAACACTGCCATGCCATCTTAGCGTTTCTAAAATTCTTTGCATATGAATTAGAAGGAATCAGAAATCTATGTAACATACATAATGATTAAAAGTAACTAATAGAATTGTTCACGTACATAAACATGATAGGTTTTAGCAAGAAATGAATAGAAGTCAACAAACACAGTAAGTAAATTATCAAAACATAATGAATAACGGAAGTATGAATTCCAAATAATTTTAATGAATTTTCAAATAGCACCACCACCCCTTAACAATCAATTTGACCCCAAACCACGAAATAGATACTGAAATCTATAGCCAGAGAACTACTGGAGTTTGATTTAAGGTCGTCGACAGAAGTAGGAACAGCACATTGACCATTTCCAGAACTCCGTGCAGGTATTCAGTCATAAATAAGCCTGAACATTAAGCCATTAGAATCCGATACGCTCGTTTAGCCTCACACCTTGGGTAATTGGCCATAAATTATTGCGTTCTAGACGTGGATTAAAATTTATGAAAAACCTTATTATGTCAATGAGATATTTTTGTATGTCCATTTTTATGTGGATTTCCCCTTAGAAATATATCTACAAATAATAATTTTATGTGATGCTTATATAAAGTATATTATGTAATTTAACAACTATAATTAACCAAAATAATATACTTTTATCTGTATGTTATATGTATTCAGTGTTGGCCTAGTGATTTCAACTTGCAACTCTCATCCCTGAGGTCGTGAATCCTCGGCTGTGCACCAATGGACTTTCTGTGTGTGCATTTAACTTTCGCTCGAACGGTGAAGGAAAACATCGTGAGAAAAATTGCTTGTCCATAACCAAAAAGTCGACGGCGTGTGTCCGGCACAGGAGGCTGATCACCTACTTGCCTATTAGATTAACAAATCATTATGAAATTGATACAGAAATCTGAGGTCCAAACCGAAAAAGGGTATAGCGCCACTGATTTTTATTTTTTTTATTTTAAGGAGTTTTTTTTATCTGAGGAAAAAAGCTAGATTAGTATTTTTAAGCTCACCGTAAAAACATACCCTATTGCACATCCACACACACATCAACAAGCAATCTTTTAGTAAATATAATTCGTCTGTATATAGTGTAATCAGTTTCGGCTATACTTTTAATCTAAACATTGTAAATATTATCTTATTTTAAAGTGTTTAATAACCATCATTTGATCGGTTAAATTATACGTCAATTTTACACTTACTTATATAGATTTTTTTACAGAAAGTGGCAATCGGACAGGAGGCTCACCTGATGTTATGATACCGCTGAACATGGACAATCAAAGTCAGAGGGCTCGCAAGTGCATTGCCGGCATTTTAAGAATTAGTACGCTCTAGCACGATCCTAAGTCGATTTGATTCGGAAATACTTCAGTGGGCAGCTGGTCCCACATAGTAGTGGTGCGCGGCAAAAAATGCCTTAGAAAACGCTCAGTTGTAAAACGACGGACGTAGAGATGATACGGGTGGAATTACGTATTCTGACTCGACGTCCGATGATGAAACGAGCAAGTTGTAAACGCAATAATCGTACATAAAGACAATATAGACGGCATACTTAGTGCTCTTAACTCTGACTCTGGTTAGAGAAATCTTTGCACATACAGAATTCAAAAGCAAGGGACGAGAACACTCCAATGCACAAATACTTTCAGTTGCAATGTAGGTACGTATTTAAGCTTTCCGGTACCAGCTGCATTTGGTCGTAAAACTATGTTCTATAGCTTGCTAGAAGCTTTTCTCGGTATTGAATTTTAATGCAATTTTTTTAATACATGGTATTGCGAACTTTTTGGAAGCTTCTGTAGCGTACGCGATTCAGTACGTTTTATTATTCATACCTTGGGTTACACTATCGTAATTTCATACAGAACAAACTTAATTTTAAATAGTCTAAAGCCTGTGTTCATCAGGGATATAATAAGTCTCGTGAAAGAATTTTCCAAATCAGTCCATTAGTTTTGGAGTCATATCATTTCTTTTTATATTAGTGAAGAGTTGTGTGTGGCAAAAACACGAGTCAAGCCGTCACACAGATTAACTTCGACTTATTTTTGAGAAGCCATCTTACCAGATATTAATGTCTCCATAATAATTAATAATCGTCTGCGCACAATAAGATCTCGGTTTGACGTTGGCATCCGTTTTATGTCTGACTTATGGCGAACAAAGTCAATTGTCTGCGCTAAATCTGGTTTTGTAATAAGGCAAAAACAGCTTGCGATGTGCCACATATATAGCGATAATATATGATGGTCATATCTTGACGATTTATGTACTATTGTAAATAGGTTTTCATGTTAATACAATGTTTTTGCTTTTATTTATTTATTTCCTAAATAAATCTTCTATTTAAACAGTTACTACTGATACCATAGAACTACACAAAACCTATACCGATAATTCTAAAATTAAAATTCCTTAACCAAAATATATTCTTATTTATTGATAATTAATAACATGACAAGCAGCTGTTGTGAACTCAGCCAGTGTATAAACAAATAGGTATTGTTAATTCATTATATATGTAACAATTGACCTGAAACAAGGACAACGTTTTAGATTCCTAATTCCGACTAACATGAATTATATACAGCAAAAAAGAAATATTATAAACATAGCTAAAATAGAATCTTCAAAAAGAATCAAATGCAGGTGATTCATTCAATATTCTAAATACTAATTTTAAGTAGATTCCGCGATAGCTTTTATTACGCTTTGAGTTGAAAATTCCTAATCTTTAGTCCTATTGAATGGATTTTTTAAAAAATATATCGTTTATTTCAGTTATGCTTTACACAGCCGAGCATTTTTTATTTTGATTTTCATTTGTTTCCCCTTAAAGACCACCGTATTGACAGCTGATACATCATAGAATCAAACGTCTTATGTTCAACTGAGACAAAAAAAGAGGTACACACATCTATCTTTCTCTCTCTCTCTCTCTTATGATACTTTGAAAATAAAAGCTGAGAAAAATAGTGTATAGAAAACTAGTTTCATTTTACTTATGTACGGTTTTATTTCAGAACTATGATCAGAATTGTTTTTCCTATGATTTACGAGTCAAAGTGCATCATCGTCTTTAATAGTATAGTTATTGGTGATATATTAACCTAATTAAGTACTAAAACAGGGCTAAGTTCAAGGCAAGACAAGTGTCTTTCTTAACTTACTAATGATGTTCTTAGAGAATATTATCTTTACATCGTCGCTTTATTAATTATTCAAGTATTCTTGTGATTTATGAAAACTTTACTGCTCCGTATAAATAAACGAGAAATTCTATATTTTCTCTTAAAAAGGAATAAGTTCTATCAAGTAAGAAATATCTATTGAATTTATTCTACTATTTTATATTTACTACAACCGTCTTAGTTCCGGTCCTCAGATTTATGTATCTGTTTTAAGATTATTTGTCAATCTAATAGGCAAGTAGGTTATCAGCCGCCACCTCGCAAGTGTCCTCGCGATGTTTTCCTTCTTATTTGAGCGATTATTAAATCCGAACGTAGGAAGATATCAATGGACATAAAGAATATAGCGAGCACAGATCTCCTAAAAAAGAAATTAAGAAGACTGATCCCACAACCATTATATGACGGCACAAGATTATTATGGTACAAATTATATATTCCATTACTAAGCTTATAACACAGATAGTTGATAGCCTACTTAGTTGAAGCAAGTTCAATAAAGGTGCAAGCTATATCGCTTACTACCATTTGTGGATCATAGTCCACCTGAGTTCAGACATAATGAGTAATCTAACAGGTTTCATCGCAATTTTTAAGGAACAGTTAGAAGTAAAGTCATACTCAAATCATTTATTTCAATTACGACTATTTAAAAAGCACTTTTGATATACAAAATTACAAGTTAAAAATGTGTAAAAAAATGACTCTAGTTTCCCCCTTCAAAAGGTTAATATGGATTTTCCAGTGGGAAAGAAACTCCATACTTACTGTTTTAAAATAAAGTGTAAACTCTATAAAACGACACTGAAGAGACTGTGCATTTGATGGCGTCCATGACTCCTACTTATTAGTCATGGTCAACAACAGTCTACACGTGTAAGCAATACCAATTTGTAAACAAAATAATTTATTAGAAAGTTTGTATGCATGATGTCGACAGTGGAGTTTATTGCGGGCTAGGATAAAAAAGCGACAAAAGAACGTCTATCTCTATCTATATCTATAGAATCTATGTAAGATGCGCAGCTTTTACTAATTTTAGCAACTTAAAAGTACTTTATTACTCAATTGTTGTCATTATAGAGAGTGAGTGGAATGCTATGTAGAGTGTATCATTATATGGAAAACAAGCTAAGCCGACCAACGCCAATTGATTTCAACGCTTTAGGAAGTTTGACGTTAAATCGTGGGACGTTATATGGATCTAATACTGTAATTTTAAAATTTTTCAGTATACATTGATTTGATAATCACATGTGAAGACCATTTACCTAGAACAAAACAACTACTAGGTATACCAGAATACAATAGGCGCCTAAAAAACAATGCGGCAGATAACTAAATTATTATGTAGACATATTCACAGTATTTACTACACTTACTATTACTAGTATAGTACTATTCGACGTAACGAGAATAGCAATTTCAATAAGGCCGCCAACGCAGCACTTATAGCCATTTGAGTAACGTAACGTAACATCGGGGTGATTCCTGACGATAGCACGTTTTTTTATGAAAATCTCGCAGAAATTCTAACGCAGTATGGAGCTGGTACGAAATCACATGTTAGCTTTCGTAGTCTTTTATAAGTACGACTCTTTGAAATTATTAATGTAGAAGGTTTTAAGGTTTAGACGAAGTTGTTATAATGGCATGTAATATAATCATAGGGATATATATATGATGTGTATTTACTTATCCGATAGGTATATATAATACTTAAATTTTAATAATTTTATTTATTTATTCTGTAATCTTACAGTTATCAAAAGTTAAATATATTAACAAACAATTATACTAACAATAAAGCTAAAGATGGAATACGTAATATATACAAAAAGTTACTTAGAAAAGCGAAAAAATAATAAAAAATATTCAATACATTTAACTAAGTGGGTAATACCTAATTTCACTGTAATGTGAGTATAAAAGTGAGGTATGAGAGTGTACCTATAGGTGTTTTCAAGGGGTGATTTTTATGTTTCGGTATTTATTTGTCTTAGAAATGTACTTCGCCTTCTAATCTATGTGTCATTATTTCACGTCAATACCTAATCTGTGCCGCTATCAACTAACAATTACACTATTAAATCAGCTATCATTGATACATAAGCTTCTCTCTCTTCACAGCTTTCTGATAAAAGCACCGTCCTATTCTAAAGCTCTAGAGCTTTCTATTAATTATATTCTTAGAATCCACAATAGCTATGCGGCATAAACGAATTTATAGTCGTCTGATATGACGTTTTAATTGAATCTAAATGTAATACTTATTTTATAATAATGCATTGTTTTTGGCACACATCCATTCAATAATGTGTTTGAAAGGTTAATTCAATTAGAGTTCTAATTATGTATGTGATATAATGTCCTGTGCCTACAATTTACTAAGGACTTGTTAATATATTTCGTTTTTGTTTGTTATTGAGTATATTTTTTATGTAGGAGGCAAACGGGTTCATCTGATCTTAAGTCATACTGTGGTCTATGGAGACTCATTGTCAAAAGGCAAGCAAGTGCGATGTTGCTATTGAACCTCAATCGAATTGGTTCGGTTGCAAGCACTGTCTTAAGGAACACTCAGTTGTGGAACGACGTCGAGGTGATACGGATTTTTTTGTATTCTGCCTTGACGTCCAATGATGCAACAAATCCGAACAACTCCTCTTAACACTCTTCTTGATACATTCGGTGGAAGATGCAGAGAGTCTAGCCAAGCCAAGGGATCAAGCCGCTTGGAAATGGACTGGTCGTCGACAATTAGAATCGCTCTTCGTTGAATACGGTAATATATCATATGTTGGGTATTTTTAATTCGATGCCTAATATTTAGTAACCTTATGCAAAATTCATAAAGTGCAAGTGTGTTACAGTATTTTTTGAATTTCGAACAAGCTTCGGTACTGTGCAAGAAAAGAGATTCGCCAAGGCAATGACCACTATAGATTTATAATAACTAAAAATGTTAATAAGGAAAAATACTTTTTGTATCGCAATCAAGGTTTATAATAATTTACCAAAAACATTTACAGATCTTCCAAATACAGTTTTTAAAAAACGATTTTATACGACTATACTAGATATCTTTCGTAATGTTTTATTCCATTAATCATTATTTGAGTAATACATAAATTATATTATCAATTAATTATATTTGTTTCGTGGCTCAACGAACAAGTACAGCGAGAAAATGCTGCCAGCGTTAAAGGTGCTATAGGGACCAAACTTTTTATATTTGTTTTAATTTTGCTTTTTAATAATTTTTAATTTATTTTTATTATGTCTGTAGGTAAAGAGAATTGTAAATACAAATTAAACGTATGTTAAAATAAGTGATATTAATTTTATAATGTCAATATGTAACTTCTATTGTAAAATTCCATAAATTGTAAGACAAATTTGTACCCTGATGTGTGATGTGTTTGTATTTGTACATTATATGCGTAGTTTGGATTATACCACCATAATATTTTTGTACCATATTAATAACGTGTTAATAGATACTTCAGAAAGCAAGAGATAGACATAATATGTGCATTTCTACAATTGTGTCGGTGAGGTGACGAATTTTAACATTTGTAAAACGCTCAAATTTAAGGTCCTATTTGGATGTCAAGTCAAAATCTCGTTTTAAGCGCTGTTAAATTTTATACAGAAAAAAATGGTTTGCTCTTGACACTCGCGTAAATCTAAATAAAACATATATCTTACATATATTAAATCTATAGAACAAGTCACATTGACATCTATTCTCGTATATGAACATAAACATTTGTCAAGTAGTGATAAATTTGATTTTCATATAAGATAATAATATAATGTATTACATATATGATTTATATGCTGGTGTTGTCATATATTTGTATCTTTGGCACAGCGTCTGTCTATTATTCGTGAGGCGTTGTCATTCGCTTTGTTCTAGCTGTATACTTGGATTAACACATATTGATATTTAAGCTTATAAAAGTGTAAGATTTTTCGATAATTATAGTATCTACCTAGGACCTACTAAATCCATTAACTATTACTATTAAATATTAAATGTCTAGAATTAGATTGTCTAGTACTCGAGACAGTATAAGATATATATTATATTGTATTTGTCTATTAAAGTTCTTTGTCTTAATTTTTTAATTAAAAGTCGACGGCGTGCATCAGGCACAGAACGCTGATCACCTACTTGCCTATTCGATTAACAAATGATCATGAAACAGATATAGAAATCTGAGGCCCAGACCTAAAAAGGTTGTAGCGCCAATGATTTTTTTTAAAACTCGGAACAAGCTGATAATATAACACTAATCTAACTTTAAACACATAAGTTTTGCAGCATTGTACGAAACGAAATTTATCCAAAAAAACCTTTAAATTTTTTTAATAGTACACAAAACTTTTTAATAGTACAAGGGGCCAAGGCCATGAGGCTTACCTGATGATAAGTGACATCGTCACCCATATACATTCACATTGCTATTGCGTTACATAGAAGTATCATTTACGAAAAGAAAAAACTATAAAAAATATTAAAAACATTCAACTAAGTAATACCTAATTTGGCTGTGTTATGTTGTAAGGATACGTACGAGTTACATATCACTCGTGTGAGTGAGCTCATGATGCAGGTGATTTAACGATTTTTATACATATTCCGCGATGATACCTTAATAAATAAATGGTTAGGCATAAAAACTCCGATACAAATTTAGGCGTTACAAAGCTCAATATCCGCTGAGCTAACAATAGTTTTATCGAACGCATAATAGTTATGAATTATTGTGATTCTATTCTCAGAGTGCTCTCTTAAGAATGGACACTGCTCTCGCGGTCCATTTGTGTTTTGAGCTATGGCTGCTGTGTACGCATTTAGAATTCTTGTAACTTAGGGAGATGGGTTTAGCGCAAAGTGTTTTTCGTATTTTGAAATTGGAATCGCGGTTCTATTTATCATTGCTTATGGAAGAATTTTAAATACTTGTACACGAGGCCATTGAAAACTAAAATATTTTTGTATTAAATTTTTAACTGCCTTTTGTAATTGTTTAATATTATTATTACTTGTCCTTTATTAATAACAGGATACACAATTTAGTATTCGATTTAAAATCAATCAAATCTATTTAAAAATAATTGCTAAGCCCAAAACAAAATTTAAAATTGGAAGTGTAAAATGTTTATAAAGAAATTTTTATAACATTTGTATTCACTATAATTGTCATGTATTTTTAATTAGATAGCTTTTAACATATACTGTATCATTATATATGATACCACATCATTTCGAATAAATAAGTCATATGTTTTTCGGTTTTATGTTTATGATTAATATATGTATATTGTATACTCAAACCCATAAAATCGAAACCCACAAAAAAACTGTATTCTGTTTTATTGGTAATACAAGACACACATAGGTAACATTGTAAAATCTGACGAGTCACTTGTTGACAGGTGGTAACTATCAGAGCGCTTTACAAGATAAATATTTGCGCGAACAACCCCTATTATTTGGGGTACATTGTTGATAGGGTTGCGACAAATTCACTTTTTAACAATTTACGTCATATATATATATTTCTATTGCAAACTAGTGGATGTCATAGACGTCGTTCTGTACACGCGTAATGATACAAAAAATCATCTAATTGTAGATATCGAATTCACTTGAACAAAAAGTTCATTAAATTCGGTCCAGTCGTTTGAAAGGACTTACTTAAAAGAAATTACACGTACAGCAGGTGATTATATATAAATATATCTTGTCAGAGGAACTTTAAATATTGTTTATACATTAATATAAACAATTATTTTATTTGGTACAAAGATAGTGAGGCCTTATCCTCATGAATTTATAGAAGTATGTTATTAAGTCTGAATGTCATGTCTTAAAAAGAGGATTTGAAGGGCTGATCACTTATTAAAAGTTTCAATGACACAAATGTCGTACAAACAATGTCAAAAAGTTTCCATTTAACTTTTATAAAAAATCCATTTTTAATACATGTATAACATACTGTTGGGTACGTCTTTATATTAAAACCAAACTGTCATCCCTAATAACAGTCGACAAGTGAGGCACTTGTTGCTCCCCTAACAATGAATTTATCTCAATTTAATATCGCTACAATGCAACCGCTATATTGGCATACCTGAAACAATTTTTTTTAGTATTCATTATTGGACAATTATCTTACCAATACACGTAATAATAACAAAAACCCTTTTAATTCCTTGCAAATAAACAAAGTAAACTTAATCCAAATATAAATATATTTTTTTAAGAAAATAAATTACACTAATTATTACTATATCTATTTCCTCATTATTTTGCAAGAAAACTTACTATTAAAACAAATTGAAATCCACTGCTTATAAAAATTGTTATACCTAATAGGCAACTCCATACGATTTACAAATTAAAACCGGGCAATACTGTGGACCACACATGCTTTATTATTCGTAAGTATTAAGCGAAGGACTGAAAGAAGGAGAAGGATTGGAAATTGGAGGCGCGGGTGAGAGGCAAGTGGAAGAATTTGAGGGGATCTTCACTCCGTCCGAGATCGTACTAATGTTAAACATAACATGGACTTAATGCAATCCTGATAATGTGGTACTCGAATACAGGCTATTTTTATTTATTAGAATAAGACTCGGGGCTAAGTGTGTTTGATCCCGCTTGCCAAAATCGTATTCGATTTTAACAAGTATGACTTAGTTATTGTATAGTAAAAGTACCATACCAGAAGTTGACAAAAGCTTTAAAAATATTTTTAAAATTCAAAAGGAAAGATCACAGAACTAAATAAAAATCTTCGCCTCATCTATGAATCACATTTAGTCTATTCTTTCAAAGCGATACATTTGAAAGTTCATGAAACAAACGCCACGTGTTCGGTTATTATCAATTTATTCCTGAATGAAGCGCACTCCATTGATGCCGGTACAGAAATATCTACTGTATGACTTTTTAGTAAGAACTACAGAGCTACGCATATTTAGACTGGCCAGTTTAATTTTAACCACAGATTTGTCTTTTTCTACTGTTATAATAGATATATTAATCGACTTGTAAGCACAATTAAAAGGATATGCCATACACTCCTGATAGATTCCAATTATATCCCCAAGCAGGCGTTTGAGATGGGGCAAAAGCCGAACTTGGAGCGAAGTGAAATACGAGGCTTACGAACGCGATGGAGACTCACTGTGGACGCTCTCTGCCCCATATATTCCAGGCCAGTCAAGTAAGTAAGTTAACCACAATTAAATAAAATTTAAAATGTATAAGTTTTGCCCTTTTTCCTCCCAATCTGTATTTCCCATATGGTCGTTATACTTACTGCTAAAACAATGATAGTCCACGAAAAGACCTTGAAGCTAATGTAATAATAATGTAGTACGTACCTATTCTACTCAACAAGGAAGCAATAAGCTATCTATATCAGGATTCTGGGAGCATCCAAGACTACAGAGACGAGTGACTAGAGCAGCAGATAAGGTTATTCTTGTTTAAGCACTACAGGAACTCATACACATAAATCTTAATAGGACATGGCAAGGTCAAACGGGCAAACTGCTAACCTAATGTTAAGCTATGCTGCCACCTAATGTTAAGCTATGCTGCCACCTAATGACACTCAATGCCAGCGGGCTCGCGAGTGCGTTGCCGGAATTTTAACAATTAGTACGCTCTGTTATTGAAGTCGAATTTGTTGTAATATAATCCTACTATAATGTATTAATTAACCGTATCGAAGAGTACACTTATAATTAGTTCAAATCACCAAAGAAGACGCAAAATGAACAAAAGAAATTAATTTTACTGTCTATATATTAATATGTTTTCACAGACCGGAGATGAGCTACAATGATTATATCCAAGAGCTGTTTCCTACGTATTATTCCCGCAACAACAGGCCAGATACATTGTTCTTACTCATCAACATTGTGTTTCCGTCTGTACAGTGTCTTATGAGGCAATTAAGACACGTTGACAATGCTAAGGTATCGCCCAGTGGTAAATCCGAGCCGTGAAGTCATAAATAATTAACAATCATTTCAACGACCATCCTTCTGGAATTTCGTTACTTAAGGCAGTTTTAACAGCGCACCACGACGTGGGACGAGCTGTCCACAGAAGTTTTTCCCAATTGAACCTATGGTCCTACAAGAATATAGCGTACCAATTCTCAAAAGGCTGTCCAGCCAGTACCAGTCCATGGGTATGTGGTATCACTCCTCCTCCCGTCTGAGCCAGTTTGCGTCGCAATTGGTTGTTTCAACAAAAACAGCGAACTAGAGTTTCATACAAAGATATGTCGATTAATGATAATAGCGCCCGCGCAAATTACTTATGTTATTGAAAAATGCTATATTCTAGTATCTAATCTTCTTGATTATTTTTGACGGGTTATATGTTTACAGAACAAAAGCCTTATTTTTTACGAACATTATTATAAGTTCCTATATCTATAGATAAACGGAGCAGTATTGGTCTAGTGGTTTAAACGTTCGACTGTCATGCCTGGGGTCGTAGTTTCGATCGTCGTATGGGAATGAAGACGTCGTGAGAAAGCCGGCATAATTAGACCCAAAAAGTGTGTGTGTGCACAGGTTGATTGTCTATTAGAATTGTTCACGGAACAAAGACCGAACTCTGAGGCTCAGACCTATAGAGGTTAAAACGCCACTGATATTATGTATATTTATTTTATAGAAGATATAATAATATTGAAATATAAGATAAAATGCAAAACATGAAAATAATAAACGGCTCAAAACTTTTTTTCCGATTTTATTCCCTTTGGAGGCCAGTGGCACTTGAACCCCGCGGCCCAAGAGCTAGAAGACTCTTGTCTTCAAGTACATAACTAATTAAAGATTTAATTTGACACCTGTTTCTAGCGGTGACCTCAGAGATGGTACTTTCTTCTACGAATAAGTATAGGAATACAGCAAGGAAATGCTAGTTAAAGTTACACTGCCACAGGGACCAAACCTTTCAAATTTATTTTAATTTATATTAAAAAATATTATTATTACGATGTACCTAAGTTAAGAAAAATTTTAATACTGTATATTTGTACGAAAATCGTGAAAAATAATCTTGTCCAATAGTAGTGACTAAACAGACAAGTTTTATTATTTATTTTACTGCAATAAGAACTACTGAAATGTTACAAGAACAGTTAAACAATTTTAAAATATCACAGACAGTAAGTATGTCTGAATGGACAAAAATATATTAAATATAAAACAATTAATACTCCGACCTCATATAAAATGCCTTGTCACATTGCGGAATGGCAGAATTATTTTAACTTACTACTTGGCGTCAAATGCAGCATTGCAAAACGATATACAGGACTTTTCATTCAGAGAATGTTCTAATAACACGAGACGAATATAGGTGAGGCCAATAAGTTGGAAAGGGATGAAAGATCCTCTTGGCAATTGTCCACAGGAAACTGGTTGAATAAAAAGACGATGCTGAACTGTACAAAGACATTTCATTCAAAGATCGGAAATCATTCAGGTGTAATCGTCCCAAATCCGAAATGTCGAGCTCTTTTCTCGCATTATTTTTTGTATCATAGAAAAGTGTTAAAACAAAAAATATATTTATTGTTAGCCACACACAAGAATGAGCAGTGTTGGTCTAGTGGTTTGAACGGTCGACTGTCATACCTGGGAACGTAGCTTCGATGCGTCGTACGGATGAAGACGTCGTGACTTAGAACCAGCATGACTTAGATCCAAAAAGCGTGTGTGTCAGGCACAGAAGGTTGATTGCATATTAGAAATGATTACGAAACTCTGAGGCCCAAAATGAGATCTAAAAGGTTGTAAGGCGCCATTGGTATGCATATACACACACGAGTAAAATAATTATACATAATTGTGAAAGCTAATAAGCTTTTATAATAACCAAAGTAGAAACTTATATTTTGTTTATAATGCTGATAATACTGAAAAAATATACATTTCAGGCTTTGTGTAGTGTGTGAGTTAGTTACTCAATTATTATCACATATCTATAAAATAAAATAAATATTTTTCACATTATCTATTTTTAAATTAAATAGTTTAAATAAAAATTTATTACACTAATAAAAGTAGTATAATTAATACGTCAACAAAATATATCATTCAACTCATAATTTTTATAACATGAATGTGTATTGTTCGTATGTTAGGGGTTTCAACGCCCTCCAACCAATTTAAATGTATAAGATAAGCTATCACATCAGATCCCCTACCGTTTAAATCGTAATCAATCAAGCTTTGTCTATTCAAAGTGTGGATTTTAAATTGAATTTGCGACAATACTGGGATTATCTGATATGTTTCACGGGTTCAGTGGTATGTGTAAATATTTTTGTATTGATTTTGTTTCAATATATATTTAAACTTACAAAAGTGTTTTAAATGTCGAGCAATAAGCTTGATAATTAACAACCTTACACACTATTATACAAACAGTTTCAGGCTCCATCGCTAATCAAAATTTATATTGTCTATTAAACTATAACTAAAATTAAATCTTTGTATTGAACGCTTCTACACGTCCCAATTTTCAAGCTGTTACTCGCAATTTATTATGCTATCATATAAAAGTAATTATGATTTTACAATATATACATTTTTTTATAAATAATCACGTCTTCAATTAGTAATATAGTTCTAGATGAAGGACGCTCGAGCTTCCATATGAAGGGATTGTCATATTGAAATACATATTATATAATAGGAAATAAATAAATATTTAAGATCGCAAAAAATCTGAATTGGAAATAATTTTAGATTATAGATCGATTATAAAAAGCGGCCGTTAAAGCAGATGTGGCTGTACCCAAGTATGATGCAGGCTAGGTAAACACCTGTCTAGTTAGAAAAAGGTTTCAAGTCCAAATTTAGCGCTAAGCATCACTACTCTGAATCCTGATCCTGTATTTCTGAAACAATTCAACTTAGGGTCCTTTAGGAAAAGAGCGTACCAATTCTTAAACGGCCACGCACTTGTGAGCCATGTGAGTGTCCATAGGCAGCGGTATCACTTAACATCAGGTGAGCCTCCTGCCCGTTTGCCTCCTATTACATAAAAAAAAAACTTGGACCTGCCGGATTATTCAAGATATTTGCCTTACCCAGAAAATTTATTGGTATACTTGTAGCCACTCAGCTATGTCTGAACTTTACATAATACCAAAATACAAAATACCATCCGTATCACCTCGACTTCCGTCGTTCCACAACTTAGCGTTTTTTAAGATTTTGCCGCGCACCACCGATATGTGGAATCAGCTGCCCACTGTGTATTTCCCAACCAATTCGACTTAGGGTCCTTCAAGTAAAGAGAGTATCTATTCTTAAAAGGCCAATAACGCTCTTGCGAGCCTTCTGGCAATGTGAGTGTCCATGGGTGGTGGTAGCATCAGTTGAGGCTCCTGCCTTGCCTCCTATTATATAAAAGAATAATACTTGAAAAGAACAACTCGTACGCATATTAAATATTAAAATATCATTTCCAAATACCAATTTCAATCCCACCTAAAAGCATCGAACAAAATTCGTAGTAAAATGTTATGAACGCATAAAGAGTCCACAATACGGGCCACTCGCTTCGATTATCTCCCGTGTTTGTTTGTGTTTTATAGCGATACACGTTTTATGGCTTTTCGATATTATTTCGCTTATTTTTTTCTGCTATTGGCTACCGCGCCGCCCTTTTACATAGACGAGTTTGTGTGGATAAGACATTTATTAAAATAAAACAGTTTGTATAAAGTTTCGCATTTTTCGACTGAGAAAATAACTTCTGATGATTTATTTTATTTTCCATCCATCAAATGCATATTGTTTATTTCATAGTTTATTGAGTATTCGAGTTTTTTTAATATGGACTCTAGAATCACAATTAAATTCATACTTGACACAGTCGGCCTTTGTTTTTAAGTCCACCATTATATTGTTTATGTCTTTAACATATAACTTTGTTTCTGTTGCGTGTTTCTAAAGGCCATAATCCTCGACTGACTCTTCGACAAGCCACACTGTGTCAGGTCTTAACATGATCGATACAGCGAGAAGATCGTTACAATACGTTTTTATAAATTTCTGTTTCCCTATATCTACACGGCCAAAAACACAGTGCTAGTTGGTAACAAAGTGTTGAATTACATTTATATCTGTAACAGTAGAAATGGTGAATTTAAAAAGAGTGGCGGAAAGATTCTTGCCAGTTCTTCTTGCCCGCTCTACGACCTTGACTTGTGAACTGGTAGTAAATGTAAATTTAGACTTCTTTTCTGACGTTCATAACTGTACTAGTTGACCTATAGTAAGTTATTTTGACTTTGACTTTGAAACCTATGAACATAAAAATTAAAATTCCCGGCGTATCCATAGGAACCAACGTATAATACTGTCCTCTTCACAATACCACTTCAACCTATCGGGCA
The DNA here is from genome assembly GCF_905147105.1 of Pieris brassicae. Taxonomy (NCBI): domain Eukaryota; kingdom Metazoa; phylum Arthropoda; class Insecta; order Lepidoptera; family Pieridae; genus Pieris; species Pieris brassicae. The sequence continues at coordinate 14,481,487 of NC_059665.1, forward strand.
TTTGAAAAAAAAATGTTAAAATCGCCCCTCAGCCCGCAGAGACTCGTAAACTACCGCGGCTCCGTCCGCGCCAATTAAATATGGATGCGCTCGACCACTCTTATTACTACGTGAATTTTTAGTTCGACAACCCTCGACTCTCATACCGTTGTCGATTGGCTGGTTATTGAATTATTGATGCTTCGCCATTCATTACTGATGTTATCCATTATTGGTTTTTATCATTAGATTTTTCGGTTCATTTCATTTGATAACGCACTTATGTCTAGTAGGCTTAATTTAGAATATGTACCTGTAAGAAAATACGAGCTCATATTTCAAATTTGTAATTCGACATTCCATTTCGAACTCTGATAGTTTTTTTAACACTGTAACTCTTTATGCTGTGTTGGCCTAGTAGCTTCAGCATTCCTTGAGATCGTAGTTGGTTATGATCGCGGAACAGATAAAGAGATTTGAGGCCCAGACCTAAAAAGGTTGCAGCGTCATTGGTATGATAGAGATTATTTTCACATGTTTTTTTCAATAACGTAACGATCTGTTTGTTGTCTTGAAGGTATACTTAAAAATTGCATACACATACGAAGACAAACGTATCGAACATAAAAAAATACTTCTAAAGGCCCCTTTAACTTTAATTAATACATCGAATTGAATGGTTTCTGAAGCTTCTCAACAATCCAAAGCTGACGCTCTCAAAGTTACTATGGCACTTATTCTTACCATCTATATAAAAATTTGCAAAGATATATATGCCCTCAAGGAAGCCTTACACAAAGGTCGTAAAGATGTCTTTCGCTTGCGTGTCCCATGCCGTTTTTATGGTTATATAAGGGGTGTGATAATTGCAAAGAGACAAAGTCACCTCAGATCATTGTGAGTGTAATTCACACACTCTTAAACTTCTGAGTGTGGCCCTTTGTTGTTCAGTAATTATGCGACACTGTCACTTGCAATGAGGTTAAATTAATGAGGTCTTTTATGACAGTTGTCATTTTGTCACCATTCAGGTAAAGGAACAGAGTATATTATTTACTTTATTATGTAATTTTTTGTCTGTTATTAAAATTAACAAAGCCCATAATGGTTGGTTAATGCTGTGCTATTAATGTCTATGTTGCAATTGCGTTACCGCTGAAAAGAATGGCCTAAATATCAATACTACTATTTATTTAATATGCTACTTTCTTCAATTTTGTTATGTGTTATATATCTAGAATGCTTTTGTGTTTTGGATTATTTGGTTTGTAATTTTAAGCAGTGTTAGGCCTGTCTGGGAAAATGGTTTAGTTGTTGTTTAAATACCTCTTGAACCGCTCTTCATTAATGTTTAAAATCTATCAAACCGATTAAAATCAAGAAACTAACACCATTTTGCTAAAAGCGTACCAATTCTTAAAGAGCTGATAATTCACTTGTCAATGATGTTCATGGGCGATGGTGTCACTTAACAACAGATGATCCTTGAAAGAAAACACCTTTTTAACACTGTCGTTGAAAAAATTAAAATTATGTAAAATAATTATAAGTTTATAATAATACATAGCTTCAATCCGGTTAAAAAGTTTTTTCTTTCAATGTGTAAAAGCCATGTTAATAAATGACAATACCTCCTCCTTTTAACTCACCTCACCTTCCCCCTGTTTTCTCATTTCAACATATATATTTTTTTAAATCGCGTTCAATAGTAAATAATCAAAGATATTAACGAATAATACTACATTGCCGATCATATACATTCGCCATCTTGTGTTTTCATATGTGTCGAGGTTTTAATGAAATATGGTATAAGTGTATGAAAATTTATCCAAAAACATTGACTATTAACGACTGGGCCAGTATTCATCTGCGTCCTAATGTATAGTTTTGTTCCGCATATTCCAAACATCAGCGCTACGGATATTTGCAAAAATTCCATCCTAAAATCTCGGGATCGTTATTAAAATACCAGCCGATGCTCTAGTCCTATAAGATATGATATATTTTATAACAGTTGTAAAAACAATAAATCTACAAAGAATTAAAAATAAATATCAGCGCTTAACAATAATCTTGTTAATGAAATATTGGTTCGTTGCGTGACTTTCCGGATTGTTTAATATTCTACGACGTTATGATTAATTTTACATACGATTTTATTAATGAGCTGTGTAAATAGTTGTATAAGTTATATAATTAGAGAATTATTTATTTATTAGGTATAGAATAAATTTGGTTGATGTCAAAGTTGATTATGTTTCTTATAAAATGTGCTTTATGAAGTGAGCAGTGTTGGCCTAGTGGCTTTGGCGTGCGACTCTAATCCCTGAGCACGTAGGTTCGATCCCTGCACTTATTATTTTTCTTTCTATCAGCGCATTTAACATCTGAACGGTGAAGGAAAACATCGTGAGGAAATCGGTTTAGAAACCAAAAAAGTCGGCGTTGTTTGTCAGGCTTCAAGTTATTAGATAGACAAATGGTCATGAAACATATACAGAAATCTGAAGCCTCTATATCGTTTGAAAAATGATGTATGAAAGCGCTCCACGGGGGTATTTAGAAATAAAAGGTAGCATTTGCTTCATCAGAAAAGAATTCGTATATAAATTGTGTCTCTCTTTTTTTATTTAATAAATAAAATACGTCACAGGTTAACCAAAGCGAACCCATTTCAAAAATCAACATTTTAAGCCCATCGTTACAAGAAACAATGTACATACAAATATGACTAATAATTTTCGAATAAACGTACATCGTAATTTCAAAGGATTTTTGTATTGTGCTTTTTCATAAAACCAAATCACTCATAATGTAGTATTAATATAAATTGTGTTTAAGCTGTAATGGGAAGAGATGAATGAGTAGTACTTTATTAAAACTATGCAGAAACAGGCTATCTCGCTTTTACAACTTGATTACTAAAATTGACGAAAAAATTGATATATTTTACAACAGTCTTCCAACTTACCGTAACTTTGTTTATCATGCTCTTAAGGGCCTATCCGGTCGCCAAACTCCATAAAGTACATTGTTTCTTTCCGTTTATTGTCATCGTTTTTTGAAGTAGGGCGAATGGAAAAAATATATGGTGAAGTTGAGTAATTTATGTATCCATTCTGAAAGATAGATACGATTTAAATAACATCGCTCGATAGAAAAAAAATCCAAACATAGCCAATTTTTGACACTTTGAATTCGTTTTATGACGTAAATGTATATAGAACTTTACACGATATAATTTATCGCAAGACAAGTAATGCATTTCAGAAAAAATACATTAATTTAATGTTTTACACAACTAATTGTTATTACTGGCCAGCGCGCCCCAGTTTTCCAGCTCTCCAGTGCGCACCGCAGTCCATCCCGAAACACTGACACTGCAATTCGTTCTGGGATAGGGCCTAAATGAGGTTTAAGTTCCCATTAAGTTTTAGTAATTATTATTAATTTATTTAGTTTTAGTTGTTATTTATTTTTGTGGTCATGATTGTTTTTATTTTTCCCTTATTAGCTTGCTTATGTTCTAAAATAATTGATGTTAAATTTGTGATGTTATATTTTCTTGCAATATTTTTATGCACACACGATGTTTTAGAACTAATAAATAAATCAATACACTATAGTAGTTTACCGTAATCTTAAAGTTAATCCTAAGTACGTCGTATTCAATAAATATATAAGCATCGTATAAGGAACAAAGCAGTGTTGCCATAAAAACGAAACAATTTACAACAATAAATTACTCTCTTGGCTAATAAAGATCAAGGCATAGGAATTCTTCGTGACCGCCAGCTCATTCGACCCCCGGATAATTAATAATGGACATTGAATAGTTTATAGTGTTAAGTGACTAGCGGTGACGGATTAGCGACTTACAGTTTAAACTATAACTACGTGAGTCAATTCTTAATAGGATTTCTAGTTTTAGTGTTTAAAATTTATCATAAAAACCAAGATGTGATAACTGATACAAATAGTTGAATAAAAATCCGCAGGTTTCATACTAAATCGTTGGTTAAGAGTTAATGATTACTTACGTATTTGTTATATATTTAAATAAGTACACATTCGATCCAGGGACACATAAACTGTACGGGCGTCTTGCACTCAAGAATTCGGGGGAAAATACAAAGTATTTTATATTTTTCCAAAACTTTGTACATTTAAGATTTTAATCATCATAACCATCATTAGCATGTCTGTTAGGTCCATTTCTGGACGTTTCAAAAATTTTCTCCAATACGACCTGCACTGGCCTCTCTGTATCTTTTAATAACCTATGAGCTCCTAACCCCTGGGCTCTGTCCCCTTGTATAGCAAAGACGTAAAAAAAAGTTACTTAAATCAATCGATATCTAAGGGGAAATTAACGTACCTAAGCTACACTGTACTCTCTTTAATGAGTCCCTGTGAACTTAGCGACAAACTAAAACGACAAATACGGAATCCCCTCCGATCAATCTCTAACAATTGCACCAGCCATTTGCCAAATGCATGCGTCATGCGATCACATGTCTTGGCGGATCGCATAAATTTCGCGGCACTATGTCTAATTAACCCTTAAAAGACGACGTGGGCCGAGTAGGCACGTAAATCTCTGTAAGAATGCCTTGTTTAATTTAACCGCATGAAACAATGCGCACTTTTGTTTGTTCGCTTAATTGGTTTAAATTTAGAATGACGAGACAATTGTTTAATAGATGTTTTGTTGTTTATGTTGTTTGGTATAATTGCTACATTTGATACTTGTATATCTAGTAATATAATGTCACGTATAGTGAGTCTAGTGTGTATAATGTTTTTAAGTAGGTGGATTGTTTTATAAACTTATGATATATGATAGATTCACTTATGAAGTATGTACTACATTTATAGAACAGTAAACGGGAACGAAGCTCATCTGATGTTTCGTGGTTACCACCACCCATGGATGCTTTCAATTCCAAAGGGCTCGTGAGTGCGTTGCCGGCCTTTTGTGAATTGCTCTTTTCTTGAGTCGAATTGGTTCGGAATCGTCTCGATGGGCTGTGGGTTTCACATAGCTATATGGTGCGCGGCAATAATGCTTAAACGCTTAGTGGAAACTCAGTTTTATCAAAATGTATTTTTGTTTTTTATTTTATAGGTGGACAAACAACTGCAGCCCATATACACCTTCTCAGTTGAGCCTTGCCGGCCTGTGATTTTTGAATGCATACTTGTAAAGCACTGTTGTGTTTATTTGACTCATTTGTGACTTGCCACCTAACTGTTTTCTATTACCACCACATCCTTTTTCTCTTTCGGAGGCTCTTTAACATCTTTAGCCACTTTCTCAAAAACAATTTTTTACAATCAATTCAAAACTTTATATATTCAATAACAATCTTGAGGAACATCTAAGCCAGTCCTATGCTCTAACGGAAAGCATTTTTCTTGTACAACTGTATTATAAATATACAATTGTAAGTGTTATCATTAATATTGTCAAATGGAAGCTTATATTTGCTTTCTTTTTGTTTTTTAAATAAAATACGCCACGTCTTGACCAAAGCAAACCTATATTAAAATCCAAAAAATTAAGACCATCGTTACAATAAACAATGTATATACAAATATGAAAATGAGACTAATAATAATTTCCAAATAAACGTATCATCGTGAGTTCAAAGGATTTTTGTTTTGAACGGACAAATTTGTGGCCGAACACGTCGTCTCGAAACTTTATCGTTATAATAAAGTCACTTGGTGCAAAATTATTTGGCGCTTGTACCCTCTGATTTATCGTCGCGTGCTTCACTCGTGCTCATTTATTAGAGTTAAGTATACATTGTTTCGATTTTTGTATTCATATCTTTTTCGTTTTAGAATAGCCGTTGCTGTACCATTTCTTATTAGTATTTTAATATAATCTTTATGGAACTGATCCTGTGTCCAACACTAGGATCACTTCCTCAATTAGTAATCTTAAACTTTTAGTGTTTTTCGATTGTTTTTTTAAAGTTATAGATTAAAGACGATTGTATTTTTTCTTTATTATAAAAGTGATACTATAATAAACTAAATAGAAAGCACTTCTTATAATGGTTTCATTATGTTAAAGATTTTGGAAGATTTCAATAGTGTAATAGATACTTATAAAATGGAGGTCTTCGTACACGTCTGTGTCTATATGCACGCGATAGACTCCAAAAGTACTAAATGAATTTTCGTTTCATGGCTTATGGTTTAATATGATTTTATTTAAGATTGTTGGTGATTTTACTGGTGGAGAAAAGGTCACAAAAAATTTCAAAAATGCATGTAAATTGCAACTTTGTTTTAAAATATCTTAATTGTCAACGATCTCTTATACTCGGTTCATAATTTATTTAATTTTACCATACAAAGTACTAACCCTAAGTTATACGTTACAAACTCTTTTATGTAAAATGTATGTCAATTTATTAACATAAATGCTTTGACCGGAAGATAGTATGATTATAAATATTGGTTTTATTACGTTTTTCCTTCTCTAGTAGAGATTTACGAATACATTGCAACAAAGACTGCTATCGATATTGAAAGGGGTAAAAGATAATTAAAAGTGTCAAATTTAAGCTTAAAGCTGCTTTTGCACAGTCACACCTCATTTCAATTACTTACACTACTTGTTTGTTTACAAGTTTTCTTTAGTTAATATCCGAACTTGAGTTATTTGTTAGGGCTGTTTATTTTTTATTATGTTATACATTATCTAATACAAATGAAAAGTTAACAATCGCTATTGCAACCATAAAAGCCTCTAGAACCATTTATTAAATTAACTAATTAAATTATCAAATTATATTTAAAATCTTATATAAATAAATAGATTTAAAGTTAAATCCCCGTGGCAGCATTTTTAAATCAATTTAATCATAACTTTTCCCTGACACGGAAGACTTTATGATATACAAGTATGTACTTTTATTTTCATGGCACGCCTAAACATCTGGTGTCAACGAAGAAGGTATCAAAGAGCCATTTCTTCCTTGTGTCTTTATCCTTCTGTGTAACATTCTTATACACAGAAGTATAAAGATTATACAAAACACAAACGCCACTTAAAACCAAAATAAAAAAAACCTGGTGTCGCTGCAAACTGTTTCATTTTTATTTCTTGAAGTTGCTGTGGCCGCTCCACCTCCAGCCCCAGCTTCAGCTAGCTCCACCAGGTACATTCTATTTTCTGGTCTCATTAACCGGTGCAATGAAGCATCACAGCAAAGCATTACAGAAGAGAGCTGCAGAGTCAGAGAAACAGAAAAAAAAGCATTGTAATAGATACAATGCGCCATTCCACACAAATAACTTTTATTTGACTTTCAAACTTTGCCCATTAACAATACTCGCTGACAGCTACCGTTCGTCAAATATTGCAAATCACTGTAGTTAATTAAATATTTAAAAACTGTACATTTGTGGCGCTATTTCTGTATTATGCTCGACCCGGCTTCAATATATTGTTTTTTAAGTAAACTTCAAACTAGATTATGATATTAATTTTAAGCGCTGAAGTAGATACGGTAGAATAAGGAAGCAATAACCCAAACTAAATATGGAAATCAGAAGATGAATATGAACTTTTATAAATTGTTAATAACAAATATGCAATTTAAATATATAGTAGGAGCGGCACTGCAAACTCTTTAGGTCTTGGCCTCAGATCTATATCTGTTTCATGATCATTTGTCAATATAATAGTCAGGTGTTTCTGTGCCTGACACACGCCGTCGACTTTTTAAGTGTAAGGCAAGTCGTCACCGTTCGAACGAATGTTATATGCGCATAGACAGAAAGTCCATTATTGATGCACAGCCGGTGATCGAACCTAGGACCTCAGGGATGTGTCGCACGCTAAAGCCATTGGGCTAACACTGTTCATCTAAATATGCAATTACTATAGTTTAATTTAAGAATGTTGATCGAGTTTTCTCATACTAAATGTATAATAGAAAATAGAATACTTGTTCTACTATAAATAATCATAACCGTTTCAATTTTATGTGTCAAAATCAAAGTCAAAAATCATTTATTCATATAGATAACACAATGTTTTTTGTTTTACAAACACAGATTTTGTGTAACAGACTATATGATCAATTTTCATATATATTTATCATTTTGCTTACGCATTCAAAACGATTTAATAAATAAAAAACTTGCAACTTATTTTTTACAGAATCCTTTGTCTCGAACAATGTCTTGATTGACCTTTAAGTTATTAATGATAAGTATTGAATTACTTGTGATAATGAAAAACGAAAAACCAGACAATACAATAGCCGTTCTGCCTTGCGCTTTTTACAATCGATCGTGTAATTGGAACTTATATAAACTTTGTAATTTAAAAATCACAGTGTGTATGGTTGTGTTTTTGTATGTAATTTGTGTTGATAATGATATGTTTTTAAATCAGTCCTGTTAATTAACGAAGATTTTATGGGTAAAAAATCCGAACATTTCATGCACACTTTGTTAAAAAAAATATCTTTCTTTAACAGCTAAAAAGGTATCTTGTTCTAGATAGTGTTTTTTTTTTGAACACAATAAAAAAACTAAATTATTTGAATTATCGAGCAGTGTTGGCCTAATGGTTTCCGCGTGCGACATTCATCCCTGAGGTCGTAGTTTCGATCCGTGGCTGTGTACCAATGGATTTCTGTCTATTTAACATTCGCTCGAAGGGTGATCGAAAACATCGTGAGGAAACCGCCTTGCCTTAAACCGAAAATGTCGACGGCGTGTGTCAGGCACCAGGCTAACAGGCTGGTCACCTGCCTATTAGATTGACAAATGATGAAACATGTAACAGGTGCAGAGGACCTTTAAGACCCAGACCTAAAATGGTTGTAGTGCCACAGATTTACTTTTTATTTGTATAAATTTATCCGATAAAGTATGAAAGAATTTAGGCTAGTGTATTTATAAATACCTCCACAGAACTCATTAACAATAAAATAACTAAGCGACAAATTCAAACAGACACAGAGGACGTCTTTATTAATAGTCCGAAACATTGTTATTTATGGATGTAAATTATTTAGTTTTGCCTAACAAATCTAAAATAGGAACGGGCCACACACATTATAACCTACAGGACAAGAAATTAAAGTGAATTAATAACAAATTATTGTTTTTCCTCGGAGTAAAAGCCAAATAAAAATTTAAATACTCTGAAATTCAAAATATGTAATTTATGACTGTAAAAACACATTCGAGTTATGTCTATTTCGTGACCATTTTCTTTATACATCTAAGCGATCTGCTCTCTGTGATGATACGCCTAACATCGGCGTTTTTCACCCGTGATTTCAACGACCCCAGGACCGAGAGTCACACAATAATACTTATCTCAATGTTTTACGAATATTGCTACTGATAATTAATATTTCGTTGCAAGTGTACAGAAACATAGTACAATTAAAATAATTGTTAACTGGCGGCGATCTGTTCCAGGACCCCACACACAGAGACAGTTTTTACTGAGATTGTAAACCTCTAGCTTTATTACAAGATGCAAAATTTGAGTTTTTTCTAGCGCTATAATTTATATGTAATATCACAAAGATATGTGTATACGTACGCATATGTATCTCAATTGGTATTTGCTCTAAGTTAAGTGTTTACTCCACTTTTCGATACCTGTGACCTGTGGCATGACGTTAAAAGCGTTCTAAAACCTTCGAGATTTAATGTAGTTAATCAAACTTTAATTACAGTTAATAAGTTTAGTTAAGTTACGGTAATAAACTGTTTACAAAGTTTTATTAAGTAAAAACATTTTTTCTTAATAAAACAATAATTAGCGGAACAAAAAACAGCTGCTGATAATAGTTGCATCAAAAATAACACAAGTATGGTATTGTGTCCAATTAGTAGGAACAGTTTTCTAAAAATACATTAAAACACCCTGTTACCATTTGTCACGGCGCGCGCGTTTATTTATCAAGATACCACCGTGTTCCGTGTATACAGAGTGTTTACAAAATTCGATTTTTTTGCCAATACTATTGGAAGTGGAAAGAAAACGGTCATTTGTAACGGACATCTAAGGGTGCATATATTTTTGCCTCTTTTATTTGGTTTTTATAATACAATATAGACATAACATTTACTACTAACAAAACACACACAGGAACACACGAAATAACAATTAACAAATAAAATAAATAAATTTTTAAAGAACAAGGTACTTTTTATGTGTGTAATTCGTGTGAATTGTGGTTGTAATTGGCCCTTGCTCAGCTATATAAATCAGCTATATATATATATATATATATATATATATAGATATATATATAAATCAGCTATATGCTGAGGAGCAGACTGGTTCACAGCGCTGATCAGTCAGCCAGAGACCACAGCAGGCAGATTACGACTCAGTCTGAAATTGTCTCTGAAAGTCACTTAACAATCTAAGACCATTATATAACTATATAAAAATAAAAAAAATCAATCAATGGCGCTACAACAATAGGCAAGTGATCAGCCTTCTGTGCCTGACACACACTGTCGACTTTTTGGGTCTAAGGCAAGCCGGTTTTCTCACGATGTTTTCCTTCACCGTTCGAGTTAATGTCTAATGCGCACATAGACAGTCAAAATCTATTAGTGCACAGCTGGGGATCGAACCTACGATCTCAGAGATGAGAGTCGCACTCTGAAGCCACTAGGAAAACACTGCTCCTTAATAAAATGCCTAAAAAACATTGAACATCCTGTGAACGTCTAACATAAACAAGATTGTAGCGGCTCAAACGCGAAAGATATGCTGACGTTACCACTATTAGTGACGCTCTGCCTGTACCACAATGTATGATAATTAACGTGTTAAAACACCCTGTAGCTGATATGGCTAATCTAAAAAACATTTGAATAATACATTTTAGTTTGATTTTAAGATTGTTTAATATTTATACCAATAAGATATTATTCATTTATAAATATTACAGTATAATCAAAATATAAATAACTTTTATTTCTTGCATAATCAATGTAAAAATAAATTACGCAATTTTTTTATCTGTACCAAGTAATATTTTCTAATTAGTTTGCAAGAACCCCTCCTCCTCCAAACATCTCCAGATATCTCTGTCATGGGCTAGCTGAATGCAGTGCTGAACTAGTGAAATAGTGTTAGTGCGTTTGTCTTAAGTGCTAAACAGTGGTAAGTGAGAAAAGTGAAAAAGAATTGAACCCAAAAACAGAGTGTCAAAGTCAAAGTCAAAAATCATTTATTCATATAGGTAACACAATGTACACTTATGAACGTCAATAAAAAATAAATATACATTAAATGCTTCTAATTTTACATTTACTGCCAGTTGTCAAATCAAGGGCGTAGAACGGAAGAGAAGAACTGGCAATAAACTCTCCGCCACTCTTTTTAATCGCCAAGTTTTTTTTGTATTACTCAACGTTTGTAAGTAGCTGCAACCATCACACCATGTTCCATATGACATCAGCAGGAGGCATGGTGAAATAGGAGCACGCACTTACATTCTCGTGTCTTCCATTTATGAGAGACTGTACGTAGTGTTATTGGACACGTTCTTATTTTAAATATCTTTATTAGTAAATTAGGTTCTACTTAAATTACTTATTAGTCTTGAGCGGTCTTTCTTTGTATCGTTTCCTAATAGGGTCTTAAAAACCCCACCGGGTCGCCCTTATGGTCCACGTCCTTATGGTCCGTGTCTTACACGTTATAGTCAAACAATACTGTTTAACCGAGAATCGAACTAAACAATTCATTCTGTATTCACTCACTTAGCCTCTTAATTTAAAAATAATAAAATGTCTCGTCTATACAAAAACTGTGTATATTTTTACAGTTGTGTCTGGACTATCGAGTTACACGTCAAAGATTGTTATTTTTTATGCTGACACCTCGTTACGCTAGTGCTAAGTGATGACATTTTAAAGGGTCTCTCGAAATAATATTTCACATACAACGTATATTAGATAACAATCATTGTTTTTGATTAAATAGTTTTCTTTTAGCGCTTCAAACACTAAAGTTAAACCAGTTTTTAGACAGCATCCGCATAGTATTCGTTATAATTGATACATTTTTGTTTAGTGTCATATATCGGGTGTTGTGTTGTCTAGTACTGGAGGTAGGCCATCAGTCTCCTGAAGCGTATCTTGTGCCAGATGCAGTAACTATTCTAAAGTCGCTATTCCCACTCACTGCAAAGCCATCATTTCATTCTTTCCACCAACACGCCATTTTACCTGGTTTTTAACTATTATAATAAATTAAAGGATGTAGTAGTGGTCATGGCGTAACACGTTGCCCAGGTATGCAATCCGATGTTTAATGTGACTTCTAATCTCGTGTTATATTTTTTAGGACAGCTATAATGATTTTTGTGTTCTAATAGTCTAAAACTATATATTGTACTGAATCTCTATACACAAGCCTAAGGCTGTCATTAGCGGTATGGTGATGATGGAGCAGTAGTTGAGCACGTATCCGTCTCTAAGGAAAAGCTAAATTTTATGTTCTTTACATGTGGTTGTTTTGTTTGCCTTGAGTTGTTCTAAAAAGAAGTTCAACCGGTCCTTGAGATAAACACAAGAAAACTTCGAGTTTTGGTATTATTGTTTAGTCTTAACAAAACAAAATGGTATTAATAGATATTTTAATTTATTGTTCCTATAAAAATATTCTCTTAATTCCACGGATTTTCGAAGAATTCTCTAACAATATCACACTCTTGACAAGTAGATGTAAACAAAACGGCATCGCACTAAATCTTACTGACAATTGGCTTGATATAATAATCCCGTGAATTTCTAACAAAGACATTTCTTCGAATTATTCAGAAATGCAGAGAAAGAGAAAAATATAATAATTATTTCAACCGTCGCAATGTATCGGAATGTGTGACTTGTATGACTTACCGTCCGTCGGTACGTAAATTTTACTAATTTAGTTAAGTTTATTTAGTAGTGAACAACCACGTTGACAACCTACCGAGCTCAGACAGTGACATTTGTAAAATGTATGAAGACGTAACGAGACCATTTGTCAGAAATTTCGCAAGCCTTGAGCTGTGTTTTCCTAGCAGGACGTGGGTATGTACTATATGCTCGCTCGTACCGTGTAAGAAAACATCGTGAGTAATCTTAGACCTAAAAAATCGAAGGTGTGTTTCCGTCCCATTGATAACTTGCCCATTTTAATAAAATGGTTACGAAAGAGGTGCAGAAATCTGAAGCCTAGACAAGGTAGGAGATATATTTTTTGTATTTTGTCTTGAGCCGATTATGCAGTCGCGCTGATAAACAGACAGAAGTTTAAAATCTTTTATTTGACAACATTCTTATGTTTAAAATTTATTATCAAATTTTACATATTCAAATGAACCTTGTTCGTTTGTCTACAAAGGTCTTATTATATCTAAATGCATTTTTTATTTGTAACCTTTCTTAACGTCTTAATGTTTTGTTGGCACTATAATGTCGCAAAGCTAATATTGCAAGTGAGGCATTATCAACTTGGTGATTAAAAAGATGAGTGCCAGTTCTTCTGGCCCGCTCTACACCATTGTTTTGGGAATGTCAATGATCTTTCTTTTTTACATTATATTGACCTTTATAAGTGTATATCCTGTGGAGTATTGAATGGATAATATAGTACGGTTTTCTTTGTGGCGTAAAATATCGAATATCTAACCAAGAGACGTTAACTGAACATAAACCTTATATCTGAATCATACATCGGTCTCTACCACGTAGACAACGATACTATATTATCCATGCATTGCCCGACACACTGGAGATTCATTATGATCTATAGTACAGAAGAAATAGCACCAAAACCGTGTATATACATGACGTTTTATAAAAATAAAAAAAAACATCTTGATAATAATTGTATTTAAATACTTATTTACAATGTCGCCATCGATTATAATTACGAATAATTACTATTGTAATGTTATTACTTGGAATGGAGTATTCTTGGGTAAATTATATTCCAACAATATTGAGGATACGGCTATTAGGAGGTAATTTGTCAATCAGTGATGAACGCATCCGTAACGGATCGTTAAGACGTATATCCATAGCAAGCTAAGATTACAACTGTTGATTCAAACAATAAATCTATCTACAAAGTTGGTAATTTATTTTTTAACACTGCTGCAGAAATACAACAATACACTTAAAATAAATACATAATAATAAAATACGTAAATACGTAAATAATAACAAAACTTGTATTTTTTTTAATAAGTTGATTACAAGAAATTTAAAACTATAAAATACATATAGATATATAGACAAAACTAATGGAACAAAACAAAGCAATATAATACATTAACATACGTAAAAAGTAAACAGGACCTATGAATCACGAACATTTCAGATCATTTAGTATGAAAGTAGGGATAGCAGCAGAGATTTAAAGATTGGGACGGGAAGTGAAATAGTATCTTAACTTTACTTTAGAAATTGGTTAAATAAAATAAAATTAGATAGAGTTCAATAAAAGGCTTTTGTTATCATTGACATGAATACAAATCATACAATTATTTCATTTTACCTTATTACTACTAAGATTATTACAGAATTTCATTAATTGTAATAGATTTATTTCTATCATTGTTATCGTTCTTATATATTTTTGTTATGAATGGCTTCGTATCTCTTTCAATCAACCGTGGAAAAATGGGCGTAACGGAAAAAAGTTTCACTTCAATAAAATACAATATTTAATATGACAAGCATTTATATGCAATCATAACAAACACGAGGATATAGAAAGAAAATTGATTTCAAAGTGCGAGGGAAACAACTGAGTAAGAGACGGATATATTTAGTTACACACTGGCTGAGTTCACAAGAATTGTATTATTTATAATTAGTTATAAAAAAGTTTAGGTTTAATATTTTCTTGGTTTGTTTAAATTATGTTTTTAGTTAAATTTATATATAAACAATGGATATACAGACCAAGCTTGGTTGAACTGTACAGCTATATTATATCTTTAAAAAAATATGGACCCACGTGGATCACTAACCTTATTCTCTAACGACCAACAGCCGTCAACACTGGCCACCTATTGTCATCACTACAATACTGAAATTATATTTCAGCCAGCGAAATTCTATTTTTGAAAAGTGAATTTTAAAACAAAAGAATCCAGCAATGACAAGTGTTGATTTACGCTTGATAGGTCGAATACCGAGCTGTCAAAACAAATGGTAAAAGCCATTGTTAGAAACCGCTAATTTTCTTGAAAAATGCGTCTGAAACAAATTCCGCGAGCTTTATCGCTCGTAAATTATGTTTTTCGAGAAAATTGTTCACAATACTACATTTTACACAATATTTTAAGCTGATTAGTGGTCGCATCAATTTTGTATGGAAATAGTTTAACGTGAATATTTCTGAGATTTTCAAATACATTAATAAATCATTAAAATATGACCGATCAAGCAGGTAAATGTTCCGGCGTGGAACTTAATATTTCTTTCATAGAACTTGGGACAAACGGTCACGAGGCGGATGTGAAGTGTGTATCCCATGGACACTCGTACTGGCAGAAGGCTCGCAAATACATTGTTTCTTGGGCTCAGTCGAAATATACCTCAATGGGCTCGTGCCAAATATTGGTGTTGAATGACGGACGTCGAGGTAATATGAGTTGAATTTTTGGTGAATTAGTATTTTTGTTGTAAGTATAAAAATATATTTGCCGATTTATTGATACGTGTGTCAATATATTTACATATATAATGTTCGCTATTATCTACGAGATAGATGAGAGCCAAATAGTTTCAGTTTTTAATTCCTTTAGCACTAAACAAAAGCGTTATTGAAGTGAAATTCCTTTATCGGCGTTGGAAAAAAAATACCGTCACATTTTTCGGTTACGCGTCACATGATTCCGTTACTCGCCATCTTTTTCTTGTCCCCACGGTTGATTCGAATAGATTTGAAACCATTCATTAGAAAAATATATAATAACGATAGCAATGATAGTAATAATCCTATTACAATTAATGACATTCTGTAATAATCTTAGTAGCAATAAGGTAAAATGAAATTATTGATAACAAAAGCCTTTTATTAAACTTTATCTAATTTAACTTTATTTAACCAATTTCTGTAAAGTTGGATATAAAAGATCAATTTTTCGAAAAATAAGGTCATTAAGAAGTTTCACTTCTTATGTGTTTAAATAAGTACACGCACACATTTTTTTTAAAACCCTTAAATATTCTACCTCAAATGCTATAAAATCTTTAAAAATCAAAATCTCACTGCATTCCGCGGCACAGTTATATCACCATTCATAATCATTAAATTGTCATCCGTACAAAAATATCTAGTTATTGTTGAGACAAACAATGCTGTGGCGACAATAAAAATGCTATACCAACAAAGTATCTAGATGATTTTGTCATAGATTATTTTGAAGACATGACAAATTACCACATTTAATAGCAGTAACTTGCGACCTAAATTTTTGTATGTGCATTCAGCATCTGGCGAGACATATTTGTTTAACTATGAAGATCTTATTATAATTTAGTTAATTATTTCGTGATAACCGTCTGTTAGATAATTATAATGTAATACGTCGCGTAAACCAGAAAAAATTATATATTCAGTGAGTTTTACAGGGAAGCATTTTTGCTATGCAATAGGAGGCAAACGGACAGGAGGATCAGCTGATGATCACTCGCCAGTGCGTTGCCGGCCTTTTAAGAATTGGTGCGCTCTTTGCTTGAAGGGCCCTAAGTCGAATTGGTTCGGAAATACTTCAGTGGAGAGCTCGTTCCATTATTAAAAATAGAGAATTGTTTTAAAATACTCTTTGGCAACGGTTGTGGGACGAAAATAAATGCTGAAAAAATATTGTAGATCGCTGAAAAATAGATGTCAAATACAATAACAATATTATGGGACGTGGTGAAATGTGAATATAATTTAGGACAGCGCTTTAAGAACTCTGCTTTAGTAATTTACAGTCACAAGTTTCTGTTCGATTCTTTAACAGACATGAACATTCCAAGGTACAGCTTTAGAATACGTCTTAACATATTCACGAAATACAGAAACCAGTAACAAAGAATCTGTCAAAAAAAGTAAAAAAAATGTCAATAAAGGAAGCCAATAAAAACGTCAGAAAAGTGTAAAATAATAGACATAGTTTTGTGTAAACACGTAATTAATCGTTGACACGAACTATTCTTGACATAATTTGACAATGACGTCACTCGGAATTTGTTGTTACTAATAACTCTTATATAATGGGACGCTAAATTTCGGACCGATTAAACCCACCATGGAAACCTCTAGAAAATTAAATAGATTTATTGCGTACATAAAGAATACGTGGTGTAACAATCGTAAGTCTTCTAGACAATATGAAATTACGTAGATCTTAATAAACAATTAAAACATTTTGTACTAAGATTAAGGTTGGTTATTCTATATTTTTGATTCTAAAATATAAGATCGTTTGTTAGCGATAAGGCCGCCCATTGCATCCCTTATAATTTTTGAAGTGAAAATTCTTTATCGGCGTTGGAAAAAAAATTACCGTCAAATTTTTGGGTTACGCGTCACATTTTTCCGTTACGTGGCATCTTTTTCTTGTCCCTACCACGGTTGATTCGAAGCCATTAATAACAAAAATATATAATAACGATAACAATGATAGTGATGAATATAGTAATAAATCTATTACAATAAATTAAATTCTGTAATAATCTTAGTAGTAATAAGGTAAAATGAAATAATTGTATGATTTGTATTCATGTCTTTTGATAAACTTTATCGAATTTTATTTTATTTAACCAATATCTGTAAAGTTGCATATAGTAGATCATTTTTAAAAAAATTATGTCATAAAGAAGTTTCACTTATTACGTGTGTACACTAGTACACGCACAGATTTTATGTATTATGTTATTTGTTTATGTATAAATGTAACGAAGTGTGAATAAATAAATACAAAGTTTTTATCTGTAAAATAAACAAAAAGAAAAAAAAAACATGAAAGTATCTGCAAATAAAACTATAACTTATATATGACGGTGCAAATAAAATAATTTAGATTACAAAACCACAATCCAAACATACCGTTTATGCTTGAGTGATGTTCCAATATAATTTATATGACTAATAACAGAATAATACTATATTAATACAATATAAAATAAAATAAAACACATTTTTTTAATGTGGTTACACTTAAAAGCATTTAAAAAACTTTTTTGAGCATTTCTCTTCGATTCGTAATTAGCTATATATTATATATGTCAGGCTTCTTTGAAAACCACTGCTCAAAATTTTTCCCTAGTACTCACTAATCATGAAAAAGTCTACCCTCCAGTAATGGAGTAGCTAAGTATAGCTTTTACTTTTTCATTATTATTTTTTAGCCTTTAGTTTAATTTAGTGGTTAATTTAGGTACTCTCAGTATTTTTTTATTTTTATATTTACTATACTAGGGTTGCCTGGTAAAAAACGCCGCCCTTTATTCACTATAGAATACCTGCTTGTTTTTTTTATTAATATGTATAAGTGAAAAACCACATTAATTTAGTATAAAACATTTAGTTTAGGTTATCATTTATATTAAATGTAACTGAGATTCAAACAAAATTTATATTTGAGTAAAAAAAACCAAAATATTTTAAGCTCACGATTTACTTTGGACTCCAAAACAAAACATAATCAATAAAACATAAACGAATTTAAACAGTAACATTATGAAAAGTATTTTTATCGTCGTGTCCATCACTAAAACTTCAAAGCCAAATTTTATTAAAATCTACAGCCGCAAATAATAGCCGGGTTCTTATAATCGCTATTTTAATACAGTTTAGGGAGATATATGAAATTTTGAATTTGTAAATAACGATTTGTATTGTATTGAGAAACTTACGTGTATGATGTTACAAAAGGCATGTTTGCCAACTTCATATACTGACGGCAAATATATTATTCTTTATAAATGCGCAAAACTTTGACGGGAACTTATCAGCTAGACTAGCTATACATACAAGCGTCATACCAAAACAGTAGGAGGCGATCGCTCATGCTTACATAACCAAAAGCTCGCGCGTTGCAGGAGTTTCGCCACACTGCTAGTATAGGCACTTTTCCTAGTAATATATCTTTTGTATCATGCAACATATCCAGTTCCCATTAGGCTTGGATTATTTGCATGCCTTCTCAAATTCTTAATAAGTTGAGGTTTATTATCGGGCGTCGAGTTAGAATACGGAATTCCACCTGCATCACCTCCACAACTGAGCGTTTTTTAATGCAGTTCACGCCGCGCACTACCACTATGTGGAACTAGAACACCAAAGTGCTTTTGAACCAATCCAACTTATTGTCCAAGAAAAGAGCGTACCAATTCTAAATAGGTCGGCCACGCACTCGCGAGCCCTCTGTCATTGAGAATGTATCGGTATTTATTGCCAGTTCTTCCGTTCTACGCCCTTGATTTGAGAACTGGCAATGTAAAATTAGAAGCATTTTATGTATATTTCTTTTTTATTGACGTTCATAAGTGTACATTGTGTTACTTATATGAATAAATGATTATTGACTTTGACTTTGATGTATCACTGAGCCACCGGCCCGTTTGGACATTTATATATATAAAGTAATAAAAACTTCTTAAAACATAAATATCCTTGCCATCACGTATTAAATGACGAAATGAGCTACGGGAATCGTCTTAATTTTCATTTGTTTAATCCGACCCCGAATGAAATGTTAACCCGCAAATTATGTAGTTGCGTCACCCGTCACAACGTTTGATGGATCGCGGTAATAATTGCCTCATGCTTCACGCTCTTGAGAAAATGGGGGTTTTAGCGTTATTGATGGGTTTGCCAAATTGTTTGTGTTTTGTTTTATAGGGTTATTAGAAATTTAAATATGAGGATCGAAACTAATATTATCGCGTTTTATTAATGCCTGGATGTCTGCGTACGATGTTCGTGGAGCAATAATTCTTTATTTGTTACGCAGTTACTATTATCATGAAAGTATCAATTAGGCGAAAATTTTTCAGTTGCTAAGTTGTATTTTCATTCACGGCAAATCTTTTTGTACGATAAAAACAATTACTTAAAACTATTTTATCTATAAAAAGCTTATGTTGGTTGGTTTCATAAACAAAGTTACTTCACGTGAAACAACATTTCAATATATTCATTCAAATAAAACCAGGGACTTGTCATAAGCATTATGAAACATATCGTGTAAATTGTCATAATTTTACTAAAGTATCCAATTTGTGTGCTCCGAATTAGCACCCAGTTTGCATGACATAAATAAATGCAATTTTGTACAATTTATCGGTTTGTTGTGTTCGATTGTGAGAGCTTTTAAAAATATTTAATAAATTTTATTGATTCGGTACTCCGAATAAAAGTCTTTTTATTTGATACTGTATGGATGTTTATTTATTAATTTAGTTCATAGTTTATTAAGGTATACATCATGCGACCAAATACAGCTATTCTCCAGATTATGGGTTCGATTCCGGAGAAATAATAATTAGATTTATCTTTACAAAATATTAATGTGAACACCTGCTTCGCCTATTACGGGACTTAAAACACCCACTTTCGTTCAAATGTTTATCTAACACAATATTGGGCTACGGAGATCTTGTGCCAATATCAGAATATGTTTTGTAGTGGTATCAAAACGTCTAATAACTTCACTTCAAAATGAAACCCGAAAACAAATTACACCCTAAATTCCACTGTACAATAAGCTTTTCCTAATAACGCGCGAACAAAGCGCCCCTAGCGGCGGGCTGTGTAATCTCTATTCAGTTTCAAAGCAATCTGTCAAGAGATGGCGCCACAATGGGGGATTAGCGGTTGTTATTACGTCACCTTTGTGGCAAGTTCATGTTATGATCGAGAGCGGGGAATATTAGGGATTATCACAGCTCCCCTTTCTTTGCGAAGGCGTAATGCAACTTTTATTTTTAATACATGAAGGATTACGTTTGTGTTTTTAATAGATTGTAATATTGTAAATAAATAATTAGTATTAGTAAAATTCGACTTCTAAAGTCGTTGAAAACAAGATCGATCTACGATATTTTTGTCCCAGTGCCCAGAAATAGATACATTATTACATTTGCACTGGTCCACCGAATCAAAAATGTGACGGTGTTATTATATAAAAAAAAACTTTTCTAAATAAAAAAAAAGTTCTAATGCACCCTGTATTTAAAGTGACATATTATGTAATTTAATATTGCGATTATGCCTAAACAAATTATTGTATTTTAATTTTTGGGAGGCACACATGCCAAGATACACACAGATGCAGAAAGATCTTGTGAATATTCACAATTTATATTTATTATATATATAACATTTAAAACCATAATAATATAAACTCAGACATTTTTTATAGGTGTTCTTGTCATATATGATTCAGAAGGGCAGACAAAGTCGCTCTTAAGCTGTAAAAACATTATTTATCACCTAGAAAGTATAACAATATATACCAATAAAATGTGTCAGCAACGGAATAATTGGTTTGGATTATTATAATATTATAAATAGTTAACTGTGTATAATTTTCCTCGTGTCATATGGGAGCAGGCCACGGTCATAACTCATAATTTTGTGTAGCACGACTGTAACGTTTTGATACATTTTGAGATAGAGAATTCATTCAATCTCATGTTAGCCATTATTGAGAAATAATTGCACGATCTATGAATTTTACACCGGAATTAGTTACAATTTACGGTATATTCCACATGAATTATAGAAAGAATACAATTTTTAACTCAATGTAAGTCTTATATACTGAGTACTATATAACCTAGTAAATTAATTAATAAATGGCACCACACCCTTTTTAGGTCTAGGCCTCAGATTTCTGAATCTGTTTCATGATTATTTGTCAATCTAATAGGCAAGTGGATGATCAGCCTCAATTAGACCTGATACACGCCGTCAACTTTTTGGGTCTAAGGCAAGCCGTTTTCCTCACGATGTTTTCCTTCACTGTTCGAGCGAACGTTAAATACACACATATAAAGAAAGTTAATTGTTGCACAGCCGGGGATCGAAGCTACGACCTCAGTGATGAGAGACGCATGCTGAAGCCACTAGGCCCACACTGCTCATATAATCTAGTACTAAGTTATAAAAAGTAGGCAGCTATTTCCAATCAATATTTGTCGTTATAAATACGTCTAAAGTGTACCTATGTTTATAATATTTCACAACAATATTTGAAATACCATGTTCCTACCGTAAGGCAATGATCAAAACGTGTCCATCACTCTACATTCAGACAAGGATTTTATTGTGCTGCATAATAAAATAATTCATAAATAAAATCGTGAATTTATTTCATTCACAATCCGCGCGTCTATCTGCGATAATTTAATAGTTTTATCGGCATTTCTCCGGAGAAAATAACCAGAAGAGGCGTCAACTTCAACGATTTATTGTAGATTTTTATTTTTTGTTTCCGCTAATAATAAATTCATATCTCTGTCGTACTCTGTTTCAAATTCTTTTGATGTGAGGGCTATAATTTCCTTTTCACATTGTTTATATACTGTGGCGTGTTTAATTGGTTTTTATAATAGCTACAGACATTTCATAAATCGTAAAATTTTGTAGCATATTGAGGAAGTATAGAACAAGAGTGTTTCAGAATTTTGGACGCCCGTAGCCGTAGTAGTAGTATTGTGGTCGTAGGAAAATCAAACGAAGAACTATTTTAAATTAATTTCCGTGTAAAATAAAATTTCGAAAGTTAAAATTGGGAAAGATATAACGTAGAAATAGTACACTATGTATAAACCTGGTAAAAACCATACTAAAACCATAGGACAATCTAGACTCATTTGGGAGTGCTGATGTATTTTTCAATATAGCATTAATAATTTTTCTACGTTTTATAATTTTAAATATATTGTTTTTAAATCCTGGCCTGACCTGATTCGATTCTCTATAAGATACACCGTATTTGTTCGTATCACGCTTTTAGTCAGGTTTAAATTTCTAATTAGTTTTCATTATTTTATTCTGTGGATTGTTGTATAATTTTTTCTTTGCTAGTTTGAAATTTTTGTTAACATGTGTGTGTAAAATATGTTTAATGTGTGTGTCTAAAATTTAAAGCAATTTTTCTTGTATATTTTAAGTATAAATGTTGTTTGAACTTATAAATAAATAAATATAAAATATTAATAGAAAACACTGTTTTAACCGGATTAAAGCTATTTGTATTATTATAAACTTATAATTGTTTACGTTGTATTATTATAAGTTTATAATAATACAAATAGCTTTAATCCGGTTAAAAACGTGTTTTCTTTAAATGTGTAAAAGCTATGTTAACAAAAGACAATACTATAAAACATTAATTTTAAAATACATCGTAACATACGTTACTACAAACAGCAATGGCTACAAATTATATCAGTTGAAAACAACATTATACTTTTACGTACATTTCTTTCCTACCGAGTAATAAAACAATAATCTCAATAAGCTTCAAGCAACTTTCTAGAAACTGTTTGTCTCATTAATCTGTCCTCCAACGATCTAATCAAACTTGCCGGCAAGTTTTATGTGGGGATCACCGTTATTGTATATCTTACGACACTGGCTTATGATAATATGACGTTTATTGTTGGCCAGTGATGAGTTCATTTATAGTTTGGGAACCTGTATTATAATTTCTCATTCCACTTACTATGATATACAAGGTCTTGTGAAACACATTTTTTTCGAAATTCAAATATACAAGCAGATATTAATAATAATACAATCTAGTGTCCACGCGTTCATTACTTATAAAGAAGGATGGAAAAACCTAAAGAAAGATAGCTTTTCAGATTCTCCCCGTCCTGTTTCTCCCGTCCTTCAAGTCTTTGATTAGGTTACCTTTCTATAATACCAAACTCAAAGCTCAATGTGATACTACATTCCGATGTTTGAATAATTTTAATTTTGCTCGTAAACATCTCTTCTTTAGTTTAAGAAGATACATATGTGGCGTTTTTATAATGTTTATTTCTTTGTCAAACGTATGATTATTGACGTGTAGCTATAGAAACCTAGAATAAGTTTGGTATAACTAAATCAAAGCGTGTACACTAAAATTTTGTTATCCCTTGGATAGAGAGTGTTCACAGGAATTGTTCTGATTAATACATGCAACTGAGTTTCATCATCGGACGTCGAGGTAGAATACGACATTCCACCCGTACCACCTCGTTTTTGTCATGCACCACCGCTATGTGGCTGACACTTAAGTACTTCCGAACCAATTCAACTTAGGGTCCTTTAAGAAAAGAGCGTACCAATGATTAAAATGCCGACAAAGCACTCGCGGGCTCTCTGACATTGAGAGTGTCCATGGGCGGCGTTATCACTTAATATCAGATGAGCCTTCTACCCGTTTGCACCCTATTCTATAAAAAGAAAGATGTGCTATTGCTAGATAAGCGCTGTTTAATGAATCAAGTTCTAACACCTCCTAAGCTACTTTCATAAACACAACTTGAATTGAATCAAAGACAGCTAATATTAGAGAAGACTATTAGTTTTTGTGTAAGCTAAATCAGTCTCTAGAGACTTAAACTCTCCGATGCGTAGTTAGTTTAGTTATAAAACCCAATAAACTGTCGGTACTACATTACATATCTAAGCATTTGAAAATAGCAGAGTCCTCAGAGATTAACCCTTCAAAGCCGTAAATATAATAAAGTCCATAAAATTCAAATTAGCATCGGAGCCCCAGTCTTCAGGGGCCATTTAAATTCATAAATAAGTCCTTCAGGAGTTAAAAAAGTCCCTAACAATTAACAAATTACGTAAGGGTTACTTACCGTTTCCTTCGGTTTTAAATTTACAGTAGTAACTTGATTCGGTTGAAACAATAAATAGTGGGCGACAAATGTTTGCTAGAAGTGTTATGTATCTTCAGACGAGACAGTTTTTAATTTTAATGTTAAATTTGGCGAAATTATATTTTTATGTTGCAATACACAATTGGGACGTGATTTCTGATTCTGAAAGTGAAGCTAGTTCATATGTATAACTTTATACGTACTTGGACAGTAAAATAATACTGTAACTGTATGGAAAAAAAGTGGAAGTCTCCGTTACTATTTCCAAAGAAAAGAAATTATATTTATCTTAAGTTAAAAGTTTTTATAGTATGTTAAAATGTAGCTATACCTAATATACAATACATAATTTCCGTATGAAAGTACCTTACTGTCACCGGAGCTCGACTTTTTTACCAACTAACATCTGTTTGTTATTGTATCTATTTTCGTACATCAGAAATAAAGATAAAACCCTTCCCCTGTCATTGTGGCTCAATTAAGGAGCTGCGGTTTATGACTGTTTTTATACAGTTACATGCAATTATTTAAGTAAGGTCAATTATAAATAATAAATAAATAAATAGTGAAAATCTTTGTATGTTTGGGCCTCCGATTTATATGTCTGTTTTATGACCATTTGTCTATTTAATAGGCAAGTAAGTGATAAGCCTTCCGTATGATATTTTCCTTCACCGTTCCAGCGAATGTTAAATGCGCACATAAAAAGAAAGTCCATAGCTCAGCCGGGGATCCACTAGACCAACACTGGTTTAATTAAGGAAATAAATAGTCTCGATTATAAAGTGTGGCGGTGAGATTCTTATTCTTAGAACTAACAGGTAATAAGATACGGGTACAAAAATAATATATAATTAATTTAAAACCGATTTATTTATAAATGAATTTCGTTAATATTAGTCGTTGTGAAAATCACTCATCAAACTTCTTGTTACTTATTTGATCTCTGTGAATCTATATTTTTTTGCCAGTAACTTTTATATTCAATCGTAGCTAAATAACGGATGTATAATGCTATGCTATGTACGGTAAAACACACTTTCAGTCCTCCCAAAGATTTTGGTCGTCCTAAATTAAATGTCCCCGAGTTTACATCAAGTTTATTGGTGTTTATGCGAAGTTTTTGTCCTCTAATTACGTTATTTATTACCTTGTAACGTTTATAGCTGAGGTAACGCTAAATAAAAACTGTCTTGTTCTGATTTGATAAATGATATATAAACTTGTTTTTTTTTTATGCGTATCTATATTTATTGTATTTATAATGAAGTGGTTTGGATGAATTCAGTGTCAACGTGCAATCAAATGAGTCAGCACTCCAATGTAAAATGAAAATTTTATAAAAACACAGATACGAAACATAGGTAAGATTTTAAGAATTAAAATGATCAAACCATTTCATTGATCCTATGGAACAAGTAATAATTTTGACAGAACACAGTTTTACCTCTACAGGTATAACACTGGGAAGTATCTGATAACTTACAGACAAAAAAATAAGCAATCAAACTATTTCATTTATGTTATGGATTATCACATGTTCGATCCATATTTGTGACAAAACACTGTATGAAATCAAGCTACATCTCCAGGTATAACACCTCAATATAATAAAAAACTAGAGAATCAAATTATTTCATTGGTGCAGTCTAATACTTTTGGATTTTTCTTTCTTCCACCCATGTGTGTATTATATATATAATGGTATTTGCAGATTTTCACCGCCACCATTCTATTTATGTCGATAATAATACAAAAAAGTCTCTATAATCGATATAAGATAATCTACAGCATATATTACAGTTATCTCCCCTACAGCGCGTTTTCCTATAACGCGAATTCCGTTCCCTATATAACGCGGTACTTTTTAAAGTTATATTGCCGTAGCGTGATATTTATAATGATTTGTCAAGTTCATAATTAATGTTTGTATTCCTAGTTTGAATTGGATTAGATGTTCAAAAACTATCCTGGGTGGTGATAAGAATTCCAAAATAACAAATCTCTATAAAATATGAAATTCTTTGGAATATTTTGTAACACAGCTTAAATACACGATATTATAAGTTTCTCTCATAAGATAAGTATAATGTTGATTGATTCTAAGATTTCAATATATCAAAAAGCAATATCAATTAGGTGGTTGAACACTATCTAGATTTCGAGTTTCCAATACTGTAATATTTGCAAGCCGACCCACTTCTTAAGCTTGGATTACTTCGCATTCAATATGAATGCCTGCATTTACTGTGCATATACATACATCTATAGACGTTTTCATAAAGAAATGAAATATTTTAAAAGAACTCGTTCTTGCATTTTGTATTTATGGTATAGTAGAGGTTTATTGAAAATATTGTTGTAAACGAACTGTTCAATCGTTGTAAGCTTACAACAGAGCCAATAAAGTGTCAGTATTGTATATATAGTATTACTTTAATACCGTGTATATATTTTTATCCATGTCTTTCAACTTAAACAAACAATTAGCCTTAAAACAAAACTTGAAAATGCAATTAACCCGTCACATATAAAATGACAAGATAGGTCCTAAGAATAACCCTTGTGACACTCCAACAGTCAAAGAAGCAAATAGAATCTGTGGTTATTGTCATATTATGTTTTATGACAGCGAGTGGAGACACGTTTTAATAAGCGCTCGAAATAGACGCTACAACTAGTTTTAGATACTAAGACAACACAGATGACAGAAGAAATTGTGTGTGGAAGTGTGAGTAATATCATAAGCATTTGATAGCATTGATCAATCAATCTTTATACATTTTATAGCGACCAATACCTCTATTAATTCCAATTGTGATTTTTTAAGGAAGAACTCACCTGAAAAGAAGAAAAGAATATTATTAATATATTTATTTAAGTTTCACAGATATTAAGTGTATAGGCACATAATATGTACATCTTTTTATATAATTGTTTAATAGCAAAAACATTCCCTAGAAAATGAACACAGGCTCTCAGACAAAGACACTTTACCGAGTGTGAAAACACAACGCCACGGAACTAGTTTTATTTAATATCAAATGTAGCAGCAATATCCCAGACATGGACTGCTTCATTAATTTGCCCATACATAAGAAATAGATGCAGGTCTAAATTACATAGATGACGCGGTCCGATGTGCTCTAGACCCCCGGCGCGCGCGCATCTCGATCAGGCTAACGAGGGACGAACAATGTCTCTATTAGCTTATTCTGGGGATAAAGATTGGAACATACAGATGTTTGGAGACTTCTTTATTACATTCGTACTAAGATTTATAATTTTGTGATTATTGTATATTGTATACGATTCTGTCCCGGTGGTTAATATCTGAGACTGGCTGTTTGCCCCGGAGATATTTTAGTACATCTGTAATTGTGAGTTTAAGTTTTAAAATATTTAGCCTAAAATTCAGAATTAAGACAACTAAATTTTACCATTAATATAGTGTAAAGTAGCGATCATACGACCTTTATTCAGTATATAATTTAACCAAAAGAACATATTTGATTGATTGACTTAAACGTAAAAATTTAAAACATCTCCATGACATTCCCTGTCCATACCGTCGCAGCCACACCACATGCAAATAAAGTTAGTAGCAAAAACAAAGCGAAACATGGTAATTACACTTGGTGGAAAATTAACTACATAGATACCGCGGACATGCCCGGCCGGCGGCCGTGAACGCCGTAATGAGCGCAGATATCGGTTGAAATGCACGGATCGACTTGTTTCTTTTGTATTCGGGTTCTATCTTAGCAGATATTTAAGAACAAGAGTTGACATTTATTTTACCTAAACAAAAAATGTTTAGGAATATCCATACCGCAACATCACCTCTTATTATGATTGCAGGGTGCATGCAGGGTGTGCATAAGCACAATTTGTGATTTACTTCGTTAAATGTATTTTTTAATGTTTAGTGTTTCTTTCCTTTTGTCAATGTTTGAAACTTTTTCTTAAAACATATGTATTACGTATTTAATCTCTGGCTATGTTTTAGTGTTTCAGTTAGTATATACAATCTTTGTTAGCTGAAGTATTACGAAATAATTAAATTATAACAATGCAATGTGTAAGATTTGGAAACCCTTTTAAGTAAAAAAATACTTGTGCCAGGGTTCTTATCACTTCTATAACAAACTTAGTTGTTAATTTCATAGCAACGTCAAAGTATATAAATTGATTGTAATTTATTTAAATTTTTTACCTTTTTAAGATTATCAAGAACGAGTATAATGTTTCTTGGCCTAATAAGCTTAAAAAGTTGCAAAAAATTGACGTTTTTTTTTGAGATAGGTTTAGTATGTAAAATTCGATATCATGTATTAACCAACAAACAATAAATTAAGAGGTCAAAAAAATACACGGAATCATCTTCAAATTTCAAATTTTATTCAAATTTCCTATTAAGTTTAAAGAAATACAAAAAAACATATAACCTCTATTTATTTTACACTAAACCATTAATTCTTTATAGACACACACCATCAAAGTATTCATTACCATTATTCACAAATATTAGGTCCTTACATATGAAATTGGCGTTTTGTATGGGAGGAACAAAAAGTCGATTATTTTTAAATATAATATATTTAATTAATCAAAGTATGAACCATTGTTTTCTATGCACTTTTGCCATCTCATAGGTAATTCATTGATCCCTTTACAAAAAAAACCAGTCGGACGGGAATCAATAAAATCTGTGAAGGCGATTTGGACTGCCCCATCAGAGTTAAATTTTTTCCCTTGCAAGAAGTTGGTGTGCAGTGTGTGATCTAGCGTTGTCGTGAAGTAGCAGTGGCATGGAGCGATTGACCAGCCTAGGTTGTTTATCCGCTAGCTTTTCCATCATGGTTTGCAATTGTTGACAATAGACATCAGCCGTAATAGTCTGGCCAGATTTGAGAAAACTGCAATGAACAATACCGGCACTAGTCCACCAAACGCTTACAAGTAACATTTTTGGGGTTAATTTTCGCTTGGGGCAGGATTTGGCTGGCTGGCCAGGATCCAACCATTGCGCTCAGCGCTTCCGATTATCGTAAAGAATCCATTTTTCATCACAGGTAGTGATTCGGTTTAAAATACCTTCATTATTGTGCCGGTTCAGTAATGTAACGCAGCAGTCGATGCGCGTTTGCCGGTTTGCTTCATTCAATTCGTTAGGTACCCACCTTTCAAGCTTTTTAATCTTCCCAATTTGCTTCAAGTGAATTTAAACAGTTTTATCACTAACACCGCAGCCTGCAGCTAAGTCGGACGTGGTTTTCGATGGATCCACTTCCACAATAGCCTTCAATACTTCATTATCAACTTGGGTATCAGGCCGTCCACGGGGCTTGTTCTGCAGGTCGAAATTTCCAGAACGAAAACGTTGGAACCAAAAACGAACTGTGTTTTCTTTTGCAACATGACCGCCATACACATCATTCACCCTTTGAGTCGTTTCGGCAGCACTAGTGCCACGGCGGAACTCGTCCTCGTAAATAATGCGATACTTTAAGTTTTCCATTTTGTAAAATGAGTGACGCAAACAGAAAAAAACAGAAGAAAAAAACAAATGAATGACGGTCATCGAAGCACAAATACATGAGCAAATAGCTGTACAAATTTCAATTTGAAATTCCTAACCAAAGAGGAGGTATTTGAGGTCAAAGTGGCCAAAGTGGTAAGTACGACAAAACGCCAATTTCGTATGTAAGGACCTAATATTAAGACCTGGTTATTGAATTCTACTATTTATAGGGACATTAAAATAGTTAGTATGGTTCATTTGTTGGAAAAACTTTTCCGCACCTTACACGAAGAACGAATTGTTAACCACATATTTTCGATACGATTCGTCCTCAGAGAGACCCTTAAGAAATTAATTTTTTACAGCGAACACAAAAATAACGACGGCAATTTATAAAATACACTAAAGGGTTCGGTCAAAACATATCTTACAGACATCTTAAAATTTTCATTCCTATTTATAAAATTGTAACCAGTTATCGTTGACCCCTATAGTTTCATAGTATTGCTTTTCTGGTTTTGAAGCCTCACGGAGGTTGAGGGGTCGAGCTTTGTCGGTGGTTGTAGATCACTGTTTGCGAGGGTTGAAAATTTACAACCCTTTACGAACAGATTTATGTTCTGTATTCGGGTATAACCCTCCCATGCAGAAGAGATCAGGTTTCTTTATTTAATAAATGGCAACAAAAATAGATTGCTAGTTTTTTGAGTGGACCATCTTTAGTATAAATTTTTAATTCTCTAAAAAATTTATGGATCTCTGAATATTACGGCTATTGGAATAAAATATGAAGAAGAATATCATCTAGAATCGTCATGCCAAAATTAGTCATCTTGGTTGAGCAGCTTATTAAATAATCTACGCTATCATTTTTTTTTCTTATCATTCTGGATATCAAATTTATAATAATATCACATTTCAGATCATAATATTACTTACTAAACTAAGTCAATATTTAAAAATTTATAGGTAAAATAAAACGTCCCCGTGATGTAACCGATTGTTATTTTTGCAACCAAATATTTTCGGTCTGGCTGAAAGGGTTTCCCATAGATTTTTTCTAGTATTTCACTTCACTATTCCACTGAAACACGGCGAGCCATTAAGGTATTGACACTGACGCGCTCCGCAATAATTCACAAAGAAAGCCCACCGATACCTGTCATAGACTAAAGGATAGATGCGACAGGCAACAAAAATACATTACAAAAAGTGTATTTCATGATTACGCAGTTTAAAATAGAAGACAAAAAGCTCAACATGCCATCTATCGCTCAATGATGATAAGTGGTGCCCACGGGCACTTACACTGTAAGATGGCTCTCATTTTCATTTTAAATCCTTTTTTTGGCCATGTTTCCTTTTGCCTTGAGGGTTCTAGACGCTTGCTTAGCGATGTGACTTGGATCCCTTTAGAGCGTGTGGCCCACCCATTTGTGATGTTAAGTGATTTTGACACTCTCAATGCTAGAGGACTGTGCATTGCCAGCCTTTTAAGAATTTATACGCTCTTTTCTTGAAGGTACTTAAGTCGAATTGGTTCGGAAAACTTCAGGGGGCAGCTGTTTAAAAATCGCCCTTTAAAAACGCTCAGTTGTGGAACGACGGTCGTGGAGATAATACGGGTGGAATTTAGTATTCTGCCTCGACGTCCGATGATGAAACTCAGCTGCAGGTATTAATCCGACCAACTCCTCCAAACACTTGTGGTAGAAGATTCGTAGTGACGTCAGTGAGTTTGTGCCTCGCAGTTAATTGCATATATCTGTAGGT
Organism: Pieris brassicae; assembly: GCF_905147105.1. Lineage (NCBI taxonomy): Eukaryota > Metazoa > Arthropoda > Insecta > Lepidoptera > Pieridae > Pieris > Pieris brassicae. Next base: position 14,513,663 of record NC_059665.1, read on the forward strand.
ATACTTAATCTATGAGTTACAAACAGCGCGGTAGTTCACATAATTTAAGGCGGTACAATATACTGATCGCAGTTTTATTGATGCTGGGGGATCGGCCGCTTTTACGTTTTTAATAAAATATTTATTCTTGGCTACCCCGATGAATATAGTGATCTATAATAGTTTTCAGTCTACTCTAGCTCAGAATGACTTAATGTGAGTGAACTTTTAGATAATAAATAAAGCTGTATATATCTAATAAAAAAAAATTGGTAAGCGAATTTCATGATAGAACCGGAACAAGACAAAAACATAGTGTAAAAATATTATAGAACAGTAACACTGTTAATGAACATTACCTTAGTTTAAGCTATTCATTAGTATTGTACAAAATTAAGTCGACATAATATTACTTATTAGCTATAATTGTATAGGCTAGATTGTAATTCAGGTAAAACCGCTTACTTCTTTTGTTAACTTTATTGTATTAAAAAAATGTAAGCAAAATCACAAAACCACTCGAAACCATAAAAGTCAATTGTCATTGCATAGATAACGTTCAAATTTAAAATTATTAGTTATCTATGGAAATTTCTAAGCGGCCAGCATCAGGAGTCCATTGGAAATTTAAAACTTTATACACGATTATGCTAATTTCACGTAAAATTTTTCGTTCTCACGGCTGGCGACATTGGGTCTGGCGATGTCGATGACCCGAGAAAATTAAAGAAAAGATGCTAAATACACAAATATATCACTTTTATAGCGTGAGTTAATTTACAATACAACTTAATTTAAGATTTCGAAACAGTTTGATTAAAATGTATTTTAATTACTCCGATAGATTGCGATGGAAAGGTAAACGCTTCTCGGAACATTTAAACTTTTTCTACGTCAAGCTAAGATTTGATATATATTAAACCCTTAATATATATATAACGATCGTAATATTTCACGAGTAAATAAAACGAAAGAATGTTGTTTAGTTTTAGTTGAGTAGCACTGACTAATTTACTAGTACCGAGATTTTTTTACGCCGGCTTTTTCTCTCGGCCTACATCCTCTGTCTTCTTCGCCGATGAGTAGGGCCTACCTATTCAAATTTAATGACGTGGAATAAGTGATACTTGTATATTATGTTCCATAATAAACATACTTTATTTTAATTTTATAAAACAATAAAATAAACGCTATAGAAAATGGAACAATTGTGGCACTACAACCTTGTTAGGTCTGGGCCTGAGATTTCTGTATCTGTTTCATAATCATTTGTCAATCTAATAGGCAAGTAGGTGATCAGACTTGTGCCTGTGCCTGACACATGCCATCGATTTTTGTATCTTATCGGTCTTAAGGATTACTTATCCTACATTTGAGCTAATGTTAAATGCGCACATAGACAGAAAGTCCATTGGTGCACAGCCTGGGGTACACCTACAACCTACAGGTATTTAGCTATTAAATTACTACGGACCTCTAATAAATAGACGTCATCATGCCGTCTCAGTTTCCGCTATAAACCACATATCAACGAAATCCATAGATACAAACGAAAAAGTTTTCACCACAAAGGTGCATGCGGTATAGTAATTAGCAAATGGCAAAGATTGCCGATACGAAACCGATAGCTCTAACATTTCTTTTAGGTTTTTCGCTTCGACTTCTATTTGGCATGTTTTGTAAGGTTCGGCTTTTTTCTTTGTGTTAGGTAATAGGAGATTTCGGTATTAACGTATTATGGTATTTTGCTGATGACGACATGTATCTTGTTCGTATATATTATGTTCCTTATATAAATAAAAAAAAAATTTTGTTATGAGAAATAAAGTTCTTAAAACATTTATTTTCAAGTTCTTGATTTATCTATATTTTTGTGAATATATTTTTTTATTGAGCAATTTCACAAAATACAAAGTGACCAGATCAGGGGAAAAATTTAAATCACAGACGCACTAACTCCTAACCCTTACAATTGAAACGAAAATGGGCATGTCATATTGCAAGGTATACAGACCGAAGAACGGCCAACGAGTCCACAATTAAGAAGGGACCGCGAAAGTGAAACGTGGGAAGACCACAACAGCGATGGTGGAAACAAGCTATTTTTTTGGGAGAATTGGATGATAGAAACAAAGGCAGATCCAAATGTAAAGTTCAAGAGGAGGTTTTTATCCAAAACGAGTACTGCACGAAACAAACAAATAACAGTAAGTAACCCTTTTTTATATATCTAAGGTGGAAATGCATTTGCAAAAGCTCTGCCCTTGAAGGTTGCAGGTGTATATGGGACTCAACCCACGCCAAAATCTCTGCTATTCAGAGACTGAGTGAACAATACCCACTAAAACCACCTCGTTCCTACAAAGCTGCGTTACAGAGGCTCCGAGGTCACTGTCGTATTCTACCCGGACTTCAACGGTATGTTACACTCAAAAACATCCGGTGCAGTATACACTACATAAGAGGTAGGAGATGGGCATATCTTCTCCTAATTACTCCCCGTCTTCTACCCGTAGGATTCGTCCTAAAGCGCTCCCTCTCTCGTTCTGCTGTTTCCTTCTGTAGCATGTTATGCTACGTAATGACTAACTAACAGTTAGTAACCTAGACTAAGTGTGTAATTCGACTTAGAGTCTTTCGACAAAAGATCGCACCAATTCTAAAATGGCAACGCGAGACTTCTGGCAATGTAAGTTCCATGGGCAGAACATAATATCCGGTGAGGCTCTGCCCCGTTTGCCTTCTATTACATAAAAAAACCTAAAACCCATTTGATTTATGTACATTTTATTATAAAAATACAAAAATCACTTATGTTGAAACAATATTTACCGTATTCAATATGGCCTCAAACTATAGTAAACAACGTTTTTTTGACAGCACTTATTTGCATTTACTCGTGTGAAAAGGGCAAAACATTGTGTATTAAATTGAATTCCTCGTGATGATTATAGACAGGCGCCACTAGAAATCGACAAAAAAGCCGCCATAGTAGATCCGCCATAGTAGAATGAAGAGATCACATCGTATCTTCCAATTTTCATATACAATAAACCTAATTGCATTGACAACAATCATAAATATCTTATTAAAACATAAAAATTACTCCTATAATTGTAAACCTCACTTTCTTAAAACTAACACAGAAATGGCCATAAACAACTGGCCATAGTGTAATAGAAATATTGAATCAATAAAACCACAGACTAATAAGCAATTAGAGAACTTTGTTTTTAGATGTTTATAACGGTAAGTTGAAACACAACGAACATTTTATTGATTTCTAATGAAATAATTGTCGCATTTTAGTGTTGGAATGTTTGTAATTAACTTTATTCATTATTTAATGGGTAGCCTCTTCAACAGTTCGGCTATTCGATAACGCGCTAACCACCGTATAACAAACAAAAACATTCAATCACTGAGATATGCTTTGAGTTCACCGTAAATTGCTGCCTTCTCAAGCGCGATCGATTCTTGAAGGATAATTTTATTAAAAAAAGATTGCTCAAAGGATGCCGCCTCTTTGCTGAAATTTGCAGATTACCCTGGAATTCGATAAGCCAATAACGTTGTTGGGAATTGATGACGTCACTTTATTGTTTTAGATGTAGATCTATACATTTTCGTTTAAAACTTTGTCTTTATCTCTTAATTGTCAGCCGTTTACACGACCAATTATAGGTGAGTACTTTCCATAGTTCTGTCAATTATTCACTGTTATTATACGAATTTATTTGAACGACGTACGCTCGTGCTTCCGTTTTGTTCCAAACAAGACTACATAGTGATATAGTGGTCGTACTTGTAAAACATCTCTATTTCACAGCCAGTAATGTATTACCAACAGATACAACATCACATCGTCCGTCGAAGACCAGAAAAGATCACCGCATCCTGTTAGAACTATAAAGGCTGGTAATGCTGTTAAAGCCAGAATTCGTAAAAACCCCATTAGGACGCAAAAAAACTAATCGCGAGAAACGAAGATTTCTTCGTGCATCTCGGTGAAGCTCGGTGCATCGAAGATGTCTCAAAACGCTATCTTTTCTGAAAAAAAAATTCACGATTGAAGACCACTACAATAAGCAAAACGACAAAGTGTACGCTTGCAGTTCTAAAGAAGCTGCTAAAGTGATGGGAAAGGTACTACGTGGTCATCATCATGCGTCAGTGTTGGTTTGGTGAGGCGTGTCTAAATAAACATAATCCTATACTAATAAAACAAAATAAATAATATATAAATAATAAGAGGGTACTTAAACCAATTAGAAATTTGTAACTATGGGGTTGAAAGCAGGAAAAACTGAAATATTTGTATTGCACAAACGGCTGATTGCTTAGTTTAAAAAAATAGTGGCGCTACCATTTTAGGGCCTTGATACCTGGGCCTCAGATTTTTGTATCTTTTTCATGATCACTTGTCAATCTAATAGACAAGAAGGTGATCAGCCTCCTGTACCTGACGCACGCCGTTGACTGTTTGAGTCTAAAACAAGCCGGTTTCCTCACGATGTTTTTTTAAATGTGCACATAGAAGGAAAGTCAAATAAACATGCTTATTAGTATTGTATTAAGAAAAGCTTAACTCTAAGATATCTTTGCTTCAAACGGAAACAACTGTTTCTCTTTCTAACCATTTAAGTAAAAACTTTAAATTTAATTATAACTCAAAGTTGTAATATGGTCGCAAAATCTTAAAGAATAAACTTCAAAACTCAAGAAACATTCATATTAATATAAAATATAAAAGCTTTTGAAATTCTTAATTAGCTTAACATGAAGGCACACGTCGTCAATTTCTTTACCTTATATCTCATAAGTGAATTCTAAGGAAGAAAAGCCCATTAAAATTTCATAAAACATCTCCAAAATCTCAAATAGCCTAACTAGAATAGTGGAAGGGAACAAAAAATTCGAGAACATTAGTCGCAATTTTCTTTGATGGAAAATCCAAAAAGCGTTATCAAAGCCTACGTTGACATAGAAAGCTAAAGTTTCCGGTTGCTGACGATGAAAGAAAGCTCAAAATTACTGTTCTGTTCAAAACGGTGGGCTTTTGAAATATGTTCAAGTATTAAAAATAGAGAATCAACTATTATACTGTTTCATGCGTTTTAGAATTTCTTACAGCTGAATAAAATACTAGATGTTTTCGGATTATATTTTGTATATTCAGAGTGTATGTTGTGTAATTTCTAAAGACACTTGCTCTTATTTGAGCGAAATTAATGAGCGTTTTTCAATAACATACAGCATCGCAAAAACATCTCGAAACGAAATGTTATTTTTTCTTACATGGTAACATTAAATCAAGTATCAAAGTGTGTCAATTCTAAAGTATTAAAATTGTGTCAGTCAACGGGTTTTAATTATTTATTTCGTTATTTAAATTACGGATGGAGTTTTTTGCACGTTCCGTCGAAATCTCGTAATGATAATATGAATTTAAGCAATTTAATTTAATAAATCTTTACAAATTTAACACGAGGGTAAGGTTTTTTTTGTATTATGAAAGATAGTTTAGAAAATTTATTTACTTAAAAAAAATTGCAGACGTATTAGTTAAAAGCGCTATAGAAGATTCAACCAAGATATATATAAAAACAAAAAATAATTTGAATATGGAATGCCTAACGCAACCCAATTCAGATAAAATCGGTCTAAGTCCTGTAAGCCTTAAATAAACAAACGAACTAAAAGGCAAAACTTACATTACATATAAGGAGTCCTTTAAATCCATGCCTAAATTGAAAAAGGCAACCAACTTACGCGCTTAACAATTGAAGTGAATTATCAAATAATTTTAATTGCAACTGTTAAGGCGGGCATACTTAGCGGAGATCAAGAGACGTCACTATAAAAGACAAAGTGTCAAGATGAAAGGCACCGCCGCCGATTGTCGCGGCATTGTATCGTCACTCGTTAGCCTGCCATTATCGTACTAAGATTTATTTAAACGATTAATTGTGTGGCTTAAGGTATAGGTGAAAGCGTGTGTTAAATGTATGAGACTATTCTCTCCTGGCCGTTCAAGTATTATGTAAGCACGACTCTTTGATTTTCATATTTGGTATTTTTTTTTTTTTACCAAAGTCTATGCTTGAAAACAAAATGCATATGCGATGATTCCTACAAATAAATAATAAATAAGTTTTGAGAGCTTTGTTTACTTTTGCTGACAAGAGGAGGGGGGAGGGAAATGCAGGAAATCTTCTTACGTAATCCTGGAACGGCCCCGGAGTAAGAGGTTCTAGGTTTACGTATTAGTGTTATTATAATGCGTGTAAAGATATGTGTAGGCATAATGTAACAATAGTCTGGAGGAACAATATTCAATAAGTGAATGCTTTCTTTGAGATATGATCGAGTCAAGTTGAGTCAAGACCTCCAAGTGATAGAGAGTCCAGGGGTATTACGGAAACCTTAAGTGATACACATGATGCGAAAGCGTATTTCTACCTTGGACACAAACTTATTTAATGTGAAACTCGCTTATCATTCATGAAGAGCACTCAGAACGTCGTTGTTATCTGTTGAAGAATTTAAAACAAATAAATATTTTGTTTGTACCATACAAACGTTTTAACGACTATCGTTTGGACGAGTGGATACTTCCAGTCTCCATTTGGACCGGATATGCAGTTTCATTTTTGGAATACAACCTTTATTGTTTCGTCTCAACAATGAACAACAAATCAACTATCGGAATTCACCTTGTTGGGTTGTTTATTAGTGGTAATTATTTCTCACCCAACTATAAAATATGTTTATATTAAATTATTATCGTTTATTTTATTCTAATAGTTAAAATCTAATTCTTATTGCAGTGTTAAACCCATCTTTACAGATAAAACGAGTTTTGAAGTTGCTTGAAAATTAAATTATTGTTGAACAAGTTACAAAACACAGCGGCGATGAGAACATGTAGAAACTGATAGTGGTTGGACATACAAAGAAAATATCACGTGGCCACCACGTGGACCGATCAAGGACGCTTGGTCCTCAAAACTATACACTGTTATAAGAGAGGCGCTGGACCAAAACCGACGGAAACATTTCACTCCAGATGTTTCCTTGCTGACCATGATGCTTAGATATGAGCTACCGACTAATGATTGTCGCAAAATATTTTGTCATATATATTATAATATGAAATCCATGCGGATATGGGCGGTATCTAGATTACGGAACTGGAAAAATTGGGTATGAGTTTTCCTATTCATGTATTCGGTACCATAAACGAAACAATGCAAAATCATTCATTGCATTTACAATGGATATTAAATTAAATGTAACATTTTAATCTATAGTCTTAGTATGTTAATTATTATTCAGTTTGAAATGCGATAATGAGGACACATAATAAGAAAATACATACCGACGGAGATACCAGAAAATCCTTGCATGAGGCCGTCACCTGCGGAAGTTTTCTTGCAAAGTAATTAAGAAAAAGATGTAACAATAACAATCAGTATGATTTATAATTATATTAGGATTAAGTTGATACTTTGTTCTTTTGCAAGAAATAAAATGGCTTTTTTACTTTTATTTTTTAAATTTAATGGCTACCAAAAAACAGTCTTTAGGGAGTCGGAGATAAGAATTTGCGTACTAAATTAATTAAATAGAATCTTTATCTTGACCGGTTACTATCTTATCTTTACACATTCTTATGTTAAGTATAACATTTTATAGATATAAAATATTCTATGTCCAGTTCGACAGTCAGATGGATTCGTTAAAAAATTTATCATATCATTTTCAACCACTTTATCCGAAGTAAAATGCATTAAGGCATTGGAAACCTGGACCGTATAGCTTATACGCATTGAAAAGCTATAGAGATTGAAAAAAAATAATTTTTAACCTTTGTATTGTTATAAACTTATAATTATTTAACATAATTTTAAGATTAAATTTTTCCGACGTTTCGCGTCCTTTACAGCGTGCGTGGTCACGGTGACTAAGCTGTAAGCTATAGAGATATTTAAATGTCTAACAGAAAATAAATCAATAAATTTCCTTCATTAAATTTCCAATAAAATATGTCTTGAAAAAACATCTTTCTTCATTATTGATATTTAAAAAAAAACATTCTCTCTTTGGCGTCCTAATATCAATTAATTTTTTTACTACAGTTTTTCTTCTTATTAGGAACACGCGTAAAGCACTCCCAGAGCAATCGTAAAATGAAAATGAATTTTTGTAGCGATGAAAACTTTCAAAAATCTATCTCCTGTCTGGACGCCCTTCCGGTTCATTTCCGGCTATTTTGAAAATCCATTATATTTCAATTCACTTCAATTGTTTTGTTAGGGCTTCGATACAGTATTCCTATTTCCATTTGCCCATATCTGTTTTTTACATATATAGGTATTGTGGATCAAGTATATGTTACCCAAACGAAGATTCGAAGACAACTTTAAAAATTGTGTTGATGTTAAGAAAACACTTTTTAAACGGATTGAAGCTATGTTTTATTATTATAAACTTATAATTATTTACATAATTATAAATTTAATTTTTCCGACGTTTCGCGTGCTTTACAGCGTGGGTGGTCACCGTGACCGCCATAGCTTCAATCCGTTTAAAAAGTGTTTTCTTAATGTGTAAAAGCTATGTTAACAAAAAACAATTGTGTTGATGTATTAGAAAATGTTTTTATTGATTTATTGAATGATGCGTGCTGGCAATACTCGAGAAACCATTTCAAAAAAAAAATATATACAAATAATTTTTAATTCCTGTTCCGTAATTTAATATAGAAAATTTAATCTTCGTACGACCTTGACATAACCTCTGTCTTCTTAAGAATTTGTATTATCATAATAGGCATATTTAGGCGCGAGTTCGAACAAAATAAGATTAAAATTGACCAGATGTCATAGTCTATCATTCATGATTTGCATATTTATAATAGTAGAGATACACATTAACATACTTAGGTAAAAGCTACTAGGATCATCTTCTAAGCATAAAAATTGGTATGAACTCTGATCTTTTCATCCATTATTTTATAAATTTACGTCCGTGATACTAACGTCATTTGAATAAAATATTGTTCATGAAAAGCCTTTAAGATTTAATCACAATGAAGATAAACATTGTATAGGACTAGATTTAGAAAAATAGAATAAGAGTATACACAAACTAATGGCGTTTATTTATTTATTAAAGTTAAACTAGTGGCTACAGCGTGCGACTCTTATCCCTGAGGTCGTAGGTTCGATCCCCGGCGGCCAATGGACTTTCTTTCTATGAACGTATTTAACATTCGCTCGACCGGTGAAGGTAGGACTTCGTGTGTCAGGCACATCACCTATTTGCCTATTAGCTTGAAAAATGATTATGAAACAGATTCAGAAATCTGAGGCCTAGACCTAAAGAGGCTGTACCACTGATTTTTTTTATATTAGTTACAATCTATCTATTCTCAAATATATAACAATTATGGTGATTATAATTTTATTTAAAAAAAAAATAATTTGTTTTAATTTAATTTTTACTAAATTTTAATTATTTTTATTATTACAATGTAGGTTAAGAAAAAAAAACTGTATATTTGATTGTTATGATTACTAATAAATGTTATTTTACTAAAAATCAAAAACATTGTTCTGTTTTGCATTTAACAATTTTTGTTAGCCATATTTGGGAAGCATTATTAAACTGCGGGAAACGGTTAAACCGCTCATGAACTCTCTCAATACCAGAGGGCTTGCGAGTGCGTTGCCGGCCTTAAAAACCATAGAACCTTTAGATCTCTAAACGCGTTCTTCGGAGTATAGCTTAGGTAAACAAAGCACGTTTTAAAATCTATGATTATGATAGAATTCCTTTGTTGTAATAAAAGAAGGCTGTGACTGGAGAGACGGGCGCGGAATGACTTTGTGAATATTTCAAACGCAATCTCCAGTCGTTGGTCACTAAAGTTTCCATTGTTCGCGGAAACCAGTAGAAAAGTTGCTCTACTTGAAGTATGGAATTTTGTGTAGCTTATTGGCTAGCATATGATTCTTATACTTTTTTTTAAACAATTTTACAACAAACATTTCAATATATATATATATATTCACTAAACATCTCAAACAACGTCTTGTCAACCAACCAGATCCATGCAACTTCCTCACAATCGAGTAGCCCGTAATTTAAATTTAGCTGTTTAGAAATGTATTTTTTATTTAGTGAAGAAAATAATGGTTACATTACCACTTAGACACGAAAATCAAGCATGTCTATTAAGCTTGAAATTGTCTTGTCAATTGTGTAACAATAAAAATCAATGAAACATACGTAAATCTAAGTCCAATACTAAAATTGGATGATGACATCAATAAAGAAAAAAATATTAATAAATTGTAAAACTGTTGTCAATTACTTGCGAGTGAATGTCATATGTATCTCGAATTTATTCTTATATGATTTTTTTAATAAGGTTTGTAGACTAAATTAAGGCAGTTTACAGATTTCTTAGCTTTAAAGTTATTTTGTAAGCCATTATTTTTGCAAAATTTACAGTATATGTAAAAGAAATATTGTTTAATCTAAAAATGTAGTAAATTTTGGCATAGTGACTTCAGCGTGCGACTCTGATCTCTGAGGATGTGGGTTCGATCCACGGCTGTGCACAAATGGAATTTCTTTCTGTGCGCATTTAGCATTTGCTCGAACTGTGAAGGAAAACATCGTGAGGAACCAAGTTTGCCTTAGATCCAAAAAACAGTGTTTGTTAGGCACAGGAGGCTGTTAACCTACTGAGAAATCGTAGGCCCAGAACTAAATTTGTAGCGCTACTGATTTATTTATGAATTTTTTTTAAATTTTGTAATAGTCAACATTTTAATAATTCAAAATATCATTATTTTTAATATATTAATATTAGTAGGTAAATAACGTGCAGAGTAACATTCAGATAATAAAGAACAACTTGTCACCGTGTTGCGGCCTCGCTAAAACAACAATAGAGCTCTCTCCATACAATATCCTTTGTCAAGCGGTTTATCAAACGCGGAACAAGGAAATGCATAGAGTCGTTTGTTATATCTACTGTGACTAAGTTATTTTGTAAATTTGAGCTTTTATTTAACTCCACTGCAGTTAAGGCCCAGAGACAGGTAATATCTCATTTAAATAATATTAAAGTTTTAATTATAGGTTTTAGTTTTAGATAAAGCTTGTCATTATTTATTTCGGACAGTATATAATATGAGTAGAGATGGAACCATTTAAAATTTGGTCCGAAATATGAAGGACAAGGGATTTTTAATAAAAAGCTTCTGATGTATAATTTTTTAATCATAAATTATGCGTTGTTTGCTTAATGCTATTTTAAATTGGGGTATATTTTGTAATAAAATTCGTGTATTTGTATGGATGTAGGCTACGTCTATTTTTAAAAGACATTGTATTGGGTAAATAAATCAAATCGGACGCAATATTGCCCTATGGGTATATTACACTAATAATGTTTGAATTACAAATACAGAACTTTAGAATGCCTGCCCTTTGTATTCAGATTTCATATTAATTAGTTCACAATACTAATGCAATTATCTAGGCCTATTCAGTATAATTGCGAACGTGATTTCGTTATTGCTATAGATAAACCTTGTAAGCTTAAAATCAAGCAGTCTCACTAATAAAGATTTATGCACATCATATAAGAAAAATGTTACTAATAATTCCAGAGTAGGCAAGCTCATGTGTACGGCTGTTATAACAAGTGTTTTGTTTGTATGAAGACTTGTGCAATGCTTACACAACGCAGACGTCTAGTTTAACGGTTTAAGACAAAAATGGCGTCATTTGATCTGATTTCGCATTTTTTAAAATCAAATAAACACGGCGGGTTTCCAGGGTAACAAAAAATAGGGGTCGTTTTGTTATTGGACACACATCGATTATTGGTCAAAGAGGTGTTTATGCCCTGTAAAATCTCTATTCACGCGATTACTATCACCTTGTTATAACGCATGTATAGTTTTTTTTTTATTAGTAAGACCTAAGAATTATGTGGGCTGAAAAGTTCGTAAGCTCATAAAATATTTCTTTTGATAGAATAATCATTTATTTATAAAATAATCAAATATACAGTATTTACAATTTCCTTAACCTACATAGTAATATCAAAAATATATTTAGCGCTGTCAGCACCTCATCGCTGTGTTGCGATATTTATTCCTTGAGCGAGGAAATTATCAGCACCGGTACTATCTACCAGGCGCTAAGAGGAGACAAGAGGTCGGCGTGGCGAGAAACACGACCTGCACTCTTTTGGCAAAGGAGGCCCATAATGTCCAATAAGAATTGATAAATCAATACAGTTGCCTTCGAGGGCAATACGAGGGCAATGCGGTCATAAACTTTTTCGATACCGTTTTGATAGCACGGTTTGTATTTATCCGCAAAATAGGTTTCAGTTTCGGCAATTATAAACCTATTTTCCGTATAGATTAAGGTATATTTGAAGGTTTAAAGTTCGATTCTCTTTTATTAGTTTTGAGTTAAGTCAACAATACAGTTTGGAATATAAATTCTGACTGATTTTCTTACAAAATATTTATAGTTCTAATTACGTCAAACAATAAATCTCTATCATCAAACAAGCGAAGTAAATGTGATAAGCGATAAAATCTAATTAGATTAATTTATGCGGAGTGCCACTAATTCATTATTAAGTACCTCTATGTTAGACAATGCGTTGGCGGACTTCTAACAGCTAACAACAGTAACAGACCAAGTTATTTAGATTTTCATTTGTTTTTCACATTTCCGTTAAAAGTATATGCTATAAAACTCCAGAGCGAGGATTTCGTGTGTATTTAAACTTCACAATACAAGTAATTACAGTTACGGCGACCTCTACAATAAAAGTAATTACAGTTTACAAACCATAAAAAATACAAATCTTCCTCAAAATCACACATCTAGAAATTTTCTTTCATTTATTCAGTTTTCCGTTACAAAAGAGTATTTATAGTATAAGATTCAGTCATTTCAGTGATGATTTTATATGTATAGAATAATTTTGGTGACCTCTACAATTATAATTGTAATTACAGCCAATTTACATAAAACCATAATAAATTCAAATCATTATACGATCTATACGTCAACACGTTTGGTAGTTTGTGAGTTTACGTGATCAGATACACATATATTTATATATAGTAAATAGAACTATGTATATTTAAGTAAATTTGAGGCATTTAAATATATTAGGTAAATCTATAAAATTCAGTTTAGGTAAACAATTTCATTATTTAAAAAAAAAATCGCAACAGTTGGAACGATTTCTTCGAGTTTTTAGATTTATTTTGTTTGTATAAAAAAAAGCAATACGTATGTATAATAATTTTCCCAACTATAAAAAATCAACACCTGCTATTATAAGTTCCTTCTAACATTCCAAAAAACCTTAACGTTTCCTTAAAAGTTATGAAAAAACTTGGTAAGTATATATCAAGTTTTAAAAAAAATGTATTGACATTGACTATAAACTAATTCATTATTTAAATACATTTGTTTCATCACATGTTAAGTTCATGTTAAATTCATCTGAGTTTAATAACTATCAAAATCATAATTAGTCACAACAAATGTAGGCAATAGTACAGCAGTGTGAGTACATCACTTATCTATTCCTTTAGACTAACTGTTTTTCTATAATAACTCAGTTATATATAAAACACGTTGTTTCCATATAAAATTATCCTAACATAACATTGAGTATAGTATAAATCCAATAAATTTAGTGTCAAGGCCGGACATATAGAGAGTGGCACCTGGGCAGTCGATTTATCCAAGTTTGACCATTGTATTTGCATAATCATTATTTAATTGTTTGCATTCTGAGTTTCAAAACTCGAATAGCACCTGTTTGTAACTGGTTTTTGACGTCTAACTGTTTTCACTATATTAATATAAACATTTTAATGAACAGTAAAATATGTGGGGACATTGTAAGCCTAACGGCTTTAGCGCACGACTCTCATCCCTAAGTCCGTAGGTTCGAAGCACGGCTGTTCCAACACAGCGCCGTGAACGAAAATATTGTGAAGAAACTGTCTTACACTAGACCCAAAATGCAATATATATATATAAATGAATCCATATTTCCCTTGGTCACGGTCACCAATTTCACGAAATTCTTTTTTTGTGTTTGTTATTGTTAGGAGAAGATTCATGAAAGAAAAATAAGGAAAAGTACACGGAAAATTGGAAAATTCAAGAATATTTAACCATTTATAAAAAAAATCTGTCCATACCGCTCTTACTATTCAAACTTTTTTGATATAACCTTATGGCGTTTGACATAACATTGCCAGAATGCGTGCAGCAAATATCGTCAAAGAGGACGTAATAAAAATGTATATTTAGAACAAATGCTTCGATCGGGTTATAATATTGATAAACAATATTTATAGTTAAGACAGGACAACGTCTGTCGGGTCTGCTAGTTTAAAATGTTCGTACAACTGTTTCTCTAGAGATGGAGTTTAATTTTATTTATATTTAGCCTTGGTAGAACTAACTGTTTTCAGACAGATTAGAGGTCTTAAAGTGTAATTGAATTAAAATAGACTAAATACTTAATATGATGCTGCTACACGAAAAAATACTTATAACTATATTTGTTACTATCTTCAAATCAACTTAGATATATATAAAAGTTTAGTAAACATGCTTCAGCGTCGGTTATAAGTATAATTTATTTTTTAAATATTTTTTCCTTTGGATAGTAAACAGTTATGTGTAGGTCGAGTCTCACATACCCGTCGCATATTCGGGGGGATGCCAAATGCATTTTCACCTCGGATATAAAAAAAACGTGTGTGTACTTACGCGTTAAAAGTTATACTTTTTTAGCGTAATTAGTTAAAAATCTTATTATCTGAATCTTGTTATCTAATTAGTTGAAAAAACGACACTAACAATAGAAAAAAGGTATTTGATTGAACATTTTATTATAACGCATTATCTGGTTAAATAAAGTTTATTTAAATATCACAAAATAAAATGTTGCCTTCTAAAATCTCTTGCCAAAAGAATTATAACTTCAAAAAGGCTTGAAATTAAAATGTATACATGCTTTAATAGGAATTTTGTGAAATTATTCTTACAACTCATTTTTAACGAAACAATCAATTTTGTTTTACCAAAATAAATGTAAAATTCGATTACAGTTAACTTTTGTAGTGACATCAATTAATTATCCATAGCTGTCAATCGAGAATCGAGCAATCTATCAAATTCACAGAGAGGTGCCGAAAAGATATATTGTCTGATGGATGCATTAATTATAAAGTAATTGTTTTGCAAGTGTCGTTTTATAGATTTTGTTGATCTGAGACTTACTTTAACATATACCTATCTAGTAAAATTGCACTGTACACTTGTGTATCTATATTTACCTTCACTCCGTCGTGTACTAATAATAAATTAACCATAACTATTTTGTTTAATTTTTTCGTATTTATTAAACGACATAAAAAATGTTACTAGTTTTGGAATAATGTGAGTATCCCTAACAATACAGTTGCAATCTTGATAGTTATGGCAGTTGCCATACAACGTGGCAGATCTTCAGAGCTTCAAGTGAATTCAAAAATACCTATGAAGCAACTGCTTGTCTTGTAAAATGGGCATACATTCACTAGCAACTGCCAGGAGAGGTATTTTCGAAACCACTTATTAGCCTAAAAATGAGTATTTAAATCCAGGCCATTGGTGGTGGTAAGCACATCTTTCGAAATGACCTGGCATCTTGATTGCTCCCCACATATATAATAAAGCTGGAAAGTTTTGCTAAATAAGCTAATCTCAGGAATTACTGGTCCATGATGAAAAAGTGTCGGCGAGTGACAGTCGCACATACATACACACAAAAAACATACTAAGCCTTTATTTATATTTATTTCTTGGACATATACCGCCAGTTTCCTCTCGATGTTTTATCTCACCTTTCAAGCGAATGTTAAATAGAAAGAAAGTTCATTGGTAAACAGCCGGGGATCGAACCTACGACCTCAGGGATAAGAGTCGTACGTCGTCGTCCAACACTAAGCCAACACTTCTCTTTGACATAAACACGTCAGAATAATAACAATATTGCAACATTACGATCTATCATTAATCTATCATAAAACAGCTAACGTGCCAGTCTAAAAACTTTATATAATTGTGTTGCACAATTGATAACTGCTACTGTCGATTCTCATAATAAATTATTGGAGACTTGCTCTTGTAAATAATATACAGTATGATTTAAAAACCATGTTATTTATTTATAGTACATGAACATAATATTCCAAATGATCTTATTTGATAAAACGAAATATATTTAAAGAAATATATTTAGAGAATAAATTAAAATATAATTAGTCTATTTTTGTATAAACTTGTTGTGCTCGCACTACGCAACCGCTCGCGCGCATCGATCTTTTTAGGTAAATTGATCGAGTATATTGACTAAAATAAAATAAAACAGAACACAACTGATAGATTAGTACTAAAACACTATAATTAATATACTTAAAACAATTTTGTTATGTGAATGTGACAGCTATGTGACAACCATGTCTTAAAACGTTGGTATCCAGTCTATATGTGTCTTTTTGTTTAGTTCACTAACAAACTAAGACAGAATTGTTACTTACTCTTACTAAAACTATAAATAAATAAAGAAGTTATTATTCATTATTCACACTCTTAATGCAATACATATTTATAATAATTTTAACAAGTTACCTGCGAGGTTAATACAATCTATTCTAACCAACACCTGTTATATGATTATTTTTTAGTTACTTCTAAATACATTCCAAACAACCAAAAAGTTTGCAACCGCCGGAAGCCGCGTCGCTATCCTTGAATGGAATCCAGTCTTGATAAAGCTCTGTCGCAATTATAATTCAATATTAAAAAATTAATGCCTGTTCACTGATTATCTTATTTACGATTAACGGACTTTTGATTAGGTACAAATAATGGCGAGTTGCTAAGAGAATAAATTTAACATATAATACATGTATATTTAAAACATCGTTGTTATTTTAATGTCGCTTAACCTTTTATGGGACATTGGTTGGAAAATTCAAGGCAAGAGACGGGCTGCTAGAAGGAAGAAGTCATAGTTGCGTAACGTACCTACGGGAGTAGACCGGCATCACATCTGAGGAACTCTTCACATTAGCGCATGATACCCGGCAATTCAAGTTGTTAACAGCGAAACTTAAATAGTGGCACCAGAAAAGGACATTGGTAGGCCTCTAGTTTAACTATGATCAGAATTTAAAACGTCATAATTGACGAAATCCCTTCATAAATACGGTTCGCGGCTGTTGTTTAAACGCACGACTTATTTGGCAGATACTATTGTATAAGTAAGCCTTTTGCAGACACATACATACGTAAGTAGTAAGAGAATTCTGGGTTTCAACACGCGGCTTTATAAAAATAAACTAATTGTATAATAGTTACTTTAAATTTGGCCATACATAAGCTGCAAAATAACAGTTGTAGCTGTTACTTTCCTTATAGTAATGCCTCTCAATTCGTAGCACTAAGTAACTTTAGGCTTAACTGTTTTTGTAAGTAAAGAATTGTAGATAGTAGAACACCTTTTATAAATAGAAACGCCCACTATTCACTTGATCAGACATCGGATTACACAACCCGAACAATCGTCAACCTGCCAGTTTAACTTTCCACAGACTATCGTTTATCGTCAATGGCTACAGACTATAAAGCAAATATTCAATTTGGATTTATGAAGCACAATCGCGTAAGTGGTTTGAATTAAAAATATGGAATCTGCTTTCGGTGATAAAAATATTAATTTTGAGATTGCGATAAAGAATTTGTATCAATTTTTAGTATTTTTCCTAATAAAAATAAATCAGCCTGATATTAAACTGTTTTAACTAAAACGCTCTTTCCTTCACAGCGAAAATAAAATTTGACAGAAAGAGACACTTATTGCTCTTTTAACTAAAGTACTATGTCTTGAGTGATAATAATA
Organism: Pieris brassicae; assembly: GCF_905147105.1. Classification (NCBI taxonomy): domain Eukaryota; kingdom Metazoa; phylum Arthropoda; class Insecta; order Lepidoptera; family Pieridae; genus Pieris; species Pieris brassicae. Next base: position 14,531,667 of record NC_059665.1, read on the forward strand.
GATTAATAATAATATGTATGCCATTTCGATAGCCGATATAAAACTGATAATTTAGATTGATTTTGAATTATTATTGAATTATAGAAAGGCTTTAGATAAAGTTAGAAAATATAACCTAACGTTTCATCTCCAATCACGGAAAAGCGTTACTATCCGTTCTTCCGTTTGACCAATCACAGTTTAACGAAACACGCCATCATCTAACTTTACCGAATTGTGTCGCTTAATTGTGTACTACTTTTGTCTAGCGATATCTTTGATCATTAAAATTTCAAGAATGAGACTAATATGTTATACCAAAAATGTATTTTTATCGTCAAATGAAACGTCGTTTCCATAAATGATTGACAGCTGATGTTTCTATTCGCGTTTACATATCGTTTATCAAAAGCTAACAGCTTACAAATTATAACGACAGTGTGATTTATAATAGTTGTATTTTAATCGTTAGATAGCTGTTTTGTATCGAAAATATTTTAGAATAAATAATGAAACCTATTTTTTTATAAATAGAAAACCATAAAATTTAGTATTTTCATTGTAATAAAATGAAAAATGGCATATCTCCTCTAAGCCAATTCCAATACTTGTTAACATAAGTCACACTTAGTGATAAGTTTGTACCCTGAATTCTTACATAATACATTAACTAGTGATCTCATATAAACTAGCTCAAAAGCAAAGCCTATATATTTATTATTTCACAATAAAACGAGTTATTAACTATTTTACATGTATTTGATACAACACTTAAATATTTTGATATAGTTATGGCTTCAGCAAGATTTTGAATTCTAACAAGTTATTTATTTAAGCAGAAATGTATCCTGCTATGGAATTCCTTACCAATTGATCATACGAGTCTCAGTCTTTAAATTTATTTAAAGATCATTTTGATAATTTTTATTCTGCCTCGTAATTAGCTACTTATATATATTAATTGTGACTAAGTTTACCTTTGGATTAGCATATACATTTTTGTTTATATATATTATTATTAGTATTTTTAAAAAATCTAGTTTTAACTTTAAATTAATTATTAGTGTAACATGTTATTTTGTGTTCTTTTTTGTTATTTTTATGCCCTTCTGTATTTTACCCTCTGTAGGTGTTTCTTTTTTTATTGTTCCATATTAGGCTTGACTGGAAGAAATCGCTTGTTATCGATAAGGCTGCTCGTTGCCTAATTTCTAATGTAACCTGCTTTTTGATATGTATGTTTTTGTATAAGGTACAAAGCCTGAATAACTCATAAGTTTTACGCACAACAATTATTGATTAGGTAAACGAAATCTGTTAGGGTTAACATGATTAATTCGAAACAAACAATTATTTTAATGTAGACTACACATACTATAAAGTTACACGTCCATCCGATTTATTAACTCTCACGTAAAAAGACGCTATATTTTCACAGGAACAAAACCTAAATAACGACTTCTGCGCATGTAATGACTTCGGCTAATTGGATTTGAATTATACTGGCATTAGTTTTAGTTCAATTCCATTAACCATGAAACATTAGCAAAGCCTATAGAATGCCCTCTGTCTTGGTACAGAATCCTAACCAACAATCTAGGACAGTGTTGTCGTAAGTTCTAACAACAGACGCCCGAACATCGACGCTTAAATCGAAATCTCTTGTTTGCATGAACCAAAGGTTGCTCAGAATATAATTCACGATCTGTAGCAAATGTTAATGGAGAGGATCCGACCTCAACTTCTTAATATATATATATATTGCTACAATCGATTTATACAGTGTTATTGCATATTTTGGAGGTTATTTTATGAGTGACTTGGCGCTTAACACATCTCAATGTAAATCAAAAATTCAACTGTTAAGTTAGAAAACATGGTGATGTTTTCGGACTAGTTTAACATTGGTATATCAATTTCGAAATCTGAGAGATTTATTATATATAACAAAAAATAATTATTGTATAGATATAGCCAAGGACGGAATACATAATGAATAAAAAAGGTCCAAAGATTTGCGAAAGGAAATATCAATTAAAAATATTAAATACATTTAACTAAGTTTTTTCACAACACATAATTTCTAACATGTTATTTGATGGTGTGTTAGTGAAGGTTTGCACGTGATGCTGTGTATGTGGGGTATAATCATGATGCAGGTGATTTAGCGCTGTGGATATTCTTGATATTACTTATAAGCATATTCCGCGATAGCGAATATATAGGAATGTGTTAATAATTTTTTAACGAAGACTTTTTAACGACATTATTGTGTCTCATTAAAACCCTATAGCAACATGGAATTATTTAATATTCTATAATATGTTTTAATAATTATATTATCCAAAATAAATAAATATTAGATTTTAAAGGACTGTATAGAAGCTGTAGTCTGTGCCCATCTTTGGCAAAGCACCTCATTGTTTTAATGACGTCATACGCAACTTCACTTTCTCTTGCAATAATAGTGAGGTTTGCCTATAAGCCTACGTACAAATAGCTTGAATGGCAACAGTATTGGTCTCGTATGATTTCACATCGGCAAACAGTAATGGACATTGTTAAGACCCCTCGGTCATGTTTACGAAATAATAGACGTGACTACGCAGTTGTATAACTGCGTACTGCTACATTTAAATGCTTATATTTAAGACTTGACACTTGTGCCATTACTGATAATAATTGATACAATTGTTTGAGTGTTCATGTCGTTTGTTTTCACATAAGAAGACTTTACAATAAACAGCTTATTTACTTTAGCAAACTTCTATAGAAAAGGATCAAACAGCGGCATTTATTTATCCAACGTAAACTTTTATGACTTGATGTGTCACATCGGCCTATGTAGGTACCTTCTTATATTATGAAAATTATACAGTAAAAATGTAGATTATAATTGAAAATCATTTTCAGTCTAGTGTTGATATATATGCTTCAACAGGGGCCACACGGGCAGGAGTCTCGCCTGATATTAAGGAATACCGCCGCGGCCTATGGACGTGGACCAGCTTTTTAACGTTGAATTGGTTTGGAAATACAGTGGGAAGCTAGTTCCACATAATGCTGGTGCAAACTGCCTCAAAACGCTCCGATGATGATACTCATTAATATGAACAGCTTCTTTGAACATTACCCATAGACAAGGAAATACTGTTAAATATTTGGAGAACAACTCGTTTGAGGCATGCGTTAAGTCGATTTGTGTTTAAAATAATCGTCCGTATTAGGCGTCGATTTTTCGTCATTCTTACCTGAAACAAAAAATTCTATTAACAATCTACAATTGATTATGCTTGAAATACGTATTACTGCAAATACATGTAGATAGTAGAGAATTTGAAGTGATTTAGTTTTGTTACCAAGTGTTAATTGAAATTTGTATATATAATATGGTTTGTATGAAATGTTTGGGTTATCTTACGCTTTTAATAGTGGAATTATTGCCTGCTTATTAACTAACGCCAATATATTTGTATAGAATAGGTCACGTGAACAATCGTGAGTAATTGTTATTTTATAATAAAGCGGGTCAAGCAAAGTATATTTAGTATGTTTTTGGTTAGTGTTTAAACATCCCAGTCTCTTGCTAAAGCTATGCGCATAAGCCTTCCAAAGCACTATATCTTCGTACATAGTCTAAATAGAAATAAACGTCAGCCCAATATTCGTCCATTCATAAAAACAAAAGCTGACCACCACGCATTAAAAAAACCGTTACTAATTACCATGACAAAAACATTATCGAAAGCAAATGACAAAAAACCTGTCAAATTCCTTTCGCGTCCACTGGTTAATTGTGAAAGTGCATAAACACTGGTGGTCTGACAATAGCCACACCATTGTTTGGCCCACACTGGATTGTTTGCTCAATACTGTTTGATTTGACCATCCATATTTATGAGATGACTATAAAATATGTTTATAGTAAATAAATATGTAAGATAAATGTGTTTATAGTAAATGTTCTGTTATTACATCTAATATAAAAAGAAAGGTTTGTGTGTAATGTCTGTATGTAATTAACTCAAAAACCCGAGTAACAAATTCTTTCACTATTAAACAGCTACAAACTTGTGTTGCCATGTCAGGCAGGCTGCGAGAGTCTATATCATTATAAAATAACAAACACTAATTTTAAAGTCAAACAATTAAGCGTCTAGCAAGCTACTAAATTTGCTCCTTGCTTCAGACTAAATGTGAAACCAACACGTCTTATAATATATAATATATCGGTGAACTATTGAATAACGCACGTATTCAACGTTTAACCGGAATAAAATTAGGATGATTTCGTGACGTCAATCAAGTTGACCCCGTACTAGAGTAACGTGAAAACGTCGGAGCAATCTAAGAATTTGCATACTAATTATATAACTATAACATTATTATAATTATTTTCAGCGATCAAATAATAATGTTATGTTCAGCAGGAAAACTAATCAAATCCTATCATATAATATAAAACGCGGTATAAAAGATGATGACACAACAAAATTGACTGAATCTACTGGAAAGAGATGGATAGGACGACAAAAGTTTGGACAGGTGACATACTAGAACTAGCGGGGAAAACTGGTTGAATGTTGCTGAAGACAAAGAGAAGTGGAAATATATGGAGGAGGCTTTTACCCTAAAAGCTCTAGAACTTATACTAACACAACTAGTACTTATACTAATTGGTTTTCATACCAAACAATTATTGTAATAATAAATACATTATTCTTTCTTTTGGTATATTTTTAGAAAAAATTATAATTATAACAAGTTATAATTATAATATTTGACATTGTTTTCGATCTTAAAAAACCTATCGTAAAACCCAATAAAATACTCATGATTATCAAGCTGAATGTTATACTGACACTTCTCTATACCACCCACGAATTCATAGACAAGCACTAGACATGGATGATTAATAAAACAGTACTGACAGTGAAACTGCGCGTGAGCATTTTTTGCGCCTAAACAAACTTTCATCACAATGCTCGATCTTGAGTTTATGACTTCACCGTTAAGGTGACGTGTGGATGATGTTTGGGTCAAATGGTAAATTAGGGTTATCAACTAACTATATTTAGTAAATAAATATAATAATAAAGTAATGATTTTAATAAAAACTGTGAGAAAAATATTGCCAATTCCAAAACACACTAAAAAGTATTAACAATATTTCTGATTGTTAAAGGAATGTCTAAAATATTACTTACTTTATTTTTATAACTTTTTTTATGGCTATTTTGGAAATTCTATGCGACATGGTCTGTGCAAAAAAGCGCAGATTGACAAACGGAGGAGCTTTGCATAATAAAAAATACATATAATTTAATTTTATACATTCAATACATAAATTATTTAATTTTTATTTCAAGATCCACGTGAATGTTTGATCTTAACAAATTTTGCTACACATATATATTAGCCATTATTCCTATAATTCTATGCTATTTAAAAATGGTATACCTATGTAACTCTAAGCCTATTCTTCCTTCCGATCCCTATACCTACTTAACTACTTTACTTACTTTTGTCATTTGTTTTACAGAAAATTGGACTACCTAGATATGGTGAACTATATGACAAAGATATATAAGATTTTAGCGCGGATTTTCGACGTGCATTTAACGAAGGCTTCGATTCTTTAATAACCTACAGTAAAATGGTTTTAAACACTACAGTGTATGGTGATATTGAGCTTTTGAGATCATCAAGCAAATAAGTAGTTGTAGAGCTTTTAAGTCCGGTTTAAACTGAGGTGAAACTTTTAAACCGGTGTCAGGGGTTAAACACTATCTTATGTTAATGCATTGTGCGTTAATCAATTATGTTTCGTGACCCGTGGAGGTCGCGGGTTCAATTTTGTTATGTAACTATGATTTCTTATTGTCTTTAATATTTTGTGGGATTATGATTCAAATGTCAAGGTAGACAATGGTTTTTGTATCGTGGGAGTGGATTAACTTACCTAATAGACATCATGTGGTCATCGAATTATGTTTTAAGAACTTTATACATTGCAAAATTATAGATTACTTAATATAATACGAATGAAACGTCGCCATTGGACAGTCGTCCTAATTTTAATCCTCTTTTAAATCAACTAAACACACTATATTTTGAATTTTAGGCGGTCTATAATCGAATAAATTCACGCTCTAACCTAATAGAACCTTTATCATATCTATTTCTAATATCATAATGTTATACGACAGACACCTTCCCGGTTTCTTTTTTTTAAAGTACGTATACCCCCCGTAAAGAAAAGGGCAGTCATCGCAGCCCATGGACTCCCATTTTAAGTGGGTAAGGAGAGGCCTTTAAGGAGAGGCCAGGAGGAATATACTCTTTCTTTAAACAATTGAAGGCATCTCTCAGGGAAGACTCCCACTGGAAGTCGAATGCACAATTCGCACAACAAGTAAGTAATTTTCTAGTAAATAGTAATAAATATAAAATCTCACACACTTTAATAGAACACCGTTCGAAAAACCGTTTTCGTGTCTTGCATCTCAATAAGGTATAAGAAACTTTTTGTCATTTGAGGTTTACATTATTTTATTTGCATGGGTTATGCACTAATTTTTGCCAATTTTGTGAAGGATGCTTGCCGTGTCAATCTAGATCTGGATCTTCACATACTATCAATGAGCGCTTATCGGGAAGATGATAAGGCTCTGTTGTCACCGCATCCCATCTGGGGCGATTGTTTGTTGCGCCTTGGGGTTTTAGTGGGTTTACACAATCGCGAGTCTCATATAAACCTCTCAGTTCTACACTAAATTATAAATAAATTATAATTTAGGTTCTAAATGGTAACACTAATAACGTTTTAATTAATCAATAATACTTTGAATACACGCTTCCGAATAAACGTGAATATTTACGTAACAATTCCCCTAATCGCCGTGACATAGCGAGTTATTCTCTCTAATCTAATTGTGAAGGCTGTATTCTGATTTGATGATTGTGTCGATGTATCGCCAGCAAAAACGGAGTTTCATTAACAATTTATTCATAATCGACAGTAAAAACTTAGAGATAATATTTAAAATTTATTTTTAATAAAGGAAAACGGATTACACCATGTATACCATTGCATTATGTCCTAACAAAGAGAATTTACTAATTATTTATTAATTGATAACACGTACCAAACGGGAAAAAAATTATAGGAAAAATGTGTGTATACACACGTAAACGTTAAATAAGATAAAGTTTAACAAAATACTTTTACTATCATAGACATGAATACAAATAATACACTTATTTCATTTTATCTTAAAATAAAATAAATTACTAAAATGATTACAGAATTTCATTAATTGTAATAAAATTATTAGTATCATTGTTATCGTTATAATATATATTTGTTAATGGCTTCGAATCTCTTCGAATCAACCGTGGTAGGGACAAGAAAAAGATGGCGCGTAACGGAAAAAATGTGACGCGTAACCGAAAATGTGACGGTATTTTTTTTACAACACTTATAAAGAAGATTCACTTCAAAAACGCAACAACTAACAGCTACGCCCATGGACTCCAGTTAGCTTATGTTTGTTCCGTAAACTCGTTATATCCTATCATAAAAATACCACACAGTGTTATGTAAGTGAACAAAACAAAAAACAGGCCAGTTAGAGTGTTACAGAAATTAAATATTTGTATGTAACTTAGCATTACGTGATCCTGTTTGATTGGATCCTGTTTTGTAGAAAAATACTTCAAAATTATTCCTAAAGATACTCTCTACAGAATGAAAAATATTTAGTTTATCTGTTGACGGTACTGATTACATCGCTAAGTGAGTTTTAAGACATCAACGGTTCAACGAAACGAGAGTTATTGTGTATAATAAACATTATTAGAAAACTATTTAAAATAACATTATCATTATTCGTAATGGATTCTTTATCGGCTCAATCGATGTGCTTAAAAAAATTCTTAGATATACTTTACACACTTTGAAAGTTATTTAAAATCGAACTAATTGTTACAACAACTGTACCGGATTTAGGTACAAACAATATATAAGATGCCTTTCATAGAGCTTAGTCCCGGCATGGCTGGATTTGTCAAAAATTTGTTTTTGCACCAGGAGTTTTTAGTTTATTCGTACAAATACAGATGTTTCCTGTTTATAATATGGGTCTGGATTTAGATAGCTCAATACAAATTCTTATTTAAATTAACATGGTAATTTCTACTTGTCATTAGTTTCTCAAAGCTTTCTATTGCATATAATTATTATTATTATTATCTATTAAATATAATAATATAACAAACTTTATTTATGACAAAATTCATATATCGCTAGTGAATCCTTGTGTGTGTAACTGGATGACAAATATTCCGTGATACAGTGTGCATGTTTACAGTAAAAAAAAGTAATTTTAGTGTTACAACTATGACTTATAAGACATTAAGTAAGGGTGAATGTGTGAGTGTGTGAATGGGTATGTAGGTATGTATTTGAAAGTTTAGCTGAGAGTTATTATGATCTTGCACTGTGTTGTTTTTGGATCCTCAAACCTATGTCCACCATTTATAATTTATTAAATTTTCTATTAAAGCTTTTAATTATTCATGGCCCCCTTTGTCCCTCCATGCCTAATATTGCATTTTGACCAAATCTCACGGCTCTCCAGAGCATTCTGATAAACGAGCTAGGTCTGGATATCCTGATGCTGTATGTATGATGAGCGTTGGTAAGCTTTTACATAAATATATTAATGAAATAAATACATTCGTCTTCAAGCGTTTGACATAATTCATAATTACAGTTCATTAAATTCATTCTGTAATGCCAAAATAGCAAAACGTTGAACATGACAATCTAAACATTTTTACAATGTAAATTGAAATATCATCATAATAAACACAGCGTTGATTCTAGTGGCTACTTGTTAATCAAAATCATTCTATACAAATGTATTACAATAATTGGTAACGCCTCTTCAGTAGAAATCAGTCAGTTCCGTGTCGAACAATGATTTTCAATTTGTTACCTCATTGATGTTTGATTTCACACTGTCGTTACGGTTATACAGTGTACGTATATAGTTACGAGTGGTACAAGGCAAATGCTTGAAATATTTTATTATAATTCGGTTTTCTGGTAATTGTATACTACTTTAATATACCTAGTGTTTCAGTTTATAGACTGATACAATTTTTACATCTTTTTCCAACACACAATTATACAGTACATATAATATTCTTAAATTAATAGAAATAATAATAAAAAAATGATAAATAAAAAATATCACTTCACAAAGTGCATTTTGGCATCTATAAATCTAATTTTTAGCTCATCTGTCGTTTAAAATATGTCAAATCGCTCTCAGCTTGACACTTATAATCTAGTTTGAGCACACATCAATCATTGAAACAATCGGTAGGTACACGACAGATTTCCTCTTTGAGGCAACATTGAATGAATATTCATAAATTAAGTTCAAATCGAAGATACTCTAAGTAAAATATAAAGAGGAAGATAATACTAATTAATATTTAATTAATTTAGGAAAAATAAAGAAATTGAGACTTTTTAAATCAACGGATAAAATAATTTAAAGAGGTTTATTACTATTACTCAAAGAGCAGTGTTGGCTCAGTCACTTCAGCGTGCGACTTTCTATCCCTGAGGTCATAGATTCGATACCCGGCTGTGCACCAATGGACTTTCTGTGTGCGTGTATCATTCACTCAAAAGCTTTAGGAAAACATCGCGATGAACTCGGCTTGCCTTAGAACCAAAAAGTCGACTGCGTGTGTCAACCACAGGAGACACTTACTTGCCTATTAGATTTACAAGTGGTCATAAAACAGGGTAGAAATCTGAGGCCCAGACCTAAAAAGGTTGTAGCGTCACTGATTTATATAATTATATCACAATTAATTTAAGCTTAAGTTAACGTATAGAAGAAAACGTTATCGAAAAAGAACGCAAGTAACAAAGAAGCGAGTTATGTATGACTTTTGAATAAAATTAACGCAATCTATATAAATCTAGTATCTACTCTTGCGACGTACCAATTATTCCATCCATTAAGTGGTGTGTCTGAAAACTAGTGTAGACTAGTAACTGATTTTTGTTAAAATGGAATTCCTATCGGCTTTGACGGCTCAGCTCGCGCATGGTATGGGAATCATTCGGATCCGTTGGTATGTGCTGGGATCTTTTTTGCCCGGAAAGGGGGACGATACTTTTACGCACTAACGAGTTGGGATGGCCGTATGACTTGTTAAAGTGGCGTTTGAACGCTGACTGCATCGACGGGCTATTGTAGGGTCTCCAGGTCCTAGTAGAAGGATCAGTACGGATCCTGAAGTTTTTATCAGTTACTGCAAGTACGCATACGCATAATGTTAATACTCGGAACAAACGCAGGCTGCAATTTCCGCGTCCGACTACCTAAAGCTATAAGTAATTCTTTTTTGGGAAAAAAGGACTCTCTGCCTTAAAAAAAAAATTGGAAATGAATTAAAAAAAAGCTGTGTAAAAAGGCTTACTATAAAGTTAACGATTATTTAGTTGATAAAGGGCCTGGAACTAGTGCTAGACAGGCTACTCCTAATGAATTTGCGATATTTGTTTACATTAAGTGTTGTTTGCCATTTTAAATGATGATTTGCTATTTTAAAAGAGTACCGAGAGTTTTTTACGCTAGCTATTTCTCTCGGCTTACACCTTCTGTCTTCTTTGCGGATGAGTAGGGGTGTCTTCGATAAATTTAATGACGTGGAATAAGTGATACCTGTATCTTTCTTCTTCTTTATTCCATAATAAACATATTTTATTGTTTAAATAAGTGCTAAACAATTAAGTTTATAGATGTTAAAAAATTCAGATTCAGATGGATTAATCAATTAATAAGGTGTGTATATACCAAGATTTATGAAAAACATAATGTGTTTATTTAGATTAAAATTAGAAACAATAAGGAAGATGATGTTTTTTAACATTTTGTTATAATAAGGGTTAATTATGTCGCCGTATCAGTGAATTAGTATTTTCAATAAAAACGAATAAAATTAATTGGAACACTGAAGTCAATTTTATGAGTGTTCTATTATAACCATTATAATAGATTTAATGATTATAAGTGTGCTGTTATCGGCACTTTGATTTCTTGATAATCTTTATTAGGCAATTACTATGAGAAAATAGCTTCTACTTTCGTGAGAATTTCTATGGGAACAAAAAGTGTTCGTTTGCAAGTCTTTTTAGATAATCCTTGAAATATTCTATATATATTAAATTAATAGTTAAAAAATGCTTTTAAATATATAGACCACATGAATAAAAATATCACGAAATTTCTCAATATCTTAAATCGGTAGAAAGGAACCTGTAAAGATGGACTTGCAAAACCTTCAACACTTGTCCAACAGCGTAAATGATTCTCTTGTCCCTAAACCCAAGATAGCCAATTCATTTCATGTCTCTATTAGCAATATCAAGGCATGATTACCCAAATGGGTACAGATGTAAAAAAAGGAAAAAAACTTTATGACACAATAAATAAAGGATTATTAGTTAAAAGTGGAAGTGCGCTGCCACCTGTGGGGGGAGGCCCACTAGGATTCCCTGTGTCGTGGGCAGCTAGTCTGTACTGAACTGAAGAATTTAAAGATTGTATCAAGTTTTATATCATAAGTGGCAATTTTGTTGTTAAGAATTAAAAATTTGACGAATCAATTTCTATACTTTTAGAGACGAAACTTGATTCCATAAACTATGTATAAATGAAAACTATAAGTGCAGATTCTCAAGCATGGTCATTTCTGTTTGTTACGCCGACATGAGGTACAATCTTCAGATCGATCTTAAGATACTTCCGTTTAAACTGCCTAATAAGGAAAGCGATAATATTTTATTCATGAGATTATTATATCTATCTAATAAAATTCATTGGAACTAATCGATTATTTCTATTGATCAGAATGAATGTTATTCACATTAATATTTGTACATATTTTAACGCTCACGACCGTTATTATATATCCTGAATCTTGTGTAAATAAGAAGGAAGCCTATCTAAAAAATCTGAGAACTTTTTGTTTTAATAATACACATTTTATGGGACTGAAGGTAAACAAGCAGACCGGTCACTTAGAGTTAAGCAACACCAGGAGATTTGCGTTGCCGACCTTTAAAGTACGCTTTTCTTTAACCATCGTAACGGTTTGGATATGCCAGCAATGACAGCTGATTTTATAAAGTGTCTTAATCAATCTTTAGTATAAAAATTTACGGGAGCTTTTTTGAACAGATTACAACTTTGAAAATTGTATTTATTCTTTTTCATTCATAACAAGTACAAAACAAATAAAACTATATATACTATGATAGACAATTTCCTTCGGAAATTGGCTCATTAAAAAATAATAGCCCTAATGACCGCTATAGAAGCCGCCTTCATCAATAAACCAATCATTGAATTCGTCTTCCGCATTTTCGTATATCAGATAAAATCGACCAATCGCAGCAGCTTAAACGATTGTAACTTATCATTAGTCAATAGGCCATTTAATTGAATCATTTGGTCTAATAGTGCTTTCTGGAGGCTCGACAGGTGATTAGTGATGTACTGATATATTGTATCGTTTATCGATAAATCGTTATTAGTTGTGTAATAGCCATTTGACTGTTGGTAATGTCTGCTAGTACGTAAAACTAGGGACTAGTTATGGAAAATAATCTTGTTACCGGGCTTCGTCTATTTACAACAAAACGTTTCCATACTTAGACATTTAAGAGGCTGTTTCAGCGGAAAACAATCAGTCACCTATGTAGTCCTGGAATACGTGGCTTCCCAACGAACAGAAACTGGAGCAGTGAGGTCGCTCCGTGTAGCCTGTGAAGGAAACGTCTGAGCTTCTGGAAGTAGCTTACGTACTACGAACGGTAAGTACGGATATTGAGTCCATACACACATAATTTATGTGATAAAATATTTGAGTTTGAAATGAAAAGTAATATATAGGATTACCTATTTATCAAATTCATTTATACATTAAATAAACAGTAAAACACTAGCGTCTATATTTGATTAATACCCTAACAAATGTTTTATTTTTACTTAAAAGGATTCTCAAATTATTATAATGAATTAACACATTTTTCTTCTGTGCTTGACACATTTTGATTTTCGCGAGAACAGGTAACATATAATCTGGAGTTATTTGTGAATAGAAAAATACGGCATCACTTTTATGCAGAGTGCGAGACAGAGATAGACTGTACTCAGTCACAGATTATATGTACGCTTGTCGGCTGTGGCAGTAGTGACGTAGAGTAGTAGGCAGTTTATTTATTTATTTCATGTGTTGTTGTGCTTAAATTACTTTTTGAGATGTACTTATTAACTAAAATGTATCTAACGGGAATAAATAATAATTATTATTAAATCACGTTTCACATGTTTTCTGTGCATGTGTGCGTACGTTCAAACGCCCCACCCAGACAAACGTATAAGTCTCATTTTGTTTCAAACATTTGTATTTATAATTAAAATTCCTAGATTCCGTTGAAAACAAATAATTAGTATAACAAAAAACAATCTTATGATAATAATCTGCGGACAAATCGTCCTCGTATACACTCGCGGTGAGAAACCAACGCACCTGTATCGGATACCGGTCTACCCGTTATTAGAGATGTGCCAATAAACATATCGATGAAAGTTCATTTTATTTTAAAACTACAGAAAAAAGAGATTGTCTAATATATTTCTATAAGATATTTGTGACACATATTTTCATTATTCTATTAATATGATTTTTGAACTAAAACAGGCGATAAGAGTCTGGCTTAGGCTTTTTAAACAACTTCAACAACGAAATTGCAGTTGTGTTGGTGACTGTGAATTTTATTATCAATATGACACGGTAATAAAACAAATATGTTTATATAATTGATCGCTATCAACACATTTTACACGCCTATAGGTCGACGCTAGAAAGCCAGGAGGTTATGGTAGCTAAACCGTAATAGTTTATCGATATCGATACTCCCCAGCGTCACTAAGGTCTCACGCTGAGAGCAGTCGGGTCGCGGCTAATCATAAATCACTAGGTAATAGCGGTTAAACTCATCCGCTAATCCTTGCCATGAATTGAAAGTATTGTTTGCATATTATTGTATTTTTATCACTTCTTTGCTTTGCTTTGCTTAATAAAAAGTAATTGTAATATTATTTTTTAAGCTAATCGTAGAAATGAACGGGGAATAGCCACAGCTCTTTAACTGATTAAGCAGGTGACTAAGAACCGAGCCGTGTTGGCCTAGAGGCGACGTTACTCCCTGAGGTCGTAGGATCGAGCTTCGGCTGTGCATCAATGAACTTTCTGTCTATGTGCGCATTTAACATTCGCTCGAATGGTGAAGGAAAACATCGTGAGATTTGCCTTAGACTCAAAAAGTTGACGGCGTGTGTCAGGCACATCAGTGGTAAGATAAAGTCGTGAGCAAGCCGCTAAATGATGATTAAATAATGACAAATATATCGAATAATACAAAATTGATTGCATATGTTACTTGGCTGTCAGACATTGTCCTGTCTTAAAAACAAAAAAATCTGATGTAAATTTAAACCATGCAAGATTCTATATTTGAAATAATAGCATTAAAAAATGAGGCATACAGTTCAAGCAGTTTAAAATATTCATTGATATATAATTTGTTTTAATATTTCAACAATTTGGTGCGTATTAAGACGAGGTAATAAAACGCAAGTCAGTTTATGTTATTAAATTGCTCTTGTCTCTACATTGTTGGGTGTTTATAGAGTGCATCTAAGGCTTATAGATTTGTTGGAGAAGAGATTTAGAGATTTTTCATTTTCTAATAATATTATTATTTTGAAATCGAAAATAGTCAGAAAAGTGCGTGTACACACGTAAGAAGTGAAACTTTTTTATGACCTTATTTTTCGAAAAACTGTTCTCCTATAAAACTTTACGTAAAATGGTTAAATAAAGCTAAATTAGATAAAGTTTAATAAAAGGCTTTTGTTATCATAGACATGAATACAAATAATACAATTATTTCATTTTACCTTATTACTACTAAGATTATTACAGAATTTCATTAATTGTAATAGAGTTATTACTATCATTGTTATCGTTTTTATATATTTTTGTTATTAATGGCTTCGAATCTCTTTAAATCAACCGTGGTAGGGACAAGAAAAAGATGGCACGTAACGGAAAAATGCGACGCTTAACTCAAACATGCGACAGTAAAAAAAAATACAATTTTATACAGACATAATTATATATTTTATTTCCAAGGATCTCTTATAGACTATGGGCCTCTTCCAACTGGCTTCACTTCTCGCTCTCCAGAAACGAATGAAGAAGAAGAACTCAACAAGATATACTCTGGTACAAGATAGGAGTCAGTTTATGGAATGGTTGATAGTGGAACATCACATTCATGAAGAAGCTTATTCGATAAGTAGAAAGTTGTGATTCAAATTGTTGGCAGTTAGAGGTGTCTGAAATGGGCCACGCTCGCCCCCAAGTGCTCTAGACAACGCTGATATAGTACAGATTGTAATAACATTTCATAAATATGGAAATATAGGAATTCACGTATTATCCTATCAATGTTATTATTGTATGTCGATGTCCTATGCAAATACGATTTTATATTCGCTCTTACAGAATATTATTTACAAATTGTATTGATTATTGTATGTGGCGAAATATTAAACATTAGTGTTTTATGTTGCGAAATACAAAAACAAGTTTCGTATTATTTTAAATTTGATTATGTTTATTTATTTCCTATTTATTATGTATAATCAGTAGACGTCACAACAGTGTGGTGGAAACACAAATTGGATTTAGTTTTTCTGATATATAAAACTGTCATCGTAGTTTGACATATATGAGCGTTACATTTGGGCAGTTAAAAGCTTAGTTAATGTGATGTTTTTTGTATGTTATATGGTAGATGAGATGCATTGGTGGTACCTGTGGGTCAAAGACACAATGACACAAAAGGGTTATTATATAAAACTTCATCGCAAACATCAGTACAAATAATAATTACATAAAACGATAACGGCCTAATCGCTTTCGAGTACAAGGCAACCTTAGAAACAATATTAAACAAGGTATGCAAGTGCAAAACTACGTTAGGTATATAAAAAAAACGTGTGCTTATGTACAAGCGTTCTACGTTTGTCGAAAAAACGACACTCACAAGAGAATAAGTTTAAACGCCTTATCTAGTAAAATAAAGTTTATTTAAATATCACAACAAAAAAAATCTACCCAATTAAAGAAATGGACACTTTTTATTTTAAAATGTTGACTATGCTAACTTCAGGGTGTCGATTTCTTGTGACGGTGTGCGCGCAAAACTAAATTTACTCCCATCATTTTTCCCTAACGCGCCAAAAGAAGTATAACATCTACAAATTAATTTTAAAGTAAAGAACAACTCAAATCATTTAAACACACGTACACATGAATAATAATCGCTTAATTGACTTTTTTTATTAAGAACATTGAATATTAGTATGTATGTATCATACTGAAAGATTTCATCCCAAGTAGCTTATTCATTCAATTTGATATATGATGATATATTTTTTTACTATAGGCCTACTTATAGTTACTACAGCCTTTGGAAAGTTTTATGCCGGACATCGAACCCAGAAGGTGTCAGACGCATTGTTTTAGCAAGCGTTATATTCTCTATGAATTGATACGATACGAAGCCAAGAATCTAGTTCTGAATATAAATAGGCTTAGATAAAGCCTACTCGATGGGCAGGTGTCCGCGACCTGTTTGAAAAACACACTACAGCCACTTTCCTTCCCACGACTTAGAGTCTTAATATTTCCTGTGTTTTTTAATACCTGTTTCCACTTTACATAATGAAGATTTTAGAACCCTACTAAATATAACGACTGGTCTTATAATTGTCTACTCTTTTGTCTATGCTCTATGCTCTGGAGCAGCCTATTGCCTATTGGCTTCAGAGTGCAACTCTCATCCCTATGATTGTCGCAAGCCGATATTTAGCCTGAGGTCGTAGGTTCGATCCCCGGCTGTGCACCAATGGACTTTTTTTCTAATTGCGTATTTAACATTCGTTAGAACGGTGAAGACGAACATCACGAGGAAACCGGCTTGCCTTAGACCCAAAACGTCGAATAGATTTACAAATGATCATGAAACAGATACAGATACAGACCTTAAAAAGCTTATAGCGACATTGTCTATGATCTCAGCTTAACATAGGCCAAGATAGTCTGTCAAAATTTCAACTTAATAAGAACATTGATCAATTTTTATAATGTGCCAGTACGTATGACCTAGAATATGATACAAAAAGTTTGAATTTAGAAATATTTATTGCAAGTGAATTCAATAAAAACTTTTTGAACATTCTTAATTTGAAGGCAGTTTTTTAAATGTTTCCGCTTTATTCTTTTATTAAATTTACCTCTATCAAAACTACATACCATTTTCAATTCGACAACGCTGTAACTATTAAAGCCCGCTACACACGTGGTAAAACAACGAACTGATTCGGATATTAAGATAATTACACACGGCTTCCCGATTATAATTGGCGGCTACGCGGTTTGCTGCGGACACTGTTATTATAGTATTATGACTTCGTTTAAGGGCATTTACATACTAAGATATCATTATAAGTAATATTTAAATCAAAGTAAATTTAAATGACAGTTATATTATTTATATTGTATTTTGCCTTTGTTATTTACTTAATATTAAAGGTTCGGCAGATAATTTAGTGAATGACAAATGTAAGATATATTAATGGTAGTTATTGTAATAAGAGTTATTTGAAGTTTTGTAAGAAAATTATAATATTTTTACATCTTTTTTGTATGTCACAGGAGGCAAACGGATAGGAGGCTCACTTCACGTTAAGTGATACCGCCGCCCATGGACACTCACTTTTCCAGGAGGCTAGCAAGTTCGTTGCCGGCATTTAAAGGAATTGATTGACCCACTTTGAACCTCTGAACACTGTCCTATACTCCTCCTATCATGTCTCCTCTTAATTTTTAATCAAATTATTGATTAAACGAATTCACTTATAAAACATTAGGAACACGTGGCAAAAAATAACTACGATTTAAGATAATTACAACATTCAAGTATATTGATTAATAGGTTTAACAATTTATGCCGAAAACTAGATCGCGAAACAATTAATTACAATTCAAATACATTAAATTTCGAATAAATTAATTAATGCAAAACATTATGTTTTAGCGGAAAAAGTAATAAAATTGTCATAAATATATCAATGTCAATATAGCCATGAACTTAGTCACGAATATTGCACAACTTAAATAAAAAACAAACGATAAAAGTCATTTAAAATGCTAGAATATAAAATAATGACCATTTATTATATTAAAAACGGGTCAGAATGAGTACTAATAAGGTAGTAATGAAAGGAATAAGAGGAGATCAAGATAATGGGATTTAGGAGTAAATATATCAAAGCAAATATGTAGCTGAAAGTTGGGTTTCTTTTTGTAAAATCACGTATAACTTTATTTAAAAAGACGAAGAGCAATAGACGAACTGGTATTAATAATATCCATAGCTAAATCACCTGCATCATGAGCACACCCCACACACACACCTTCACGTCAATATCCTCACTTTAACACCATCACACAACACAGTGAAATTAGGTATTACTTATTTATACATATTTTATTAACACTTTGTCAATTGACATAATTAAATAAAAAGGAGGGCAACTGGCAGCCTTATTGCTCACGAGCGATCTCTTCCAGGCAACCACTGTGAGAAAAAAATTACAGTAGTAAGCGCAAGAAGTGCAAAAATACATAAGACATAAATAGTTAGACAAAACTAACAGAACTAAACAGTGGTCAGGATAATATTTAGAAAAAGGACACATTAAGAAGAAAAATTGCACATGAATCACGATACTAATATTATTCAATCTTTGGCTATATCTTTAGTATAATTAGTAGTATGACTGCGAAATAAATAAATAAACAAAATATAAAAAGCACACACGGTATGAAAAAGATCGGCAGCAATCCACGCGCGCTTAAACAACCTAAGTTTTAAATCTAAAATGCTTTGTTTGAAGATTGAACATCAGAGAATTGTATTGAAAACAATATTTAAGAATTTATTGGTATACTTTGCAATTTTCCATGGATTGTAAAACTAATTGGCGCTTGATTAACGTTATATAGTTCGTCATTCAACATTTGCGTATTTTAATTGATAAATGTGAGCTTAGATTTTAACTATTTCGTAAAAACATTAACTATGTATTGTATTTATGATTGTTGGCCTATTGTTTTAATGAATTCTTTTGCCACTAATATTTTTTTTTGTGAATCTACGAAGCGTATTTTAAGTACATTTCATTGGAAACAGTGTTGGGCTAGTGGTTTCAGTGTGCGACTAACATTCCTGGTCGTAGGTTCGTCCCCGATTGTGAACCAATGTACTTGTAACTGTATCCCTGTGCATACTCGTAAGGTTAATGAAAATATCGAGTGGAATCCGGCATTAGAATCAAAAAGTCGACGGCGTGTGTGAGGCACAGAAGAGTGACCACCTACACACTCGTTAGAAATCACAAACACACAGATAACAGACAGAAATCGAAGACCCAGACGTAGAACATTGCAGCCATTTATTGCACCTTAATTGCGTTCATAAGATACTTGTTCTGATTGACTCATCGTCACAGATTCAAAACCGAATATAGAAATTAATCTTAACCATAACGATGTCAATTTTCGTATTTTTATTTATAACTGGCTGCTCCGCGAAGTTCATTCCGCATTAATATGATTTATTTATTTAGTCTACCTTTTTAGTACATTTTGAATATAGGGTAGCCTAAAGAGACTGTTCGCTTTTACGGAATAAATAAAGTGCTAAATTAACTAATTATATATATAACGAATTATTTTTTTTTCAATTTTTTCTCTCTATAATAACCATCCTCAGGGTTCAAGGTAGAAAAAAAATACTTGAATTGCTCATATCAATTGAACATATTTTGCAATTTTATTTATATTGATTAAGTATAACATTAAAAACAGAATGAGTGTTATTAATGTTTATTTTAGGCTTGATACCAATTCTTCTTACTGAGATTCAACTTATTAAAGAATCGGTAACATTTTCAACTTCGATTCCATATATAAAGAATGTTCAAATGAATCCCTTGTACTAACATTTTTAACATACACTATCTCTTAAAATGTTAAACAATACGCGTTTCCTCATGGGTTGTAAAGTGCACGAACATTAAAGCCTGGCCATTGTGACTTAGGACGAAATAGCTTCGCGCTAAACATTGAATTTACTGTACCAAGCAATTCTTGGTTCACCTGTGTGGTATCACAGATATACTAAGTCTAGATTTTAAATAGTTTTAATTTATTATAATTATTATGTTTTGAAAATTTAATGCCACGTAAGGTATACGTCTAAAAAGACGTAATACAAACATATGTTTCTTAAGTTAAGAGAAATGACTACTTCTAAATTTCAAAATGTTTCTGGTAACTGGTATATTTGATTACTTACTCACTTTTGAATATGAGCTTTAGTAAATAATGTACAAATAAAAAAACATTTAAGTTAAAAAACTTATTTTACTGATGTTGATACTGTTTTTGCAAATTACCTGTTTTAATTTTTGATGGTAATTTAAGATGACAAGATAAAGCAACTTGCCTTGATTTATTTAATTGGCTGCAAAATGGTTTCACGGTTCTTAGAATTACATTTATTCGGTGTATTCTAGGTTCTTAAGCCTAAGTATACCTGGGGTCACCAGCGCAATGTCTTGTATAGTAAAACCATGTGTTTGTGTTTTTGTTTTTGAAGTTATACTTCTTTTGGTACATTACTGACACCCCGAAGTTAGCTATAGTCAATATTTTAGGTTTTTTGAAGTTATTACTTCTTGGTACGTTAGGGGAAAATGTTGATGGTAAATTTCTACGATGCGCTCGCATACCGTCACAATAAAAACTGAAGTTAGCTATAGTCAACATTTTAGGTTTTTCGATGTAGTTTCTTCTTTTGGCGCGTTAGGCAAAAAAAATTGAGATTAAATTTTTTCTATAATTACTATCGTTTTTTCTTCAATCGTAGAATAAGGCGAAAGATACAATTTAAAAAAAATATTGTTACTAATATCTTGTTACTCAAAAGAAGTATCAGACGAGCAGGAGGCTCAGATGTTAAGTGATACCGCCGCCCATGGACACTCACATCGCCGGAAGGCTCACAAGCAGGTTGCCGGCGTTTTAAGAATTGGTACGCTCTTTTCTTGAAGGATCCTAAGTCAAATCCTCTGTTGTGAAACGACGGATGTCGAGGTGATAAGGATGATATTTTGTATTCTGCCTCGACATCCGATTACGAAACTCAGCTCCAGGTATTAGTCAGAACAAATCCTCTGAATACTCTCCATGGTAAATGCAGTAGAAGATACAGAGAGACCCCACATCAAAGTGACTGGTCGTTGACGATTCGAATCGCTCTTCGTCTAGGCTTGCATGACACAAATGCAGAAATACGAGGGTTGTTGCACCACCGATTTGTGTTATTTTTACATATTTCATAGGTCAAAAACTTTTTTCTGTCAATATACCTTTTTTAATCATATATTTTGTTTATAATTATTATATTGCCTGTAAGTTTACTAATAAATAAATAAATTGAAATGTCCAGGGTCGTATCGCTATGACCCACAAAAAAAAGAATGTTAAGTGTCAAACTTTTGATTTAAGCTTAATTATTTAAAATGAAACAACACATTTTGGCTGATCACCAATGTTTTGCATATTTAATTTGCGTATAACTGTCTATAGCCATTTTGACATAAATATGTTATCTATGAATTAAAGCTGTAGAATATTAAACGCTAATAGAATTCAAGAATTTTGTTAGAAATTTATTGTGGTCTATGACGCGGTAAAATATCTATTTTTGTAGATTTGTGGAATTAATTAAATATAGGTGTTATTATATATTTTATTTTTTCGTATTACAGCTAATATTTATTATACAATACAAAATTATACTAAACATAGAATAATGTGGAATACTGTATGTAAAAGGTTTGAAATATTTACGAAAGGAAAAAATACACAAAACATGTGAGTACTTATGTACAATTTATACTTCTTTGGCGAAACAAGATCAAAATCTTTTAAATGTTTTTATCTTTCATTCGATATAGTAAAATAAAGTTTTTTGAAATATCACAAACAAATATTTCTACATAATTAAAGAAATGGTTATTTTTGATTCTTAAATGTTGAGTATGCAAACTTCAGGGTGTCGGTTTTTTGTGATATTGTGCGGTTGTCGGATTTTAGTGACGGTGTGCGCGTGCATCGTAAAAATTTACTCTCAAAAAATTTCCGTAACGCGACAAAAGAATAACTTATGTAACTTCAAAAATATTAAATGCATTATACCAAATTCGGCTGTGCTGTGTGATGGTGCTAATGATGCACGTGATTTAGTCCTGTGGATATTTTAGATTAGTAATTAATACGTACATCTAACATATTTTTCAATTTACTTGGTAATAGCATTGTTTTATATACTGTTTACAACCTTTTAAATGTAATGTTTTTAAGTGAAATAAAGTCATTTTTATTTTATTTATTTATGCAATGAATTGTTTTTCATCACATAATTGAATGAAAGAGACGAAGTATCAGCGCACTTGCGAGCCATCAGGTAATACATGTGTATGTGACCCTCTTGCAAGATATTTATAAAAAAAGAGATGTCAAAAGTAAAATTCCATGGATGTTTTTTTTACGTCTTGTACCGGCTGATGATCCACTCATTTCCACTCCACTCACCCATCCCCAGCCTTTAGGGACTCTAAATGTTATAGATGTTACAATAAAGCAAAGAGATTGAGATTTTCATCACATCTAGAGTCTTTACGAGAGTGTAAATCGTTTGCATAGTGCACAATATATATGACATCACGCTTTGTCCGGCCGAGTGGGCAGACAAAAGCCTCTAACACCTTGCTTTTGAAATACTATTGAGTAACTGCTTCTTTGTTGAAATTTGTAAGTGTTTATAGTGGTCAATTTTAATTAAATTCATTCGGATTCTTTCACAAAACCTTACGTATATTCGTCATCTTAGTTTTACCATTAAAAAGGTTGATATTAGGCTAATTGACAAAAGGAAATTTGAAATCATTTATTCATATAGGTAAAACAATATACGTTTATGAATGTCAGTAAAGAAATACATATTAAATGCTTCTAATTTTACATTTACTGCCAGCACTCAAATAAAGGACGTACAACGGACAAGATGAATTGGCAATAAACTCTCCGCCACTCTTTTTAATCGACATGTTTTTTGTTTTTCAAAATTTTTGTAAGGATTATGTTCCTATGTTCCATATGACATTAATTAACTATAATAATAATAAATATATGAACAAAAAATAAATTGTGAAGTCCATTTCAGATTATAGATTCGTGAATTTGGAGAATATTATATGTTTTAATTATATTAAGCATTAAAAAATTATATTTCATAATTTCTATAACCCGTCAAAACGCTCTATGCAAGATGGCATCAAGACAAACGTCAAGTTTTCGAAGTGCCAATTGTCTTTGAGATTTTATTTAGAAGCATGCTCCATCAGCGGCGATTCGCATAATCTGTGACAGTCTTTTGTCACGGACTGACGAATCAAAATCAAGATTTTTTGATAAATTAATGACAAGTTGCTCTGTACTGATTCGAATACGCATAAAGTGTCATTGACTAGTCAAAACTATATAACAAGCCACAATCTTAAATTAGTAAAAAGTTTTACATTCTATTCTTTATCAAATACCTCAATTTGCATTTAAAAACACAAGTGTTGCGAGTATTCTTGACAGTGGACTAAAGATAGTGTACCTGAGTTTATTACGGTGGATATATTTTAAATATATAAAAAAATGATAACCATAATAAGAAGCAGTACTAATTTCAATTTTAAACAAACGTTCTTACAATTATTATATTTAATTTTCATAAGATTCATGAAATGTTTTTCTTTTTAAACAATATAACATACTTTAAATTTGGTAGTAATTCACGTAGTGCAAACTTGGTTTTACTTAGTACGAAAACTCAACTGAAATATGTGGGTCGCTATTGATGTTTTGCAGAAGCCATTCTTGGAAAACGTGTACAAAATACCTACTATACGACCGTTAAGTAAATACTGGATTCTCAAGTGTTTGTCTATCAGTCATAACAAAAGATTTGGCTGCATCATAGCGGAGAGTGGATAAGTGATTTTAAATCTAAGACGGCTTTTAACTATTGATTCTTTGAACGAAATAACCAAACGTCGAATTGACATACCAATATTAAAACTTTTTTATTATTAATCGAAGAAAGGGGACACTATATGGAGACATTGTGCAATTCTGAAAAATTCTACAAAAAATCAAAATCATAAACACTAAATATATATTCGAGTTATTTTCTCGAAGACAATATCTCATTTGGGTTTAACGTACAAGCAAGTGTTTATTGCAGGTATAGAGTGTGTCAAATGTGTAAGAATAATCATAATGTTCAATGCAATATTTTACTATAGTTGTCGTGGAAAAATTCCATTTTGAAATTAATTCAACAAGCGTTTAATACGACGACATTAAACATTAATTAAAATGACAATAAATTAATACAAATGTAAAAACAATGTTCGATTAAAAGTAGACGCAATAAAGCTATATGTCAATTGATAACTATCCAATAAAGTTTTATAATTATTGCCAACCAAATTAAAACATTTTGAATTTTATGCTTGTGGTATCCCAATTAATTGATAAACAAAAGTCCTCGTCAAAATTCCATATTGTCGGGATACATTAATAAGTCGAGAGATCATTAAATCCTAAATGTCGTTTATCTTGATTGAGATTTATGATAAGTGTTCTTGAGACAAGATTGAGACACTGTTGTTTGGCTACTTGTTGCTGGACGATGGTGTATGGAGGATATGGCTTGTAACAATCTACTATTGTATATCATTTATTCGTATAGGATCTGTGTAACTAAACGTCACTACTGCATGATCACTATTTTTAGTACAGTAGTAACAAATTTAAATTCTTTGTTTTTAATCGTTTGGACGCATGGGCATCATTAAACAATTATTATAATAATATAGGCAGCAATTATTGAAGTTATATGTGATATCATATCTAAGATTAATGGAAAAGTTATATTATTTTTACAGTAAACACTAAAATATATTATAAAACTGTGTTACAACCTCCTCCTTCGTTTTTGATGCTTTACTGCGACTGTCTGTAGATATAGATTCGGCTTCTTTTTCTTCCTCAATTCCTAGTCTTTTTTCTTACTTACAAGTCCGTTCTACCGTCCATTTGTGTCATAATGTACAAAATCCCGACAAAGAATGCCTGGAAGAGATCGCTTAAAAACGATAAGGCCGTCCGTTAAGTCGTATTTAAACATCCAATAGGAAAGCATAAATAATAAAAAAATGTGTGCTAGTACTAGTGTACACAGGTAAGAAGAATTTCTTAATGGCCTTATTTTTCGAAAACTGATCTACTATATGCAACTTTATAAAAATTGGTTAAATAAAGTTACATAAGATAAAGTTCAACAAAAGGCTTTTATTATCATAGACATGAATACAAATAATACAATTATTTCATTTTACCTTATTACTACTAAGATTATTACAGAATTTCATTAATTGTAATAGAATTATTACCATTGTTATCGTTATATATTTTTGTTAATGGCTTCGAATCTCTTCGAATCAACCGTGGTAGAGACAAGAAAAAGATGGCACGTAACGGAATAATGTGACGCGTAACGGCAATATGTGACGCGTAACCGAAAAATGTGACGGTACATTTTTTTACAACGCCGATAAAGAAGTTTCACTTCAAAAATAATTTGTAAAGTATTAAATCGTCGCCAATTTAAAAATATGTTAAACGCACCCTTAAAATTATAAAAAAGTCGGCAGGCATATCCTCTATATTTTACAATATTACGGAACTCACAGGTGCCGGCATTGTTACCGATCCGATGCTTAGATGCGATTCCGTAATCTCCGGACGTTTGTTTGCTTGTCTGACCCCCTTTACGGCTAGATTTATCTGATTCCTAAGAGTACGCATTATGGTTAAATATCTTAAACGATTTTAGTTCATTCGGGTACCTACACATATTTCAATAAGAGTTGTGTGACACTGGTTGCCATAGCAACAATAATTGTATTCGAAAAACACGAAATAATTTTCCTATCTCCACTATCCCATAAATTAATCATAATTTAAAAACAGCTTTGACCTTTCATATTCCAAATTCAAAATTCACACATCTACAAAAATAGTTTATGCAAATAACTTTAACCGATACTTTCTCATTTAAAATACAGTCTTCGACCTTCATAAGAGAAAAATCTCGTTTCAAACGACCTACGAATACATCGGCATAAATATTTAATAATACGACGCAGAATTAATTTACAAAGCCTTATTATCTATGGGCGAAACGAATCGAATCGTAAATCGAATGAGATTAGCTACCAAATATATCGATATATCATCGATTCTACAATCGGTGCTTTCCCGTCGCGGCTCGAATGAATTTCACCACAGTTTTATTTATAGCAGGTGTGCTTAGAGAATTATACAGGTGGTAATATGGTATTTTTTAATAACTTAGATTGTAATTTATTGTTTGGAAACATAATTTTATTGTCGTTAAAGCGATTAGAGATAGATGAATTTCTTTAATTGTCTGAATTACATAAATCTTTTTATTCAGTTATTTAGTATTAACGATGTTTTATAATATGAAATTGATATTTTTTAATAATGTGATTTGAGTTGTTCGATAAGTTTATGACACATTTTTGGGTCTGTTTGTAATGACAAGTAAGTAGCTAAAACTACAAACGAATCAGTTTTGGATCAACTCAGAGTTCTTCGGAGTCTCACAACAATATGATGTAACGCTAGTCACACTAGGAAGCCCTATGTCGTGGGCAACTAGATTACAATGATTCCGTGGTACATAGTGCAAGAAAAAAAAGAATGCAGTCATTTAAACGTTTAGGTGGAACTTAAACCATAGTTATCCTTTGTAAAATGATTTGTTGTCCAGCAGTAATTAATAGAACACAAATCTGTATCCTATACAAATCTTCTGGAATAATTTACTTCTATAATATTAAATTACAACTTAGTGCGTCATCTAGACAGCTTTAACATCCTCGAACTACGAATCACATAAAGCGCCGTGTTCACTGCATTGTTCTACCATCGAAAAACCTCATCTTTTATCTCTACTAACTCATCTTCAACAAGTTTTTAAAGAAAACCTTGAGAACAAACAATAGACATTAGTTCAGTATGTTAGAACTTCTCTATAAACACTTCTTTGTTCCTTCCGACGAATAAGTTTTTTTTTCGATAAACCCAAGACCGGACGTAAACCGAAACATTAATCAACGCCGGTGATATTTAAGAAACGTTATTAGCTATTTTACTTGAAAATATTGAAAGACCACGATAAAAGTGCTTCTAGATTAAGAAGGCTATAGGTATAAGATATGTTCGTATGACTGTGCGCACACTATGAACACGCACTATTATATTCTTCACTTTCTCTACACAGGAGAATGTAAACGCTCCTTTAGTATTATTAATTTGGAATTTGTTACAGCCCATACTTAACCCGGTATATGTTCATGAATATAATCTATTGTAATACATATTTCTTATTAACAACCTCTTTCACTTTCTAACTTGAGTTCAAATTGTATTAACCTGTTACTTTGATTATATTATGCGCGTATTAAGAAATAAATTAAGATCGGATATATATTCAAACAATTTGTATAATATATAGAATGTTTTGCTGGGTTTAGAACGCTCTACTATCACGAGAGATCTAGATTTAATGGTTAAAAATTATTCAATCACCACTATCATAAAAAAAACTATTACAATTGTCGTTTTACAAGTACGTATTATTAATAATTAATATTTTATTTTATTTACGTAATTATTGTACAGTTGGTGTAGTATTATTTATAAAAAAATAGGTGGAGTATTTATAAAGGCCTGTATTCGTTGAAGATGTTTGTAACCGAGCCTATGACCACCACATCGTACAAAAGCTCATGACAATTAAAAATACCTGTCTAAATAGAACTTTAAAAGTTCATTGATGGTTGTGTAATACTATAACCGTTCTTGGTAGCTATCTGTACCACCAAGAACGTCTTGGTGGCCAATTTCACTTAACAACATATGACTGAGTATATGATATCCAGATTTATCCTTGACTGAACTCTGTCTTGACTGAACGAAAAAGACGTCAAGTCATATAGGAACAATACTCAATTACACTAATAACATTTTGCCTTTCATAAACACAAAAATAACATAAAAGCTGTCAAAAATATTATATTAACATTAACAGTTAGTAATATGAACACTGGCAAATATGGAAATAATTAAAAATACATCTAATCAAGTGATAAAATAAATCAACAGAGAAATAAAACGTAGTATTGGTGTCAAAAATTATGCATTATGTTTAAAAAACTACGTATTCAAAATTAAAATTCTTTGAAAGTAAATTAGCTTCGTAAGGTCAGTGACCTGTTATGTCTTACGATTACATAAAACCTGCAACATGTGGTTGTTATAATGTATAATTTTGCTATGGCTTACAACATAGATTAAATCAAGAGGAAATGTTACTTGAGAAAACTAAAAATATACCGATTTTTAATTTTTCGACTTTAATTTTTGATATTAGCAAATCAAATCTACCTGAGTGTCTACTACATAGTTGTCAAGTAAAGTCAATGTAAAATAATAAGTATTTTAAACCCTTGACCTTGACGCAGTTTTTTGATATTTCTTTAAATAGGCTCAATATTTTGCAAGACAAAAGATGCAGTAAAAAAATGACAAAATATTATGAATATATATTTATTGATTAAAATTATTATACTATAAAATTTCTATCTATACTCATCAACAATTGTCTACGGTTCTCACAGAGATTTATATTTGAAATGCAACGAAATATAAAGCCCGCGTTTATATTTAATAAATCTGTAACTAATCGGCACAGACTAACGGAACGTAATTGATTAGAATCGGTTACTGGCCATTTCTAAATTAAGAAGAATTTTATATGGATACCAAACTTTTAAGATTTGTTGTATTAAACCTCTTTTCAATTATAGTAGTCTGTGCACTTACAAAAACAAATTATTATGGTTTTAACTTTTATATAGTAATTTCTGCATAATATATTTAAATGTTTTCCTCATCTATTCCTTAAAACATTTTAAGCGAACTTGTGGTAAAGACATTTATTAAAATGATAACAATAGTGCGGAATTTTTATAATGGAAAACCCAAAAGACTTCCTCGAACCATGCGTAATCGTGTGACAGACAAGGTAACATATTGGTTATATTTCGGTGAATAATTCATTAATTACTTAAAATTAAGTGAAATGCCAACAAATATGATTATTCTTGGCTGGAGGAACTAAAAATTTCGAAAAGGAAAATGATTATTAAAGATTAACCGCAATAAAATATATTTAAACTTTATATGTTCACAATAAATATATACTTATAGAAGTATCGTACATTAACGAATTTAGTTACATTTTTTTGGGTATTTTTGGTTTCTGGTGAAGTCGGCAAACGTCGTATAAGTATAATCATATATATAGTATAAAACATTTATTATTAAAAATCTTCTATCAGACCTGAATTAATAAAAGCTCCAGAGTTGGTGTAGGCTCTATTTATTTCCAAATATAAAAAAAACAAACTTCCAGCCGTGCGAAGCCAGCGTGGGGACAGGCATTCCATGAATTTAGTAATTTAATAACAAATTATATTAAGGCTAATTATAAAGATCAGAAAACAGACCATTGAACTCATGAGAAATACAAACTGTTACAAAAGAAGGGACTCGTCATGAGTCACTAGGAACGGGTTTAGAAAAATGTCGGTCGTTTCGCAACTTTGTGGAATACGCCTTGCGCAGTGACAGTAGGATGTTAGGTCATCACAGCCGTAATTATTGCGGTATAAAGGAAATTCTAACTCTGATTTTGATCATTTTAATGGTAATCTGTGAATGCTCCTCTACTATATTTATATATGTGTATATTCAAGATTAATTTTGTAGATTTAGTAGATTTTAAGTGTTAATCAAAAATTGCCTAACAGCTTATTCTATAAGATTGTAATCGGCTAGTACTTTTGTTTACTAAGATACGTTTACAAAATCTATATTAAGTAAAATATTTTTTATTTCTTATTGGTTAATATATTATTTTTAATCTAAACACATACACGGTACTAATTAAAAAAATAATAGATAAAAAATACAATTAATGTAAAAAACAAAACGAAAACATTACAACAAACAAAGAGAAAAAATTATATATTTTAAATTTATGGATTGTAAGGGTCATTTTCGGGTGTTATTTTAGTTTCCCCGAATACATTATGCGTATCAATTCAAAATAAGTATATGGTATTGGTAAAATGCAAAAAATTACCACCATGTTCTCTGCGATAAAAAATATGGCAAGCAGTAACTATTTCTAATCGTTGTAATACTTGTGAATTTAAAAATATTATTAAACGGAAAAGGCTATTTTACTTCAAAAGAATGCACTAACAAGATAATGTAGGTTAAATAGGATTTAATTCGTAGATAATTTGTTTGGATTTCTCAGAATGGATTCCTTTCATTTATGTGTTGTTTAACAAGCTGTGCAGTACCTAAAGTTAAACTCGTAAATCAATTGGTCAAATAATATTTTTCATATTATTGAGTTAAGTGATACCGCCACTCAAGGAGACTTACATTGCTAGATGGTTCGCTAGTACGTTGCCGGCCTTTTGAGAATTGGTACGCTCTTTTCTTGAAAGACCCTAAGTCAAATTGGTTAGATTCACGTGTTCACACAGCTTTATAATATAGAAACAAATGTAAATCTGTAAAAATACTTTAACAAGACATTCAGTGATTTGTTATATCCATAAAGTAATGAAGTGGCCAAACCAAAATACAGAAACACTAATCCAAACATCTTTTCGCACCAAAATTAATTAAATAAATTTCCTACTGTACGGTGTATATTACAGAACAAATAGTGGACAAAGAAATATCAGTAACATAGATAAAAAATGTTCCCGATTGACATCTGTCCAACGATGTGGCTTCTTACGCTCGGTTGGACGGAATCAGGTATTACAATTAAATTAAAAATCACTCACGTATAGTAATTAGGTACAATGACAATGTAGCGTTAACAAATAATTATTGAGCAGACATTTAAATAAACCTTCTTTAACGATTATTTTTCGTATAGAAAAGTGGTAATTGGGTCGACAACACTTACATACCAAATTATATACATAATTCGATGTTGAAGCGTGAGGACATCAAAATCGCCAAGATTTTGGTTTTTCCAATTAAGGCAGAAAAAATATCTTCGTTCTTATAATGGAAATAATAAGATAGAGATAATAATATTATTATATAGTAACAGTTTACATAGTTATTGTAGCTGTTGGATGATGAAAAATTTATTTTAATTTTACTTGATTAATCAAATAAAGACAATATTGATCATTTCATCAGATTTATGATTTTTTAGAATGAAGTAAATTTTTAATAATCAAAACCATTATGTATTTATTTATTATGAATATGTTCGATTACCAACTCAGTACTAAAGAAAAAAAATCATATTCGATATCACTCGTTTACAAAGAAAAATAAAAATTTATATTTTGTACTTACATTCTAAAGGTTGTAAACAAACAATAGGCAACGAAACGTTGAGATACAATATTCATTTTGGTTAACCTTATATATAATATACTTTTATGAGGTTAAACGCTAGTGAAACTAGGCCTAGCCTGTATCTTAAAAGCTAAACTCTTTTGCAACTTTAATATTAAAACACAAATCCAAATAAGACAAACAATTGATTCATTTGTTCTATAAGTGCACTTAACATGTTTCAAAGTCGATGGCCATTGACCGTTTTCAAGCATCTTGGCATAAATTGCGCGTCTATTTTCGGCTATTTCCTCATTGTATGACACTTTGAATAATGTTTCTTTGGTTAAATACTTGAAGATTTCTCTAATTTACTGTATTCATATTTGCACTAATTTTACACTTCGGACTTTCACACTCATCAATTTTTTTGTATGTCAATTTTATGTCAATAAAAACTATTTAGGTTTAAAAAGGACATTCGAATTGTAATAGAACAATGTAAAATATTTTTTATCGCTGAAACGAGATAAGAAAAGATAATTTCACTTTTATCAAAAAAGAATGGCACATCATGGAACCAAATATATCAAGCACTGAATAAGTAGCGTTTTTTCTGTTCTATTTGCGAATAATTCAAATGAGAGGTGCCTGAACTACGTACGGAACGGAATTCGGAAGATTTTGAACAATTTTTTTATGCGTCAAATATATAGGTACGTATAATTAATAAAAGTAAAATAACAAAATGCCTTTTAATTTAATTGCTGACGGTACTTATTAATGGTGGAATGGATCCATTGAGTCCGCGGCACGCTGGTTTCCACTTGTGGACCGCTGTCTACTTTCTATCTACTTGTCGCATATTCAATGCACGCCTTATACGGTCTCGCCCAAATTATTGGTGACAAGTATTTGTTATGAAATAACCAGGCCGAGTACTTTTGTTTTAGATATATAACGTATATTAATTTGTTAATAGTAACCTACTTTCAAGTACCTACAATTGACTAAAAACCTTGAAGGTTTACCATTTAATAAAGAAATAATATACAATTTTTGCGTTCATTGATAATTTTAAAGCTTTTTGTGCTTTTTTTCTGTTCCTTTCTTCTGTTGTTTATGTTGTCTTTGTCACGTATTCGATAACGATAACAGTTCTTGAGAAATAAGTTAATAATAGAGCCATTATATACTTAGAACACTTTTTAACTGACTCGATTTTTTCATAATAACTTTTATCAGAAAATACCAAAATGCTAGGTGACTAATAAGGTGTTAAACCGTGCTGCCTGAAGGGCTACATCACAGTAAATTATAAATTTCTTACAAACTAAAGATACGAAAACATTACAACAAAGAGAGAGAAAAAAGAGCTTTTGATTATATTGCGCGGGCGAAAGCTACTTGCTACTATCACTATATTTATTCTAAAGCGATTTAAGAGCTTCAATATCTCATCGTGCCTATTATAACAACAAACTCATTAGTAGACAATAATATAAGATGAATCACATAAATTGGAGGTAATTAAAACTGATTGATCCAAAAACGTAGATAATTTTATTATTTTACGAGAGACCTGTCAATCAAGGTAGTGGCTCTGGGCGTTATTTAGTTATTTATATGATACATAAATTGTTCCTACCGGCTAAACCGTTATTAATAGAGGCCTATAATTTTGCAAATGTTTTGATTGAATAACTTTATACGAATAGTTATAATTATGTGAAACGACAACAAGTGTTTATGTGTTTCGTATGTGAATAAATGTAGGGTATTATATACACGACTCTCAACTCTATCATGCGTCCAAACCCCAGATGTACCGATAAACTTTAGTTAATAAATGTAAATAATACTACAAATGTCGTGAGAAAACCAACATGTCTAAATTTCAAAAATGGACTATAACAGAAGGCAGACGCATTCATGGATTTTTAAAGCAATTTGGTAAGGCTCGGCATGTCAATGCAAAACTAAAATTTAGATTGAATCGAACTTAGAATCACATCCACGTGTGTAAGTAAAATAAAGACACAAATCTAAGTTTAACTGAAACAGACAAAGCCTCTAAAAGTTATAAAAGAGGTTTTATTTAATGACGAGAAACCTAGTTATCGTTTGTGTGAAGTTGGGGCCCCTAGTGTTTAATAAGCTTCTAATGGGTGTTATTAACGTGAAAGTAAATATCACTTTAGAAGGAATGTGGACAATTTGTATAGCAAAGGAAAACCTTTCGAAAAAGATACTATATAATTTTTATTCTTTTTTCAAATTGATGAACTTTATTGTGATTGTTTAACAGCTCTTGGGAACCAGAAATTGTTTTCATTAAATATGTGTTCAGAGCAAAATTCGAAAATAAAGTCCCTTTGTAGAAATGGGGACACTTGACACTCCCCTGCTGCTTGTGCCTATTCTCATTATTTACAACTGTACAGTTTTAAAATTGATTTATAACCAGAATTCAGATATATATGGTTAGAATCAAATATTAATTAACTGGCAATCATTAAAACGAGAAGAGCTTAAATATTTTTGACCCTATAATTATTGAGTTACACAAGAGAATATATACTGATGGACTTCCTATCTAATGTAATCTAAACTAAGATAATTAATTTGGTAACATGGGAGGGGCGTGTCGATATAGTAGCTTTGGGGAACTATTTTTAATATAAATAAATCTGACTTAGAAAGTTTTGTATGGACTGTACTGATTTACTAATTCGACGCAATAAAGCGTCGAATTAGTAAGTTAGTAACTACATATTCACTGCAATTTCTATTGATAGTATAGAAGTGCGTTTATGTATATAAATATATATCATTTATTTAAATTCATTTATATTATAATTTGATATATCTATCTTCCAACCCCCTAAGTGATAATGGGTGTCCCCAAATTTATTGTTTTTAATTTTTAGACAATTTCTTTTGTTTTTATTTTTTTATCATTTAGCACACAAAAATACATACAACCTTTAATTTTCTATAGTAGATATTTTATTTTTATTAAACTAAAAAAAATGTTTCCTGGAAATAATATACATGGCAAAACGACGTTTGCCAGGTCAGCTAGTATTACATATAAATTCAATTTTAAGTGAATAACAGTTACATATATCTATTATTCTTCATAAAATTAATACATACGCATAGCGAATTTATGGTACTTCATTTAGTCATGGTCTATAAGAAACTGCGTTAGGTTTTTTAATTTATTATGAGATCACTAACACAGTATATTTGTAATAGTTGCCAAAAATAAATTTATATAACGACTGCAATCGTCAACCGTACATAAAATCTGGATTGACGTGAGGATTTTCTAACAAAATCGACGAATAACATGACTTGACTCGAACTTTAAAAACGAATCAACACTCAGCACTTCTTAGTAACCAAGCAATCAATAAAAATAACAAATGGTCTTATTTTAGTACATTTTGGCGTCGATTATATTTTTAAAACGATTTTATCATTCTAGTTTGGCTTTCTATATTGTTTAGTGTTTTGTTTTATATGTATGTTAGTTGTAAGATTACTAATAATTAATTAAATAAATAAAAGATATATTTTCCTATAAGTGAATTGCACTGGCAGTCAGTAGTACATTTACCAACTGCTACGATCATACTGTGGTTATTTTACGATACCCAAATAACACCTTCGTCAATAAATGATACAATGTAATCAATCATTTGAGAAAGTTTTATGACGAGATAAAATTAGAAATATTATGTTCTTCAGTGTAAGTTTGTTTTCTTTAAATCTCCAACAATATGTTAAATTCTGAATTTAGTCCCATAACCTACTTCTTTTGATTTATAGGCCGGCAACGCACTCGCGAGAGTCTGGAATTGGGAGTGTCCATGGACGGCGGGTATCAATCACTTAACATGATACTCTATTGTAGGAGGCCTCCTGTGTCTATGAATTTTGGTTCTAGATTTAGGTACCAGCGACGACAACGTATATGTTACCATTATTGTAAAGAGAATTTTCCAGTTTTTTTACGCATTCGATGTACAACTAATTATGTATGGAACTTATATAATATTTCTGTATTTATCACATCAAAGTTTATTGGCCCCATAAATAATTTCTCCATACAAATAATTATTATTTTATTCCCATTAATTAAGCACATATCTGTCCAAAACTTAAAGCGACTCATTAAAACACATATTATTGTTCTCGAAAAGGTAATGTCAACTTTTCAATTCAAATCAGCTAAAAAATGGCCGACTTTTGACGTTACAATCGCCAATTAACAATTGTACTACTTAATTCATTCAACGTTATGCAGGGTCATTAACCCTATAAAAATGATGTTATATAACAAATTTAAAACATAAACCAGTGGCACTACAACCTTTTTAGGTCTGGTCCTCAGATTTCTGTATCTGTTTCATGATCACTTGTCAATCTTATTGGGTCTAAGGCCAGTTTCCTTACGATGTTTTCCTTCACCGTTCGAGCGAATGTTAAGTACGCACATCGGTGCAAAGCCGGAGATTGAACCTACGACCTCAGGGCCTCTCTAGGCCAACACTGTTGAACAGTATATTATATATACTTAATTTATATATATTTTATCAATATTTAATTTCTTGCGAAAATTTTCAAGACGTAACATCTAAGCGTTCTCTATACATTATACGAAGCGTCGACCGTAATTGCGTTCCAATAATAACGGTTTGTTTAGTAATTATTGATGGTTCTAGACTTACAAATTGATTTCTAGGCTTGCAAATACTTCGACGTACCTGTGTACGATGTTGGATTAACTAAAAATGTTTCTTTATCCTGTTCTTTATCATTAATATATATTCACTATATGACCCGGTGAACTTTAAACAAAATTTGCAAAACTAAACAAAGAGATTGGACCTCATACAACAGCTCTGAAACACAAATTTCTGAAGGCAAGTTTAATGACAGCAAGTGCAAAACTCAATTGTCGTTTTTAGTATTTTTATTTATTCCACAAACATTTCAAGATCATTAGTCAAATCGGTCCAGCCATTCTCCAGTTTAAGGGAGACAAACGAACAGTAATTCTTATATATATATATATATATATATATATATATATATATAAAGTACGTAAAATATAGAGTACGTGTACTATATAAGAAAATGTTTTTGAGTACATACAGTCGACTGATAAAAAATTACGATACTAACCCGTATTACCTCTATTGTATATTATATAATATTTTTTATGCAATAGGAGGCAAAGGGGCAGGAAGCTCACCTGATGTTCAGTGATACTACCGCCCATGGCCACTCGCATTGCCGTCCTTTGAAGAATTGTAATATGTATTATAATTTTGAAAGGTTGATTAAAACCTGCACGGCATACAGCTGGTGTATTCTCAGTGCCCGTCTTGACATCCTCAAAAATATGGCATTCAAATATCGATATATTTTATTTATATTATAATTCTAGTCTATGTCTGTGGTGTAGTGGTTCCAAGTGAAATTATACTCCAAGCACTTTATTCATTTAGGTGTGAATGACAGCCTGTTATATATGTTTCTGTTATTATTAATTTATATATTAATATACTTTATTATAATAATAAAGCAAGCAGTGTTAGTAAAGGCATAATTTATATGATTAAATAAATTTCTGGTAACGTAATTTAGAACTTCTTGGTCAGTTTTAGTATTTAATTTAAATCAGATTATATATATGTAACCTTTTTAAAATAAATATCTTTTAAGAGAATAGTAACGCTTTAAAAAAAACAGCGTTATTAACTCCCTAAATTAAGATTACTTTGTCCTCCAAATGTTATTTTATTACAAAAATCTAAACCTCATTAATAATCTGTGGTAGCCGCCATTTTATGATTGATGTTAATCCCTCTAATCCGAGTTACTGTCAGTTACAAAACTTACCGTTCGATTATCAATTTAAGCGTCAAACAGAGAAAGCAACGGAGTGGGTGTTGCTGTTTTATGCCTTTGTTTATGTAGGTTTTATTCGCCGCGAAACAAATGCATTTCAATTTTATTCTCGTTCTCTCTATATACAAATGTGCAATATAATGGTATGTATGCAATAATTAATTCAATCTAAATTAATTTGGGTAATCACACATCGTCACAATTGTAATTAATTATGGAAGGTAAAATCGTCAACCACAAAATTCGTTTTCTCAAACAAAATATTTCCAACTTACGTAACTATAATATTTGTACGAATTTAAATAAAAAAGATTAGTGTTTTGTCACATGTAACTGTTATAAATCACTTAACATAGGCAGCAGAGTAATTTGATATATCATCATTTGTCTATTTGTTCTACTACTTTGTTATTTTATTACATAATATTACAGGTAATATAAATTATATAAAACAAATAATAACTATACTGAACATATAGCCAAAGATGGAATACATTATATACAAAAAGGTTCAAAAATTATTAAACCTATTAAATATAAATAATTCGGCTTAGTAATAAATAAGTAAAAATGAACTCAGGTTTATATAAAAAGTCTTTCGGGTTTTGAAATCGGTTAAATATATAGTTCTTCAGAGCTATGCAAAGGTCTGTCAAGGTCTTAAATAGAATGAATATTTATTTGTCGGATTAACGACAATTATCATGTCATAAGTTAAATCGTCGCATAAGCTTTATAACCAAAGTCATTCTTTATTGTCTTTTAAAATAAAAGACGACATTAGTTTATTTCAATTACAATTATTAGACTATTACAATCATAGTAATATGCACTCAAGGTATTATGAAAGTTAAGGTAAGTGGTGTTATGGAAGTCTAGAAAACGCATCATATACATTACGTTACTGAATTAATGAATAAAACTTTTTGATTGAGTTATGCACTATAGAAATGTATATACGAACTGGGCTATCTGTTAAACAAGACGAAACGATATAATGAAATTACCTAAAAAAATAAAATATAATAAATAAGTTTATTGCCAGTTCTTCTATTCCGTTATACGCCCTTAATTTGAGAACTGGCAGTAAATGTAAAATTAGAAGCATTTAATGTATACATCTTTTTTATTGTTCACTACACGGTCATAAATGTACATATTGATACCTATATGAGTAAATGATTTTAGACTTTGACTTTGACTACTTTATTACATACGTTAGAAAATAATAAGAAAAAATAATGACTTTAAAGACACAATCTACCTAGCAGTCCGCCTTATACATATAAGGCGCACACACAATTATATTATCATAAGATAATATTAATATATATAGATGTCTGTGCTTTTTCAACTTTTTAATCATTTTGAATTTGTAACACATATATTATTTTAAAAACTTTTTTCGATGTTTGCGCCATTTCACATATTTTTTCGTGTTCATTATCAAATTACAATATGGAATGGGGTGTTAACGAAATTAGGATTACAGTGATCGCCTTGCACAAAGTGGGTATGGAGCTGTTGGTCATATTCCAGACAATTCAAAAGCTTGGTCCCATAAGGAAGCAAAAAAATTTCCCGTTAGGACTCTGTCGCGTGTTATAAAACAAGACCTGAAGCTCGGCGCTTATCGTCGATATACAGGACATGCCCTAAATCAGTCTTTACAATCAAAGAAAGTAAATGGATCAAAACGCCTTCTGTCTGGTGCAACGCACAACAATATCCTCTTTACCGATGAAAAATTTTTCACGATTGAAGAACACTACAATAAGCAAAATAACAAAGTGTATGCTTGCAGTTCTAAAGAAGCTGCTAAAGTGACCGGAAAGGTACTACGTCCGTAATGGTTTGGTGGGGCGTGTCTCATCAAGGAGTCACAAAACTACGTTTTTGTGAGAAAGGAGTGAAACTCAGCGATGTGTATCAGGATATAGCTTCGGATTATGTTGTGAAACCTCTCAGCAATACATTTTTTTTAAATAACCACGGACTTTTCATTAGAATTCTACATCTGGTTACAAGTCAAATTATGGCTAGTTTTAGAGGAAATGGCCTGCTGTAAACGAATCTTTGGAGCCAGCAGTGGCGAAATTTCCCTTGAAAACAGTCCTTAAATCCATAGATTCGTGGCCAAACAGATTAAAGGCCTGTATAAAAGCCAAAGGTGGCCATTCCGAATATTTTTTTTTAATGAGACTTTAATAAATATTTAGATATACATTTTAATTATATTTCATTACTTCATTAAAAAAATACGTTTACATTTGTAACAGAGCTTATGGCTAGGTACAATCGACTGATAAACATTACGCTACTAATAAATTAGTATATGTATTATTTTTTCGAAAGGTTGCTTAAAACCTGTATGACATGATAGTGGATCGACAGTGCCCCGTCATAATACCCTCAAGAAAAATGCAATTAAATTTATATCTTAAGGCAATTTGAATTAATAATGTAGAATGTTAATGAATGTAGAAATTGTGAGTTGCAAGTGTTTATATTATTATTGATCTAAACCGTAGCTGATAACAGTTTTATACTGTAATAAATTAATTATTTAATTATATCGTTTCGCGTTTTATAATATACAGTCCAGTCTTTATATATATCTATACAGTCAAAACCGTTTACGACGACATCGTTTAGAATAACATACCGGTTATATTGAACAAAATCAAAGGTAAAAGTATTAATAACAACGTGATCGGTTGTTACGACTATCGGTTTTTACGACCAAATATGAGTCCATTCGATATCGTTATAACAGATTTTGACTGTAGTTCGAAACAGATATAAAACAGTTACCTCATATTAATATATGTTATGTTAGCCATTATTAAAAATAATAAATTTATATCCACAATTTTTCATACCTTAAACGATCGATTATTATAATAATAATTTCTATAACATTAATAATGTTAAAGAAATCATTCATAACGATTACAACTTATAGTTTAACATCAATTAAAATGCAAGCAACGTATCGAATATATTGTGTCGATTTATCTTTCCTTTATGTCATTCGATGTTTATCTATTACAGATAAAAATCGATTGATCATCAAGATATGGAGTCTAATTTTTTTCGTCATCTGATCTTTAACCTGCGGCACATATATATCATAAATATTGAATTAATTAAATAAAGAAATATACTAAACGATTAACCAAAGTCCTCTCCTATTGTTGCTTGTAGAGAAATATACGCGTTCAAGCGTGTTTAAGATAGAAAAGTTTTAAAAGAATAATTAGATTTAATGCATTTCATAGACTTTTTGTTGTTATGGTTACTATTACATTTGTGTTTGACAAATTTATTAAAGTTTTTTAACTGACAGAAATGACAGGATTTGGAGGAGGCATTTGCCAAAAAAGGGCACACACCTAGGAGTTAATATTAAATTATAATGTTGTATACTTTATACGGTTAAAATATAAATATGCCAAAGAATATTAAAAATTGATACTTTTAGGATTAATAAATTATAATAATTGGGCAACGATATCCGTGCATAGAACAAGGTGAGATATCAAAATTGAATTGTTTTTCGACACACATTTCACAAGATCTGTTACATTTGATACATTCTCACGCATTAACCGGACGCCCGCCATTTGCATAATAGGAAAGAATGTTTGAGAGTAACCATTGTAGTTCCGCTGTCGTGTTTTTATATCAATTGATTCGATTTATAAGAAAATGCTTACATTTTCTGATCAGCGGGTAACATAGACATACAACTTCAATTTGAATTGATAACATAAATTTAAAATCATCGGTACTCATATTTATTAATTTGCAATAAGTTACCTTACATACAAATAAAAAAACAAGTTAAATAACTAATGAAGCAACGGGTGGGCTTATCGCTCACAAGAAATTTCTTAAAGTCAATCCTAGCATGGGATAATAAAAAAGAAAACCTACTGAGGGTACAAGAAGTGTTATAACAAATTTACACGTAACACTAGAATAATCTAAATCTAAAATTTTATTTTGTCGAATCACGGTTCCACCAAAACAGCTCCACATTTTGTTCTAAATATTTTCATCACTCGGCAATGTGGTGGCGAATGCTCTTTAACCCCATAGAAATTAATTAGAACATCATGATTTGTGAAATGAATTAAAGAATGTACAAATTTTTGGCTTTACATGCGATATACTGAGAACTGAAAAAATATCCTTTACACCATGCATGTAATAATATCATTTTATTTTTAAGGGGTTCAAGGTCTCGCCTCGCCGCCTTAATATTACTTGGGGTACTACATACTAAATTTAGAATTAATAAATTGTAATTAATGTATGTAGACCAGTGTTGGCCTAGTGGCTTCAGCATGCGACTCTCATCCCTGAGGTTGTAGGTTCGATCCCCGGCTGTGCACCAATGGATTTTATTTCTAATTGGAAGGAAAACATCATGATGAAACCGGCTTGCCTTAGACTCAAAAAGTCGACGGCGTGCGTCAGGCACAGAAGGCTGATCACCTACTTGCCTATTCGGTTAACAAATGATCATGAAACAGATACAAAAATCTGAGGCCCAGACCTAAAAAGGTTGTAGTGCCATTGATTTATTTTATTTTTAATTAATGTATGTACGTAATATATTGAATCATTAAAAGTTACACTTTCATTTAAACTATGCTCTGTAAAACTACTTACGCAGTTCGACTGCAGGTAACTCGCTTTATATAAACATAGCTTATATTACTACGTTAATGTTTACAACGTATTTAACAAATGTTTTTTTTTAACTTTAAAATTTATCAAATGGTGCCTCCATTTGATAAATTTCTTTGACGTCTTATGTCCTTGAGTAAGTATGGAACTCGTTTTTTTAATGTTCTATCTCGTAGTAATTTGTACTATGGTTATTTTAACATTTACATTTGGACATTGACCTTGGAATAAAAGTCCTTTTCATAATTAAACAATAGTTTATTGAGCTTGGGAACAATACTGAAAACTAACCAACTCACTAACCACCTTATTATATACCGGAGAGTTGTGCCTATCTATATATTAACAACCTATGTAATAAAATTATAATTATAATAAGTAGCTAATTACGACGTAGAAGAGAAATGCTCACAAAGAGTGACTTAAGTTAAATACTTTAATAAGTTAACTTCAGATTCAATGGAAATTCAATAGATCTTTTTCCCTTAGCCAATCGTTAACTTAAAGTTTATTAAAGTATAAATAGTAAGAGATTTATAAGACAACAATTTTATATCAAGAAAAGAGGGTACATAACATTATATTATTTAGATATCTTCTAATAATATTTATGTAAAAATTACTTTCTCACTGTCGTACAAGATGTCGTTCATAAAGTACACATCGAAGAATTTTTATCTATTATTACGTTTTTATATTCAAAAGCTTTAAATATGATAAGCAAATTCATTGAGCTTTTAGATTTGAATGCTTTTATTTGATTTCTATTCATTATGAGCGTTGCACGGTTAGTCGATAAAAATGCCTTCAACAAATGGAGACATACATGACATGAATTTCTATATTATAAGACCCTTATAAATCTAAAATTATGTCCACAGAAATTGTTCATGAACACATGGAGTATTTTATCATTTATATATGAACTAGTTGTAAGTATAATCTGATATAAAAAAGACAGTAAATGGTCGTATCGTGAGAATGTTACAATATCACAGCGAGTGTGCCTTGAATAATTAATTAGAAAGGCTAAGAGCATAACTAATAAAGCGTTCCATAACGCCTAACTGTTAGAACATAAAACGCTTCTAACTCATCGTGCCAATAAAACCTGGTCTCTCTACCGCTATAGATAACAGGATCGTAAGGGTCAAGCCATTATGGCTGTTAAGCCTGGGTCACAAGTCTAGAGGGAATTTTAAGTCTGTAAATAGGCTTAATACGTCCTAAAAGCGTTTTTGAGACGAGACAATAAATGCCTTACTATAATCGTAAACGCGTTTAAAAGAGCATTGTTAAGTGCCTCATACGTAATCCTCTTTTTTGCTGGTATTTTTTTTTTGCTTAACAATAAACAAAAAGTCAGTAGTATTTTTTTTGTAACATTTATGTTTGCCATAATTTTCCTATATTTTAAAAAAGATAACATCTATGATGTGGTGAACTTTAACAAATATGTAAATAAATATACGCCTCACACAGCAGCTTTGTCTTTAGCATTTCAAAAAAAACTTTAACTAATTAAGGCTAATAGTAGGTTTATTAATAAGACCATTGATGTACAGTATTTTATATGGGTTTTGCGGTATCAGCGTATAAAACTTAGTAAATAATTATTTTAAGAATTTTATTATGTTTTAACCGTCTCGTAATTAAAGCTTTTATGTTTAGTACTTTGAAGTAG
Source organism: Pieris brassicae (assembly GCF_905147105.1). Lineage (NCBI taxonomy): Eukaryota > Metazoa > Arthropoda > Insecta > Lepidoptera > Pieridae > Pieris > Pieris brassicae. The sequence continues at coordinate 14,575,846 of NC_059665.1, forward strand.
TGACGATTGCTTTTACTATAAAATAACATATTTAAGATGGTCTGTGACAACTATTAACAACAGTAGGAGTATGTTGTCAACTGGTAAATGTTAATTTTTAAGGTCATCCAAATTTTAAACAACAACAAACGGGACAAATGAGCTGTGACTCGCCACCCATGAACACTAACTCTTTGAAGTTAGAAGAAATAGGACTCTCTTTTATTGACGGAAGGTTCCTCCAAAGTCAAAATGGTGTTGGTAAATATTTATGTGGGCAGCTGCTTCAACATAGTGGTACACGTCGTCGAGGTGGACGAGGTGCCGACCTCCGACGATGAAATTCAGCTGGAGGTATTAATCTGAACCACTCTGAACACTTTCAGAAGCAGAAAGACTTCACATCTCTCTCTCAGCGCCAAAAGATAAAGCCGCTTAGAAGGTCTGCTTATCAACATTCGAATCACTCTTAGTTGAATAAAGTTACCCAAGTCATCTTATTTGCCCTCCTTACAAAAAAACGTGTTTAGACCTAAACTCATTTACAGATTAAGCATGATTATGACTTACATTAGATATCCATAATTGCACAATTAAAAAATCATCTTCGTGATTGTTTTGCATCTAAGTGTCATATTTGAACTGGTATTTTTTCATTAATTCGTTAAGCGTTGGCCAGCTTTTGTAAATTCTATTGCGTTTTTTGTTTGGACTGCGTAATATCAGAGTATACTTAAGGACAGTCAATAAAACAAATATCAAAATTGTATGATTGTTGTACTAAATCACCTCTTAGTGTTAATAGCTGTTTTATCTTGTACACTTATTTTTGTTAGATTCATCTGATGTTACCTGTAAGTGAGTTTATTTAGTTTTTCGTTCCTTTTTTACCCACTTACTATCTGTTAGGTCGTTATAATCCAATGCTTCAAAATCTAATTTTTCACAATAAAAGAACAGTTATTAATCCAACCGCATCGCTTCCAAAACAGTATAAAATGACCCTAGCAGTAATTCTTGGCCAGTAATGAACGAGGAAGAGGCCGCAAATTGCATCCATTTACCATACGCCGGTAGCCAGATGCTTAACTAGGCTATTTTCTTACAAATTGTTCGACTATTGTAGAGTAATGACCAATTTTGTATGTTTTCCTCATTTTCAAAACAAACGGATAGCTTGATTGAATTATGAGTAGCTAGTATTCTTGACGGATTCGTGTTTATAATAAGATAAGTGGTGAATTCTTTTTTGTCCGGGAATCATTAAAACATTTGTAAGTCATTACAAATAATAATGATTGATTATTTACTTATGTATACAAATGCTGTTTATGTCGGGTATTTGGCAAAACATCACAGACTTATAGGTATAATTTTGATCTGAATATGTTTGATCTATATATGTTCGGTTTCCTGACAATTGTCCTTCACCATACGGGCAAGTGTTATGTGCACATTGACAGCAATTATATTGGTTGTTATTTGAACCTACGACATCAGGGATAAGATTCGCGTGCTGAAGCGAGACCAACACTGCTCACTTAGCAGTTACAGTCAAGTCTATCCAAATCAAATGAACTGGTCGGATCACACTATTCAATTACGTGCCCTGAAGAGGTTGTATATTTCTATTGGTTGATTATTAATATACGAATACCAGCTGTAGTCCCTGTATCCTAACAGTTCAAGGTAGCATACTATTATCGATGAATAAAACCTGTTTGATCACAAAAAGACAATGCAACATAGAGGCGCTTATAAAAACCCATATTAGCTATCAACGGTGCATATCAATTGGAAAGCTAGCGGTGGCTATTTCTCAGAAACGGAAACTGTAATAATAACACTGATTACGGTCTTAGGCCAATGAGATCGCATCATGATAAACAAGATGATTGCACACAATAAACAATTTCATTTCAGCATCCTGTATTGACAAGTAACGGCGCCATGATGTGCAACGAAGAATGTTAATGAGAGCGCTTCTGCGTTACGTTATGAAGGAACATGGCATGATCTGTTCAAAGGGCCCATTTTTTATTTATAGGAAATAAGTACGTAATACATTTTTCTATGGACGTCTTCATTTATTTTTTTAATATCTTAGTTTAGGGTTAATTTATTGTAAATTCATCTACATTATAATCAATTAAAATAATAGATACGACATGAAATAAAAACTAAATTGGAACTACGAAAAGATAACAAAATTCCATTATCAATGCATCGTACATAACATATTAATTTAAAATAATATGATACCCGTAACAACGATCTATTTCATAAAGCCATCAATAAGATACCGGTACCAATAGATATTTTAATCTGGCGCACTTTTACGCCTCACCGGGCCATCGTGATAACGTCGGTACCTTTGCGCCTACGCGTCTGACACTTGTCGTTTAGGGCATCGTTCTTTTTTTATGAAACGTGTTAGGTTGAGCAAGTTTGTTCTATATTTGAAATGAGTTTTAAATATGGAACATGTTCTATTACTGTTTTTTTATTAATTGGAATAATGGTACTATATTCTTGGTTGCCTTATACTTCTGAAGTAAATTTGATCTTTTCTTAATTATACTGAAAAGAAAAGGAAGAAATTTTAATTTACAAAAACAGACAGGAACATAGACAAGCCAGCCTTTCTCATCAATTTCTTGTGACCTTGAACAGCGTTTGTCGATGAGTGGTGAGTGCAAAATCCCTAGTGTGCTTTTCAAAGCTTTTAGTTTTTCTTCATGCGTTTTGAATTTTAGTAACGGATGAGTATCATTGCGTTAACATTCAAATTATTATAAGTAATAGACGTCAAGGACTTTCTTATATAAACACTACATTGTTACAAAATTTATCAAAATCCATTCATTAAATAAGTACGATTTCCTTTTCTTACAAACTTTCACGATTCATAAAAGTTAATTTTTTATCAATTACGAACCATGACTCGATTAAACACAGAATAAATGAATTTTTAATCACAATACAGTTAAGTGTTAATCTGAAATTTAAACCGAATATACCTTCTAGAGTGTTTTTATTGCTTATTTTGTATTTAAACGATTTGAACTTTCACGCCTTAAGTTAATTTTTTAACTGTCGTTTTTTACATCTGTCCTATGTTTCTTACATAATATTGTAATTTGAATGCATTAATATCACATGACAGATGCGACACTGTTAACCTCCTCTTATTTTATTAGGTAAAGTGAGCATTCGCACACCTGCGCCAGGGATGTCGGACTTAACGCGTGGTCGTAACGTTCTACAATTTGTTAGGTTTTTATTATTTTACATATTATGTTTTCGCCCGTTATTTTCACCCAGGAACCAAACATCATCAAACATACTTACCATCAATCAAGCCTTTTTACGCTTTTTATTAAGCTCGTAAAAATAAATTTAAAAATAAAAGACGAACAAAAATAATTGTTTATTTTAAATTCATTGAAATCAGCATAACTATAAATCTTAATTGAAGAAGTTAATTGAATAAGGTTGAAATTACATATTACTATTTTAACTATGGTTAAAGTAATAGTTAAAATCTAAACAACGGATTAATTTAAGTAACAAAAAAGATAACAATACGTCGGGCAAACAACTGTGTAATCAAAGTTCTCAATTCATCAGGAGCTAAGTGATGACTATAGTTTTTTTCACTCAACGGTGTTAAGCCGACGTTTCTAATCGGCGTTACCACAGTAACTCGATTCGAATTTAATCTTTGTCTATGGTTTGAGTGAACACACAGCACTTTTAAATCTATAAATACCAATTGATTGCATTATATAAATAATCCGAAGTCCCAAATCTGTGAAAGTGATTTTTATCGTATGAATACTTTTGTTTTTAATACAATTAAACAGTAGAAATGTATCTTGATGTACAAATCGCGATACACAATATAAGAATACTCAGTTCTTTAAAAGGCCTACAAGGTTCCATTACATTTTGTTTATTATTTTAATAACTTATTTAAATCATTCGTAAAAAAACTGTTATAAAACAAATTTCTAAACATTACATTCTAATTCTATTACATTACCTGGTATTAGCTATTTTTCTAATTAATCGTTATGTAAATTTGTCAAGTGTATAATCCATTTGAAGATACTTTCACCGAAAGGAAATGAAACAAGGCTATCCTGTTATACTGTATCTAATTTAATCTGCTGAACAAGAATATTGTGCTGAGTTTATTGTATCATAAATGTCGTTTTAAATTAATATTTGTTATGAGATTTTCTGCATATAAAGCATTGCATTAAAAATAATGAAGTATTGTATCATTAATAATGGAAGAAGCTTGTATATAAGAATATTTGGGGAATTGTTTCCTCTTCCTTTAAATAACTTCAGTCTAAAGAATAAATTTTAGTTTCGTGCTACCTTTTGTTTAACGTATAATTAATACTAAGTTAGTCAGTTAATACTAATAGTCAGCTCAGGCTACAAGAACTATTTAATTTTAAAAAAATCAAACGTTTTAGGTCTAGGCCTCAGATTTATGTATATATTTCATGGTCATTTGCTAATCCTGCCTTCTGTGCCTGACGCACACCGTCGACTTTTTGGGCCTAAAGAAAGTCGGTTTCTTCACGATGTTTTTTTTCATCATTTGAGCGAATGTTAAATGCGCACACAGAAAGAAAGTCCATTACTACACAGCCGGGAATCGCACCTATAACCTCAAGGATAAGAGTCGCAGACTAAAGCTACTAGGCAACACTGATTTTTATTCTTATACTTTGGGAAATTTAATTAATAACCAAACAAATTTGATATAGTTGATAAAATATGAAAGCAAAATGTACCTTTCGTAACTATAATTGCGATAAAAAGTTCTAATTAAAATTATAAAGGAAATTGCAAAGGACCTAGAAATAAATGGCTAATTATTCTTAGAACCCAATTAGACTTTGACTGACCTAAAAGAGCAAGGTTGCTGATGTTATCAACGAGATAAGAGGTATAAGAATGTTTTGTATTTGTATTTTAATAACGTAACGTAGTGCGTTTATATGTAACAATTCAAAGAGTTGATAATGAAAAGAAAGAAAATCATTTGCATAAAAGAACTGATTTTTTTAAATAAAACTATTATCAATGAACAATGGTTTTATAAAACACTACGCGATAGACAAGCTTTCGAAAGCTCATAGTAAGGCTTTGGATGGACAGGTGCGCGCATTATGATGATTGAGCCATTGTTTCCCACGACCCTACCACCGGTATCTCCCATCTTAGACATTGATTGGTATACAGTTGTTAGGCTATTACAGTTATTCGGAATCTAGACATGTTTATAATCGAGTTTTTAAAGGCCGATAGTTTTTTTTACTGTTTGTTATGTTATCAATTGAGTTGGTGTGAGAAAATTCTAACCAACTCTTTATAACAATCACCAAAATTATATTTTCATTGTAATACGTGATTCAAGATTGTATTGATATTAGAGTTAATTTTAATATACATTTAATAGTGCTTATAAATGAATTATCCAATTAGAACAAATATTTTTCAGTTTTAAATATGATCTTACATGTTGTTCCCACGGGAATGTAAGTGCTTGCCCCTATTTCACCATGACTCCTGCTGATAGAGGACAATTCTTTGTTTTTAATTTATTTAATTATTAATTAACGTGGTGTAATGGTTACAGCTTCTTACAAACATTGTTTAAACGACATCATTTGGCGATTAAAAAGAGTGTGCGAAGAATTTATTGCCAGATCTTCTCTTCCTCTTCCGTTTTACGCCCTTGATTTGAGAACTGGCAGTAAATGTTTAATTAGAAGTATTTTATAGGTTCTTCTTTATTGACGTTCAAAAGTGTACATTGTGTGTGTAGGATAGTCTCAGGCCAGCACATATCATACTTGTAGCTTAATTTTTAATAGTAAAAACGTTATATTTATAAAATTATATATTATATTACCCAGACTGTATATTGCAATTTTCAAAGTTCTCTTGCAAACCAAAGTTATATTTTTATTTATATACAAATGAATTGGCTCGAGAGGCTAAAACCAACTCAGCATAGTTTTCGTCTTATCATCCCGGTACTGAATGGTATTTAATAATCATCAAGATATTATCCATAAATTGTATGTGGTATTATAGAAATAGATATAACTGTGCAATAGTAATAATAGTATTCTTAGTTCTTACACAAGAGTAATGAATGGCGTCCTACACTAGAGTCATTTGTTTTCAGTTTCTCCCATTCACCAATAAATTATGTAGAAATAGGGACCTGGCAATTGTTGTATTCATATATATGATAGACACTTATTAACTTGCGAGGAAAATTTAAATTTGGAATACTGCACAATTTAAATTTGGAACATGCATGAGTTAATTTATTAATTATAATTTAGTCCATAATTTGCATTCATAATAAGTGATAAATAATGAAATAGTGAGATAGCTAAATAAACTATAGCAATACAATTCGCTTAGTACACCAGATTACAACATCTGTGAGCACCTTTAGCATTTTGTATCTATATTCTAACAATTTAGCTTAGAAACGCGTCAATTTGCTTTGAAATCACTTTAACGTTACTAAGTATATGTTGAATAGTAGACAATCGGTATGATGCAAGATTTTACATATATAACAATATCAGATATATGAGCATTTAAATAAAATTGTTTAACTGGTATAAAGTATTGGAAGTTTGCCGTTTAAAACTACAAAGTAAATTAATCTATTTTTTTATTAACTTAACCTTTAAATTATTACATCTGTACACGAATTAACTTTGTACACATTCCATTTAACTAAAATGTTATTTGAATAAATTTATTGTCTGGGCTTAAACTTATAATTTAAACGCGTTTAACATTTAACACACACATGCTCACGGACATTCTTTTACACCATCACACAACACATCCGAATTATGTAGGTATTATTTAGTTAAATATATTGAATAATTTTTAGTTATTTTTTTCCTTTTGTAAATTAAGTAAAGTAAAAATAATTCCTTATGTATTGCTTCTTTGGATGTAAAGATATATATTATTGTTTTTTAGCATGTTATATGTTAGCTGTATCGAATAATAATATAATATTTTTTACATAGAAAATAGCGTGATGACTCATAATGTTACAATAGTTCTTACATACAACTTAACAGAACAGTCACGTTTCAACAACAAATTATAATTAAATATATACAATAGTGCATGTAATACGTTATTTCCATATACAATAGAATATTATAATTTACAAGGTACAATCAGCATATATTTATACGTTTAAAATTTTGTATCTGTTAGATCCATCCGCAATAAAACATTTCCAAACCACATCTCTTAATACCTATACGTTAATTTAGTATTTAAAATTTAAAGATTTAAATAAGTTTATCAAAGCTTAGTTAACGTAATAAATAAATAAATCTGAATAAATCCGACCGATTGGGAAAGAATAAAAAATTGTCAAGACAATATTTTTAGGTTTAGGCCACATATGTCTATATCTGTTTCATGATTTGTCAATCTAATAGGCAAGCTTGTGATCAGCCTTCAGTGCCTGACACATGCCGTCGACTTGTTCGGTCTAAGGCAAGCCGGTTTCTTCGCGATGTTTTCCTTTACCGTTCGAGCGAATATTAAACGCATATATAGAAAGAGAGTCGATTGAGTGGACAACCGGGGATTGAACCTATAACCTCAGGGATGAAAGTCACATGCAGAAGCCATTAGGCCAACACTGCTTTTTTGAAAGAAATATAATGGGAGAAAAGAGTAAGATAAAATAAAAATAAGTGATATTAAAATAAAAACAAAATTTTAAGACACATACAACACATAAGAACCTTTCTTGCTTTTAAAATGACGGGAAGACAATTAGAAAAAATACTTATAAATGAATTAGATTTCGAAACTGAATTACACGAATCTTTATAGAAGACTATTTTCTGTATTAAACTTTTAACTGATCGATAAATGATCTGAGAAATTAAAAGAATTTTAAATGATAAATTAAACAAGGCATATTTCGTTTTACCAATTTTGCTGATAGTACATAATGAATGTTTACGTATTGCAAACACACGGATGGGCCAAAACATTGTTGTAGGATAATGAATGATTATTTTAACTAAGAAAATTATGTAGCCAATAACAGCTTCTAGATATAATTATCCTATTTTCAAAGTTGTGATTTATGAATTTCGTTTAACGTGATTTTAGGTTATAGTGTTTAGAAACGGTTCTAAGTTAGACACTTAAGACATAACCAACAAATAAAATAATGTATGTTTTATTCCCGAGTGTTTTTAAAAAGTTCCGATAGCCCTAAAATACTCTAAGGACTTCCAACAATTGTTTTAAATACAGTTACAGAAATCATTGTAATAACATCTAAAAACCGCTTTGGAAACTAATTTAAAAAATAGTCTGAATTGCAAAAAAATTGTGTTCGTCACTTAAAGAGTAAATAGGGTTGCTGCACAGGAACAGGCCCAGTAATGCGTCTGGAGACTGACTCCACTAATGGAAAGTCACTAGAAGACTAGTGTTAGCGAAGTTAATACAAATTATTTGACTTATTGAGATTTATAAGACATTTATTAGTAAGCAAATGTAGAACCTTAGGTTTATTAGTAGTCTTCCTAAACAACATCAGCATTCTTCATAGACACAGTTTCCCTTAGAGTTATAAGACAATTTATAACATATTATTTCTATTACAATATTTATTTAAAGTAATGCATGAACAAAATTATGAATCCAAATACGTTCTCTTGTTTTGTTTGTGTAGTAAAATATACATTACATTATTTTATATATTTCTTAATAATAAAGAGGATAGACACGTTTTCTTTATGTATAGTCAAACATTGTTCTGTAATTTTTGTTTATTATTAACGTATATTTAAACAATAATATAAAAACATCATTTCGTTTGCTATTCAAACTGATTCTATACTCAAAAACATTTCTTTTCGAAAGCCTCCAATTTACCGCAATGTCGTAATTCAGAAACTGTTATTGAATAGAAAAACACATATTTTACGTCGAAGCACAATCATGTTGGTTTTAGCAAGAAATACTGGACGGACATGTGCCTTATATGGTTTAGGCTCGGCTATCTAAAAAGTAGAACGTCGCTCGCGCATAATCTGCTCTAATTAATTGCTTTTGCCTTGTTTTCGAAACTATTTTAGAATAATTAAATACTTACGAATTTGCCTACGTACATTGTTTTATATGATTATTAATTGTGACAGATCTTAGATTCATATAGTATCTATAATCTTATCTACAAAATAATCTTACGACATACAAACTTTTAGTTAAATTAACCATATTATTCAATACATTAATAGAACTAACTGTATGTAAAAATATTTGTTATGCTTTTAATGGATATTCTTTGGTTTTGGAACAAGCTGGAGCAGGTCTTTAGCCGTGAAGGAATTTCGATTTGAAGGAAGGTATAAAAATTAAGTTAAGATTCGAAATCAACTTTATTATAATATGTAAAAATTAATCCTTTTAAAATAATTTCTTTTTGTAGTTATGGGTGTCATATAAAATAGTTTTCTTCGACTATAAACTTCAAGCACATAATTGTTTAAACTTTAAATGAATGAAATGTCGAGTTTATCTGTGCCTTGTTATAAATAATTACTGTTTGAGACACAAAGCCGCTATTCAAACCGAAAATTAAATTTCCACAAAGTGAAATAACCTCATTCGCCGTGAGTTATGTTCTTGTGCGTGTATTGTGTTAGAGTTGGCTATTCAAGCAGGATTTAATAAATTTCGTAATATCTACTAGTGGTCTGCCCCAACTTCCAACTGGCTACGAGAACTGTGTTTGTTTAAAATAGCTTTTGTTCTCATACAGAATATTTCCGTCGATGAATGAATCATCTAAGTATCAAAAACAGAACGTTTCGCAATAAATTATAGATTTGTGTGTTATTAGTTAAATTATATTTAACAGTCATGTGTGTTGTTTCCATGTTTCCTTTTTTATGTTACATAAGTTTGTTAATAATTTCAAATAGATCCATTATAGGTTTATAAATTTACTGTTTATTTTAAAGTTAGACAGAAATAAATCTTCTGTAACCATAAAGCTAAAGACATAAGGTGATATAGGAGGCCTCGATGGACTTTTTATTGTACCTAATGCGATAACAGAACAACAGATTGATAGACCTGTTTATCCTTTCTAAAATATAACACGTTGATTGCTATTATACATTAATTATGAACGTAATTTTCTAATAGTGTCTTAAACACCGTCGCAGTTGTTAAGTTTGGGTAGAATAATAGAAATGCCATCAATACCCTCTGAACTATATAAGAATTATTTGCTTATAGTTAAATTTATACGCACAAATACTGCACCTGTACACTTAACACAATTCAAGTTTCGCCAAGTGTTTGTAGCATGTAGTTTATACAAATACATACCATATCCGTTCTGCCATTATATTAATAGAAGCTAGCAGCAAAACTACCATTAAAAGTAGTAATACTAATTGTATCTTAATAAAACAAATACTATTTAAAAACATACGCACACATTCTAAAATTCGACAAGAAAGCTCGTATGAATTTCTATTCGATAGCAATTCAGTTTATTCAATAAAAATATGTCTTGAATATAGTTAAAAAAATATCACCTCTGTTCCACCGGTGCATGTAATGAAAACTGTATTTTGGGAACCTGCAATTTTCTAGTTGTATAGCAATAAAATAACCTTTAAATATAAATTAAAATGATTAATAATAATTAATTAAGTAAAAAAATAAGACGAATGAAACAATTTCAATTAATTTCTCATCCGGTTTCTTTAATTGTAATGTATTGATATTAATCAATTCATTTTTTTACGTATTCCAAATAATATATAATAATAATATATATATATTGTAGATTTTTTATATATTCTGTCAGCCAGCGAGTAAAACCTTTTGTTTCTAAAACATTTTCATACACTTCGTAATCCTCGTGACTTGGTATAAAAAATACATTGTTTTTAAATGATGCATTGCGTTATTAAAAAGTTGATTAATAATAACAATTTATTCCTTTAATAACCTTGGCCCTTGCATGTTAAAATATATTTAAGTAACGATACAAGAGACACAATAATGGACTAGCCGTTAATGATTTGTTGGCTGTTAAACTTAATATACTTAAAGCTTTGATAAATGAAATTACTGTCTTTGTTAATATTCAATTGTGAATGTTAACTGACAGCTGGAAGTTATATACATATGTCAACCGGTCAGTAAATGCGTGAAAAAAGCATTTTTGAGTAGTGGAAGTATTAACGCTCAGGTCATATCAATGGCTCCCGTGGAAATTTCAACAAAAAAATGTTTTTGTTGAGTTTTAGTTTACTCTACACACACCACTTACTTTGTAAGACGTGTTCATGCATTAAAACGTGAAACAAAGAAAGAGTGCAAAAAGGCTTGATAGCAAATAATGAAAGTATAAATTAGAACAACAGGTTTGCGTGCCGGGCATTTGCACGGAAGGTGAATCGTTTTGCTATCGATATATACATCACTATCATCGATACGTTTTGTTTTATGTGTTATAGAAAAATAGTGATGCGCCAATCCTCGAATCTACTGTTTCCTTCGGAAATACTGAATGAAGTGACTATAAAGAAAAAAATTCAAATACACCTTAAATATTTGGAATATAAATCTGTATGTAATCCAACAATTTATAAGACAACTTTAGATCTGTCTCAACATTTATCCCATTGCTTCAACGTAAAACACAAGAAGGAGTATTTTTTGTTCTATTTATGTGTATTTCAGTTATCAATAAAGGTTATTTAACTAATTACGGGAAAAGATTTGATATAAAACAATATTTTAATACGTAGACAATAATTTAATACCAATATACTCTGAATGTAAATATAGATAAAATAATTGAACTGCTATAAATAGGGTTATTATACGGGATGTAACAATGATGACTGATCTAAAATTTGTCTAAAATACCCTTTTGAACTATCTATCTTTTCAGTAAAAATACAAGTATTTTTCGTTTTTTCCAGGATTCGTAAAAAGAACGAAAAGGTTTCTTCAAATATTTAACATTAAAATACTTAAGCAATAACTTCAGTATATAATGTGACACCATTATATACAGAGTCATTATTAAATATAATAACATGTTTAACTTATAAAAACATTTCATAAAATAACAAATATATCTTAGCAAGCCGTTTAAAAATAAATCGTAAAAATTGAATTATATAAATTATTAAATTTATTGGTTTCAATCGTAATAATTAAAGAAAACTGGTTGTTAACTTATGTCTTCAGTATGGGCATAGATAAGACATCAACGCGTCATGAGTTGTGTGGAGTCTTTGAATTTGGCTAAAAGTAAAAACTTATTCAATAAACTAAACTTAACACCTAAACTTTTTACTTAATCAATAGGATTTTAATTTGTATTATTATATTGTTTTGTTATAAAAAATTAAAATATATACAAAATAACTTATCATCATGACTTATTTTATATTTGTGCACTGTTGGCAGTAGACACAGTATTGAAATTATATTTTTTTTGTTATTTAAGAAATAGGTGCAAAGTGGAATGATGGTGTTCCGGTTGAAGTCAAATGATATGAAAGACCAGGTTACATTGCGGAATGTAACGCTCAATGGGCATAGACTGGTTGTGATGAAAGCATCTCAATGATTAACTTGTAACTAAAGCATTGTGTAACTTTAAACGGAAATGTATTAGATTAAGTTTTCACGTGAAGCGCGATACACATTTTTCCAGACCCTCTTCTTGGTGCAGCTTTGCATACACATATATATTTAGTAGCTAGTATTACCTCGGACTTTCGGATTCAATAAATTGTGCTTTTCCAACTACGGTAATAAAGTATGTAAAGATAAATATTACGTATATAATAACTTGTTAAATACGATAAGAATAATATGACCAGAGATAATCTTAATCTGTGGCGCAGTTTTAAATGTGTTACATATGTTAAGAATGCTTCAAAAATATAAACTTTGTATAGATGAAGTTATAAGAGATTACTACTAAGAGGTACAATGTGAAATAAATGTAATCTTCATGCGATCACTCATATGAGTTAAAATAAAAAGCAAAAAGGTTTTGTTATGAAACTAAGTAATTAATTCACTTCTAACTCAACAAAATTCTCTTCAATCATAATTTGTCGTCCTGTCACAAAAAAACGTTTAACTTAAAATCATATAAAATTACTTAAGATTAATAACTTTATCGCAAGTTAATCAAAGTGACCTGTCCAGAAACAACTTCCGTTTTTGGTTTCTTTCACAAGTATTTACTGAACATGACATGTAATCATAATAATCACGGCTTACAACGTTTAAATATTTTTCAAAATTATATCAATTTAAAATTGTACCGAGGTTCTTGAAACTTTCTGAGCTGGTTCTATAAAAACATAAAGTTCTAAAAATTTAAAGGATTATTGTATGCACAAGCAATTAGTCTAAAGTCAGATAAAATATAACTCACAATGGGTCTTAGAACAAAATTCGAAATTAAGTTTTGCGCTTAGAATGACTACAGGACCTATTATAAAAACAAATTGGATATGGATGGGGAGTCAAAGCAGTTTCGACTTAGAGCTTGCGATCTTGCTTTGAGCGCTTGAGCGTTCAACAAAGAAATGCAAGAAATTATTACTTTCCTATACTGGAATACATTTTATTAATATCTTTAAATCTATTTATCGTAAATTGTTAAACACAACGCATAATTTAATAACTAATATTTCGGTAGATTCCATGTTTGCCTTTTTCTGAATTTTTAATTTAAATTAACTCCCTTATTCATCACAAATCAGTCTATTTATATAACTAGTCTATATATTTTCTACACAGCGTAAATTCAATTTGACACCAAGAGACGATACAGTACTATAGTTTATTTGCATAAATATGTTCAGTTATGAATAATCTTCCTCTATCAGGGTTATTATACTCAAGTAACATGCCATAATTAAGTCACAAAATATATATTAAATTCCAATCATTACTTTCAAAATGTATTTTTAATAAAACCGGTCCCAGCAAATTATCTTAAAGTACGTTGAGAAATAAATAATATGTACCTATGTTTTGAATGCCTTTTCGGTACATATTTGGTTAATTAACATAATTGTGTCAAAACAACAATACAAACACATTTTAAATATGAAATAATTAACGATAAGATTATATGTGTAATCATTACAATTACATAATTTTAATTATATTTAATTTTTTACAGAATTATGTTGTTTAAAGTTTTTGTTACGAGCCCGTTCTCGATTGGTCGAAGTTATGCGACCAATAGTACAATTTCGAATTGTAATTTAAAATCTATGGAATACTTAAATATTAATTTACAGTAGTCATCTCATTGTTTTATGTGTGTGTTTAGTTTGATGTTAATAAGTTTAATTCACGTTTAAATTAGTCCTAATTTACGTGTAGGTGCACTTAATCCCCATCTCTGAGTATTCATTAATTCCAATTAGTTGCCTGGAAATAAGTAGTGAGTTTAAAATAAATATATTTTATACTATTTATTAAACTGCTACTGCGCTGCGCTACTGTTTAAAGATGCCTAGACTTATTGGCTGGTGTATAAGGTAAAGGGCTTTTTTTATGTTTGAACATTTATTTATTTATGAAACACTTAATTGATAAACCAAAGCTTTAAATTTTATTTACATACTAGCGGACCTGACAGACGTTGTCCTGTCTTTACTGAATTGGTATAATTAAATAAAAATGCTTTATAATATACAACATTCTTTGTTTCTTTTTCTGGCAGGTATATAAATAGTCTTGTTGGTAATCCGACATGGGAACAGACGACATATAACTGGACATGTGAAAAACATAGATTTTCAAGATTAATGCCGCAAACAATTAGCGACTGTAATTATTTAATATGTATTTTATCAATATAATAACTCCGATGGAAGCATTTGTTTTGAACAATATTCATTTTACTTACATGGTTACATGAAAAATGTTTGAATTGTAAGAGAGCTATAGACTGAAAAAATAAATATATGCTATCGTAACAAAAGTCATGATTACTTAATATGGTGGTTAAGTATTCTTAAATTTTCTAATTATCTGCGCTATTTTCCTATTTTTCTTTCATAAGAACCTTCTCTTAACAATAACAAACACAACAAAAAAAGAATTAGCGAAAATGGTCCTGCCGTTCAAGCGTAATGCCGTGACCCAGGGAAATATGGATTAATTTTTATATCAAATGTATAGCCAAAACGGATTATACCATATACAAATGTTATTTGCACTGACAATCTTATAACTTCTTCCTTGAGATGTGTGTGTATTCTTAATTTGTTGCCATTAACCTTTCATTTATTTCGGATTCACCGGTTTCTAAACAATAACGTAAATTATAACAGTGTCAAAATTTTAGAAAGTAGGAATTAATGTTACATCTTATACAACACTTGATGATGTATTTACCAACTTGGTCGGAAATCTGGTGAAAGTGTGACTATATATAAATCTATAATTAATACGAATTACTTTTAAGAACTTAAGCAGGCTTATTTATACTTTTCACAAATAAAATAATTATAATTAAGCTACAATTTTTCATTAATTAACTGTTCGGTACATAAAAAGCTAATTAAATCATTCATAAAACGAACAACAGTTGTAGAAATTATTTTACTTACGCAGATCTATTTTAGTTTGTAAAAACAAGTAATTGTTAAGAAGCGTGGCAACCAAAATTGAAGTTGGCAGTACGGACACCCGTGCAATCTCCTTTTAAAGGTTTAAAAGGAGATGGCACGTAAGAAGAAGAAAGCAGATCTGGTGCCCACGTTAATCATAGCGTAAATATAATTTGACGGAACACGGCAAATAAGTTCCTTAGTAAAATAAAATACAGATATTTATATACTTAAAATTTATCCTTTGGAGACGTAGTTAGATTCTATTTTGTTTTGTGTTCCATTTGACATATTTAGTGATATATAATAAATAAAAATATATCGCTCAGTGCCAAACTCATAGACGTTTTTAATTTGTTCTTCGAACTTTGAGGTATATTTTATGGAATGAACATTGTAAAAATATATGAAGAATCTAGTTTTTTTTATTTTGGAAAAGCAAACAGTTTCCATGGGGTAAAATAGCAAAATATTCCTAATGTGCTATTAAAAAGGTAGCCTAAGTAAAGACATTATATTATGGAGAAACGAAATTCGCGGGGGCAGTTAACCGCTAAAAGATGCAGAGGTATAATAGATACATGAATTTAATCGCAAGTGAAAGAAAACTACAATAACAACCCCACAATAGTTTCAAGGAAAAGTAATAATTATATATAAATATACTGGAAACTAAAGTAGAAAATATGGCAATTCCCACCACAAGCATTTATTTCTAATACTTTTGGTACAGTTACAGGGTTGATTTTTCAATCTGCTGAGGGTATAAGTGTAGCTATATGGCTAAAGGAACGCTCATATCTCGTCACATGATATACGTTTATACAAAAAATTAATAAATCAGTGGTGCTACAACCTTTCTAGGCCTCAGATTTCTGTGTCTGTTTCATGATCATTTGTCAATCAAATAGGCAAGTAGGTGATCAGCCTACTGTATCATGCCGTTGACTTTTTGGGTGTAAGGCATGCCGGTTTTCTCATGATGTTTTCAACCTTCAACGTTCGAGCGAATGTTAAATGCGCAAATAGAAACGAAATCCATTGGTGCTCAGCTGGGATCGAACTTACTTCAGAGTTGAGAGTCGCACGCCGAAGCCAACACTGCTCGTTTATACATAGGCATCAAAATGTTACGTACATTCGATTATGCTAAGACAATCTAATCTAATAATCTCGGATAAGAAAATAGGGATCTACATTAATTTTGTTTAATATTGTGGAAATTCTCTTGCTGAAGATATTATTTATATCACTAATAATAATTAAAAAGAGTGGCGGAGAGTTTATTGCCAGTTCTTCCGTTTTAAGTCCTTGAATTGAGAACTGGTAGTAAATGTAAAATTAGCAGAAGCATTTATTACGTATTTATTTTTGACGTTCATAAGTGTACATTGTGCTCGAATGAATTAATGATTTTGGCTTCGACTAAAGATCAGTCTAAATCTGACACTCTCCATTACAGTATGTCACAAGACGAAACATTACTTAAGTTATAACAATTACTTTAGAACTGTAAGCTTACTCTCCATAATAAACACCTGTCCGACTATGCATTAATTCTGTGATGTCATAAAGAAAATAAAGTGGAATAAATTTAAATAGAAAGATGTGTAGATTTAAATCTTATTAGAGTAGTCACTAGTAGATTCCAATTGGAAGATTTGTAAGAATAGCCCATTATTAAATTTATTTATTATTTTTTACAATATTTATGCGAGCGTGTATGAAAAACACAATCATACTTGTAAAGCTCGTCTGAGCTTTCTACAAGAACTTGATGACAATAATTTATTACATATCTAATAACGACTGCAACTGTATTCGTTATTAAGAGTTCCTTTACGATATCTTGTACTTGTAGCTTAAATATAAGGATTTGTAGTTGATGGTGATTTAAGGTTTTAGATATGTTTGGTAATTAAAGTGTGTTTTTTATAGTATTCATATCATTCGGTTTTCCTGTAAAGTTTTGTTGTTTGTCTTATAGGATTATAAATTTATTTACCTTAGAAGAAGTATTGTGAACACAGCATGGGCACTTCACAGTTAATAGTAACCCACTACTCGTTCATAACACAACACAAATTATGTTTCTGTCCACTTTTCACTACACTTAGTTTAATATTTCACTAATTCGTTCTGTGTGTATGTTTATTACGTTCATATCCATTTGTTATTGTAACATCGCGAAAACATAGGGGTCGCGCGGGCGCGCGCGTGTGTGCGTCAACAACCTGGTCATAGGCTTGCGTACAGGCAACTGAAATCACCTTGCAAGGCCCAGTGTTCCTCTCTCGCTCTTATCATCGCTATTTCACTCTAGCGGGCATTGTGCCCCAACAGCCTTACTTGACAATAAATTACCTATAGAAATCTAATCAGTTTAATAGATGTGTGTTTTTTTATATAATTCAACCTGTTTTTAATAGCATCTTACAATGATTGGTGGATGTATAGGAACATTAATAACTAAATACGATATAGGTTCTTCTTTCTAACATCGCGAATTTATTAGATTTTTTATAACTAATAAGATTTGATTTATGGGTGTGCGTTATAAAGCAAATTGTTGGCCTAAAAAGTATTGAAACATAATATTTAATAAATTTGTACAATTGTGAAATACCACTAGCATTGGTTTTTATAGTAAAACAATTACTTTGTTTAATTTCTTTTCGTTATCTTTTCGTGTATGTTATGTTATGCCTATAAGTGCTTGTCACATTAAAAATTGAATTTTATTTTTCTTGTACCCAATGTGTGAGAGTGCCGATCCTTGCCAACGCAAGCTTTTATAAATAAATAAATAAAATGCATAGATTATTTATTAATAAAGGAAAAACTTGAAAAAAATATAAAAATAAAATAAAATTGAGGCATTTATTTCTTATTAGGCAAGTGAGCCTTCTGTAACCGACACATATAATTAATTTTTGGGTTTTAAATAGATGTCTTCCTTTACAGAACAAAAGCTATATGTGTATATATAAAAGATAATCTATTTCATTTTGAACAAAGTCCAAATCACCCTTCTGCCAGCCAGCGCTGCTAAAATTTAGTATTAGAATAAACTTAAATTAACAACCAAAGAATAAGTTCAAATTTTGAAACTATTAATTGTGTATTAGAAAGTTTTCTACAGTTTAAAAGTTTAGTAACCACGTTCGAAATTCATTTTTTTCTCTAAAGGCTCTACAAGAGTCGGTTTTTCCTACATCTAAGTGGCGTCATCGTATGACTAAATACAACAATACATTGTCTATAGTGTAGACTTTTGACCTCAAGATTTATACAGACATAAATTATTATCTCTTTATAATAAATGACATTACCAATGACAAGATATCGTAAGCACTTATACAGATAAAAAAGAAGTAAATTTAACTTATGTTAGGTACTGTACAAGACATTCTCTAAGTATGTGATAAGAAAAATTTTTTAGATGTGTGTGCGATTTTAGATATTTTTCTAATTTGGTTTAAAGAACACGATGGAATTAGATATTTTACGAGATCATATTAGAAAAAGGCTCATTTGTTCAAGCTAAAATATTATAGCTCACCTTGGCCTACACCTGCTAGTGTATACGAATGTATAGCGGCCCGTAAATTTTTGTCATTCTTAAATTTTTGTAAATAAAAGAAAGACATTCCTAACACCCTAAGAATTTTTTCCAATCAAACATATCTTGGTTACATTATGTTTTGCTCTGTTAAATCTTTTTGTACTTAATGTATTACTTTTTTTAAGTAATAAAACGTGCTCCGTAGTGTAGTTCTTCAGCCTTTAGGTAAGGCTATTATTATATTCCTAACACATGCCATAGATTTGTGTCTAAGGCATGCCAATTTCCCTCACAAGCGAATGTCAAATTGCACACACAAAAAGAAAAAATTGTATACTGCCCTTCAAATGTACGCTATCGAGTAACGAGTCGCGCGCCTAAACACTTCTCATTTTTCATACATTTAGAGTTATTTCCCGTGTTTGAATTGCGTTTTTCTCGCAGAGTTAAAAATAAATATCACGCGGCCGTGTTGGACATCAGCGCACAGTGTTTATTATGTCTGTCATAAAACAAGGAATCACAAAAACTACTAAACAAGCACACTCGTGGTACATAACTAGACGTAAGGTATAAAAACGTCTTAGTATAAGGTGCGTGAAGATGCGACTTATTATCAGCCCATAACGGGGCGAAGATGGGACCGTAACGATCGAGCTTCGGTGCCCAGCCTATGTTTTCACCATTACGTATTCGGAACGTATTTTCTCTATATTTATTGCTTTACGAGTCGATTTCTGCGGCATTGACTCAGCTAATAAGTCTGTTAAATAATTGTTTTTTTATTATATAAGTACTATATTTGTGATTACACTCGTAAAGTTTGTAACGAGCGTATATATACTATGGTATATAGCGTATACGCTCGTTACCAACTTTCTCAATTTTCAATTTCCAGCGAAGACAATAATTGTCTTGGCTTAATGCTGACCTACCTACCAAAGGTAATTAAACAGATGAAGCGTATCCCATACTGTTTGTTTCATGTCACGCCGGGACCTTAAGGTAACTTATAAAACATTTTTTTACTCGAGTGTACTTCGTGGACTGTACCGAGATTCATAAACATTCGACTACCAACTTGTACCTAATTATATCTTCCCCCATATAAGGCGAATATTACAATTTGTAATACAATGATGGCCCGCTACAAGGCCGGTCGGGGCAAAAACTAGGCGTGCCCCATAATGGGGACCCCAGGCTGTTGACTCCAAGTCCTTTTCCGTCACATTACAAACACAGTGGCTGTAATTGTATGTTGTATGCGCTTGCGTCTTAGACGCGACAATTTATCTATTTCTTGTAGCAGGCAATTACTATATATTTTCTATAAAGAAGAAGCGACTGACATTGTAAATTTCATTAATATTTTATTTGTAATTAATATTATATGCGTTGAAAACTTATAAGTCAAGCAGTTCTTCGAATTGCTAATTCGCTTTAATATGTAAAAATAAAAAAACCTGCTCTCATTGTGAATTTATTATAAATCGTTACCTTACACCACTTTAAAATATATTACAAAACAACACACCTATCAAATATATATACATATATGTCAGCGGAATATAACAAAACCCGCAAGTTTATAAGTTTCCTAGGAAATTTATCAATTTGCGAAAATGTGGGCGCAAAATAATACAATTATCTGTCGTTTAGAATTACTACGTAATTTATACGAAAGTTTACTTATTTACGGATTTTGTTATGTTCCGGTGACATATATTATATATAGATTTACTTTTTTGTTCTATCACGGACCTAAGGGGCATTCAAAATAAGAATAAATAATTCAAAATAAATAAACGACGTACGTTTGATATTTTAATTGAAATAAACATGAATTTCTAAATATTCATCTCAATACTCGTTTAATAATGAACCCAATAACTTACCGTCTTAGGAAATATTAATAAATTCTTACAAATAACTGTTTTTAATCAATAAGTTATTATGTATTTACTTAAACTACTTGCATTAATTTAACTGATTTATAAAGAAATACTTTAATGAATAAAGCATTAAAAAAGCAAGGCTGAGTTGTAGACTACCAATTTTGACAAATACAAAAGATAATTTTATTCGAACTACTAATTAAAAAAATTTGGCGTGGTAATTATTTCTGAGTAATATTTATTTATTTCTTTATTGCATACTTATATTAAATACCTTATTACCATCAGGTCTATGGCTAAAGCCGTAAAAAATCTTTAACGTTTAATTTGGTAGACCAGTCTTTCAAGTATCACCAAATACGTAATTGGTATTTCTCAAACTTAACTTAAAAATATATTCATAATAATAAATTGTAGACTGAAATGAATTTGAGATAATATATAATTTACTTCGTACATTTAAATTGAAACGTTAGAATGCGATGGAAATATGTTATTTGTATGTTTAATTGTTTTATTAAGGAATCGAAGACCACACCACACAACCCACACGGGGTTGTACGCTACGTCTGGTCGCTAAGCAATAGAGGCAGGGCTATAGTAGAAAAAAAAGAATATCAAGTAGCTTTAAGAGAAATTCAATATTACGATAGCTCAGTACCGTTAACACCTACCGAAATGCAGAAACAATAAAATTACTGAACTGCCCACAAGGCGGTGATCTATAAATCAGTGAGATACAATTATTGGTGGAGTGTGTAATTAAACCGAGTATTTCTTGCATGTATCGATTATTAACAAATACTTAACGGACCACACGTGAGGCTTAATAAAAGCCTTTTTATTTTCTTATAAATTTCTCTATTATTGGAAGCCAACGTTCGATAGGAAACGTCGTTTGTTCATTCATTAGCAAATGTACGAATTGTGATTTGAATGTCATTGTAAATAAAATATCCAAAGAATACGATTGAACTGACGTGGAAATTGAAATGTTATTAAATTATTATTCTTCCATTAAAATGCTACATTATCCCTAAATAATATAGGCTATTTTTATTTTGTATGTACACTTGTTTATTTATATAAATGTTATCACCAGCCGTGCGAAGCCGGGCCAACTAATTCAAACACACTAAGGCCGAATAAACAGCTATTAGTAAATTAATAATACGATGTCTAATACTAATTGACACAATTTGTATTAGATATCATGTGCACTTGATAGAGAGGCGAGAAGAATAAATGGACCTTTAAGTCTCAGACCGTGGGTTCAGACAAAAAGAGTGAATTATAAATTCATTTAAAAAATGAAGCCTGCAAAGTGCGCAGGAGATTGTTATATCTATGCTCCTGACAGGAGGACAGGCTCCTCCTAGGCTGGCTTAGTTGAGAGTCTAAATGCGGAAGAAGAGTCCACCAATCTTTAACCTTTTTTTTAATTTACAGAATCAGCTCAAACAGATAGAAGACATTATTACAAAACCGCATTATACAGAGTTTTGACTAAAATCCAATTTTGATTAACATTATGTGAACGAATTACCCATATACAATAAATCTTAATAGTTATGGCCTTTCGGAGTAAAAGTAATAACAATAATAAGATTGCGAATAAAATTAACTTTTAATTAGGTACAACTTAAATTATTGTCCCCAAAGCGTAAAAATGTTGACGTTCTCAAATAAAAAATACGTTTTATCGTTAAGTAGAACGCGCCGGTTAAAACTTAATTATCTATAATTCCAATTGTCCAGGTCAATAAAATTAATCTCTACAACCGACGCCATTACGAAGGGAACCCATATTAATCTCAAAGCGTTGATTAGTCAAACTATAAAAGCGGAAGTATCAGAAGAATGCGGTTAATGAGAGGCTGAAATCCGATTTTATGGTTGATCGTTAAATTGACCGACAATTGTCTAATTGTTGACTATGACACAACCGCCATCGTGGGAAGACAGCGGCAGAGTGATCCATGCCGGTGAAAGTCAGTAGTCACCTGACGTTCTAAATTCAAATTCGAATAATCGGAACACCAAATCGCTTTTAGGTCCCATATTTGATACGGAAAAACAATTTGTTTTATTGCGTGAAAAGAATTTTGTTAAGTAGCTTTGTTTTAAAAGCGAGAATATAAACAGTCGTTCATTTTATTTCTCTGATGAAATCACATTGAAATTTAGGAGCTTGAGTAAGCCATAAAGAATGTGAAAATCTTTACGATTGATACAGTTTACATCTACAGATCATTTTATAATTTAAATTTTACGATTCCATTTTCAAATTCAACTGTGGTTTATTTATTACGTACACTTTGAATAATTCAAGTTATTTACTTATGTGGTCAATTAGATGATTCGAACAGAAAGATTTACGGACTATTTCCGGAAACGGCTGTGGCTAGCGTTCTAGAACCTACTATCAAATTAGGATCCAGGGTGCGGATCCTGATTAAATCATTTCGGTTGGTCTAACCTTTAAATTATGATTTAATTGACAAATGACGGAGACGAATAAATCTATCTGCGTCCTTCCCTACTAGGATTTTGATTTCAAAGAATGTTATAGGGCTTCTAAATGTTTGAATTTAACGTTTTTGGTTAAGTAATGCTTTAAAAAAAATTAAATGGAACCGAACCTATGGGACTCCCATAAAAGGTCATCGCAGCCTATGAACAGCCATTTTAGTTGATGCCTTGCTGACTTTTGAGGGAAAAGTATGGTGTTGTATACGTTGGCTTAAGAGATCGACTACGAGCCTTAACACTCGATATAACTTCAATCTGTCAAAAATGTATTTGATTTTAACATACGAAAGTATACTAGTCTGGTCTCGTTCTGAATCTCACCCTAAGAGCCATATTTCATTGCGATTTTTCTAAGAAATTCATAAATATTACAATAATGTACTTCTTATATAAAATCCTATCATTTTGCTAATTTCTTCAATCGTCGGCGAAATACAAAGTCGACGGACATTTTTGCCGCAAACATTGAATGCGACAAGCACAATACGTCGGGGCTGCGCTTGCGACGTGCCACTTATCCATTTAATTGGCTGTTTCGTTTCGACAGTTAACAGATGGCGACACGTGTTTATGAAAATTGATGTCGGTGATTGTTGAGATGTTGATGTGAAAAAGTAAACGTAAAAGGTGAGACTACATTCGCTGTCCAAAATTTGTAAATAAAAACATCGCGAGGCTTTAGACCCAACAAGTTGATGGCGTGTCTCAGGCACAGGAGGCTGATCACTGCCTATTAGAAAAATTATTATAAAACAGATAAATTAATCTGAGATCAAACCTAAAAAGCCACCGATTAATAAACCAACTGTTTTATGCAAAATTCAAATTATAAAACTTTTCCGGCAACGCACTTGCGAACCTTCAGGAAATGTGAGTTACCACGGTACATTATCATCAGATGAGCCTATTGCCCGTTTGCCACCAGTTATTTAAATAATAAGCTTCTAATAATGAGTTTCAAATCAAACCTACCAACTATGCAAAGATATTGTGTTCGTATATGTAGAAGTCTTCTTTTCCTGTGCCATCCCTGGCATCTGATAGCTTATTAAGATAATTTCATTACCTATGGCCCCACAGTGAGGCTCCGCTAAGAGTATACACTCTTAAACACTAAAGCAAAATATATATATATATATATTACCAATGTAGCCGGGGTCGTATCACGCGAGAGGCGTAACACACCATTCGGGAACTACTTTATTATAATAATATATTGTATCTTCTAAAACTAAAATTTAGAGAGAGTAAAAATTTGAGATATGGGAAAAGCTGGGGACACAATGACAAAGGAATAGACAAGTTTTAAATAAAAAAAAAACACTAAATCTTTTTTTGCTTTTTAATATCACAAAAGGACAATAATTACGTAAGACAGTCATTGAAATACAATTGTTAATGTTCAGTTTATGTTGTTATCAACAATCTCATAATTATGGTAGTCGGTGATGAATAATAATGGTACGTGATTACACGGTCACTTAACCTTGTACAAAAAGCTACGCGTGCTAATAACGTCACACTTCGATGCCTACATCATATAACACATTGTATACCCACAGCTAATACATCATAAAATGAATTAATGATTTAGTTAAAAAACTGATTTATTAATAGAATGAGACAAAATATAAACACAAGAATAATTATATAATTTTAAGGGCAGTTTTTAAAAGTTGAAATAAAATTAAAATTTATTTCTAACAGAGCCCACAATAATATCCAACGCGGACTAATTCATTTCTTAACTAAAATATATAATTAATTAATAAATTAAAGTTTCTCCAGTTAGAGGACCTATAACTATTTAAAAGACATTCTAGTATTAAGATAATAGTATTAATAAAATTAAAATAAAGGTTGTTCAGTTAGAGAACCTTATTTAAAAGACATTCTAGTATTAAGAGCACTGTTGGTCAAGTGGCTTTAGCATGCGACCCTCCTTCAGGTCATAAAAATTAAACGATTTATTGTCGTGTTAAGGTAATTGATAAAACAAAACAGTAGATTTAATCAGCGTAAAGGCGTTAAAATCTAAATATTTAATGTGCCGTTTACACGGTACTTTAACATCACTGGTTACGGTGGGGTGACCATGATAGCGTTTAAATTAACTGCTAATGTAACAAGTGTTAAACGTCAATACGCTTCTATTGAATTGTATTTGGGAAATTTGGAGATCGGGCGATTAGTACCTACTAAGATTGTCGAGTTGCTTAAAAAACCACATTAAGGATCGAAGTATTCGTTCAAAGCCTCGTTAGGAAGGTCTCGGTCAGTATACGGGTATCATATTGGTCTATGTCTCCACCACATGCTCCAGTATACCTTTTGATTTGTAAGACATTCGTTAGTACATACACTGTTTACAAAATTTTCCTATAGAGTTGTCCTGAGTTAGTAACCACATTATATCGCTACAGCATATAGTTCTATACTATGTTAATTCTAATTCGAAAATTGAGGATTTTACGTGTTAATATTTGATATAATTTCTATTGCTTCCTTTTTATGTGTAAACGTTTTTTTTATTATCCTGGCATGTGTTGTATGAATATCACACAATCATCAATTGTGTCCATTCAATACAAAATGTTCTTAGTAAACTGACAAATACTAATAATACACCATTGCAAGCAAAACCAATTTCTCAATAGTAATTATTTCTCTCGCAATCTAGCACATCCATACAATGCTAATAACATTACAACATAGAAGAAAAACGCTTGTGAAAGCTCGCGACTGGAATGCAATCCGCAAGAGACTAGCTGCCTAATTAGGAAAATGAAAATCCATTGCTTTACAATTCAAAGTATCCAACTATAATTTATTTAATCCGTAATCGTTATCGCAAAAAGAAAACCGGTATTGTCAATGATAGTAAGATTGCGGTAACTGTAATTATAATAAAGATTTCTCAATTCGGAATATAATTTGGTTATACAAACAGATGTTAGAAGTAAGTCTAGCAGATGTTTGACGATCTGTACTATAGGCGAAGTTCGTGTGACCACAGAGTCTTAGCCTAGAGATCAGTGATGTTGATATATCCTGCACTTGTTGTTTCTGTCACTTTGTAAATGTGCTGGCAATGTAACAATATAGGTAGTCAGGGCAAGCGTCCATTACGACCCTCTCTTGCCCGTCTCATGTGGAGATACAAGGAACAAAAGATATACATATAGGGTTGCCTAGTTGTAGCGGGATGCGGACAAGGCTACGCTGTTACCATGTCCTACCTTGGGCGATCGCTGGCAGCACCGTGGGGTTTTAGTAGGTATGCACAGTAGCGATTCCCACAAAACCCTTCACCACAAGCCAGTCGCGCCGCGGGAGGATATACTTATCGCATTTCTCCACGAAAAAAGGGTTATCAGTGACCCTAACTCCTAAGATAACGGATTGGAATCCGGCAGTTTCGATGGACTTTGCCAATGTGCCAGTTTGCCTACGCTCATAATGAAGAAAAACATCGCGAAGCTTAGACCTAAGGAATATTTTGTTATATAAATTAATATTTATGAGCATTATACATAAATCTATCTGTCATTACACTAACAAAACTATTTATTTGTTAGTAGCTTGCTTGTCTGTCTAAATAAATAGCTTATAATAATAATCAAATAAATATTACATAAATGAAATAATTTACAGGAGTGGTTTATTCACATTAACTAATTAGAAAATCCGCACAATCAGCCATATAAAAATAGGCATGCAAATATCAAAACATAATAATTGATGAAACAAATCACTGTTTTTAATTTATTTTATTATTATTGATTACTTAAGATGTCATGTGAAACATGGTGAACTGGTTGCAGCTCCTTACAAACGTGTAAAACATAAAAACTTGGTGATTAAAATTCTTTCTTTCTTTGACATTCATAAGTGTACATCCTGTTACCTATATGAATAAATGATTTTTGACTTTGACTTACATAAGAACAGTTAAATTATATATAACTGTTGCCAAACTTATGGTTTAAATACTCTCATATGGTCTAATACGCGCTCTAAACGCACTTTGCCTTCAAAAGATACACTGAATGACTGTTTTTCATATTCCATACCTGCGTTTGTTTTCTAAACGACATAAGCGGTATTTTCTTCCTTAACAGAACAAAAACCATCCAATGACGAAAAAACAATCTCAACATCATTGCGGTAAATAATCAATCATACATCATTTCACGTCGTAAAGTAATTGTGGCCACGCGTCAGATTGTATCGTGTTTTGTGTGATGAGCGCTGACCCGTAACAGCGATACGGGTGAACCGACTGTAAGCTTGTCATTGCCTGAGCTTTGGATGGAATAATGAGGCAACGAAACAGATCGACGTCCAAAAATGTTTATCTAAGTATTTACGGTATAAACTCCATGTCGCGGGAGCGAGCAGGGCCGGACACTGTTGATTAGCCTAATGGTAAATGGTATTTATGAGAATTTGTGTTTTAACTAAGTGTCATAGTAAAGTCTTCTAATCTATAGAAGATCTATATCTATTTACGGGCTTATTGTTGTTGATGAAGATTAAACTGGCATAGTAATTTGGTGTTTTATTTCATAATCTCTAGTATTCAACACCTGATACTGAAATTTATCTTTTTTGGGCTAGCTGGACGAGCACTTTCACTTAGATTGGATGTTTTATACCCCCCACACAGTAGGGCTTTCAAGTGAGTAGACGGCCTTTAAGGAAGAGTACTCTTCTAAGTGGTAGAAGTTAGGGAACATCTGGATTGGAAGTTATTATATAGCTTTTATAAAAAGCTCAATTAACTGAATTACATTAAATGTTGCCTCTGAAATACAAATCATAAACCAGCATACTAATTCTGAAACCGTACCATTCAGTTGTATCATTGCATTCCAGTGTTATTTGTACAAGTTCACAGGTAGTTAGCCGCCCATTGATCCGTCCTTCACGGGAACCGACAATACAAAGTGATAGATTGTAAGAAATAATTGGTTTAAAGTTAATCCGGCGCCTTACGGACGTCTGTATGTAATTCTTGTAGTAATAGCACGGCGTAGTTTGTTTGGATTAATACCTGCAGCTGAGTTCCATCATCGGATTTCGAGACAGAACACGAAAAACGTTCCACTGAGCGTTTTTTATGGCAGTTTTTGCGGAACACAACCACTATATTCAACCCGCTGCATAATGGGCAGTACGTATTTCCGAACCAATTCGACTTAAGATTTAAGAAAAGCGCGTACCAGTTCTTAAAATACCGGCAACACACTCGGAAGCCTCCTGGCTTTGAGAGTGTCCATGCGGCGGCAGCCACTTAGGGTAGGAGGCGTTTGCCCCTTATTTTACAAAAAAATTGAAAAGTAAGCTTTGCTTGAGTCATGCCGCTTTGAATCTTATGATTTATAAGTTTTGTAGATTACATCCGAAGCGCATTTACCGTGAAGAGCTTTCGCAGAAGTTGTTCGGGTTAACACATACAGCTGGATATCATCCTCGCATGAACAAGAAATTCCACTGTTGTTCTACCACTGAGCTTTTTTCCACCACTATGCAGCTGCATGTTGAGGTATTTCCGAACCAACGGACGGCCAAGGGTCCTTCAAGAATAGAGCGTACCAGTTGTAAAAGGCCAACAACGCACATGCCCTCTGGCATTATGGGTGTCCATAGACGTCAGTTTACCTTAACATCAGCTGGAGGATTTACCCAAGGTTCTTTAAAAAAAATTGGACACTACCTCTCTATGCCTAGTACAAAAAATAGGCTTATTCGTTTTAGATAAATTTTAAGGAAGCAGAAATTAAAGTTGAGTCGAAAGTATAACGTCATAGTACCTATACGTTACGTCATAGCTTTAATCCGATAAAAAAGTGTTTTCTTTCAATGTGTTAAAGCCATGTTAACAAAAGACAATATTAAGTATTACGTCTTTTATATATGTATAGCTGTTTTCTGATTACCAAGCGACAATAAAAGTATTCGTCTGTAATGTATAAATTTTACGCGCGTATAAAATGTATTGAATATTCTCAATACAAAAACCACTTTTCTAGGTTAAAATACCAATACATAAAATCAAATAGTTTATTTTCTACGTATTTATGCTGCACAATATCTTTTATTTCTTTTATATGACGTTTTAGTAAAGAAGTAAGAACATTAAATGTACGTCTTTTTGTTTATCAATTTGTATTTGTCTCCATATTATCGGCGACACACCGGTCGGCTTACTTCACAAGAGGCTCTTTGGAATTATATGGAGCTACTGCAACTTCGCGAGGGGGGTTATTGGACACATTCCGGGCTAGTTCTGCTAGTTCTCGCCCTACTAATATAGACTTTATAAATAATAATAAAAAATAAGATAAAACAGCCTCCATTCGAGTACTACATAGTCAGGATTACAGTAAGTCCACGTCATAATGTTACCCATTTGTACACAACCTCCGACGGAGTGAAGGCCTACTCCAATTTTTTTCACTTGATCCTCATCCTCGCCACCATTTTACAATCCTTGCTTTCCTTTTATTCCACCTTCACATCACACATCTGCCTTTTATCATCTCTATAGAGGTCTCATAATATAATCGACATTTCTCATATAGGTTACTACCGTCGAGGTTCATCGCACCTTTTATTGAGCGACGTTTGTTATTCAGATAACTTTTGTATTAGCTCTTAGTGCTAGGCCACGGGACAAGCGATTTAATCCAAAATCACCACAAAGGTCTCATTACCCAAAAAATATATAAATTTTATTGTACTGTATTTCTGTATAACTGCAACGAAGTGTTAATAAATAAATAAATGACTTTACTGACACAAACAAAATTCTTAAAAAAAACTCGTTCTCAAATTTACCCTTTAAAAAGTGGACCCTTTTCCTTCATAAAATATTCTTATTATATTTACAAAAGTTACAGAAAAGTTACAAGAAGTTGTAGTTAAACGAAAGCTCGAATATTAATGAAATTAGCTGTATTTATATCAACATAAGAAATGAACAGTTAGTAATTATAAAAACTCCAGTGTACAAATACAGTATTTTTGGGTAATAGCTGTTTCTAAGGAATTCCACAAAATATTGTTATAAATATAACAAAACGGGCAGGAACTCAGCTTATGTTAAGTGATACCGCCCATACACACACATTGCCAGAGGGCTCGCCAGGGCTTGCCGATCTTTTATGAATTGTTACGCTTCTGTTGAACACTAAGTCGAATTGTAAATACAAGCTTTGGTTCTATCAATTCCGTGTAAATTTCGGGGCCCGATATTAATCCCTTAGAGCGATAAGTGGCTTGTGATTGGACGATATGTAAGTTTAAGAATATGCCAGGACCATAATGTTTTCTGTATATACGGATTTTGTGCTGATTGTCAGTTACTTTACTGCATAGTACAATTTGTTTTTGATGTCACAAATGTCACACTTAATCGCCTCTTAAACGTGTGAGTGGCAAGGTTATTTTTAATAAATTGCTAATATCCCTTATGTAGATTTATATCAAAACTATTATATAACAGACAGGTAAATAATGAATCAAAATGTGAAAACGACATGTCCCATATATAGGCAATAACGGAAAGTAGTATTTATGAAATCTCATTAATGATGCCACACGTAAACACCAGCAGAGGCTGCGACAATGCAGAGGAGTCAGTTACTACGTAGAAATCCTGGAATTCGTGGCTGTGGCTTTGCAACGAACAGAAATTCTCGGAGCAGATCGCTCCGTCAAGCCTGCGAAGTGGGCGGATTCTTCAGAGCTTCTGGAATAAGCTAGGCTAGTTTAATTAGCTGGAACTGAACATGGACCTAAAGGGTGGCTAAGCAAAGTCAAAGTCAAAAATAATTTATTCATATAGTTAACAGAATGCACACTTATGAACGTCAATAAAAAAGAAGTATACATTAAATGCTTCTAATTTTACATTTACTGCCAGTTCTCAAATCAAGGGCGTAGAACGGAATAGAAGAATTAGCAATGTCTCTCCGGCATTCTTTTTAATCGCCATTTTTTTGTATTACACAACGTTTGTAAGGAGCTACAACCATCACACCAGTTTCCACATGACATCAGCAGGAGGCATGGTGAAATAGGCGCACGCATTTATATTCTCGGGGGAACACCACCTAAGCAATGCCCGGAACACATCCAGGATCGTGATATTTTTGTAGAATTCTAATGCCTATGGCGACGACAATATTTAATAATCCAACCACAATCCCTCAAATCAATACATTGCACAAACCATATCCACGAATAATATTTATCTATTAAAAAATGTTTACTTAAAGTGCACACGTATCACAACTATCTAAACTTTTTCAAGGAGGAGTGACACACAAAAAGTCACCTTAATGAGTCGAGTTATCTTGAACTGCCGGCGGCATCTACAAAGGGCTGGCAAATAAAAGATCAAGCCGATGTGAAAAGCTTTGCGTATTGTTTTATATTAAACTGAAATAACAATAGGTAGCCCTTTCAATGGGCTAAGCCGCCACAATGAGCGTTCTTATGGTTCGTTCACATGGCGACGGATGTACGAAGAAGAATTTGTAAACACCATTAATACTTTTTATAGGTTTTCGATGTTTTGGACTCCGTTCAATTCATCAATCAAATCAATTCATAAAACATAAATCACCTTTTACGTAATGACTTAACTCAACTGTCTCTTTTCATCACAGCATTGTACTATTTTATAGAAAGAGACGAGAGGGTCGTCAGTTTAGGTCTTTGATTTGTCATATTCCCTGCCAAAGACTTAGTCTCAAATTCACAAATGTCATGTTGTAATTTGACAGACGAAAACCTTCAGCCTTGTGTGCCTGACGCACGCCGTCGAATTTTTGGCCAAGCCGGTTTCCTCACGATGTTTTCCTTCACCGTTCAAGCCAATGATTAATGCGCACATAGAAAGAAAATCCATTGGTTGAATTGGATCAAACCTACGACCTCAGGGATGAGAGTCGCACGCTGAAGCCACTAGGCCAACACTGCTCTAACTAACTAACTAAATACATTAAACGCCGGCATGTAACCGCAGCTATTGCTCGTCTGAACATAAGTGGACAATAGCGGACAACGCTCACCTTGTGAACATAATGTTAATGTGAAATACTACATCTCATTGTTCCGTCACCTGCGAACCAAGTACCGTGTGTTTTCATTACTGTCCATCTCTTCGAAGTGATGATTTATATTTACGGGACATTGTTTTATATTCTCTTATTGTTTGTTGTGGTAGGATGGCTGCGATTGATTCGTGATTCCATTTTAAAATTCTAAGAATGCAGTCCGAAAAATATAGGATACGGTAGATTCAAATTAAGAATATAAATGTTCCATTTTCAAATTCAGCGTTAATTAAGAGTTGTTTAAGAATTGACTATCTACGTAAACGATTGTAAACTATTAGAAAGTGATAATAAAATATTAAATAATGTATAGTATTGCATATATTTCTTCAGTTCAATACAATACACTATATAACTAGTTTTTACTTCCATAACTTGGTGGCATGGGTTCCAGTCCCAGCAAAATAAATATTATATGTAAATTATAAGAAGATATAAAAATGTGTCTATTCCAGATGTTACTGTTGTGTTTGAACATTTAAAATTTCCCAAGGGGTCAATGACTTCATATTTAACTTTTCCATTACGAAATCAATATTTACCCAATTGCACAAAAATGCACTTAAGCCATCATTCAAACAAGTGGCTGTCAAGGGTCCAAAGCCGGTCTCGTATCAATCGCAATTACCATTAATGGTCAGGCTTGACAAATGCTTAAGCTACATTTGCATTGAATATTGAGAGAAATAGAGCATTATAGGGAAGGATTAAAATGTTTATATACATTTATAATAGACATATTGGAATTTAAAATTTAATAATGTTTAGAATTTGTATTACTGACAGAATGTCAGAATGACAAATGATAGAATGCCAGCGTTAATTTAAACAATTTGCTAATTCTAAATTTAAAAATTAAAACTGTTCCGACGTTTTGTTTTGGATCTTAATTCAAAATTATGTCAATTAGTACTAACAAAAAACAAAAAATAACAGTTATTTCAATTGTTTTGAATAATTTTAGCCACAAATTCGTTAAACTTATTTAAAAACAATATTGAATCTTATCGAAGTTGAAATCGTTCACGGTTACAATAATATCAAAATGAAATTTTATTAAAACGCGTCGGAATCTTGGAAACGGATTTTTTTTGTTCGTGGTCAGTGTGAGAGCGAGATACTCATTTAGTGTTTTGAACAATAAAAACGAAATTTGATCATTGTACTGGCAGTTAAGGTGAGGTTTTTCCTTGAATAAAAACTTAAAATTGCGTAAACAAAATTGTTTACTTTGGTTTACTTCAAAATGTCTTATTGTCTGTGCTTATGGGCATTGTTACGAAAATGTTTTTATACATCATCATTATAAAACACACGTATGTTATGTGGTTTTTAGAGTATAAGATATGATTACAGTAATTTTAAACGCAATACTCTCTTCAAATAATTACCCGCATTTAATTGAGTAATATTAAACTAGACAGCTTCTGTTTAACGATTGTTAAATATAGAATTTAAAGTAATAATTAGCAAGGGACAACCGGTTTTCTCATAAACAAAGTTTTAATTAAGACGAGAACGGCACCCACACTGAAATATAATAGTTACGCACTTTAATATTATGAGCACGATAAATGACAAAATTTTGTAAAGACACTCTTAATATGTAAATATCTTCGCCTTAAATATTATCAGTTCATCTGGACCTGTCTCAGGTAAATAAATCGAATATTTTAGTGGGCAGCCATTGTTATAGTCATTAACCCTTTTGTCTCATTAAACTCGATATGAAATTCCACCTTATTTCGGTTACCGCCGATGACAGCTGAGATTATATTCCTTTTTTAAATTCAACCTTTTTTCTGGATAGACTTTTTTCTTCGGTTGAAGGGCAAACGGCCAGTACTCTGTGCTTCGTTTTTTAATTAAATTGATGTTGTCTTCTAAAGACGAATCTTTATGGTTTGTGATTGTTTTATTTCAGTCTATGTTATTGCAACTTTATATTCTTCACAAACTGGTTTGTAATACTGCAATTATTGTCAAAAGACGGATAAATTATTTAATGTTGTATGTTTTTAAATTGGAAACGTCTAAATCCAATTAATTTAGTAAACTTATTTTAAAGTTTGGGCGTTATCGTGGTAATAAAAAGTTATTGTTAAATTAAATCAAACCTTTGTTTTTTCATTGAGAACAGTGCAGTGGAGGTCTTAATGACTTAAAGTACTTACATTAAAGCAATTAGTCGTTTATCAGTACTGATAAGATTAATGTCTCGGAGTATAAGTGGCTACGATTTAGATAGGTTTTGTATTTTGTAGCGTTTGTTTGATATAGATTATCTGTAATTGGCAAGTAATTTATGGTCTTTGGTGTAGTGGGAAATCTATGGAATTAATAGACACAGGTAACAATTCTTTGAGAGGCTTTGTAGAGTTTTATTGTATACCATATATACCATTTTCTCTATACTATATTTAAGATCACAACTAGAACTGAGTGGCTTTAGTATAACTAAAAAATAATGTGATATACATTTTAGCAGTATTTTGTTGTTAAAAAAAATCCTCAAAAATATAAATTTCCAGCCACCAGCTTTTCACATGCAGGTAACCTGCAGTACCTAACCATGACAAATTATTTATTAGATTAGATTATCACAAAAACAATGGTTTTGTTTTCATACAGTGATAATCGCGAATAATAATAATGTTACTTTACAATACGAAGAGGCGTCTGCAATGCGCAGAGGCGACGAGAACTCGGAGAAACTGATCATGGTTGGTAACACAGAAGGCAATAGATCATGTGGCCGTTCATCAACCAGATGGACCGATCAAGTGAGAGACTTATCGGCCTTTAAACTCTACACTGTTATAAGAGAGGGGCTGGACAGAAACCAACGGAAATATCCACTCCAAACATTTCCTTGTTTACCACGACTCCCAGACATGAGCTACCGACTAAGAGAGATTTTCAAAATAAATATATTTTAAGCTTTTATTTTTGGTTATATTATTAAGACATTAAATTGAGATATTCTCCATATATACATTGAATCCATTTAAAAAATAGCGCTGTAACCTGTCTTCAGATTTCTGTATCTATTTCGTGATTTTTCTAGGTGTATCAGCCTTGCTACACATGTTGTCGACGGTCTAATGCATGCCGGAGTGAGTGTGAAAGGTACAGAGTCTATACAAAGTATTACTTCGTAACGGGGTTCGTAAAAACTCTGGCATATGAATTGTACTCTCAAGCAGCACTGCTATTAAGCTCATAATATAGGTAATTAAGTCCCTTCTAGTAAAGAAAACTCCAACTCTTAGATTGGCTGTAAATTTATTTAGGTACATTCGATGTTAGCGGTAAAAGCAAAGCCGGGTTGACAAGTGTTGTCGCACCACAAAGCTTTTTGTGCACTCGTGTTTAACACGGGTTTCCCCAGCATATAAATTGTATAAGCATAGTATTAGAATAAACTTTAACGAACCTCACCTTAGGTGAATAAGTATAGATTTCATTTATTCAACAGCAGTGATGGCCTAGTGACGTAATACAAACTGAGAGATTGTCTTAGCCCCAAATGACATGTGACATGGGAGACCCATATGGGGATGTACCGTATATTGTTTGTTTATTATTCCATTTCAACCGTCACTCGATTGATAGTCAAATAATTTTCTTATTACAAACACTTTCTTGAATTAAAATTAGCAAGGTATTTGGTCTTGTTCTTAAAAGGTTCTTAAGGAAATAAGAATGGAAGTTTAAACTATGCCATCAAAAATATAATTACAAATTACCACATTTACAATAAATTTGTGTTTTATAATTTATTACATAATATATAAAACGAACATCTAACTTAAATAACTACTCCGAACTGACTAAAAAATGTATAAAGTAACACTGTATATAATGTATTTATTAATTTAAAACAAGTTTAAGTCATCTCAAAAACCATTTCAACAGACTTAAAACAAATGAATTCATTTTGTTTTAAACCACAAACTATGATTTTTATACTCACCTATAAAATATCTTTATCACATCGTGTCTTTGAATCTCACAAATATCATCTTAATTATAATTTTAATTTACAATCCATAAATTTTTATGATTATGGACTTTTGGGCCATTTTTCTTATCTATTACTTTACGATAGGTGTATTACAGAATAGTTATATTAATAGTAGCTATTATTATTTTAAGAAACCTCATATAACATATGAAAAAAAAGTTTGACAGTGACATAAACATCTCTCCTATACATACATATAAACCAGGGTTTTAAAGATATAAATAAATATCTTAAATGAACATAATATGAACTCATGAACACAACTTGTCGATGATATAATACTGTGTAAATAAAAGTCTTAAGTACTAAATGTAGATATAGTAGTGAATATCTATCAAGTTATGAAAAAAATCTTATAAATCCATAATTTACAGAAAGTATATTTAAACCTTAAAATAGCAGAAAAGGGAGATATTTTTTTTTTACTGACTTTACACATTACTGAACACGTATAATATCCTATAACAAGAAATCGTAGTAAAGAATAAAAAAATAGTACCCCAAAAGATAAATAGTGGAGCTCCAAAATATAGATACAGATAGATAGAGATAAAATATAGATGGGAAACAGCAAACAAGAATATTCTCTTCATATATTGTTTATATATATATAACACGGGTCAACATGAAATTTGACTTTGTGCTTGCTTTTGTGCTTAGAAGACTGATTGAACGAAATTTTTAAAAATCTCGGATTTTAATTTTTGATTGAAAATAAAACTATTGAAATAAAAATGTTTATTATTTTTATTAAGTTTTACTATCAAATTAGCTTACAGAAAAGTGGAAAATAACTTAAAAGTGCACACTTTTACTTTTTCTTTTATGTTCATAGCTACTTTCTCTCAATA
The DNA here is from genome assembly GCF_905147105.1 of Pieris brassicae. Lineage (NCBI taxonomy): Eukaryota > Metazoa > Arthropoda > Insecta > Lepidoptera > Pieridae > Pieris > Pieris brassicae. The sequence goes on from NC_059665.1 coordinate 14,613,554, forward strand.
AACCCCAAATATAGTCGCCCATCATGTTTTCATTGTATTGGCCTTGATAGCGTTGTTAATTGTTTATTATAACTATCACAAAAGCAAACTTTATACCGAAAAAAGGTATTTTCTTTTCGTTTTTGTGCATAACTAACTGGAAAATAATAGTATAAACTTTAGGACAAAGAACGAATCTTTTTTTGTAGAGTCGTGTAATCGACATGCCACTAGACCTATAGTATTGTATAATAATAGTGCCTTAGAAACGATGACTAGGTAATTAATACTAACGATAATGTGTTAGTACCACAATTAAACCAATCTCATACATTCTACAAATCGTTGATGTTGTACGCCCGATCGATGCAAAGTTCAAAAGGGTAACTCCGATATGGGTGACTCCGTGAGAATATTCAATTAACTCAAACTTAATTTTAACTTGACAAAGTTAAGCTCTAAGTGAACTATCTTCCGTCCAGTTAACTGACCATTATCTTTGCCTTTGTGCATCGGGTGCGCCTAATTGGTGGTAGTTCGTTGGATATTAGTGGATATGCTAGTTCTTGTAGGAAATTTTATATTGTTGGTTTTGTTCACTTTGTAGACTCACTCATAAATAGTTGTAGCGATACTATAAACAGTGTATTAAAGTTGATACCGTTTTTATGCTTACGCTGTTATTGTTGTTACAGATACTGACTTTAATTCTTAAAGAACAAGTGACTACCACTTGTTATGTTAAGTAAAGTAAGTATATGTACATATGTATGGTACGTGTCACGGAGTTTTAAATAAAAATATGATATAAAAATACCATACTACGTTTTTGTGATTGTTGTTTTTTTTAAAAGTATTATCGTAGTAGGGATATTATCTTTATTATATACCGATCTTTGTTCAATACTTTTTAGACTTACAAGAATCAGATTTAGTACGAAGTCCAATTTCTGAATCTGAACACTCAAAAATCGACCAATGATGATCGCCCGTGGGCGATGGTAGTATAGAAATATACTAGTAATAGAAGCTTTAAAGAAACATAGGTTTAGACTTTAAAATATATATTACTAAAATATAAAATTTTGTGAATTTTCCGTAAGAAAATGTTCCTTTAGACATATCTTGCTTTTCCCCGGAAGCGTCCAGCCACTGGACTAATCGAGTTATTGTGAGGACACAATGTAGCAATCAAGGCGCACTCGCCATTTTCAGGTGGCGTATTGTTAAAATACCATGAATTCTGACGAAATAAGGCTCTTTCTGATGTTTAATTATTAAGACGAACTGTTAAGGCCTTAAATATAGAAGAATTATACCAAAATATAATATAGATTGAAGTGTTTTATTTTTGTTTGATATAAAAATATCGAGCAATAATTCATATTATTTTATATCCTATGACGGTCGGACGGACGTAGTAAATTTCTGAGCTTCGAGAAGGAGTTTGGCTTAATTAGCTAGGACTTCAGCACAACGGACAAAATGGGCGTCTAAGTGCGGAAATTGATTCCACATATACGTACATACGACCTCATGACGTTTCACGATTCGCGACTTGCTTCTGGTATACGTTTATCAACTATATTTAGAGACACGCGAGTTATTGTGGCCCTTTAATATAAAAAAGGCCCTAAGTCGTAGTGGTTAATAGTTCTCGGACAGCTGTTCTTTATATACATTTTTACGATAATGTCTTGTTTTTTAAATTAAAAAATTACAGTGTATACTAGCCATTTTACAATTTTATTCGTAAAATAAACAAATAAATATGTTAACTTATACGCAATGGTGTTTTTGCTCAATATACATAATAGGGTATTGTATTTAAAATTGTCATCAACTGTAAATGGATATCAATGTTGCATAGCACTCCATATAGGAAGGTGCAAAAATAAAAATTTTATTCGCATATAACGAATTCTAAGTAACTACAATTAAGAATACATGTAATGTATACAATATATATACATCATTTTAGACAATATAAATACACGAGGGCTAAGTCCGGTAATATAAATGAACTTAATATGTTTTGATATATAGAAAATGTTTTGCGAAAAATATTTAAGGCAATATGCAAATACAGGCTCCGAATATGATTTTGTGCCATCGGTGTGGAGGCCCTTGGTCCGTGGTGTGCTAGCGCTATAAGGATTTTTTAAGGAAATAGCAAAATGTGTTAGTCGACATCACAGGAGACCGCAGAGCAGTCAGCTTCCTTGGACAAAGAATTAGTCTAGCTATTCAAATTCCGAAGTTACTGGCAGCGGAGACGAAATACGAAAGGGACTACTTTAAATAATATATTTTATTTATATTTTAAATGTTAGTTATTATTTTTTTGTTATATTCATTCATGTTAACTGTAGGATTAATTTATATAAGTTTACGTTAGTTATATTGAAATAAATGGACTTTTACAAATGATTATTCATGTTGACATTGGGAAGGAATAACTTTAATTGAGTCGAAATAGGTGAGTAATGGGGTAACCCCATGTAATTCATATTACCAATCTTATTAAGTCAGTTTTTAGGTTGAATAGGAAAAAATATTGACCTTTCCGCACACTACAGAACATTAATTATATTTAATTATAATTAATTACGACTACATTTACTACTTTGGACCTAATGGTGGTTTTATGGCAATGGCATCGTGATACGTGAAGTCCTCTAATCCTTTATCATGATCATAATGAGCTACCTAGCCCGAAACAGTTATTGTTAATTGAATAAGCCTGGTGCGTTATGATGACAGTGTCTTTAATTTTTTTTGTAAATATTCATAGTATAGAGTTTATTATAATAATACAACCATGATTTTACATTAATATAGTTAAATGCGTGAATATGTTGCTTGACTTATAAAGAATTCATTGATATATATACAGAGCTGAGACCCTTTTGAAATCCCATTTAATTACAGTTACCAGTAACCGCAAATAAATACGCAATTACTCTGGTGGGACATGCTTTTTATAGAAGACACGTAAAAACTAGTACCTTCTGATTCAAGCCTTCATACATTCACATCAGGCGAACCACAAAAATGTAAAGGGTAAAAAATAAGTTGTTGCAAAACAATAGTAGCTCAGAGATTGTTGACGTTTTTATCATTTCACGGAGAACAAAAGCTGTAGCCTTCCTGTAGAGGGCGCATCACCATTCTTGTAGAGCAACTTGTGACATACAGATACAGAGTTCAATAATGATTTATAAAGTGTGTTGAAAATACATTTTATTCCGTCAGACTGGTAAAGTATCAGTACGAATAAGGATTCTACGGTTCTTCAATAGGATTTAAATATTTATGCGTCACATTTTTCCGTTACAAGCCATCTTTTTATTGTACCTACCACGGTTGATTAGAAGAGATTCGAGCTATTAATAACAAAAATATATAATAACTATAACAATAAAAGTAATAATTCTATTACAATTAATGAAATTCTGTAATAATCTTAGTAGTAATAAGATAAATCAAATATTTGTATTATTTGTATTTATGTCTATGATAATAAAAGCCTTTTGTGAAACTTTATCTCATATATATATGTATTAGTATTAGTTAAAACTATTGATTAGTATATACAATATTTATTCCGACTTAGGGGCTTTCAAGAAAAGAGCCTATCAAATCTTAAACGGCAAGACAGTCACGAACCCTCTGACATTAAGGGTGGACACTATCACGTAACATCAGGTGAGCCTCCTGCCCCTTTGCTGCCTGTTCCATAAAAAAAAACTAAATACTATACATATTTATTATATTATATTTTATAAGTACTCAAACATATTAGTGTAGATGGTTTATGTATAAGGTAAAATAATATTTGGCTATTATCTGCCCGCTTAACCCAAACTCCTTATGTACCTACTAACAAGCAAAATCCCATTTTAACCCTTCTTGAAGCTGCGATTCCCCTAAGCAGTGTATCACATCTCAAGACGAATCTCAGTACATTAACTTACAATAGAGGTGGACGTTCTATTCATCGGCACTGAGATCTGACGATCGTTGTGCACGTGATATCAATGAGAATCGTATGGTAATGATTTCTTCCTGATCCCGTCAGGTGCTTGACGACTATTGTGTCTTATCGGTTGCAGATGCAGGAATAGATTATTCTTATGCTTCTAAAATAAAGGATATATGAATAGGACTAAACATAATATATTTCGTTATATCTCGCTCATTTTGGTTTATTTTGTTAAAATAATATTTAAATATTTATTTACACTTCGTTACAAAAATCAGGTTACATAAGTAATTAGGCAACTTGCGGCCTTATCTCTCGTAATCGATTTCGTCCAGGCAACGTGTGGAGCAATAAAAAGAGAAAGACCTACAGAGTGAACAGTACAAAAGTGCATAATAATAAAAAAATAACAATAATATATAATGTATATCCTATATATTAACTAGTTCTGGACCATGGAGTCTCCATCATAAATTATTATAATTATATAATAATATTTAACATCTTCGTCTTTTTATTTGCAACTAACGTTTCGCCTTAATATGATTTTTGCTTATATATTTATAGTATCTATATATATAGATATATATCTATATATTGTATAATGTATATATAATATATACCAATTGACTGAGACTGTTTACTTTTCGGGAATAAAAGAAATATTTTTTTTTACATATTTCAAAGTTTTGTCTTCACAAAAATCTTCCTCAGAGTTCATGGAATTAAAGAAAATACTTGAATTAGTTCAGTCTAGTTTTTCGGTAAACAATATATTTTGCGATTTCTGTTTAAATACATAAAATTGTGTATTATGTACAATTAACTGAAAAATAAAACTTTCTAAAAAGCTAAATTAAAACAGCATACATTTTACTTGAAACTGGCATAAAGTTAAAACTATTGCCATAATATGAAAAAAAATAAACACCATACAGTGGACAAACAGGTATTTTACTTCCAAAAGAGATTGTGTACTTTAATTAAAATCACCGTAAGTTAACTAAACTCGGCAAATATTTATAGGGACATTTACGCATAGGTATTATTATGTTAATACAATATCAAGTTCTTCATAAAACAAAAGGCTTCATAAAAAAACAACTGCATTAAAAGAGCGATCCGAAGATACATTTGTCATAGTAGTATACAATACGCGTTATGGATAACCCATAGCTTGTGGCTTAGTTAGGCGTAACGACCATGCACATGAAGCTGTGATTCTGATTAGGTTTAAGATACAGTAGGAGTGAGTATAAACACATATATTTTGTTTTAGGCGTAATATACATAACAACTGGGAGACCCTCGCCAAATATCATTTATTAGCTTAAACATAAAATTAAAAGAGACAAAAATATAGAAAACACTTTATTACATAAACAAATAATGTTTAGTTAAAAAAAACTTCACACACCCCCACACTAGGATTCCCTGTGTCGGATAGCCAGTGTCTTAAATCATGATAATAATTTCATGATGTGTCAGATTTTAAATGAATTTATAAAATTTTGAAACAATAGCGAAAAATTTGTCTTTAAAAGAGTGGTTAAAGATAGAAGTATAGTTAACCTCCGAGCTCCAACATCAGAATAGTTAAACATTTATGTAGTTACAGCATAACAGTAATTACTCGTATAACATATATATTAGCAAATTTTACTTCTAACATATTGAAAAATCAACTTACACAAATATATCCAATCCACAGCAACTGTCACAAATATATCCAATTCTGGGGCAGAACATAATCATGATCGAAGTTAATGACTGTTGTAACATGTTAGAAGAAACTAAATACCTATTTAATATCGTTATAAAATATAATTTCTCGGTACAGTTCAATCCTTATAAAGCATAACAACGCAGTACAAATGACAGCACAGCAGGGGCCGCGACCGAAACTCACATTGTTGCTTGTTACCGGCGACAAATCGCTCCACTTGTCGCTGATATTCGCGCGCCAGTTAATTGGCTAGAGATTCGATCTTCTATCATCTTATACGATACTATTACTTGTAACCTCTGAGCCATATATAAATGTACTTGGGAATAATGCACGGAGTTGGATGAAAAGTTCATGATTGATAATAATCATATCTCATGTAGGCATTATTAAATGTAATTTGATGTTTGTAGTACTTTTTATAATAATTATGATTTTTCTGTTTGTAGGATAGGAGGCAAATGAGCGTACGGCCTCATATAAATAGCCTATAAACACCCATTTGGGTGCGTTGCCGCTTAGTATAGTATTTTCACTTATAATACATTTATAACCACCACTACGTCGGAAAAAAACTAAATTATGTAAAATAATTATAAGTTTATAATAATACATAACTTCAAGCCGTTGAAACAGTGTTTTCTTTAAATAAATGTTTAATGAAATATATTTAATTTATAAATAAAATATAAATTATTCCATGTACTATCTTACCAGTTTCTGGCTATCAGCTGCAGGTCCTCATGTGGATCAAGTGAGGCCATTTGGTATGACAAATAATGAGGGCCATAATATTTTTTCGCTGATTTTTCACAATAAAATGTATAGTAACTAAGTTATAATACTACAAGAAAACCTCAATTTTAGCGTTGAAATATTGTTACTGGTTTCATTATCTAATATACCAGTTGTTAAAACTACGAACCGTTTGTCTTAGAAAGTTTTTGACAGACGTTGTTTCTTTAGGAATCGACGGCTTTGGTTAACAATTTTTTTGAAATCGGGACTATGATGCCTTAGGTTTGGCCTATTACTACACTTGCATATAAGAAATACGCATTAAAAAACTACTTTTAGTTTAACCTACATAGATAAGAGAAAACCGCGAGAAAACAGCATGCAAGACATAGAATTACGCGGAAAGCAAAATAGAGTACAGTAGCATTTCTAAGAAGGTAATAAGCGAATCATTTGCGCGTTCGCAGGAGCTGAGACAAATGAGTGTAACAATCGAGTAACTGGATCCATTTACTGGCCTCTTCTAAACCTGCTTTGTGATGCAGCCGCTAAAAAAGCGTTTGGTAATATTAATAAAGTGCAAAGTTTATCTTGCAACGCACTTGCAGGCTCTTTGGCAATGTGAGTGTTCATTGATATATGCTAAAAAGGCAGAAATTATATTTATATATATATAGAAAATTAAAGCATATATAAAAAAATATTTATCTATATACCTAGATATAGAAAATTAAAGAACTTTACACAATCTTTATTCTTAAAAGGCCGGCATCAAATGTGATTATATAGCATAAACAGCATGCGTAGCATGATGCATTGACATGCATCAAATCTGTTTTTGTACTTCTTGATTTCGTCTTAGATTAAATAAACATTAACTTATATGATACCTTGTTATATGTTATTATATTAAACTTCACGGTCATATACATATATGTAACCTGAAGGCTTCATTTAGCAGTACACATATAAGGTCGATAGAGTCGTTGAAGGGAACAAATAAAGTTCACATATGAAGTATGGTCAAAGAATTACGAACTTTAAAAGTGCAGCCTCGCATTTACTGCCCCGAACCCAACACAGGCATTCCAGAAAACAATGTCTGTACTGACGCGCCAGCCTTAAGGCAGCGAATGCATTAACGAACTACACCTCTTTTGATATTAAGCGTATTTTTTTCATACCTGGTAGCTCTCTCAGTCGCCCGAAGCAAATCGCGTTTTATTACCAACCGCGCAGTAATTTATTATTGCATTTTTTGTATTATCAATAGCCTACGTCTTATACGTTTTTTCGATATTAAAATGGCTATTGTTTATGAAAAATCGCTGCGAGATTCTTATCTCGATGGATGCGCTCAATAACTTGGTTAAAAATAACCAGCTTCTGGACGCTTTATTATAGTAATTTACTTGGTATTTTTTATTTTACGTCCTTCCCTACGCTTCCTTCATCTCAAATAAAGGAAACTTTGTTTCTGACTTTAGCTTCAGTATACTAATATATATACGAGAATATTGGAGCACAATAGGGACACGTGATATTTTAGTTTAGGATTATTATTATTATTTATATTTTAAATAAAGTGGTACCATCAATGTCAAATCAGTGTTTCTATTGTCGTTGTTACTAATGGAAGTAATTCATAATGTTGGACCAATGCCGTCACTGTCAGCTGTCTGTGAAATACACCACGGAGTTTATAAATTAACATCATCGAAGTCAAGTCTATTCTCTAAAAATATCACATGTGTAGCTGTGGTATGATATATAATATAATGTATCAGATATATCCGAACGTATCAAATACAGTTGTAACATTTTACCTACCTACATATAGCGTTTAATACCTCTATATATATATATAGCATTCAGTACTCCTAATTATCCGTTAACGAAGCCATGAATATGTTTTATGAAATAATAAGGAGTTATTTGTATGTTTGTGTGAGTGTGAGTGAGTGAAAAAATAGAAAACAGAGTGTGAGAGTGTCTTACCTCTAATTAAGACTGTAAGTAGTGTTATTGGACACTTCCTAATGTTAAAAATCCCTTTTGGTTAAATTATGTTACACTTAAATTACTTATTAGTCTTAAGATAGCCTTGTAAAGACAACTGTATAAAAAAATAATTCTATGGTATTTTCATGGATAAATGCTACAAGTTACAAAAGCAAACCATATGTTAAAATAATCCGCAGAATTTTTATAAAGCTAATTTTCATACTTAGTATTCCTCGATAGCATTCGTCGATTGGAGTACTGTTTCTGACACGCGTGACCCAGATGGGGCCTTAAATTATTTAATGAGGTTAATAACAATAATTGTATACCTAGATAATGATTAAAGCCTACTAGATATTGTGAGTACCGTAAATATTGCTGTGGCAGAAACTTTTTGCTTCATAATAAATATAATATATAATTTATGTATAGGCGATAAATAAGTCTAAACATGCTTTGTTTCAAATTTAATTGGAATTAAACAATTGTAATGATCGCTGGCTGAAATTGGTGGATTTCGAAATAATGAGTTCAAATAACTTCGCTTCTTTGTTGAAGCTGCCAAAAAATTATCGTGCCCTAATTTGGGTGTTGACAAAAAAACACAATTGTCATTGTACGTTCCAAATTCAAAATGAGGAAGACGCGGGAAATAATGGCGCAGGTTCTTGAAACAGGAACGTCAAGTTTTAAAAAAGGAATCGCTTAAACGGGGGCCGTTCGCAGGTAATCACAGGCGACGTGCATTGAGCTTTAAGCTCAGGACACATTAGACAAACTTATTTATCAATAGTAATGAAGCTTTACGAATACAAAGCCATCTCGTTTTTTTATTGATAAAAACAGGAATGGATGGTGATAATCTATTACATAATTTTGGCCAATCCAATCAAAGATTTTACTGTTATGACTTGTACAATAAAAGCTAACAGCAACATGACGTTTAATGTTAATTAAATAATGTGTTGTGAGAGCTATTATTGGAAGAATACATATTAACGCATCGAAGATTAGCCTAGCGTAGTAACGTTCAGCAGCGAAACTTTTGCAAAACTCGGTCGTGTACCCAGCCTTAGATCGCGTGCAGCGAGATACAGGTGCGCGCGCGCAGCCCGGAGCGACGCCCGCGCTCTTCATTCATTGTTACATTATCCGGCACACGGCTATCGCGATGTTTTTGCTTTTTGTAATTTATGACATAACATTCTATGATACTGCAAATATTAAGTAGGCCATAAAGGGAACTCCCGTTGCTTTTGAATATGGATATTTTAGTGACTTTTATATTAATAATTGATAATGACAACTGATACAATAATTTTTAAATAATAAAAATTTAAAACAAATTTACAAAAGCCTCTTAAGACGAAACTTTTAAGGCAAATAAGTAGGAATATTAAATTTGCTGTAATATTTAATGAATAAATGTGTAGGGGGGCATGTCATATAACGCGCATGGACAAGAACCGATGGAACCACAGGCTCATTGAATCCTCGGAAAAACAATGACCGCGCAGCCTCCCACCAACTAGGTGGACTGACGACATCGTCAAGGAGCTTGGCTCAGAGTGGCTGCAGAGAAGACAGTGCAGGGCGTACTGGAGGAAGATGGAAGAGATGGACTAAAAAAGGCTTCTATGTATTGAATAAATTTTGAAAAATCATTTCCCAATTAGAATGTTTCATGATGACCTGATTATAAGTTGTTTCATTTAAAATAATTTGAAGAAAAAAATCAGTTGTGTGAGATTTACAGATAGATTACAGATACAGATTACTCCAATACTATTTACATTTATATCATATACAAAAACAATACATACACATAGCAAAAAACAACACAACATTAAACAGTATTGAAATATATACAAAAATAATAACTATTTCCTACAGCATAGAAGTTAAGAAATGACAATTAAAATGTCTGTTAATTTATCTATGCAGTTAATTAATATTTATACATTGTGTTGTGTGTGCCCCTCTAGAAGATAGTCTTCGCTAAGGGTACGAATAGTAACGGCAGTCCATGTCGCCTCCTAACGTAACCACCAGGCACCCTGAAGCCTAGGCACTGGAGCTGATTCTTTTCCTTTACACGCAACTACTTATTTTTATATAATAAGGAGCAAACGGGCAAGGACACTTTCAATATCAGAGGGCTCGCGCGTCCGTTGCCGGCCTTTAAAGAATTGGTACGCTCTTTCTTGAAGGACCCTAAGTTGAAATAATCCGAAAATACTTCAGTGGGCAGGTGGTTCCACATAGTGGAGTGTTGCAAAAACTGCCTTAAAAACGCTCAGTTGTGGAATGACGGACCTCGAAGTCATACTTTACTAGATACACTTTCAGATACATCGTAAGCGCAAATTCTCGGGAAACTCTGACTTCTATTATAAATAAAGTGGGATACCTGAACGGTTAAATTGGTACACACCGTGTATTCTACTATTCTACAATATAATATATATATATATATATTTCATGGATATTTCAATTCAAAATATGCTATATGATGTGGTAAACTTCAATCAATAAATAAATAAATGTCCAGTCTAGTAATATGAATGATTAGAAAATCAGCTGAGCCAAACCATTTGATATCGTAATTATTGAAATTGGTTCACCGACGAATTATAGAAATAAAGTTTCTAAAACTGCATATAAGTTTAAAAAATCTCATATTTTATCTCTTAAAAGAGAGCATCAAAAATCCATTAAACGGATAGTGACGGAAACTATTCATAATATAAATAAAATAATTGCACGTTGCGCTGGCGCACGGATGTATGGAAATGTGTCCTATCAGTCACGTCCAGTGATTACTCGTTATAAACGAGCCGGTTTATAGATAGAATGCATTTGTGTGGCTGAGGTAACTGGATTTCATATTATATGTAAGAAAATAAAATCTCAGAGTTATCATGGTATATCTGTGATGCTAATTGTAAATTGTAAATTGTACAATCAATTAACGTTGCGATAAAATTTACGAAATTTAAAAATACCCATGATATAAAAGATCTGTATCTAAGTGTTTAATAAAAGTGTAGTGCAACACTTACAACTTGCGCTTACATATCATCGATGTCATCATACTCTGAAACGCACTAGATAAGTTGTCCGCAAAGTATATTAATTTATTTATTTACACGTTCTAAAACAATGTGTACTTATGGCTAAAAAAAACAAGAAAATATGTCATCACAAATTTAAAACACATACACATTAATTATATTAGAACATAAGTAATCTATCAAAAGAGAAAATTAAAACAAACAAACTAAAAAGATAAAATACAAAATAACAATAATAACATAAACTAAATGAAAAATTAAATCTTATTGAGAGCATGAATAACAAGGTTACGGTATCTTGGCAGACTGTTGCAAAACACATCAATATTTTCATCGATGTTAGTAATATATGCGAGTATATACAACTTCCCAATCTTAGCCACTCAGTGGTTAGTCTGGTCGAGGATCATGCCTTTAGATTGGAGGAACAGTACATCATCCTTCCTCCTTACAAAATAGATCTCGAATAGTCAATACTACCTCATATGAATGGCCCACAAAGATTTTTATAAAATTTGGGATATACCTGTTGTCAAAATAACCTAGGGTACTTTTTATTCCCATAAAGTTATTTGTAAAAAAATGCTTACGAAATTTCGTACACGTGCTCCAGCGTGCACTTTCTACACCAGTCCCAGCATGGCAATTTGATTGTTTGATTTGAAATATATCTTTACAAACCATTTTGAATACATTCACGAGCAAGTTGAAAGTACATCACATACATATCTTGTGTTAAAGGAGAATCCTTTATACTTGGTCGGGTGTCGAAAGCATGTCCTCAGCGTTGACAAGCGCCTTGCTGCGCTAAAACTATTATAATAATACTATTAGTATTTGCCAATTGTCACAAACAATCCTTTCCCTCACGTAATCCGCAGACAGCTTTATGTCCTAAGCTTCAATACTACCGCTATCGAACCATCTGACATTTACGGTAGCAAGTCAAAGGTTAAAGTAATATTACGCCAATTTTCTGGACAGAGATAGCCTTTCATTCAAAACAAGTAGGTATATGAATATTTTTATTCAAAGTGCACTGAATACGAATTCCTGTACACTCAAAGTTATTTTTTTCTGTGTACATCCACCCGTTGTGGGTTGTAGCGCCACTGGCGTCGTATTTACTTCGGGATAATTACATTGGCATCATCTGCTTTTTTGGGTTTTCTACGTTTTCCTACGTCGGTGAAGATATTGTGTACATACCTAAAACAACCCTTGACTGTGTAAAAATGTTATTTATGACCTCATATCTGATATATAATAAGAGAGTAAATAGAGCGTTGCAATGCTTTTGTGTAGCCAAGAAATATCAAAGGACTCGACTGGCCGTACGTAAGGGAAATGAATGAGTGTGGCAGAGAAAGCACGAAAGTAGAATAAATGCCTTGGAAATGAGAGTGTTATGAAGTATGAGTGTCGTGTAACTTTACGTGCTATGTAGACATATTGAGATATGTGATCAGTGTGGTATAAAAGAGAACGTAGAAAAGAATATAAAGGGAATGCTTAGGTGGTTTGGCCTAAGAATGAGAAGTGGTTAACAAGTAGGATATATAAAGGAACCGTGCATGGAAGTCGGGTAAGGTAGGCCTTGTCGTAAATAAATGAACCTAGAGGAGGTACTAGATAAGGGAAAAGTTAAATTTACCTTTAACCGACGAGCATTTATGAATTTCATAATTAACTATAATCATATATAATAAATATTGTAACTGTAATATTTACATACCATATTGGAAAGTTGTATTTTGTTTGTAAATCTTTAATCGGCATTTACATTCGGTCAAAAGTCATTCATAATCCAAAACGAATCAACGGGAAGTGAACATCGAAATTAGCAATTAATTTCACGTAGGACGGATCAGATATGGCAGAAATTGAATTGTCAATAATTACAGACAGCGAATATCGCAGGTCAGATTAACTGACCCTCTACTTAGTCGATTTATTATACCTGCTTGCATTTCACTTAACAAAACACTTGTCGTACTAAATTCCTACTAAATTAAGAATAATAAGAAATAGAAGCTATCTCTTGTTACATATAGTTGTTGCTATACTTGTTATTATACACTGTTCCATGCCATGTAATTATTGGTATTACGCAACGAAACTTTTATGACATGACTCTGTTTTTTTTATAACAGGAAGCAAACGGGCAGAAGGATCTGATGTAAGTGATACCACCCATAGACACTCACATTGCCAGAGGGCTTGCAAGAGTCAAAGGTTAAAAGGCCTGGGTTTTAGGCCTGCCTTTTAAAAAATGGTATCTAGGATCTTTTCTTGAAGAGTCGAAGTCTAACAAAATTGGAAAAAATGTGTTCGAAATACATGATTTCAATTTAATAATTTTTGATGAGGGTATATATATATAGGGATAATCCCAAATATTTTTTCTCGGCCAATCGTCACATTTGTTAGCGGTAGTTGATTTAGTTCTTAGGGTAGGAAATTAAACACTTCAATTATGACTCAATTCACTATAATTTACTTCACTGATTTTACGTGAACTGTATAACTTCAAACTTGTACAAAGAAAAGGCCCGTGCGCATGTGTCACAACCTCTTTTATAATCACAACTCCCTCCTCCGACTCGACCATCCCACTTCGGGAAGATGGTCGAGTCAATTCGTAACAACTCGTAAACAACCGAACGAGTCAAATGAATAACTATTGCACATGCGCACTTGTAGCAAGATTCTTAAGAATATATTTCATAAAAATGTTTAGAATTTAATTAAATAAATATTAGAAGCTAACACATTTATTAGTTTAGTCATTCTTGAGATTTACTCGGGTTACGATAGACACATTTTAATATATACTGTTTGTTAATTATAATTGATAATAGTTACGTCCACTATTTAGAATTTTAGTTTAGTGAGTGTTTAGTGCATTTTTGAGAACTATCGTGAAGCAAGGTATTGGCATAAAATTTCTCCAAATCCTTACGGCTAATAATATTGTGTGCCTTTCTTCCTGGTAAGAAAATATTGTAACGAGGTATGTACTCAGGACTTATTATTCTAGTATAAGATTGTGTATCGACGGCCACCGAACAGTTCTTTGAGGTACAAAATGTGTGCAAAAGCTAAAAGCATTTTTGCATCTGTTTCTTCAAGGCAGGCTCATTGATGTATTGTGATACCGCCCATAGACAATCACATAGCCAAAGGGCTCGCAAGAGCATTGCCGGCCGTTGAAGGAATGGGTTCGGAAATCCTTCAGTGGGTTGTTCCACATAGTGGTGGTGCGCGGCAAAAACTGTCTTAAAAAATGCTCAGTTGTGGAACGACGGATGTCAAGGTTATACGGATCTAATTAATAAATCGCAAGACTGTTTTCTGCTTAAAGGCATTTATAAAAAAATCCTGCGAATAATTGCTGTATCTCACAAATATATCGAATCAATGTTATTTATTCTCACTTCACATTATGAACAAAACTTTCAATCACCTTTAAATATTATGTTTTATTAATTTCTCGGCCACTTTCCCACGTGCTCTCCGGATACATTAAATAAAAGACGATGTTAATGCTAGTGATGTAACAATCATATCGATATCGATAATAAAAAGTATTAGAATTTAATTATGTACTAAGACACTCTTGGCATTTAAAATAATAACTTAATTTAACATATTATATAAGTTACAAATTGTAATATACGTCTATCTCTGTAAATATAAATATAAAATTCATTAAGTTTTGTTCATAATAAACTTAATTCATTGCATCATTATTTATGTTCCTGATACAACGAAAGTCGTCTACAGATCATTTAAAGAATATTTGTCTATTGACCATTCAATAGTATACCAAAATATACAGACACAGTGACAAGTGACAGAACAATACTATTTTGGTTATATAAAACACATGGCCATCGATAACAAATGACCAGCCCAGCCCATGACTAGCGATGTCCGATTCACCCGTACTAATGCATGGCGAGCAGATATGATATATTGACAGGTTCGGACAGACAGATACACGGACTGCCTGCGCTGAGTTACGGTTAACTAGCGTGTTATTATTTTGTAATTTGTGACGGTTACCAGTAACAAATGTTACTGCATTGCTTGAGTAATTGTTTAATGGACAGAAGTCGGTGATTCTATGCAAATGATTCTTCGTCATATTAAAAATAACTCTTTACTGATGAGATTGAGACAGAAATAAAAGGGTTTTTGTCTTAGGCTAGTATCGTAAATTCAGTTCAATATTCTAAGAATTTTTACATAGATTATATAACAGAATTATGCATACTGCATTATATCCTACAGGTATCCTTAGATAAAAAAATAAAAAGTGTTGCAAAATGTATTATAATTCAAACACTTGTAACATGTACGATAATAAAAATAATTGAGCCCGTTTAGTTTTAAATTCAGTCTAAAAACCATTTATTGATGTAACTAAACAATCAAATATACAGTATTAACAATTTTCTTAACCTACATAGTAATCATTAAAATTAATACAAACAAAATTTAAATAAATTTAAAAAGTTTTGTCCCTATGGTAGTGTACTTTTAACGCTGGTAGCATTTCCTTTCTGTATTTCGATACTTACTAGATGAGCGAGTTTAGTATTTTTCTATACATTTTATTTTTCTTGTTATAATAACCTACCTTCCTTCAGTACCATTGTTCGGAACAACCTCATGGGTAAAAGCCTCCTCCAGATCTTTCCAAAAATATCAATAGCTTTATTGCTCCATTCGATTCCTGCTAATGCTTTTATTTATTCTATCCACCTTTTTAGGGCACCCTCTTTTTCCCCTTGGTCCTTTCCAGGGAAAACGATTTAAATACTTAATTAAAATATCCTGAATAAGGGAAAATAAGGCTTGCCTTAATGGTTTTGATATCAGAACAAAGTCTTCAAGAAAAGTAAATATAGCCCTACACGTGAAAAATACCTTCAACTAAACCGACAACGCATTCGCGACTTGTCGAATTCGTCTAAGAAACAGAGTTTATCTCAAATTATATTGCATTTTTTTATTGCAAATGTAATGAAATTGAAAAAGAAGGTTATAAAATTCTTCAAACTTGCTTTTCTACTTATGTACAATAGATAACATATTAATTATTAGGTATATATTAAGTTTAGATGTATTAAGACAATTTTTTACCTAACATAAGAATTGACAATCAAGTAGTGTCGTGATAAATGTAATTGGGACGCGTTCAATAAAAACACAGATTTATATGTTAATTTATTCAACAATACGACTCGTCACACCAATCTCAGCAGCCATGACTATTTCGCATACAAACCACAAACCAATCAAAGAATAGTTGCGCCTACGACGTTCGTCTACACCAATCACGTGCGAGTATTTGAAAAACAATAGAACATAAAAATTTCGAATGTTATTTAAATAGGCGTGTTAGGATAATTTTTCTCGGTTTATTATAGTTATGTACATCCTTGTATGTTGGGACTTAATCACAAAAAAAAACGTTTTATATTTGTGTAAAGTAGTCATTAATATTTACTTATAATAAGATAATGAACAAAATAATTTGGAAAATATTATATTTGTTTCGAATATGGAAGGAATAGGACCAAAGGAGTGACAAAGACAATTGACGGAAAATAAGATTAAGACTGACGAAGGACAAGGACAGAGAACTAGGCACTACAACGAGAAAGCACGACCTAAATTTTAACAAAAATAAGACTAGCATTGTTGACATCTGCAGGTCTGTGAGATATAATGACAAATGACAGTTTAGAGATGTGGTGTCTCTCTGCATCTCTACGGCGTTTACCACAAAGAGTGTTCAGAGGAGTTGTTCGGATCACACCTGCAGCTGAGTTTTATCGTCGGACGTCGAGGCAGAATACAAAATTCCACCCGTATCACCCGTGGAACCAGCTGTCCATCGATTTATTTTCGTACTTCAAAAAAAGAAGGTGCCAATACTTAAAAGGCCGGCAACGCACTTGCAAGCCTTCAATGCGAGTGTCTATGTCTACCACATAACATCAGATGCGCATTCTGTCCGTTTGTCCCTTGTTAAATAAAAAACATGTATAAGCGTCTGTAAGTGGGTGTCTTCGTCTAAAGAGGTAGGTATAATTTAATGAAAATTATATTTAACATTAAAAATGGATTTGAGCCAGACTATATATATATATTATATATAAAAATGAATCCGTATTTCCCTTGGTCACGGCATTACGCGCCTGGAAGAATTTCGCTAATTCTTTTTTTGTTGTGTATGTTATTGTCAGGAGATGGTTCTCATGAAAATATGAAAATTAGAAAATTTAATTAAGTAAAATCCAGACTTGTTACAATAGCAAATTTTTTTTTCCGTGCATAGCGCTTTTACAATTTAAAGTTTTTTGATGTAACCTTATGGCGTTTGACATAACATTAACAGAATGCGTGGTTCAAATATCGTCGAAGAGGATGTAAGGAAAATTCCTATCGTTTAAAACAAATGCTTCGATCTGAGTTAATATATTGATAAAATACATATAAAATTTGTTTGAGTTTGTGGCATTAATGTCGTGTCGGAATACCAACAAAAGTTTTTTAGCTAATTTTACCATCAATCAATGTTCATAGTTAAGACGTTACAACCTGTGTCGGGTCCGCAAGATAATAATATAAATACCTACTAAACAGTACATTGAATAAATATTCAGAAAATTAAGTGTTTCTTAATGAATATTCTATCGGATACTTATTAGTATATTTTTAAATAAATTAATTACTTTTACAGTTTCAGCTAATCAATTAACATTTAAATGTACAACAATTAGGGAAGTACAAAAGCTAGTGAGAATAAGAATTACTAATTCCCATGGGCAACAAAGGGCTCTGCGGTGACCCTACATTTTCCCTACACGTTCCAGAGTAAAGCCGGACATACATACTAACACCTTGGCATTCCTAATTAGGGAAAGGTGGTAACACTCTCCTATCGCCGTATAATAGGGCTGTCAAATTTACAAATGCTTTTTTTTTTTTTTTTTTTTTTTTTATAAAATAGGGGGCAAACGGGCAGGAGGCTCACCTGATGTTAAGTGATACCGCCGCCCATGGACACTCTCAATGCCAGAGGGCTTGCGAGTGCGTTGCCGGCCTTTTAAGAATTTGTACGCTCTTTTCTTGAAGGACCCTAAGTCGAATTGGTTCGGAAATACCTCAGTGGGCAGCTGGTTCCACATAGCGGTGGTGCGCGGCAAAAATTGCCTTGAGAAACGCTCAGTCGTGGAACGTCGGACGTCGAGGTGATACGGGTGGAATTTTGTATTTTGCCTCGACGTCCGATGCTGAAACTCAGCTGCAGGTATTAATCCGAACAACTCCTCTGAACACTCTCCATGGTAAATGCGGTAGAAGATGCAGAGTGACCCCACATCTCTACGCAACGCCAAAGGATCGAGCCGCTCGGAGAGGGATTGGTCATCGACGATTCGAACCGCTCTTCGTTGGATACGGTCAAGTGGAAGGAGCTGGTACTGGGGAGCCCCCGCCCAGAGGTGAGAACAGTATTCCATGTGGGGCCGTATTTGCGCTTTATAGAGTTGCAAGCGGTGGCCCGGAGTGAAGTACCGTCTCGCCTTGCTGAGCACACCAAGCTTTTTGGAGGCTAATTTAGCCTTTCCCTCCAAATGACCGCGAAACTGAACGTCGTTCGATATGTCAACGCCAAGTATTCCGATGCTGGCTGTGGCTTCAAGAAGAGTGTTTTCGAAAAGAGGAGTAGCGACAAAGGGTATTTTTTTCGCGGAAAACGCGCAAACTTGTGTCTTCTTGGGGTTAAATTGGACTAGGTTTAGTCTACCCCAGTCCGAGACTCCACGTAAAAGAGTTTCGACTTCAGACACAAGTTTGTTCCGGTACTCATCGACAACTGCCCGAGAAATACCTGCCCGGCCAGTGTAAAGAGTATCCCCAGTGCTGTCGTCCGCATAGCAATGAATGTTGCTAAGTTGCAACATGTCATTGATATGCGGACATATTACTGCTCAATAGCGACATTCGAGCCTAACATTGTGCCTAATTTTCGGCAAACGGAAATGTGTTACCTACTGTCGGCCTCATTATTGTAATGTCATTTAACCAGATCTCAGTTTATAAAAAGTTTAATAGATATTATTAATTCGTACATTTAAATTACGGCCTTCATATATTAATAATTTAACTTTTGTAACTGTCTGACAGACTAAACACTAGCATCTGCAGGACTCTACCTTATTCAAGCCTGTTAGTCTTAGACACGTATCGACCTCTCCTCTCACTCACTCTGCTGGCTGTTTGACTTCTTCTATATTAAATTATATATTTTTTTATCGGATAAAGCATCCCCTTACGATACTTATCAATTCTGTAGTCACTCCCATCACTCTCCAGTGAAAGCCTGGACTTTTATCTATCTTTAATCCTAAATAAATCCTAGACTGAGACTGATTAAATATCAATAAAAAATATATAATTGTTTATTTTTACTATATGTATTTTTTTCTGAATAAATGAATTAGAATGGAAATAAATATGAATAGTCAACCCTAGATAAGTGCAAAGGCGTTGCGTGTAATTAAAGATTGTATACATTAGCAAATACAAATAAAGCACAATGCTGCGAGCGGGTCCCGGAGCGAACATTAGTCTCGCGAGGTCGTAGATATAGCCTTAACGGTCAGTTGCACCTTTTAGTATTTAAACTAGGATTAAATATAAAGCTACTTTTATTAAATGAACTTATGCACTATACATGATATAGTCCTAATCTAGACAAAAACTACACTTTTAAATAAAACTTAACTGAAGTTAACTTTTAAGCTTTTAAAATAATATTTACAACGACCGTGGACTAGTCACTGTTACATCGACAAATTCATATAATACTTTTTCTCCTTATATTAATCAAGACAAAAAAAATTACAGATAGAAAAGTTTTATATTATATAAATATTAGCAATTATCACAATAGATACCCATTGTGATTGTTTCTGTCGAAACTATTAAACTATGAAACATTTTTCAAAATAACAAAATGTAGTCTACATTTTGAGTTATTTGAACTATTTATGTCCAAATTTAATTTAATTATTTTTATATAGAACTCACGTAATCATAAATATTCAAATCAATTAGATAATTGTTGTAGAAAGTAGATTTATTATTAACAAGTAATTCATCATCGCAAATCTTCCGTTATGGTCGTTAAATGGATTTTACGAGTGAAACTGATCCTCTTCTTGCACAGTGGCTTAGAGCACTCCAATTAACATAAACACAAACTGCGCTGTTATTTATAGATATAAATACTGCATACATTTGTTCGGTTAACGCGAAGAGTAATTATTCACAGTAGAAATTGTTATATTGATCTAGATCCTAATCAAAAGATGTTTTACAATAACTTGTAAAGAAGGTAGTTCGAAGTTGGTTTAAATTATGTTTGATTTGTTCGCCCGTTATCCTAAGTGCTAAGGCTAGATTTTGATAGTTTTGTAAAGATTACATTTGCTTTACCACACAAGAATTCTATAGCCCAAAACTTTCCTAGGTAAAAAATACTTTAAAATACATGAATTATGTCTAGAAGACAAAAACAGACGTAATTTTAAAACAGTAGAACATCACTGTTGCACTATCAAAAGTTTCCGCAGCGTACGCAATTTAGGATAGGTATTTGGGCCTTATTACACCTTGAGTTACATTATCGTATTTTCATAATGAACATAGGCTTTAGCATTTAAAAAAAATCAATAGTCTATGTTCATCATTGATAACGTAGGGTTGAAAAATGAAAGAATTTTTTACATTACTCCTGGAGGCTATTCAATGCAAACAAACATTCAAATCTTTCTTCTACACTATTATTCAATATAAGTGTAGATTACCTACTCGCTAACAAACGTTTTATTTGAACCAATTAAAAAACAATAGGGTTCTGTTGGAAATATGTTAAAAGAAGCCTGCTATCTGAATACATACTTCTTCTCATATGAATTTTCAAATTTATAAATAGCCAGCATTGTCCACGTTTTAAGTGGCATATTTCGTAATCCTTTTATAGCAGAGTATTGCTCACTGGCTTAATACTAATTGATTATGGTTGTCTATGTGGTATGAAAACAGATACGGTACAGACTGCTTAAAGCTGGATCCACACTATAATGCTCTGCTCGTTCTCGACGTACACACAATACAGCTCGTTCTATATCTGGTGAAATATTATTAGCATATAATTTGAATTTGACCGGAACTAGACTGTTACGGATAGTATGAATGCAAACATTGTTTTTTATTTAATATTTTACCAGACCAAGATCAGACCACAAAGGAAAGAAAAGAAAAAGAAACAATTTTAAAGAAAGCAATGCTAAGTGTCTATCTCGTACCTCCCTAAACCTTTGTTTTGTTTATGTTTTAGCTTAACAAAAATTTCTAGAACATTTTTTTTGTTTTGTTTTTTTATAATTTTTATATTTTCCCTTACTAGCTTGCTTATGTCCTAATATAATTGTATGTGTATGTATGTAAAACTTGTCATGTCATTTTTTATTGTATAATTTTAAGTATACACGTTGAAGAACTTATAAATAAATAAATAAGGCCGCCTGTTGCATTCCTTAAAATTATTGTAATTTGTTTTCTTTTATTGTAAAATAAATATATATCACTATATACATTATATAAACATATATATAGATAAATTATTCAACTTACAATAGAATCCAATAGTCAAAGCCATCCATTTGAAATGTTGCAGAAAATACACAGTGGTTTCGAATCACGCGATGTACGTACTTTGTAGTTTAATAGAGGACAATTTATGATATCCGGTGATTGCAGTTTTAATTGAGAATGCCTTTCTAATAATACTATTATTGCCGCATTTACCCGGACCAGTAGCCATTAATATAGCAACGACCTTATAACGACCCTACTGGTTTTACAAAGATAAATTTTAAAAGCCCGGAAGCCCTAAAAATATTTGCAACTTTTATAAATTACAGGTACTTTAGTTTAGTCCGGTGTTTTTACCAAAACTTTGAAAATTCAGTTATCAAAGCGCCAAACACCTTGCAACTTCTATTTCACTTAGTAAATTTTTAATAATCGTTAATACAATTATTCGAAACTTTTGTTTATTGCTTCTAAGATTTTTTTTTTGTATAGAACAGGGGGCTAACGGGCAGGAGGCTCACCTGATGTTAAGTGATACCGCCGCCCATGGACACTCCCAATGCCAGAGGGCTCGCGAGGTCGTTGCCGGCCTTTTAAGAATTGGTACGCTCTTTTCTTGAGCGACCCTATGTCGAATTGGTTCGGAAATACTTCATTGGGCAACTGGTTCCACATAGTGGTGGTGCGCGGCAAAAAATAATGTATAGTTACGTGATTTATTTACTATCTTACGAAGCTCTTGAATGCAAAAGAGGTTCCACGTATAACACAGATACACATATAACAACAGGAAAATATAAATATTCACAAGGCGAAGTTAAAAGTATAGAGATGAAATACATATGTCAACCATGTTCAAGTTTTGTCTTCTAAATCTTCTTCAACAGCATCACCTAGTTGCTCTCACAATCGTACCGCTACACAAATGAAATTTATAAATCATATTTAACAATTATATAAATTCAGTCTCACTATGCAAAAGAGAGGACTTAACACGGCAGTTGGTATCTCGAAAGCATTTTTCATAAATAAATTCAATGTCCTTCTGGCTTGTAAATCTTGCGTACAGTAGCGCTGCGCTCACGCAAGCTAATTAATATGAAATATACACGGATTTATTAGCTATAGCCTACGAGTTACGCGGACGCCTCTTCGAGTACATACGGAGGAGATGCCTTAAAATATAGATACGTGAATTACAAAATATAATATTAAAGTGTCTTAAGGAAAGTTTTAAATGTTAATTTTATTGTTTATAATTTGTTTTGTAGTGGCTTACCTTCGATGTCGAGTGAAACGCCGCTGAAAAGTGTACGCCGCTATGGACACTCAATAGAAAAGGGCTCGTGAGTGCGTTGTCGGCCTTTGAAGGTACGCTCTTTTCTTGAAGGACTCTAAGTCGAATTGGTTCAATTTTAATTTTAAGTAATTATTAGTAGGGGGATAAATCAAGAGAAGTACTTACTTAGGTTGTAAAATTTATTTAACAGTATTGATAATCACAGATTTTTAACGATAATATTTACAATTTGTTAACGCCATACGAAGGATTTAGGATTATATACTTACAAAGAATACTAAAAATGTATTAGTTGAGTTGTGAGTGGGATGTGTGATGAGTAACTGTAGTCTGTGAATTTTTATTAATAGTTTTTTTTTATAAAAACTTTTTCTCAAAATACAAATTATATACTCATGTAAAGCGAAATTTTGTTACTTAGTTTATTAATATATGTTATTTCTTGCGTGAATTGTCCTTATAAACAACAATACGCGCTCGTAGGTAGGAATTCTTCATTTATCATGTTTCGATGTGAGATTTATGTCAGTAACTATGAGTGGAATAACAATTTTGTTTCAGCAATCAATTTTTACCACTGCGTAGAAAAATAAAATATTTTTATAATATAACCTGGTGAATTAATAAAGTCACTTTTTTTTGTTAGAATAATTAATATATAAATAAAAATGAATCTATATTCCCTTGGTCACGGCATCACGGCTGGACCGATTTCGCTAATTCTTTTTTGATGTGTTTATTATATTTATGTGTTGTCAGGAGAAGGTTTATGAAAGAAAAAATTAAGAAAATTTAAGAATAAAGGATTTTTTCAGCGCATGGCGCCCTTACAATTCAAACTTTTTTCATATAACCTTTTGGCGTTTGACATAACATTGACAGATTGCATGTTGCAATTATCGTCAAAGACGATGTAAGAAAAATTAATATCGTTTAACATAAATGCTTCGATCATAGTTATTATATTGATAAAATACATGTAAAATTATTACAGTCGCTAATTAATCTTGAAAATCCATGTTTATCACATGGCCACGGCACACATATAATTATATGTCACCTTTTCCCGAGTCGAAATACCAACAAAACTATTAATATTAATAAACTATATATGCGCCAGAAAAACTAACAAAGAATGTTGTTTGTCATAAGGCATTAGAATAATAAACACTTTGTTTCTGAAATATTTATAGTTATTATTTATACCAATTCGAAATTAGTATTCATCAGACATTATTTAAGTGAGAATTCATAGAAATGACCACGGTTTAAATGCTCTATTTCGATACAAGATATGTTCTAGTATTGACTTTCGACTGAAGAGATACATCATGATATTGCTAAATAAAAAATAATAATAGACAGTTTTTCCTCATTCCATAAAGCAAGCTAGTTGTTTATCTATATAATAGAAATTATCACCCGTGTATCTTGAACGTAATGCAGTGAAGTTTCATATTACCTGCTTGTGCAGGGGTCATGGCAGCGCTTGTTGGAAATTTAATATTTTGGGGACAATGTCGGAAGCTATTACGGAAATCTATGGTAATGTTTAGTTCGGAACAGCCCATAGATTTGATGACACAAATCCAATGTTACTTATTATAAGACGTCTGTAATCGTATTAGTTAAAAACAAACATTTGGCTTGACTATAAGATATTATATATATATATATATATTTATTTATATAGGTAGGTATATTTCAAATTTATTAGCTCACACTCAAGTGTGAATAAAAATAACCATTTAAGATAAATTATGTTAGCGTTGTTTTTTTATAGAAAACATGAGCATAGAGTTTCTATGTTGCCGCCCGGGGACTCTAAAGAAAGCTAGCAAGTGCGTTATGAACCTTCTAATTTGATACGTTATTTTTTTTAATATCCAAACTCTTCTACATAAACATTTCTTAACCATATCTTTTCCTGTACTGACATTTGTAACTCTTATATTTCTTATTGTTTTGCATTGCATCGCAATTTTTTGTTTATATTTTAGATGATGGTTGGTGATTCTATATTTATTTTATAAGATTTGGTTATGCACTTCTAGTATTGTCTGGAATAGACCGCTTGTAAGCGATAAGGCCGCCCGTTGCATACCTTATATTTTTCTATAATTGTAACTAAGTGTAAATAAATAAATAATATACACTATTTTCATATGAAATTTCTTTTAATATCGAGTATCGTAGTGTCATGTTCGATTGGTTCCTCCCGGGCAATCTCACAAATTTATGACTCTCCAAGCGAAGGACGCGTTTAGTTACGGATGTAATGAGGTTTCTTTTTCACTTACGACGATAAAAAATAATTATATTAATTTATTACTTATGGTTTTGTATTCCTATCTATATATAAATGCTTTAAAATACAGTAATGTCTACAACGAAATGTATATTAAATTTTAATATTACAAGGCTGAATTTTTGTTGACCCAAGGCACTATTTATAACAGGAATGCCGATAATATTCCTGTAAGTATGATATCTGAATTATATATAACAAATGCCATTTGTATAAAACTTTTTGTTAAACCTACAAAATCTATATATGTTATAAGTCTTCTATATTAATACATTATTCTGCAGTATTCTAATCATTCTCCTTACTCCCAACCTCTGATTAACTTCATTGATCCACTGTAATTACCCCGGAATATCAAAGAGCCGAAACCAGCAATGTTAATAAAAATATTAATAGATGAAGTTACACAGTATCCTAGCTTGTGCTTCCTCAAGCCAAAGGAAGCTCAGATCATACGAAAGTATTGTGTGGATTAGATAATTTTTTTATGTAATAGTTAAAACCTAATTTAGTTTTTCTTTATTTTACAGACAGTTTACATTATTTGCGTACGTGATTAATCTTATGTAAGTAGTATCGACTCCCGGTGGGCTTCTTCCCTGAGAGGTACGACCTCTAACTGTTCGAAAGTATGTACTCCTTCCTCAAAAGCTGGCAATGCCAATAGAATGGGTGTCTATGGGCTACGAGGACTACCCTTTTTGGGCATCCCGTACGCTTATTTGGACACCTATTCCATATAAAAGCATTGTGCATTTGAATTCTGTTTGAGCATGAAATATATTTGTTTCAATAAATAGTAAAAGAATATATGAGAAACAAGAAACGGCTTAATACACAAATCTGCATTGTTCCACACTTGATACAATACGATATTTACTTGCCGATAAAAATGTCTTTGGGTAATCGCACCTATACAACAAGGTAAAACCAACCAGACATATAAAAATTGAAAAGGTGTAATTAATAGGACGGATAATAATTATTATTTAAAAGCCTGTCACTAGCATGTCTACTGTCAAATATATAGTTTGGCAATTTTCAAAGTATTATCCATATAACGCCTTTCATGTGATGTATGATAAAACTGTGGGACGGGGAGCGGATATAGAAAACCTTTCAATAACAGCTAGGTTTCAGCTCAAAGCTTGTCCGCTTCCTTGGTAATGCTCAGACCAATCACTTTTTATTAAAATAGAAAATATTTTACATAGTTCTCATAGTAATTTAACGTCGGTCTTAGATCAAATAGTCTATTTAATTGTAAATTGTTTATATAATATAAGTAACAGTAAATAGGACGGCGCTTAATATGATTTCTTCTTCCAAAAAATTAACATTTATTGCTCACAATCTTCCAACTTTGTGGCACTTTTCCAATAACTTCATACAAGTTCCCACCCTTTAACCAGTAAATCAATCATCAGATATTTCCTGAAACAATCAATTACAACGGGCTGTCAAAGAAAATTCCACTCAAGGGAAAACAGGTAAAACAAAATATAAAACTGGAACGAACAAAACATTGATTAATGACGAAATGCACTCGAAAACAAACTGTCGAACTTCTTCAAATACGATACAAATGCTCAAGTATAACTCCGCGGAAATAATGGTTTCCTTTATCATAGCGAAACGCAAAATATCATAACTGACGTAAACTACTAATCTAAATTCATCTTTAATTTATTGCAATAGAAATCAGTTTGCTCTGCAACGGGTAAAAGCGCCAAAAGTTGACACAAGATTTTCTCCGACTCGTTTTTGTTATTTTTTATTGTAGATCGGAAGCTGTAGTGGCGTGTAGGGACTTACGTTTCCGTCTTTTTTGTTGGGAAATTGTTTCGATGCCATTAAGCCGTTGACAGATCACCGTAAGTAATGATTTCGATTGTTCACATGGGGTGAGTATACATTTGTGGGACAATAGTGCGTTTATCAATCGATTAGGGCGGTTTACTTGTGGCGAAAACACAACCTTATTCTTTATGTAACGAATGAGGAATATTTATGCATGTTAATGATCTGTGAGTATTTCACATATATAGCTGAAGTTCAATATTTTTTTAATGAATACCTGTATTCCGAATACCTTTGAAGCCTGATTTGACAGAGACTAAATATTAACACGTAACGTAATGCGTAAAGCTAGAACCAGAGAAGAGTGGAAGTCCTTAGAGGAGGCCTATGTCCAAGGACAAGCTGTTTAAAGAAAACTAACCAGCTTGCCGATTAATTATTAGTACAATTTTTTTATTTTATTTTTAGTATTATTATTATTTTTTGTATTTCACGTTTCTTTTGTCCTATGTGTGAAAAACTACAGCAATAAAGGCTTTTATTATTATTATTATTAAAAACACAGATTACTTTAAGAATAATTGTCGAGGCTTTTCATCTTCTTGACACCATAGACCTAGTGATAAGTTTGAAAAGGAGAAAATCATTCGAATTAGTGAATTAGTGTGACCTTAGTCTTAACTGCTAAACAGTGATAAGGAAACACCGCTGAGTTGAAGAACGCATTATTTACTGCCTCTAGCACTGTGTCAACTGCTTTTGCGACGAAGATTGAGGATATATTTTTAAATGTATATGTCAAAGTTATATGTACATTTATTTAAGGTATATGTACATTTATTTAAGGTATATGAACAGAGAAGCGTTGGCCTAGTGGCTTTAACATGCGACCCTCATCCCCTGGGGTCGTAGCTGTACACCAATAAATTTTCTTTCTATGTATTTAACATTCGCTGGAACGGTGAAGGAAAATATCGTAAGGAAATTGGCGTGCCTTAGACCCAAAAAGTCGACGGCGTGTGTCAGGCAGGATCACCTACTCACCTGTTATATATATTGAATAATAGAAATTTATATTTGATTATCATCAATTTTGAAACCGAAACAGGCTGTACATTAAAATTTTATAAGCCGTAATAATTTACTTAAAGCTCCTATAAAATTTAAGATAAACTCAACGATAATGACTAAATAGTATAATAAAATGATTCTATGAATAAATCAATGTTGGTATCAAATACTTTAAACACTCATTAATATTTAGAAAGGTATCGATTACGCAAAAATTATGACCTAAGACCGTTGTTGTTAATCTATGGGACATTGTTGGTGTGAAGACAAAACAAGTTCTCACGGTGTAAAACACCCACCCTAAAAAAGCTTTTAATTTGACGACGATCTTTCAATTTTCAACTTTATTCCTTAGCTACAAGGTTGGTTATTTTAATATTGCAGGTAATAATTAAATTAAATGTGTAATATATCAGAAAACCATGTCCTAAAGCTTTGGACTTAGCTCTACCATAACTCTGAACTTGTGTTTCGTCGATGTAGTTTGTGGATAGACCACAAGAACGGCGGAAAACTGAAAAATGTTTTTGTTCAGTCTATAATGTATCTAGTGGGTTTTCAAATAAGCTTTATAGTATGTCGAAATTTAAAACCAAATATACCAAATACGTCAACATGTTATTTTTTGGTCCTGGACCGGCTTACATATCTTGAAGAGCGTGAAATAAATGACAGGAATAATGAAATAACTCCAAATCAATTCTTAAGCTTAGCGTAAAGGCTATCATTAACCCATCCCATTCTTGCTGTGAGACACAGAACGCCGTCATGATTCCAATGTGTTAAATCTATAACCATTAAAGATTTTACCAAGACACTTGTGAACACATAAAATCGCTTATCGCTTCGTCCTTCACCGTGTCCAAAAGGTCAGATGTCAACGCATCGAACGACGAATTTTATCTCAATTGTAATCTTGTTGGGTTGTAATGCTAACAAGATATACTGCACCATTGATACCGATTCCTCGATTAAGTATGAGCGTTTCATTTAGGTGCGTAAATGCTAACTATCATTTAAATGTTCTTGCTTGAAATTGTTCCTTTGATTTAGATAAGAAGATAATTTACTGTTGATTTACTTTGTATTGGATTTGAGGTAAAACTTGCTGAGTTTCTGGCCTGTTCTTCTCAGAACAAGGCCTCCTGGTAGTTTTGCGAACGGATGGCGTAGTCTTGCTCTTTCACGAATTTTGACATTCATAAGCATGCACTAAGCATCTTAACTGAATAAACAGATTTTTTTAAAATAAATATTTACAAGAATATATAGTATATTAAATATGGAACGTCTGAGACATTCCATAGGTTCAAATGATCCATTGATATTAATATAAACAGGTCGTATCGCTTAAACAGTCGTTATCCAAACCCTGAATACCTCTGATGCCGGCTTTGACAGAGACTAAACATTAACACACGTTACTTGAAGAATGAAAGTCGAGGCTATTCAAGTCCTTGATACTACATGCCTAGTGAAAAGATTGATAAAGAGAAAATCATTCGAGTAAGTGCACGTTAGTCTTAAGTGCTAAATAGTTATAAGGGAATTAAATAGAACACAAATATACTTTGTTCTTTGTCTTACTCTAAATTGAGTCTGAAAGTAGACATTTTCTTATGTTAAATATACTTTTTAGTCAATTAGTTTTTAATTAATTGTTAGACTTAAGTTATCTTATCCTAATGTTTATCTTTGTGCAGAGACTGTATAGTAAAAACTTGAAGAAATTAATACTACACGTTAAAATTTTATGGATTATAACTTAATTATTTTTAATAATTTTGAAAGTTATGCAACAATATTATTTTTGTGTTGAGAATATTTATAGTAAAGGATATTAAGGAGAAACTTAAGAACGTAAGATCTATGTAGAAATTATTATATAACATTCTTTGAATCTATATCGTATTTGAAATTTATATGCATATGACTCATCCACGAAAGCTTTTAAACATAAGAGAGTCTTACAAAGTGCTAAATCTTAACGGAATCTTATTAGACGAAACACAGGGTTACCTGCTAAGTCAAAGACTAAAAAGTAACAAGAAATCCTATCTGTTAACAAAAAACCTTTGACGAGAAATAGGGTTGCCAACGTGCTGAACGCGTGATCGTTTGTAATTGGCATCTCCTGATGGATGAGTGCTCATTATAGCAACACCAGGATTACTTTGCACTCTTTGGAAACTATTTGCGACCTTATTACTATAGGCTCTTACAAACGTCATCCCATAAATTAGGACTATACGTGGATAGATAATTGCCAACCCTGTTCGGTTATCTTGTATATTTTGTTCGCCTTTGTTATCTTTTTTTATTTTATATTAAAAATAAAAGAACATACATAAATTAAGTACGCAGTTTTCCAAACTCATAAACCGAAAATACAACATGAATCTGAAATGTCTAGGACCTAAACGTGCATCAGGATTACCTACTTAATTGAGAAAACGATGAGACACAGAAATGTATCTCTCCCTTGAAACAGATACGGGGCTTTGTTTTAGCCAAGTTTCATTACGAGTTATTGTTTAGGCATTCTAGTGGAAAAAAATATTCACAAATAATCAATGTTCTTTATATATAAAAATGAATCCATATTTCCCTTGGTCACGGCATCACGCGTGAACGTCTGGATCGATTTCGTTAATTCTTTTTTTGTTGTGTTTGTTATTGTCGATAGGTTCTAATGAAAGAACAAAAGAAAAAGGAAAAATGCGGGATAGTTGTTTTAAAAATTTTATGATAAATTAGATTTAAAATATTAGATTGTAATATAAAATATTTTTTTAATGTACATAAAGCAAAAAAACATGATCACTCATTAGCCATCTACGAAAATGCGTTTAGGTATAAATAACTGTGTATATATACGTATACACTTGTGCGGCTTGTTCGGCAATTCTTCCAAGATTAGCTAATGCGTTGCCAACCTCCAAAGGCACTAGCCATATAAAAATTACTGATAAGTGATTTATATTGGAAATAATTGAAATTCAACATGGGCGGACTAACGCCGATCGGTGGACAAAGTGTGGTATAATTGTTGATTGACGTGCCGAGCCTTCCTGATTGGTTAAAGTGTTCATGACACTTTAACTTATAGACCGGGAACTATTGGTAATAATGAATAGAATTAAATTGAAATAATCACTTCGCTATTCTATAGATTAAAGCACTTATTTCCAGGGTATCCAGCTAGAGCAGAAGCCCTATGAAACCATTTTAGGGCGTCAGTTAATTTTAGAACTGGACATGGACTGGACGTTTGCTTCAATCCCACCTGATGTTTAGTGAGATGTGGCCTCTTGGAGGGCACGCCTGTCCAGGAGATGCCTGTTTAACCGCTGCTTAAATGTAGTATGCTGCTTAATGTATATTATACTGTCTAAGAAAAATGGTATGGAGTTCCACTCCTTACTTTACGAGTTGATTAGTTGGTTGGACCAATACAGCCAGTACCATTGGTAGTGGTCCTAAAATGGGACTTTATTTCCTTAAGAGGATTTGCGTCTCCCGCCGGGCCCAGGTGACAACTACTCCGGAAATATCGTCATGATATATTTATGGGCCTTGCTTGATAATACCTTTTAAGTTTAAACACTTTTAGAAACATATGCACATATATGTTAAAATAAAGTAACAGAGAGGGAATGTGTGATACTATAGCAAAATAAATCTCTTTATTTATTAACGTGGTTTATGACAACTAAATATAGCTTGGTATTCTAGGAGGTCTATATACAACGTAGATCTATGGGCACTTTACAAAAAAGGCTATATCGTTATATTCTGTCTGCAACATCTGACTCAGTATGGTGAAATAATACCGAAAGCCATTTTGAGCCAAATACTCGTCTATAATAAGCCCAGACAGCGCGTTAGAATGATAGATAGGACATTGTGATGAATTCCGATAAATAAAATGTTTTTGCTAAATTAGACTTTTATAAGCTCTCGCCATTACTTGATTTTGTTTAATTATGTCCTAGATACTTTTAGCACTTAATTCCTAAATAAGCTCCTACCTTGAAAGAAAACAATTATTTAACCGGATTAAAGCTATTTGTATTATTATAAAGTTCTAAACACGGTGACCACACACGCTGTAAAGCACGTGAAACGTCGGAAAAATTGAAATTTAAAATTATGTAAATAATTATAAGTTTATAATAATACAAATAGCTTTAATCCCGTTAAAAAATTGTTTTTATTCAATGTGTAAAAGCTATGTTAACCAAAGACAATACTAAGCTACCTGTAGTAACATACAATGGATACAATTATCGTCATACTTTTGATACTTTGGTAAATAATTGATATAAACGTCTTCCTCTAAATATACAAATGCAAAATCTAACTCATAATGTCCTAGTGTTATCTTGAAACCTGTATTTAAAATACAATACACTAATATTATTTTACTTTAATAACATTGAAGAAAAAAATATTTCTCTATATCCAAAGTAAAACATAATTACTTCACAAGAAGCTACTTAAAATATTTAAAATTTCTACATCACAAGATTTTAATCTACAATGAGATACTGTAACAGCACATGTCAAACGACAAGTCATCTATCATGGGATTTGCACCCTCCAAGAATCCTTTGGCATTAAGATAATAAGGTTGATATTCGCTCCAAAACCCTGCAATGCATTATTAAAGACCTATTTGTGACCCCATTCGAAAAGCATTAGATAGGGTATTATGTCTAATTTGCTTGTTTTAATTCAGTTTTGATTTTAACGAACTTTAGCGCTTAATAATTCACATAAAGCTTCATCATTCCTTTGGGGAAAGATCGCGGGGTTGATTTAATTTTATAAAGCGTCTATAGTATGATCTTTTTCGTTTCGTTTTACCTTGGATTATATGATTAAAATTAACATACTAAATAAATCAATACTTTGATGGGACAAATACATTTTTGTATCTCCTGCCACTGTAAGTTTAAGGGATGTGTGGGACTCGATCCCCATTGGCAATACCCATTTAAACCACATTAAGTATTTCGTACAAGACCGCGTTACAGAGGCCCCGGGGTCGCATTCCGGAGCCTCAACGGCATAAGTATACACTACGTAGGGGGTAGGAGATGCATATATCTTCTCCTATTTACAGCCGGCCTCCCTCTGTAGCATTACTTACTCACAGATGGATATCCACTGCATTCCATACCTCGTCACTGCCGACCATTATTTTATTAAAACAAGGTTGTAACGCTGCTAGGACCACCATGGACAATCCTCCAACGTATGCTGTGACATGACAGATTTGCACTACACTTTCTTGATTTGACAAAACTTTCACAAGACAAAAGGTAAGGGCTTTTTCTACTTACCCAGTTACTAAGTATCGGACGAAAATACAGTATAAGTTCTTTGATATTGGGTTAACGAAGTTTTGTAATGATTGTTTTTTTTGCCTCCTAACAAAAAGTTTATATTTCCAAGTATGCAATGAAACATACCAATTACCATTATGATGCATCTACCATATTTTATATAAAAATGTTTGATGACCGCGGTGATTAAGAGATACTTCTTAAAGATAACACACAAAGATAACACTGACATAGCTAGAAATAAATAAACGCTAGTAATTACAGAAAAACTGCCTGTTTTATAAACAACACAAGATAGGTACTTAGTAACGAAAATATTAATCAAACTATACGAAACGAAACAAATACTAGTATCTCTACAATATCTGATCAAAAGGTCACCTCACAGTCTTGTGTGAACATAATTACATATGTTCTTATGATCTTGAATATGACAATTCTTTTTTCGATCTTCTTTTGTTTGGTTTTTGGATTTAGAGTTACATGATGCCAGACTATATCTTTTATTTATCAATTTACATCAAAACTCCGGTTTCCCTCGTTATTTATTCCGTGTAACAAGGGGCGCTCTGACGCAATAATTCATAAATTGAGCCGATTAATTGGTACCGCGGCAAAGGGTAAAGCCCTCGTTTTGGTTAAGTGATATTATATTTGTTTAGACTAATATGTTTAACGTTTGATGTTTTTCTATTTATTGATGTTGACACACGATTATTATTTCCTAGAATTTTCTGAGAAAGATTAAAATGTATTATAATAATGTATTAATTGGGTTCAGATTGCCTGAAAGAGATCACTTATCATCAATATTACCCTAATTATGTATTTTTTTTACTTAAAAAACAAGTTTGACTTTATACGATGTCGCCCAAAAACGGTCTGGAAAAGACCTACTGTAACAAGACTAAAAATTGTACCACTTACTTAAATAATAATTTACGTTTATAAATATTTAAATTCCAAGTAAGTGATTGTACGTACATTTTCTAAATTCTCATACATTGTCAATACATTATTCCTTAAAGACAAATTATTAGCCCGGAAGTATTTATTTGAATATAACTAAATAACCATTTTTAAATAATAACGTAAAATATTTATTTTTAAATTGGAAACAAGAATATCGCTTACAATTAAGTTGATGCAAATAAATCATATGAGACAGTAATCTGCGGCCATTTTGATGTACAACGCCATCTGTGTCAACTGAATGAGTTACTATACTACTATTTAAGCTCAGGGTTGTCACTTATAACAAAATGACGATTTTATCTACAAACGGGATTTGTAAATGAAGCTGTTTTTGAAGCTCTAATCGTCAGGAAAGAAGAATGAATAAGGAAAGAAGGTTGGAACGTGTCTGATATATGTAATAGACAAAAACTTATTATTATAACATAACATAACATAACATTATATTTATTACTAATGAAACACACACACAAAAGAAAACTAATAATAAAAAAGGAATAAGGTTTGAGTGGCGTAATGTGTGCATGCTGTGGTAGTAACTGGCCCTGGCTTTGCATAATGCTGTGGAGTGTTCCACAGTGCTGGTCATTCTGCCAGAGGCCATAACAGATAGTTAGCGCCTCAGACGCAAAAAAAGAAAATAATGTAATAATTATAGTAAAAATTAACAGTGTAACTTACTGTAACAACTAAAGTCTTCGAAATAAAGAAGTGGTCTATTAACTGTTTGTTATCTCTTATTAGATCTAAGTGTTGATTGATCGACATTCATCGATAGTTTTGAACGATTTTTATGAACTAAGCCAAATACCCAAGTTTTAGTTAAATTTACTATGTTACCCAGGAAAGTTCAATGTATTTAAAAAGTATATTAAGAATATTATTCATTATTTATTCACTTATGATATGGAATACCAAATCTCTAATTTAACGACGCTTTAGTTGGCACTTTTATACACATTACTTTTAGATGCTGGCAACCCTATCAAGATCAAACGTAACATGATTTATAGGGCAACCCCTTAGCTAGATTAACCCTTTATCAAGGGTCATATGACATAAGTCGCGCCCCATCCTCACAAATTTATTTTGTAATTAATTGTTTCTCTTGACACGCTACTTATAAATCAGACAAGATGAAGAAATTAAATATTTTAAGCTAAGCTATCCTAATTGACCAAGTACAATACAATATATTAATAGATTTCCTGCTATGGGAACTCTGTAACTACCAATAGCAATAGCAATCGCGATCCCAAAGTAAGGCCTTGCCATAGCTATGGACATTAAGAGAACTTAAAAAATATATATTGATCTATGGAAATTATATACTCAAAAGTTGGACTAGTATAATACTCGAAAGCGTACGACCAACTAGGCTAAAGAAGACTACTCCTTATATGGAAATTGTATTCGTTTTTACAACAGACTCCCAAACGAAATTAGAGAATCATCACTGGAAAATTCAACCCAAAAGGGTCCAGTTAATAGGAGAATCTAAATCACGACCTAATTGCAATCTTCGTATGGGCAATAAAAGATTACTACCGGATTAATAACTAACCAATATCTCTTTAACTATTAGAAAGTTATATTTAATAAACCGACATCTTAATCCAAAAATGCAATGGAATCTCGCTAATTAGCTGCAATAACGAAGCCAGCATGCCTCTGCCTTTATGGTATGGGAAAAGGCTTTAGTACTAAGAATCATAACTTAAAGAGTTAATATCTTATCTAATTAATTTACAACACAAATATATAATATGCTTAACCATCTTAATACTTATAAAAAAATTAAAAATATAAAATTTAAACAAATTTTAAAAGTTTAGTGTGGTTGTGTACCTTTAATACTGTCAGCATTTGTTCCTTGCCATACTTATTCGTTGAGCGAGGAAAGTACTAACTCTGGGGTATTTACCGGTACTATCTACACATGGTGTTGTGTACTTGATGTGCCCAGGAGTCTCTACTCTAAAGGGAACAAAATTAAAGTTTATTAAATTAATTATAATACTTTTATAGTACGTTATGTATTAGATACGTTTAGCTTGCTTATATTTATTCCAGGGAACTAACATTTGTCTAATGTCCAAATCAACAAATTGTTGTCTTGTAAGCTCCAATAAGCCGTTTTTGTAATATAAAGAGTAGCTCACGAAGTTGTATGATGTAGGATGATGTCTTCCTTCCGTTAGTAAAATAGTATTTAACTATTATTATTTTTTTATAGAACAGGAGGCAACCGGGCAAGAGGCTCACCTAATGTTAAATAATACCACAGTCCAAGGACACTCGCAATGCCAGAGGGTTTGCGAGAGCGTTGCCGGCCTTTAAAAACCGGGACGCAACTTACTTGAAGGACCCTAAGTCGAATTGCTTCGAGAATACTTCTGCAGCTGGCTCCACATACTGGTGGTGGGCGTCAAATACTGACTTGGAAAACAGTCAGTTGTGGAACGACGGACGTCAAGGTGATACGGGTGGAACTTCGTATTCTACCTCGATGTCCGATGATGAAACTCAGCTGCAGGTATTAATCCGAACAAATCCTCTGAACAATCAAATCTAATTTATATTAATCCTTTATGTCACTAAAATGTCTTTAAACGATTATTTTACATGGAAAAATATAGCTAAAATATATATAAATAAAACATCTTGAACGGCGTAAACGATAAAAAAAATTTACGCGGGTACGTTACATTAAAAATAATACGTTTATAGCGGATATATAAACCAATAATTAAACAAACGAAAATATTTTATACCCAGTAATTAGTATAAAATAAAGTGCCTGACCAACCAAGTAACGAGCATTAGTAGAGTTATAAATAAATTGCAAACTTAAAAGCGTCCATGCCTTAAAATCCGAAGTTTGTAGCTTTTAGCTCTCAATTCATTAGTGAAGAGACAACTTCCTTTATAACCATAATTAGTGTGGTTCAAATATTCTTTTTGTGGCGTTTTGACGACGACGTTTTGTTAGTAGTAATATATAGAAACCGGATATTACGTGGCGAAAAAAGAATTTGAGGAATTATTTTCAACATAACTTACTTTCCGTACTTGTAATAATTACAAAAGGCTTTGTGTAAAAAGCTTTAATATTTTTAATGAAAAATCTCGTTCAGATAAATCAGAGGTTCAATAGCCCTATTACAGGCAACAGGCTGACAGACAAAGAGGTGCAGCCACTAAAAGCAATATTGAGAAGATGCCAATAAAATGTATTATTATTATAGAGATAAGAAACATAGAATCAGGTGTACGGATGCCATCTAGCCTGTTATGTAGGCATTAATAATTGTTTCGCTACCGGATAACCATAGGTAAATGAAGTATCAATACATTGTTTGGCATGTTCAGGAAATTGTTTTAATATCGGCTATCAGGAGCTATTACGCATACGAAGCAATTTCTTCACTGCTTTTAATGAAACGGTTATAATATTTTAGACCGGGTTGTAATTCATACAACGAAATGTCGATGGGTAAAAGGCTTTTACGTACCAAGAAGGGTCTTCTTTGTATGAAAACAAAGGTAAGGTTTGGATTAATTACACTTTTAGATAGGATTAGATCCATATCACTTCGACATCCGTCGTTCCAAAACTGTGCGTTTTGGATGTTTCTGCAGCTGGAAACCAACAACTTGCGTCAAGAGGCAGTGACAGGGAGCGTTGGTGGTTTCTTATTTTGGAGATCAAGATAAATTTATGGGTAGCAGAGCCATGGGTGTGAGTTGTTATGAATATACTTTTATGGGGCACTTACAGCAGAGTTTCAACAAAAGCCACATAATTTGCTTAAGCAGTACACTCTGCAAACGTTATACCAAATAACTATATCAATAAGTCAGAGAATTGTAAATATATTTTTATATATAACTTGGAGACAATGGACAGGAGGCTCATCTAATATAAAGTAATTCCGCCCATGGACACTCACACTGGCAGATGGCAAGTGCGTTACCGGCCTTTCAAGAATTGGTACGCTCTTTTCTTAAAGGACCCTAAGTCGAATTGGTTCGGAAATACTTCAGTGGGCAGCTGGTTCCACATAGTGGTGGTGCGTGGCAAAAACTGCTTTAGGAAACGCTCAGTTGTGGTAGGTACGACGGACGTCGAGCACACCAAGCTTTTTGGAGGCTAATGTATCCTTCCCTTCCAAATGACCGCGAAACTAAACGTCATTCGATATGTCAACGCCCAGTATTCCGATGTTAGCTGAGGCTTTAAGGCGAGTGCCTTCAAAGAGGGGAGTAGCGACAAAGGGAGTTTTTTTTGCGAAAATTTGAGTAAGCATGACTGCTCCGGATTCCCAGTTAATAAAACTAAACCATGTCACACATCTCCCTTCTCCAGGTTCATCAAGCTGACACGAGAAAACAGCACCACAAGACAGCAATTAAAAAAGACTAAAATAAGAATTACGAAACAGCAAGTGGTGCAAATATTAATATTTGTCATTTGTTTTTCTAGGTTAATCGTCATACATTTTGGGAGTTCTTAAAATGTTAGGTATTTTCCTATAGCACAGTATTTCTTACTAGTAATGTGTTAAAGTATGGCAATTAATTTGACTGAAAAGTATTTGAAGAATTTAGAATAACATTGCGTTGTGTGGCTTTTGAGAATTATATAGAGATGGTGAAACATTGAGTGGTGATCTTCAAACTTAGAAATAGACACTAAATAAATTAATAATCAATATGTATATATATAAAATCAGTGGCGCTATAACCTTTTTTAAGTCTGGGTCTCTGATTTCTGTATCTGTTTCACGATCATTTGTTAATCAATGTAATAGACAAGTAGGTGATCAGCCTCGTTTGGCTCACACACGCCGACGTCTTTTGTGCTAATACAAGCTGGTTTATTCCCAATGTTCTCCTTCGCCGTTGAAGCGAATGACAAATGCGCACATAGAAAGAAAGTCCAGTGTCCAGGGCTCGAACCTATTACCTCCGGGATTAGAGTCACATGCCGAAGACTCTAGGCCAACACGTCTTTTATATATATTATCATAGACTCAAGTTTTAAATTTACTTACTGTAAATAATGAAGACCATTACTTTCACACGGTTTATGCATCGTTTACTACACTTATATTTAAAATAGTAAATCATAAATATATAATTTATTAATAGACAATGTTTCAACAGCTCAATACATTTCACATTGTTAAAAGCATCTGAATGCCACAAAATAAGAATCATTTTTAATGTGATATTATCTCGACAGTGTTTATTTACTGTGTGTCCCCGAGATCACTTAAACCTTTAATAAGGGAGCAATTTAGTAATGAAATAATTAATCAGTCTTATCTGATCGGCATCGCAAAGCAAAAGATGGAGTAGATTCGTATAAAACAATTACTTTTATTTGTACCGAAACACACGATTATATTTTGAAATTATTTACAATAATTCAATGTCAAGTCTAATCATTTATTTCACTTAGACTTATTGAAAAGACACTTTTGACAGTCGAAGTTACAAATTAAGAATGACTTTAGGTGGTCTTTCCATAAGGTAGTTTTATATAGAGAAGAATGGGAAAAAAACTCCAAACTTACTCTTTTAAAATGGTTTTACAATATTTTGTATACATTGATATATGAAGACCATATATCTAGAATAAAAAAAAATGTTTTAAAAAAGCTTATTGGTTTCTGGACTCAGTTTCCGCACTTAGATTCTCAATAGGTCCGTTGAGCGTAAACTCCTGGCTCCTGGCCCAACTAAGCCTGTCTAAAACCTTCCAAAAGCACAGAAGCCTTCTGGGTACTTCACAGACTTCACGGAGCGACCTCACTGTTCCGAGGATTTCTGCACGTTGTTTAGCCACAGCCTTGCATTCCAGGACTACGTGCGTGACTGATTACTCTGAGCTGAAC
This sequence comes from Pieris brassicae, assembly GCF_905147105.1. Lineage (NCBI taxonomy): Eukaryota > Metazoa > Arthropoda > Insecta > Lepidoptera > Pieridae > Pieris > Pieris brassicae. The sequence goes on from NC_059665.1 coordinate 14,654,448, forward strand.
AGCCTCTGCACACGGGTCTGTCTGTCGTGCCTAGGACAAAAAAATGTTCATGAAGGAGACAATGGCCCGTAATTATCCCTATCGTTGTTTTGAGATTAGTTCTGTTTACGTTTAGAAGTTGTTTAGTAAGTTGCTGGTTGACTGCTGGCAGAGCCATTTTGGACTGCCTGCAGTAAATTTATAAAAGTATTTCATGCTTCACAGATCGGCTTAAATGATAATTACACATTATTTCAACGTCATACCAGAGTGTCAATATTTATAATAAATAAAAAGTATAATGGAAAGACGCACAATCGTGTCTTATCTATGTCGAATGTCGAGACATATGTAGATTTCACATTTATTTGCATATATACGTCCTGTCTCTTGTTTTGCGATGTTACATTGTCCTTTTATGGAAAGGTAACAGTTATAAGAATAGTAACGGAGTGTGGAAATTTGATTTTTAGTAGAAATGAACATGTTTTATTTAAGTAGAAATGATTTTGTTTTGTTTTTAGTAGAAATTAAATAATACTAAAAGGACTTAAAACTGTGTTTCTCGTCTGATTATCTGCTCTAGTCTTATCTTCTATGACTTATTTGGTTTTCTGCTTTATAGCTTGCAGGTCTTGATTTTAAATCATATCATATCATAAATAAATATTAAGACTTTAATGTAAAATTGTTTTTATTTGTCTCGTCACATATGTATATAAAAAGTACTGCTACCTTTGTGAGAGCAGTGTTGGCCTTCAGCGTAAAAATCTCATGCCTAAGATTGTAATCGATGGGTGTCGATTCGGCTGTGCACCAACGGACTTTCTTTCGATATGCGCATTTAGCATTCGCTCGAACGATGAAGGAAAACAACGTGAGGAAACCGGCTTGCCTTAGACCCAAAAACTCGTCGGCGTGGGTCAGGCACAGATTGCTCATTATATTAACAAATGAGACCCAGACCTAAAATGGTTGTAGCGCCATTGATTTATTTTATTTTAGATATTTTTCACTACCGCTTTATCTAGTAGAGACGTCAAGTAGCACAGTCAACAGGATACAATGGTTCTATAACAATTACTTTGAGAGAATAATAAGAGCGATGTTTTCAGAGTGAATAAGCGAGGTGAAAGGAAATATTTCTCGATAGCATTTTGGTAAGTTTCATTGCCGGTTAATAAAATCTTTGTTTTAACAAACCAAAACAGAAACAATGACTACAAAATTAAAGAAAACGTGACTTGCACAGGAAGCGTATTTTGATTGTATATCTGCAAGCCGTACGTAAAAACGTCTAATAACTCAGTAGAATTTTCTCAAATTTTTTACAAAAAAATATTAAATCTTATATTATTACGACAAGTTAATTTTGTATGAAATTCAGTTTATACTTCGTAGCCACACATGGACAATTATTTTTATTTCCACTTAAAGTAAGGCTTTAATAACAAGGTATAAACACTGCAGTCTATTGTAGCCATAAATATTTATGTTATAAGCGCAATGTTGAGTCTAGTCTTAAGGAAATGTTGTCATGACAACGTCGTTCAGGCTACTTGACGCTTTCCTGCTACTAGTATTGGCTTCCCACTTCTTCGTTTACTTTCTTTCTAAATTTAAATGACCTTTTTGTACTAACTGATTTTAGGAGTATATTTTATGATCGTAATATTTTATTTACAGCCAAGTATAATTCTTACACAAAATGTTATGTTATACACTTTTAATATCTTGCCAAACTGAACAGTTTGTAAGAAAGAAAAAATGATTTTTTTTACTACAACTGTTTATTTAACAGTGCAAAAATAAACTACAAATGACAGATAATATATTTCGGAGTAATGGCGCTGATAACATCATAGTCAAATTAGTTAAAACCGTTATACAGTATGTTTGGTTTGCCAATATTAATAGATCTACAAATTGACAGACTTTTTGATAGTCTCTAGTAATAATACCATCAGTTATTATAATTATAGACCATTGAGTAATCATTAATTTATAGATCTAAATAAACCGTTCGTATTAACTGTTTTAAACTTACTTGACTTTGATTTTATTAAATTATTACAATGGCAGCAGTTACCAGCGCCATTACGCCATCATAAATTATTATTTAATAACTTAACACAAAACCATGACTTATGGAAAAATGTTTCGTTTCAAAAACTTCTTGTCCAAAAAGGCCTACCCAATAATTCTGTAGTCCTTTCAATTTCATTGGCATCTCTTGGACTTTTTGTAACTAATTCCTTAAATAACACTCATTAGGGCTTCAAGAAAATATCTGATACTTTCACATAGCCACACCTGAGCAATGTTTATTACATAATACTATCCTATACATAATATATTACTTCGTTTCACACCTTGCTATCTCGCGATCGTATGGAGGATGTATCGCTCAAACGTGTCCGCTATAATTTCCTTAAACTATTTTATCTTTCACTTCCTTTACTCTGATTGATAACTTCATTTTACATACAATTATTGACGCTATGATCACATTAAATATTACATGAGACGTATTACAACTTTGCATTTATGGGATTTAAATTTGTATATCTCTAAGTAAGACATATTTTGACCAATATGATCTATGTTATCTACAAATAATTATCAATTATTCCAAAATTAACTTTATAAAAATATATAAATAAAATGAAATATCAACAATACGATTAAATTCAACCATAAACAGATTTATTACTTACGTTAACACCAAATCAGGCACAATCTATTATTAAATTCTTAAATACGAAATACGGATAATAGATTTATAAATACATATAATATTTACAAAAATCTATATTAAATTTGTCGTTATACAGGTAAGAAAATACCCACCGGCAATTTAACTTAACGAACCTAAAATACGTTAAAGAAGATACGAAAAATAAATATGCCCAACTAAGAGATATGATACATATACGGCTCGAGAAGGTCCAAAAAAGATGTGTGGGCCTGGGTATCCGGAAGCTATATCCAGGATGCTCCCTTCCCTCGGAGAAATAATATGCGCTGGTTCGGCTGTCGCGTGTCAGTATGATAAAAAAAGGAATCCAATAATCGATAAGACTAAAACTAGCACTTACCATCAACGGTGGCGTAGCTCACTCCAAACACTGGATCCTTCCATAATGAATCAAAAAAAGTAAGTGCTATACGGTATGCGGTATATAGTTATGAGCATGCGACAGCGGGTAAAATTTAACTCCCTTGCGCCATTACGCCAGAACACCACCCATCCATCTCATACCATCTCCGGTTCGTGTGTCAAAGTCAAATCAACAATTGTTATCCTTCTTTGATTGACACCGATTTACGGCCAAAACTAATATTCAATCTCAATCCAATTTTAGCCTACTTAGATCGACAATTCAATCCATTTCTACAGAAAAGCATGCCAATATTCATATCATAGATTGAGTTACCAAACTATTTTTTCAACCAATCCTTCAGAGGACCGATCAGAGATTGAAGATTGCCCTCTGTCTGAAAATTTGTGTTTACACATGCCAATAACCTATATGTCCATTTTGACAGTTGCTCAGATTGGCCAAATCAATTCCGTATAGCTATCGGAGAAATTTGTAGGTTTATGGCTTATGGATCGGTATTACGATCATCCAACTTTATATTCATTAGTAAAATGTGTTCATTCTCGTCGTTCTCCAGTTCTCGTGATAGTGATTTGGAAGTTTTAATGCAATTACCCGATTGGGATAGTGAAGTTGTTGGTGATATATCATCTGCAATTGATAAGCTAGCTTACGAGTATGTTTTTATACACCAACACAGTACAGAAAAATTACATGAAATTGCTGGATTTACTAGAATTGTTGCCATTGATTGCACTCATTTACGAATTCAATCATCATGTAAGTAATTTATATATTATTTAACATTGTATAGTATGAAGTTGTAATAATAATAAGCAGCATTATTTTCTTTAGGTGACGTAATTGGTGAATAATATCGTAATTGAAAAGAATATTTATTTTTAAATGTACAGGATGTGTGTGATGCAGAAATAAAATTTATTAATTTTGTGCCCCGTGGCCTAGTGCCGCTCATGATGCAACAACTTTTGTAAACTCAGTTGTACAAGTTAATTCAAATTGATTGATAAGAAGGCAGAACTTGATAAATGCGCCAACTAAATTAACAGGTATATTTGTTTATAGCTTAATATCATACAGGTCTACTGAGAAATCATGGTTGGATGGTTGTTAATAGTGCTTACTCAAATATACCATATTTATTAACACCATTTCTCTGGCTGACCAGAGATATGATGAAGTCAACATTAAGAATAGGAATACTATAGAGAGGTAAATATATAGTATAATTTAGAGTATTAATAATTATACTATGTCAAAAAGTTGCAAAATATGTGACCCAAATGAAACATGAGGTTAAAATATTTGGCTTTTTCAGAATATTTGGAGTATGGAAATGTCGCTTTAACATTGTATTTACTACTAGCTAAAGTTCAAGCTATTATTATTGCCACAGCTGTTATGCAAAATATTTGTAAGGATTATAATTTTTAGATATACCGGCAGAAGTTTTAGTTCCAACACTTGATACAATTTTAAGTCAAGAAGTTAATGAAGGAAATCAAGACATAACTGAAAGAACAAGCCTTATTCATTATTATTATATTTTTTATTATTATTATATTATATTTTTGGAAAATTAATATAATTCTAGCAGAAACAAACATGTTGTATTTAAATGTCCTTTTGTACATATAAAATAAGAGAAGAAACTCAGTTAAAATTTTAATAAGTTATGTAGTTAATCTACCTATAAAATTAAATTATTATTTATTATATCCATGTAATGTAATTAAATATTAGTAAAAAAATAATAAAAACATAACATAATATAACATTTATTTCATTATATTCTTATATATTACTAATATGTAAATCAAAACCTATAAAATAGTAAACAATACTATGCTAATTAATAATATTCTCTACAACCAATTACTTCTTTAACTTTTCTTTTTTAAATTAAAACATTTCTAACTAAGACTAGTGTTTCATTAGTTCTAAGTTCTTTATTTCTTAATATTAAATGTTTGTTTTTAAAATTTACATTTATTAAATTAGTCTATAATTTTTGTTTAGTCATATAATATTCTGCTATTGCTATATTTCATTCTTTTTTCCTTTGATACTTCTCTTACGAGCATTCTTCTTAAAATTCTTTCATTTTAGACGAAGTTGCTGCGGCAATATCCTGGGACAAGTGGTAGCGGTGGCGTTTAGTCGCTGCGCCAAGCGAATCCACTCATCGTTTTTTCATTTATAGCTAGTGGCGTTGGTGGCTTTCTTATTAATTGTTTTACTTTCTTGTATTAGGTTAAGTTAAAACGTGCATTGCTCCTTAGACAGAGGTCGACCTTTTACCTAATAAAACACATTTATATAATATTAATATGACAAAACACTCAAAGGCGGGAAATCAGCGTCATGCAAATAAAATAAACCAAATACTTACGGTTTCAACATCCACTACGACAGAGATTATAGTTGTATAATATATAATATTATTTTATTTGTACTTAAGCAAACCGCACTTATATTTAGATTTTAGAAAATAGCGGGCACAAAGATTCATGAAGCCATGGGTTGACATTTGTCAGTTGTCACAAAAATGAAACGTTCCGTTCCTTACTAAAATCATATTACCACAAAAAACATAAATTATCATATTTAATAATATAAATAGAGACCTTAAACGTTTGTATCAGTAGCTATAACCAAAAATATTTGTTACTATAGATCGTACTTATTTTATTTTATTCCAAAAACAGCAACCTTTTAGTATGCTTGAACAAACATATTGCATTTAACGAAACGCGGTCGAGAGGGAAGGATCACGCAAAAGATGACGTGCAATCTATTGTCGAATAAACAATCGGGTAGCAAATATGTTATATTGGCATGCAGATTGGAGATCGATCTTTAGATATGAATCAATCCAAGATTAGATTTGGACTTAGATTGAGGATACATTATTAATATTGGGCGTTAGCAAACAATCTTAATTAAAAGATAGGATAGCTTACAGATATATAATTTACGTGCGTATGTCACTGAACTCCTCTTAAACGGCTAGACCATTTGAATGTTTTTTTATGCATTTGGGTGGAGCCCAGAATGGTTTAGATTCACAAATCAGCCCGGCAGATGGCGCTGCTTTACACAACTGACGTCACTAGAAACTTTGATGATATTATCGTGTAATTGTTGTTAATAACACTAACATATCAAGCTCTTAATTATTTTTATAGATAGGTTAATTTACTTCACCATACCGTGAGAACATCGCATTCTACTTATCTACAATGCAAATTATATACCGATGTTATAATCGCACAAGATATATTTAAAACATGCAAACAAGCAGATAAATCGAGACAAGTGACAATCGCACTGGTATAACGACCTGCAAACATACAATTGCTACTACTAATTTAGCCCACGGTCCCTTATAAAGGGAGTGTTAAGAATCCGCACTTGATCGGCGTTTGTATGAGCCTTAAGAGCTTTGACGAAAGCGTTAACCAAATAGGGTTGGCGGTGTCGTGAAAAATTTGCTCTTCAGCCCTCCTTAATTGGGTGTCGCGTTTACGTCGACTACACAGCCGTGACGAGTGACGAATAACATGTGTAGAGCTCATAAGTATCAAAAACTCAAAATAACTTTATTCATATAGGTAAACATGTACATTTATGAATGTCAGTTCGCAAGTCAAGGGCATAGAGCGGGCAATAAACTTTCCGGCCTATTTTTAATCGCTAAGTTTTTAGTCATGCAAATTGTCTGAACTGAACCAAATCAATACCAAGAACTATTTAAGAACCTTACCAAATTGTCTATGATATGAGTTTCCAAATTACCTAAATCACCGGTTCAAGTTCAAACCAAGAGTTTAATCTATTGCCAGATATCTTTTAATCTGTATAGCATCTTGTATTGTACGCGATTGGTAAGTATTTAAAAATTATACTTTATTTAAACAACCCTCAGACTAATTAAAAATGGAATCTCGCTTTTAGCCTTAAGGTCCTTTACAGCTCAGCTCGGGATGTTTTGGCGAGCGTAGCTCGACCGTAATGCGCAACCCCCTGACTTAGGAACTGTATTTGCCATATTTAGATTATTTTGCCACATTTTTCATGGTACATTCGTGTACGCACATGTATTTGTATAACTTTTCTGTTCATATTCAATTTTCTATTAGTTATATGTTTGCCATAAAATAACTTATACTTGCTTGTTGCTCTTAATCAGAAATTTATACATAAATATCGGACTGTTTCTCAATTTAATATATTTTTAATTCTCAGACCTAAAGAACTAGGACACGTGTTATTTTAGTATCTATTGTTCAATATAATCAATTAAAAAATGCACTAAAAATCAATATATATGCAGTATCTAATAACAAACTTATAAATAAAACAAATAATTTCAGATTTTAAGAGCGTTTTTGACGAAAATGTTTGCTATTCCTATGAGCCGTGTGTATCATAAACAGGGTTGTCACTGATTTGTTGTCGAGACATTTCTTTTAACAGTGATACGCCATTGATTAGATCGCGCGCTGTATTTTGTTCCTCGGGTTTGTTTGTCGCTAATGAGTTATCGTTAGTAGTAACTGGGAACATTTCCATTCACAAATATGAATTGCTTCTGTTTTTGAAAAACGCGAAATTATCGACGCCGCTATCATTCTCGTAATGCAGTGTTTTAAGAACGTTGCATTAATTGTAATCAATGGGATTTGTATTTTAATAAGAAATATTAAATTTTATAGTTGACATAGTGGCTTGACCGTACGGCTGTTAAATCGCGAAGGAAAACATCTTGAAGAAACATATGCCGTAGACCCAAAAAGTGGATGGTATGTCTGGCACAAAATAAAAAAGAAATGAAGACGAAATAGATTCAGACATCTGAGGCCCAGCCCTCAAAGGTTCAACTCGTTCAACGTAAGATCCTGGGTGCGATAGAGAAATTGTATTTTGAATGGACATGCAACGGAAGCGTTGGTTAGAATGCTGCTCACGTACTTGTCTATTAAGAAAAACATATCAAGCAACAGCGTGTCTGTCTCGAAGCAAACCTACTAAAATTATCTCCACGCTTCAGTTGTTTTGTTTTAGTATAAAAAATGTCTTAAATAGGCATTTTAGCTTATTTTACTTAAACCATTGGAGGGGACAATTGCTTGGGGTTTATCTGCATCTTCTATCACCAAGGAGAGGATTCAGAGGATTTGTCTAGATTAATATCTGCAGCTGAGTTCCATCATCAGACGTCGAGGCAGAATACGAAATTCGACCAGTATCACCTCGACGTCCGTCGTTCCACAACTGAGCGTTTTTAAGGCAGTTTAAGCCCCGCTCCACTATGTGAAACCTTCTGCCCACGGAAGTATTTCCGAACCAATACGACTGAGGGTCCTTCAAGAATAGAGGGTAACAATTCTTAACGGCAGGCTTCTGGCAATGTGAGTATCCATCAACGGCGGTATCATATAACATCAGATGAGCCTCCTGTACATATGTGTGACGTTTTAATAAAAAAATCGCTTAAACTTATAGTATTATCAGGGCTGCATTTAAGGGAGGGCAACCGGGGAATCCACAAAAGAGGGGTCCTTCCTATAGAGACAACGTAAGTAACGTTTCTTTTGATATTTTATTTTACGCTGTTTGTACAAACATTATTATATTGTTCTTAACTATTAATCGAAATCATTGATCTGTATTTATATTATTATATTAGATCCTTTCATATGAAATTGTCGTTTTGTATGGTAGGAACAAAACGTAGATAAAAAAAAATTGGAAATACATATTTAATTTGCTAACCAAACGCTTTTGCCATCTTATAGGTAGTTAATTAATTACTAAAAAAAATTTGTTCATATTATTTGTAAAAACTTTAGGGCCCGAGGCCCCGAGACCTCCAGATCTCTAAATTTGGCCCTCGGTATTGCTTCTATACCAGTACTTTTATGTTAGGAATAACTCAGTTACGAATAAAACCCATAATAATTACCGAGATTAATCGGCTCTGCGAGTAAACAAGACTCAACTATTAGAGTAACCATTGAAATGTTGCTAATATCTAGAAACCTAGGCTTTAAACTGGATCCAAACATAATCCCAGATTGTAATGACATTAGATAACTACTTTATATCCTGTATTTAACTGCTGTACTTAAGTCGGCCTATTATGTATGGTTGGAACAAGTCATTTTTATGGTTCCGCGGAAGAAAATTTATTTACAGAATAAAAATTCTTTGACTAAAATTTCTCATTTGTGAGTGAAGGTTCAGAGAGCAGTGTTGGCCTAAGGGTTTTAGCATTGCGGACGCTTTTACCATTTCCTGATTTTCTTCGAAGTGATATCGTCGCCCATGGCTCGAGAGTGCGTTGCTGGCTTTTTAAGATTGCATACTCCTTTTCTTCAAGGACCCTTTGTCGAATTGGATCAGAAATACTTCAGTGGGCACCTAGTTACACATAGCTGTGGCGTGCGGCAAAAACTTCCTTAAAAAACGCTCAGTTGTGGAGTGATGGACGGAGAGGTGATACGTGTAGAATTTCATATTCGATAATTGTATTATTTGTATTCATGTCTGTGATAATATAAGCCTTTTGTTAAACATCTAATTAAAATTTATTTAACCAATTTCTGTAAAGATGCATATCATTAATTTTTTGTGACTGTATACAGTAGTACACGCACACATTTTTCAAATAGAAGGTCTAGTTAAAACATTTGAAACAATTGTATTCACATTTTGATTAAAATTCGCTACTACGGAACCCTTTTGATCATAAAATGAACGCACTTTTCCTGTTTTTCTATTCCTGGATTATGCAATAATTATCGTCCCTTTTCTAAAGTACGTGAGAGTAATATTTTGTTGTGTAAGATAGTTAACAAAGTACTTTATTTTAATTTTTAAATATACTTTATATAGTGCGTTCTAAGACTAATTATAAAAGCACTAAGGCGCGGGATTTTAACTACTAAAAGTTTATTATTACTGCCTCTATAAGGAAGAGATTTTCAAAGGCAAGGGTGTATTTAGAATAAGTCTTATTCAAATATCCATCAAATTGGTGTTGCGATTATAACAAGCAGGCTATCTCTCAATGCCGTAAAGTCGAGTTAATGATATCTTAAAGGGAATATATTCGTTAAAAAAGTTTTATTTAAATTAAATATAAATGCATACACAGGATATTTCAACACTAGGCAACAAGTCTCATAGAACAATCATTGTAAATAAATGCGCGTTGATACGAACAAATTGACGATCACACCTAAATGTCATATAGCTTAATTGAACAATTTTGATACTTGCGGGTTTACTGTTATATATAGACGTATTGTGTATTTTATTATTTTTATTCAACTTATAACTTTCTTGGCTTTGTCAGGAACTTCAACAGTACCTCCCCGCCAAGCCGAACAAACCGAGTACCATCCTTTTCTCGAAATAGTTTAGGCTATTTTAGACCCCCTATAACTTCCTTATATGGTCAGTTTAAGATGTTGTTTGGTTAGCTAATTGCGTTTTGACTTAAGAAAGAAGCTACTTTAGCAGTGACTGATGTGGATCTTACAACTTACACAAAAACTGAGTTACAAGACTTGTTTTTTTACAAATTATGTTTTTGGTGACTTAAATAATTTCACGTGTAAAATAATATAATTTTATCACTTAATAAATACAGTCCATAAGCGCAAACAAAGCATCTGCGTGAGCGAGTCTTTAATAACAAAAATAATCGCACTGAATTCTTTGTTAAATATTAAATCAAACGTCATAATGTTTCTACAAACAGTTGTTCAGGCAGGTGGTCGTATGACTCATGAAAATCCGATACACGAATCTCGCGTCTCCATCATTGCAACAAACCATGCATCATAGGAAATCGCTCCAATATGCTTGTTAAGATGACACTGTGAGCGCCGCCCGCTATGATAGATCGTGACCGTACATATTCAATATTAACCGAGAAATTTCCTTTAGAAACCCAACTATTCAAATATAATTCGATTCATAGTTTATTATTCAAATCTATTATATATATATATATATATATATATATATAATTGATAAATTTCTGAGTTTAATTTTAAATAGTAATTCTGGAACTATAAAACAAAATCTCTAAAGCTATAAAACATTTGTGTTTACTATTCTTTCTTACTAATTTCTTGCTCTTATTAATGGCGCGGGCTAATTTGTAACACTGTAAAAAATAGTATTTGAAATATAGAACCCGAAACTTCACAATACACAAAGAATTTCTAAATACACTGGCTAAATTGCTGTCGACAAAATTATCTTTTGACGCGTAAATAAAATTTATATTAGTATTTAATATTGTTAGTCCTTTGGTTTTACATAACATTGGAAGCGGTGAAACGCCAACGTACTGCTAATGGCAAGTAATCGCCGTTAACAGGTCTATTCGAATGCTCGCGTACTTTAAATTGTTTGCAAGAAACATTATCGTAGCTAGACCACGACATCTAAATTGTATAATAGTGCCAATGGCACTGACGCGAAAATAGGTTTTCCGATAGTTTAACATACTTTAACATGGCGTGTTTAACAGTGTTTTTAAGACAGGAAATACTGTAATAACACTATTATTCTATTATTATATATCTATATAAGGGTCTTTAATATTTATTTAATTGTTTTTGTATAAAATTTGAAGTGTGTATATATGGATGAATGTTTACAGGAATAAATGAGGCTTTATAATAATCTGTATTTATGAATAATATGTTATAAGAAACAGGTTTTTTTCCTAAAAACTTTTTTTCAGCCGGAACGATCAAAATTGTTTCTTCCGCGTTACTATCACGTACGGAAACAATAGGGGGATCAAGTTTACAAGCAGCTCAATTGGCCGGGCGTAATTTGCTCCCATTGTCTCTATTGCCCAGTTCCCATAGAGAGGGGAACTCATTTCCGATGTAGACTAACGGCGGGAGAGTAGCTCCACGAGTTAAATATAGAATATATATTGATTACCGCCTTGTTGACAAGTATTATATCTCATTCTAATTTCTAACTAAGTACTTACTCTTTCTTCCCTTTCTGTTTCATTGTGTTTCCTCTGATATGAAAAGAGACAACTACTTTATGTATCTGATCTTGTGCGTAGTGTAGTTATTGCATTTTCTGTCCCAAAGCAAGTTTTACTTCTATTAGTCATCTTGTAGTTATGTAGAAATTACGAAGATGAATAGTTTTCTTTTATTGCAGTGAAACTTCGCGTTGGGAAAAAAATACCGTCACATTTCCGGTTACGCGTCCGTTACGTGCCATCTTTTTCTTGTCCCTACCACGGTTGATTTAAAGAGATTCGAATCCATTAATAACAAAAATATATAAAAACGATAACAATGATAGTAATAACTCTATTACAATTAATGAAATTCTGTAATAATCTTAGTAGTAATAATTATATTATTTGAATTCATGTATATGAAAATTAAAACCTTTTGTTAAACTTTATCTAATTTAACTTTATTTAACCAATCTCTGTAAAGATACATATGATAGATAATTTTTCGAAAAATAAGGTCATAAAGAAGTTTCACTTCTTGCGTGTGTACAAGTGTACACGCACACATTTAAATATATGTAAAACTAAGACATCGTGGAAAAATGCGATCTAGCCTAACATAAGACTATTAATTAATTTAAGTCTCACCTAATTTACTAAAAAGGAATGTATATATTTTACATAAGAATGTGTCGAATGTACAACTTACACTCTATTAAGGAGGAAAATCTCTGTGCTTGTGTTCTATTGTTTCATTTACCACTTTTTAGGACTTAAGACTAACATGCACTAACATTAATTCACTAAGTCAAAAGCTTTTGTCAAGGAATTGAATAGCCTCGACATTCACATGATGGTGGAGTCTCTGTTCCAGTACAATACGGTTAGTAGTGAAATTTTTATATATGAAAACTAAAAATCATAACAAATACAAGTTATAAATACTCACTTACTCAGTAAACTAATGTATAAACGGATAGTTTTTCAGTATTTTGTTTACTTAAAAGGAAATCTTAAGTTCTAATATAACTTTTACTATGATGACTCCCTCGAGTCGTTACGTCTTTTGTCGAGAGGATTTTCGCTTCCATATTGTGACATGTGGATAATTACTTTCCTTAAATAAGATATATTATCCCCAAGATTTTGATTGATATCCTTTAAGTGAAACCCTTGTAAAAACACTTATAATGTAAAACATTTACAGACTAACGTATATACATATGCATTATTTAATTGACTGTTGTGTCTGGTCTTATGTATCGTTTTCATAAAAACCTCCTATTTTTGTCAGTTTGCTTTTTTTTATTTTTACTCCTTCGAAATTGCTGGCTTTCGGCTGCAGCAGGTCCTCCTCCACTTAGTCTATCCAGGGTACCTGGATACCGATCTTTTCTATTTACCATCAAATTCAAATATCTCTTTTGTTATTATTAGGTATATTGAATTTGATTTGCCCATACATTTTAAACAAGTTGATACATTCCTTATAAAAGTAAATTTATAATATCGTAATGAGAAAAATAGCATTTAAATCTATTCAAGAGCCTACGCCATAAATACTGTCAAGTATTCGAAAACCTTTTTATTCTTGTACTAAAACCGGACAATCAATAATACAAAGAGCTGTCACCTCCGCAAGTCCATGCGAAAATAAAAGTTGCAAAAATCCTGACAATAACAAATCTATACACGCGTCTCCTTTTATCATTAAGTACCTACGGGTTCGTTAAACGGCGTTATTTATAGTACTTTAATTAAGATTTATTTGATTCATAGTGGAATCTAGGTGATTATAATAAATCCAAGTCGATAGTGTTCACGAGTTTAAATGTATTTTTATCAATCAAGTCGTAGAAAAATTCTTAAAAGGCTCTCTGGCATTGTGTCTATGGGCGTATACATCAGATGAACCTCTTACAGTTGTTCCCCTGTTATATAAAAAATACACAATATGTATAGCGAAAAAAAGTAACTTTTATTTAACTAACAGTGTCACTACATCGTTAAAGGTATAGTCCTCAGATTTATATATCTGTTTCATCATTTGTTTTTTCTCACAGGCAAGTAATCAGCCTTCTGTGCCTGGCGTATGACTAGTGCGTCTACAGCATGCGAGAGCTATTAAAAGCGCAGATAGACAGTTAAATGGTGCAGCGCCGGGGTTCGTACCAACTCTGAGTCGGTAGTGTTTCGTTATTAAGACTTGTAATTATGAAGGGTTTAATTGTGTTTATGGCTACAGTAATCCGGCTTGGACGAAATCTAATACTTAGTTTAAAAAGATAATGGTCCATTCGTTTCTCAGTGCTAAAATAGATATAATGTATTTTTTGTTACCACGTTGTTACAATACAAGAATTGGGAAGTTTGTTGACTAAGTATAAGTAGTAGTCTATATATATATATAGACTTAACAAACATCACCAAGAAATTTATCTTTTAATCCACCCAAAAATATTTATTTATTTATATCGTAGTTTTAGTAACAATTATTCTTATTTTTATTTTTGGAGCTATCCTTCTTTTGGTGCGTTAGAAAAAATTGAGTACATTTTTATTATTCGCGCGCACACCGTCACAAAAAATCGACACCCGCACACCGTCACAAAAAACCGAAACTCGCACACCGTCACAAAAACCGACGGACATTTTAAAATAAAAAAAATCAATTTCTTCAATTATGTAGAAATATTTTTTTGTGATATTTAAATAATATTTATTTATATTATGTTAACCTTTTTCTCTTGTTAGTGTCAATTTTTATATAAGTAGAATAAGGCGAAAGATATTTAAAAATATATTTATCTTGTTACGCCAAAGAAATATAACCTCTAACGCGTGTACATAAGTACACACACATGTTTTTTTATATACTTTTACACACAAATCTTTACTTACACTGTTAATTTTTACTATTATAACTTGTCTACTATTATTATTAATACATTATTTTTCTATTTTTGCGTCTGAGGCGCAAACTAGCTGCTGTCTCTGGCAGAATGACCAGCGCTGTGGAACACTCCACAGCATAATACTGAGCCAGGGTCAGTTACTACCACAGCACGCACACATTACACACTTAAAAACTTATTCCTTTCTTTCTTTCTATATTTTTTTGTTATTTTTCTTTTTTGATTATTATTTTGTGTTTGTGTGTGTGTTTAGTTAGTAATAAATGTTACTCATTCGATGCTAAAATTGGATTCAAATCGTTAGAGCGAAACAAGAAACATTAAAAAACAGAGACAAAAGGACATTTCAGCGCGCAAGTCAGTTACTAATGGTTCGTTGAGCAATCGCCACGACGGATCTCACCCGAGCAATTAATACAAGATTCCTTGGTAGAGGGCCACCGGACGCAATCAAAATAATCACCGCTATTTAACACTTTCCTACCTGAGTACGATAAGGCTTGATGTAGTGAGGCGTTTAGCTGATTTCAACGCTTTTCATATCGAATAGCGATTGCCGATATTGGTCTTTATGTTTTCCTCTGTGGTGCCGCTCTCTAGCCTCAGCATGTTTTGTTGTATATATGATATATTTTTGATCTGTATGTATTTTTATTAAAACTAAGCTAGGATAATTATATATTTGGAGTTTAAGAGTATAGGTTTCGAAACTGTCAAAGAAATTCACTGTTTAGTTATGTGACTGATAAATACGTAATTCTTGACATTTGACTTGAGATGTTTTACTGTATATTTAAGAATATACGAGGTTTAATAACAAAAAAATCAAAATATATTTATTCCGTTTGGATGCGTCTTAACGCATGCTCATGGTTTTCAAAAACGTTTACAAAATTCGCGAAAGAGCAAGACAACGCCATCTGTCCGGAAAACTACCAGGAGGCTGTGTTCCGAGAAGAACGGGCAAGAAACTCAGCAAGTTTTCCCCACCTCTACATTACAATTATTCAAAGGAAAATGTCATAAACCACAACGTCATTAAAGTTCCATAAGTAAAAAACTACTGTTCTGAGATTTACCACATTCACCATTACATACATAATTACAATACAAACAAAATAAATTGTAATAATATAACTAGAACTATTGCCTCGCGTTTAGTAAGCTAATACAAATGTAAAAAATTAATCAAGTTTGAATAATTTCATAGCACACAAACTTTCAACATACTGCGCGTGTAATATGATCAAAAACACCAAAATCTTAGGTTAAATTTAGCCTGATAAAAATGCTCTTAAACTCCCTGCAAACAATACCACAATCGCATTCTTAAAAGCATTCAATCAAGCGGCAATTTAAAGCGAACCATATCTTGTTGCTACTCACGAAACCAATCAGTGAAAAAACAAAGATGCTGATTTTTTAATGTAGCATTGTATCGCTGGATTTAAATTATTATCTGCTACTTTATAAGTTTAAATAAATGAATGCTTGGGTATACAGTTTTAAGAGTTGAGATTCCAAATTTGACATTGAACATTTGAAACCTTTGTTTTATTTATCGACGCGATTATTTAAAACTACTTGTTTACTATCTAAAAGTGATTTTGATTTTAGAATTGACATTCATAAATTTTACAAAATGTCAAACTAAAAAGGTCATTATATATAACAAAAGAAAGTATTGATGCGTTTCTATAACCAAAGAGATAATTTTGCAATATTTGAGTTTTGCGTTACAAAACAATTACCTACAACTAAACACACACAGACACAAACCCGCATATAGTCTACAATTCACAGAATACACGTCTTCATTACTATACACGTTGTATATAATTTTAGTTACTATACGGTACAAAAGGTTTTTTTTTGAAGTCGGAATGCCGATCGTTTTTTTTATGTACAGGAGGTACACATTTATTATGTACGTATTAACAATACGTACACATTTATTATTTTAAATGCAAAATGTGTCTATAAATGTATTACTAAAATATAACCGTAACATAAACAGGTTAATTTCATAAATAAATCATTCAAACAAAAACTGGCATAGATAAATCTGTCATAGACATCACAATTTAAAAGTGTTACCATTGCAAAAATATTTGTCAATTAAATCTACCATACGCGTACTATAATCAAGACGTCATATTATAAACTTGTTGCGAGCAAATTATAAACGTAATAGTTTTGTAATAATGCAACAATTTAGATTCTAGGTCTTCCCAATTAACGGGTCTCTAGTTATATGCGAATTTCCGTTGTATATACACTAGTCATACAGGAAAACACTGAACAGTTCTACTACAATTCCTAAATTACCTAATGTTTATTTAGTAATGGTAATTATTGAAAATAAACCAAATTTCATTTAAATATTGTTAATTTTTTTAATATACAACGTTGTTTCTTTTAATGTTAACTTGGTCTTTCTAAAAATAAGTGGTCACAAGGGTTGTCCACAGCGAACGTACTAAGAACAAATTAACACAACGAAATACCTTTTTTTTTATTATATCTAGTTTCATTTTCAATTTATTAAACGACTCTTTCTTTTCTTCTTTCAAGGTTTTTGGAACGAACGAATTTTGTTTCAGAAAAAACATCGTTGTTTCATAACCTGTGCCAATTCATCAGACTTTAGTTACGTCATAATCAAGTGCTTATCTGTTCAATTATTCATGTGAGTGATACAAAAGCTGCCATCTCGTACGTATAATAGACAAAACATTGTTTAAAAATATACTTACTAATTGAAATCATAGTAATCACAAATAGTGTGTCTCTTGTTCAGTAAAATATCGCGTATTGCCAAACGAGAGTGCAACAACCTGCATACCACCAACCTGATCTATGTGATGACAGAGCTATGGAGTGTGGTGCAAGGGAGAAACATAATAGTCGGAACAGTCACGTTTTACATAAGCCTAAAAATAGTATATTACTTAAAACCGATCAGTCAACGATGTTAACTGTGAAAAGGAAAGTAAGAATCTTCTTTTAAAGCCCCTTGATATATGTTTCTTTGGATAGACGAGTTGCGAGATGATAGGGCAGGAGCCTGGACAATTACATATATATATGTGAAACTTGCGGGAAATAGAAGTTGTGAGCGCTCTCAATTCTTTCAGGCCCTCACAGGCCACGGAGGTTACAGGAAATCCCATTACAAAATCGCCAAGAGAGAGACCCCCCCATCCCTCATCTGCCATAAGTATCGTTTCACAGGTGACACAGGCACACAGACAGTTAAGAGGTGTTTCCGCCGTGGAGCTCTGAACTTTTTAATCACTACCTTCTGATTGGATTTGTCATAATGAAAACTATAATGGACGCTGACAACGACGGCACATCGAACACTTTCAAACTGTTCTGCGATTGTAACTCAGGTGGCCATCCTTGACGCAAAAGATGGCCTGGGAGACGGCGACGGGATTAAGCATCGCACTATGGATTTTATTCCGGAACAGGAAACTTGGAAGTTATAATAGAGCTTCAGACACCCTTGAAGGGGGCACGAAGTAAGGGAAATGTTACCCTGCCTCCCATCCGTAGCGAGCGATGGGACTGTTAGGTTTTAGTGTATAGGGTAAATCTGTTCTTCGACGAATGTCAAAAGAATGGGCCAAGACTTCCTGCGTCAGTCAAGCTATTTCCTTTACCTTTTTTATGTAATAGGAGGCAAACGGGCAAGTCGAATTGGTTCTCAAAGACTTCAGTGGGCAGCTGGTTCCACGTAGTGGTGGTGCGTGGCAAAAACTGCCTTAGAAAACACTCAGTTATCGAACGACGGACGTCGAGGTGATACGGATTACCTTCTGTAACAATTAAAATAATACATTATAATAACAATCAAAGATCGACTAATATATATCGACTGAGATTTGATACTATTAAACTACTAATCAAATATCAAACTCTTCGGGAAAGTAACTCGTTGATCACTTAATATTATAAATGCTCTCTTAATACGCCTGGTCTAGGCGTATAATTGTTTACTAAACAGATTTTAGTTTATCTTAACGGGCTGGAGGTTATATGGAATTTCGTCACCGAAAAGATTACTAAAATTAAAGATACCGCTCAAACATACCTTGGTTACCTTGGTTTGTTACCACGCAGACAATTACGCGGGTAAAAAGTGTCTATACACATATATATATATATATATATATATATTCCTTAAACGAACAACAAAATGGGAAAAAGAATCAATGCGACTTAAGGTCGTTCCAGATAGGCGTACCAATTCTTTAAAGGCCAATAACGTACTCACAAGCTTTCTGCCGTTGAGTATCCATGGGCGGCGTTATGATATCAGATGAGGCTTCTGCCCGTTTGTCCTATAAAATAAAGAGACAAATGCACTTCTAGATAAGTGGGTTTCTTTCTACAACTGTAATTACACACCACACAAGGCTTCGTAAATACTCTGCTTACAACAATAACCTATTGTAATTATTATGAATTTAATGTTAATGAGTCTAAATTGTTGTATATTTGTTATAGAGCATGTTTCACATCCATAAGAGAGGCAAGGTTTTACATATATATCTACTTTTATATGCAATTGTCGCGCTCCTAAACAATACTGCTATGGTTAAATTAATACAAACCACAGCGGTTTTCTAATGTAACATATTCTGATTATTTTATATTATTTTGTATAATAAAGAGAAATGTATATGTTAAAAACTATAGCAACCAGCAAGCAGCAGCAATACTTGAACGAAGCATTTTAAAAATCAATAAAGAAACAGAGAAATTACTGTGGAACAATTAAAATGGCGATGGGAAGGCCATACGATAAGAAACAATATAGGTATATGGACTAAAGATATTGTGGAATGGTATCCAAGATAAGGCAAAAGAAACCGAGGAATACCATCTAGTGGGATGGCGACCTTCAAAAAGTTGCAGGCCCACTATGGTAAAGGACAGACCAGGACAAAATATAGTGGAAAAACCTAGAGGAGGCCTATGTTAGAAGACAAGCAAACACCGAGGAAGATTGAGGAGTTTAAAATATATAAGTAATTATAACAATCAAATATACCGTATTTACAATTTTCATAACCTACATAGTAATAATATAAATAATTAAAAGAAATTTTAAAAAGTGTGTTCCTTGTGGCAGTGTACCTTTAACGCTTGCAGCATTTCCTCGTTGTTTTGCGTTACATATTCGTCGACCGAGGAAAGCACCAGCTCTGGGGTCACTATCTACCAGGTGCCAACTTAAATCTTTAATAAGCGCCAGTGCACTTGAACCCCACGGCCCAAGAGTCTCTAATCCAAACTACACTCTTATATTTGAGCCGTTTATTATTTTCCGACTGCTCCGTGACAGCTTCTTCTTCTTCTTCAGAGAAAAAAATATAAATTTATAAAATTAGTTATTAGGTATAAGAACTTGTTTGTTTGAAATAAAGGCTTTACGCATTTATACTAATAATAATAAACATTAAACAATATAACAGTGGCTGCAAAATCTACAAAAAGATTATATTTAATTTTCTAATCCGCTCAAGACTCGTACCACAATTATTACGTAACTACTATAATCCATTCATTTCCAAGAAAGAATAAAAAGAACATACTCATTTTCGCTTCATTTGCAAACTAGTTGCATGATTCATACAACAAGTATTTATTTTATAATTTTATTAAATTATTCTAGATTGTCTGGTATCTTAGTTTTGACAATATGAAACATTAACAACGCTGTTTTGTTTATTATAATTAAAATTCGTTTGTTAAATGTGAGCAGTGAGCACTTTTGGCCTAGTGGCTTCAGCGTGTGACTCTCATCCCTGACGTCTTAGGTTCAATCCCCGGCTATACACCGGTTTTCTTTCTGTGTGCATTTAACATTCGCTCGAACAATGAAGGAAAATATCGTGTGGAAACCTTCTTGTCTTAGACCGAAAACGTCGACGGCGTGTCAGGCACAGTATCACCTACTTGCTTATTAGATTAACAAATGATTATGAAACAGATACATAAACCGGAGGACCAGATGAAAAGATTGTAGTGCCACTGATGTATGTCTAACAACTTACCTAGATGTTTTTGTATATTTAGGGTTAATGTAAATAAAACTTTTTAAACTTATTGCAAATTCAAACTTTTTATATATTTTCAATTGTGACATATATAATGTATTTCAATATGTTTTCCGTGCTATTGATAAACATATATTAGAAAACAGTTGCAGTGTATTGATACAGCCGAATGAAACATTATCGACCTTTTACAACAAATTAGTAGCAAATACTCCGAAAACAACCTCACATCTTAGGTCACAATCACAAGTTTGTACTTATCAAACTTAATTAAAATGTAGGACTTTATTCTCTGCTAATAATTGATATAAATCAGCATTTCATAAAATTAACATTATTAACTATAAAAATTTCACGTGCGACGAAGTTTGCATTTTGTAAGTCAGTTAAAAATAATAATTACTGTGAAGGGAACGGGAGCAATATTAACATGGCACTTAACAATAAATCACTTGATTCACTTTTCTAAATTGATATTGTAATCTGTTTTTTTTCTTTGCATATTGAATAAATGAAGACGTTGCTTCATGCTGCCTTCGTTAAATTGCTATCTGCTGAATGTGAGTGCATGGAGTGGCTTCCTCGGTTAGGTTAAACAAATTAATTTTAAGTGTAAACATAATTTTCTGCAAGAATATTATTTTAATTCACGTTAAAATTACTAAACTAGATTTTTGTATAGGAAAGGTCCAACTTAATATGTTATAAACAATTTACTAGTTAAAACATGACAACAACAGAAATGTGTATAATTCTGATGACGTCGCTAAAGTGTACTGAGCAAAAAAACATATTTAGTAACAATTGGATCAAGCAAAAAGACGAAAAATACACATATAATAAAAATCAAAACTATTTAACAAAGTCTGTTTGATGAAAAATATATAACAATGATCCACTGCATTCATCCCGCTGTTCCATTTATCGCAAACGCCGATACAAAATGGAGTATCACGATACAGAAGCCACTGACTTATGTCGTGGAGGCATTCCTTGTTGATATGTTCATCGCAACAATAAATATCGGCGCTCAATTAACCGTAACGTGTTTGGGAATGGTTATGGTCTTATATAGAAGGTGAAACACACCAGTAGTCTTACTTCTTTGTCTCCCACTACACTGAGTAAGTTTATTATTTATTAACGCTAGACATAACACCAATGACTATACAATTAGAATGAAAAAAAAATTACAAAGCGTTCTGTTCGTTCGTTTGTCAACCGTTGTCCAATCGTCAACGTCAAACGTCACTATCTAACGCGCCAAGGTTTCATGTATTGACATTCTTTTAACTCCACAGAACAAAAACATATTAGAAATAATAGACAGTAGCAGTTAAATAAGCTCTGTCTGTCATTGGTCGAATTTCGGTTCTAAGACGTGCGGTTTCCTCACGATGTCTACCATAACCCCTCCATCTGGCTGGCTTTCATAGTAAGATTCCCATAAATTAAATGCATGGCGTTTAGTTACGCTAGACGGCTATGCCCAAATTCTCATATAGAAACCAAGGACCGAACTATGGGATAATAATGATTATTTAAAAACGTTAAACTTGGAATACAATTAAATGCATAATCGCAGACTAGCTCTGTATATACAGTTATAAATGTTTACATTTAAAAGACGTGAGAAACTCATCTACATACATTCTCAATGAAATTGTTTTCGAATCGATTAAGCTCTTGGTCTTGTATCGATTAACAGCTTCATTGCGCTAGCGATTCTTTGTGATTGGAAACAAATGAATTCTGTTTATATCGATAATTTTTCTTTATCAAGTCAAGATTCAAATGAAAAAAATCACGAATTATTGTGTAAATTTTGAACATTTACCCAATTTTTTTATTAATAAACACCTTCTGTTCTATATAACTGTCTACGGTAGTTACCATATAAGATTAAATAATGTATCAATATTCCCTCCGTTTGAATCACACCTCTTCTCCTATGGAATTTTCTTTCCATGTTATCTTTTTCTTCCTACGATATGAAGGCAATCATCGTAAGAAAAATCTTAATGTCTCAAACCTGAACACTATTATGTGTTAGGCCCTAAAGGCTGACTCTATAAAATAAAAGATCAAATAAACGGATGGAATTTGAAGTTTAGAGCTACATAGGGATACCGTACTAGATTATCATTATAACTAATTAACACACAATTTACTTAAACCATAGTAATGTTACCTAACATTAGTTAAGTTATATATAAGTAAATAATTAGAAGCAAAAGCTAAATCTTAGAAATCATCGCACACTAGAAGCCAAAATGAACCGTTTAATTTTTCCCACACTCATAAATTGTAACACAACATTCTTGTTTCCGATAATGTCCAAAAAGGTCGAATACACTTGTATTGAAGTGTCACTTAGGTTTAAGAACCCTTATTTATTTCGTAATCCCTCAGCTAACAAAATTGTAAATAATAACAAACAATTACACTAAAAATAAAGCCACAGATGATAAATCATATTTCCAAAAAGTTTCAAACATTTACAAAAGGGAAAAAACGACAACAACAAAGTAATACCTAATTTTACTGTGTTGTGTGAAGGTGTAAAAGTTAGGATATATACGTGAATGTGTGTATGTGGGGTGTGCTTATGATGCAGGTGATTTTGCGCTTCATCCTCCTTTGAACGATAGCTAAACAAGGCTTAAATATTGGTCGGAGCCGGGCTGCTCGATACAAAACTGAGTTTTTGTCATAGTATTGATGTCAGGATCTTAAAAAAAAGCATGACCACGAGTCTGGTAGGCAGGAACAAGGAAGGGCAATTTTACTAGAAGTGAGCTGCAATTAGTTTTAGTTGAGATGATGTCATATAACACAAAATTAACTAAAATAAACCAAGTTAGTTTTTAAATAGTGTCGCAACCCTATGTCCCCAAATTTTATATTAGTTATAAGCTCAGATTTTCAACGATTAAAACTAGTTGTCACCCACATTTGACTTACGATATTCGCATGTATTTCCACGTGAGTCGACACCTCTATTACACATATTTTATAATTCAAATTTAAGTTTATTATTTCCTTTATATATACACGATCAGTATCTGTATTAAAACCAATAATCCAATACGGCTACACTACAAACAAATTATAAAATGTTAATAGAAGGGCACCTTTGACTCACAACCACAATACATCATTGTCAGCTACGTGACTGTATCTTAAGTCTTCATATAAAGGTAAGCGGTTATTCACGCTTTCATCTCTTTCAAAAGTATTTTAATTAATTTCAAAATCCGTCAAAGTAACCTAATTATTACGGCGGTTTTAGGTTTTATCATCATCGTCATCATCAATAGCTGTTCAGCCCTTTGTGGGCTCGCCATCGCTATCTATCGCGACCAATATTGAATACCTATTGTATAGTAGTCTTTGACAACTCCATCCCACCAATGCAGCCTCAGTCTATTTGGTTGGTTATGTTTAGATTGTTTTAGGGCATGTAAGTTTTAAGTGCTAAACAGTGAGTGAAAAATATAGAACACAGAGTGTTAAGGGACAGAGGGAAGCTTTAATAGAGACTGTAAGTAGTACTATTGGACACTTTCTTACGTTAAAAACCACTCTTTGGAAATAAAAAAATCAGAATTTCATACAAGTTCTAATAAGTAACTTAAGAGAAACTAAGTGGCCCAAAAATGCAACCTAACAAACAATAAATCAAAAGTACGTGTTTATTTTATCAGATGGGAAAAAAAACCTTTTTTTTTATTCGTCCCTATAATTTTTTTGGTATACAATATGTCTGTGAGCCTTACAGTACGTGAATTTTTGTCTCTGATTACTGATTCAAAGCGAAAAATCTTAAACCCTTTACGAAAATATAACTGTACGCCGACCCTTATTTTCTATTAGCGGCGTTCAATCTAAGTTCCCACATTAAAGTGAGACATCACACATAAGCTATAAAACGTTCATAGTCTAATCTCATGACCTTCTTCTACCCGGTCGGTTAAAATGTGATCAGTATTAATATCGGCAATTTACCTAATCGAATATTTTAATATATCTAACCGTTTAATATACTTTGATTAATGGAAAAGCTATAGAAATTTTTATGATTTTCTAATCAATAATATTTTAAGCTTATTCCGGTTACAGTATAAACAGACAGTTGGAATTAACAAAGGACGAGTTGGAACAGCCCGGTTATATTTGTTAAAAATAATACAAAAATCTATCGGACAAAATTGTGACAGTGGTTATCTATTATTGAGGCTCTTGCAAAAGTTGACTTTACGTACAAGTAGGTGAATATAAAATAAAAAGAAACTAAAAAAAAGAAGATTATAAATACTTTTATTATAGTTTGAACAATGGAGTTTTTCATGTAACCGTCTGGAGTTATTTTTACATGTTATGTTGCATGTATGTGATAATAATATGACTAAGATAATCGTTATATTGTCCACAAAATTTTAAAATTCTCTAGGATTAAAAAGTTGTGGCTGGAATTTTAGGTCCTTGGTTTTGAGACTCTTTGTATGAAAAGTGCAAAAATTATTCAGTAATGCCAGTTTCTATTCAAACTTATTATAAACCACACTACAATACAAAACTTTATTTATCGGCCTATCTATCATCGAAATACTAACCTATGTGTTTTTAATATCCTTTTACTGGTTATATTAATCTGTGCTTAGATAATAAGTATAATTAATTTCCCCAATAATAAAAGTAGTTTGTATTATTTGGTAAATATTTGAAAAAATCATAATTAATTATTTTGTTATTGTTAGGTTAAAATGTATCTATTTAAAGCTTATCCAAGAATTCAACCCATACTTAGACTATTCTATGTACGGGTAATGTCCAAATGAATGGTTCTTTATGTAGTTTTGATTTATTTAGGTGAGACTCCGGTCTCATATAATCGTACAAAAAATTCAAATATTATGAATACTAGAAAGTTACCGGTAGCGTTTCTGTCAAAATTTAGCAGTAAAACCTATCTCTAATTAAATATTTATATAAGCGACTGATATATATGTTATAAATATTAAGTTTAGTTTGTTCTTTTGCAAGAAATAAAATTTATCATTCACATTTCATTTTTTTATTGACGTTCATAAGTGTCCATTGTGTTACCTATATGAATGAATGATTTTTGACTTGGATTTTTATTTTATTGGCCTGATAGTAGGCCTCATGGACTAAGTTTATTTTTTCTATTTATCAATTTTTAATTATTATTAATATTACTAAGTAAGTTAAGAAAATTGTATTGTAAATATTGTATATTTGTGTGTAGGAAATAAATCGATAATAAAAGGCAGTCTAATTTGGTTTCTTTCCAATAATTTTAAGAGGGCAGAAGGCTCAATCAACATCTGGCGAATTCCGCCCATGGATGCTTTTACTGTATGAAATGTGCTAAGAGTACACAGAAGTGCGAGCCGGCCTATTAAAAACCTTTAGTTAAATTACAGTGTGTCGTTTACCGTACTACTAGATTTAATTTCATAAGTGTGCATTTTTACAAACGCCATCTGAAACACGCACGACCCCTATGTGGAACCAGCTGCATACTGAGTATTTCCAAAATAATTCGTCTTAGAGTCCTTCAAGAAAAGAGCGTTCCAAATCTTAAAAGGCTGGCTTATTGAGATTGTCCATTTGTGTACCACTTTACAACAGCTGAGCCAGCTGCCCATTTGGCTACTATTAACAAAAACGTTTTTTTTTAATTGTAGCGCTAACTATGAATTTTGACAAAATTTTTATAACATTTGTTTTAAAGCAGTTAATAATTGTACATTGCATTTTGCAATGTCAGAGCAGTACATAACAATTAAAGAGATTATAATGACGCAGTGTAGTTCGCGCTAAAGGGAGCGGGAGCAATAGCCATCGGCAAGAGCCAGTCTTTATAATTTGATCACATTTGTACCACGGACAATGCATGCCCAAAGCGTAAGACGACAAGTGAGATGAAGTGGCGTGGAGTTGTGTTAGTTTATTAAATTCATGCTTTCATAACCCTCATATAACCTAATACTTCAAAATATCATTTTTCACAAGTATAACTTAAAATATAAATAAATATAATCAGTTATGATGGTGACAGCAATTTAAAGCTGTTGGGCTCATTTTTTTTAAAGTAATTCTTTCTATTTATTTATTTCAAATCTTTGCTTGAATTAAATGTCTTTCTATCCCATATATCATGGGCAAGCTTCCAAAGAACTCTTGGGTGTTACAAGCGGCTAAATTTCATCATCGTGCGTCAAGACTTCCACCCGTTCCACCTTGACATCTGACGTTCCACGTAGAGCGCATTTTCAGACACGTTTAGCCACGCACCACCATTTCATGCTATCTGCCTTTCAATGGCTCTTGGTTTTGTGGATATCTATGCAAGGGCGGCGGTAACCTGCCCGTCTTCTTGTTTTCCTCTTGTCCCATTTTTTTTCTTTCTTTCTTTCTTTCAAAAGCTTAACTCCTTAACTCAATCATTCGTATGAGACTGCAAATATGCAATAAAATTTTATTTCCTAGTAAGTGATTGTATTTAGTAGAATCAACTCCATTGTAATCTCTGTGCATCAGCTCCTTCAGAAATCGCTTGGGGCGACCCAACGATAGCTACTTTTTCCTTGGCCATAATAAAATAATTCGTATTCACAACACGATGCCTGACCACGCAGATTTTGGCCCGGGGTTTAGTACATTATGCTGTCGATATCATAGCACTTTATTTTTATCCAACCACCAAAATGAGGAGGCATTACAAAGCTACGTACACTACGATAAAACTCAACATTATAGAATATTAATAATATGTGTATATGTTTCGTGAAACTATAATCGTATATACAACAGGAACCATCTCTGAGTGTCAGTACACCGCTTTAACCTTTTAAAGTCTGGGCCTCAGATTTTTGTGTTTGTTTCATTATAATTTGTCAATTTAATAGGCAAGTAGGTAATTAGTCTCCTTTGCATGACACACGCTGCCGACCTTTTGGATTTAAGGCAAGCCGGTTTCCCCACGATGTTTTCCTTCACTGTTCGAGCGAATGTTAAATGCACAAATGAAAGTAATTTGGTGCACAGCCGGAGATCGAAACTACGACCTCATGAGTATGAAAGCCTCTCACTGAAGCCACTAGGCCAACACTTTCCATTTCTAGACAAATGATATATAAATTCTTATTTATTTTTTTCAAATATTCATACCTTAAAATTTACAATATAACTTTATCACTTAACACTTTAGTTCTTGTTCTAAGGATTGCATCAACAAAGTTCATACATTGAGGCTAGGCCAAAACCATTATAAAACAATTTAATAAGGTCAAAGCTTTAAGCTACTATTAACGCACGGTTATTGTATTCTTAATTATATGACATGCTATATATAGTCATGTTTTTTTAAATTCATAGCTCGGACTTATTGTTGTTTGTTGCGGTACATGAACTACACATAATAACAGGAAATCGATAGATAAAGTCATTAAGCGATATTACAGAAATTAGCATATTATACGGAAATATAAGTATAATATATAATAAATATCCACGTGTTTTTTCATAATCGAAGACACTAAATATATTATGAAGGAAGAAAGAAAATTTCAGGAGTAAGCCCTGAAAGTATAGTGACAGCGTTCATTGAATATAAATAGGTGATTAGTCTTTTGTGCACACTAACAAAACAATTATTGTTTTGCCGAAAATAGAACCTAGATCACCGGGTAACAGTGTTTTTGAAAATAATACACGATGTCAGAAGGGAAAATGTACATTAAATCCATTTTAAAAAGTTCATAGATGGGATTCAGGCCGGGTCACTTAAATCTGCGCAGAAAACGATAACGGTTACTTGTTTAAATTAATCAGCAGTGGAAAGACAAAAAAGTACATTTCACAAAATACCATACAAAAAATCCGCATTAAAAGATTCCATTGTGATAGCGACTGGCCTCGGGTACAATAAAACCAATAATTTAACAAATTTATTCAGCTCAATCGAGCTTTTGTTTAACTTAATGAGTGGTTACCGCGTTCGAATTTTAAATCTCATTACAGTATAATGTCCACAGTGAATTAAGTGAACGCTTTTCAACCTGCATTAAAGCTTTTATAATTTACTAGTCTTTGCACGTGTATTCATGCGTTATCTCTTGTTTTGTTACTTAAAATGGTCCAGTGGGAAAAAAATGAGAAAACGCCCACCAGAATGGGAGATGAACTAAAAGAGATTGAAGAGGTCGTATATTGTATAATGTAATCCTCTTTATAGTACTCGGCTTTGGTACTCTTTTTAAAAGTAGTTCCTGGATATGGGTAGTT
The DNA here is from genome assembly GCF_905147105.1 of Pieris brassicae. NCBI lineage: Eukaryota > Metazoa > Arthropoda > Insecta > Lepidoptera > Pieridae > Pieris > Pieris brassicae. The sequence continues at coordinate 14,683,867 of NC_059665.1, forward strand.
AATTATATTAATAGAATAATAGCGGATCCTAAATTAAAATTTTTTTATGGTTAGCTTCTAGTATTGGTAACCTGCGAGGTTTTAATCAGAAGTTATATTAAAAGATATTCCTATTTTGAGAAAGCAACAACAGGCACCGCTGTTTCTGTATAAATATCGTGAACATTTCTCTATCTTAATAGGCAAGTAGGTAGTCAACCTTCTCCAGCTGCAGGCCGTCAATTTATAGAAGACAAGTTGCACCCTCACAAGCGAATTAATTGCACGTATAGAAAGAATTGTTAATTGGTTAGCTGTGATTCTATCGCACGACCACAGCATTCGAAGGCCAACGTTCAAGCCACTGGGCCAACACTGCCTATATGATATTATTAAATTATTGATAACTACACAATCACGCCGTTTCTATACTGTTTTACATGCTGTATAATTATATATAATTTAGTCTTTATCAAAAGCTGAACGGGCTTTCACACTGTTTGTTTGATATCGCAAATTATAGTCTACGGACACAGGTGTAATATAATAGTACGTGTAATATATTATTAATAACGGGTGTGTCAGAAGAATTCGAAATTTGAAATAACTTTGCGGAATGACGCTACTAAAAATGCCTTCACTTGACTAAGCATCTAGCTTCTGAACTACAGTTATATTTATAGTATCCAATATTTAGGACATTATTGTATTTATGTATTTTAAAAATTTGCAGCATAATAAATCTTCACGTATAATTTTTCTTAAATAAGAAGGGAAACATGCCAAGTATTTTGGTTGTACAACAAAAGCAAAAAAACTGAATTTAATTTAGTTCTCAATGAAAGGTTACGTACATTCATCGTAATTGAAATAATTTTTCGTCAGAGCTCTCCTTGCTGTCACCACACTCGCGGTGAACATATCAATGTCAATAGTTAACTCATTAAATCTGTTTGCTGCTCTAACCATAAAGCTGCACCTTTTATACTTTGTATTTAGTACATACGTAGTAGTAGGTCTACTTTGCTTAACAGCTCGATATTATCGACCGTACTAGTAGCTGTTGTAACGAACACAATACTAACTATGAACTTACGACTGCTTGAATAAATAAAATATTATTAAAGACTCTAGTAGTTACCAATCGTAACAGTATGTTAATAACACAGGTTCACTAGTAAATTTTTCGGCTGGAAGATGACATATAAAATATAATCATACTTTCTGGAAGGATTCTTTAAGATAATCACTCATGCATTAAAAAAGTAGTGACCGAAAATAAGACTTTCCAAGAATAAATTAAATAAATTAAGCCAAAAATAAATTAAGTTAATCCCTCAAGGTTTGTACTCCTAGTGAGACACAGCCAGGGCAGTCTATTTCCAATAAGAGATAAATTAATATGAATTTCTTTTTTTCAACGTACTTAAAATAGTTAAAGGGACAAGAGAGCGGGCAGGAGGATTATATGATATTGTCCAAGGCCAGTCACTAGAAGAGGCCACTCCATAGAAAAATGCACTTTTTAGGAAAATCACCACTTGAGCTTTCCAAACTGCAACGTCTTTTACTATGCTAGAACTTAAGCGCGATATTGCGTTTTTGAACCGGATTTTTCTTTAGTTACAATTTTAAAAAGGTTAAAAATTGTGTAAATCGAAATTACAACTTACAAATATGTAATTACTTCGACCAGAACAAGGAGAATGTACGAAATGTACGGCACACTTTCATCAATCATTTCGCATTTTAAAGGAAAAAAAAACGTATTTCGCCATAATCGAAAGCAGGTTCCAAAATAACGATGTTAACAACTTATTGTTACTGACGGCTAAACTTTTTGGAGCGTTCGTAACGGCGGTTCACTTTTGATATTACAATTTCTTATGATTGATTATGTCAATATAAAATTTTAAATATTTTGTTAAAACACAGTAGGCATAAAACTGTTCTTTTTTTGAAATCTATTAAGATTTATAGATTAGACGCGCGACCAAACCCACAGATAAAAAAATATTTGTTCACTTGTGTTATAATTTTAAATGTTAAAATTAGCCAGTCATTAAAAACAACTTGAACAAGATTGATTATAAAATTAGTGTCATTATACACACCTTAATTATAACTAATAATGATAAAAGAGGAAATATTGTATGTCCGTTACAAGTAAAAGTGACAGAAGACATGCGAAACAAGTAGTGCCTTAGGCATACAGGCATAGATTAACACTTCTAGGTAAGGCTATATTCACAACAGACCAATATAATGTTTTTAAATATGTTTCATAATTTGTTTTAATTTACTGACGACTTAGGGTGCGTCAAGAAAAGAGCACGCGTCCTTGGCCGCGGTATTACCTAACATCAGATGACCCTCCTGGTCTTCCCTGTTATATATTTAATGAAATAATAGTAAAAAATAAGAGCAAGTGTAAAATTCTTGCGACACCATTACACTATAATATCTGGACCCAAATTCAAAACTATTGTAATGTTCCAACTATTGTTATTATACCTAATTGTTAGTCAATTTTATAGGAAATCGAGTTAAGAAAAAAGTGCATAATATTGTATGCACTTTTTTCTTAACTAACTAATTGTTTTATTAATAGTTCGGCAAAATATCCGCGCGGCATAGTAAGTCGAACGGACTTAGATGATCCTCGGGTGTCTATAAAATTTTATCAATCACAATCAAAATATTTAAATGACACTTCAATGTCAACAGTTTTACATATGTTTGACTGGACATTGGCTTTTAAAGCATTTCGTCAAGTAAATTTCAGTAAAAAAAATGCGTTTATATCATTATTTTTTGTAAAAAGAACGATTTTCGTATTCAGACCATTTAAAATATTCTCTACCAAGTCCATAATCATAAAGTAAATACAAAATGGAACACAGTTAATATGATGTATTGTGTGATTATAATTTTCTTTCCATTGAAACATATTGGCCGCGATGTTATCTCGTATAAATATTAAACTGTCAATTGAGTTCTCATTTAGCTTTTAACAAGTCAAAAGTTTAATGTCCGTTGTAGTTGAAATGCATGAAGTACTTTTTTATTTAATACGAGAATTTCGAACTTGCTAATAAAAAAGAATCAGTGCGCTACCTTTTTAGACATAAGCCTCTGCTTTTTGTGTCTGATTAATGATCAATCTAATAGACAAGTAGATAATCAGCTAATAGGCTAATGGCATAGACATAACATTTATTACTAACAAAACACATACAGAAAATAAAACAAAACAAAAAATAACAACAATCAAAAAATAAAAATAATAATAATAATGCTGATTTTAAACTATCCAATCTTTATTTAATTCATTTTACTGTATATCTGTATCACCGCAAAGGAACCTGTTAAGACTGCTGTGAATAACTGTCCAATCTTTATATCGGGATACCAGGAACATCTTTTAATTTACTAAGCTTAAATTAAAAAATGGAAATGATTCCGTTCTCGATACGTTATTAATTCTATTAAAATTTGTATGGTTCTCTTCTAGGAATACGCCTATAGCATCTGTTTATCCGTCACGTACGAAGGCGGGCATTTCAATATTATATCTTATATTAAATATTATTTTACTTGTCTGAAGATTATTTATTAGACACATTTTTTTTAAATAAGTGCATTAAGCTTGATAAGCAATATAAAAAACTAATTCTCTTTATAATATGTATTTCCTTGATAGAGGTATCCAACTCTTACCTTTACTTAACAGTAATGTATGAACTTAATATTTCATGTCACTACACAATACAATAGCTGTGCGTTTGTCAACTTCAAACTGTTTTAGATATACGCACAATATTTACTCGCTTGCTGACATTAAATTATTATATTCATACATAAAGTAATAACTAGATTAAATTTATTGTATAGAAATAATGTATTTTGCTACACATATACGATAACTAGGAAGTCAAAGGATTCTTTAATATAGTTTTCGATCAAAAGCCTGGGTCATATTTTTATTAAATGGCCTTTACAATTGATTACTGGAATCATAAGGTAGCAACATATATAGCAATATTACTTACGTTTTGAAATAGATTATATTTTTTTAAATCTATCTATGGTCCCATAATATTTTATAATCTGTGTAAAGATTACTTTAAAGAGATAAAGGAAATTACACTTAGCTTTCCCCACCATTTTCGTGGTGTAAATCACGTGAAATATTATTTACATAGTCAATTTTTTTATGAAAAAGAAATAATTGAAATTTAGTATAGTATACTTTTTTGAAATTTAGTATTTATACAATGCGATAACGTCAAGTGTTTTGAAAATCAATAAAAAGTATTCGTATCCTAAAATATTCTTTATATACTATATATTCGATATTTCCTCGACAGCGTAATAAAATTATTATGATAAAATATTGCCCTCATAGGGTTGCTACTAAACGGAATCGTATAAGTGCCCCAAGCAACACTTACCAACGGTAGCTAAACGACTTGTTGTGTGCCGGAGAAATTTATACGCCATTAATATTATAATTATTTGAAAGTATTATAATATTCACGGCTATAAACATAACTGTTTTGGACACAATTTCGCTCTGCCAATATAAAAATAACACGTGATTACTTTAATCAAAGTGATTGGCGCAAATTCCTGGAAATATTAAGTACTATCTACTTAATATGTATACTTAGTATGGTATGAATTAAAAAGTTTTTAAATGAATATAAACGAATCTTAATCTAATTATACATGTCAGAGATAATATAATTGTAGAACAGAGATCATTTGTTTTATTAGAATGGCAACACCACGGTATATCTTGGACACTGGTTGTAAAATGTCAATGTGTCAAAGTCATTTTGTATCGATCGATGAGTTCAGTTGCTCTCTAATCGGCTGACGTGCGTGCGTAAAATAAAATCCGTGCGTCGGACGATCTAATGACAACTATTTCGCTAATATTAATCGCTTGGAATCTGCGACGCATACATTTCTTGCAAGTAAATATTAATTATCTTAATTAGATTATAAACGCTAACATGATTGTTTCCATGAGACATTATAGAAAATACATTAAGTTTTTCGTCTTCAATTGATTCCTGCTAAAGAAGCTGAAAGAATAAATGAGGTTTTTAAGTCCCATTAATCAATACGACTTTTATACACTAAGTCACGCCCTTGTTTCTTACATTTTAAATTGTCTTTTAAAACAGATAAAACAAAAGCTGTGGAGATAATTCTACCGTTATATCATGTTAACAGCTTATACATTTCCTGTATTATGTTGGAACTGACAGTCAACTTTATGCAACGATTGATTTGCATAGCAGAGTGCTTATTTGATTATTTATAAAGGCGAGTCATACGCCCTTGTTGTGTGGTAATATTTCCTGGGCACACAGTTTGCGAGGCCAAAAAAAAATTCATACGGTAGAAGTTGCAGTTATTTCTTTATTCTGTGAAACATAACATCTATATTGTATATTATTATCTAGGCTGTGACTTTTTAAAATGATTTTATTGAATTAAATATTCTAGTTTTATTTGAACCTATGTAACTTTTTTTACCAACGCTTATTGCTACGATTTATATATTTTATTATTGCCCCTTCTGTTTACGTATGTTTTAATTGGTTTACTTTGTTCCATTCGTTTTGTCTGCGTAATTTTATCTCTTATGTATTTACGCACTTGCACTCATCTTATCTAACTTTTTTCTCACAGCAGTTTTTTTATGGAACAAGAGGCAAACAGGCAGCTCATCTGATCATATTAAGTGATATCACCGCCCATGGACACTCTCAATGATGCCAGAGGATTGGCGAGTGCGTCGCCGGCCTTTTTTTCTTGATTCGGAAATTCTTCAGTGAGCAGCTGGTTCACGACAAGGTGGAAAAGATCGCTAGAAAACTATTATGCCGGTAGAAGTCATTTTTATTTAACTATTTTTACGTAAATAGTTAAAAAACGTTTATTTAAAATTTTTTACGAAATGTAAATAAAGAAATATATATTTATAAAACACTTGCTAGCATATAAGACTACACTTAATCCAAGTTAATTGTTCAGATGTTCACACTTCAATTTATGTGGCCTTAAAGTTACCATAAAATGTGAACGGGCCCTTACATGGGAATTACGACAATGGCTTTTGTGAGAATGAATTGTAAGTAAAGTTTATTTATTGCAACTGACAGGTTTATTCTTATGTAAGTTTTGATTAGGTGTATTATGATTTAACTGTAAGTTTATCGTTAAATTAGAAAGTCAGCTCAGAGCCAGGGACAGAAATAAGTGATAAGAAGAGAGAGGCTTACGTTTCCAAGAACCAGCTGAAACCAACTATTTTGTATTACTTGTATGCTTGCGTTTATGTATCTCTGTTTACAGAAATAGTCATGATAAGTTAATAAAGATCGAAGCATACCCAAATGAGGCGTACTGTTTTGTACTGTTTAGAATTGAGAACATGAAAAAGAAACCGATGTTTAATGTTGGTTAAACAAAACGCGTTGTTTTGGTCTTGATATTAAATATTTTAGTCTTACTTAGATACACTTGAGGTACATCGTGTTGTGTCTGATTTTAAGAAAATTATATATAACCACTTCTATAGTTTATGACAAACACAAATACAGATGAAAAACAAAAAACAGTTTTACGTTCAAATCCGTTTTAGAAAAGGATCAATGGTAGAATGGTCAGTTTTTCCCAACGTCGGGTCCACGCCCCACAGGGGGGCAATCGAAATCAGCTGGATATTACATAACGTACATAACATAACGAGCTCAATGTAAAGTCACTGTACAGCAAGCATTCTTTATTAAAATTATTTTGAATTTGAATTCCAGTTTTTCATTATGTTTTGAAATTTTACTTCGTTAACAATTTCCTAGTGATTTTTTCCTCAAACCTATAATTTAAATCACTTATGTGAATAATTATTTTTTTATATATGAATAGGGAATATGAATTTTAGATTGGCTAAGGTGGGGCATGAGACAAAAATGGTTACACTGTTCTAGTGTAACCATTTAAAGAAAACAATTTTCTTTTGATACTAAGAATTTACAATATTGTTTTTTCGTTAAATGAATTGGAACCGTTTAAAAATCGTGCTACATTGTTCAAGCAATTTATACTATTATTAAAAGTAACATTGAACTATTCTAGCCTATAATGTATTGTAATAAAGTCTATCGCAATATAAATTGATAGTACACGCAACGCCATTACTCAGTTAGTCTGCTATGTACCATTATACCTACACTACCAAGAGTAAATAAGGCCAGCTGAACTTCGTTTTTAATAACTTTGCGTTTCTTAAGGAAGTTTTTACTACAAACCACCAATATGTGGAACCATCTGCCTACTGAAGTATTTCCGAACCAACTCGACTGAGGGTCCTTCAGGAATAGAGAGTACCTCTTAGTACTTCTAGTAGTACTTAGAGTACCTAGTTGTAATTCCTAAGCGACGGCTTCTGTTAATGTACCCATGTCCTATTACAATAAAAAAATAATAATAACAAATTACATACAAAAATCTTATATTTAAATTTCATGTATCATTCTACCTTAAGCCGCATTGGCGTATGTATTCATAAAATACATTTCTATACTGTTTTTGACAGAAACACTAATGTTCAATATAGCTTCACTTTCGTGCTTTAAATTAAAAAAAAACACCCAACGCACGCGAAAAAGTAATTCGTTTTTTTTTTTGTTTAAACTTACATTTGTGTTTTATGTTCGAATAATGAATACCTTTTGTCCTTAAAAAATAGCAGAATTATTTTCTAATATATTCGCATTCATGTGTACCTTGAAACCTTGATGGTTTACACAGTAGATAAAAAAATACTTATTAGACGTACTTATTGTTTAGACGAGCATACTCCGTGGATAAAAGTTAGTTCGATATCAGAATAGCATCTTTTTAATCCCTACTAGACATTAGAAGTAGCTTTAATGGCATCGTACAGTTAGACATCGTTGCATAATAAAATCGTTTGCGCGGTAATGCGGCGCCGGCGCATACAGATTATGAGCTTCATGTCGATCATGAGTAATGAGCTATTGTGTTACCAGATAATTATTTATTTTGATTCGTGCTAGATTGCACGATTTATTGGTTTATTAACTGCGAGCTGCGTCTTTGTGTGACAATTGTTATGTTATAAGCCTCCACGCGTAAGTGATGTTGTTATCAATCAACGACTCTTTTCCGGTTCCATTATAACTGTGATTGTAATAAATTAAGTCAATATATATTTCACTCTAGAAAAGGTTTGTCATACACCATTGACCATCGAGTCTCTCATTGTCAATGTTGCAGCAGCACTGTTCGTCACTTGTTTAACCAAATTAGTTTTCCTTTTACAGACTTATTTCAGTTTTGTGTCAGTGTCCAGTAATTGATATTGTGTATGTGAGGGTGCGTGTGATGTAACAGGTTGTTTATTTGTCAGAGCGCCGACGCACAATAACCGCTACTTGCGTGTTGCTCGGCGCATAGAAATTTATATAGAGCTGCTATTTAACAAATTTATTTAACACATTCGGCCTACTGATAGATAACACAGCAATAATTGAAGCAATACCCTGTTAATACAGTATATAGTTAATAAGATTCATGTTGCTGATTGTGACTTCCCTAAAGACATATTTGACAAAGGTAAGTCTCTTTTTTTTAATTAATAAATTTAAACTTTGGAATTGGTATTTTTTGCCTACCTTACGTGACTTTCCATTGTGTCCAGTTGACAGTTGACTGCATAAGCTATAAAAATAAAAGTATAGTAATGCTTACGTCTTTAACTAACGCATATTCTATCAAGTAAAAAGGCTGGCAACGCACTGGCGAGCCCTCTGGTAATGTGAGTGTCTAAAGGCGGCGGTATCACTTAACATCTGGTGCGCCTCCTGCCTTGAAGAAACAGTTGAAAATGCTTTCCCCCTTTGCACACAATGTTCTACTTTTGTTCCACAACTGAGCAACACAACGTTATTTAGGCCTACCACTATGTGGAACCCAGCCACCCACTGAAGTATTTCCAAACCAATTTGATTAAGAGTCAATCAAGAAGAGTACACATACCAATTCCATAAAACTGATCGTATTTGTAGCTTCAATAAACAGGCCATTTTAGGTACAATTAATAGATGACCTGTAACCCCGATATTTTTGAGTAGTTGGAGTCCTATGGACTTACTTTAATAACCAATGAGGACCTTTCACGCTCCAGTTAAAGTAAGGTCATGGGACTTCGAAATATAACGACCTTGAAACCGCACTAGTGCACCGTAGTCACCAGTCAATACAAATGAATTCGAATAGAAGCTCTATATAAATCACGGATTGCAATTAGATTGTCAATGGACAAGTGTCGTAGGACCCGTTTGGTTCCGATGTTGTGGTTAAGAAACGTTACCGCAAACTATAGCTATAATAATTATCGACGGGTTTTCTTCTATTTGTACTTTCTTCGGTCGTTGCACTGATTGCTAATGAGACTGAGAAAAACTACTTGTTAATTGAGTTGTTGATGTGTGTTGTATAAGGCTTACAATCGAGGTTTTTTGACATTCTCATTCTCTTTGTTTTCTAGCTGTCTGTTGATATACCAGGCCGGGTATACTATATAGTCGAAGTATACGAATTTACAAAGAAAAAGTTTTCATGAAGCTTTTGCTGGAATAAGATCATTGAAGCAAAAATGAAGCTTTGATTCGAAAAGGTGTCTTTTTTGACTTTGGGTAAAAGTTGCGTACCTGGACCACGTGTTGCGCCATCACGGCTTCTACCTCCACGGTATAATTGTGAAAATCCAAGGAAAACGGCGTGTAGGTGGAAAGAAAAGATCATGACTTGGTAACGTTAGCGAGTTGGGTATTACGACTGCGGAAGAGATTTTGCAGGACAACACGTTTCACGAGACTGACGGCCAACCTCCAGTAATTGAGAGGCACCAAAAGAAGAAAGACGAAAAACTTCAATACATTAGAAATAATCTTTTGTCGCATTCATTCCTTTACAAAGTAAGACCAAAGTAATAAAATCAAACGACTTGTAATACGTTTTATAATCTAAATAATAAGTAATTCCAGTAATTTAATAAAAAAAACGTTTGAACATATATTGTATTGATTTCAATTTCAAATGTAATCATAGAAATTCTGATAACATCGATAAAATTAATTAAATTCAATTTCCCTAATGTTATTTACATACGACCACACAGCATGCGTCCGATCCCATACAAATTATTGTATGAGTATTGTTTTCTATGATATTGTGATTACACGCGTTGCTACGCGACTGAATTACGCGGATGGGAGATGTAGGAAAGATTTTATGGATAAACTATTAAGTTTACGTCATTGTAAAAGTAAATACAAATATGACTTAAACCGTTTAATTTATACTACTGTATTTATCTTTATTGAATTATTTAATTTATTCCGTTATCCACAAAATAACTATCTTTTCCACAGATAAATAACTTATTATTATGACATTATGATAGTTAATATTTTTGTATGTCTTATTGTGTGGATTTTATAATTAATCAATCTGAATGCAACTTTATTTGCAAATAAACATTTTATTTATTTATTTTTTATTGGTATTGCTTTTTATAGTATATTTTTACCATTATTTCATTGATTATTATATGAGAACTCTTTCCCAAAGCTTAGGGTATATAAAGGCTTGATTACGGAGTGTCTCCACTCCCCATTGACTTGACATTGTAATGTAGACGATTGTTTAGCGATTGGAAAAATAAGAATTAGAAGATCAGGATTTTCGTGTATTTCATCACATCATGTCTGTTAAATGATGTACAAACCTACAAATTAAAAATGTAATATCACTTTATTATATCATTGAAGAATACACAAAGCACAAACACAAAAATATTACTCAATTAACAACCAGACATTTTCCCCGATTTCCCTTAAAAAAATGGAACAAATCGAAATTTCATAAATGAAAGCCGATCAACAGTAATCCATCGTGAAGCAAAATTACTGGCTTGAAGTCGGCCGGCGGCTCCTGCTCTTACGGGACCGAAAGAAAATTGACCGTTTGCACAACAAATCGCTCCATTTCATTCACTACACTATCATTTCGTGTATCAATCTCGTGTCGAAGGCGTGTTTTAGATATCTACTGCGTTGTTAAAGGAATTTCCGCTATTATTTGTCAAGTTCAAATGGTTATTAGAGTATCTATTAATCAAGGTATACTTATAAAAGTAGTTAAGGAAAGTAATTGTCGTCAAGTCTCGTCAGAGAACTTGGGTGTTGGTTACCATGGTTACCAATTATTTAAAAGAACAATCTGGAATACAATAAAGCTTTATGACAGACGACAAAACAATTTATTACTTATATACAGATTATTGCATAGTGAAATGTATTTAAATTGGTGGCGCTACAACCATTTTTAAATTTAAAAAAAAACCCTTTTGTGTTGTCCTCAGATTTATGTATCGGTTTCAGGATTATTCATAAAACAGATACTATATGCAATAGCTGATCAGCCTCTTATGCCTGACACACGCCGTCGACTTTTTGGGTCTTAGGCAAGCCGGTTCCAGGGAGCGAATGTTAAATGCGCACATAGAAAGATAATCCATTCCGAACCTACGACCACAGGGATGAGAGCCGCACGCTGAAGCCACTAGGCCATCTGAAATAAAATCTATTAACAATACAATACACTATTATATATATTGAAAACTATTAACATTTAACACCTCTATTTTATGGATTACTGTTAGGAATTTTCATTAGTCTTTTTCACACCGTAATTTTATACAGAGCCATATCTTTTTTTAAATAGTCTATAGCCTATCTGGGATAACGTAGAGAGGAAGATTTTTTTCAAATCAGTCCCATAGTTTTATCTATCTATAATCAGTCCCGCAATGCAAACAACCAAAGGACTTTGCCTAAAGGGACTTCTTTTAATAATATATTTTAGTTATTCTATTTTAAAGTTAATTATTGTATTGTATTATATATTTACCAAACATCAAAAAAAATTCTGGCATTTATTTATATCTGTCAACGAGCGTCTCCGAAATTATTACTATTCAGTAGTCACACAATGCGTGCTGTAACATACGACCTACCTGCAAGTTTAAAAAAAATTATCCTTTTCTTTCGTACATTATTTAACAAAAAAATTACCAACACAATACTAGTTTAATATTTTCATTGAAGCGTTTGAATTTAAATTCGTTATAACTCATCCAATACATGACACAAAGCTCCCTAAATCTATTTCATCTAGATAAAAGATTCCATTTTACATCGCATACACATGCAAATGTACTATTGCTTACTAAATCGATTCCACTCGGTCATCCATTCGTTCTTCCGTTCATCAATCACGAATGAAATGGATCTTTGGTTCCCTGAAATAGTTTATCTGTCTGACTTCTCGCATCTGAAATTCGGGGTAAATATTTTTCTTACAATTTCATGTAATAGGATGCTTTCACTAACATTAGTTTTTATTTAGACGTACTTGTTTAAACCAAAGAATATATATTTTTTCTACTTTGGAAGATATAAAAATTACTTCGTTTAAAAAATTTATTAATAGTAAATTCAACTTTGTTACATGTATATTAAGTAGTTTGATTCCTGGAAAATGAACTATTGTTTTAGTTGGACGGCACTGAAGCTATAAAACCTTTTTACATCTAATACTAGAAAACCCTTTTTTTCAATAAATGTGACTTTACTGTAACTTCATGGAACATTACGATCTAGCCTAGCTTAAGACTAATAAGTAAAATATTTAACATATGAAAGTGTCCAAACACTACTTACAGTCTCTATTAAGGGGAAGACACTCTGTTCTTGTGTTCTATTTACGTACCACTGTTTCGCACTTAAAACTTAAGTTCACTAACACTAATTCAACGGGTTTGGTCCCTATCTTTTCACTAGGCCCGTGGTGTCAAGAAGTTGAATAGCCTCGACATACACGTGCTATTTAACAAAAATTATCAATCGTTAAATGTTATAAAAGTTAATTATCATTAACACACATATTTGTATCTGTTTCCATCATATCATATTACGACCACTGGCATTCACAAGTATATGAAAATCTTCCAAAAATAATGCACCTGTCCACAAAGCACTTTAGAAAGCATTTTTACTTAATTATCATTTCCATAATGACATATATCTATTAGTATTAGTTGGCTCACGTGGGAACATTTTCCCTAGAATCCAGATATTATATTGCAGATGAGTACAGGGACGAATTCAGGGCCCTAAAAATATACAGGCTTTCAAGGTATAAATATGATGGACACAGACATCATTTTTATGTATACAAAGTGTAAATAGTAGACACAAAATGAAATTAAAAACTCAATTGTTGAACGAAAAACACCATATAATCCTGTTTAAAAATTGAAGCATTCAAAAAGCTGTGGCACATAAAATAACAATGTTAAGATAATATATTGGAAAGTAATTGAAGTTTCGGTAAATGCTTTCATTTATTTAAATTAATAAAACTATACTATACTACTCTTCTCAGTCGTATTGTACATTGCTAAAGGTTGTGTCTCTGTAAAGTGCCTCTTGCCCTGCTAGTGATATCTCTTCCCTTTTTCCTTAGTACAGCTGTTATGGGGAGACCTGAGAATCGTACCGTATACCACGACTAAGACTATCTTACTATCTAATAATCTGTTCAATTGTAATTGAAAGTACAATACAGATGATACTCGGGCCTAGAATTAGTAGAGTACGTCCCTGCTTGAATAGAATTACAATATATTAAGCGGACACGGTTAAATGTACGGGTGTTTCTCAGATAATTTTTATTTTACTGTTATGTACGTATGTCGGATAGAAACTGTAATGGAGCTTTATCAACGCATTTGTTATTGTATTTGATGATTTCGTTCGAATGGGAGCGAGCGTTATCTTAACGCTTTGTATTTCATTGCAGAGAATATAATGGTTTTAAAGTATCGCTAGAAATAGCTTTTTGCCTTTCATATACAATTAGTTAATAATAGACGACCAAATTTGTACAAAAAAGGCTTAAAGGGGGTTTAACATTTTAAACGACTGTTTTAAAGATGAGTAGATGACATTTTATTTATATAAGATATTTTAACATATAATGTTACAATACAACTGTTTATAAGCTTAGGTAGATAACAGTATTACCTGTATGAATAAATGAATGGCGCTACAACCTTTTTAGGTCTGGGCCCCAGATTTCTGTAACTGTTTCATGATCATTTGTTAATCGAATAGGCAAGTAAGTGATCAGCTTTCTGTGCCTGCAAGGCAAGCCGGTTTCCTCACGATGTTTTCCTTCACCGTTCGAGCGAGTGTTAAATGAGCACATGAAAGGAAATCCATTGGTGCACAGCCGGGATCGAACTTACGACCTCAGGGATGAAAGTAATAAACACATAACACGACAAACTTTAAGCAACGCATACTTTGAACAGTTTTCAATACTGCTATGCTCATTATTAATTCAATTATCAATAAAATTACCAAATATAACATTATAAAAAAATTATATTAATAGAACCTACTGTTTAGTATCGGAATAATATTTAATATTTATAAAATGTATGGGATATGTAAATTGAATCGTTCAATATGTCGTTAAACTAACTTAAAATACAATGAAAATATAATTAATTTTATAAGAATTACTTCATTTCCATTTTATAATAAGTTCATTAATCTATAATAATCTAACATTATTAAAAATATTTACTGTACATTGTTGTAACAGCATGAAAGACGTTAAAATTCTATGATTATGCAAAATTTCGTTAATTGAGAAATTAAAATACTTTATATTAATAAGTTTTTAATCGTCGTAGCGGGATACGTAATGGTTGTATAATAAAAAAAATATTTTCGTCACCCGTTGAGAGTGGTTGTGTTATAAATAGTTGTGAGATATTATTTACTTTATGGTGTCTAGATAATTGAGAATTAATACAGTGAAACTCGTTTAAAAGGTTTTATACTTTACAAATATTAAACAATTTGGACACCTTATACCGTGAACTTTTAGCAGTTTTAATATTACTCTGATAGGTTGATATATATGAATTAGTTTTTAATAAAAATAAAAACAAAAAAGTTTTAATCAAAATGTCTATGTACAGATACAGTGCAGTACGTGTAGCAATTCAATTTCTCAAAGCTATATTTAAAAGTTTGTTAAGTTAAGTATAACTGTTACACTCAATTGTATTACAGAAATGTAACTATTAGCAGTGTCTTGTTTTGTGTAATATTTAGTACTGGGTATTTATGTGGTCGTCAGAGACCTTTTATAAGACAACCTTAAATAAATAATTTCATAAAATAAATGAGAAAGAAGAGTCTTAAACTGTATTATAATAATTAAACAGAAAAAATAGATTCCTTTGACGGTATACTAATGGCAGCATTTCCTCGCTGTATTGCGCATACTGGAAAATATAAATATGTCCATTGTAATATACTGGTGAGGACAGTGTTGGACTAGGATCGTTCCCCTTCTGCACACCAATGGACTTTCTATGTGCGTATTTAACATTCGCTCGAACGGTGAAGGAAAACATCGTGAGGAAATCGGCTTGTTATAGAATCAAAGCCTTGCCTATACGATTGACAAATAATCATGAAACAGATGCCCAGACCTAAAAAGGTTAAACCACTAACATATTTATTATTTTTATAAACGGGCAATGTGAACAAAATCTCTATTTAGAATAAAAATACCTATTTACTTCCATCTCGAACATTTCACAATATATTAGGTCACAATGGGTGGCTCTATTCGTGAATATTCAAGTAATAAAGTATGAATAAAATACAATTATTTCGCCTTCCGTCCAATACAAATCTTTATGGCATCGAAGATAGAATTGTGGTCTTTGTCGACATTTTGATTGAATATCGCATGTACAATCATAAAATCGATATTCTTGCTAATTCGATTCAAGTCAGGTATTGAAATTTCTGAATAGAAATATATTAGTATCGCTAAAATACATTTCTTGGTAGTAATAAACATGATAGAATATTACTACCCAATTGCCTTGAAAAATACGATTTTAAATTGGTGGATACAAAAATAGATGATATTAGGTATGAAATGCTATTATGACTTAATTAAACTAACAAAAGATTTGATGAATCTAGTTTTTAGTATTTCAACAACATAATTGTATATATAGTAGCACAGTTGTGGAACCAGCTACTCGTCCAAGTATTTCAGAACCAAATTAGGGCCCTTCAAGAAAAGAGCACACTCTTTGCTAAAAGATCGCCAACGCATTCTAGAGCCTTCAGGTATTGTGTACTTAACATATCATGATGAACATGATTTACTTTGTTAATTACAGAGTTGTAACATTCATTCATTATAAAACGCATTTGAAAGAAATGTTGAGACCCTATCTCATACCTAATCCTTTGTTTTGCTGGATTTTTTAAATTACTTTATATTTTAATTACTAGATTTTTTTGTATTATAATTTTAATTTATATATATTTTTATTGTATCTTTATTATCATGATTGTGTTTTGTAACATTTATGTTCACCAAAATTGTCATATATTTCATAAAACTTCGAGTATTAACAAAAAATGTATACTGTAAATCAAGTATTATGTATTATGTCTTTAACACATAAATAAAAATTATTTTAAAACTGCATCAAATTGGAGACTGCATTGGAGAAATTGCTTTTAACTGTAGCTGTTTAATTAATTTGTATCTCTAACACTAATATCAAAACTATATAAAAATATACAATGATATACTTAACATTATTTCATAAATGCATTAAAGTTAAACAAAATATTTGAACCAAACAATGTTTAGCCCTGTTGCATTTCCTGAAATTAATTTTACTTATATTCTGTTGAAACATTAATTTTTATTTACCTTTAAAATTCACACATTTTCTCTCTATTTATAAAGCTCAGTTGAGCTTATTTATTAGTGAGTAATACTCGGTGTTTGTTAAAATGGTGCAAATTATACAGCGGGATTGGTTTAACCGCGATAATGCATGCGATTTGGGACCGGAAGATCGCATCGTTCACGCGAGCTTCGAATATTAGTTTAAAGCTTTTAATCCATTACTATGCTTTCTCGAGCCAAAATAACTTTTTCGACCGCAAACTACCATAAGTATTTTTATATAACAACTTCTGTGCGCGTGTTTGTAATGAAATTTCTCCTAAACAGCCGATTAGATTTATAAAGAGTTGTTTTTATTTGGTGAAGAAAATAAAAATTGCTAAGTGATGCGATAGCAGTGGTGATTGGAGAGCAATCTGGTGGTAATCAATTGGATCTAGTGGCTTCAGTGTGCGACTCTCATTCCTGAGGTCGTAGGTTCGATCCCCGGCTGTGAACCAATGGACTTTCTTTCTATGTGCGCATTTAACATTCGCTCGAAAGGTAAAGGAAACCATCGTGAGGAAACCGATGTGCCTTAGACGGCGTGCGTCAGGCACAGAAGGCTGATCACCTGCTTGCCTATTAGATTAACAAATGGTCATGAAACAGGTACAGAAATCTGAGGCCTAGACCTAAAAATGTTGTAACGCCGTTGATTTATTTTTATTTTAAGTGATGCGAGAATAATTAAAAAAAGCACCATCGACCAAAATGCCTCCAAAACCTCTGTTTGGCTAGGTAGGCATTTTGGTCAAATGGATTTGAATAGAGGTAGATTCAAACTTACGTAATATAATACCCATCATCCGTAATAAGGATCAAATAATTGTAATCATCAAACATGATCGAGAATTTTAATTACATTATTTTTCGGATTACGCAAGCTTTTTTAGAAAATTAATGTAATAATAACCGTGTTCGTTTAAGTCATAAGTTAGATTTCACTTGAAACGACATTATTTTATGTTTGGCAAGTATATGCCTTGAAGGCCCGATAGAATGCGAAGCCTGAAGCCTCTGCCTTGTACGAACCTCTCGTGGTGGTTTTAGTAGGTATTACTATAATACTCAAATATACTATTTACAATTTTCTTAACCTACATAGTAATAATAAGAATAATTATCCCTGTGGCAGTGAACCTTTAACGCTAGCAGCATTTTCTCTGCTACTACATCTCGATATAAATTCTTTGAGCGAGGAAAGCACCAGCTCAGTGGTCACCATCCTTTCTACCAGGCACCAGCTTAAGTCTTTAATTAATTCCTGTGCATTTGAGTCCCTATGCCCAAGAGTTTCTACTACAAAGACATCAAAGTCAAAGTAAACAAAAAATAATAAAGGCATTTCCACCACCGGTATTAAAAAAAATTACAAGCCTTTTAATTTTTATATTCTTGCCTTGTCATCACCATATTCTATACAAATAAACAACAAAACCGTGTTATGTATTATTTGGGCCATGAGAAAACTCGAAAAAATCTCGCACGATTTAAAATCGAGATGAGTATGAGAATTAAATCATAGTAAGTAAACAGATGTAAATGCGATACAGCGAATATTCTTGCGATTAGATCGACACGACGCCGAATATTTTGTATTGAACGAAAATCGATAGGCCGATAAATATTTAACATTTTTGTAATATTATACAAATAGTGAAGAATTAATGACAATATTTTGAAATGTTTTCAAAAATGACTTTTTTTAATTGTATCGCTCAACAGATACAAAATAAATCATTTTTGCTGTGTTTCTCAATTTAGGAATTCGAAAAACATATTAAATATTATATGTATAAATATTTTTACAATCAGGTTTAAGCATAGTTCTTCTGTATTTTTTATTATTATGACGCCATTTTAATAATTGCTCTATAAACATTATATATGTATAATAATCTTATTTAGGAAATTAATTTTTATGATAGCCATTTTTTGACTTGTTTTTGTATTAAGAGTTATACGTATTGTTAATATTACGTATTAAGCAATACGTATAACCCTTAATTATCACCAACCAGCTATTAAAATATTTAAGATTTAATGAGAATTAGTAATGTTTTGTAATTTGTTTTGGCTTTGTATCTCAAGGGTTTGTTTTAGTATAGGTAGTACTTATAGATTACTTAAACATGAATGACCTCCAGCTTAGTGAGGATCAAGTCTGTTAACGCATTCCCAAACTATTTTAACCTCTATATATCAAACTTTATATTCATACATAAAATATATAATACATAAAATCATCTACCAATTCCGTTATTGTAATACAATAATTAATTAAACGTTATAAAACCTAACCATGTACCGATATAATCGTCATAATCTATACGATTTTTTGTTTTAAAAACTTAGTAGCTTTCCCAGACTAATAACATATTATAATCATAAATTACAGCACAGAATTACGAATTTACAAATTGATTGGTTGCCGCTATGTAATTAATATCTATCGACTTTTTACAAAACAGTAATGGGGAAATTTTATCGATAAAGCTAAGGAGGTCGAATTAAGACAATTAACCTCATGTCGATGGCCAACTCGCCACAAATAAACTGGTGGTCGTAGACTAATGAGTAAGCGTCGTGCACGTTGAACCACATAGACTGCCGGGATAGTGACGGGGCTTTATCGATGTTCTGTTTTGAAGGAAACTTGTGTTTGCCTAAATAACTTACCTATGACACTTCCATTTCATTCGAAAGTAGACAGTGAGGCGTAATTAATATCATCGCGTACCATCCAATAGCATGGCGCACAGCAATACCTTACAAACACGAGAAAAATATTATCATAATACATGCGCAAAAATATCGAAGATATGAAGTATTATGGATGATATCAACCATTTCTCGAAACAGTTCAATCCAATTCCGACCTCCTATAACTTCGTTGTGACTAAAATCAAATGTTACCAAGTAGGCATTGTATAAGCACGGAATATTTCAATTTTGAATGAAAATTGAATTAGTAGTTAAAAAAATAAAAAAGCATAAGATTTTTACTATTTTATATTTATATATTGAGTATAAGTGTTGTTAGGTGAACTAAATACGTATATACTACGAAGGTCCCTTAATTAGGGACTGAATAAATTAACTAACTTGGCATGTTGATCTCACAACTTTAATACTAGATACACTGACGAGTAGCGAGACTTGTTTTTTTAATCTATGTTTTTGAGTCATTCAGTTCTAGAAACTTCCTTTCGTAACGTAATAAACATTGTCAGTCTATTTTTGTCGACAAAGCGTCCCCTCACTAGCCGCTCGGTACAAGTGGTGGTCGCGGTCGAATGCGTAGTGGCACAGCACTAGTGCAGTAATTGGTTCCTCTGCTACCTGATTTTTATCTACAATTATTGAGTTTTCACGCCAATTAAATATTATCTGTATCCGCAGGAAGCAAGCTGATTAGCTATCACATTGTTTGATAAACGGTATTCAAGGACGTGTCCTTGCCCTTTTGTTTAAATGGCAGTTACTGCAAGAGCACTGGTGCAAAACATGATATTTTTTATTGAATTTGTATCTGTTATTTGAAATATGAAGACAGAAGAGAACAAATGAATCAAATTGTCAGCAATCAAATTATACAGACGCTGGTGTTTTAGAGTCATATATATGGAGAAGGAAGGAACAAGGAACACAATACAAAACTTTTTTTATATATTTGTGTATAAAACAAAAGACGCAAGACGAAACTTTCCGTTCGTTTGTGATGACAAGGGACGTATCGTGTCGTGTATCAACGCGTATTTGACTAGAAACACTGATAACCAATCAGTAATCTCATCCCCGCAAGACAGACAAGGATTATAGAAATAAATGTAAACTAGCAATCTTAATTTGTACCCTTTCCACTTTAGAATAGTCTCAACACAGAGCATGTTTTGAGACTATTCTAGCTTTGATTCTTCTCCTTTTTTAGAGCAAGCTGCCACCGAACCGTGGCGAACTAGGGGCTGTAAAAACAAGAGAGTATCACTACCTTAACTAGCACCCAGTTTCGCAGGTGTCCATGGAAGGCGGCACATACATAACACTTAGTTAGTTTACTTCCTGTGCTTTTGATTGATACCCGACTACACGATTTACCGAACTTAATGTCCGATTAGTTCACTAATGTTCTCTTTAATAATGTACTAGCTATTCACAAAGTAACACAAAACAACGTATATTTAGAAAAAAAAATTATTGACGTTTTTAATATTACTGAATCGTTTATTAAAACCTAATCATAACAATCAAATATATAGTATTTACAATTTTCTTAACTATGTAGGTTAGGCTAGGTTAGTAATAATAATCATTAATTAATATAAAATTAAAAGAAATTTAAGAAGTTTGGTGCCTGTGGCAGTGTACCTTTAACTGTCAGTATTTCCTCGCTGTATTGCGATAACTGTTCGTTGAGCTAGTACAGCACCAGCTCTGGAGTCACCGGTACCATCTACCAGATGATCTTTACTGTCTCTACACTAGTAAGGACATGTTTAATTGTAAACAAATTACCTGTGTAAAGCGCAAATAAACTTACTACATCCTAAGTTTTCATAAAAAAAATGATAATTTTAAATAGAAAGCTAGACAAGACACTATATATTATTTTCTTCTTATATTTTAAATATGAAAGATTTGTATGTCTGTAATGAAGAAACTCATAACTTAGTTTTACATATATTTTACCATTAGAACGGTACAGGCTGCAGCATCCATGGACTGATTTCCAAAAATCAAAAAAGTCCAGCCGTTAGAACTTCGCACTCTCAGAGGCTGCTATATATATTATATTTTATAGTTGATATAAAAATAGAAGATGTTCTCTTGAAAATTCCTTAAAGCAATTACAATTAAGTATGAGAATGAAAAGCCAGGCTTCAAAAGCCTGCGCATTGTCTTCGCAATGCGTTGCTATTTCATAAATAACACATTATCTATAATAATAACTCGACTCCATTGAACAGAACAATACATTGCCGTGTGGGTGTTGGATACTATCAAGGTATTGATGAATATTATTCTTATAGAGCTGATAATACGAGAAAATTATTTTATACATATGACATTGTGGTAATTCTCCAAGCGATTAAAACAAACGGCTACAACTAATATTCATAATTTAAGGGTATTTTTTTAAGTGGAATATTTAATATGTAATAACAGCGCTTTATATATCCAAAAGCTTTTAATAGTAAGTTAGATTTAATTGTGGGTAGCGTTAATTGGCTATTGTCCAGTGGTATTGGTTAGCCCTCTTCGCCCTATAGCTTACTAAGCCATTGTCTTGCTATCGGGAAGTCAATGATTCAATCTTTTTCCTTTAAATTATTGGTGTTAATTAAAAAGATGGAATTAGTTATGTGACATAGTCACGTATACGTATTTATATTCGATTTTTGCAAATATTGACAGAAGGGTTACCACTTTAACTTAAATTTGAATGTAGTTATTTTTTTTTATTTACTTGCCAGCGCTCAGCACCTATTATTGGTGCTTTATTTTTCAATGAATGAGTAGTATTATAAGAAAATTAAGTACAAGATTTAATGTGAATGTGTGTGTGTGTGTGTGTGTGTGGAGGGGAGCAACTATTGATATCCAGAACTTCATAATCATTAGTAAAGGATTGGTAATCACCCATCCAAGAACTCATATCATCAAAAACAAAAAAACACAAATTTTGATGTAATTCTTTCCAAAAAATGTATTTATAATTTTGAGATAATAATATGATATCAAGATTGAAATTGGTTTAGAGTGTTGTAAACTTGCAAATCTCTTCGTGTGTCTACGGGCACGATGATGATGATGGCACGATTTGGGTGGCTATGGCTATAGCTTTTAAGATCAAGGTTCCATTGCAACAAAGGATCGTAATATTAATTGAAGCGTAACATAATCATAATTAAATGTCGCAATACTAAGCTTATCAGTCGAGGCTACTGACCACAGCGGATCACAATCCTTCAATCCTGTATACGTGAGTAAAAATACATTTGTGTACATTGCGTGTAATACTCGAAATTAAGCTTCGATACAAGTGGGTAACGTGTTTTAAATACAGGTCCTTATTGATAAAACTTATTCATCTATTTCTGTCATTAATTGTTGGTGGGAGAGATACGTTATTTCGCTAAAACCGTGTCTTAAAATATACGTTTGGAAATTTCGTCAATCGTTTATTAATTTCGATAAAATATTAAATAACTTTATAGCTATTTAGCAATGATAATACCTACAATTGTTTGTATACTATCAAATAAAGATATATATTTATTATTACATATTTAATTACAGTCCATCGTCAAAGCGAACGGAAAGTCGTTGAAAATATATGTTACACAGAACGTTTAAAGAAATATTTGTTTCTATAAATCATTGTCTTTGGTGATTATTTATTTATTCACTAAGCATACTAACACTATCCTTACAGTAAGTACTAAATGAATACTAATCGTAGATAAAAAAAAGCCTTGGAACCCTTTTACAAGAAATAACTTTAATATTAGGGTTGTTTTAATTTAAGTACTTAATACATATTATTTAGTCAGTGTATCTTGAAACTGAGTTGATCTACTCTTCTATTTTTGATAGAACAGGGGACAAACGGGCAGAAGGCTCACCTGATGTTAAGTGAGTGATGACAGCCAATGGCCACTCTCAATACCTAAATACCCAATACTCTCTTCTAAGAATTGGTTCACTCGTTTCTTAAAGGACCATAAGCTCAATAAATTTGGGCTACGACCTCCATAGTGGTGATGCGCGGTCTGGCCTTACAAAACTCTCGTGGTGGAAGGACGGTCGTCGAGGTTTACGGGTAGAATTTCGTATTCTGCATCGACGTCCGCTAATGTAACTCAATGTAAAACAAAATAACAAATATAAAATTAATTTCTATTTCCAACCAGCAATGTATATGTAACAAAGCGGTTAGATAGCTTTTATTAGAATACAGTGGTAAAGTGATATGTCAGAGCAAGAACCAGTTAGGCAAATTATCTGCAAAGAATCACTGGGCCCACGGTCCACCTGCCGTCTTCATTTATTTATTGCACCAGTGTGCGTGACTGCATTGTTTTATTGCTGTGTGAGTAGTATTAATGTCTATTAATTATTAATGCCTGTTTTATTAAGGCATTCTTAAGCCTTTAAGTATTGAGAAATGTGTATTTAGATTTTAAATTTATACAAACCGTTATTTACAATAAAACATGTGTTAAACAAGAAATGAATGACATGCATTTTAAACCATAAAATTGTATGGTTTAACATTTACACATACATTTGTGCATACAAAGTACGTAGGTACATAATAAAGCTAGAAAGCCCAGCGAAACATTCTTTGTAATAATTAAGCCACTTAAGGCCGATTTATTAAATAGAATTGTGACTTTAAATAAATTAAAACTCTGACATTATTAATAACAGCCATTAGACAGATTAACCGTAACAATATCAAATATTTTAGAAACAAACAATATTTTTAACTAGTTGCCGCGAACGGTTTTTCGATCAGGAACCCAGCGTGGAACCTTATTAAAGCATAATCATTTGAATATAAGTATAAGGGATACTGTTGTGATTTATACGTCGTAGGTGGCTCTAACTAGGTGTTTTGGGAGAAATTTATCTCCATATGACTGTTATAGGCTTTTAATGATGTTAATGATGTGTACAGAGCCATGTTTTTCCTTACCATATTGTTCTAGTTGAGTCTATGAGATGTTTAAGGTGGTCCTGTTTAAACAAGGCGTAGTTTGAGTATCAAGTAATACACTATAGTAGTTACTCGAAGAGGAATTTTTAATACAAATCGACACAATTTCAAATTTTAACACAGAAAGAAACTATACCCAATTCCAAAATTAACTCAATTAAAATTTAATTCTTATATACTAGTAAGAAAAATGGAAGTTTTTCTTACTTTAGTTTCCTATACTTACTTTACAATACAAGGCATTCAAATTGTATGTGAATAATTGAATAATCAAAATATTAAATTACCTTTACGTTATAAGGGTCTGGTAGCACCAGCAATGTTAAAATTCGGTTTAAAGGTGTTCCTATTAACAGATTTTTATCAGCCTAATCATGTACTTAAGACATACAGAATATCTTTGTACACTTTTCCGTTCATTATTGTAACAAATCTTTGAAAAAAGTTTTGTGTAATTCTTACTTAATTAGGTAACAGATTATTACGGCCAACAAACAATATATATATAACGCCAGTCTTCTTCCAATAGCCAGATCATCCAGGTCCTGGAAACGGTTGGTGTGTATGGATGGGTCAGTGAATCCCTTTACCAGCGTGTCGTTTTTAGTTTTAGGCCTTAGTTTAAGGGAGTATTTGTATAATTTAGTACATAGATTTACACAGTCCAGCAAGGATGGTCATAAGCTTGCTTCGTTTTCTAATTTTGTTCGGCCAATAAACGAAACATTTATATCTCCACTTCGACATTTATTTCGAGAGTATTGTACGCTTATAAGATATATAATATGTTTGTGCTTTCTTGGTCTATTTTATGGTACAAGCAAGTAGGCGAGCAATTAGGGATTTGCACTTTGAAATATTTATCAATAATTTCGATAATAATTTAATATACAAAGTAGACTACCTAATTTAAAAGTTTCTTAACATCACCATTGACTACACAAAAGTAAATACTAAAGTGCATTTTTATAACTTCTGTTATAATAAAAATTCAAAGTTATCTAACACAAACCAAAAATCTCGCTACCAGACATTAAGTGACCATTAAATTAATATTTATAGGTTAAAGATAATTATTATTTTATCTAAGTGAACTTAACCTTACACGTACTGTAGTGACGATTCTCGTATTCTTAATTATGAAACGCATTAATTAATGGCAAATGCATATTCATATATCGTTAAATGGCTTTACTAAAACATCTTTAATCTTGGTATTTTCGAAGTGATTGATTACGTTCTGGTGTGGGAATCGTTTCACAGTTATCTACACATAATATATTAACTATATGCTGCCGTTAACTCTCTCATTGGACTTCGATTAGCAAAACTGTAGATGATAAAAATCCGTTCAAGACCCGGGTGAGTGGAATTTCAAAGTCATTATTGCGAATGTTTGAATTCGCATTTCTTTGTTTAACAATGTTATGTTCTTTCTCATGTATGTGTCTTAAATAATGTGTTCATGTCAACTGCTTCTGCGTAGGATTACACTTGTTATTCAATTAATTTAGCTTGGTTCGGGCTTATTTACCGATCAAAATTTCGGTGTTTTTAAGGGATATTTATAAAAAAAATTTGAAGCATTTAGTTAAAAAGAAAGTGCGCTAGCCGCATACTAGGATACCCTGTGTCGTCGGCATCTAGTCTCTGCCATTTGATGTGTTAATGGTACAGATACCGGAAAACATCTTGAACACATGACCTTGCCTGCGCAGAAGCGATTTTTAGGTATCACATGGGGCGAGAGACATATCGATCGCGTGATTGGTAAATTAGTTGACGTTTGTATCCCGCGCTGTGTACGATGCGCAAACTTTCACCCACTGCCTTGTTTAATGCTCAAGAAGTTTGCCGGTATCTGTACTTGACATAATAATTTAAATAACACTTACATTTAGTAAGTAAACGATTGTTGCACAATAGGAGTATTTTCCAATTCAGCCTACGACAAGTTGAGAAGATGACATACACGTAATGATTCGAATATTAACTTATTACTATGAACTCTGTATGAAATCACAATAATTGCTCCCAAGGTGCGGCCGAGACGTCCAAAGGAGCGGCTATGTAATACAACGGGTCGGTGTTAATTCGCCAACACTCGCTCTATGACAGCCCACTGCATGAAATACAAAAGATAGCCACGTAATGTGGATATACCAAATATTTAATTACATTTTACGATAAGTCGTAAAAGTTTTCTTAAAACATTTTTGTTTATTATTCATAAATTTCTTTACGAAAATATCTTTAATCTTAGGTAATTCTCATTTGCACTAGACATAACTAGAAGTAGTTTTCCAATAAGTAATTCAACTACTTATATTATAACAACTGAAGGAAGGAAACTTTATTATTATACACAAGTGCACCACACACTTACAGGATTCCCTGTATTGTGGAGAGTCTCTTCCTTTTGAAAATTAAAAGTGAAAATTATGTTTTTAAGAAAGTGGTTAAAGATGAAATGACGGTAGGAGAAAAAGCGTTGTGATAAGTGCGTTTTTTTGGGATGTTTACATATAGGTTTGCGTTGTTTGATGTGGTGTAAGCAGGTGTTTGTTTCCAAAAAGTCTGCATATTAAGTAAAATTGTGTAACAGTTAAACATTTTGTTTCGTTGTACAATTTTTGAAGCTGAGTAGCGAAAATGTTTATTATAGAATATCTTAATGGCACTTATGAACTACGAGTTTAATAGCGCACATAATTTGATTCAGGAACTAGAACTTGAATAAATCAGATTTTTTTTATAGGATAGGCAAACGAGCCTTGACTTTGACTTTGAACGAAGCAGCCCATGTATAGATACCGACAAATATCTTGAATTAATGTCCTTGTATGCGCAGAAACTTTCCCCCACTCACTTGTTTAATACTCAAGAAGTTTGCCGGTATCTGTTCACCCATTTATTTTACTGGTACATTTTAAACACTCATAACTTATAAAGACTTTAACTAATTGTTATAAAATATCATTTATATAAAAGATTCTATAGACAGTTTCAAAGTAGTCCATCAAATTTACTATTTAGATTTTACTCGTAAGATTGACGGGATTAAAAAAACTTTAATATAACCTGCATATCCATAGAAATCATGTTTCAGAGCAAAGTGCGTGCGACGGGCTATAATAGTCTTGATATTCTCTTTATCTGAGTACCTGTTTGTGGATTAGTCCTTGCGGGACTTGGCTTATTGTGAACCGGCCACAATCAGATTCTAGCATACTTCGATCTTGTCCCATGAAATTACGGAATTTACATATGTTTTTGAAATATCTACTAGCGAACATTTAAGAATTTACGAAACAGTTTCGCGGTTGCTTGTGGGAAATAATGGAGAAATGAATTGTGTGAAAATGTATCTTACTTCTAAATCTACGATTAATACATATTTAACATCTAATTTCTATATATATACCTGGCAAATAACATAGTCTACACGCACTATTTTTTCTCATAATAAAGTACATTTTCATCTTTCCACAATATGAAATCAAGCCTGGATGCTTTTTGATCTTTGATTGCTTGATAGATGTTCTTCTCCATCATGTTTTCATTCACCGTTTGATTGCTCCTAACACAGCAATGGTTCGAAAGTCCATCACAGCTTATTTGAAGGGACAGACAAAATAGCAGGTCACTTAAAGTTAACTGTTTCATGCCGCTCCAAATTAAGCAACACCAGGATATTTGCAAGTGCGCTGCCGGCCGGTAGTTGAAGACCACTTAAAAAGTCAGTAAGAAAGAAATCTTTATTAAACATAACATACAGGATATTTAGATAAAATAAAGTGCACTGGCCCCCACACTAGGATTCCCTGTGTTGAGGGCAGCCAGTCTCTTCCTTTTGACAAAAACAAAGTGTTTTTATTACTCAACTCTCTCTGTAAAGCTGTCTAAATAAGTCTTAACAAATAATAGAAATTGTAATAGGCAGAATGAGTGTAAAATAATACAACAGCTGACCCTGGGGTTCACCTTCCTAGATATCTTTAATCTAAGTACTTAAACCTATTTGTTTGGTATAATAGGACTTTAACACTTTGTCTGCATTAAGCCTTATCTAAAAGATACGACTGAGGATTTTATTTGTGCCTTGGCCAAAGATAAAATTTCTCAACTAAGTACATAGTACAATATATGGAATTTCTAGACCAATAATTCTTTTTACGAAAAACAAAACAAAAGCTCTGTTTAATTTGTGTGACGAGTGTAGGCTTAGTAGACATGCGCGCGAATCTCATTATTTAGAATTACGGCCGTGTACTAATATATTATTCCGTTTATTTACAGATACTGGCAAACTTCTTGAATCTTGAATTAAACAAGGGAGTGAGGGAAAGTTTGTGCAGCGCGGGACACAGACGTCAACTGATTTACCAATCACGTGATCGATGTCACTCTCCCACCGCCGCCCCCCTCCCAGTGATACCTAAAAATCGCTTCTGCGCAGGCAAGGACATTTGTTTAAGATGTTTGCGGGTATCTATACTCGGATAACACTTGCTTGTACGGTGATGAACAATAAGATAAAAATAAATCAGTGGCGCTTCAACCTTTTTAGATCTGGCCCTCCGATTTCTGTATCTGTTTCATGATCATTTGGCAATTGAATAGGCAAGTAGATGGTCAGCCTCATGTAACACACGCGGTCGACTTTTTAACTAAGCCGGTTTCCTCAGAATGTTTTCCTTCACCGTTCGAGCGAATGTTAAATGCGCCCATGGAAGGAAATTCCATCGGTGCACAGCCGGGACTTGAACATATGACTAGGCTATCATCGCATCTGGTGATGTGCGCAATAATCCGCCTTAGACCCGGTCCATTGTCTTCTAATGTTTTATATTTCGTATATAAATAATCAAACATTAGTTGAAGGGTTTGCAGGGCATGCAAGCTAATCTCAAGTAACCGTTGGAGACAGTTAGGTTTCTGTACAATGACTAGTATCGTATAAAAATATCAGACCCTGCCTTATATGCGGTACAATGGTGGACGTGCCTTGCGGGATCTTTGCAGAGGTAGTGAACTAAGGTTGCGTTTAATATCAAATCTGTTTTAATTGTAGTAACATTGTCTATCCTGCGAACGTAATTCCAGGTAAAAATAATAAGACGCACGTAGCTTTGATGAAAGTGTGATTATTGCTTTGTACTAATGCAAAGATAGTAAGATGACTTACTTCAAAGGAAATTAATAAGTGAAACAAGCGCTGTCATTTGCTTCCCACTTCATAGAGTTACGGGACTTCAATTCCAACTATTATATGTCCTCAAATATATAACTCATACAAAAAATGTTCGCAACGCAGTTCTTTTAGCGTAACTTGTGAGATCCATGTAAATATCAAGTCGGTTTATTTATTAAATTCATACTAAAGGGACCTTCAATCTTAACTTATTACGTTATTAGCTAACCTAACAATATCTTATATTTACTATACCAATATTACAAATATTTTATGTCCGCTAGCCTAAGAGGTTTGATGATGGTGGTCATTCAGTGAGTGAGTAAAAAAATTTAAGAAATTTAACTAGTTATTATTCCTAAACTTATTCGAATTTAATGAAATTTGAAATATACCGTGTTTGGTTACTGAAAGTTCAGGCATCTAGTTTTAAATAAATGGCCTAAAGTATCTACTTCGGCTCGACTTGGCGGGCGCACTGTCATGTTCCCAGAATAATATAATATACGTAACGTATACGTAACAGTATAATATGTGCTTAACTAAATTATTTATCCAGCAATAGAAAACACTACCTACGGGATGCAAGGTTATGAGTTTGCGAAGGTTTAAGTTGTTTGTTATGTAAAATAAATTAAGAAACCAAACGTAACCAACCGCCTCGCATGCGTGTCCGAGAGAAACGCGAAAATCACTATTTATTGTTTAAGTGACGAGCTATAAATCTAAAGGACAAGTACTTGACGTCCGTCTATTGTGATCTTCTGGTTTTATTGCTCAACCGTTTATTCAATCTCGGTGCCATTGAAGTTGACGATTTATCTGTGTTTGCGGGATGCGTAATTATGCCTCTGTTTCTCTATGGTTATTTTGAATACTTCTAGAGTGCTTTGTTTGTGGTTTTTTAATTCGGCATTTCTTCTTCTGTCTCTGCATTACTGGAATTCATTAATTTATTCAACATTTACGCACACATAATTTGTCTTAGCCGACTCGGCCAGAGGTAATGTTGAGACTTTGTTGATTGTAGATGACGTGCTAGTGTTTGCGCAATG
This sequence comes from Pieris brassicae, assembly GCF_905147105.1. Classification (NCBI taxonomy): domain Eukaryota; kingdom Metazoa; phylum Arthropoda; class Insecta; order Lepidoptera; family Pieridae; genus Pieris; species Pieris brassicae. Next base: position 14,714,774 of record NC_059665.1, read on the forward strand.
TGGGCGCAAAGTCCCTATTTGATAATTAATATCTGTCTTGTCTAAAGTTAATGCAAATTAAATTACTCTATTTAAGTTACATACAAAAAGTTTTCCAAGGTATAAATAATGGTGGTTAATGGTTAACCATACCATACAACCATAACCATTAATTGTTGGTGAAAAATTCTACGCCACTCAACCTCCAAGAACTCCTTCATCCCCCCGTACGGTAGGTCCCTGCGGTCTCTCCTCCCTAGTAGTAAATAATAAAGTAATATATAAATTTAGAATAGGCTTTAAATAAACTTTCACTTTCTAGTCACTTAAATTTTGAATTTAGCGATAACAAGGGAAAAACATATCATTTGTGCCATTCACATTTTACAGATTCAAAATCCCATTTTTGTCGTAATTTTTGTTTTATTTATAATCAATTTCATTTTAATAGACGTTTACCTTTTGTATAACTTTTATCAACATCCAAAACATTATTTATTCTTTGAGTTCAAATCTTTTGTAAGGTAATAGTATGGTATTCTTTTAAGGAAGCTGTAGACGCAGTCGACGGCAGAATTCTTGCATAACTAAGCAAAGTTGTAAAAAATACACAGTGTAATGAATGTATCAGTTATCAATAATAATGTCCACGGAAGTATTTCCGGACCAATTCGACTTAGGGCTTCAAGAGCGTACCAATTCTTAAAGCTGGTAAGGCACTTGCGTACCTGCATGGTATTACAAATTTCCATGAGCGGCGTTCCTCCTTTCCGTTTGCCCCCTGTAATATATAATAGCAAAAGTTAATGAAATAAATAATTACATTTTTATTTTGTAATGATTAAAAATGTGTGCGTGTACTAGTATATACACACACGTATACACACGTAAGAAGTGAATCTTCTTTATGTCCTTATTTTTCTACAAATCGATCTACTATATGCAACTTTACAGAAATTGGTTAAAAAGTTATATATAAAGTTAACAAAAGGCTTTTATTATCATAGACATGAATACAAATAATACAATTATTTCATTTTACCTTATAACTACTAAGATTATTACAGAATTTCATTAATTGTAATAGAATTATTACTATCATTGTTATCGTTATTATATTTTTTTGTTATTAATGGCTTCGAATATCTTCAAATCAACCGTTGTAGAGACAGGAAAAAGATGGCGCGTAACAGAAAAATGAGACGCGTAACTGAAAATGTGACGGTAGATTTTTTTCCAACGCCGATAAAGAAGTTTGACTTCAAAAATCAATTCAACAAAAATTTATTCAACTAGCCTATCCTAACACATGCGTTTAAAATGTATGTATCTAACACACACATCTTTTGTGATATTAAAATGAAACTTTGCCTAACTGTTAGTTAGTACACTGTCGCTAGGGACGGTAGCGGTCGCCGCGAGGCAAGCGCCCGCGCACCAATTACTAAGAGTAGACAGCCCTAGGGCACTTCTTGATAGACGTTAATTGTTCTAAAGAAATAATAGTTCAACTTACACGTAATTGTGTTTTACGACTTACAGCATTAATATTTTGATTTGCTAACAAGAACAGGTGAAGATTTAGCAATATCCTCCAAGTTCCACTCATAGTCGATCATTAAGGTAATGATTTAAAAAAATCTGTTGCACTACAACCTTGGCCTCAGATTTTTGTATCTGTTTCATGATCATTTTTTAATCGAATAGGCAAGTAGTTGATCAGCCTTCTGTGCCTGACACTTTGTGCCTTAGACACAAAACTTTTTGGGTCTAAGGCAAGCCGGTTTCCTCGCGATGTTTTCCTTCACCGTTAGAGCTAATGTTAAAATGCGCACATAGAAAGAAAATCCATTGGTGCACAGCCGGGGATCGAACCTACGACCTCAGGGATGAGAGTCGTACGCTGAAGCTACTAGGCCAACACTGCTCTACACTGCACAGAGTAATGATTTAGTTAAGTTAAATTAAATATAAACAAAAGCAGAGATGCTACATTTAAATGTAAAATGAATATATATAGAATAAAAAGTTTCTGACTTTGCTGGTAATGAAGTTTGAATATTCTATCACTACAGATATTTTCTTTTCTTTTCCTTTCTTCATAGTGAACGCAATTAAAAAATATGAAAGGGTTATTGTTTGATGTTAAAATTATCCGACATTTTTATACTTTCCAATACTTATTGCGTAGCCTAACAATTTATTCATAGAAGTTCCAAGTCGCGGCAAAACCAGACTTACATCATAACTAGCCATTTGCTGGGAATTTTAAATGGGGCTTTGTTGGACCTGTTCTTGTGTAACATCCTGTATAGTGTTCACTTGACAAACCGATTGTGAAATTGTTTTTAATTACGGCTAAATAGTGGAATTAAGTGTTAAATCTTTTAGGTGTAACTATAACGAATTAGTTTTTGCTTTTTTGGTAATTTTGTAGTATGTGGGTGAACTTTAAATACAATTATATGGAGAGAAACAAGGGGAAGAAGAAGAGGGCGACCTAAAAAGAAGTGCGCGGGTACAAAATGCACATGTCAGAACTTCTATGGCAAATTTTTTAAGTCTTGTTCATATCTATACAAATCTAAAACTTTAGATTTCCGAGATTGAGAGGAAGGGAAAAGGAAGATATGTTAGGAATTAAATTTAAATGTCATTAAAATATTAAAAGTGTTGAAAATTAACACAAATTATATATTTTTTTTTATATTTAGTATTTCTTCGACATTTAAATTATTCGACGCGATTTATATTGGTATTGTTGTGACTAAAACATTATAATAAGTAAAATATGCAATATAAGTTCGTGTTTCAACATTATCTAAAAATCTTGTAAAAATAGCAACTATTGTCGTTCTACTCTTGCTCCATGCCTTTTTGCTTCATGCTACGTTCGCCCTTTCTCACACTCTCTCAATCGGTCTCAATCACTCTCTCTCTTTTCTTCGACAAAAACGCTGCACATAATATTATTATTATTGAGTTTCATCCGTAAAAAAATACCCTCATACGCCTAAAGAAGTTTCACTTCAAAAAGATATAGAAAGAATAAAGTGAATGGAGAAAGAAATAGGGAAATTTGTAAAAAGCTGAGGGATGCCTTTACAATGCGTTCCGACCAATGGTACTGAAGGAAGTTAGGAAATTAGAATAGTAGTAAAAATGTTTATTACAAATCTAAATTGTACATTTCGGTACGGTACGTAGGATCAAGCTCAAACTAACTGTATAGTACAATTATGAACGGTAGAAAAGAAAATTAATTGTAAATGTACACTACCAGCTTGTCAAGGGCGTAGAACGGGTCAAGAAGAAACTTTCCATGTCGACAAAAAGTTCTTTATCACTGTTGTATAATTTAAGATCAAACAAAACTCTGGTTATCTTTCAGGTATTGAACAACACTGGTGAAATTACTCAAAAATCTAAAGATAAGGCTTAATAAAGATAAGGATAACAGTTAATAATTTTAATAACAAACCGTTGCCTAGGATTTCGTATCCAAAAATAATAGTTATATAAATATACTATTTTTTTATTATTTCCTTTATTATTATTATTTATACTATTAGCAAAAAAAACTGAATCAAGAAAAATGTTCCCCATTTGAATGTGGATTTGATCCAAAATCTTTATCTCGAATTCCATTTTTTTTACACATTTTTCTAATTACTGTAAGTTTTTAAATCTCTGATGTTGAAATGGCTTTAATTTTCACATCATTTTCAATAACTAATATCTATATTTTTTTACAAGAGTTTTGTTTATTATTATACTTTTATTAGGACTTTACCAAGAATGAAATAAAACAATATTAAATTGAGCATATTAGGAAAGAGTAGAACTGTAAAACACGATTTTGAATAAACTATGAACAATGTAAGAGATATTAAAGTCAGAATTATTTTAGATTATCGTTTCTCCACATTACCTCCCGGTACAACAGCGCGTTACGTAACTTCCGATAGTGATAGCGATACCGAATCCAAAGTTTTTGTATGCAAGTTCGCTGTAGTTGTCAATGTCCGTAGTGATGCCGGTTTAATCACGTACGTCAACTTGCTTCTACCAGCCCGCTTCTAGTCTTGCAATTTGTGCATCATAATAGGCTGCAGTCGTATCGATGATGATGCAAAACGTAAACTTAGAAATTATTTTGCTTCTGCTACTGTGTGATTTGGCAGTCATTGGAAAGTTCTATGGTTGACAGACTAAATCTTATTTATATATTTTTATACAACATACTTAAGTATTATAATAATGACGTATAATAACCGTACTTTAGGTGTTCGAGGAAACAAAAACTGCTCCAAATTTGCTTTCGTGGAACAAAATTTAATTAAAGAAAACCTGCTCTCTTTTATCCGCCGAAGAACAATGAGCCCAACAATTACAATATGTGAATGCCTTACGGGACTTGATGGAAAAAGCCAACAACCTGTCCCGAATTGTTTGATAGGGTTCCTTCAAAACTTTATCTTTCACACGAGACGTCCGGTTAACTAATATTATAAGTGATATTGGTTTTATTGATAAAAGATTGCCAACGCTCGGCACACTGATACATTGATAAAAAACCAGAATATATTATTTTTAATTTGACAAGCACTTATAGGCCAACAAGACGTACACGAAGACATACAAAAATTAAACTACTAAACGAATATCAATTTTAAAGTGTGAGAAGAGAAACTAAAGATGGACCTAGCTCGTTTACCAGAATACTCAAACTGAAAATCGGTGATGGGGTGGAAATGGGGAATGGAATGATGGGATGCGATAGAGGGTACACGAAATGGTATGTATGGTGAAAGTTCTATTGATACACCCATCATGTCGGACATCACACCCCGAATACAATAAGGTTAAGTATGTAATGTTCTATATATTTGTTTTTACTTACTTGACTTAACCCTATAAGCCTTAGCAGGGCAGATCGTCCACAGTGAGCCTCCACCGCGTTCGGTCTTGAGCCTTGCATTTCACCTTCCTCCAAGTGTTACCTGCTCTCTTTGCCTGATCTGCAACTGTATGATGCCAGGTTTTCCTGGGACTGCAACTCTGTTTTTCTTGCGGGCTCCAATCGAGCACCTTGGTAATATCATTGGGATCTTTGGAATGAAGCCTATCAATTTCCATATGCGTTGCTTCATCTGCTGACTAATCGCAGTTCTTGACATCTCAACTATGTTTTTTAAATATGATCATTATTAGGAGTGGAAAGTACTTAATGTATTGATTTTTCATTTAACAATAAACTTGTTCGTAGTGTAAAATATCTCAATATAATTTACATTAAATTACCTAAAATACATTTAATTAGCACGCATATATTTGATATAAGTGTGTATATGATGTAAAGGTAGAATAATTATTTGAAAATATGTTAATATGTTAAGTATCTAGAACACTCAGACGTCAATTATCAAATTAAGCATAGTTCCTTATCTAGTTTTGTGTCCAATGAAATCCTTTTTAGTTCAATTTAATATATGACTTTAGTAAATGGAAAGCTCTGTCTGCGAAAAATGAGTACGGAACCGTGAACGTATACACGACACACTTGTCTGTACACCGGTAATGGGCGAATTTTGCCACGAGCAAAAATATTTAAGGCCAATTTGATTTACCTATATACATGAGTTTGATACAGTTGGGTCTCATTTTCGACACATAATTGATGAGAACAAGAAAATGAGATGAAAGTATTCTTGAATTACAGCTTTATTTGCGGTTTTTGTTTCGCAGCAAATTGGTTTAAATTTGGTACAGTTTATGAGATGGAAATCTTATGCAAATGTAGCGGGTCAGCGAATGAAGTGTTAAAAATTATTGACTTTAATTTGTTTTTATTATTGTTTGTAAAACAGTTTTTATTACATATTCCCACGAAAGCCTTCTTTTATTATATATATCTCTCTTTTTTATAACTAAGGAGTTCACTTAATATTGTTGAAATATGGAAAATACTAATATCAAACGAAAATTAATTTTATAGGCCGGAAACACATTCGCGAGCCCTCTGCCATTCATGGGTGGCGGTATCACTTAATATTATGTGAGCCTCCGGCTTATTTCTCTCAGGAGGCTCACCTGATGTTCACTCACTCACATTGCCAGAGGAGTGCGTTGCCGGCCTTTTAAAGATTGGTACGCTGTTTTCTTGAAGGACCTTAAGCCGAATTGGTTCGGTAATACATCGTTTAAAGAATTATTCAGACACAATAACGAACATACGTGATAAAACCATTATCAGTATATCTCTAATCAGTGGATTAGAGTTTATTCTTTTGTTTTATATGTATTGTAACACAATTAGCGTGACCATGTGATTGCTACACTTTTCGATTAACAATGTATTATTTCAATTCAATACGTTTCGCTTAGTTCTATGTATCTGGATTAACTACTAAGCTGCATTCTATAAAAAAAATAGCTTCCAGAGATGTTTGATCTCCGAAGAAATATCACATTACTTCGTATTAACACTTCACATCACATGTCACTATATATTATTGCGTCAAAGGGTACGTTACGTAACTGGGAAGTTTTATTTTTAAAGAGAAGGGGCATACAGCCGCCCTTGGACACTCTCAATGCAGAGCTCGCGAGTACGCAGCCGGCCTTTTAAAAATTGTTACGCTCTTTACCTATAACTAAACTATATACAGGTCAATGAACCCTTATATATTTTCTATCATATTTAATGACATCAGAATGAAGTTATTTTTATCTGCCATTATCAGAACGGGTCTTGATTATGCAGGTGCTTTCTGACGTTAAAATATTATTTACTGCGAACGAGGTTTTAAACTAGTTTTAATTACCAATAGATGGCAGTGAACGAAACTCGTTTTTTGAATACGGTTATAATTTGCTTTCATTTACGACCATAAGGATGGTTTCCCGTGAAAATCTTAATGATATGTCTCCATTCCGATCGAGCAAGTGTTAATGCGACCGTTAAACGTATAAGTACAGAATTAAAAATTAATAACTCTACACTAGAGGACCTGTTATTTCCTTATTTAAAAACAAGAACATATGACGTCACAAATTTTATATACATAAATCAATTATATTATAATATATATAAAAATGAATCCCTATTTCCCTTAGTTACGGCATCACGCGTGAACGGCTGGATCGATTTCGCTAATTCTTTTTTTATTGTGTTTGTTATTGTCAGGAGAAAGTTCTTATGAAAGAAAAAATTAAGAATACTTTTGTTACGATAGCAATTCATTTTTCTTTTCCTGTAACCTTATGGCATTTGACATAACATTGACAGAAAATGTGCTGCAAATATCGTCAAAGAGGATGTAAAACAACTAAATATCGTTTAAAACAAATGCTTCGAGTTCTTATATTGATAAAATACATATAAAAAATTACAGACACTAATTGTTTGTGGCATTAATTTTGAAAATCCATGTTTTTCACGTGTCCAGTTATATGTCGCCTGTTCCCATGTCGGAATACCAACAAAACTATTTATATACGCGCCAGAAAAACAAAGAAAGAATGTTGTATATAATAAAGCATTTTTAGTTAATTATACGAATTTTAAATCAATACTCATAATTAGTATAGGACATCGATTGTCGGGTCTGCTAATTAGAACATAAAATTTCAAATTAGCAAGGAAAAAATCTAAACTAAAACTCCACTAAGAGCGTAATACACCATATTACGATAAGTAGAAGCAAATAATTTAGCATGAAGGTAAGTATGAGTATTAATGATGGAGGTGGATTTAACATACTCTTTGCCCAACACTAGCTATTAGGTTGTCGTAATCCGAAAACGCAAGACACGGCTCAAGAAAGAACGCGATGGAAAAGCATTGTAAACGCCCTCTGCCCCACCTAGGGAATACAGGAACATAAGTCAAACCAAGTCAAGAATTTATTAAAACTAAATTATTTTCTACGATAAAAGTATTCAGTTGCTTTTTTTCGGTTATTTCTATTAAATCTATATTCGTCACAAATATAAAAATATTATGTAATTCCGAAACACTTGAAGCAATTTTTCAACATCCGTTGTAAAATTGCCTTAAATGGCAGGGACGGAATATTCGATTTGCAAAATTTTTGATTGACTTAGAATTGATTGACAGGATTGTGCGGTATATCTCCTTAGAAATTCAATATTTGAATTCACACTTAAAAACAATAAAGTTTGAAGAACCAGTTTTGGATTCTACTTTCTTATAGATATGTTCCCTTAACATACTTTATAACGAAATAAATTAATAGCCGTGGAGCTAGAACGCATGGTCATAGTCTCAAATTTTTGTATCTATTTTAATCGGCAAGTACGTGATCAGATTACTGCAAACACGCCTTCGAATTTTGTGTCTATGTTTCCATTACCGTGCGAGCCGACATTAATAGAATAGAAAAGAAACTAGTCCGTCGGCACGGCTGTAAAACGGACGCACGATCTTAATGTAGAGTCACACGCTCAAGGCATAAGGTCGAAAAAGAAACTTTTTTTTTTATATAATGGCAATAGTTTTAACTCGTAACATCGTGTCTCATCATTACAGCTACAGCTTTTATTTTTCCCTGGTTGCGAAAAGATCGTCAGTCTTATTTGGAGCTTTTTGCTTCCCAGATCCTTCGGCCCTGGTCCAGACCGTGTATGGGCCATAACGGCATCGACTATTATTTATTCATTAAAAATTGTTTAATTAAAAATGTGTCTCAGAAGCTTACGTAAATATAGGGATAATAATAGTTTCCTTATGCTGCGTTTGTATACTATCCCATGTTACTTTAATAATCAACATACTTGTATCTTAGCATGTATCATATATATCCTGTATCTCTCTCTTTAATCGGCAGCTCATTTCTGAGTGTCGTGGTCAGCAAGGAAGTATCTGGAGCGGACCATTTGTTTCCACCGATTCCAGTGATTAAGCATGCAATTCCTAACCAATCGTCAGCTATGCACCAAGAAAATCTATTCATATGACTAGTTAATACTTGTCTTGCTTGCTTATATAATGAAGGAAAGCATAATTAAGACATTAATCTAATATTGCATATTATGCAGCAACGAATGTTTAACATGTATTGAAAATAACAAGAAAATAAAACAAAATCTGGTAGTAGATTCTAAACAAAAGTGTGGACTTAATTTCCGCACTAAGGCGGTTATTTGGTGCCTGCCTTGTCTACTATCAGATCAAGCATTAAAAACGCAGCCCGACAATAATTTAGGACTGTATTAGCGATCTAAGCTTAACAGCAACTGGGGCTAGTTGATCAACAATTCAAACGCACCCAGTAAGCCGTTATCTCATCGACGAGTTGTCTCAGCTGATTTATCCGGAGCCTAACAAAAAGTTATTAGCTACACTGTTATTGTTAACCTGTTCCTCGATGACTGGTTTTCACACGTTTGAGAGAATTGATAGTGCTGCGTTTACAATACTTGTTTAAAATGATTTATTTCCTTTTGAAATGCGGTTGTAACTGTGGTGTTAAGGCACGTTATGATTTTGCCTCTGATTACGTAATAATTAATGGAACTACGACTTTAATGATAAACACATTGAACTTAAAAATTAAATATAACTCTTGGTGTTGTGAATTTTTGTTAAGACTCTGCCTTGCTCCTGCCGAGCAATAAAACGGCACAACCGTACCATCGTTTTCTCGAAATAGTTCAGGCCATTTTTGACCCCCAATAACAGCTGTAGAAGAATACTTTTCAGAAGCCAAGATACCAGTACCAGTACAATCACACAATGTGTCTCACAAGTAATACATATCATATTAGATTGTTAAGGGCGGTTGCCAAGTAAATACAGACAAGATATTTAATATTGATATAGTCACTATAATATGTTATTAGGTCAGTTAATTACGTCATAACTTAAGATAGGAAGTCCTTTAAGTAGGGCTTGAATAAATTAGCCGACTTGGATATCACAACTTTTTACGGAAGAAAAACTGAGGTTGTTTTTTTTATGTTTGATAGCAATAATATTGTCTGTTTACGACACGGCTTTTTGTTACAGAAGTTTTAATAGACTATTTATACCTCTCTATCGAAGTAAATATTTATGATAAAAACACAATATAGTTTTGTCCTAAAAAGTTCACCAGCACTAGAAAGCTCACAATACGATAACGTCAAAATGCTCACCGGGGAATTGTACGCCGGAGAATGGCAATTACCTCAATTTCCCCACGTACCGCGACAATCAGGCGGCGATTAAACAATTTCCCACCATTTCCCACCACTTTCCCAACACAAACATGACTGACAGCTTTGAAATTGCCTTGTTTGAATTTTATTGAGAAGCAGGGTTAAAAAGTACGTTAAAATTACGTAATAAATATATATTGCGATTTAGAATTGGAATTTTGCTTATACTTCGAGTACATGCTAGTAATATGAATTTACAATTGTAGTTGTGCTTATTTTATAAAATGGCCAATTAAAATATATAGAGTTTTTAGATACAGTCGCGTTATCACTAGACCGAACAAATTTACATTAAGATTAATTGTAAGTATAAGTGTTTAATGTTACAAAGACGGGTTTAACTAGAAACATTAAATTAGTATACAGTTGTGTAGCAAGCGATGTTACTACATTGTAAGAGCACTTACACAAATCGTGTGTCAGGCACAAGTGTTCTCTATAACAAAAAAATAATAAAGAAAATGCTGTGAAATGTGTCCACGATCCATAAAGGATTGCAGCGCTATAACGCTTTAGCAATATTGGTTAATCATAATAGACATCTCTTTGACCATGGTCAATGCGCGCCATGGCGCGATAGACAGTCTCATGTGCAGAGGCTGTTTCAGAGGATCAATCTCCCACGTATACCTGGAATGCGTGGTTGTGGTTTCCGAACGAACAGAAAGAGCTTCTGGAAGGAGCTCGGCTTGCTTAATTATTCAGGACTTAGGCATCTAAGTGTGGAAACTATGTCCACACGACATACATACATACATAACTCACCCGACTACCATAAATCATTGGTAATTATTGCAAAAATGTGTTTCAGACAGTAATTGCTGGATTCAATTAAAAAATTAACTTGTCTTGTTAGTCTCACATTTCATTAAACAATGTTGATTTAATACTGAAACGACAGCGACTGATCATTCGTGTAAAGCAATTTTAATCGTGTTTCATTTTACCTTTTTTGATATGTTGAAAGTTTTATTATGTAAATACTGGTTAAGTTTTTATCACCTTGTTAAATAACATAATTTTGTATTGTACATATAAGATATAGGTATCGCTTCGGATAATTACTTTTCACTGCTTGTATACAGAAAAGATTCTCCGTAACAAGATATAAAATAAACAATAAATTGCTGTTTAAAAATTACAAATAAAAAAAATATTGTAAGATCTAAAATATATGATACAATATGTTTTCGGACCGATTAGTAAACCATCGAACTATCAGCGATATAAGTATGACTATGTGGATTTTCGATACTTCTTATTATCCTGGAAAATAAAACAAACCAAGTTCTATGAGACCTGTTCGTTGCAAATCCGGCACATTTCAAGGACAGCTATTCTTTAACACAAAAACTCACGTTGTATTGACAACCTCCTTCGGTTAAAAATTAAGAAATTTAAAGGAAGATAGAGAAGGAGCTAAGCGAATAGGGACGGGAAGTGAATTCCATAGCCTAACTGCAAATACCTTATTTATTATTATTATAGAGATATTTAAGAGAAAGATACTAAAATAATTTTAAATGGATACTTATTTCCTCTACTCTATAAGTTCTGAGATAGCCAACCATCGAGATATAATATCAATACAAATTATCCTAAACGATTTGGTATCGATTCTACAGAGACCTTTAATTTGGCATAACTCTGATGTTCTGATGAACATAGACATCGCTTATAACAACTCTCAGCCACACATGTAGGTATGTATGTACGGAATAATTGTAATCTAGTTACTCACAACACTGGGGCTCGATAGTCCCCACACTGGCGTCAATATTGTTGACGTCGTCAAACCACCACCTTTCCTAAATAATAAAGTTTTATTCTAAAAAATATTATTGATAATGAAATTAATAACAATAATGAAAGATAAAGCAATGCTGGTCTAGTGGCTACAGTGTGCGGCTCACATCCGAATTCCGGCTGTGCACCAATGGAATTTCTATGCACGTACATGCACAACGTAAGTGTACGGCAAAACTAAATCAGTCGACGGCATGTATAAGGTACAGAATGCTGATAACCTACAATTAAAAAAAAATCCAACGGTCCTGAAAGAGTCAGAAACCTGAAGCCCACACCTAAAAGGTTTTTTTTAATAACAATAGCTAATCGAAGTACGATCATGATAGGTCGTACACTTATTATATTCATTAGAATGTCAAAAATCGAATAACTTTCATCAATATTGTATGAAGGGGGAGAAAATTATGACGCACCTGTCAGTTCGCGTGCGCCAATCAACGTGTTGAAGCGTATGCACTTTTAGAGAAACCACAATTAAAAGGCATTCTTTATTATAAGCGACTAAAGATGCTAATATGCAGAACACAAATGTCTCGCAATTATTATTAGTATGTAAATAATAAAAAAATTGATGCTAGTATTTACTGTAGAATTATTATCAAAATGGGTGAATATGCTTTCATAATAGTCGCAAGCTTACTGCAAATCACGCAAAAGCCTCCATTTATACTTATTTTAATTAATTGTAAAATTTAATTATTGTTGGAACGGTATGTTTAAAAAAAGAATCAAATCAGATTTTTGATTAATCACGCACTACTTCTTTACAAGCTATGAACCAAAATCGTGATAATTGACAAATGACACAGATAACGAAAGATTTTCTTTCAAAATACTACTTCTAAATGGGGCTACCTACACCATTTCTCTTAATCATAAGAATCATTAAATAATTTATGTTATAATTTATTTGCAAAGAATTTGGACATTCAGATTAATTAATTGTAAATAAAAACCGCACAATCAGCCATATCAAAAGAGGCATGTAAATGTCATATTAATGTGAAGTAATAAGAACAGTTAACAGTTGTCAGAACTTATATTAAGAAGAACTTAACTTAACTAGTCTCCCTATAAAGACAGCTTGCCTTTAAAAATCTTCTCTTCCTTCCCCTTGAAAGCTTTACACGACAGTAATCTGTAACTTTTGGAAAGCGGATTAAATAGTTTGAAAGCCACGTTGTAACATTCTTTAAATACAAGGGACGGACACACAAAATGTTTTGAATCATTTTGTGTGTCCATCCTCAATCATATCATATATTAAGATTATGAATGTAGCCCTAATTTAACAATGTACGGTCGAATATTTTCGTAATTTACTAGAACACCTATTTTTATATATTTAAAATATATTCTCTTGTTCTTAGCTCTACAAAAAACTACAAGAATTGTTTAAAGAAATACGACAGGTCGGACCCACAAATCTGTCTGTCTGCACACAACGTATCGACACTTCGTTTGTTTTAAAAATTTACGAGGCATATTTATGACCAGTAAAACTTATTTACATTCAAAATTGTGAATAAAAATGCAAATCATTTTTCATACATTGTTTTTGTAAGCTTCATTGCTGTAATTTAAACCACTTTGTATAAGGAATGAGAACAAAATATTCAATTGCTTCTCGATTGATATAGTAATATTGTTACATTTCTATTTCTGGAAGGTCATGAATTTATTACATACCATCGAAGTTATTTTTTAAATTTAAAACGGCAGAAGAAAAACAGACTTAAACAGATGAAACCGTGTATTTGAGATTAGAAAAGCGGAAGTAATTTATTTATTAATAAGGACGACAAATCACAGATTCAAGATATATAAAAAAATATATACAAATTAGAAGAATAAAAGTCCTTGAAGTCACAGATAAGATCACAATCAAGCGAATTGCGCAGTCGCGTCGTCAATGTCATATGTCAATGTAAAACAAAAGACATTCCTCTGCAAATGTTATCACATCTCTAAATATAATCTATGTTACTTAAGTATTATACAGCATTCCTGACGATTTTTTGAAAATGTAGCTCTTGAGTTAATTCGTTACAACATAGAAAATCCTCTTCATTATATTTGTTGATTACATTGCTTATTTCTCAACTGCATATAAATATTTATTATATATTTTGAACTAATCAATAATAACTATAAATTACACTATCGATTACAACCCTTCAAAATCGGACAGAATAATTGCTTAAAATAGGAGCCTAGAGCCAGTTTCCCAGTGTTGGCATATAAATCATGCAAATCCACTCATTTACCATCAACCGTTAAAAGTATTGCCATATAATGTCCGAGCATGTATTATGAAGTGATTATTTATATGTACTCATTGTAAGCTCAAAATTAACACCACCTGCAGAAGAAAAGCAAGGTTCCACCGCTAGCGACGCGATACGTTTTTAAAGCACTCATAAATAATATATATGTATATAGTATATAAATACTTTAAGTACACATTTATTGAAGAATGCCAATGGGCTTTGGAGCATTTTATTCTTCACTTGACAACTAAAGACAAAGTAAAAAGTGTAGCACACACAAGTCCTCATAAAAATAACAGAGAATCATTCTCAAAAAAGTAAAAAGGTAAAGTCACATTTCCGTTTCCGTTTTCCGTTTCTGATGACAGATGTGTTGAAAATACCCTTACTTGGAATGGCTCAGTGGGAAGAAAAAAGAGAGGACGCCCACCAGGAACCTGGGAAGATGATATAAAAGAGATCGCGGGTAAAGATAGAAAAGTAGTAGCGAAGAGAGACAAAATGGAAGAATTTGGAGGAGGCCTTCATGTCGTCGGAGGTCGTGAGCTAATAATAAATACAATAACAACATAAACTTGTATGTGTATACATATGTAATCCTAATTATAGTACTCCAGTATTTTATTGGCTATTTTTATTTATGAATCACGATAGCAAATTTGCGACCGAAATTTAACTTCTCGATCATCTATCATGGTCATAAACTATCCTGTTTTGCATATGAGCAAATAAATAAATACATATGACATAAACAAAATCACCTCTACAAACTGCCAGAAGACACATCTGATGTTAAGTGATACCGCCCATAGACATTCGCAAGGGTTGTAAGTGCGTAGCCTCTAAGCATGTATCACGCATCGAGATGAACAAATAAACCTTCTACAAGTATTCGTAATAACAAAAAATCCTAGCTTAATGTTATAACTGGGCAAGGGCCTTAGCGACCACCCGTTTGCGTTTCTTCATAAATATTTTTCGAGAGATGATTTATATGTCAGGTTGGTCTAATTATTTGGGTCAGTAAATTTTTTCTCAACATATACAGGTTTGTTCCGTAACAATCGATATTTTCATTTAAATTTGTTTTGATATGCGTAATAATAATTAATGTGTATAAGATTTATTATGGTTATTATAATATGTCGTAAATTATTCGAATGTCTGAATTACATAGAGAATAATGATGTTATAAATATAAACTTACTAACTATTTGTTGAGAGAAAATTATTCTTTTCCTAATAACATATGTAAATATAATGTTACAAGTGCGGGATTTGAATGAACGCTGCTAGTCTAGTAAAAAAATAATTAAACTAAGACCCGGTGAACTTCGTATCAGCTACATATATTAGGTCCTTACATATGAAATTGGCGTTTTGTCGTACTGGCCACTTTGACCTCAAATACCTCCTCTTTGGTTAGGAATTTCAAATTCAAATTTGTACAGCTATTTACTCATGTATTTGTGCTTCGATGACCGTCATTCATTTGTTTTTCACTTCTGTTTTTTTCGGTTTACGTCACTCATTTTACAAAATAGAAAACTTAAAATATCGCATTATTTACGAGTACGAGTTCCGCCGTGGCACTAGTGCTGCGTAAACGACTCGAAGGGTGAATGATGTGTATGGCGGTCATGTTGCAAAAGAAAACACAGTTCGTTTTTGGTTCCAACGTTTTCGTTCTGGAAATTTCGACCTGCAGAACAAGCCCCGTGGACGGCCTGAGACCCAAGTTGATAATGAAGTATTGAAGGCTATTGTGGAAGCGGATCCATCGCAAACCACGTCCGAGTTAGCTGCAGGCTGCGGTGTTAGTGATAAAACTGTTTTAATTCACTTGAAGCAAATTGGGAAGATTAAAAAGCTTGAAAGGTGGGTACCTCACGAATTGACTGAAGCAAACCGGCAAACGCGCGTCGACTGCTGCGTTACATTACTAAACGGGCACAATAATGGAGGTATTTAAAACCGAATCATTACCTGTGATGAAAAATGGATTCTTTACGATAATCGGAAGCGCTCAGCGCAATGGTTGGATCCTGGCCAGCCAGCCAAATCCTGCCCCAAGCGAAAATTAACCCAAAAAAAGTTACTTGTAAGCGTTTGGTGGACTAGTGCCAGTATTGTTCATTGCATTTTTCTCAAATCTGGCCAGACTATTACGGCTGATGTTTATTGTCAGCAATTGCAAACCATGATGGAAAAGCTAGCGGCTAAACAACCTAGGCTGGTCAATCGCTCCACGCCACTGCTACTCCACGACAACGCTAGACCACACGCTGCACAACAGAAGGCTACCAAATTAGAAGAGCTTCAATTGGAATGTCTAAGACATCATCCGTACTCCCCGGACCTTGCTCCAACAGATTACCATTTTTTTCGAAATTTGGACAACTTCTTGCAAGGGAAAAAATTTAACTCTGATGGGGCAGTACAAATCGCCTTCACAGATTTTATTGATTCCCATCCGACTGGTTTTTTAGTAAAGGGATCAATGAGCTACCTATAAGATGGCAAAAGTGCATAGAAAACAATGGTTCATACTTTGATTAATTAAATATATTATATTTAAAAATATTCGACTTTTTGTTCCTCCCATATAAAACGCCAATTTCATATGTAAGGACCTAATATATACATTCAAAAATTATTACAATTTGTTTAAAACAGACCAAAGAAATCGCGCTTCAACAATCACCTGAAAGACAAAAGACATCAAATATTTCCCAGCTCAGAACCGTTTATATTAAAAAACTTTTTAGTATTTTTATTTACATATCATTCATATTTTCTACTGTAGAATTTCCACAAATATTTCAAGATCATTCGTTAGCCAAATCGGCCCAGGCATTCTTGTTTTAGCGAAACAGTAATTTTTATATATATAAAAACAAAAAACGTGACATATATTGAAGGCAACAATGTTCGAAGAAATTCGGCTTGAAGGCCCAGAACATTTCTATGCATTTATTAACAAACTATTTTCTTGATTGTGAAATTTCGCTCAGGCTTTTTTCCTGAAATATTTTCCTATTACAATTTATTTAGCTAATTTTCCGAGCACTTGCACTTTTTCTGCAACGTACTCGTGAGCCCTCTGGCATTGAGAACGTCCATGGTCGGTCTCACTTAATTTTTTTTTAAACAGAAGTCTACTTACAGTAATAATAATGCAACATGTCCATGATACGACACAAGACATTATATAACCATCTATGTATTTTTAATATATGTATTACAATGTTATTAGTATGCACACTCGAAGCTATTATAGTAAGTTCACATCTCAATCTAGAGGTTAACCGTGTGTCTGTTACTGTCAGAGATCGCGCCCCGCTGAGCGCCTGCGCATCCTTGTTTAGACTTCGGCGCAAAGTACGAGCGACACCGGAACCATAGGTAACCGGAAATAATAGGTATTCGTTTGCAAAAATATTAGTTACTTATGACTTTCGCGTATAAGATACTTTGCAAATATATTTCCTTGAACAAGATGTTGTCAAAAAACTTAGGTGTAGGTTAGTTCGCTTAAACTCCTTTATAACAAACTCAATTTTTTTTAACACACATCATACTTCACTTGAAATCCCAAGCAAACCTATTTTCTTTCGGATCTTTTCGAGCTATTGCTCTATTCTTTTGGTTGTTCACAAATATGCCTGTGCTGCGGACTACTATTCACATGTTTTTAATATCTTTATCGACACTCGTGGAGGAAGGCTATTGGTTCCTTAAAGAGACCCCCCTTCCCCTACATCCTTGACCAGTCTAACCTGGTCCGCTCGAAAGCCACAGTGGTTTTCGAGTTGTATATATAAGTGTCAGCAGTCGCAATATATCCGGCGGCGCGATTCGAGGTATACTTCATTATACTGAATAAATAAATATAATGGACACACTAGTCACTATTTATATCATCGCTTCAGTTTATTACTTGGAGGAACCCGGAATAATTTGTTCAAGTAAATTATCTGTAAAACTTGCGCTTAGAATGTAATGTTTAATAACCGATGCCACGGGAGGCTGATTCGTAATTGTGTTTCATGATATCATAGTCAAACATTCATTGTCTTTATAAAAACAGTGAGATATGCGGCAATGTGTATATTCGGGCTGTTGGAATCGTTACGGGTTTATTTTTTTAAATAAACATTGGAAAATTTAAAAAAAATATATGCAAATTGTATGGGTTTTGTAACTGTCAAACATGCTCACCCGGTAGACTCTACCCTCAATTAAAGAACGTATTTAAATCAACTTTAATCGAGATATAGCCACAATATTCGGATAGTGTATTTTATATTTTAAAATATGTAGATTAATGTCAGTAATGCAAAAGGATTGACAAAATTCGAAATACATATTTTTGTTTCGCTTGGGTAATGCACTTAAATTTGATTACACTTTGGCCAATTTTATTTATTAGTTACGCCCTCAATTTTATATGTGTTGTACACGTATTGTGAACTAAAGACAAATTATATTATCAGTCTAACCTCTGCCATTGTCCCCATACTAATTGCATCGTTATCCTTACAATCGTGCGCCTTTCCTCGTGTTAAGGATATGTCGAAGCGAGTAATGTACTCAGTACTTATTTAATATAAAATTCTGTAACAACGGCCGCAGAATCGTTCTTTGTAGTACACATATATTCGTTGTCAATTATTTACGCGTGCGTTCACACATTCATTTTTGTGTTAATTCCTTAATAAAGAACTTAATATTTGTATTAATTGTATTAGTTTCATAAAATCATACATTTCAGCTTATCTGTAACACAACTTTCATTGACTCTTAGACGTTTATAAAGTTCGCCAGGTCAACGGTCAGCTAGTAATAACACCAACGTACCAAATAGTCTTTAGAATATTGCAAATAGGTATCACTTTCGCGCTTAAATTAAAAAAAAAACATTTACATTATACGTTACTTTAATTATCTGTCATTATTGTTAAATACTTAGTACTCAACCTGCAACGGAGTAAAGGCCTGCTCGAAATTCATCCATCTTTCTCTATTCCTCGCGAGTATTTTCCAATTTTGTCAAGCTATCCCTTTTATTACATCTTACCAAGTTTCTGGTGGAAGTCCTCTCTGTTTTTTTCTAATTTTCCATCGCAAAATTCCTTTCGCGCCAATAGCGGCGTTAATATTTCCATAGACTAGACATAGCTTATCTGTCACCTTGTCACTCGCTGAATAAGTCGAAACGTCATATTTATAAACAAACCTGTTTTTTACAAACAACTATAACCTAGCAATAAGCAAGCTTACTAGAACGGAACCCTAAGACCTCTACAATTAGTCTTTAAATTTAAATGAGCGAAGTTGTTAATCACTTTTTGCTTATTTGAAACTGTTAAATGCAAATTAATTATTTTTGCAAATTATTTAATGCAAATTATCGTAATATAAAATATATACACATAATTTTTGTATTTAATTGATTTTATATTTCAGAGCTTTTTTTCTATTATAATTTGTGTCAATTAAAATGATTAATTTTCTGAATATGACATTTTTATTAAAACAAAAGTCTCTCAATACAAAAAGCAAAATAATATATTAAGTAAATAGTCACTATCTCATTAACATTTGAGTTCTTTTTTTAAATTAATTTTAGAAATTTTAAAAAATCTGTTATAATGTAATTAATATACATATATACAATAGAGAATAAACAAGTTTTTTTTTTAATTTTTTGGTGCACCCCCGTAAATCTATATATTTCATAAACAATTAAAGCATAAAATATTTACGTAAAACAGGGCCGAACAGGTCGAAGACGAATACGGATTTGAATTCAACTCACAATCTCGTCTTGAGCGCTGTCAAACTTCACACAGAAATTGCTTGATAGTTTTATTAATGTTCTAGAAACATCGGTGTTGTGTACTCGCGAAAATATTTTCTATAAACTTTTTTTCCATGACATTAAGACTACCCATGTGGAAGCAATGCCTTTGAGGGAGTATACTCTTTCTTTAATCAATTGGAGGTCGTATGTCTCAAGTAAGTTGGGAGGCGTTTCCATCGTTCACTAGTCCGTAAAATAAAATAAAAAATAAGATTAGGCCTTTTCAATAATACTACAAGTGGAAAATGCCTTCGTAAAATCTAAAATCTCGATAAATTGTTAACTATATTATATGCACAATATGGCTGTAATATCCTCACGTGCAACGAGATGATTGACAATAATCAGTGACGCTTCGATTGTGCGAGAAAATGGCGGAACGAAATGACAAAACGTATTCTTGTTAGTGGTTGACGTTATGCAATACTTTTTTTTTTAAATTAGTGGTCTATGCTCATAACATATGTTAAACGGACATAATGACTTATGAAATAAGATATAAACAGTAATAAAGCCCGTAAATTTAAAATTGTCCCATTTATGGTAGCTTAATGTGTTGTTAAATAATAAGTAGAATTGTAACTACATCAAAATTTGGCTATTTAAAATAGTGACGAGTTAGTCGTTCGACGTTTTAAGTTGGTAACTACAAAATGAATTCCTTTTTATTATATATATATATGATATTTATTTATTATCATTAGAACTTCGGTGATACAATTTTTTATTATATTCTCAAAGAAATCCACACTAATAATAACATGCTATTAACATAGATTTATAACGCTAACATATGAGTGCAGGGTACAGAACAGTAAGCTGTGTGGAGTGTGACAAAAATTATCACAAATAGTTCAGTCTTATGTAGTTATCAGTTTTCTAGATTTTCAATGTAAAACAACGTTTTGGGTACGTACCCCTCATGGTTTCGTATGCAACGAGTGGTCTTTCACTTTCACTTCTTTGGTTCAGATAAACTTAAATGTACGATTTATGTATTCTTGAGTCTGAAAAGGAGGAATATTTTTATAAAGCATAGAAACACTATTGCATGACACATTTCTTGTGGGAATTCGTATTAAAATTTCAGTGCGTGCGACAAAATTATTGTCAGCTAAACGTAAAATCTTGTACTTTGATACTATTACACTCACATGCATACATTTAAGAGAGGTTTAAAATGACTGCCATCACTGTATTTTAGATATTAGAAATATTGAAGTTGAAATACTAAGGATGAAAAACTATTTTAATGAATAACCTATAAATATACACACATTATAATTCAGGTAAATACTTACTGTCAACTGATGATTAAATGTCCCACTACGGGCTGTAGGACCATATTTTTATAGTAAACACATATCAAATCTTTTACTGACTTAGTCGAAAAGTTATACAATTTTTTTGTCTTACAGTGTACTCAAATATCCTTAGTTGCACGTCGCAAGGAGAATCACGTAGGCCATGTCCGTGACGTCATCATCTCTGAGACTAATTCTGTCAACGATCTAAAAAATAGAAGCAACTTTGAAAGCTACAAGCAAACGTGTAATAAGAAACGAATTCGTATCATATTATAACGATATTTAAAGTTTACTTGCTAATTTTTTTTATTATAGATCAGATTTTCCCGCCAATCATTGTATTATAGTAATTGTCTGTGAATAGATTATTCCATAGACTAATATGTATCTATAACCATCATGTATTTTTTTATAAAAGGACATAAAACCAAATATGACAATAAATATTAATATGTAAAATTATTCTTACATAAAGCTCAAATTATAAAGTGACCTCTGTTATCTTCAGAATAAACTAACAGCATAATAAACATTCCTCTGCCTCTTATCTCTGAGATTTCATCTTGAATACAAAGATGGCGGGAAAATACAGAAATGAACCGCCCTCTATTGATAATTATATAAAACTTTATGCGTGTGTAACGCATGTGAGTTAAACATAAAGAGTTTATACTGTTTTCACTGCCCTATAGATGGCGCTATTATTAACGCAACAATTCCCGCCAATTTTTTTGTTTTGTTTTTAATATTATTTGTTAAATGTTAATATTATGTACATATTGAAAAGACCTTGAATTATATAAAAAAAACAAGTGTGTACTTCTGTACTCGCGTTAGAAATTATATTTCTTTGGCGTAAAAAGATAAAAATCTTTACAAAAATTTTATTCTACTTTTGTAGAAAAAACGACACTAATAAAAGAAAAAACTAAAATGTTGACTATAGCTAATGTCATGGGGTCGGTTTTTTATGACGGCGTGCGCGCGCATCTTAAAAATTTACTTTCATCATTTTTCTACAGCGCGCCAAAAGAAGCATAACTTCAAAAAATCGTTACATACATTACATATAGAGTCTATTATTATTTAGATCTCTGTAGATAGTCTAGTCTTGTTGACTGTATAAGAGAAAAATATAAATTAATTCAATATTTACAAGCCTCAATTGTATGAATTCATTATGTATATATATCATTATTACGTATTATGTATATATATTATTCATTACAATATGAATGATTCGTGACGACTCTTCATGTTTATCTGTAAAATCAAATTTCAACATTAAAACAAAAAATACATTATTTCCCGCCCTTTTACATACAGCTTCATACGATTTAATAACTACAATATCACGTCATAATTTACACGCAATCATTCGTTCGAACTAGCGTAAAAATTACAGGAGGAAATATTTTTATTTTTCATCCATAAGATTAATTTTCTCTTCGCAAACACTAAGTTTGTTGAGTGTGCTTGAGACTTCGAGTGGGCCGGAACGAAATGAGCACAGCACTTAGACGTTATAATAAACCACTCAAAAATATTCAGCGAAAGATATTCTATTCCTTTTACTTTGCGTTCCTGCCTTCTGTTTTTGTGCAAAATTTTGAATCTGTACTAGTAAAATTTTAAGCTGTACTAAATTAATTTATTCCGTTTATTTTATATGGCAACTATTATAATACAAATCTTGGTAATTGTAATAATTCTTAATTTATGAGTCTATGGTTTCCAGATCATTCAACTCTTAGAGGTCAAATAGGTTTATTGACTTTAGTTTTATGGAGGTCACTGGCCAACGATCACGTGTCAAAAAAAAGTAATTCGAAAAATTGGAATTCGTCTCCTGGGTAACGTAAAAAAACAATTTAGAACAATAGACGACGTCTTGAAAAAAGGAAAGTTTGACGTGCTCGGTTTTTTGTCTAAAATAATTGAATAAAAACAAAATAAAATGTTTTCGGACGAGGAAATTAAATCCGACAATGGCTTCATGAGACCAGATGATGAGCTTATAAGGTTCGATCTTCATTTTTTAGTTATTCGAGCATGGCCGTGTAGATTTTATTATTTTTCAAATCATATTTTTTGTTTTACAGTATTCAAGAAGTGTGCTTAGTTGACAAGTATGATAAGAAGGATTTCGGATTTAACACCGAGCCAGTATTATTTAATTCGGGTCGGAGTAATGTGCGTATTTCTTGAAATTTTTCCCTATGTCAAAAATTTGCTTTATAGAGAATTTATTATACCAGCAATCATTTGCGATTTTTGAATTAATTTAAGATGCAAAAAAACATAATACACACTCAAAACAGCATTTTTACTTACCGAGTCGTATAAAAGCATTTTTATTTTGATTTGACATTTTGAGAATTTGACACAATTGTCACGTCAATAAATTGTAACTTGTAACCAGTCTTGAAGGTAGGAAGACTTTAGATATTGTAAAGAAAGAAAAAGAAAGAAAGTTCATAATTAAGATTTAGTTGTTTAAAATATATATTTAACTGGAACGCCAACAGAATTCCTGCAAATAGTTTGTTTGGCTTAAGAAAATTTGATCAGGTCTTGTCTCCCGAAAATACCTCGGGTTACCTGTTTTCCTCCAGCATGGTGCTCAAATCCTTCATCTACTTTATTCTATCCTATAAATTCCTTAGAAAAGAATAGCTTTAAATGAGTATTTTAATTTATAGGGTCATTACATAACATTCCTTGGAAATTACTTCTGATACCTTTTCCGAAGATCCTTTAGAGCTGATATAAAGCTGTACCCTTCTGTCAATCTACATATCATGCTACCTAATCCCGGACAGATACTGCTTGGGCGTGTCTGTTTTTTTGCTCTTTTGTCTGAATTAGAACGCTTATTAGCGATATGGCCGTTGTACTCAGCTTAGGTTTATTACCGAACCCATTGACTATTGTTTTCTTGCGTGCGAGTGTGAATAAATAAAATATTTTTATAATATTTATTAATTTTTACATTTTTTCAGTTGGATGTTGGCCGTTTCTTTCGCGATGGTTTCTGTGAAAGTCTGGAGCAACAGCAGGCCAAGTTTGCATGGACGGAAGAGGATGGCAATATCGCCTCTCTCTTTTCCTCACCAGCTTTCGGCGCCGGGTCCAGCAAAGAGCTTGATGACGCTCTTAATACTGAATTTAAGGTGCTTTTGTTTACGACCATTTTCAAACCTTTTAAAGATATACTTACATAATGGAATCTTTTACTATACATTTAAATTAACTACAAATAATAACAAATTAAACTATATGGTACAAAAGTCAAATTCTGTAAAGCTATTGTTAAAATTTCTTAATTCAATTCAATCAATAAAAATTATGATTAACGTAGTATTTTCAATTAATAATAAAAACAAATATGTAGATATTACTAGCCTTAAAAGTTTTCTCTGATACATGGACAACATTATTTTACGAACTGCCAAGGAAGTTGAACGCAGTAATTTATTTTCCGCTATACAAAACAATTGCTATTTAAAAACAAATGAACATCTCTTTATAATATAAGAAACTGACTTTATAGGAAACTGATACGTCCACGGAAAGCAATGAATGGAAAAATAATGGTGTCATATTCAAAACTAAATCAACTAACTCCAATGCAGTGTCTTCTACTTCAGGCAATAGTTCAGGTACCATATACCATTAATATTAAGAAACCTACTTTAAAAAAGAGGTTTTACATGTAACGAATGATCTCAGTATGTAGGTAATATTATCCTTATGTATTTATTTTAAAAAAGTTTTTGATTCATATGATAGAAACAATTATTTATCAAAGGATATTGGAAGTGGTTATGTTGAATCACTAGTATTTTTACTTATACTACTACTATATAAAAATCTGGTTTCCTATATAATATACATATTATGTAATCAAATAAATTAAATTAAATTATGCTTGAACACGAAGTCTAATTACAAAAGTTACTTCCTTATCAGATAGGATTAATCAAACTCTAAAATAAAAATCGCCTTAATTTGAACACTATAATCTTATTGTTCAAAATATTGAAGAAGTTACCTTTGAAGAAGTCTTCGCTATTTCTGATCAATCTCTATTACTGAATCTGCCTAGCTTGAAATTACATATATAGTACGATAACAATATTAATTTTCAAGTAGGTGACCGACCAAAAGGCAAGAACGCATGTAAAATCGATAAAGAAGATCCGCGATCCAGACTTCACTTCGTCAAATATATTAAAACGCATGGACGAACTATTAAACTATGGGAATGTGGCATTTGTAAGTTAATAACTCTTTTCCGGCATATTTCTGAAATTTAACTTTGGCAAGTTTCAAAACGCAAGCTACGTTTGTTTACAGACATTTTCGACATACTTTATTTCTTTTATACTTACGGTTCAGTGTTATAGATGAATCCTGTCACTGAATACATATGCATATATTGGCGCTACAACGTTACTAGGTCTGTTTCATGATCAAAAGTAACAGGTAAGTAGGTGATCAGCCTTCTGTGCCTGATGCCTGCACGCCGTCGACGTTTTGGGTCGAATACAAGCCGGTTTACTCACGATGTTTTCCTGCACCGTTCGAGCGAAAGTTAAATGACAAATAGAAAGAAAGCCCATTGGAGCACAGCCAGGGATCAAACCTACGACTTCAGGGATGAGAGTCGCACGCTGAAGCCACTAGGCCAACACTACTCAATACATACACGCCCTTAATCATAAAAAAACAAATAAGTCGAGTTACACAATTTAAAAAGTACGAAATAGCTCGTTAACAATGTAATTAGATTTTAAAAAATCTTTTGAATATATATAATTCTAATAACTTGTCATTTCTCTCCATATACAAATATTCTATTATAGATTTTATTTAGAGATATACAATATATGTATATCTGTGTATTGTATTTGATAAAGAGGGATGGACGGTGATTGTCGTATATGAGATAAGGCAGTGATAGGAATCGTTATTTTGTTAAATGCTATACTTTTCGAAATGCTAGTTTCTTTCCAATATTATAATTATTGCTGGTCAGTATTAGGTTTTTTATTATGTAAGTTATAAAAAATATAATTAATTTCATAAAATATCTATTCAGGCACATTCTTTGTATTAGTTTGGTGGTGTGTTTGGTGGTGGTGTTGAACAGAGCTTGCGATGTTTCTTACTATTCCGATTTTATTCTCACAGTAGTAAGTAGTATTATAAAATAATAGGTCTAGGTTAGTCGACCATAGACATAGTAGACCAAATAATATAATAGTAAGCGTATAAGTTCTCCTTGCATTAATCAATACACACTTTTCAGGTAACAGAGGATCCTTTTAACATTATTACTGTTTTTCTATGGTTCAATGGGTAATAATTTAAAACTCAACTCTAGGTAGCCGAGAATTCCAACACCAATATACCCTGATGCGTCACTTACCGACTCACACGGACGAGAGGAATTATCACTGCGATGAATGCTCCAAGAGCTTTCGCCAGCTTTCTACCCTCAGCCAGCATCGCGCCATACATTCTGCAGAGAGACCTTATTCTTGCGAGGTTTGCACTAATTAGTATATTTATTAAATTCATAATACAAATAATCACTTGACCAAAATACACTTAAGACATACAACGGCTAACTAGTGATATGCATTTTTGGATTGTTATTATTAATAAACCTTTATTATTCCATACAATGATTGTTTAGTTTACATTTCTTAGTATAAGTATTATTTGTGTTAGTGTAAGTTCTAAAAATTATAGTTAGTTTTGTATTTGTATTTGTAAAAACCTCCATTTCTCTATGTCTAAGTAACACTCATCTAGTTTTTTCCCCGCTCATACTGTAACGTCATCTGTCCACATTTTCTTTTGACGTCCTTTACATCTCTATCCAGTAGGTCCAGACCATTTTGTAGCATTAGAGAAAACACTCATTAACAATAGTTTACAAGTTCACAGGAAACAACAGAAACATTATAGCTTTACATAATAAATAATAATTAAGAACAAGTTAAGGAATTTCGAAACTGAGAATAATTAAATAGAATCGATAATTCTCTCTTACGTATGCATACCTCTAAGAATGAACTGTACTGAAATTTCTTTATTGCATTGCATAACAATGATTAGTCAGAACTTAAATAAACAATAAGGATGCCAGTCAGCCTTATCGCTAACCTAAAATGTTTGCTGAATGGAGTCAAGAAAAAGAAATTCATATTTTGTTTAGTAAAATTTATGAAAATATTGAAATCAATTTTTTTGTTACGTATATATATAATAATAATTATACTTTCAATGTCTTGCACTATGATTAAAGGAATCTTTATTCATAAAAATCAATAGTACGTTTTATATTCTATACTTATTTGATTTTATTTTTATATATACTTGTTGTTTCAATTTATTTTTATATGTACTATAATATAATGAACGAATTATAGTTTTTTTTAATACACCCGATTAAAATATTACAATTGCAAGGTTTGGTTGTGTTGATCTATGATTTGATATGTATAAGTCGTAGTAAAAATTAGCATTTATCACCAGGTATGCAAGAAAACGTTTAACCGCGTCTCCACTCTGATCTCCCACCGCAAGACCCACTCTGAAGAGAAGCCTTATCGCTGTCACATCTGTCCCAAAGGCTTCCATCAGAAAGGTTTCCTCCATTCCTTCTTTCCTTCCCACGTTACAATAACTTGCCTAAACAACTATCTTCCAGCGTCTTCCTAATACCAATTCTTCAGTAATACAATATTTAGGAGATATTTATAAATTATAGCCTGTATATCTACCGTTAATATTTATATTATTATTTAATACGTATGAAAAAATAAATGATTTTTTAAAGAAATTTACTGATTTTTAGGAAACTTGCGTAATCACTTGTTCACGCACACAAACGAACGTCCATATCGATGCAATATTTGCAAGAAGGGTTACAACCAACAGTCCAATTTAGTTTGCCACAAAAATAAGGTTGGTACTTTATATTTTGATTGTTATCTATGTCTAACAAAAAAACATTCTTTTGGATTTAAGTCTTTTTTTCCGAGAAAAGATGTAGGTTATAGAATAATCTGCGGCGATCGAATTAATTCCGGCAGACCAGCGAGTTATGTCGGTTTATGTATTAATTCCAGGCACATCCAGACAACAAGGAAACAATTAGTATTGAGAGAATTAGCTGCCAAACGCTACCTTCCACTTCAATAGCTAAACCAACTTCTAAGCCTAGGTTAGACTTTTTATTAATTTCCTATCATGACTTTTAATCATTCTAATCTATCTCTATTTAATGACTACATTTATCTAAGTATTCCTCATATGCTATTTTTTAAATGTAAAATATATATTAAGTAATAATTCGTCAAATCTATTTATAATCTGTAAAAAATGTATATTTTTTTCTTTCTTGGCCTGCACGGTTTGTGCGTCAGCCATGCAAAAAAGTTATGAAGTGTGTTGTTAGATTTATTTTGTTGGTTTGGATCGGAATTTGTAAAAGGATCAGATTACATCCATGATTATAATTTTATATTGTTATGAAAAATGAAACTGGCTAAAATTCTATATACATAAAAAATGTATTGTATTATACCTAGGTAACACTGAAAACGTTTAGAACCGCCCAGTTAGAAACATTGCCAATGAAAACTTTTTTAGAATTTCAATTTTATATTGCATTCATTTGTCATTTGTTTTTGTGAATTGGCGGCAAATCTTGTTACACGTGAAAGTAAACCTAACGCGAGTAAACTTTCGGTCAATGATTTATTATGACTTGTGTTTTGGGCTTACTCAACAACAAAGCAATGATGGGCTGCGATTAGCATTTCTTAATTTCGTAATTATGAATGAAGTCACTTGGTAACAAAATTAACTTGGCGCCCAGTTAAATTAAAACTATGGATATGTAACATTTAATACTTTACCAGACCCGAATGTGAAGTATCCTCATCAATGTGCCCAGAGACGGCTAAACAGCTTAATACAAGTTTCTCTGGTCTTTGGAGTGGTGGAGTAATTGTTGATCCAATTAAGACGTATCATATGAGCGTTGCTATGGCAACCAGACAAACGCCATTTGCTCTACTCCAAGATGATAATGGTGTTAAAGTACTCGTGAAAGTGGTCGACACGGAACTACTTGGGGGAAAACAGGTTTGTAATTTTTATATGGGATTAAAAGTCTAGAAAATGTTTTCTAAAATCTTAGTTTAAAAAATGCATTTGTAACACAAATATTGTTCACGCATGGAATTATTTAATTAGCTTTTTTGCATTCGATTTCTGACCTAAATGTCCAGTGTTAGATACAATAATTCATACTTTTTCATTACTATTTATTTAAGGTTTCAATATTCAAAATAATCCTATTTCCATTTCTAAGTCTATGTTTTACATTTGCTGACTTAAGTGTTCTGATAAATATTTATTTATTTGGTAAATTTATTTTAAATGTTAATTACATAGCAGCTATTGGCACGATCTTGTTTATATATATAGAATTCAGATCTCTTCTAATCTCTTAATTAAAAAACGGACCTTATTCAATTTAATGAACCAATTTAACCTGAGCTGCGATATTAACTAATATTTTAATTTTAATATTTATAGATGTTAGTTCCCGCTACGGCTGAAGATTTGAGAGTCGGTGGTAAGATTGTGTTAAAGGATCAAGATTCGCAGGTATATAAATTCCTAGCATTTATTTATTTATCACTGTTTAGACAGAAATGAAATGAAACTGTTTACTGGCTAATATAAAACACTAATTTAAGAACATTTGTAATTTCTATATCATAAAAATTTATATTAAGCACACACACATATATAGAAAATAAATTCACACAGATTAACTTTAATAAAAATGGGGCCCAACTCACCTTAAAGTTGCTGTCATCAGCAACACTGATTTTCAGTAGACCATACTACATACAAATCTACAGTATTGATATTTTACATTGGAACACAACAAGTTCTCTCCGTCCTAAGGCTCGGAGACCTCCATACTTTTTTTTTCGTGCATTTTACCTTTGCGTGTCTCATACATGGGGTTCGTTCTAGGATATACAAATTGAATCAGTACCGAAAGAGAGCGCTCTTCAGATCCGAGTGCCGGTTGTTGCCACTGTGGTGCCGAAAATAGCTCCTGGTGGTGGACTTCATCTCGCTGTTGAGGAGCCGCATCACGCGTACCACAGTGCACTGTCTACTGATAGTAAGTTATATTTGTCACCGTAAAATTGTAAATACCGTTAGTTTGTAATCTATCTCGCTCGATTGTGAACTGTCGAAAGATTGTGATCGCGAGATAGATTACAACTTACGGTATTTACAATTTTACGGTGACATATTTATCGCATTTAATTCAATCTGAAACCCGTTAAAAAACAAGTTTTTGACATAGGTATGTCTACTTAGTACAAAGTCTTAACTTTGTTCAGTGCCACGTACATTTGTTGGCCGGCGGCTGGAATTGATACTACCGACATTTTGAACTGTTAGACAAATTTCTTGATGCGTAAAATAAATAATTTAGCTATCTGCCAACATCTAATAAAAATTCAAATAAAATGTATTAATTTTTATTCCTTGCATTATTATTTACAATGGCAAAGTTTTAACTATTGAACGGTTCTGATACCAATGTATCATAAAAGATATAACATATTAAAAGTAAAAGTAACAAACAAATATCAGTTGTTTCTAAATTTGTTTCACGTTTCACGTCTAGAACTAGATACTAGTATACATAGTTTTGAGACATTTATTATCATTCATTTATTAATACATTTCAATAAATTTTTAAGTTAGCCTGCATGAAAACAAATTATTCCCCTTATAATGTAATATTTTTTACTGGCAATACTAATATCCATGAAAGCGACGCTTACCGTTCAAGAAAAGTATGTGGCACTGTATCTTACTTGCTTTAAAGAAAATATAAATAAACATAGAGACATTCCAACTCCAAAAAATGAATTATGAAATCTGGATAAAAGGCAAAATCTTTTGCAACTTGATTCAAAAACCCAGAATCTCCTCCGGGTATCAATTTGACTTACACACATCCTAAAAAAACGTTTGCCAGAAAATGTGCCGTTGACACATGTGTGACTGTGTTTATTTTAGCAATTATTTCGTGTAATTTTATTTCCTTTCGAGTTGAGGTGTCAAATGAGTTTTGAAATTCACAGATAAAGGTCCTTCTTCTTCTTGCATCACCAGCGAAGCCCATGCTTCCTGCAGTAAAAACGTTGATGCCAATGAAACGATTGTTATAAAACAGGAGATTCCATCTACTTCAGAGATCGAAGGATTTCAACATGTATCATCATCAGGTTAGATCTTGCATTGACTACGTTTTAGCGGGATTCAAACGATTATAAAACTTTTGAAAGATTATATATAAACTATCAAATATTTGCGGTTATATCATCATTATTATTATGTATAATTAATTAGATTGTGTTTTAATCAGTTATGTTTTTTATTATATGTGTGATACTTACGAAAATACTATATCTTTACAAGTTGTAGTCAACTTTAGATTTTCAAGCGGACTTTAAAAAAAGTGTGTACAGTGTAGTGTAGTGTACACGCGTTAGAAGTTGTACTTCTTTGTCGTAACAAGATAATTTTTGAAAGAAAAAAATACTATTATTAGAAAAAGTATTCTTCGTTTGTAGAAAAAACGGCACTAACAATAGAAAAAACTAAAATGATGACTATAGCTAACTTAAGGGTGTCGGTTTTTGTGACGCTGTGTATGCGCATCGTAAAAATTTACTCTCATCATTTTTCCCTAACGCGCCAACAGAAGTATAACTTCAAAGTGGTAGGTTTTACTTGTATCTATCTCATATTGTTTGAATTAAATAATATATGGGTGTAGATTTAGGCTTGGCACTACATTTTGTATGTATGTCCATGCGCAAATTTCTCCTATAAATTTTATCAGGATAAAAAATCATTGATTGACGCTGGTATTTTCAAACCTACTAACTGTCCAAATTTTATCTATATCAGTCCTTTAGTTTTTGAGATGTTAACTTATTTCTAAACGAGTATCCTAGGTAAAATGAATAAAGACTGTTTATTTAATAAATCGTTACAGGGCCAGTGATATTGTCTTCGTACTCCTTGCTGCCACCGGCTCCATCTCCACCCCTCGACTATATTCCACTTGACCTGTTCGAGTCTATGGCATGCATGCCTATGGGTTAGTGTGCCTACCTTTTAGGATCATTAGGATCGACTTTCAGCCAAAATTGTTTTGTATGCACTATGAAGAAAACCAATAATTTATTATTTTCATAAATATATTCAACTGAGCGTTTTTAGGGACTTTTTAAACCAATTCGACTCACGGCCACTGTCTATCTATCTATCTAAGATATTATATAAAAACAATTCATCGATCGGTTATTGAAATTATTTTATTAGAAATATCAATGTCTACTAGTATCTGATGGGATTGAGTAGCGGCCGTTAGGTTCCTTCAAAAAAAGACCATTCTTTTAAAAGTTGTCACTTGCGAGCCTTCTGGCTGTATGAGTCCATGGGTATCACTTGACATCATGTAAGCAACCTGCCCGGTTGTTTGTTCCCTAAAAAATATCAATCATAATTATTTATTTACTTCCAAGTCATTTTTCTTAACAGTTACTACTAATGCAATAGTATTACACACCGATTATCCTACATAAAACAACATTATAATATTTATATACCGAAACATTATGTCTAACGATATAGTAATTAACTTATTTGTCAGTACAGATTTATTAACTATATCTATTTCATTCAATTCCATTCCATTTCTAATCGGGAAATTAAATGTATTTTAAACCTTAATTGTTTTGTAAATGACCGTACATTAACAAACACTTATAGTAGGTACGTTAACACTTATACTTATAATATAGGTATTATTTGAATAAATTAAATATTGAAATGTTTATTTTAATGTAAAGAAATAATTCCAGGTCCTCAAATAACAACCGTGAACATAGATCAGCCCCCGTCCGATGAGTCTGATATTTTTATCACCAAATTTGAGGTTATTACTAAAATTTTCATTTGTATTCACTGTAAAAAACACGTTTCCTCCATATTTTGGTCTCAGATTTCTCTATCTATTTTGTGATAATTTTTCTCTTAATAGGTGATTTTTGTTTGTAAGGCATTCTGGTTTTCATATATTTTCCGTCACCGTACGAGCGAGGCTGAAAAGCCAGCGCCGGTTTTGCCTTTTGCCATTGCGAAGGTCCGTGAGAAGTGTCACTTAAGATCACGTGAGCTGCCTGCCCGTTGGCACCTATTGTATAAATAAAATCTGTACCTAGACAACATAGACTATTAGCGCACAGCCATGATGCGAACGACTTGAGGATTTAGAGCCGACACTGTACGTCTGTTAACTGATGAAACCTGAGAAATAAAATAAAATGTGCATTTTATTTCCCAGCAAAATTAATATTGTTACTAAAATATATGTTTCTTTATTAAAATCCCATAATTTTCCCTTTTTTATATTCTTAAATTTTACAATACAATATCGCTAATCCTTTGATAAAACACTTAACAGCTTTTGCGTAGTGTTAAATTCAACCAACAAACACTCGCTAGTCCTCGGGCATTGAGAGTATCTATAGGCTGATGGACCGCTAATTTAAAGTCCTCGTTCGCTCATTATAATTGTACGCTTAACTATGATGAAAATAGACAGTTCTTTTTATCAGTATATGAGTAGAAGACCTTACCAAGTAACAGTCAAAAGACTAAGTGTTTCTAAATGTGAGCAATTTGTTTTTTTGTTACAGGATCATTCAAACACGGCCTAATTTATTTTTGTTTGCATGTTTTTTTTTAATTTTAAGCACAATGTTTTATTAAGCACTTGATTTGAATACAAATATATTATAAGGTTGTATTTTTATTTGTTGTACTTGTTATAATAAAGTTAACCTTTGTTTTGTCAAGAAAGTTGTGTTGAGGGAATGCAACGTTACAATATGTACAAACTTTAATAAATGTAAAGTAATTGTATTTGAAAAGTGTATATTTTACCTAAATTATTCTGATGAAGTAAGGAGTAAAATATAATTTTATCAATAATTGCCAAAATAAAAAATCTCTTATAAGCCCGCCCCATTCTATAAAAGGCAATTTCCTGTCGTCAGTGTAAATAATCCAGTATTATGATGTTGCGATGTCATCGTCTATTATATTGTTATAATATCGTATACTATTGGCACGTGGACGGAAATACTCCCTTGAGTTGGGGTTCTGTGGTTCTAGCTTCGGATCAGAGATGGCGCTAGTAGCGTTATTTGTGCCTTATTAGAATGTATAATTTACAATATTTTCCAGTTTTCATACATTTTAAAACTTACAGTTTAAATTTTCCTTAATTGTTGAGAGTGACTAGCATTATATTTAAAAAGTACAATTATCTGATGGTATTATTATCGTTGTGGCTCTAAGCATTTGTCGTTTTACGAAGTATTGGGAACGATACATGTAAAAAATGCCTACCTATTTAGTTTGTTTAAATCATATAATATAAAAACTATATATAATTAGATGTTTATCCAGAATAAACAAGGTCTTAATCAACATCAGCATTAACACAATCAAATTTTATGCATTTTCAAAATGCATGTTTGTTTATAATAAATAAAGATGGCGCTATACATCGCATACTAACGAATTATGTTATATAGTAAAATAAATAATAGTTTAATAAATTTTCTATTATATATTATTTTAAATTCCTGGTTTACTTAAATTAAATAATTGAAAGTTTTAAATGTTACGTAATGTTCTTTGTGCAACATCCACAGGAGTAATTTATTACAAATATTTTTTTTATCAGTACTTATACGTGGTGACTTTTAGACGGAAGATAATTTCGTATAAAAATAATAATTTTCCAGTTCAAAAGGCCTGTTCTACTTGCCAAGAACCAACACAATACCGTCTAATGTTAAATATTGCCTACGTTTTACAATTCAAAGGATTCACATTCGTTTAACAAAATTTATAATTGTATTGCAACGCATCGTCGGGCCTATTTGAAATCAGTCAATTTGGTAATGACCAACCATTAACCACAAAAAATATAACGCGATATAACAAGAATGTGACAATAAAATGCGAATTATACGTTCAGTTTTTTACCAAAGGCTCACGCGTGGCCGGCACGTGATAGAAAATATTAAAACTGGTGTTAGTTCTGACACGCGGACTTTCCCACCAATAAATAGAAAATCTTGTAGCCCTATTGTCATAAACTTAAAGCGGTAACACCCTAAAACCTACCTTAATGCACGGACATACGGTTTACTGCAAATGTGACCGTTTTAATACGTCTCTACCGTTAGAGGGCGTTGCAAAAAAGATTCTATTTTCAGAGGAATACAGTTGTGAATAAGTCTGTGGTGGTAATATAAAATTAGGGTTATCCTCAATGGTCTAAATACCGCCCCCGACGGTTATCGAATAATGCTATGGCACGTGTCGGCTGCGTTTTTTATCGAATTTTTATTTCGTTCGATTGCAGAAGTGGCGGCTGGTGCGGACGTATAATGAATCTTTTGTTACTTCAAAGGTTTGAGGAATGAGAAATTTCTAATATTCGGGCCACGCAATATTCCAAAATGGAATTCTAATATATTTTCTTTCTTTACACACTTTAATCGGGGAGGTAGATCTTTTATGTCATGAACCAAATATATAGGTAGATCCGAGTGAGTGCAACGAACTTAATAACAGATTTCGTACATAATTATAGAATATCATTATTTATCTTGAATGCAATATGCACTTCAAATAATCAGCTGTGATCTACTACACCTATAATTTTTTAGACAGTATTAATAGTTCCTTTGGACTGAAAAAGTTCCGTGAACTGCAAATAAAATCTGCAACAAAAATTTATCAAAATCAATGATATACAAATGATCATAAGTATATTATTATTATCACTCTCAACAATCTAATTAATAAACAAACTATCGTTTAAAAACAAACACGGCCTATAGGGACCCCAATATCATTTCATATTTTGATTATGATATCAATGTCACCCACTCGCACTTTTTATTTCCATTGTCCGTTAATACACATATTAAGCTATTAAAAGTCGCGTGCCGACATAATATAATATTTCATACGTAATGGAATAATTTTATTGTTATCGATGTGTTCTTTTGTGGGAATATTGCTTTTTATGGGATGCTTTGTAAGTCATTTTTTAGACAAAGAGAACTAACTTAATATTGTAGGCCTTTTAGGTAAGTAGTGTTTGAGTTTAAAAACATGTAAAGCCGTCAGGGAAATATTTTATTATATACTCTTATTATATAGAACAGTAAAGTATAATAATCATTTCTATCTTATATTATATTATAAAGACGTATATTTTACTTCTGGTTTGTTATATGTTTATTTCGTAGTGAAATTTAAAATGGTCGATATACTTACGAAATTGTATTGAGATTCAAGAGGAAGGTGTTTCATTTTTAGACTCGTGTTGCTTTTATAGGATAGGCGAGTATAAGTTTAGACAACAATTATCAATAACTTTGCTGTTCTTATTATTATGACATTATGATGACAATTGCATTGCCTACGTTTATACGTCTGATTGTGAGGTATTTTTTTTATATTAAATC
Source organism: Pieris brassicae (assembly GCF_905147105.1). Classification (NCBI taxonomy): domain Eukaryota; kingdom Metazoa; phylum Arthropoda; class Insecta; order Lepidoptera; family Pieridae; genus Pieris; species Pieris brassicae. The sequence continues at coordinate 14,751,918 of NC_059665.1, forward strand.
AATTTCCAGATACCGCTTTCATTGCAAATAACCGCTTTATTATTATTTGTAGCTCAGCGAGTGAAGTCCTAAGCAATTCAATAAGAGTATCTTTAATACCCTATCCAGCTTCTAAGAAGCAAAAGAGACTTAAAAAATCAATGGCGCTACAACCTTTTTAGGTTGGACTCAGATCTCTATATCTGTTTCATGATCATTTGTTAATCTAATAGGCAAGTAGGTGATCAGCCTTCTGTGCCTGACGCACGCCGTCGACTTTTTGGGTCTAAGGCAAGCCGGTTTCCTCACGACGTTTTCCTTCACCGTTCGAGCTAATGTTATATGCGCACATAGAAATCCATTGGTGCAATGGGGATGGAACCTACGACCTCAGGGATAAGAGTCGCATGCTGAAGCCACTAGGCCAACACAAGCAAAACAGACTTAGTTTGCTTATTATGTCAGTATCAAGGTTTCCAGGAGTTTCATCAGTTTCAACGCAAGCAAATGTTCTTGCTCGTTTGATATACTCGATTAAAAAAGCAATGTCATACCTCATTAGAGCTTGAAACTGCGACAAATCCGTTGGAATTGAGACGTCTGCACTGCTACAGTGACGGCCGCTAATCCACAACACGAGGCGACACGTGGCGCCACTGTCGCTCGACACACGGCCGCTGACTGCGTCCGACAGTTCCTCGTTAATTATTGAATGAGTTGATGTTTTTTGATTTTGGATTTTCCAAAGCAAAAAGAATGTATGACAATTTGCTGAGACACCAGCCTGTGTGATCACTATCTGCTTTTATTATAAATGACCACAGTGTCAGTTTACAATTATTATCAACATTTATTATCTTAATTACAATTATCAGCTTGAAGTACGTTTTTGTTTGTTATAAGCTAAATGCAGAAAAATCGAAAATGTTATCTGTTTATACTATTGCTTTTAGTCTGAATGCATCTCGAGATTACTTGTCACGCTTAAACTGATTTATAAAATTGGGTAAAGTAATTGTAAGCTTTTTCATAGTTATATTACAGAAAGATAAATGTTGTTGTGTTCTATATATTGTCGTTATATTTATACCTCTGGTATAAGGTGATTTATATGCGTTTATTTCATTAGTTACAAGTATGGTGAAGTAGGTAGTTATTTCTGTTAACAATTTTATGTGTTATATTTTTAGTAACTGTTAGAAAAATATCTGTTACGCTTTTGCTCAACATAATTTCTTTGAAGTTTGTCTCTATTATATTCATTCGTTTTATTTGTTAAGTATTGTACCTGTCGTAGCCATACATTGTGTGTCGTAGCTATCACTCAAGACATGTATGTCTTCATCATGTCATGTCTTCAGCTGTATTGTTGCAAGGACAGCCAGGATTTTGCTTCTGTGAACATAAGATGACAATCCACCGTGACCTCTCAAGACTTACGTGATCAGTCCCATTAGATCAATTTCTTTAACTATTGGCCGAATCAATATTTTGAACTTTACGAAAACACTTTTTAAACTGATTGAAGCTATGTATTATTATTATAAACCGTGACCACGCACGCTGTAAAGCACGCGAAACGTCGGAAATTTTTTAATTTAAAATTATGTAAAATATTATAAGTTTATAATAATAATACATAGATTCGATCCCTTTAAAAAGTGTTTTCTTAATGTGTAAAAGCCATGTTAACAAAAGACAATACTATAGGAATAACTTTGTTATTGCACCTTCTGCTTCAGCTTCTTTTTCTAACCAACTACATTAAAAACAATAATGTCGAAAAAGTGTACTTTCTCTCTATATATCAAACTATTTAAATTGAAACGAAAACTATGTGGAGTTAAAAAAGCAATTGTAGTGGAACAAGCGATTACGCCGTCATATTGCACGCATGGCCAGAGACGCAAATTGTTTGCTAACCTGATTACAAACTACTCCACATTGTCTTTACCCCACTCCAATATACGAAACAGAAATTGAGTTTTTAAAGCGGGAACCGCTTTGGTTATATATCTGTTACATTATACCCAGAGTTGTCCATATCTCTCGTTAGTAAATGACCAACTAAGCTGGGTAAAACAATGCTCGATTAATAAAATTAAAGGACAAAAGTTATTTAACTTTCCTCCAATAATAAACCTTTACGTTCAAGATGAACAGTCAGTGTATAAAGTATAAAAAATAAATCAATGGCGCTGCAACGTTTAAGGTCTGGGCCTCAGATTTTTCATGATAAATTGTCAATGTAATAGGTAAATAGGTGAACCTTCTATGCCTGACGCACCCCATCGACCTTTTTAAGGGTCTAAGGCAAGTCGGTTTCCTCACGATGTTATGCGCATATAGAAAGAAAGTCCATTGGTGCACAGCCGGGAATCGAACCTACACCAACCCAAGCCACTACAGTTAGAGTTACATAAAGGAAAATGTTATCCCGATTTATTAACTATTATAGAACAATAACTATAGATAATAACAGCTCCCTAGATAAGGATTAAATTAAATTACTCAGTCTTAATTATTTTAGACTGGATTAATCTTAATTATGTGACTTATATTTCTTAATGAGCAAAATATTATATAATTTAGTTTGATAGGAACATATTAGGCGAGGACCATCTCAATTTCGGGCAAACGTGTTTACTATTTTATCAGTACTTTTTAACAATACATGTATACCTTAATCATTTCCTTGAAGGATATATTATAGGTTATAATAAATTTATTGCCGCCTAAATAAATGCAATATTCAATAAAGATTATAATTATGAGGGAGTTCCCTCTCCACAAGGGACGCAATTCTCTCTAATTTGATTTAGTTTTGATCTCGTTTGTCTGTTCGTTTGTTCCCACTTTATTTACTAGGGAGACATAGGAAATTCTGTATAGTTTCGTTTTTTAAATAATGTTTGAATTGTATATATGTCAATTTTACTATGATTATTATAGAATCTTAATTCAAATTCTTGCAACGAAGTTTAAATTTTAAATTAACTCGGAACCTGTAATGCTACTAGGTTTTTTTAATACATCTCTTCACTGAGACATCATGGAACTTAAGTCTAACCTAATGATTTTTAACACAAGAAAGTGTCCAATAACACTACTTACAGTCTATGAAGAACAAGACTCTCTTTTGTTCTATTTTTACACTTACCACTTTTTAGCACTTAAGACTAACGAGCTCTAACACTAATTCAAATGGTTTTGTCCTTATCAATCTTCTTATCAAGTGGCCGTGGTGTCAAATTGAATAATTGTTTTACGTAGAAACTTAAAGAGGTAAGGTGTTTATTTTGTTTGTAAATAGACTCGGAAACTGCTTAACCAAAACTTGCAAGAACAATTAGAATACTACACAATTCTTTAGTAAGATAAGCTCTATTTATTTTTCCAAAATATCTTAGAAATAACAAGTGAAGAAACCGGACGGAAACTAATTAGCATTTTTATTACGAGCTTACGCTATAGATTATATAGCATTTGTGATGAAGTCATGAAGAATCAATCATGATATAGGTGTTAGATATAGTTTTAGTAATCATCCTTCGTTCTTAGTACAAGTAGTTTTTTTTAAGACTAAACCAGTCTATGAGTTTTTACCAATATAGAAATCAGTGAAGTTCAAAATGTATTGCAATTTAAAATACAAAAGGTATAAGATATTACTTCTCCGTCTATCAGCATGAAATCGAATTCAAGAATCAATTTGTCTACGGCTCTACAGAACAAACATTCAGGTAGAGCGTCATAGAATATTCTCTTCACGGAAAATATTTGGTTTTCCTTACTTATATTTTTAAGACAAATAATTTGTTTAGTACTTATTTAATGTAACAAAAGGAATTTATTTTATTTGTTCGAAAGGTGACCTGAAGTGGTCGTAAGGACAAGAACGCCAGTTGGGATTTTAAAATCAATGTAACATATAACCACCAAACGAGAAACATATATTTGCATTGCAAATATATACAGTACAATAAAATCTTTTGATATGGTAATGCACGAACAAGTATGGGTGTGTCTCCGAAACTTTTCTGTGACAAGCGACGTCTGCAGCCAACGTGAAATCAGTTGAAGCCTAGGTTCAGTAAATTTGCTAAATTTTAAGTCGCCGCCGGTTTCTTGGGGAGTTATGCAAATTGTATTCCATGCGTACTGACTATGAGAACAACGCAAAATTTTACATTTTTAATCTAAAATAAACAGATAATTGTTGGCCAGATATTTCAAGGTTCTTGAAGACTTATGAAATTGATAAATATCAAATTGACAATTTATTTACGTTTATTGCTAATACCGTAAACAACACAGTTATACAACTGTTTTTTTTTCTATTTTTTATTCCGTATTTGTATGATTCAATACTTATATTCATTATAAATACTTGATAACATAATACATTAAAAAAGCAGGAGGCAATAATAAAGGCGGACTTTCTGATACAATTCTGCCAACTTCTAGCATGTTAGAATCCAGACGTAAATCTCTCTGGATCGGTAACTCATGTCTGAGTATCGTGGTCAGCTGTACAGTAAGATCTGGCGCGAAAAAATTTTGCTCCGCCGATTTCGCTTCTTTACAACTTTGGTTTATAATTTTAAGATGACGACGAATCTTTGAGTTGCGATCACTCGGAGACTGATGTCCGTCTCGTTCACATCATTCGTCCCTCCTTTCCGTTTTGGTCGAAGCTCACCGATGTCCAGATTGAGCATTCTGATAAACGGGCTGGATATCCATAGTAGCTTCCCTCACACTTTAAAATCGATTGTTGTTTCATTTTTTTTCTAGTAATTGTTTTGTTTAATATGTGTATGATCTCTTCGTGTAAGTCATGTTTGCCTATAAGTGCTTGTCAAATTAAAAAAATATATATTCTGTTTATTTTGTATCAGTGTGCCGAGCGTTGGCAAGCTTTTTATAAATAAAAAAATAAAAGTAAATCTCCTTGGCAAACGTCATCCCTACGCATTGTTTGACCAAGGTATGTAATTACGTATTACGTAAACAATAAAAACTATACAGTAACATACTTTGTTTCATTTACTTTTCCGTTCATAATTTCTATATAATTGATCGTTAATAGTAACCACTACTCATCCTAGAAGACGTCGCGCTTTATTGCACAGTGGGTAATTGCGAGCAAAGTTGAATAATCTGGCAGGCAAGGGTTGTGACATGGCCGTGGCAGATTGTTTGCACGCGAGGGTTTTTTGGTGCCGAGGGAAAATCTCTTGAGTTTGTTTCGATCAGATGCTCGCTGAATAGATTATCAGATTTGAATAGAATAAATCTGTATTGTTTGGAAATCTATACGAAATAAACAATGATTTTTTTACACTTTCAATATGAATTCTAGAGCCTGTGGGGAAAGAGGACTAGCATAGCAGCGAACAAATAAAATCCTATACTGCATACAGAACAAAATGTATTTTTTTAAATTTTATAAAGTGATCTAAACACTGTCGATCTATAATGACGTTGTGAACATAACTAAAAAGGTACTGTGTAACCTTTTTATGTAATAAGGGGCAAACAGGCTCATCTGATGTTAAGTGGTAAATTCGCCATATACACTAACATAACCACGCTAACGCTCTTTTCTTAAATCCCCTTGATAGTTCTCTTTGCGCGCATACTCTTTACTTCGCATTTATCATTTATAAATTACAATGTTAAGATTTGTTACCTCGCTTAATTATGAATTGGTATGGAACGGTAATCATTGTACATAATATTAGTAATATTATATGTGGAAAAAATCGTTATAAAAATATACAACGTTTAGCAGATACTGTGCTTATTTCAGCTATTATATTAGCCCATCTTATTTTATTTCGAAGTTCAGTTTATTAATCCCTAAATAGTATTTACTAAATGTCGAGGCTATTCAACTCATTGAAACCACGGGCCTAGTGAGAAGACTAAAAAATACAAACGTGCACGTTTGTCTTAAGTGCTAAACGGTGAGTGAAAAAATAGAACACAAGAAACAGAGTGTATTTATTCCCTTTAAAAGAGACTGTAGGTAATGGTGACTTATTAGTCTTAATTTAGGCTAGATCGTAATGTTCAATGATATCTTAGTATAATTTTCTTTATAGAACAGAGGGCAAACGGGCAGGAGGCTCACCTGGTGTTAAGTGATAGCGCCCATGGACACTCTCAATGCCAGAGGGCTCGCAAATGCGTTGCCGGCCTTTTAATAACACAAACTTACTTATACGGAAAATGTTTCGTAAAGAAATCAGCCGGATAGGAATTTTGTTGAATTTGCTATTTTCAATACGATTATCATAATAATAAATTTTCCGCGGCCCTTGTAAGTGTTCTTTAAGAGCTTTAATAATAAAATAAAGTCATTCTCATTTATTTGAATGTCAAAATGTCAATTAGAATGTCATTGAATATTAACGATATTTTGATTGATTTAATTTACCTGTCAAGATATTGAGGGTTATCATCAGCATCCCAATTTAAAGTCTTGATTGAAAACGGATTGCTTTGTGGTGCTGTTTTGGCATTTCAATCAACTTTCCCTGATTACTGGCCTGATATTTGGATCAGCCTTTGTGTTATGTTTTGCTCATGATTGTTGAAATGCTAGTAATAATCCCGATTGGTTTCATATTTACTTATAAAAGATTAAGTTGTGTAAAGGATGTGTAGCAAAACGCGTTTATTAAAAATAATTGTCCGGACAATTTATGAAAATGCTTAATTATCGCCCCCATATACTTTGTGCAAGTGTTCCTATACATTTTATCTACGATATAAAATACGGACATAAGATTTAAAAATATTATTATTTTTTTCACCCTAAATATAACTCCATAAAACGCGTATAATTTAGGTTCTATAATTTCATATTCAGTCGCAATCACACTGAATGTCGATTGCGTAAATACACAGCCCGATATTATTTCCACAACGCATTTAAATTGGCAATTGTTGAACACGTAACAATGAAGGGCACGGCTTTATTCCGTGAATTAAAAACGCGATTCGCATTGAAATTGTCGCGGATTCCGCTTGAGTGCTCGACCAAAATGGAAACTTAACAACCGCAGTAAATAACCACAAATCACTGGCTCCTAACGCCCAGGGCGAGATTTAAATTTACGCGCGAATGTAGCCATTAGTTGCGGTTGAGTTTCCATTGTATCATATTTGAATTTCTTTGGAGGGAGTTTGGCCAAGGAAATAAAAGAATTTGACTGAGATATGCCATTGACATTTGAATATTAGTGATAGAAATGCAAACGCTGACGTAACAAACGTAATTTAATTGCTACAGAGGCTTTCAAAGCTCCTTGAATGGAGACCTGCTGCCTACTAGGTGGACTGACGACACGACATCGTCATCGAGGTTAGCTCTCAGTGGAGGCAGAGAGGCCAGTGCAGGGCAAGCTGGAGGAGGCCAGAAATAGAACAAAACAAGTTAATGATAACTGTAACAAAAAGTATTATCTTACTTAGACATATCTAATATGAAGCTCGTACATTAGCCGTGACAAAATGGACACAATACAAAATGCTCACGCGTCAAAATCAACATAAGATACGCTACAACGAATCAAAAAGACAGGGAGAGTGATGACGTATTATTATTTTAAATTTCATACAACGTATTGATACAATAGACCTTATATTATTGGAAATAGGATGTATAATCCTGATATAAGCGATTACGTCAACTTATGGAAGAAAACGCGGTCGGTGCGTGTCGAATTAGCGGTTTTTACAATTTGAATTACGAATCGTATTATCGAGAAGTGCGAATAGCTGTTACAAAGGAACGTTAAAGAACCGTGATTTATTCGTCAATAATGAAACTGAACATTCAAATTTTTGTGTCTTATTATCATAATTTGCTTTTATCTAAAAATCGAAACAAGTGTTAATAGTTTATAATATTTTGGGATTTGATTTCGTCATTCATCGCTATATTTTTTCTGCGTTCATCCATATATATATATATAATTTTACAGTCTTATTAAAAAAATCCTTCGGTACAACCTTTTGGGTCTGGCCTCAGATTTCTGTCTGGCAAGTACTTGATCAGAAACACGCCGTCAAATTTTGGGTCTAAGGCACGCCGGTTTCCTCACTTGACCGTACGAATAAGTTAAATGCGTTCATAGAAAGTGGATTGGTGCGCAGCCTGGGTTCGAACGACCATCTCAGGAATGAGAGTCGTATGTTGAAGCGACTAGGCCAATATTGCTTTACTCATACAATTAATCAATATTAAGTCCAGACTGGAATATATCTAATATATTGTATATAATATAATTTACCGATTATTATTCGTTTATCCAATAAATAAATTACGTAATTATAGGTGTATCCATAAAACAAATGCATAAAATTGTTGGGGATTTAAGGTTGACGCATATAATCCCTTTGCGTTCGCGGCTTCTGCGCCATTTCTCACAGGAAGTGATGTCACAGACAATGAATGGTGCACGTATCCGGCGCCTGCGCAGCTAACTAATGTTGCGAGTACATCCGAATGCAATTTACGAGACCTACAGACTGCGGTTAATGATAAACTTAATGACTCTTTAGTGGTATTTAAGTAATGTTGGGAAATAGGGAACAAACCATAAGGGAGGAATATCTTTTACTAATTATGCGGTAGCTGAGTAATGCTTTGTCTCGAAAATGTTTTCCTTAAGTTTATCCCAAGTTTTCTTAGTATTGATAAACCAAGGCCGATGGCAGGTTGGCTGATACTCATGAACGGGTGCTACTTGTGGCTAGTGGTACTTGAATTCGTGTATGCGGTGATGTTGGGTATTTTGACTATGTATTTGCGTGTTGTTCCCACGAGAATGTAAGTGCGTGCTCCTATTTCACCATGCCTCCTGCTGATGTTACGTGGAACATGGTGTGATGGTTGCAGCTACATACAAATGTTGTGTAATAAAAATTGTGGATTAAAAAGAGTGGCGGAGAGTTTATTTCCTATTCTTCTCTTCCGTTGTACGCCCTTGGTATGAGAACTGGCAGTAAATGTAAAATTAGAAGCATTTTATGTTTTTTTTTATTGACGTTCATAAGTGTACAATGATTTTTGACTTTGACAAAGACAGCATGTTTTGGTAACTTCTTATGGAAGATCGAGTATTTTGACAATTTATGTGATTATAATTATGTAAAATTAAAAATGAACGCAGGAACAAGGTGTTTCGCCTTAAATAAAGAGACTAATAAGTAGTGTTGGACGCTTTCTTATATTAATTAATATATTAGTTTAGATTTAATTTACTTATTAGTAGATTGTAATGTCTAATCATATCCCAGTGTAGAGACAATTAATTAAAAAAATGAACTTATTGTATTATTTTACCGCGCTTTTAACATTAGCTCGAACGGTGAAGGAAGACATCGTAAGAAACCGACTAAAAGAAAGTCAACGGCGTGTGCTAGGCACGAGAGGCTAATCACCTACTTTCCTATTAAATTGACAAATTATCATCAAACAGATACAGAATCCTGAGCCCCAGACCTAAATAGGTATATTTTTATTATTTAACCGGGATAAATATGCTACACAGTTTGTATAATTGAATGAACATGTCAACAAATAGTCAGAACGTAATCTTGTCGAAGTTCATTAACTAACAGTTTTAGATGTTAAATAAACATTGAAATATTTATTGAATAACTGGATGGTATTATGCAATACTCAAGCAGAGGGTCCGAAATTTGCTTCGGCTAGATATATATACTTTTAATCTAGGAAGGAATAATAAGTATATTATAAGAAAGAAAAAACATAGTTAAAAGAGAAAATGCACTAGCCCTCACACTAGAATTTCCTGTGTCGTGGGAATACATTCAGTTTCAGTATGGCACAGGTTGAACAGAGCCATAAATATTTTGCTATTTCATTCTTTATACTTAAGAAAAGTTCCCAAAGCCAGTACTTCATTATCGTAAAAATCTATCAATAAATTTATTTAAAAATTATTTTTAACTGTTTAGTTACATAACACTAACCCAGGACCCTCATAGATTAAGAACGCTAATCACCAAGGGTGAAAACTGCCCCTCGCGACACAAGTGTTAAAAACACAATAAGAAACATAATTCGTTACAAAATAACATCGAAACAACTCTATCGATATATTTAACCTTATTACGACGTCATAAAGTCTGTTTTTTAAAAATTGTATGCATTGGAAGTTTGTATGTATGATTCGTAACGCCTATAAAGTGTCATATCATTGAAATATAAATACATATTTTTCAATTGCATCATTCAAAATAAAAAAGGGTGAACAGTTTCATTATACCATGATAGCATTTTGAGATGAGTGTTATGAATTTTTAGTGGGAATATTTAAAAGTTTATTTTATTTGAATTGAAATTATTGAAAATACTGTAAGTATAATTAGTATGAGATTCTCCTGAGATTAGACTTAGGGCCTATTAGTATTATGTGTATGATAGCATATTATTCTACTTCGATACAGATATCTAATGTACCGTTATAAAAATATTCTATAAAGCTGTCCCGATAATTTAAATCTTGAAGATTGATAACACAAAAAATATTCTTGAACCATGCTTCCTGTAAAATACTTCCGGTCCATTTTAATTAAACTATTTGTGTTACTTAAACAAGATTTAAAAACTGTATAACGAATTTGATCATTTATGTTATTTTATTGATATTATTCATATAATAAATAACAAAATAATTTAATTTCTCTATTTTAATGTGTAACCTAAAATATTGCGGTAATAAAGCTCTTTAACTAATATGTTTTAAATATTTACTTCTTAGACACATTACTAGAGAGTATTGTACATTTCAGTGTATATTAAACAAAAATCTGATAATATTATTAAACAGTTTTGTCAATAGTCTTTCAAAACGAAAAACATATGTTGTTACTGTGTACAATACATTTCCTTTTACCTTTGTACAGCCCAGCCATAAGTTAGTTGTGTAACAAATGGCCACCTTTGCCTTTAATCTGTTTGGACACAAATCTATGGATTTAAGCACAATTTCCAAAGGAAATTTCGCCACTGCTTGCACCAAAAAGTTTTAAAGAGACCCAATGTCGCCGTGTCGTTTAGAACAGGCAATGTCCCCTAAAACTGACCATAATTTGATGTCTAAGGTTAGAGGCTAGATGAGGGCAAGTCTTCAGCTCATTTCAAGTCCGGAACGTTGGATTCCAGGCAGGCTTGGGTAGTACGTGCCTTGTGACCAGGTGCAAAATTCTGCTAGAAAGCCCACGGTATATTTTAAAAAATGTATTGCTGAGAGGTTTCACAACATGATCCAAGACTGTGTCCTGATACACTTTGGCTGTAGTTTTCACTCCTTTTTCATGAAAATGTAGTTTTGTGACTCCTTGATAAGACACGCCCCACAAACCGTCACTGATAAAGGATGATGACCACGTTGTACCTTTCCGACTACTTGAGAAGCTTCTTTACTTTACTTTCTACACTTTACTGAGCTTCAGGTCTTGTTTTATAATACGCGACAGAGTCCACAGGAATCTTCACTTTTCGCGATACCATTTTTTGCTTCGTGATAGGCTTTCGAGGAATTCTGGCTTTATCAGCATTAATAGCCTTTGTAGTTCTAACAGAACGCGGCCTGGTCTTCGACAGACGGAGTGTTGTTGTCTCTTTTGATAGTACGATATACGAACATACGGCTAATACCAAGCTTTTGAACTGTCTGGAATATGACTGACGGCTCCATACCCACTTTGTGCAAGGCGATCACTGCAGTCCACTTTAACGCGCCATTCCTTATTGCAATTTGATAATGAACACGAAAAAATTGTGAAAAGCGCAAAATCGAAAAAAGTTTTTCAAATAATATACGTGTTCCAAATTTAAAAGATATAATAATTGAAAAAATAAACGATAATTTGATTAAGTTATGTAACAGTATTTATGGCCAGACTAGTTATATAGTATCAAAATTAATTCCGATTGCCTTAAATTGGTTTGTAGTGTTATATCGTATGTGGAATTAAAATAAGTAAGTTATAATTGTAAGCAAGGGCTATTATTTTTAGAAAAATAATATACTGAAATGAAACTATGGTTATTTTTAATAAAAAGCAGTTTATGTCTGTTGCATAAATATTTATGACAAGCATATATAGAACGTACATATTTAACGAATGTTCTTAGCTTGGTGCCTTAAGCCTGAAGCTAGTGTGAGTAGTTCTCACACTAGCTTCGTTAGGAACACAATTTACAAATTGACGACAAGTGTCAAAGTTATAAGCATGATACGACCTCATGAAGGAAATTAATGAAACTAACCTAACCTTAACCCGACAACTAACTTTAAAGTCAAACAAATGCAAAATATTCTGAGCAAAAAGTAATTTAACAGGGTGTCTTTAAAATATTACTGTACCCTACGTACAGTAATATTTTAAAGACACGTGCCGGAAGCGGACATAACGGACGTCATCTATTACACGCTGTTATCTCGATTCAGCCTCTGATATTGTATAACGTATTTCTTTAATGATCCGGTTTTACAAATTTCAAATTTTATAGTGGATTATTTTTTATTAAATATACCATGGTTTCTTATTCATAAAAAAATATCTCATATAATCTCACTCGTACTCTTTTAACAAACGGCAGCAGTTTCATCTGATGTTAAGTGATATTGCCGCCCATGGACACTCACCTCACATTCCATGCCATGCCAGAAGGCTCGCAGGTGCGTTGCCGGCCAAAAGTATTTTGCATATTAAACCCGAATTGAAAATTACTTATCTTGCTGTTTTCCTTCACCGTTCGAGCGAATGTTAAATGCGCACATATAAAGAACTCCATTGGTACTGGGGATCGAACCTACAACCTCAAAGATGAGAGTCTTACGCTAAAGGCACTATTTAACACTAACAGTGCTCATTTAAAACTTTTTTTTTTAAATTCTATCACTACTGTTATTAACAATCCCCAAATAGAAAAGAATTCAAAATTAATGCATACAGCGCTCTGGTTAAACAATCCAGTCTTTTATGATTGAATTACTCACCGCTTGCTCAATGAAATATGAAGAAAAATAATTAATCGAAGGGAAGCCTGCGCCATAAATTGCATGTTACATATCTAACGAAGTGTTAACGGTAATCGCATCACAGTATTGCACATCTGTTCTCTGGCTTACGAACTTTATACATAGATTTTGTAATCCTGTATACTGTTTGAACTACGGCTACAGGCTTGTTTGTTTGTCTGTCTGGTTATGAGATACACTATACTCCTAACTGTACTATACTGTATTTAAACATATAAGTATCTTCTTGAAGTTCGACTGTTGAAAATTCGAATTTGAATATCGAGCGAGCCCGATAGACAATGTCCACACGTCTTATATGCAAATATTTCAAACTGTAAATCATCTATTTGTAAATATAACCTTGTAGGCTTTACGAATTTGAACACACACAAAAAATGTCATCAAATTGGGCCAGTCGTTTGAGAAGAGTTTCATTACAAATACACAAAAAAATGTAATATACACTTAAAATGATATAGTTAAAACTATACTCCGGATAGTTGACGAACGTTGTTTTAATATATATAAACTATCATATTGTAGTATCATTCGGAATTCGATCCTCGGCGGTGTACCAATGGAATTTCTGTCTATGTGCGCTTTTAACATTCGCCTGAAAGGACCCAAAAAGTCGTCGGCGTGTGTCGGGCACAAGAGGCTGATCACCAACTTGCCTATAAGATTGACGAATGATCATGAAAAAGATACAGACATTTGAGGCCCAGACCTAAAAAAATGTAGCGCCACTGGTTTGTTTTTTTTTAGCTTAATAATGTATTATTATTTTTATGGAATGCGATCAGCCTTCTGTATTTACCAAACCGAAACTATTATTTGTCGGCAATCGAAGCCAGTTAAATGAGTTCTAAGTGTTAACCAATAGCTAACCGGAGTCAGGTTTCAGTAACAGACATATCATAATAAAATATGAAATATGTTACACATTTAACAAAATATTCATCTTCATACAGATATAAATGTGGTGATAAAACTTAATTGATAGAAAATATGTATAATCGGTCTGATAAGGCTCATCTCAATAATAATCAGATGCAAAAACATTTATCTTTCACAACTGGACTTAACATATAATACTAATTACCAAAAGCAGACGTTTTAAATAAAAGTTATGATCAATTACTTGTGTTAAGTTCAATAAGTACCAAGATACCAGACTTCAAATTGAAATATTAAAACCCCCACATTCCATGATGAGCACTCATAATATAGCCATTTTAATAACAATGCGCCATAGTACAATACCGCGGCGTGTCTCGCTCCACTGGTTTTCAATCCATTCGCATTTTTACTCCATTCTGTTTCCACTCGCCGTGCATTATTATAGGAAATGAAAAGATCTGTATTTTTTCCTTGGGATTAGTCCGAGATAATGTTTTTTGCTTTTATTTTTGACAGACTGATGAGTAGTTCAGTGAACTTTGGAAGCGGTGTTCGATCTAGAACAGATACAAAATATAAACAAATGTAGGTTAATTTTTTGTAGAACTTTTGTATGGGTAGGTATGATGTAGGCATTTTTACTGGTTCCTCTTAAATCCGAACATCTCATAAACTTGAAAAAGCGTTTCAAAGGTTCACAGTTGTATTGATGATTTGAGTTTACATTTTAATGATTGAGGTATGTGATGTACATATAATATGTCTTTATAATAATAACCTAATTGTACATAATAAAAAATATATTAAGTGGGAGTTCAGTTTTTGATTACTTCCAAGTAAACGAACAGCCTTTTGTTTCAGAAATTAGAAATAGAGATTATGAAGTCGAAGCCACATTCAGAGCCAAATGTACTACATAAAAAGTTCATCTCACTTTGTAGCCAAAGTGGATAAAATTCGTATAAAAAGCTAATATTCAAAGTTATATAGAAATATTCCAACTCCAGCCCGCCAGCTGCCATTAACCTAAAACCTTTCAAGAATTTTCTATACGCCAAATCCTTGGGAAAACTTTTAGCATTCCTATCCAGGATGATCTGCATCGCAATCTTAGTAATGCATTTCCAAATAGGCGTGGTCTATAACAGCCAATGTGCACTCAGGCGATATGTAGTACATCCATTTTTCTAGACCCCACCCTGCCCCCTCAACACTATAGGAAATAGATACACCCGGTATAACAACGCGAATTTTCTAGGCTCAACTTATAATGGCTAGTCACGAGACTCCGCCCATCGGCACGCTTCGCTGAACTCGCCGTGCGTTGGACTGAGATGGACCGATGAATTAGAAAGAGATAAAACTGAATTTTCTTAAAGATAGTTTGTCAGACAATGTTAGTATATAAGAACGGTTGACAATGTGTTGGTATGTAAATGAGATGGTTATTTACGATTGGATGGCCCGAGTTCTCTGTAAATTTGTGTCACAACTGAAATATGTGAAAACTTAGCTGGCTTAAGAATATTGCTGGAACATTTTTAATTGAACAATACATTTACCAGACCACCATGCACTAGACGTTAATAATTGGGCTTAAGTATACAATCATTTAGCACTGAGTCTTTGTTCCTAACTGAAGCTTCGATCAGTCTTCCGAACCGGAAAGCTTAAACTTTGCAGTGCCTTATCTAGTGGTCTTGATATACGCAGATAATTAGATATTTTAATTAATTAGATAACCTAGCGAGTATGAATAATATTTTATTTGTGTCTTAAAGTCTCGTAAGTACGTTACGATGTATGATTTATAACTTAAGCAAATGTTTCTTCGAACCCAGTACGCACGGGAGTCATTAACTATGCCATAGAAGCTGTCTGTTCAAATCTCAGACCTCTCATAAAGGTCTCCCGTAACTTGTGAAATTATTTTGTCGACTTCTGAGTACACAGATTTACCTAATAGATGACCACATGTATGCTTAAAATATGAATTCCCAAATTGTACACGCCTACAACAATTATATTAGAATTTATTATTAATTATTCAAATTTCAAATTTCAAACTCCAACAAAGGCCAAAAAAAACTAAAACTAAACAGAAACTTAAACCTCATAAAGAGCATGAGTACAAAATTATGGTAAGTAGCTAGATTGTAAATGAACTTTTTGTACTTTTTAAATTTTGTACGGTTTTTTTTCATGGAAGCAGTTAATTACAGTGTCATAGAACCAAATCTGGGTAGTTGAGTACGTATTCTTTTAAGCGGTTCATTATTAGTGATGAAGGATTTGAGGGTACAATAAAATGTACTAATGTCTTCATTTACATTAGTTGATGAAAGGAGTGCCAATCATCGTCTATAAAAAATAAAATAAATCATCATGGGTATCAGATATCTGTATCTGTTTCATGATCATTTGTCAATCTATTAGATAAGTAGGTGATCAGCCTCCTATGCCTGACACACGCCGTCTACTTCTTTGGGTCTAAGGCAAGCCGGTTTCCTCACGATGTTTTCCTTCACCGTTAGAGCTAATGTTAAAATGCGCAAATAGAAAGAAAATCCATTGGCGCACAGCCGGGATCGAACCTACGGCCTCAGGAATGAGAGTCGCATGCTGAAGCCACTAGGCCCTATTATACACTTGCTAATATCACGTGTTCTAAATTTAAAAATTGTTACACATGTAAAGATTTACTTATTATGTACATTCAATTGAAAAATATAGCGATCTAAGCTCTTACAAACCTAAACGAAGTAGTTCGATAAAAAAACAGGAAACTTTAAAGTCATATAAATCTTAGAACGCAGTTAAGAAAGTCTTATTATAATACTTTTGCGGCACAATGTTTCTTAGTTTTTACGACGTGGGTAAAATATTGTTATGGCTGTAGTTACCCCACGGTTGGGGTTTGGGGCGCACTCCCGACCCTCTTACATTGTAATATTTTGGCTGTAAAATGTTTAAGAGAAATCGAAGTTTGAAACTAGCTTGAAATACTATTAACATATTGGTATATATTTACTGGACGTATTAGATATAGCATAAATATCCTTGAATAGAAATCACATTTAGCACATTTATATGAAATGTAATTATAATAATATGGAATGCTTTTGATTAAAAAGCTAATCTTATCGTATTAGAAAGAAAGAAGAAAGAAAAACTTTATTATACACAATAACAGGATATTTAGGTAAAATAAAGTGCACTAGGATTCCTTATTGTGGGCAGCCTCTTCACATGTTTACTCTTACATGTAACAAATTTTCAGTTACATATTATTCATATTTTCTGTATCATCATAGGACAGGTTGACAAGATGTTGATTGAGTGAGTTTTTAAATGTTAGTGAAAATTTAGTTTTTAACTATATAACTAAAATACTATAATTTTTAAAATATATATAAACTTGCCCATTTTCGAGCCATTCCCTGTTATAAATTATATATAGTTATAATAATCAATGGCGCTACAACCTTTTTCGGTCAGGGCCTCAGATTTTTGTATCTGTTTCACGATCATTTGTTAATGTAATAGGCGAGTAGGTTTAGCCTTCAACGCCTGACGCACTCCGTCGACTTTTTGGGTCTAAGGCAAGCCGGTTTCCTCACGACGTTTTCCTTCACCGTTCGAGCTAATGTTAAATGCGCACATAGAAATAAAATCCATAGGTGCACAGCCGGAGATCGAACCTACGACCTCAGGGATGAGAGTCGCACGCTGGAGCCACTACCCAACACGGCTCTGTTATAAATATAATATTCGACGTAATTTCGAAATAACATGGCACTTGTCTTATAACTTTTTACTAGATCTGTTTAGAATATCAACAAAACAACGCGAAACACTGGGTCGGTGTGTGGCACATACCTTTTAATTTAACCACCATTATAAATCATAGAAATTAATGACGCTAATGCGTTCATGGAATTCAAAGCATTACAGAGCTGCATACGAGGGAAAGTGCACTCAATAGGCAGGTAGTATTCTTTGCATATAAGTGCATGTAATGGTATATGGATAAACCACACTAAATCTGTCGGCGCGGCATCGGCCATTACTGCTAATGACTTCGGTACGGTACCTGCGTGCTTAGGGCTGTGCTATCTGTTCTAAATTTTGAATTTAGAATTATTTGTCGTAAGATGTGTTATGGGGTCATGAGTCAGAAAACATCACGAGCTTGATTGTTTGTTTTATCACGAAATACTGTGCAGGTTACGTTAATACAATCAAACATCACTTATGATACAATCAAGTACATATTACCTTCAAAACAACATCAAGTTTTATTGAATCTATGTATTATTATAAACTTATATTTATTTTACATAATTTTAAATTAGCTTCAATCCGGTAAAAAAAGTGTTTTCTTTCAATGTGTAAAAGCTATGTTAACAAAAGGCAATACTATCCATTTTTATTTTAACATAAAATTTAACCCACAGGCCTTGGATTAGACTTCTTCCAAAGCACCGAAAAGGGTACGATTGTACCTACCGCATGCCGTATTTGAAACGCCAATAATATATCATATAGATAATGATATATTTTAATAAATTGTTTGTAATAAATAAAATAAGTATTCCCAACCCTATCCAGCACTAGTTCGATGCATCAATGCATCCAGAATATTGCGAGCACATACAGCATAGTATCGCTACTGCCTCTTGCCTCTGATTGGATTTGTGCTGACGTTGATTTCAGCCGTATTCATTTTATAATTGATTAATACCAAGAAGGAAGTGTTATTTAAATTAAATGAATGTTTATTGATACTTGAGACTTTGCGTGAAGAGTTTCGATATTATTTTATACGAAAAATTAATAAAAATGCACTAATTACAACACAACTACAATGCTACGTATTGTAGCACGTAGCACGTCGTAGCGGAGAACTTGGCAATCGTACCATTGATTATGAGGACAATTAGTTTCATAATCATAACTACATAACATATTGTAGACACTTCCGTAGCGCAGCATAGCTACAAGTCGTAGCAATGAGCGTCATCTTATGGCCTAATGTATGTAATCTAATTTATAAAGATACAGTAAATCGTTTCATAATATAATTTACAAGATCGTCACTTGAGTAGTAGTTTTGGAAATACACTATCTTATTTTTCTAGTTCAGTAAAACTTTCAAAAATGTTTTGAATAAAAATAAAATTGTAGATTGATCAAGTAATAATACAGTCCAGTACTTTATTACTTATATATTAATAAACTATATATTTAATATACTATAAAAAATACATTTCACAACCCAGTCGAAAAGATCTTATGGTATGTTTTTAAATTTGGAATATTGACGTAAAAAAACAAAGTAAACTTTTTCAAAAATGGAAACTCAAAGTGAAACAAAAATATTTCCGCGGTACCAATTAATTATAACAAGTAAGACACCTGAGTGACTAAAGAACCTTTATTTTTTTATTAAAGTCAACGCCCCTACAAAGGGTGTGAACAGGATAGGCCTAACAGGCGTAAAGTGTAAAATTCTAAAGCTGAGTGGTCACGGCCTGTGTGTACCTAGCGTGTAATGTGGCCAATGTGTGGAAATTATTATCAGGAAAACGGTTTATTTTCTCTTCTTGTATACTATTATTGATGTCATGTAAACATTTTTTACTTTAGGTAATAAAATTTTACTAAGCGATACTTAAAATAATTTTTAAAAATCAGATGATATTCTACCGTCCAACACTGACTCCAAGTCATTCAAGAGAAAAAGTCTCAAAATGGCCTATACTTGTGAAAGCTCACTAAAGTATGACCTCAGCGTTAATCTAATTTAGATATAAATTAAAATGTTTGTAAATAAAAAAAATGTTTATGTAATTGATTATATATAACTAGTCAGGCTATAAATACTGTTACATAAAACCGTTTGCTTTTTAACATTTTAATTATTTTGAATTTGGAACACGTATATTAATATTATTATTTTTAAAAACTTCTTTAAATTTTGCGAAATTTCATATATTGTATCGTGTTGTTGTATATCGTTGTATCAACAGATACAACAACACTTCGTCTGTCGAAGACAAGAAAAGATCAGGGCGACCACATGCTGTTAGAACTACAAATGCTATTATTGCTGTTAAAGCCAAAATTTGTCGAAACCACATTAGTAAGCAAAAAGTCTTATCGCGAGAAATGAACTAGACCTGAAGCTCGGTGCTTATCGTTGATATACAGAACATGCATTAAATCAATCTTTACAATTAAGAAGAGTGGATCGATCAAAACACCTTCTGTACCACTGATACTAAGGTGAAAACCATTGTGTTTTTCAGATTCAAAAAAATGTCACGATTGAAGAATGATGAAGTGAACGCTCACAGTTCTATAGAAGCTACTCAAGTAGTCGGAAAGGTACAACGTGGTCATCGTCCTGCGTCAGTGATGCTTTGGTGAAGCATGTCTTATCAAGGAGGCATAAAACTACTTTTTTGTCAAAAAGGAGTGAAAACTTTAGCTAAAGTGTATCAACATACAGTCTTGGATCATGTTGTGAAACCTGTCAGCAATACAAAATATACCGTAGACCTTCTAGCGGGATTCTGCACCTGGTCACAAGGCACGAACTACCCAAACCTGGCTTGAAACCAACGTTCCGCACTTTATAAGAGCTGAAGACTGGCCCTTTAGAATTCAAATTATGGTCAGTTTTAGTGGGCAAAACATGCACCATTGAGTCTCATAAAAAATCTTTGGAGCAAGCAGTGGCGAAACTTCCCTCGGAAACAGTGCGTAAATCCATTGATTAGTGGCCAAACAGAAAAAAGGCCTGCCAAAGGTGGCCATTTCGAATAGAACATTTTTTTTTATTTTTTGCTGAGACTTTAATAACATTGTAGGTATACATTTTAAAAATATTACATTACTTTATTTAAAAAAAAATCATTTTCATTTGTAACAGGCTGGACTGAGTATACCTATACTCAGTTTAGAACATCAAATTACACCTGTTTCAGAAACCACATTGCTAATAAAGCCTTCTTTGCCAATGCATAACCACCGGTGCGTACAGACATGCATAACACAACATACTTAATACACTAGTTTTATGTACAAGCCAAAAACGCCTATATACTTCAACAGTAAGGTGTAAATTCCCGTGTTAGGAAACGTGTAGTTATGCCCATTGTTCGTGGTGATATTTTATTACTGCTCTTGACAATAATGCATGGCTGAGCTAATGTTTGCTTTGTATCAAGCTGCACTAGCTAGTGACCACGGTATGCTCGAGGCGTGAATGAATAATTTCACATTTCGCTAACAGAGTGACCAATTAAGTGGTCTCATCTATTATGTATGAGGTAAAGGTATCTTGCTTTATGATTTTGGTCAGCATCGATTAATTGGCAATGAACTAGAATATATTGGCAAGTTTATTATAGCGAATGATTCATTATAAACGCTAGGTTTAACTATTAATATATAATATAACACTATAACCAATAAACTGTAGAGGTGGTAACAATTTGTTTAATAAAGATGTTTCATTTGTAAATACACTTTATATATAATAATTTTCGTCTCGAAAGCACTTTTTTTATTAGTAGGTTTAGTCACGATCTTACCATTGGTAAAATATTATTTATTGATAACTGACTAATCTAAGGGACGTTTAAAATTTCTGTGATAATGTATATTGTCTGCAAAATTATACTTTTCTTTATTTATCTCCCATAAACAGTTTATTAATAATTTTAATTTATATTTTCAGGACACGGTTACGAAGTAAAGAGCAATATTAGCATACGAGTTTCCCATTAACATCACGCGCAGATGTCTGCTTCACAATGTCTGCCCTTGTGAGCGCAGAACACCATTAAATACGTGTCCTGCGGTCAACAGATTGGTTATAGACATACCAAGATTTAGACCCGAAATGTTGGCTTGACTGGTCGTGTTGTTAATGTAAGATGAATTGTTTGGCAATTTGTATCATTATCTAAAGAAGATCGAACTTTAACTCCCAATAACTCATGAGCCCGATGCTTCTTTATGTCATGACATAGAATAGTGCTTATTTTAGTGATTTTATTGTATTAAAAAACGTAATCTTGATATCCCAATTTACCTCCTCTAATCAGATTGTCACCATCTTGAAATAACGAATCTCTGTCAAAATTACGTAAGCTGTAAGATGAGTTCTGTACAAGATAAAATCTTGATGAACGCACGAATACGAATCACAGAATACTTCTAAACCTGCTTTAGTCTATATTTAGGAGTCGATTCATTCGACAGGCACTGCACGTTGCACTGCGGACAGACGTCAAACCCTCGTGTAAACCGAATTGAAATCGAGCCGTATATAGAACTGCTGTGGAATTAGTACTTAATACTGTGCAGAAATCTGAGAGGCCTTTACGTTAAAACATAGAATCTAAAACGTTCTAGAACCACCTACAACTTTTGTAAGAATATTAGTAAGTACCTATTGTATTTTCTTAAGCATTACATTAGATATATACAAAATTGTAGGCTTTCAATCGTACAGTATACTGTTTGAGGTGGCGTTTTTCTTGCTAAGCGCATAGAAATAATTCAAAATATTTCCTGAAATAAACAAAGAAGTTAAAGTGAAATAGTTTCATCCAAAAGAATATATTATACCGACATTTTGGTTAAAATTATTAATTATAATGTATTTTAACTTCCACTTTATATGAATTTCGTTTATAGAATAAGCATTCTTAACCGAAACAGGAACTTGAAAACTATTCATATATGTGTATCTATATAAAATAGTGGAAGCACGTAACGCGAACATGATTTTCACGCTATGCACTCAGGCTGGGGTAGAATTTTATACGATTTTTCCCTTCCTACGTGAATATTTTTAGTGTTGAGTGATTTTTGTACTAGTGCTCTAGGTTATTTATAGATTTTTAGAGTATATTTTAATACTAGTTAGCTTTGTAGCGTGAAGTTCTTGGAGAATAATAAAAAAACAAGTATCATTAAATATGAGCGTAACATAATTTGCTATAATCCTTATATACCCTACCGCAGACGACGGCAACTAAAGAATTGTAAGCGTAATTTAAAAAAATCTTTTTTTCGTTACCGTTGACAAAGGTTCTTCATCATCGGTCCTTTTTATGTGCGCGAAACTCTGTACATACAAAACACTTTTGTTCTGTGTTTAAAAAAAATATACTAAGTAAACAGTCCTATAAACAAGCCCAAAATTGCACTGCTATATCATGTATATGTGTTACATTCAAATAAACATATCTAATATTAACGCGATGTATCGTGTAAACATGGATAGTGATGAGAGCAAATTATTACTCGTGTCTTTGATCAAACTTGCCAAATTGGCGGTTTTGGGTGACTGCGGTTTCGGCATCACACCATACGTTCAAACGTATCAGTTTTACATATATCCTAATCTATACTAATAAAGTTATTAGTAATTTGCCTAGATATCTACACTTTATCATTGCATGACTTTAGTTCGCATTGATAAAATAAGAAACGCGAATGAACAGCTGGATTTATATACGCTAATTTTATAAAACTTTATGGTATTTTAAATTCTGTAATAAAATTAAACTATACTAATATTATAAAGAGAAAAGTCTTAAGAGAGCAGTGTTGGCTACTAGGCTGAGGTCGTGGGTCGATCCCCGGCTGTGCACCAATGGACGTTCTTTCTAATGATTCTCGCTCGAATGATAAAGGAAAACATCATGAAGTAACCGGGATGTCTTAAACCCAATAGTCGACGGTGTGTGGAGGCACAGGAAGTTAACATCTACTTGCCTATTAGATTGAAAAATGATCATGAAATAGATTCAGAAATCTGAGGCCCACACCTGAAAGAAGTTGTAGCGCTGTTAAGGATGTAAAAATTACTGGTCCTTTTTGAAAATTAACATGTCCGAATTATTTTTAATTCCAAAAATATATAACTCTATAATCTAAATATATAAGTCCGTTTACAATGGACTTAAATTAAAATTCTACGATTAATTAAGCTAATCTGAATTGGAAAATGACAGCTTATCAGAACAACCAAAGTGTTTAATTAATAATTGAGTTAACAAACCAAAATAGTATCATAGAATTTCTATTTGTCTTTTTTGGTCTCTATCAAACATTCAAAAGTGATTTTTCGGATTCTAACTTGGTCTTGATTGTCGCCCTTTTAAACATATACACAGATCATTGCCGGTATTAGATAATAGCAGTATAGTGGTATGATTTGTCTACACAGATTACTATAATTTAAAAAAATTGGTATTTAAAAAAAAACCATTTTTAACTTAAAATAATCTAACAAGTTTGTTAGCAAATTGTAGTTCTGCCATCTGACATGATACCGCTTTTGACGTGACATCCGAGTTATAACTTATAACCGAATTTATTCATGAGTAAATTCGTTTTTACGATATAGCAGCCTACCAATTTGCTGATGCCAGTTTTGATGTTTTTGTATGCGATTTCGATACAGTTCTCCCATGATGTGTAGATACCTTAGATGGTACAAAAACTGAACATTAAGAACACACTTAGAAATCAATTTAAGTTTAGTTTAAAAACTGTCTATAAGTGCTTTATAAATTCAGTATTAAATCTTGCATATTAATTTTCTTTATGTAACAATGTATTGGGGAGTGATGACATGCTTTTATAAATGAAAAAAAAAACTAAGTGTTACAGAGTAACGGAGGATTAACTACTGTAGTTAAACATATGAGTTATTTAGTTTTTTAAAAGGCAAACGTTAAAAAACCTAATTTTGTCTGACTGTTAAGTTGTCTCATTATGGTGTTATATCTTGTATAAGATTAAATGCATTTTTTAAATATTATGTATAAGTGAGAAATATGTGATAATCCGATTGTATTGTTGTTGATTCTCGTACCTAATTCGCTGTCTTTCTGGTAATTATGTTTACTGCTTTAAAAAAACGTTCTGGTATTTTTGTTTTATTATTTAGTTATATCTTAATTAATAATAAAAATCTTTATTTCTTCTCTCACATATATACATAGAAGGTTATTATGATTAAACTAAGATGATAACATTTGGAAGTGTATGTGAGAGACTGGTCTCTGTAATAGGAGACCTGAGTGACAGATAGCCAGCCTCTCCACCACAGGACCGGAACACGTACAATCAGGTCATTGTCATAAAATACAATAGAAGAAAATAAGTAAGTGCTAAATGAAAACATTGAAAACGGAGTCGTAAAAATACATTTGGTGTGTGTGTGTGTGTGTGATTTGATTGTTTTATTTATAAAAATTGATTGTTTTATTTTGTAACAGTATGTTTACCTAAACTATCAAACATTTTATATAAAAAAGTTTGTAAGCGTGCTTCTAATGTTATACATGCTGCGGTAAACTTGATTAAATAAATATTTTAATACATAACACTGAAACACCTATATATTTAATTGATAAGGCGATTATATATAAAAGTATTATACGTAACATTTTAACATAGTAAATTAGCGTTGTCGGGTCCGTCTGTTGCAATCAATAGCCGATTAATCAGTAGCGCCCGCGCAGCCGCGCATGAAATCTTACAAAAAATCCTCGCAGGCTCACGCACTACTGGACATGATTTAGGATTAGAATACAGAGGGCGTGGAGTAGTTACTACAATATATTTTAACAAAACATTGTTTTCTTTATAATAATTACTATTTTATTAGAAAAGTCTCAATACATCAAAATTTAAATAGAATGTCACTGACGTTTGTTTTTTTTTTTCTTATTTTTGAAGTTGTCCAACGTTCCCGTAGTCCTATATTAAGCATGCGTCTTTCCATGCTGCGATGAAAAACTTCTAGTTTTTGGTTGATTTTTTTCGTTGCAGGCCAAGTTTGACATCCATAAGTAAGACATGGTAGAATACATGTATGATTATACTGTGGCTGATTATTCTATAGTAAATAAATGTAAAGTGATTGTCACCATCCAAAGTAATAAACAGTTTTTTTTTCATATGTATCCATAAATTTGGATGAAAAAGCTACATTATCTGAATCTCATATGACATGATCACGGTTATATTTTAATTTCTGAATTTTCGAAAAAAATTGTCGCAGGCCTATGTAATCATTCTTCTACGACATGAACTAATTACTGATATACGACCACAATCATAAATTTCGTTTAAAAAATATGTGAGATAATCTTGTAGTTTAGAATAGGCTTTAGCAGATATAAAAAAAATCGTACTAGACAGCTCCATAGATTTGTAGCATGTCGAGAAGGGTAGGCTGCGGGATGTCGATAACAGAGGTACGTAAATCATTGCCTCGCAAATGTCTTGTCGTTGCCTGCACTCGATTTGCCTGCCCCGCCTATAATCCTACGCACAAATTGATAATTGTGACGATGCGTTTTCTGTACGCTATGGATCGGGAAGGTTTTGCATGTGTAGCCTTTTAGTGGGTTGATCATAGACAAGTATTTATTGTATAGAATCCATGAATTTCTCTGTTCTAGTTCATAAGGTCTACTTTAACAAACGTGGTCCAAATCAGAGACAATAGATTTAAAAATAGTTTTCATATACCAATGACTACTCAATATTGATAACTGTCAAAGTTATTGTCATCGAAAATTACACATGATGATTGGCAAATTATTGTTGTTTATTTGAAATATTTAAATTGTTTTTTTTTTAATTTCAACCAGCCAGACATTAAAAAGTTATCATAGCGTCATCATAGATAATATCTGCTTGAAAACATTTCACATTATTTTCTCTGCAATTTTTTTTACATTTTGATTCCTAAAATGTTTATTATGTGTGTGTATCCGTAATTATTATCAGTAGTAACACAGAAAATAACATAATGCGATGTTATCACTGTAATCCCATTTTTGGAACATTAAGAAACTACCTCCAATATTACGAAATCAATTAAAGCGACTTCTTAAGGCGGTATGTGCCTTGGAAGCCCTAAATAATTTAATATGTTACAAGCGTGTGACGTCACGCGTGTCGGCATGTCTGTTACAGTGGGAATACACGCCCCGTTGGGCCGTTTAATTAATTCTCAAATAGCTTAATATATTCGCTACAAATTTTATTTTACCTGACTTATTGTCTAGATATTAAAAGCTTGAAGAAAAATATAATTATTGAGCTTTATATAAGTGTATGTATTATACTGAATGGGCGTAGACACATTATTGCATCTGTTTCATGATTGATAAGGTATTTTCTTTGTGTGGGTAGAAAATAATTTGTTTTATCGGAATGTTATTTATTTAAACTGATGAAGTACGTACAATTGGAGCGTTTTATATTAACTTTGTTATTTTATTTATTTAATTAAAAATGTTACCAAAACTGATTACACCATTACGAAGAACATTATGTACAAACAATTTGCTAATAATTTATTTAGGTGAATTCCATTTTCCTCCGAAAATACGGGTTGGAAGAAGTCAACGGTCTTATGACTAGTCATATGGTTGGGTAAATTTAAGCTTTATATTTTAGACGGAGCAGTGATATTGTTCCATAATATATAATGAAATAAAAGAGGCGTTATTTGTATAATCTATTATTTATAAAACGATCGTATAGCCCTTGGTAAAGAGGCTTTTAATTAAACTACTTACATTATTGCGTTGGAAGCACGCTAATTAAATAAAACAATAATTATATAGTTATGGCTTAAAGAAATTACTTATTCCTAATAATGCCAAATATAGTTGCGCAGGAGTTTTGTTTTTTATAAAAAACGTGTGTGTACTTATGTACATGGCGTATTACTACTACTTTGGCGTAACAAGATAAAAATCATTTCAAAAATTGTATTCTACGTTTGTAGAAAAAACGACACTAACCATAGAAAAAACTACAATTTTGACTACAACGAACTTCAGGGTGTCGGTTTTTTGTGACGGCGTGTGCACGCATCGTAAAACTTTACTTTCATCAATTTTCCTGTACGCGCTAAAAGAAGTATACTAACTTCAAAAATGTCATGTTACTTTTAAGATTAGATCTCAGTAATACCCCAGAATTCACGTAAGTCGGGGTTAAATTTTGCATAATACATATGCAGTTTGTGTAAGCGGGACCAGATTCTAATGAAAATAATACATAATTTAGAAGAAAAAGGATTGATAAAATGTTAAATAATAAAATCAATTTACGTAACTATGAAGATACGAGATTGATAAGGAAAAAACCATTTGAATTAGTTAATTTGTGTAGTACACATTAGTATTAAGTGCTAAACAGTGAGTGAAAAGATAAAACATAAGAACAGAGAGTCTTCCCTTTAAAAGAGACTATAAGGAGTGTTATTAGACACTTCCTTGTGTAAAAATCCTTTTTAGTAAATTAATTTAGACTTACATTATTTATTAGTATTAAGTAAGCTAGATCGTAATGTTGCATGATGTTAAGTAAAGTAAAGACACATGAAAAAAAACGTGACTATGAATAAAACAACATGAACTGTAGTTATATTTATATTTTTTTTTACTTTTTAGAACCGTTCAGACTGTTGATTTCGGTAGGTCAAATTTCTTTGCCAATTCACATTTTTTATTTTCGATTCAAAGACTTTTATGCTAAGTTTACACCAAAGACAGTGTTTTTCTTGTATTCTTATTAGGTTCAAATTACTCTTTTTTTGTATCTTGGATGACATAATCTATATTTATAAAAATGAATCCCTATTACCCTTGGTAATGGCATCACGCGTGAACCGGATGGACCAATTTCGCTAATTCTTTTTTTGTTGTGTTTGTTAGTGTCAGGAATTAAGAAAATTGCGCGGAAACGTCGCTAATTGTTTGTAGTATTAATCTTGAAAATCCATGTTTATCACATGGCCAGAGTTATATTAGGTCCTTACATATGAAATTGGCGTTTTGTATGGGAGGAACAAAAAGTCGAATATTTTTAAATATAATAATTTAATTAATCAAAGTATGAACCATTGTTTTCTATGCACTTTTTCCATCTCATAGGATCCCTTTACTAAAAAAACCAGTTGGACGGGAATCAATAAAATCTGTGAAGGCGATTTGGACTGCCCCATCAGAGTTAAATTTTTTCCCTTGCAAGAAGTTGTCCAAATTTCGAAAAAAAATGGTAATCTGTTGAAGCAAGGTCCGGGGAGTACGGAGGATGTCTTAGCCATTCCAATTGAAGCTCTTCTAATTTGGTAGCCGTCTGTTGTGCAGTGTGTGGTCTAGCGTTTTCGTGAAGTAGCAGTGGCGTGGAGCGATTGACCAGCCTAGGTTGTTTAGCCGCTAGCTTTTCCATCATGGTTTGCAATTGCTGATAATAGACATCAGCCGTAATAGTCTAGCCAGATTTGAGAAAACTGCAATGAACAATACCGGCACTAGTCCACCAAACGCTTACAAGTAACTTTTTTGGGGTTAATTTTCGCTTGGGGCAGGATTTGGCTGGCTGGCCAGGATCCAACCATTGCGCTGAGCGCTTCCGATTATCGTAAAGAACCAATTTTTCATCACAGGTAATGATTCGGATTAAAATACCTTCATTATTGTGCCGGTTCAGTAATGTAACGCAGCAGTCAACGCGCGTTTGCCGGTTTGCTTCAATCAATTCGACCTTTCAAGCTTTTTAATCTTCCCAATTTGCTTCAAGTGAATTAAAACATTTTTATCACTAACACCGCAGCCTGCAACTAACTCGGACGTGGTTTGCGATGGATCCGCTTCCACAATAGCCTTCAATACTTCATTATCAACTTGGGTCTCAGGCCGTCCACGGGGCTTGTTCTGCAGGTCGAAATTTCCAGAACGAAAACGTTGCAACCAAAAACAAACTGTGTTTTCTTTTGCAACATGACCGCCATACACATCATTCACCCTTCGAGTCGTTTCCGCAGCACTAGTGTCACAGCGGAACTCGTACTCGTAAATAATGCGATACTTTAAGTTTTCCATTTTGTATTTTGTAAACTATTTATATACGCGCCATAAAAACAAACAAAGAATGTTGTACATATCAAAACATTTTTAGTTAATCAAACCAATTCGAAATCAATATTCATAGTTAAGATAGGACAACGTCATTCGGGTCCGCTAGTTAATGATAAATCATTAAGTACACTGCGTACGTAAAACAATTCCATGAACAAGTTCGAACTTATCGTAACACCGACAGCAGTCAGCAGCAACTGAGCGTAGTATGAAACTAGGCATATGAAAAACCGCATATCTCCGAATTCGCGTAAAACGGGGTAGCGTTAGTCAGGGTATCCTGATATACTGTCTATAGAATTCGCCTTTCAAGTTTTGAAATTTTGTTATATTTTATTATATCATGTTAGCTTTTTTGTTTGTCAACAATTTAGTCATAACAAATTTGTTTATCGTTTTTCCTGTACCATTTTTTACAGACAAACACTCAAATCTAGTCATTACATTTATACATTTACAGTATTTCTGAATATAATCCCAAGTTTTTAGTCCCAAGCGATTTTGCTCCCTTTGGAGTAGAGACTCTTGGGCCGTGGAGTTCAAGTGCACAGGCACTTATTAAAGATTAAAGTTGACGCCCGGTAGATAGAACTGGTGACCCTAGAGCTGATGCTTTCCTGGCTTAACGAATAAGTACCGTAATACAGAGAGGAAATGCTGCCAGCGTTAAAGGTATACTGCCACAGGAAACAAACTTTGCTATAATTTTCTTTTTAATATTTTTTATTATTACTTGGTAGGTTAAGAAAATTGTAAATACTAATTATACTAATCTTCAAATCCCATCATGTACTCAATATACATTACTCCTGCACTTAATAGAAGCGGACTGAAAGCTCCACAAATTAAGGGTCAATCAATTTGCGTTTGGGAGCAAATTGTCTTATAGGTCGATTCAATTATTTCAAATTAATTTGTTAGAGTCGATTTACGGCCGATTTGTCAAGTTGGCCTAGTGGCTTAAGCGTGTGCCTCAAAACCTACGTACGTGCATTCAAATCACGGCTTTTTTACGTACACATCCTATACAAAGAGCATATGATTGACTTAAAGAGCAAAGTTATAGATAAAGATAATGTTTACAGGCAAGTGACAGCGCATGATTTTCGTTCATCATATATACTATGACTCCTCCTTATTGGTCATGGTCAACAACAGTCTACACGTGCAAGCAATCCGAATTTGTAAACAAAAGAACGAATTTCTTAGAAAGTTCGTATGTACGATGCCGACAGTCGAGTTTATTTTCGGACTAGAATTATAAAATGGCAAAAGAACGTACACATCTGCGAGCTTACTAATGTTAGCACCTTAAAAAGTACTTTATTTCTCAATTGTTGTCGTTATTGAGAGTGCTATGTATCATTGTATGGAAGACAAGCTAAACCGACCAAATCCAATTGATTTCGACGCTTAAGGGCTATAGTCGTTAAATCGAGGCTACGTTACATGGAGTTTACCCTGTATATTTATTCAATTTCATAAAGTATAATACTAATACTAAAACTACTAATGATCATAAAACAGATACAGAAATCTGAGGCCACTGATCTTTTTGTTGTTTTAATTTTCATTTCAACGGGGAAATACATCAGCTAAAAACCTACAGTTATTTTGATTAACTATGGCACGAGAATAATACTTAAGATTGCATTCATAAAAACCTTTGTTATATTACAAGTTTTAATTATTTTCTTGAATGAAGTTCATTAAGAAGTCTTATTTAGGGCAAATGTAAATAAAATATTTGAAAACTCGGAATGTTTCTTATCTCTAGTTATTTTCAGTCATTACTATAGTGGTTTCACATTTTTTGCCTTTTTCCGGTGAAAGAGATAAAAAATGAAGATGAAATGGCGAGGTACGAGTAAATATGGGGCTAATAGTGACGTACCTAATTATTGTCGATATGTAATTATAGTAATGGATTAAATAAATGTCCTCATAGAAGTTTAAGAAAAGTTTTCGTTTTTAAATTTTTTGAGAAGATCTATAAAATCAAATACACGTTCAAGTACTGATGTATTTACTAAAGTTAAAGTGAAACGCATCAAGTAAAATAGATACAATGATTGATACCTTCCCTGACATTTTAGGTAATCAATATATAATATTCATTTCACTATTGTTTTTATTCGTGCCTATAACCCAAAAGTTATATTTTACTACAAAAACTGCTTTGGTTGCTTCAACATTAAATTCCTTGATAAAATTTACTCTAGATTCATGTAACTGTTCAATAAATGATAGCGCTTGCATTATCACTATTTTTAAGTAAATTTGTACTATCATGCAATACCCACCGGCCACAGACCCTGGCGCTGGCGCAGAAATATGAGTAATAACATATGAAAAAAAAAACGTCGTTAGTAATATATTTCATTAATATCGAAAGATCGATATTCTCTTTCCATCCCTATCACCGGCCGCAGACCGCACGGGCCGATAAGCACGAAAAGTCGTTCCCAGCAAATATATTAGAATATACATTACCCTACGTGACTTTAGTAAAATGAATAGCGTAGTCCTGCCATTTGATATACCATACATATAGTATATAATGAAAACCTGTCCTATTTACCAAATCGTGAAGTATCAGGACAGAAAGAGTTTTTGGATCGTTTAAGTAGGATTTTATACAATTATTATTGTAATTGAGACCTCTGTATTTTTTCGCTTCGAATAAGTTGATATATCTATACGAAAATATACATGCTATATGATTAAACAATTTGTAGATTTGGTTTTGAGTGACAAGAATGAAAATGATTTTGGTTCTAGTAATTTTGTCTTACCTTATTCATCTGTTTTTAAGTTTTTTTAATGTTACGGGAGACAAATGGCTGATGATGTTAATTTATACCACCGCACAAGGACACTCACATTGCCAGGAGGCTCGCAAGTGCGTTGCCAGCCTTTTAAGAAATGGAACGCTCTTTTCTTGTAGGACCCTAAATCAAATAGGTTCGAAAATACTTCAGTGGGCAGCCGGTTCCACATGGTAGTGGATTATGCTGTGAATATCAAAGACTCACGTCTCAAATCAATACGTATTTGATAGATGTAGCCGCAATGAAGTTTTGCGGCAATATTCTATGAAACTATATAAGCTGTACGTATAAAAAAAAATTCAAAACGTTATTTTGATAATAACTACTACATCCTTAAGTAACATATTTTATGACTTTATTTAACTATAAATTTAAAAATATAATATTAAAATCTCACCTGAAAAGACAATCCATAAATCTCAGAAATTTGATGATGATGACATCCCAAAGATGAACTTGTCCTTGATTATTGCTTCTACTATCGTATACACAAATTATTAAGGGTTTCCAGTTTTATAAGACGACTATAGAACAAAAACTGATATTTTTGTTACATAAATCAAGTCATAAGTGCTAAATAAATTTTGCCAAACGCTTTATACCAATTATACTGTATTCATCAAACTTATGGACTTTTGGAACGCTATAAAACCACCAAAACCCAAATCAAGACTGATGGACATTTTCTCCGGGAACGCCTTATATTGGGATCGTACCAGTCAGGCTGAAACTTGCACTCATCCGAATAGATTTGTCTTTACTTCCAAAGGTAATATGTACGAATAGTCCTGAACATTTCATTTCATATTCATTTAGAGGCTGTTCTCTAAATAATATCTGCAATTCCTTTCACCCAAAATATTTCTCTAGATTACAGTATATATATATTGTAATCTAAAAATATTCCCTTCGAACTTTAAACATACGACTTAATTGAATATCTCTCCCATCTCCTTTCGAAGGTCGGCGATCACCAAGGATACTTTAATTTTTGATCAAACCATTATCTAAGAGTCTTCAACCAAGACGTGCCTCTGTGGCCAGG
The DNA here is from genome assembly GCF_905147105.1 of Pieris brassicae. NCBI lineage: Eukaryota > Metazoa > Arthropoda > Insecta > Lepidoptera > Pieridae > Pieris > Pieris brassicae. The sequence goes on from NC_059665.1 coordinate 14,785,729, forward strand.
TCTCTTTCTACTTGACACTTGGCCTTGTAAATTAGATGTAACCCCAAATATTCAAGTTAACTTTTCTTACGTCACAAGCATTGAATTGTTCTTCATTCTGTGGAGTACTGTTGTATTTCGTATATGGTCTGTCCAAGATATTTAGAGAATACTTCGATAGACTCGAACGTTTCCAGTTATTTGGACATAGTCTCTGTCAGCATCCAAGATGCTGCGCTCTAAAGTTTAAATGTAGATTGTAGGCCGATAGTTTCTTTAATCAAATATATAGATGCATTATAATATAAATTCAATTGTAAAATTTCTGAGGCGAGGCAACTAAAGAAATCGATTGAATTTATGTTTAAGAGAAAAATTATAAGCCGTCGGAACTCGCGACTGTATGGGTGATATATTAATAAATTTTTTGAGTTGTAATCGGTTTATACCTTTCTTTCATCTAAAGGCAAAACGAAATACCCGGTTATAAAATCAGTAGTCACAATCGTAATATGTCACAATCGTTGTGACAATAACATGCAATTTTTTTTGCGTTTTATTCAAAAACTTATATGCTGCTACCGTAAAATAAAATGTCCTGAACTTCATTACTAAAAAGGCTTAGATAATAGATTATTATTACAAGCCTCGAATGTTTTGTACGACGAAACTTTAAAGCTCTCCAGACAAACTAGACACTGCCAAATTGTATTAATAGTTGGCCAAGACAAGGGTGTTTTGAGCGTAAGTTACTTTAGAGACTGTACAGCTTTTGAATAAATAAATTAACACAAGGTATTTCTAAGGAGATGTTGCCTAACTTGCTTGAGCTGAATTAAATATGAAAAGCAGGGGTTTGACAAACCCCCCCAAATTTATAACATGTACAACTTTATCATCGTGTTTTTTTTAAAGGTGTCATTATGTCTAGGTATCGTAATTTCGTAATTCTATTTGTCGCGTGGATCAGGCAGTCACCCTAAAACCGCCATGTCATACAGTGCTTATAATAAAGGCAGTAAATACTAATTTCGGATTTCATTTGTGTACCTCTAACACTAAAAACCCTTTAGCCTACGACCTTGTGTGTTGTCAAAAACTAAGATTGGGTAAAAAAATTAAGTGACAGTCATCATGTTTGAATACCTTCGCAGTTTAGATAATATCTATATAAGTAATATTAGAAGCTTATTTCCCTTCTCCGGAAACGTATTAACAAAAATATAGACACTTAAAATGTAATATTAATTTTCTTAAATGTAACAAATGTATTTGATATAATGGATCTTTCGTGTTTATCCATGGCCTGCTCTTATTCACAGATTAAATTTTCACCTTCAGCTAACTGAAAAAATCCATTATTTCCGCCAGATGTCACCAAAATCAAATGTCGTTAGAACAATGGAACCGAAGAGGCTTTCTCCGTCTTTAAAAAATCTTACTTATAAAAACTTAATTATAAATTTGACAAACGTTGTATGAAGCTTACTTTAGTAATATTTTTTAGAATATTGTAAATAATTTACAATTTACTATTATAAAAAAGAGAGATATTAAAAAAATATGAGAGCAATATTGGCCTAGTGGCTTCAGCGTGCGACTCTCATTCCTGAGGTCGTAGGTTCGATCCCGGCTGTGCACCAATGGATTTTCTTTCTATGTGCCCATTTAACATTCGCTCGAACGGCGAAGGAAAACACCGCGAGGAAATCGGCATGCCTTAGACCCAAAAAGTCGACGGCGTGTGTCAGGCACAGAAGGCTGATCACCTACTGCCCTATTCGATTTACAAATGATAATGAAACAGATATAGAATCTGAGGCCCAGACCTAAAAAAAGGTTGTAGCGCCATTGATTTATTTCATTTATTAAAAAAATATCTTAGTTTTCATTAATATTTTAGTCAAAGAAACCGTTTACGCTAAACAGATCTAATATATTTTTATTTATTTTAGTATCCCTATTACCCGTTGTCTCATTAAATAATATAATAACAACTCCAGCGCACTTTGTGTTCGTAGGCAGCATCAGAAACAGAAGTTTTTTTTAATCTGTCCACACTGACATTAATCAACGTCGATCAACATCAGACTTCTTCGGAAAATTTAAATTTGTTTCTGTAGTTTTTCTACATATTTATTTATACGGGAAATATACAATAAAAGACCAATTAAAAGTCTATATTAAAAATACAGTATTTCTCGTGTTTACAAAGGTAGAAAGAAATAATGAAAATTGTGTGCAGCGACTATAATTTTTTGATTGATACATGCAACAATACATTGTAATATTTTATTTCAATTGTTCCGTCTGTTTTTAATAGGAGCTATTCGAAACACTGTCTTACTAATAATAATATGGGTTTTAGTAAAGATTTTTATTAAACCAATTGAGAATAATATTTTAATTAAAGGTAAATTAAATTAAATTTATTTTCCTTACAACTAAGAAGGCAATAGCTGCAATAAACGTCGAGTACATAACAACGAGTTAGAACAATTTACGCAAAGCATTTAAACTTTACAGAAAAACCTACAATTTATAATACGTTGTAGAAAAGGTCTCATTCGCTAATCATTGTTTGATATGTGACAAAGCCTTCCAATTATTATTCCGCTGAAAACTATCCAGGAATACAATTTATACTGAATAATACATTAATCTCCTAACAAGAAATGTATAGTTTTAAATGTTTAAAAAATTTCTAAGTGTTCAAGATTGCTTAATATCACATCTGGTAGCGAAAAACCTTTAGTCAAAACGAATTACTTTTTTCTTAATAAATGCTTTTATAAGAAAATCTCCGTAAAATATTTGTAAAGTGACAAACTAATCTCCTAATCAAAATTAATGTAGTCTTTCTTCCAATTTTGTTCCCTTTGGAGTAGATACTCTTGGTCCGTGGTGTTCAAGTGCACAAGCGCTAATTAAAAATTTATTTGGCGCCTGACCGGTGACTCCAGAGCTGGTGATTGGGCCAAACCCTTTAAATTGGTTTGAATTTTATATGTATCCATTATTAATTATTATTATTACTAAGATATTGTAAATACTGTATATTTGTCCTCCCTTTCATCAGAAACTTATTGATAAGTGATTGCACTGTTTTAACTATATGGATAACCATCACAATTTTACAAAAAGAGACGAAATAGTACTAAAAATGAAATGTATGCTGCTAAAGTCTTTATGAACAAGTGGTTATGTACACATATTGTCTCAATAAAAAAAAGAAACTTATATTTTCTTCACTCAAAAGACGCTGGCGTATATAATATAAAACATCCCTTTATTTCACCCTAGTTTAAGCCATGTGGTGTATGTAGATTATAGAAGATATACAAAATAAATGAAATGGCGCGCGTGCTCCGTCAGACGGCGGAAGTCGACACGTCCGCGCCCTGCGCTTTGCCGATTTGATTTCAGATTATATCACTCAGAGCTGGCACAACTTGTAATTCAAATTATCTTTATGTTTCAATGAGTAGTGTTAATACTTAGCGTAATGAATATTGGAATTGTACAATGTAATTTTACAATGGAATTGTACTCAATTTAACTCATTAATTTCTCCATCAACTATCATATTTATTATTTTATTATACCTAGTTGGGGTTTCAATTATACGGGGCACGTTGTAGATCGTCGATCGTTGCTCATTAATGAAACCTCCCTACGTTTGTTTCTCCCCACACATATATCGCTCTAAATGTTAAGACAGGACGTTGACTAATGAGGCGACTAGACTCTATCTATACCCATACAAAAATCAGTAACAGCTCTTGTAGATATTTAATAAAACTCCAAGTACGTGCAAAGTTTCAAGTGCGTGTCAGTCGGGATCAGTTCTTAACTCCTTTACACGCCCATGCACATCGCGTTGGCGGTTACCTCCCGATGAATACTTTATACCACGTCGTATTTACACTCCTTATCCGCACCTAGCTCTTAAATTGTAGATCTGAGAGGTCTACATTGAAAACATTATTCGTAAACATTCTTCTTTCGTACCGCGCGGAGTGAGCGCAAGTCGAGCTAGTCATGCCAAATGTTAAAGATGGTTTCAGAAGCAGGTTTGTTGTTGAATTAGCTAATAATTAAATAGGAGCTTCGAGTAATATCTTCACTGCGTATGCGCACTGAAGCGTGAACTCGAAGTCGCGATTATTCAACCGAGACATTCCAAATACGCAGGGTCTATGCTAAGCGATTCACATTTTAAAGATTCCTTAGTGAATATATATCTCTAGTATATTTATCATTAAGATATATTATCGATAGTTACTACTTTATTTTACTTAGATGTACCTACCTACCATGTAATGCAAAACATTATATACCACTATGAGGAACCAGTGAAATATTTCGAAACCAATTCGACCAATTAGGCAGAAATAGCATACCAGTTGGTGGTGTCTGGTGTTGGTGTTGATGTCCATAGGCAGTATAACATATCAGGAGGTGAGGCTGTTGCCCGTTCGAATGTTCTATACAAACTTTGTAAAAATTCAGAAAAACACATGTTTTTATCATTATATTTAGAAATAACATCTTATCTTAGAGCCTTGCCGAAGATAGGGAATAGTGGAGGAAGTGGTGCGGCGCCACTAACACGACCTTCAGAAATGAAGATTACGACTGAAGAAGAAGAAAATTAAATAAAATGTTAAGAATATTTATTGAAATCAACCTTTACTGGATTAATCCATGTGCAAATCTTTCGCTACAATGGTTTAATTGCGAGTAATTTAACAAACTGCTTATTAGATACTTGAACAGTACATTTTTAAAATCAACTAAGAAAAACATATTAGTTTAGAGAAACTTGAATTTAATATGAAACTACCTTGGTAAATTCCTTCGTCTCGAAGACCCTAACTCGACTTAAAACAATAAAACCCTACTTCTTAGCTTCAGTTTATGGTTCGAAGGATCGGCTGAAATCGTATTTTGTACGGTATAGCGAATTTCTAATTATTAATAACGAAATATGCAAAGTTTGTTGTCTCTTTATTTTGATTAAATCGGGACGTTCCCGAATTCAGTTTTAAATCTACATCTGGTATAATTAGAATTTTAGATTGAGATGCCATATTCGTTAACGCGCCAAATGTAATTCTTATGGTAATTTTATTTAACAAAATTAATGCTAAGCTCAAAATACCCAAGAAAATGGAATTATCTATAAGTGTATAAGATAATTAATGCTCTCGCTAATTAATGGACCATATTTTTTTAGCTGATGATAAGGACATGATATCGTCTCTTCCTACTCCTCACATAGATATTTGTAGGACTACCACTAGGTGGCGCTGTATGCTTGATATATCGCACTATCAAAGTGTTTTTCTTGGTTCATATACTCATTATGTCTTATTAAAACAGTATCGCTTCTCGGCCTTTTGGCTAAGATCAAAGTGTAGTATCTGTTCTTTTCAGCTTAATATCTGAAAGTTCCCGCACAGCGGGACCAGTATATTAAACTGATTTTTGGAAACTGACGGGATGTTCGGGGCTCGCTCCACTCCTGTCACGGGTCGGCCCGGCATTGCAGTGCCGCCGGGATCGGCCCACATAAAACTATATCTATATAAAACATATATTACAAATGTACATAGAATATAATAGATTTTAAAGGTAAGTTGTGATTTATTGAACATAGGAACAATTTCTATGTTCAATGGAACAATTCCTTGCCAATGCAAGTGTGTCTTCTGACTACTTATGGATATTCAATTTAAATTGTAACTAAATGCCGAGCTGGCTTAGCAGGTCCACATAAATAGTGGTTTGTCGGTAAACTCCCCCCTTTTAAATTTATATATAAATTTGATAGCGAAAATGCTTTTTATCATATGTAGTTATAGACGTGTATATGAAATTGTCGATTTAGTGAAAGCAGTGAGCGTTAAGAAGCTTCAGCCCCCGATTGTCGATAGCGTAAAGATTTTAGATCACGGTTTTGTATTCAGTCGAGTCGCTAGACCTCGCGTATACATTAACTTATAAATACTAGATAAGATTGAATTATTTGCTTTGTAACACTTTTTGTACATAAAAAACTGAGAATATTATTTTGGTTTCTATGTTTTTAGTATCGGTTACGTAAATGAGATGTTTTAAATGATATTTTTAGTAAATATCCACTATTATTTTATTTATTTATTATATTATTACATCTTTTTCGCAAAGGGGTAGGCAGATACTACGAATCTCTTCTTGCTACGGCCCTGACATACCTCTCTCGCTTTCATGACATTCACCATGCATGGTCATCGGTCATGGTAACTTGTCCCTTCGCAAGTACCGACTGGATTTGGTCCGAGTATGTAAGATAAAGCCTACCCAACCCTATTCCACCAACCACTGTTGCCTTCTATATCCTACTTGCTATCCGCTTCTCTTTTATCATTTTTTCAAATTTGTATGGAAACGCCATAAAAATGAATAAATTGCGAATGCAACGTGTTTTGCTCGAAAAATTATATTTTGAATCATTACATACAATACAAATTGATTATTATCCATACGTAGCCAAATCAGGACAACACCTGTCAATTCCTATAACTATTAAATCATAACTTCATTGAAATTCTTTTAACTTTTCACAAATACATACATGTCTAAATGAAGATTATATATATGTTTATATAGATGACTTAATTTATAAATATAATTTTGATATGGGCCGATCCCGGCGGCACTGCTATGCCAGCTCGGCATTTAGTTACAATACAAATTGAATATCTATAAGTAGTCAGAACACACATTTGCCAATTCCTATATTCAATAAATCATAACATACCTTTAAAATCTATTATATTCTATGTACATTTGTAATATATGTTTTATATTGATATAGTTTTATGTGGGCCGATCCCGGCGGCACTGCAATGCCGGGCCGACCCGTGACAGGAGTGGAGCGAGCCCCGAACATCCCGTCAGTTTCCAAAAATCAGTTTAATATACTGGTCCCGCTGTGCGGGAACTTTCAGATATTAAGCTGAAAAGAACAGATACTACACTTTGATCTTAGCCAAAAGGCCGAGAAGCGATACTGTTTTAATAAGACATAATGAGTATATGAACCAAGAAAAACACTTTGATAGCACGGTATATCAAGCATATAGCGCCACCTACTGGTGGATTATAAATACAGCTACAGTAGATAGGCTTGGAATTTGTAATAAAGTGTAGACTCCACACCATAAGGACTAGACATAATTTTCCAAATTTACTGTGCAAAATTATTTAAATAAATTACAGGTAACAGATTTGACAGGTGTGGTCCTGTATTGGCTATCTTTCATTCAAATTCAAAAAAATAAATTTTATTTGATTTATACTCTCAAAGAAAATACCAGTGTTTTGTTGTATTCGCTATTTATTCATGTTTTCCACACAAATAAAAAAAACAAATTGAAAGAAAACACCTGATAAGCGGATTGAAGCTATGTATTGTTATAAACTTATAATTATTTTACATAATTATAAATTTCTTCCAACGTTTCGCGTGCTTTACAGCGTGCGTGGTCACGGTGACTGAAGACAAAAGGTGTTGAATGTCAAAAGTATCACAGCTGTAGAGAAAGTTGTGTTATCTGTATTTATTTCCCCGGAGTTGATATCGACTAACAAAAGACAATACTAAAAAAACATATTCAGGATAGCGTATCAGGATTCAATAATTGTCAAATTGTGATTCGTTTCACCACCGCGTACTAAGGAAACTGTCTAATATTCCATCTTCGAATTGCAAATCAAAATAAACTGGATAAGGAGTCCTTAACTAAATTAGCCGCTTAATGGACAAGGCCAAAATGATAAAGATTCGGGATGAAAGTAGTTTTGTCCTGCTTCAACTAGGTTCGGAAACGACGTGAAGCAATATAGGAGGTATTTTATTACGAAATATCTAGAATAAGTAATTCTGTGTCCCGCTGAAAGAATGTGTACGTGTGGTTGTCACGCGGCTTCGGTCACGTTAGGCTCTATTATATACGCCCAAATAATAAGCCTCTATATAATGTGACTTCGCCTTTTGTTCGCTAACAATAGAAGATTATATTTTTATTAAGATTCGGAATCCATTTTTCTATTGAAAGCAAGCATATTGTTACGTGATTCTGTTTCGGTAATATTTATATAAAACGTATGTACATATATAATTCATCTCTTCTATCTAAAGGTTATCGTATTTTATAAAAATATGGCTTATGATTATTTTAAAAATCTGGAAGGCAATTTAACCCTTAATGCTTAATTTAAACTATGGCTATGAAGATTGATATGGCCCAAAAGATTCCATCAATTTATACTGACCATACGAAAGTATGAAGGATAACCTTGTGAGGAAACTGTCTTAGACGCTAGTCTTAAGTCGGTGTTTCTGGAAATATGACAAAGGGAAAACCGATTAAAAGGGAATTACCGCTACTTAATGTATTGCTAGATACACTATTTGCACACGAGTGTAACTCCTCTCTGAAATTGTGGAGAATCAAATTCTCTTCTGTTTTTTGACATCGGAAGCTAAGGAAACATAAATCTAAATGAGTCAAGTTCTGCGATTGAGCCTTTCAACCAAGTTTCGTTCCAAAACCAAAGATTTAAAAATAGAACGAAAAATTTAAATTGTAAAGCAATGCACGTGAAATACGCGACGTAATTAGTTGCTAATTAAGTACTTGACGTTCGCAGCTCGCGTCAAGTAACCGGTGTTTGTGAGATCGCAATATACTGTAATTACGTTTCATTAGTTTATAATTGAGAATTAAATTAATTTATATATAAGATTGGCTTAGTAGCCATTTAAATTTAGCGTTTAAGGATATTTTTATATAATTTTATTATATTAATGTAGAATAAAACTTCTACTACATTCTACAAAGTTCGCTTTCAATTATTAACGAATTAAAGTTCAGTACAATATAGTTTCAAGCCAGATTAAATTGATACTGTTTTAAACAGACTCAGTGGCCAAGAGATATTTCAATTCGAGCCTTGGTTCTAATAACAGCAAAACAGAGGATTTTTCATCTTCATTTAAATAAATGATTGGTGAACTAATGTCTGTACGAAACACAAATATAAAACAAACTACCGTAGTTTTGTGAACTTACTTTATATTAATTGTATCTGTAAAGAAAACTCCATTTTCAAATTTTAAACGAATAGCAATCTAATATTTAATGTCGCTAAAATCGAGGAATCGATTCTCGCCCGAACGATCATTCGATGTCCAATATGAGTAGCTCGTGGTGCGGTAAATTGTTCATCAGTCGCTAACAGCTGATGGGAATCGATATCAGATTTTAGTTACCGTATCGATATTAATATTGATATTTGAATGGATATTTCTCGATATACTTACTGTAGTTTATTGTTTGAACATGGAATGAGAATATAGATTTTATACGTAACAGATGCCATTGAATCGAACCATGGAGCATACATTTCTGTTTCACTATAATAACTCAATTACAAAATATGTACTTAAAACAAGCTATCAATTAAACTTAGAAATGTGTCCGAAATACTAAAATGGGTTCTTAGAATAATACCTTAATTAATTAAGTGGTGTCAGAGTGACGGGTTGTGTCGATACCACGCCTCATTACACCCAACCTAAGGCGAGCGAACCGGGTAATGTAAAACATCGTTTTTTACTTTACCTACATAAGCTAAACGAGTATTTTCGAACACATAAATGTTTTAAAGGTTAATTTAAACGAACTTTGGCTCCCGTGTGTCAAAATGCAATACGTTTCTGGCTGACGTTTCGACTCTGACCTAACACTGAGAATTACAGGCTAATTAGACGTTCACGTTTGCTTTTGCTTAATGGTTGTTAGACATGGCGCAGATAAATATATAACAATTTAGGGTAATTCAGAGAGATGTAGCAGTCCCGTATATATACGATTATGTACGAGACTGCGTGTCTGTGTCGACAGACGAACAAAAGACAGTCGCGAAATGCAAAGCTCTTTAAATCTATTTACCTAGCAATAAATAACTTAAAGCTTATCTCGTACTCAAACGACTAATCGCCCGTAATAGGGCGAGATTAATAAATGATGCTTAAAATCAACCTTTTTTCGGCTAAGCTAATGGGGCACGAGAAAATAGCCGGTTTTTATAGCAAACTGTTTGAGATTTATAACCAAATTTGTTTGTGAATATTTTGAATAAAATTCAGTTAAAATTTTTGTTTAAACAAGGAATTACCGCAATATCTAAATCCCTAAATTGAATGACTGGAAATGTAAATATATAAAAAAAAATCAATGGTGCTACAACCTTTTTTTAGGTCTGGGCCTCAGATTCTATATCTGTTTCATGATGATTTGTTAATCGAAAAGGTAAGTAGGTGATCAGCCTTCTGTGCCTGACGCACGCCGTCGACTTTTTGTGTCTAAGACAAGCCGGTTTTCTCACGATGTTTTCCTCCACCGTTCGAGCTAATCTTAAATGCGCACATAGATCCTATTCTATTCTTAAGCCAGTTCTTGCCGCGCACCACCACTATGTGGAGCGAAGTATTTCCGAACCTATTCGACGTAGGATCCTTCAAGAAAAGCGTACCGATTCTTAAACCATAGCACTTGTTATGAACGCACTTGTGAGCCTTCAGGCAATGTAAGTATCCATGGGGAGCGGTTTGTCTCCTACATATGAAAAAAAATCCTGTACGTTTGTTTCCAGTTCGTGTTTCCCGTGGTATGGAGGTCTTGCTCAATACTTTGGATATGTTTGGCTTGTACATTTTTAATGAAATTATTTCTTTATTATAATCTATTAGAGTTATAAAACAGTTTCCCATATGTTAACGAACAATAATAGGGCCGTGTTGGCCTAGTGGCTTCAGCGTGGGACTGTCAAGAGTCTCTGAGATCGTAGGTTCGATCCCGGCTGTGCACCATTGGACTTTATTTCTATGTGCGCATTTAACATTCGCTCAAGCGGGGAAGGAAAATATCGTCGGGAAACCTGGTAGCTTTAAGCGCAAAAAGTCAACGGAGTGTGTCAGTCACAGGAGGGTTATAACCTACTCGACTGTAAGATTGAGAAATGATCATGAAACAAATACAGAAATCTGAGGCCCAGAGCTTAAAAGGTTATTTTATGATGTAACGCAAAATAATATCGTACGTTAAATGCAAATGTTTTATGTTTACTTTTACAACATCCACTTAATCAACATCCATAAATCACTTATCGTTATCTATATAACTATATTATCTATATAACCAGTCAACTTTAGCATAGTTTGTAAATTAACAAACGACAGCCGTCGATACAAAATATTGTGAAGAATAAATTCAAATCCCAGTTTAAAATGGACTTAAATGGGTTTAAAGTATTATTTATTTTAATCGTCTAAATTTTACTATGAATATGCCATGAGTCTGCTAATAAGTATATATTATTGCAATGACTTACCGTAAACCCGATAGATGTCGCCACTTGTATGATACGCATTTAAAACTTAAAAATACTTAGACGCTAATAAGAGATATTATGATTGGTTTATTTAAAATATAATATATCACCAAAATCGCATTTTCTTCGCTTAAGGCTTTTTCACTTTCAGAAGCATCTTTAGCCACTTTCTAAAAAAAATATCACACTCGATTCAAAACTTGTAATTGCACTAAGCAACATCTAAACCCGTCTTAATGTAATGTATTTATTTATGTAAACTATAAAGTGTTAAGTAGAATTTTTTACGTCAAGTACATAAAATCATACATGTCTAATGGAAGGGTCTAGCCGCCCACGACACAGGGAATACTATTGCAGTGTACTTTCTCATTTAACTGTACATTTTACTATAATATGTGATTGTGTTTTTATTTTTAAAATACACAAGTTAATTTAAGCAGAATTCGTTAATTATATTATAGACCCCGTGTCAAACGATAACGCTTTAAAATGTACGTTATGCACACCATTCAATTACTGGATTTGTATCATATAAAGTTCATTTATTGGACAAGTTACACCAGTAAAATCGTAGTTTGTTTCAATAAGACGTATTATATATATTCTATACGTACCTACGGCTCGCTTATCTGCTACTTATAATATTTTTTTTTATGATTGTTTATTTTTTTTTCCTTTCCTAACTTGCTTATGTTCTAAAATAATTGATGTGTATGTGTGTATAATTTGTGATATCATATACTGTATAATTTTATCCATATACGTTGTTTTAGAACTTATAAATAAATAAGTATTGTTTGTGATGTATTTTCTTAACAGTTCTTAAAACGAAAACTTGCTCATCCGCAAATAATTAGAGAACTTGTAATCATATTACTTTAGGGTGGCGAAATATGTATGAAATAATCCCTTTGTAAATCTTTCACGTAACAATGTATCCAATATTTTTTTCTTTTGTTTTGTCGCTTCTTACTTGGAAGATACACAAGCATTGCTATTTCCTCAACGTCCATTTTGAAGTACGCTGTATTTGCACCAGGCCTCTAGTGCGCTATTGCCTCTAATATTTATATTTCAAACAAATAATATATTAAATATGAAAGATTTCTATATTTATAATATTAGTCTAAATATACTTAAATCGTTTTCTCAACTTTAATTATTATTTTTCCTCCCAGTCTCTGTTAAGGACGTTTTTTCTTAATATGTGTAGCGTCAAACGCCTAACAAATGAAGGCTTATTAGGGAATATACTCTCGTTATATTATTAGATATCGTTATCGCAGCAAACTAGCTTAATCAACCGTTCAATTTACAGCCTAGCCATTTAACTAACGGCCTGAAAGATGTTCAGCCAGTTGATGAAACAGCTAGGAAAATTACTTGGATCGATGACGTTTCATTACTTGCCTAGCCTGTTGACTGTTAATTTAAATGTAATTCCACTATCTGCCAATCTCTAACGAAACGAAACGAAACTCTTCAAACTGTCAATATGGTGTCGGCAAACCACAACTTTGATGGTGTTTTCCAAAGTTTCATGAAAAACAACAAGGATAATGGAAGAGTGTAGTGACAATAATAATGTGTGAATTTGTCTTAAGTCATTTAATTTTAAAAGAAATATATTTTATGTCATATGTTGCATCTTTTTAATTTCTGCCAAATAATGACTCTATCGTACGAATAACCCAATCATTAGCCAGCCAGTTTATTAAATCTTGTAACAACGACTGAATATCTTTCAGGCCGTTAGTTAAACGGCACCATTTAGTTTAAAGGCTAGGCTGTAAATTGAACGGCTTATTAAGCTAGTTGGCTGCGACATCGTAATGGCAGGATTCCGTTGGATCAGGTGTATCTAAAAACGAATAAATACCCAATAATACTTTGAATATTTTATTGAATTCAAATTTATGATTAATATGTATTTACATTGGTAATTTGATATCTACGTTCATATATATTTATACTCTATAAATAAATGATAGGATAGATGTTGCATATATTTTATTTTTACTTAGGTACTTGAAAGCGAGTTTTCGAAGATTTAAAGCAATTAAGCAAGAAATATGAATAAATTATACATAATTATATATAAACATACAAAAGCTTTTCGTTTTGTCGGCAGTGACATTTCTCGAAGAAAATTACAATAAAGAACACGAATCTACTTCATATACAGTATATCTATATATATCTTTGGTATACATCAGATTTAAAAATATATTATACTACTGTTAAACTACAGTCATAAGTTTTTGCGCTTGGTGAATTAATTCGTGCAACTTTAACACACCGCTATGAACCTTAAAACCTTAAAATTGTATCTAAAGATATTAAAACTCATCAAAAAACTTATTCAAATATTGAGAAATTTTACGTCACCGATGACAGATTGTGACACTTGTGACAGACGGATTGACACATCGTGAGCATTTGTATGGGGTTTCAAAAGAGCATAAAATTATTGCATTTTTGGCACACACCGTTATCACTAAAACTACTTTAAATGTCTACTATTCTCTACATATTTCAACATCAATAATACATTTCATAAATTTTATTATAGTGATAATCAACATTTTATAAGCTGTGCTACATATAGTCCAAGCATATAAAGCAGGCTAAACAATTTCAATAAAAAACACAATGTTTTAAAATATTTTTACTTTATATCACATTACATGAACGTCGAAATCTTAAGACATTTGAATGTACTCCTAAAATGTTTCACCATTGGATTTGGTTTGAAAAACTTAACAATAAAATCGTTATGGCTTAAGACATAAAGGCTTACATTTGAAAGTTCTGTTTCAAATATAAGGTGACCACAAAAAGCTCGGAAATATTGAATACTGCATTTATAGATGTATTCCTTAGTAACGCAGGGAACCGAAAAGATAGATAGATAGACATACTTTTAGGTTACGAAACGTATATGTCTATCTATCTATAACGATACCATTTGACATTTCCAATAAGTGTACCAGTATAATTGTCTCACAATAAACATTTTTTTTACATCGAATAGCACATTATAAAGGTTTTTGCAATATCCAATATGCGTTACTATGGTAACGCCTCATTATTAAAATAGGAAAATACGACTATGTCAATGTTGAGCAATTTCAATGAAACGGAACATTTTTGTGATTTAAACTATTGTATAATTTACCTTGCGTACTGAACATTATTCTCAATACTTCCAATAAATCTTTGTATATATCGCTGATCGTATAATTGCGAAAGCAAAACCAAAAAATCCTATTTTATCATAAATCAACATTGATTTGATATGTTTGATTTCACTAAACGAGTATCAACAAATTCTATACTTATGTTACATTGAATTGGTAACAATATACTTTGAGATTATTAGGCCTAAACTTTAATATGAAGCCGTAATTACATCTAAAGTTACATCTAAGCACTGTTTCAATTATAACTAAAGAAACAAAAATATACAGTCAAAAGTATTATAAATATAACAGCCTATAACTTTACTATTCAATAGTAAAACAACCACGATTGATAAACATAACTGTTAACATTCGTTTTAAAACGTAGCCTCTAGTGTAGGGCTTAAAATGTGAGGTGACCCGCCTCAGGCAACTGAAAACTTAATTAATTTCCGTTTACAGCCTTATACTACGACACCGAATTATAAATTAGTTTATTGATACATGCACAATATATTCGAGTTAATTTAGGCTAATAAACGAAAACAAACGTTTATTAATTGCGACCAAATCCGATTATACAAAACGACATAGGTTTTATTAATAAAGTCATTATTTGTTCTTTTAAAAACTATATATGATGCGTGAATGAAACACAATTTATAACCGAATTACGAAATTGTAGCGAACTTGAAATGAGGGATTGAACTGTTGATTGTTTCATTATATGTTGCCCATGTGGCCTTTTGGAACATAGACCGAACATTTAGGCCTTAGTGCTAGATCCTGTATAGAAATATATACCTACACTTATACGATTTTTTTATAAAATATCCTAGATGATCGCGAACTTAACTCAATCAATTTTGTGTCTTATAAATAGATTAAAAAAATGAACATATACATACTACACCACTCGTTTCTTGTAAATATCGAAAAAAGATTGAGATTATTTTGATGGGATGTTTAAAATTATATTTTTTTAAATTTTACTGGTAATAATGCAACCCTATATGGGTCTTAGCCTTTTGAATAATTTTTATTTCACACCCAAGTAGATCAGCCTTCTATCTGACACATGTCGTCGATTAAATTTGAGGCCTTACGAGTAAGTGTTCATTGCGCGCATAGAGATAAAGTCTATTAGTGCACAGCCGGGGATTGAACCTACGACCTCAGAGATGAAAGTGGGACGCTTTTTAATTGTAAATTTATTGTATTTAGTATATATTTCTTATACGATAGACCTTGGGACTAAAAACGGAACAATTCACGATAACGAAGACGTAACTTAAATCTCACACAAAAGCTAAAATTGGTATAGTCTTGGGTGAATTTAGTAATTTCACAATTCTTCGGTGGACGCTATGGGCGCTTTCAGTAGTGGAGTCCTAGGGCTCTTTGATCCGTCTTTTTGGAAGTCTTCGTTAGAGAGTGAAGCAGCAATGGGAGCGATTTTCAGTTGATGACCATTCAACTTTATCTCCGTTATGGAATGTGATCTGCCGTGATATGGCTTTTCTTTTACCTCATGCTGTGGAGTTTTCGTTATTGATTGGGTGACTTTACTCCTGTTTGCTTGTTCTCGGAGAGCCATTTGGTAGGCAACTTCAAATGCTTCACCAAGAGTTAAGATCACTTCAGTCGCTTGATCCTGGAATATATTAAACAATTTAAGTAATGTATTACTTACTATTAGAGAAGTGATCACATGTTTAAGTCATTTGAACTATGGCTGTGTACCGAATTCAGAGAATCGTCATGTCATGTCATCTTAGGCCAAGATTCATACTTACCTATCATAGATATGTGTAATAAAGTAATTAGAGACTCTGAATCTTAATCTAAGATCCTAGAATCATCATATATAGACAACTGATGAAACAAGAAGTATTCAGAGTTAAAAAAAATATAATTTATAGATAAGTCAAGAAAATAATTCTTCTAAATGAAGTAGGATTTTCAAACTATTTCTAAAATTTAAAAGACTATCTGCACATATAATATCACCTTTTTAGATTTGCAAACACGAGAGAGATGCTAACATTTGCTTTAAAATTCAGCTAGGCGTTACTAAAACATTAAATTTTAAGAGTAAATTTTTTTCGCACTTACCATAGTAGCAACTCTAAATACATGACAATAGTGACTCTTAGTGGTGTGGTCTTTGGTGATGTACGCAAAATGCGTCAGGTCATCGGCATCTTGACAGGCGCAGTGAATGTTTCGGATTTCGTGTTCACACACCAACTCCTGCACAGATTTGATTACATAACACATTATTCTAAATCATTAAATTAAGATGACGCATTTAAATAAAAATAAAAATGTTAGAGATTGACATGTATTAGTATTTGTATAAAATTATTGCATATAACTTGTACGCTAATTGCGACGACGGTGTCTGGTAAGAACTTTATAAATGCAACCGGCTTAAGTGGTGCGAACATGTGAACCAAATGGCGGACGACAGAACCCCAAGATCCTTACTGAACGCACTAGCTAAGAGAAAACCCGGTAAACTGAGGCCACGTTGGTGGAATGGAATTGTTAAGGACCTCGAAAAAAGTGTTCAAAATTTGACGCAATAAATACAAAATATATTACGATGACGAAATATACTTAAGAAGCCCAGGGTTGTATTGATGATGATAAATATAAAATAGAACGTCATAGAAAGTCTTTGTCAAAATTACTGTTGCAAGATACCCCTGTAACATTTTGTAGAAATAAACAACATAAAAACCAATTAACCCATGTAACTAAGCGTGAACATCAAAAACAAAGGAAAAACAATCCTTTTTCTCAGAAACAAAGGCAAGATTAGAGCTTCGATGAAGTGAAAGTTATCCATAATTAAAAATCAAGCGAGTAAAGTCAGGTCCTTTGTTTAGTTGACCCTTCGAAGCAACTAAGGGATGTTTACAACGCTTCGTTGGGTAACATTATTTAAGAAAATTTATATAACGATCTAGTTGGCAGGATGGCCGAGGGGAATCCGCTGATTGATACTATATTTATTTTTGTATCTCGTGTATAAGTTAAATATATGTAACATTTAAGCAGAGTTTATCTAATTATCATTTATATTGTAGAAAACATAACTAGCTGACACGACGCACCTCGTTCCTAACAGT
This sequence comes from Pieris brassicae, assembly GCF_905147105.1. Taxonomy (NCBI): domain Eukaryota; kingdom Metazoa; phylum Arthropoda; class Insecta; order Lepidoptera; family Pieridae; genus Pieris; species Pieris brassicae. The sequence goes on from NC_059665.1 coordinate 14,803,475, forward strand.
CAATGAATGATTAAAGTTATTAAGTTAAATTTTTATAATAAAAATTTAGTATTTTAATGATGGCAACAAGGCGTTTGCATTATTGACGGTATTCTGTGTTGCTGTGCTTTACGAATGTCATATTTATAACTAATTATCTTATTTCCGACGAAGACCCACCCAAACACAAAATTTGGTCCTGAATTCTAGTGTTATTAATTGTCTAATTAATTAGACAACGTCTTTGTTTTATATAAAGACTAGCTAAACTAGATACAAAGTTCGCTACTTTATTTTAAGACATTTTAAGAAATTTAGACAAAAATAAATAAACGTCTGTACACACGTATAAATATTTGACAGCCAATATGTATATCAATCCTTTTTCAATATCGATAATATCCTACATTTAAATAAATAATAATAATAAATCTAAAATACGCTATCATGCCATGCCTTAATTTGAGGGAAGAGAATACAGTATCGACGGGATGAACATTTACGAAACCCAACACTTTATATTGGATTTTTTATCTTTTATTTTTTCGTAAATTTTCCAATGTTGGTTCCAATAGGCTTTCTGCTATTCGGGACGAAGACAAATGCAAAAACATAAAAATTTGCCCAGAGGTTCTAAATTGCGTAACTAACACGAATTTATATATATCATTAGCAAAAACATATTTGTAATATTATCGATTTATAAGCAACAAAAGGTATCCGTCAACTTTAAAGAAGGAATTGCACGGCTTAATAAGCTACGTTGTTGTTACGTAAGTAAGTTGTAAGTTGGCTACGACATATATATAAACAGTACTAAGAAAAATGGAGGTCATAAATTTAGTATCTCTTTTTAATAGTATTATAACTTACCCTAGTTATAGTGTTTAGGAACTTGACACCTCGATAACTGATAGACAGAATGATATCGGGGGAATCCCGCGGCTCTTTGGTAGTTTTCTTCAGTTTTTGTATTGATTTCTTTGTCGATTCCGTCCCTCGTAATTCTTTCACAACCGTCGATCCTAAATACTGTGAATTAATATTACATGAAGTCATAAATATAAGCAGTTTAATAAAAACATCCGTAAACATGACGGACAAGAAACCTACTTTTTCTCAAACAAGTGTTTTAAACATATACCATGTACCCCTGACTACTTTTTATCTAGTTCCCCACAACACAGAGACTCCCCAGTATGGGGACTAGCGATATATGAATTTTTTTAACAACGTATTTGTCATGAATAAAGTTTTTATTATTAACAAAAGTTTACCCCAACGTCTGGGAAATTATTGCTGCCCACGAAACTTCGATCCAGTTGAAACGGTAAAAGAAAAAAATTGCTTTTTAATTATTAATTTTGTGTACCACTTACATTAGCTACATATGTAACAGCACCAGTCACCAGTACGAATGGCTGATGTTTCCATTGCGTCTTCAACGCCCCCGGTACACCGACTAGCAGTTCCGAAGGGGCTCTGATCTCTAGATCAGAGGGCCTAGGAGGTTGAGGAGCAGGTCTGTTCTTTTTACTACGTTTTAAAGTTTCGCCTCCAGGTGGCGCTAGCGTGGGAACGACAGGCGGTGGTACAGGTTTCAAATTTTCCGAAGGCGGCATTTTTTCTTTGATTTCGTCTTTAAGCTGTTGAATATTGCTTTTCTAAAACAAATGTATGATAAAGGATATTCAACTACTGGACTAATTAAAAAAATGTTAATTTTTTTTATATTCCAAAAGGCAAACGAGCAGGAGACTGACCCGTGGACAATCAAAATTGCTAGAAAGATCGCGTTGCAGGCATTTGAAGAATTCGTACGCTCTTGAAGAACTCTAAGTTCAATTGGTTCGGAAATACTATACTTGTATAAACAAACTGTACGGTTCCTGGGTCAACGGGATGCTTCAAATAATAGAGATTTATTGATTTACTCTATATTTACCACTCGCGTGTTACAATAGAATATGAGCGAAATAATGACGTGCTAATTGCTATATACCGAATGAATACAATTTAACAGTCAAAGAGAGTGCCTACGTCTGGCTATGCTCTCGGGGTGTAACTCCGACGATTTGGGAAATCGTCACGCTTATAACTGATCGAAATGTACATCCATGGCACGTACAAACATAGGAATTTGTCAAGCTTGTAAACGAGCAAGAATGTACGAACCTTGGCACGTACATAGGGATCATCACGCTTATAATTCTAAGATAGCCTGAGTGAGCAAAATGTACAGCTTTGGCTCGTACATACTCCCCCAGGCAAAAAGTGCAAGATGAATATGTAGTGCTTTACAAGATGAATCCATTACGTGCTTAATAGTCTCTAGGAGGTATTTAAAGTCTCTAAACTTATGCTAACACTTCCTACACCAATCCACGGCACTATCACTAACACTAAGACCTATCGGAGTCCGGTCCCGGGTGGGTTCTGTAGAGCCCATTGCGAGACTGGCTGCCACTGCTGCTGCCAATGCCGCTATCGACGTCTCCTGCTGCCCATCAATTGTTTTCTGTATTGGAATTGTTGCTTGGCCAGATGGTATCTGCTGGACAGGTGCTACCGTACCTGCTCGACGAAACCTCCGCAACAATAGAATCGCTCCTACCACGACGAAGATGCCCAAAATAGAGTATAAGGCAATATACTGATGTACGTCGTGAAATGTCACACTACTAATTATGGGAGCCTCCTTTCGCATATCTTCCAGATCCGTGCCTATTTTATCAAGACTATTAATTGTGTAGTTGTTTTTTGAATTTTCAATAACATCCGAGGATAAGGACACATTTATCATATTATTAATTGAATCCATATAAGGCGAATAAACCATTGGTCCAGTCTTGAGCACATTCTGATACTCGTTATGAGCATAAATGACACCTTTCTTGTTGCGTAACATGCAACCATGACCTATGCTTATTAATCCAGTCGTATTTAATTGTTCTGCAGAAATTTGATCGCCACACATAATATGTAATGGACACCGATCACAACAAAAGTATAAATATGTATTCTTTTTATTCAGGTCAATCCACTCGTTATCGCATGGCATTTTCTCAAACTGACATTGCTTTTTCATTCCTGTCTTACATAAGCTATCTTCTGGTTTCATATTATAAAACAGTTTAGGTAGGTTACAATAATAAATATCGGAATAATAATCACAACTTGATAGCAATTCATTTTCTGACATCTGTATGTATGAATTTTTTTCTTTGTTTATTGCGACGAGATCTGAAATAGGGACAATTTTGACCATCGTAAGTGCGTCACTCTTATAAGGAACAGAAATCACATTATAGATTTCAAAACCATCTCGGCTGACAAGCGGAACCGAGATTTCCAATATTAATTGCTCATAAAGCATCCTTGCCTTAACTCTTAAAAATTTATATATATTGCCAAATTGTTTTTGACTATTATTAATTGGCAAAGAAAGATCTGTTGAAATATGATTGGATATTATATTTAATTCCCTGCGTAATTGTTCCGACGAAATAAGGTGAAAATTAAATCGACCATGGTAAATATCGGTGATGGTGTCAATCAGATACTCCTGCATATTCCTTAAATTAGCAAGTACGTTTGTTGCTGAAATGCTGTCAAGAGTAAACTGAGTAATGCGCTCTAGTCTATTGATTTCAGTGACTTGAGTAGTAATTGCCTTCTTAACTTCATTTGCGTGTCGATTTATTAATTTTCGTAAATTATAATTTTCTTCCTCTGACCGCTTCATGAGATTGTACTCTGCTTCCAGAACTGATGTCTGATTTTTCCACAGGTTTGCCAAATGCTGCTCATTCTCTTTAACTAAAGAGATATCCTTTTGATATTGTTCAGCGAATGATTCGTCCAATACTCCGAATAAGGAGTGTGCCGCGTATCCGACACCGTTGATAAGGCCGCGCCGACGCCGCTTCGAGCGCGTGCCCGGGTGCTGCGTAAGCAACACCTGATCGTAGTATTTGAGTTCCTCGAAGCTATGACGTAATTGATTCATAGTAATTTCGCAATGTGTTTTTTCATCGAGGGCAGAACACATGCCTTGTAAAGTTTTATAATATTGTTCGAATGCCTTTTCACCTTCCCAATAGGGTTTCATCTCATAGTAGACAACGATTCTCCATTTTTCCTGAATTAATTGCATATTACTTATTTTGTCTAAGTATAACCCCTTATTATTGTTGAATGTACTTATATTATAATTTTCCGGATGCGTAGCTGATACGTATGTTAAAAAAAATATAAACGAAAGCATTATCGCTAAAACGTTACCGAGACTCTTTCGTAGTATGGGCCGTGGTTTTGCAGATATGTTTGATTCGTTTTCGGCTGCTTCTTTACTGCTGTTCTGCACTGGCAAGGGACTTAATTTGACAATTGGCCGTTTGATTACTCCGTTCTTTGTCTTTAGCGAAACTACTCTGACGATATTATCAGTGCCTGGATGTAATTCTACAACTCTGCCCATAGCCCATTTTCCGGGAGGAATATTCGCGTCGTGAATAGCGACCAAGTCTTGTAATTTTAAGTTTTCTCGTGGTTTTTGCCATTTACTTCGAGATGTCAATGTAGGCAAGTATTCCGATTGCCACCTCTTCCATATGTCTTGGAAAGTTTTCTCCACTAAGTACCATCTCGTTCTTAAGTCATTTTCGGTGGGCAATAATGAAAGTGTAGGGCCCCCAGTTAAGAAATGAGCTGGTGTTAGAAAATTAATATCCTCCGGATCTTCTGAAATTGGACATAGAGGCCTAGTATTTAAACAGGTTTCTAACTGCGCTACGAGTGTCGAAAGTTCTTCATATGTGAATTTTTGATCCCCGATTACCTTCTTTGTATGAGCCTTTAAGCTTTTAACAGCTGCTTCCCATAATCCGCCAGCAGAGGGCCATGCAGGTGCATTGAAATGCCAGTTTATTTCCATATCCGTAATTGTGGTGGCAAATTGTTCTTCTGCGAATACTCGTTTTAATTCGTCATACCCGGAGTCAAGTACACGATTGGCACCAATAAAATTTGTGCCATTATCACTATAAATATGTTCCGGAGTCCCTCTTCGGGCCGCCATTCTTTTCAATGCTGCTAAAAAGGCCGAGGTGGTTAAATCAGATACTACTTCTAAATGCACTGCCTTTGTAGCCATGCATATAAATACGGCTATGTAACCTTTTGTGCACTTGATTCCTCGTCCTTTGCTACTTTTTATTAGGATATATCCCGTGAAGTCAACTCCAGTATGCTTAAAGGGTCGCGCCGGATTACACCGAGCTTCGGGCAAGTCGCCCATTATTTGATATTGCATCCGAGGGTTGTTTTTAACACATGTTACACATAATCTCAATTGCCTCTTTACTGCTCTATTACCGCCCACAATCCAGTACTTCTGTCTGATAAGTGATAATGTTAGGCGAGGGCCGCCATGAAAGGTAAGCTTATGCGCTTGGTCTATTATTAAGTCAGTCAGCCTACCAGCATGTGAAATTATAATGGGATGTTGCATGTCTTTACTAATGAAGGCATTTCGCAACCTTCCCCCCACACGAAGAAGGCCATCCTGTCCAAGATATGGATTCAATGCAATTAGTGTACTTTTATTAATGCTCTCCTTTCTTCTCAACTTTTCTATCTCATAGAAGAAGTCGTCTTCTTGTACGTTGCGAATTATCTTCCGTTTCGCTTCCTTGACTTCAGCTAATGTAAGGTATCGTTCCCTTTTATCCTTATTTCTTGGTAAAAGCCGTAATATCCAAGCAACTATCCTGATTGCCCGTGAGAAACTACTGCAGTTTTGTATTATTCCCTTTACTGTGTTATCTGTACCTTGTACTATATTAACTAAATATTGATTTTTTTCTTCTTCCTTCGTAAAATATGACTGAGTTTCCTTGTCATTCCTATATAAAGGAAGCCATGATGGACCATTCCACCATAAAGAGTGCATTTCAAGTTGTTTGACGGAAATACCACGACTGGCGCAGTCTGCGGGGTTTTCCTCTGATTTAACATAGCGCCACGTGTTTGACGGCATATCTTGAACAATTTGCTTGACTCTGTTGCTTACAAATGGCTTCCATTTCTCAGGCTGTCCCTGTATCCACCCCAAGGTTACCATGGAATCCGTCCAACCGTAACATTTAATTTTATTATACCCTAAACATGCTTTAACTTTATTAAACAGCTTTGTTAATAAAACCGCTCCACATAATTCACCTCTCGGAATAGAGATTTTTCCTTTAACGGGTACCAATTTTGTTTTGGCTGCCACCAATGAAACCTTGTTGTTTATTCGACAGTAAATAACTGCGGCATATGCTTTATTTGATGCATCACAAAATCCATGTAGCTCTAATGTGCTGTCCGGACTAGTTTGCAACCACCTCGGGATCCTTATTTTAGAAATACTTAGTTCTATTTCTTCTTTAAATTGCTTCCATTTTTTCAAAATAGAAGTAGGGATTTGATCATCCCACTTAATGTTTTGCTTCCATACTTCTTGAAAAATTATTTTCATAGCTGTAATTGCAGGAGCTAACCAACCCAGTGGGTCAAACAGCTTCGATATATCTGATAGAAGCGCTCTTTTGGTCGTCTTATTCGAGAAATCAAATGACGATTGAAACATAAAGCAGTCTTCTTTCGGGTTCCAGTATACCCCTAATGTTTTTGAAATAAGATCTCCTTTAAACGTAAATATTTGCTGGTTTTGATCTCGGTTAATTTTTTCCGAAATCTCTTTCAGTATTCTTGGTTCATTGGAAGCCCATTTTCTTAAAGTAAAACCCCCTGACTGCAACAAATCCTGTAACTCCGTTACCATGCTGCATCCTTCTTCTATAGAATGGGCCCCATATATTAAGTCATCTGTATAAAATGCCTGCTCTGTGATTTCCGCTGCCCGTGGAAACCGAGGTCTTTCATCCATAGCTAGCTGTTTTAAAGTCATCATGGCTAAAAAGGGCGCCGCTTTTGTGCCATACGTTACGGTTGTCAATTCATATTCCTGTAACGGTCGACCTTGTGAATTTCGCCAAATAATTCTTTGCATTTTCCGATCGCACTCAAAAATGTCAATATTTCTAAACATTTTCTCCACGTCTGCGGTGTATACATATCGGAATCTTCTCCACTTTAATATAAGGGATTGTAAGTCTTGTTGTAGGTTGGGACCTGTATACATTACGTCGTTTAAACTAAGTCCCGTTGATGTCTTTGCTGATCCATTGAATACAACACGCAGCTTTGTAGTTTCCGAATGTTCCCGGGTAACACAATGATGAGGTAAGTAATACCCAATCTCCGGACCCTTGTTTTCTATGAAAGACATATGCCCTAAGTCTTTATACTCATTTATAAAATCCTTATATTGCCTTGCAGTTTTTGGCTGTTTCGCTAATTTCCGTTCCAGGCTGTGAAATTGTGCTACCGCCATTGGTTTGGACAGACCTAAACTTTCCTTAAAATTATCTTTTAGCGGAAGTCGAACCTTGTACTTTCCATTTGCTTGGCGCAGTGTTGTTTTCTTATACAACTCAAGACAATATTGGTCTTCAGAGGACACGACGGATGGGGACTCTTCAATGTCTTCTATTTCCCAAAATTTCTGTAAATCTTCAGTGTTATTTAGTATTATGTTGCATTGATATGACTTAAGTTTTCCACATAAGATCCATCCAAATCGTGTCTGTTGTGCTATTGGTTGTGAAAGATTTTCCCCTCTTAATATTCCACTCATCATAATTTGGGCGTAGACATCGGCCCCAAATAATATGTCTACTTGACTACTTCTGTTAAATTCGGGATCTGCCAATTCGATGTCTTTGATATATGGCCATGACGGCATATTAAAGGAGTTATTTGGCAATTTGTGTACTAAATTATTCATGATAAAAACTCTTGTTTTTAGTGTATAGTTAGTATGGATAGAAGTACAGGTCAATGTAACCTGACCCTTGATTCGTTGTGTGTTTTCCCCCACTCCTGAGATAACACCATTGCAGCCTTCCCTCTTTAGTTTCAACAACTGTGCTGCCTTTTCGCTAATTATTGATATTTGAGACCCCTGGTCAATAAGTGCGCGCATGAGGTAAGGCTTTCCATTAACCCCTAACACTTTAATTTTTGCGGTAGCTAAGAGGACTTCTGAAAAATCCTTAGATGCCGTATGTACCCTTTTTGAATGCTCCCTCGTATAATTACTATTTTGATATTGAAGCCTGTTTGTAGACGGGCGATTAGGTGAATTCGAACTATTTAATGCATTATGTAACCTTGTATTATGCTTCTGATAACAAACTCTGCATCTGATTTGTGAAACACAATCCTTGACATCGTGGTCACATAAACAATTAGTACATATCTGTAATGCTAAAACTGTATCAAGCCTTTCTCTATGATTCATAGCTATAAAAGATTTACAATTAAACGTGACATGATTAGCTGTTTTGCATATTTTACAGTACGTGTTTTTAACAATATTGTCATGGCCTCGATTACTCACTTGCGATGACACGAATTTATTGTTGATCGGCTTATTATTAGACCGATATTGATGTTTTGTAACAAGACTCTGCTGAGGTTTGTTGCTTGTTGTTTCCAAGGCAGTAAATGTTTTTTCCAGGAAATCAATTAAATCTTTAAGCACTGGTAACTCTTTTGGATGCTTTAGTGATGCAATATATGCTTGATAGGTGTCGTAATCTAGTTTTTGAGACAGAATATGAACTATAATGGTATCCCAATGCTCTACACAAATCCCCAAATTTTTGAGCCCATTCAAGCATTCCAAAGTGACATCGTGAAGTCTTTTAATTTGCCCCAGGTTGTCCTTTTCAATCTTTGGAAGCTGCATAAAACTATTTAGATACGATGTTAAAATATGTTTTTTGTTGTCATATCTATTTGTGATAATTTTCCAACATGCGTCATAATTCTCGTTGCTAACTTGCAATTGATTTATAAGCCTCTCTGGTTCCTCTCTTAATTTTGATTTTAAATATTGCATTTTTTCTGCGTTAGAGAGGGTTGAATTTTTGTGGATAACTTGTTCAAATAAGTCCCGGAATGATACCCATTTTTCAAAACTGCCGTTAAATATAGGTATTTCTATACGGGGAGTTAATTTTTCATTTGGAGTGATAGAGTGCAATTTGTTATTTATCTCCTTCCTTTTGCGCCTATATATGGCTCCCTGTTCGTAATATTTTTCTTGATATTCGGGGAAAGTTCCCGCGAGCTCGGCGTCTATTTCTATGTGATTATTATAAATCGCGTCCCAACGCGACCTCATTTCCTCTAATTCTGCCACGAGTTCCCATTTTTCCGTAATGGAGTCTATATCACATTCAATTGAACGGTGATCGGAGGACCTAAAAAATGCCTCCTGCTTGCAGAGCAGATCCTTAATCCTTTGGGAATACCCCTTCTGCTTGATAGTATTAATACCAAACCCTTGTTGTTGCTGGGCCGATTCTTGTCTTTCAGACGTTCCTTGCTCCTCGAACTCGCTAACGCTAGTGCTGGCCTTAGGCTTTTCCATTCTTAGTAAAATGTCCTGGTAGGCCTGACTCAATGTTTCCTTTATTGAGTGGTATGATCCCTGGCTTTGTTCATATTCCATTTCCTGAAAGTACTTATGATCCTGGCTATATTCTATAAGCATACGGTCATGGTTGCATTGAAATTTGTTCCATAATTCCTCCAAATGCAACAGTCGACTTTGAAAGTAGTCGGGATTTCTTTTTCTATCTGCTCCGTCCTTTTTGTAGTTATTTGTTAATTTCTGAATATCCCCCCATACTCTTAGTTGGTCTTGGTATAATTTATCCATAATGATTTATTGTATCCAATAAGATGCCCCAGTCAACAATAAATGTTGTTTAAAAGTGCTGTATAACGTGCCCCTATTCGAAAGGGATTGCAGTTATTATGCTATAAATCTAATATTTATCAAATTTTATGCGCTCAAACAATTGGAAAGGACTTACTGTACCGACCGCTGTCGCTTGCCTCTCTATGTTGCGCTTGACGTCCGTCGCCTTGTTCTCGGTTGAAAGGACGCCGATATATATTGATCCGTCTGGATTCTTGAAAAAGTTGGGAGAGGGCTTACTGCAGTTTACCTCTCTCCGTTGAAGATTGACGTCCGTCGCCTTGTTCTAGGTTGAAAGGACGCCGATATATTTGGACTAGTCTGGATCCTTGAAAACGTTGCTCTCCTCTTTTCTATTGATGCGGATGATGGTATTTGATTTGCTTGATGACCCAACGAACCAGCAGTGGGATGTTTTTCCACGGCGCCGATCTTCAGGAAAACGGAGTAAAACGCGAACGCGATCAACTGAACGCGAAAGACCCGCTATTCCCGGATAGCTCGAAGGACCAAAGTGTACGGTTCCTGGGTCAACGGGATGCTTCAAATAATAGAGATTTATTGATTTACTCTATATTTACCACTCGCGTGTTACAATAGAATATGAGCGAAATAATGACGTGCTAATTGCTATATACCGAATGAATACAATTTAACAGTCAAAGAGAGTGCCTACGTCTGGCTATGCTCTCGGGGTGTAACTCCGACGATTTGGGAAATCGTCACGCTTATAACTGATCGAAATGTACATCCATGGCACGTACAAACATAGGAATTTGTCAAGCTTGTAAACGAGCAAGAATGTACGAACCTTGGCACGTACATAGGGATCATCACGCTTATAATTCTAAGATAGCCTGAGTGAGCAAAATGTACAGCTTTGGCTCGTACACAAACATTAATGCCTGAGTCCCATTGGTATTTGGTTAGTAACCTAAGCGATATTACATAATGAAAACGCAATTTACGCCCTAACCTGTAATATAATTAGAACCCAGCTCGAACAACATCCCATTCACCGATACCAATGAATAAAACATACGCTAATTAATGAAAACGACAAAGGAACAAATACAAAAATGCCACTTAAAACAGTTCACACTTCAGAGGTGTAAAACAAAAGTAATGCAATGCAAAAATGAAATGTACATGAATACAGGAGCGTGAAATTTTAATTAAGCCTCTAAGGTGAGGCACAAAGAGGCATCTAACTTCACGAGTGTCATTTTGTAGGCAATAAAAATGATGGGGTAAGTGAATTGGAGTTCTTTGAATGGGAATGAATGCGGAGAGATAGTGTTGTGCGAGTTTATATTTGTCAGATAACAAGTGACGATCTGGGAAGTTAGAACGAATCGTTTCGTTTGTGATTGGTCAAATGGAATGTTTACGTATCAGTGATGATACACGAGATGTGTAATGACTAAAATTAAAGTATTTTTTTTTCATAATTATTCAAGCACACATTGCTTTAAATATACAAGAACATATGACATCACAAATTTTACACACCTACAGCAATTATATTAGAAAGTATGAACATACAAATTTCAAACTAGCAAGGACAAAATAAAGCACAAGCAGAAAAAGCTAAAACTAAATAGAAATGTAAACCTCATTAAGAGCTTGATACACAAAATAACAGTAATAGGGAGATTGTTAATTTATATGCAACACGCTATGTTTTTATAAATTTAACACTTCTTGGGCAATGTTTGAATTCTAATCCTAGCTCTACAGAGCTTTAAAGAAATCTAACGAAAACCCAACTATGTATCCTAAAATAAAAATTCAAACTATCTATTCAACTGTACACTGTATTGAAAATAATTATGCGTTCTTATGTTTCCATTTTTAAATGTAAATATTTCAGAACAATAGATCTTTTCAATGAATTTAGGTTTCATTCTAAATCCTACCTTTTCAATTCCATATATCCAATAGGTTTTCCTCTTGGCATTTCTCTATATCACAGCCTGTGAATGAATAGCCGGGTTGAATAGAACGCGAATTGAACACTAATTAACCATACCGACCCAACGATGTGTGAAATTAAAAAAAAGCTCTGTACAAACCTACTATTAACATATACGTAGTACTATTGGACATTCATCTTTATTACTACTGTAATTTATGTGGTCAAACAAATATACTTTTTACTTAAGATATCTTTTACTTCAGATACTTATCAACTTGGAAATCATTTTATATATCTCCACTGGGTGTAAGTTTTGTTTTATTCCTGTATTTGTTCAGTTTAGATGTACTAAATAGTAAAAACCTTTTCTTCTTTTAGCCTTACTAAGTTTTTCTTACTAACCAAGACATGATCTTTTAATTGTTAATTAATGAATATTATTATTATGGTTTTGTGGAAAATGGAATGTGGACTTCTTTCACTAGTGCGTCACTCCAGCAAATAAAAAAAAAATATAAAGTCCACTTTAAATAAGTGTCTGTTATTTAAATCGGAAGTTCTTCTGAATGTAAACCCTTCTTGGCTTAATATGCCCGTCACTTTAGATATTATGGCACCTGGGAGGGGGTTGCCAAGATACACCCTGACGTGTGTAATTACCAGCGAGATGAGCAATTTAATGAGGATTAGCCCTTTTAACCGATGTGGTGATTGGCTTTTAATATATGCTGAACTATCGGGGTGTTGCCAGGTGATTAAAAATGATTTAAGTGGGGTAACTTTAATCTGCTGGATGGGGATGTGCTGTGAGGTAAATATTGTTCAAAAACATAGATTAATTTAAGGATAAGGATTCTTGGTAAGGCTACACCGAAATAATATCTATATTTACTGGTTTGATTTTGAAGATGCCATCTAGTAACTTTAAACTATTCTACGTTATAAAAAAATGTTCTGTCGCGATGTACAAAACAAATGTTTCATTCAATCATATTATTTAAAAAAAGTGTTATTTATGTTTATTAGTCATTTATTATTTGTTGAATAGGTAAGTCACGCCTTAAAGACCTTTATCTAAAATCTTCATCATCATCAATTATTTATCATTTAAAGACCCAGTATCTTCGTAAAGGATTAAAAATCATGTCCAACTTTTAAACAGTTTTTGCAAGTAAGTTAGTAATCCATTTTACACGAATTTTTGAAATTTAACAACCAGACCTGCATCAACAACCATTATTTGAAGTATAATAAATGCATGGTCACTTCATTTATATGCAGTACCGCAGTGAATATCAATCAAATCAATAAAATTATATTACTGATTGTCTGGGAGGATGTCCTCATATTGTTTGTATATTACTCGTATATTATATAGTCATGTGTTTAACTTGTAATTAAATTTATTTTATTTATTGTATACATAATAAAAAAAGCTTCCAATAGTGTGTTGGAAACTGGTGTTGTTAATGTGTCTGCATATTTTTTTTTAAAAACCATATATTTTCTTTTAAACAATATATTAATTTTCTGGTTGAATACAATAATTTAACGTTATACTTTATAGTTTTATTTGAAAACTATTTTAATGTTACGTGATTTATAAAGTAAACCTTTTTTTTACTTTAATGATTTTGCCGCGTGTTTTATTTTTAAAATCCACATTTTACTTCATTACAAAAAACCACATCAAATCCTTTATCGTAAGTTATTACGTATCTCATATTAAATGAAATAATTAATTGACTGGGAAATTTACTACAAATGGTCAGCCAAAGTACCAATAAAAAGCCAAAGCAATTAAAAAACCTATTATCTTTTAACAATCTACCTATATACCGATCAGACATAAGTATTCAAGTGACGTAACCATTGTCTGTAATGGCTATACCATGAGTAGAATATTGGACGTAGTTCGTTACGTCAATCGGTTAAGGAAAATTTGCTAAATAATTCTTTGAAATTGGTGACGAAATTTTTTCTTTTACGATACCTGATACTATTATCTGTTTACTACGAATTCCAAACGGGCACATCGTTTTTAATTCGGAATTCACATGAAAAATAAGGAACAAACTAGTATGCGGAGTGTAACCCGTAGGTACACCTTTAAATAAAACGAAACTTTAGCTATCTTAAGTAAAAAAATGATCATGTATTTTATCCTGGAAATTTATATCTGAACAGATATGAAATTAGCTGTCATTGTCGTTATTATTAATAACATAATTGGTCGGTGTCATTATAATTAATCACATAAGTATATACATTAATAGCACGTCCTTATATAGTCCGCAGTCCGCAGAAAGGCACAAAGTTAGTAGAATCCATGAATTATTGTTATAAGTTCAAGTTAGCAGCAATTTTTCTTTATAATTGTTATTTTTGGTACATTAAAACCTATCATATTGACTTACCAAATTATTGAGATCAGCATTAATATCTTCGATGTTATTCGCCGGACCATTATGCTCCCCTGACACAGAACAGAGGATTCGTTTCCTGTGCCCCGGCTTGTTTATCTCCAATACCGCAGTCAGTTCCACTTCCCATATCCTCCTAACTCGGTCCATATCTACATACAAATGCTTTCTAAAAGTCTCACTATATTGTTCTAAGTTAATGTTCCGTAACCATTCGTCCACAGAGCCATATTGATTTTTTATTACATTATTGTTATGATTATTGCTTATTTCTGTAATCTTAAGAGGTAACTGTTTCGATGATTCTAGAATTTTTTGTCTATCGTTCTCTTCTATTCCCATTTCTCGTAGGTCGTTCTCGTCCAGGATTCCGTTCTGGAAATTATATCGTGTTAATACGTAAACGAATTCTAATCGCACAATACTGATAAAATTAACGTTTATTTATTGGAATGTATGAAAGATAAAAATAATACAATATTAAAATGTTCTCGTAGCTGACGACTATATGACAATAATGTTTTTTCGGGAATAATAATCACCTGCTTAAAATGATTGATGGCTTTATGATTTCGTGTATATAAATCTCTTCCCTATGGGTATGGAAATAAAAAGACTATCTCTAGGTAGAATACTTACGACAAATTCAATATCATCATATCCACTATCTATGAATAAGGGTTCATAGTCATGCAGACCCAAACCAGACAGCCAAAGACCGAGGCTCGACGCCACTGACGGACTAAGACTGGACTCGGAACAACTGAGACCGAGGCGGTTCGTGAACTCCTGTTCAAGTTCTGAGACGAAGACGGATTCACGAACAAGTTTGCTCCCGAATGAGGCCATTATCTCGGAGATTTTTGCCCATTCCTCCTGCGGGATTATAAAAATAAAAAAGAAAATGTAAACGTGGAGTAATTCATGCCCAAAGTAACGAACGGTCGGTACTTTTATTTAAGTTTTTTTTTTACGTAATGTAGAGGGGCATGCCGACACAAAATTGTTTATTTCTGATTTGGTTGATACGCGTGCATGACTTTGTACATTTAGTAAAAAAATAGAATGATTTACATAGATGTCTGTTTCGGGCTATAGGTAATAAGAAAATTTTGTTTACCGAAACGATTTAAAAAAGGAGGAAAGTGCTACCAGTTCTCAATAAGGTACTCCCACATAAGTACTAAGTAGTAATACATTCTGAATATTTACTGGCTATCGAAAACATACATCATGTTCAAATAGAAAGTTTGAAGTGAGTTGCAACGGCCTAGAGAAAACATTGAAAAAGTTTCATCAGCCCTTGTTAATTATTTTTTTTAAATATAGAACACGGTGAAAACT
Source organism: Pieris brassicae (assembly GCF_905147105.1). Taxonomy (NCBI): domain Eukaryota; kingdom Metazoa; phylum Arthropoda; class Insecta; order Lepidoptera; family Pieridae; genus Pieris; species Pieris brassicae. Next base: position 14,819,019 of record NC_059665.1, read on the forward strand.
GGCAGATGATGTTAAGCGATGGACATTCGCCAAAATGCTCGCAAGTGTGTAGTACGCTCTTTTCGTGAAAGACACTAATTCGTTGTTGTACCAAACGTTACTCTTTTAAGAGGTAAAATACTAGTTTTCTGTTCTTTTAGTTTAGTACTATCTTTTGTCGTTTTAGTTAGACATTTTTAAACTGTATTTTTTAATGCTTTAAGAAAATGTAATACTTTATATTTATTGTGATCACCATAATTGTTGCCCAACAACAAGATCACAACTTTTCACCTGTTATATAATATATCTTCAATGAATACATACATCAGGCACTACAGTAAGCGTAAGGATAATCATGCAAAATAAAATGACAAACTTGCACCTGCAGATACCACCTGACAGTTTATAAACACCTGCCTACCTGCACCCAAAGGGGAATGAACATTTGTTATTCAAAACTCCATCATTGTAGTTTACAACACTATACACAAAATACTTTACGTTCAACGCAGAAGCATGTTACAAAATTTCTCTGTTTTTATGTATTCTATATTTCTATTTTTCGTTTTATTTAAAGTATTTCAAGAGTTTTTAACATTTATTTATGGCCAAATTTTAACTAAAAATAAAATACAATTTAGCTATTTACAAAATTGACAGTAAACCTCCTGATATCCTCTAATCTTTTCCAAGTACATTTTTAAATCTCAGTATATTACCCCCATACGCTTCACAAATAGGTCGCTCTCAGGTGCAGACTCGAGAAACCCATTAAGCAGCGAGAGTAACTGACGTCCCATTCGCTTGTTGACGCTGGACAGTGCGAGCCGAACGCACAGCAAAAGTAGCAGCAAACATAAATTGATTTAAGCAAAAACATCACTTAACCACGTACTAGCACTGACACAACCTTTCACCCCAAAACAACGGTGCAAATTAAGCATTAAACACACTTTAGAAGTATGTCAGGGTAGCAGTATCTATACCCTTGAATTTGCAGTTTTACACGAATATATTATCATAAATATATAGGTCGCAACACCATTATTTGATGTAAGTACGTAAATTTACAATCTCACTACATATTAATATAACATTTTACGAGATTAATTAATACAATGAATACAATACAAGACAATAGCATTGAATAATATCATTACTATTTAAAGATTTTTTTCTTCTCTCTCAGCCAGCCTAAATCAATTTTTTTAAACTTTTATATCAATGTTGATTAATGTTTGAAAACTTTACATTTGAGATTTGATTGTACTTGCTTTGCTTATTAATATGAGTGATATAAAAATTACTCAAACCATTTCTAGTTCGGAATAGATTACGTTTTATATTTATTTATTAATGAACACAATTCAAATAAAAAATTGGCCAAAACAGATTTGTTTTAATGTATAATAATAAAAAAAAATATTATGGCTACATTTCAATTGTCATCGAAGATATACCATTCGAACAGATACGGACTCATACAATGTGTCATGAATACAACACAGTGTCATTTAAGATTGTGCATCACGGTGCATGAAAACAGTAATATCAAGTTCAAAAGTAAATTAGCTTGTTAAACAAAATTATGAAATAGTCTCCGCCCCATTATGCATATATCTTTATAACCGCAGGTGTTCAGACCGTTGAGCACTAATTCCAGCATTTCCGCTCTTTGTCATTTCATGGTATGAACATAAATTGCATTAGTATTCAACTGTGAAGACCTCCTCTTTAATAACGTTAGACACAGCTCAAGGCCATGCGAAATTACTTAAACACATTTGGTTAACGTGACAATCGCCATTCTGCAGTATCGTTATACATTTTTACGTTATTTGTCTATTTAATAATAAGTTCTGTCTCGTATGTCTAAATGCAATACATGTTTGGTATACGGGAATCATATTTACCGCGATGTCTTGACTTGACTTGACAAAAATTTGATATCGTACCTGCTCATCAAATGGGCTGAGTATTGAGAGAGATTTGTCGCCACTGTGACTTGAGCTTGTTGTATTACTCCTTCTTCTAACTTCCTCCTCCGTACCATTGAAGCTTCTGTCCACCTGAATAATAACAATTGAATAGTGATTGTTATAACAAGTTTGGAGGTTAAAGCAAGTGTATAGATTAGTCTTGTCTGTGTAGTGTTTAGTTTTGTCTTAATAACTGTGTATAACATGTATTTTTGCACTTCTTGCATATCTTATGTAATTACAACTTTTTTTTTCTTTACTCACAGTGATTGCCTAAAAGAGATGTCTCGAAAGCGATAAGGCCGCCAGTTGCCCTCCTTTTGATTGATTTATGTTATTTTTTTATATTGTAATGTAATGAAGTGTTAATAAATAAAATGAAATAGATTAAAAAGATTTCTTATTTTTTTACGTAGAATCGATGATTAACATGTGTACAAACTAGTTGAGTCCGTCCACAATTGTTTGAAACAATTCGCGACTACATCAGTTACTAAACTTCTATTTAAATTTCGAGTAGTTGCGAAACATTTCTGTACCATAGAGGAAAGTCTTCAAGTAACTTGTGCACAGACTAAAGTAATAGTTACCTGTCCATTGCTGCTGTTAGTGTTGACATTAGTAGGCTCTGTGGGTGACGCGTCGTACACTGACTTGAGTTTCCGTAATGTCTTCGGCCGTTCCGCGGGCGTCGGTCGTAGGCCTATTCCGTCGAGGGTGGTGGTGGAGCCTTTGAAGAGGCCTGTTAATAATGGTTTATATAAATCACATAGCATTAGATAGGATTTATATAAAAATACATTATCCCCTAAATACATTATTATCCCAAATTCACTAAACCAAAAGCTCCTGTAATAATATAACGAGCAACAATTAACAGCAAACTTTCAGTTAGTTTATGAAATAATTATTTAAAGCCATATTGAGTAGATAAATTGGTAATGTTAGGAGGCAACATCGACTGCCGTTATCTTTAGCGAAAATTAACCTCTAGAGGGGCACAGACGACACAATGTATAAATATTAATGAACTGCATAGATCAGTCCTATACTGGAAGAAAAAGTTAGTATTGTTGTAAATTTTTCAATACTGTTTAATGTTGTTTTTGCTATGAATATGTATTTGTTTTGTATTTGATTTTTATGTATATAGTTCTCTTTGGAGTAATCTGTAATGGTAGCTTATTTTGTTAAATAAATAAATGTTTATAACCCATCAAAACCGAAATTAAATCAATAAAAAAACCACATTTGAATGTAAACTAAGAAACAAAGTACACACCGAAGCCAATAAATGAATTCTCCAAAGACAGATAAGTTTCAGATTTTTTTGTAAATGTAGGTTAATCACATTGATTTGCAAGGTTATGTTTTTATGACCAGTTAGACAAAAAAATAGAAATCGCTTTAAGGTCGTAACTAACTTTCATTTAACAATAAATTAATATTAATTTTATTAATGTGCATAAATTATTCATTTTGATATTGAGAAATATTGGACCTCTAGGAAAAGGAAACGTAGGAAGACCACAAAAGCCATGGGCTGACGACATCATAAAGGTTTTTGGGGAGAAATGGATGAAGGATGCTAAGAACAGATCCAAATGGAAAGTTCAGCCGGAGGCCTTTACCCAAGGGAAATGCAGATCACGACGTAATGGAAATTACAATAACTAGAGAAGTTGGCGCAAGCGTAGGATTGGCCTAGTCTTCACAATTAGGTTGTTCAAACCCCGGCTGTGCACCAATAGACTTTCTTCCTATATGCGCATTTACATTCGCTCGATCAGTAAAGGAAAACATCGTGACGGAACCTTGCCTTAGACCCAAAAAGTTGACGGCGTGTGTCAGGCAGGCTGATTACCTACTTACCTATGAGATATACAAACGACCATCAAACAGATACGGAAATCTGAGGGCCAGAACTAGAACGGTTGTAGCGCCATTGATTTTTTAAAAAAAAGAAAATATGATATGATAATATAATTAGTACTCAATTGTTTGATATTTTCGTTTAAGTTACAAAATATTTTTGATAGTAAGGTAACATAAGAGTCTTTAGACCGAATATTCTCACAGTCACTTGATATCAACAAGTTCCTTTGTTCAAGAGCCGGATACATATACAATTTGAATCAATTTGAGCTTAATAAACATTGACTCCCTGTCTTCTATAGTTATTTAGTATATCGTATATGACCACAATTCGGTGTTTCCCAGCCTTTTTAGTGTCCCCACTTTAGCCTTTCTAAAATTCTTATAGAACTATGTAACACAATAAATACTTTTTATTACTATATGTAACAGATATTGTATGACCAGGCACTCGCATTCTACCAGGCATAAAAGACGCAGTAGAAGATGGCCAAATCGTCTATGGGCTGATTAGGGGTAATCTTCTAGAAGACATCTGTCATAAACATTTTTTTTAATGGGACAAGGCAAGCCAGCGATCGGATCACTTTGAAGTGTGTAGTGAGCACTATAAAGTGATAAGCGACGCCCAGGTACCGCCGGTAGATAGCGGGAGTATTGCCGATTTCTCAGTGAATGCTATGCTCTCTTCTTGATAATGCTGGACTATTTAAAAGAAAGGTCATATTGACAATGAGAATATAAATATCATAACAGTATGATATAGTTAACAATGTACCATTGTTACACAATCGTTGATTTACCGATTTTATAAACTATTTCACGAGTACAGATTTTGACTAGGTGATGAAGTGAATGATGTGATACGGTACAGTAGAGCAGTGTTGGTATACTGGCTTCAGGGACTCTCATCCCTGAGGTCGTAGGTTAGTTCTCTTGCTGCGCACCAGGCAACATTATTTGTGCGCGTTTAATATCGTGAGTAATGTCGTGCCTTAGACCCAAAAAGTCGACGACTTATCTTAGGCACAGAAGGCACTTGCGCATTTTAAAAACAAATGATCACGAAAGATATAGACATCTAAGACCCAGCCTTAAAAGGTATTTTAAACAGAATAGATGAACAGAATAGTGATATAAAAAATACCATTCGGAAAACATATAATAGTAGTATATATTATAGCTTAAAATAAATGCTATAAGGAGCTTTTGTATAACTGACAAATTCAAAAATTGTGATTATAACAAATCTACTGAAAAAAAAAGTCTTAAATTATACAAGATTAAATAAAATCGGTATCAAATACAAATAAGATAAACCTATCGATAGATAACTAAGCCAATGTCACTATCATATATTTTTATACATTATAAATATTTAACGATGTCTAAGTAGGTTGAGTGAGTCATTATTACGCTTCAAGTAAACGTGAAATTGATCATAATATGATGTCATAAATTTGCCTCTAATTTAAAGACCAAAACAGTTTGAAATTAAGTTCAAAAAAAAATTTTTTTTCACTTTCTATTGCTTTGTTTCTCAACATAGCAAATATATGTTCCCTCTGATTTCTTAGTAAGTTACAATATAAATAATATATATATATGAGATAGTATTGCATTGTAAATTGTAATTCACGAACCGTAAGATACGCTTTTATATTTTATTTTAGATTGAGTTTGATAATTGTATAATACAATTTAACTAAGTAACATAACAACAGATTTTTTTTCCTTACTTACGTGAAAGAGATCGTTTGTTAGCCGCCCATTGCATCCTATCGCATCTCAAATAATGTATGTTGCTTGTTTTCATATGCAACATATATATAATTCGAATTCTACAGAAATTTTGTATCCATTGAGTTTAATGTACATCATATATAACATGTTGATTGTGTTATATATCATATATATAACACAATCAACAAATACCGATATTTTAATAAATATACTTGTTTCATACAATTAGTATTACTCACAATTTCCCATCGGTATAATCATTAAGAGCTCCTGAATCGTTTAAAGCCATCGTTTTTTGAACGTCACTTCACTCATCACACACGCTTATGACACATGACACAATAGACATATGAGTTTATAAGTACTAGAATTTCAGACGCTCGCCCGATTAGAGGCGCGCAGAGCAACTGGGCAATACGAACCGCAAGTGTTTGTTTGATAAAACACATCAGGGCTTGTAGATTGCGAAAATAAAATTGCAGGCAGCATAAAGCAGTAGATTTGAAACAAGCTGTAGATTTAAAAAGGAAATATTAACCTATTTTAAAGATATTAGCTATTTTTTAGCTAGTAGATTTTAAATTGTATTATGTGATTTCGCATTTAAATAGAAACGTAGTACAACGGTATATGTACAGTTGTTTGTATATACGACATCAATTCTTTGAAACCAATCTACTTGTACCCTTATACAATAAGTTAATACATATATAGGTATCGACAAGATAAAGCCAAAAATTAAAAAAAAACTGAGGTGTTTTAATATGTCTTCATATACGTAGTGACAGTCGATATAATTTGTACGACTTTCGTTTCGTTTGTACCTTTTTTTAATGAAGATTACGTAGATAAACAAAGCAATAACAATGTCTACATATTACATGAAAATTTGATTTCTAGTATTTTAAAAGTGTCTTTAATTAATTAATATAATTTCCCATTTTCACACACATTTCAGATATTTTTTTTAAACAGGTATATTTTTTTTAATACAGTAAGTCTACTGCAATCACAGTAAGTCGCGCAGTCACATGTTTAATCAGAATCAATTGTTTCAATTTTTAGCAAGACGATTGACCTGTGTGAACGACAGTCGCGAACTAATTTCTTTTGAAAATAAAGTAAAGATAAGAAACCTTTTAAAAGGCTTTTAGTTTAAAGGAAACTACTTATTTTTGTCTTGAGCTTTTAACAATCAACAAACATATTAGTAAAAAAGATAGTTCAGTATTCAAATTAAGAAGGGTTTTGTAACAGTTTTTATCTCATACCAAAACGAGACTAACTATAACTCACATCAAAGTACAATATTTTTTATGTACGGGAGTCAGACTAAGCGCAAAGCACCATTTCTAAAAGGATTAAGCGTGACTTGAACCAGTTTGGCATTTCTTATTTATTTATTAACACTACGTTACATTACAATATAAAAAAATGAACTTAATTAAATCAAAAGGAGGTCAACTGGCGGCCTTATCGCTTTCGAGCGATCTCTTCCAGGCAAGTAAGTAAGTAAAGAAAAAAAAATAGTAATAATATGCCATACACTGCGAACAGATTCGTAACGGTGAACTACACTTCCAATGCTAGTTACTACTAGTAGTTTTTATTAATAATATCGGACGTCGAGTCAGAATACGAAATTCCACATGTTCTGAGTGATTTTTAAGACAGTTTTTGCCGAGCACACTATGTAGAACCAGCTGCCCACCTATTCCCAAACCAATTCGACTTAGGGTCCTTTAGGAGAAGAGCGTGCACTTTCTTGAAAAGCCTTAACATCATGTGCCTCCTCATCAGGTGCCAGTTTGCCACCGTTTCATGAAAAAATCCTCATTCGCTTAACAATGCAGATTACCAGGTACCAGATAGGCTGTATCTTGTCTAGTATCACTAATGCATTATTAACTCATCAATTTGCGCGTGTAAGTTCAATAAAAATATTTTAAATAGTCTCTTGTGTGCCATTCATTACCTCTACGTAATGGCGTGAGAACTTAAAGAAAACTATGATTAACGAGGCGTAATTCGAACTACATTAACGTATGTAAATTTTGAACTAGATAATGTTGAATCGTAATTTAAGCTCTATCTACATAGAAATAAGGCTTTCGTTAAGGGCCGTTAACACCTGTCGTCTTGATAAGCGTTTCTCGCCTTTGCTTCAAGATTAATGAACAGATTTGTCTAACTTTAAATATTTCAACTTTTCCAAGTACATATTGTGTATAATTATATATCAGCCGCCTGCGTGGATAAAATACATAAAAGAGGTATAGTCCTAGGTTTGATTCCGAATGTAATACTAATTGGTTTGTGCAGGGACCTCCTTAAAAATGCCCAACGGACTTGTAGATGTATCTGCCCCATTAACATGTATAATAATCTCTGGACATGAAATGCCTATATATTTTATTTTTTTAAGTTTCATGTTCTTATTTTTATCTAAACAACTGCGGTTCACATTTGTGTGCGATACAGAAGCATATGGTGGCGATTATCTACAAGCTATTTAAGGATTTAATCCACTAGAAAATATATAGAAACTCATTGAATGCATTTAAAGTAGAATGGAGCTTGAATCAGAAAACGTATGTTAGTATTAATATACTTTGTTATATATGTTTAATCAGTTCTAGTATTTAAAATAGTAAACACAACATCGATTGTCATTTGTCAAGTTTGACGTTGACATTGACAGATGTCACCTCTTACCGCCTAGTATAAGCTTTTCACGTGCGGTTTTTATATATATGATAGATCGTAGGATCAAATAAATATATAAAAAATATCATATACTTGGCATAGCTTTTAGTAATGAGCAGCATTTAAACGAAGCATGTGTCTCGCTGCCAAGGCCAGTGTTGTTCGGTATTTGAGAGATAAGATCCTTCCTCGAATACACTTCAACCCTTTAACTATACAAGCTTACTTCATTATTTTAATAGATTTATGAATCAAGTATTTTTTGAATTACCCGCGAACTTTTAAAGCTTTCTTAACTACCCTCTAGTATCAATAAGCTTTATTGTTTATTTAACATCTATCTAGCAAAATTTATTTGAATAACTTCAATTATAGTTTATCTTTAAGATCTTTATACAAATTTTCCAATGGAAATTAAAATTAACCCAAGGTTAAAGAAAATATGTCCTTAAATTGATATCTTAAAAAGTAAAAAACGCATAAAAACAAGATAACGCAACCCCAAATGTAACCCTATACGACAAAGTTTTTTTAACACCAAACTTTGTTACAGATAAACTAACGAACAGTAAGGCATCTTAAATCCCTTGGAATAAAGTTTAAAGCTCCATACTTTTATAAGAAAATTAAGCTATCAGAACGTAATGAAACCTAATAGTTCTCGTGTGGTTTTAAATACTTTTATTTGGGTAAAAAATGTAACATGTGGCTTGGATGTTATTTTTGTTATGGATTTTAATTATTCTGTATTAAAGAAAATGCCTACGTACACAGCCTATGTACGTATACAGACTTCTTGACAGAACAGGAAAAATACGCCCAAAGAGAAGTAATCCTTTTGAGTTATTTATCCTAGTGTAATAATGAATATAAGTGCAAGTGCGGTATCTCGGACCTACGAGCTTAGTATCAAAACATTATAAAATACTAAGTCTATTAATGAACATGACCGTAGTTTAAGCTATTCACTAGTATTGTAGAATAAGTTAGATTGTAATTCATGTAAAGTCGCAGTATCTTTTAAAAACTTTATTGTAGAATAAAAATACAATAATAAATAGGGAACTAAAGAATACAATTCGTTCAAAAGAACTTTACGAGAATAGATAAGATAGAAAAACAAGCGCGGAGTTTCCTCATTATTTATGTACTCATATGTCTCTTTTCAATACAGTGTAAACATTATTGGATAGAAAGAGGCGAAAGAGGACTATAGTTAAAATACTGATTTAGTGGTGACGAATCAGAGGGTTAAATTTTATTTAAGTATTGGAACAAATGTTGAGCTAAGGAAACTAAGGAAAAGCTTAGAAATCAAAAATAAGGACATTTTTAAAAATTTAAGAGATTCAGATAAGATAAGTATCTATTTTGGTGCCACTATTTGCACTTTTGCTTGCCTTTATATTCTCTCTACAATCTACATCTATGAAACGTTACATTCTATGATAAACTCCTTAGAGAATCTATAAAGTCTTTAGTCATTAACAAATACACCAAATATCGTCTTCATAATATAGTTTGTCAACACTTTTCACACACATTTTTATTTAATATATTGTCTTTGAATTTTTATGGTGAAGCGTATCCATAAAACATATACAGGCTACAACTCTGAGATAGAATTCGAAAGCGAACCCGAGGGCCTCTTTAATGCGGTCGTATTGTTACGTACCCAAGGTAGTGTTAATGGGTATACCTACCTCAGAGAGTGAGTCGAGTACACCATACGCCTGTTGCTTTTACTACGGGACATTTGCAACTCTTTGTTAAAAAAGTGTGATATTGACAGAAAAAAAATAAGACAGGTTTAGTGTTTCTGATGATAAGATAAAGAGAATTGTTACAATGGACGGAAGAATGACAAGGAAAAATTTCCCGTCATGATGATTAATACGAAATTGCAACATAACCTTCATAACGGTGCAATGTTATTGATATTGTTACTTGCGAATATGCTTTTGCACTGCTATATATATATGATAATGCAGCATTTGAAGTTGACATCGGTGTCGTTGTGAAATATTTAGAATTCTGTATATTAAACAACAAACATATATTGTCAAGATATATTATCAAAAAATATGAATGCAATCGTTATCGTTTTTACCAAAAATGAGTAATCTATGACACACAGTATACGTCATTCACAGGTAAATTATATACAGAAGTGTTGGCCTAGTGTTTTGAGGGTGCGAATCTCCTCTATGAGTTCGTAGGTTCGATCCCCAGCTGTACAAAAATTTACTTATTTGAGCGTATAGACTCGCTTATTAGTTGAAAGTTGTTTTCCTTCAACGCAAATAGACGACGGCGTGTGTCGGGAACAGTAGATCGCCTACTTTCCTATTTAGAGAAAAAAATACCACGAAATACATACAGAGAGTAAATATGAAATGTTAAATTAGTTGTATGTTACGTTATAAAATTAATAAAAATCTTTTTCCATTAGAATGTTTCCTTATCTCCTATACATATATATTTCCAACATAAATAATAACATATGCGAAGCCAGTAGAGAATAGAAGAAAATTATGATTATTATGTTACATTCGTATGTAACATAATACGGAAATGTTTATTACATTAATATAATAAATAAATAAATACTAATGGCCTACTCAACAACCTACTTAGGTCTGGGTCTGATCTGATCACTTATATCTGTATTTGTATCGTAATCATTTTTAATAGACAACTTTCTGTGCCGTCGACTTTTTCGTTCTAAGGAATGGTTTATATTAATATGGTATTTATTTTACAACACAGTTCGTTTATGCTAAACCACTCCTAAGCGTTCATACAATTTTATATGCAGAGAAAATGTATTCAATCGTTCTCTTAAAGAAACCATTCGGTCGAGTTTGTGGTCATGTCAAAAATATAACAAGAGCAACCACAAACCTGTCCAAACATTTTAATGTGAACAAATTCATCTGTTCACCGCGTAATTAATACTTAAGGAGTGGTCTTGTTTATAACGTGATTACTATGGACATATTATATACACAAATATGTACTGGCGGAGTTTCTTTCCTGTACGTTCTACGCCCTTGATTTGGGAACTGTTAGTAAGTTAGAATTTTAATTAAATTTTCTAATTGAATATTGACGATAAAATCAGTGGCGTTATCAATAGCATTCTTTTGATGCTCTAGTAGGTGATCTAATTGAATACACTGACGACTGGGACTTCAACATTTTTTTATATGTAGGCAATTTTAATAGGAGGCAAACGGGCAGGAGGCTCACCTGATGTTAAGTTATACCGCCGCCCATGGACACTCACAATGCCAAAAGGGTCACAAGTGCGTTGCCGGACGGAGTTTTGGTACGCTCTTTTCTTGAAGGACCCTAAGTCGAATTGGTTCGGAAATACATTAGTACGCAGCTGGTTCCACATAGTGGTGGTGCGCGGCAGAAACTGCCTTAGAAAACGCTCAGTTGTGGAACGACGGACGTCGAGGTACGGAAAATGACATGCGCTGGTTTCCTCACAATGTTTCACAAACTTTATCGTACCAGCGAGTTTTAAATGCGCACATAGAAATGTGGATTGGTGCAGAGCTGGCGATCGAACCTACTACCTCAAGCAGAGTCACAGACACAGAGTAATAAATGAATTTTGATTTGATTTGACATAAACATAACATAACTGTATTTATAACATTGTGTCTTTACTCAATTGACTTGTTTTTTAATCTTCTTTTTCGTTTTAAATCTTTTACTTTGTAAAGAAATTCTTTTTTTGTCACTATTCTGTTATAATTGGACATTTTAGTTATTCAATTTTTATATTATATAGACAAAGGTAGTCTGAGGAAAATTTATATCCGAGACTTATGCTTAGGTCTAAATTTGACGATGTCAAAAACTTATTGGAACGACTATTGGAAGTCATACTTAGTGATAAATTACGATTTAAGTGCCTAAGCGCGCTACTTTCAATCCTGAGGTCGCCCGTTCGAACGCCGGCTGTGAATTTTTCAATGAAATGCAATATTCAAAGCATATCGGAATTAGTGTTTTTTTATTATTTACGCATAATACGAGAATGTGTATTTGTTACTACGTTTGTTTATAATATCGATTTAAGGCTGGACTTAAATTATAGTTGCCATAAATGGTGTACAAAGAAGGTTCGATGACATAGGGTCACGTTTCCATTGTTGTCCGATACGAGATTTCGATACGAACTCATTATTTTATTGTACGAATTTGACAGAAATGTTAGGTACATTTCTGTCAAATTCCTATTGATCCGGATAATAATTCTGGTCTCCAATAGCTAAATATGACAAGGAGACATCACTGCCTCTTCGGCACCAACTTCTCTGGTATGACTTATTCTTATAAAGAACTTCGAAATAACAAAGTTTTAGAAAGGTTTTCACATATAGATAAAAAGTCAAAGTCGGACAGAATAGAAAAGCAATATTTCATATATCTTAATACAAAAATACTTTACGAGTCTACGATAGAAATCGTATCAAACAACAATGGAACCACGCAATAAAGTCGTTGCACCAGGCCTGCGCCTGCGCCACCTGCTAACCTTGCACTGACGTCTTCGGCCCCGCTTTCCATATATGGCAGCTTTTAAATGATATAATCTATTTATATTTCTTTTACGTCAACCGGACTGTCTAAAGAAAAAATGAGCTGACACTGGCGACGGACACGAGAAATAGTGGTATGGGACGGATGTCCGATAAAACTTAGCTACTATAGGTATCACGTAACTTCGAGCGATAAAATAATAGCGCTCTTGATGTTTTTGTATGAAATTCCGATGTAGATCTCTCAACATCCGAACTGATATCAGTCAACATTGATCTCGGGAATGCAATCGCTATCGCTTTTGGGTGTCACATCGGAGTAACAATAACGTGCTCATCTAAGGCACACAGGTGTTTAAACCAGGCCATTTGAAATAAAATTTTACTACGAAAAATCTTAAAAAACTCGATCTATTAAAATTTTAACCTAATCTAATTTCGAGTATGCTGGATACACTAATGAGACGAATTATTTTTTAGGAAAATAATCCTTTTATCTGTATGATTGAGACAAACCCGTTCACGTGGCTTGGAACGCATGTGGCTGCTTCCACACTAATTTTTCTCATTTTTCCCTGCGGACTAATTAATCCCAACCATTAATTAACTCATTAATTGATAAATGCGAAAGTTACTGAACCAATTTTGATGAAATTTAGTTTTGGGATAGCTGGTATATAAAATATAATAAACATATATATTGTATAGGAAAGGACTAAAAATACTGCCCAAACCTGCATGAGTGAAGTCACAACCAAAACGGATTTTTCAAAAACTTTTTATCAATAGTCAATACGACTCATGGGAGCTTTTTAACAAATTTACTAAATACATAATGGTCTACATTGTTTTTAGGCTTTTATAATAAAATTGGCGACCACTGTGCTAGAGGCCGGCATTGCGAGCCGGCAATGAGTGTCTATGGCCGGCGAGTCCTCTTAACATGAGATGAGTTTCCTGCCCGATTTCCCCCTGTTATATAAAAAATAGACTTTTATAAGTAGGCTTTTAACAAACCTAAATTCTTTAATAATTAGCGTTTAGAATAGATATGTCTGCTATACGCATGTCAAACCTGGTCACTTACTGACAAACAAGAAAACAAACTCAGAGTATGACAGAATAGTATCGAAAGAAGTGTTCTAGGTCTGAAGCTAGAAGAAATAAAGGACATGACAAAGTTTAAAAATGCTCTAACTTCTGGTAAAAGATTGAAATTGAAATGGACTGGACACATTATGAGAGAAGATAAAGATAAATGGACGAAGAAAGTGACGGAATGGCTTCCTCGCTATGAAAAAAGAAAACAAGGAAGACAGATGGGAAGATGATGTACGAATAAAGCTAGAATCAGAGAAGAGTGGAAGCCCTTAGAGGAAGCCTATGTCCAAGGACAAGCTGTATAACAAAAATCAACCTGCTTGCCGATTAATTATTAGTATTAATTTTTTATTTTAGTGTTAATAAAGGCTTTTATTATTATTAGAATAGATATATCTAAAGCCTACTGACGATATTTAAAAAATCTTATGACTTCTACATCGCAAAAGAATATTATGAACAAAATACCGTGAGAATTCATCCAGTCGTGATCACTGAATGTCGTGTAAAGGCACAGCTATCTTTCATCTATTGTTAAATACTAAACATAACAATCACCTAAGTGCCTTTCATTTAAATAACTAGATTATATGTATTACAATATCTATAAGGATTATACTAACATCTTCGTAAAGAGATTATATATTATATTAAATAGAACAACTCCTCTGAACTCCATGATAAGTGTGGTAGATGCAGAGAGCCGACCCTACATCTCTACTTGATAAAACAATGATTGTTTTGTTTCTTAAAACAAGTGAAGCAGAAAGCCTACCTTAACTTTAAAGTTCAAATTATACAAGGCATTTAATTTCTTAAAGAGAATACTAAAACTAAACTATAATAGACAGACAGACACAAAGAAAGATAGAGAATACTTAACTATAACATTCCTTCATATTTAACGTTAGTACGTACGTTGACTATGTTACACATCTTTACTACCTGCTACCTGCCCAAGCACAATTCAATCTGTAACATACGCAGAGACACTTAATTTTTCAAATAATTAAGCAGTGTTTTCCAACGTGATGACCACGCCCCAGGGGGGCAATCGAAATCAGTTGCATATAACACAACGTGGAGACTAGAGACTGAAGCTAACTCAATTGGAACCTATTATATAATATCTGTGCAGCAAGTACAAGCGCATGGATGTCACTAAATTAATATAGAAAAATCCTTATTTGCATTTCAGTTTCTATTATGTTTTGAATTTTTTACGTTTTTCGTTAACAATTTCCTAGTAATTTTTACCCAAACCTATCATTTAAATGTCTTAAGTAAACAATTCAATTTTTTCATATTTCAATTATGTATGTTAAATATGGACATAATAATTGTAGGTTGGCTAAGGTAGGGCATGTCACAAAATGGTTGAAACACTGGTCACACATAAACACAGTATATTATTAAATGTTGACTAAAACGTAACTATTATAGATAATATAGAAATGGCCCTTATTAGACGCGATATAACTACTTAATTTCCTTTCAAATAAATGGGTAATTAGTTTCTTCCATGAATTCAACGTTATGACATCACTGACCGTCACAACAATTAGTGGATCGCTAACGTGTTGACCACGCCTTAGTTAACATTGGTTTTAAATAATGGTATATACTGTAGCTTTGGAAATGATTATCTTAGTACCGTGTCTTCTTATAAGTTTATAATAATCATCACCGTGACCATGCTGTTGTAGATACATATTTGATTAAATGCTTGGAAAATTACGATACTTTCACGAAACTTATTGCGATAAAAGTTAGTTTCCTTTACCACAAATAAAGTAAATTGACTCATACACAGTAATTATTAGCCCAACTTATACATGCTTTAAGTTGGTAACAGTGTCAATAAAACTCTTTTAATTTAGCTGGTTATTTAGTTATGAGGATACTACTTTCGTATTTATTTAATTATATATTTCTAATGATATTTCAATTTTTTTAAGTACATTAATTTTTATGAATCTAATAATTTTTCGACCATTATATACGTACAGCTATTACTATTAATCGGTCATACGTGCTACCTATTTAAATTCAAATTAATTCGAATGTAAAAACCGGAAAAGGTGGGATAGTAATCATTCACTTCCGCTGCACCCATAGTACTGCATATATGTACTAAGGTCCTTATACAAGGTCCTGAAACAGTTTCAATCTCAATTATATTTATTACTGTAAATAATTTGTTGCTTAAAGTTGCATTTAAAAAGAATCATTAAATCTTTAATTTTCGCTATTACAGATTTGATAAAAGTTTGTTAAAGCGATAAGCTTTTAATAATTGACCCCAACAGCAGAGGCAGAGGCTGATCTGATCTTGGCAAGATTTTTTTTATTTTAGTAAGTAATACCTCAAACCCTGAACTATAAAAAGTGTTTTCTACCGCTGAATATATAATAATATAATAGTTCTACAGTATGTACTAGATCCTTCGATTCGTGAGGAATAAGGAATTTAGTACAATTAGTACATATAGTACTTCTTTCACAAATAATTTAGTTTAAAACCGGAAGCTAAATCAATTTTAAATAAACAAAACACGCAAAGCACATATGCCATAAACATTGACACAGTTTGAAGCCTTTATGACGTTGAACAATACTCAGGAGACCTCAAAACCGTAAAGTAAAAGGTCCATTAAGTCCAAAGTGAATAATATGGCATTGTAAAAACTTCCCAAGATGGCATTAATCTTGTATATCTTGTCCTGCAGTGTCATTGTTCGTGAACTTCCAAATTATTTACGCCAGAGTAAAATAAAGCTAAAACTGTTAACTGTTAAAATTTATTTAATCATTTTGAAGTTTTTATCATTCATTTGTTACATAAATAAACTCCAAATTATATGTTTGAATATTTTGTTAGATTTTTTTGTGTAAGTCGATTCTTAAACAAGTGTTTTGGAGACTTAGTTTACCCTGTACATATGTTGCCAAAAAATGCTTGCAAAAATAAATGAAAATTTAAATAAGCGTATTTGATAACTGAATCTCAAACAAATTGTTACACATATGTCGCAGCCAACTAGCTTAATTAGCCGTTTAATTAATAGCCTAGCCTCTTAACTAAACGGCGCCGTTTAACTAAAGGCCTGTAAGACGGTTCAGCCGTAGCGTTTGATATTACTTTATATACTGGCTGGCTAATGACTGGGTTATTCGTACGATAGAGTCATTATTTGGCAGAAATGAAAAAGATGGAACATATAACATAAAATATATTTCTGTTAAAATTGAATAGCAAATTCACATTATTATTGTCACTACACTCTTCCATTGTGCTTGTTGTTTTGCATGAAACTTTGGAAAACACCATCAGAGTTGTGGTTTGCCGACACCATATTGACAGTTTGAAGAGTTTCGTTTCGAGTTAGAGATTGGCAGATAGTGGAATTACATTTAAAGTAACAGTCAACAGGCTAGGCAAGTAATGAAACGTCATCGATCCAAATCATTTGCCTAGCTGTTTGATCAACTGGCGGAACATCTTTCAGGCCGTTAATTAAACGGCTAGGCTGTTAATTGAACGGCTGATTAAGCTAGTTGGCTGAGACATATATAACAGCAATGTTAACAATTCACTTAACTGATTACAATGAAATTCTGTAGCGACAAAAATAATGTACCTTCAAAAGAATATAATTATCATTGAAGTGTCGCTTTATAAGGTAATATTTATACTTAACTTGAAAAGGTACTTAGTATAAAAGATATAAATTTATTTTAGTAGTTTTACGAAATAACGTGCTTTGAGCTTTCAACAGCATTCAGTTAAAATTGTTCCCTTTATCATGTTATATTACAAAATATAACACAAAACTCAAATCCGTTATATAATATAGACTGGCAATTGTAACCATGGTAACAATATTGACAAGACATTGTAACCCTGGCAACAAATATACTTTTTTGGTTAAGATCGTATAGAACTGTCGTTGAACTATCGTTCAATGCCTAGTATTGTGATAGTGTAAAATGTACACCTAGTATGCCCCAGGACAATTATGTATTGATAAGATACCGCAAGCTTATACATCAGTAAGATAGCAATATTATTTTCTATACAATTTTGCTATGCAGCGATTTATAATCTGTTTGAGTAAACAGTACGTGGTATATTCGTTAATAATATTTTCCAAAAACAGCTTGAAAAAGCATTTTTATTATATTTAATTTGTATATGTTAATATATATATATATAATGTTGGTGCCATTTCGCGTATGATATCTAAATATTAACAATATAAAGACGGTAGCGTTTTATCGCTATCCGGCACGAGTCTTAGCTAATGTTAAGTGATACCGCCGCCCATGGACACTCAATGCCAGAGGGCTCGCGAGTGCGTTGCCGGCCTTTTAATAATAGTTTCCTTTAACCGCGTACCAATTCTTCCTTATTAGATTATAATTGGATCCTAAATATAAGGGAAATTGGTAATTATTAAAATAATGCATACCCATTTGCCCCTCCTTACTCTCGTAGTCTGGAATTTTTAAGCCGGATTACAACACTATTTTTCACTAACAATCACTAGTCATCACTTATCACTTGCTTTCGTTTCCAATCATTTTCACTTTGCTAGAATAAAAATAAAAATTTATAAAGATGATAAATATGGGTTTGTTCCAAGTTTGAGGTGTAACAAAAATACAAACTATATTGTCAATGTCAACATTATACGCGTAAAACATGAAAATATATAATTTTGTTTTGCCTTGTGTTTTTCTAATCAGATAAAGTCGGTTCCTATATTTTACTATAAGGCCTTGCATAGTATAGCAAAACTAATAAAAAGCTATCGACCGCGGGTTCACCGATCGAGAATAGAACTCGTTCTAAATTTAAACACGATGTTCGTTAGTGATGCGCCCTGCGGGAAACTGAAATCGAATTTATTTTTAAATTTCGAATAGACACGTTCAAGGTCGGATTTGTCAACAACCTATGTTTTTTACTTGACAGTAGACGTCACAGTTAACAATTGACATTTACAAATACATCTGTGGCAGGAAGTATTAATATCAACTAAATGTCTATAGGACGTGTTTTGAGGGGAGGTGTATTTAGGTCAGATTGAGGTAAAAAAAAGTCAACATTCAACATCGTTACTGTAATTTAATGTTTTATTTATGGCGAAAGAAACATCTGGCTTTTAATTCATTGTAACGATTTGTTGATAATAAACCCAAAATGGATCCATTGTGTCGTTACAATGCCAGAAAAGGCCATTCTATTTAATTTGTAGACATCAGCAACGATCTGTTTTCAGGTAGTAAAATGTTTTTATGTCATTTAAAAGATTTTATCGTAAAAATTGTTTTGACGATTTTCACGAAATGACACAAATACATACAGTATTTAAAATTTTGTTAACCTACATAGTAATAATAAAAATTAAAAAATAACAAATGGAAAATGGAAAATTAAAACAAATTTAATTTTTGTTGTCCCTTTGGCAGTCTACCTTTAATGCTGGCAGCATTACCTCGCTGTATGGCGATACTTTTTGGTTGAGCGAGGCAAAGCACCAGCTCTGGGGCCACCGCTACTATCTACCAGACGCCAATTTAAATCTTTAATTAGCACCCGTGCACTTGAACCCCACGGCCCAGGAGTCTCTAATCCAAAAAAAAACAAAATAAAAGTTAATAAGTTGTAATGTAATAATTAACTTATACGAAATATTCTGAATAAATTGTGAGTTTCAAAATTGGAACACATTTCCGCAAAGTGTTGTTGATCAAGTTTATCGCGAATTCTTATCTTACATATTTAAGACGATAAAAGCTCAATATCATATACATCTTAATTTCACACATTCCAATAGTTTTTGCGCAGGAATATTAATCTGTACCATATTTTATAAACATTAAGGTCGAGTATTCATAACAACTTTGATACCAAGTTGAATATAGTTCACGTAATATTGACAGATGGGCAGTAGAACAAATATAGTTGAACTGTTTATTTTTCAGTAATAATTACTTTATTGACATTCAAATTAAAATCCTTTCCTCCCTTATCAGCTTAGCCCTTTAATAAAGACTAAACCAGTGTAATTACATTTTTTCGTCACGGCAAGTGTAATTTTTATTATTAAGAGGAAATATCTACAAATCGTTGTGCTCATGCTTGTCATAATACGCAAAAACTGTTACAAAGTAGAGATTATGATGATGTTAAAATACGATGACATAGAGTATTATTTTATATATAAATCAAGGTAACAAGGTAAAATCTTGTTGACGGATAGACAAATTACTTTCTTACGCATAGGCGCAACCAATTGAACTTGATCTATAATAGCAGCTGTTCCTTACAATAATACGAGTCTCATAAACTGGTCGTGTTAACTCGGGGACATAAATTATAGAACGACAGTTATCTATGCCCCTCAACTATTCTGTGCCTATTTTTAAACTAACTTATTATGTGAAACGTGCTATAGATACATTTCTCGGGTTTTAGGAATGGTTTTTCACACACGGAATGTTAGTTTAGGAATGTTATATAATGCTATGTGTGACAATTGATGTTACGAAAACAATTTTTTCGTATATTTGTGTGGATGCGATTTGGGTTTATTCAGGTGTCAGGAACCAACTAACACCAACCAAGTGACTTATCCCTCTCATGTCAATTAGAGAAAAGCATTGTATACCAAAGTATACCAGTCCACAACCTATTAGGACCTCAGATGTCAGTCGCTGCGTTCGGATTACCCATTACAGGTAGGCAAATCTGTTATCAGTTTCACTGTTTTATACGCTATATGTTACGATTTTTTTATTGTAATTATTTCGTAAACATTTCATTATAAGCATTGTAGCACGCCGGTTAGTCCAAGCCAAATATTGATTTGTATTTTTTTCCTTTTTTGCGTATGTGTGGCGATAAATAAATGCTTTCTTTGTCTTCTGTGTCTGATCCACGCCGTCAACTTTCTGGTTCAGAGTGCCTGTTTCCTCACGATGTTTTTCTTCATCGTACGAGCCAGTGTTACAGCAGTGTTTAATTCAAGATGACATACATGAAAATCCACTTAAAACACAATACATCATACATGACAAACTATATTTGAGTGGTACAATGTCGTGCCTAAATACCGTTGCTTATGGGACGCCGTTCGAAACGTGACATAAACAAATAAAACGACGTGCCGGGGACACGTGCTCTTGACCTTTATTCAATAGTAAATCAACTTTCAAAACCTATCTATTGATTGACCTTTAATCACTGATGAAAGACAACATTTTTGAGTGTAACGATTTATAAAATGAAAATATATTGATAATTGAAGCGCGGAATGCCAATACTTTCAATTCATTCGATAAACAATTTATGATTCATAATTTTTTAATATTACATATTTACCTTATTGACTCCAGCTATTTTAATAAATCATATTTTCATGAATTGTCTTACGATATACAAAAACAGAAATTCTTAAAATAGTAAATGTTTTGTCGCCTTTCTTGTTACGAAAGTGATAAAGATAGAACAATATAAGCCATTTGAATATTTAATATATTATAAAACCTTTTTAAGTAAACCTTTCTCGAATATAGAAATCGTTTATACAGTCGATCATTGTTAGATAAATATTTACTCTGGTAACAGTACTTAAGTGCCACTTAAGAAGACACCTGCTCTAGTATTACAGATCGAGAAAACAACATTTCACAAATACTTCCTACTTCCGTTGAACACTTTCGGATTTTTTAACGATAGTTATACGAGAAATACGAAAATAGTAGATAGTAGAAAATTACATAATTTATCTGTTAAATAATGTGTACTATAATGGTACGACGCAGACGCATTTCATCGCCTATATTCTATTTTTAAGCTACTAGCCCTACCAATTACTCTTTACTTGTGTAGACACGTCAGCCTCGTCTCATCTTCTGCAGACAAGCAAAAATGTAGGCGCGGCCGCAGAGCAGGCAGAAAATAATAAACGGCCCCAGTGTAAAAGTCTTTCCTCAAACTTCAATTTGGTTCCCTTTAGAGTAGAGATACTTGGGCCGTGGAGATCAAGTGCACAGGCGCTAATTAAAGATTTAAGTTGGCGCCTAGTAGATAGTATCTGTGACCCCAGAGCTGGTGCTTCCCTCGCTCAACGAATAAGTATCGCAATACAAGGACGAAATGCTGCCAAGGTTAAAGGTACACTGTCACGGGGACCAAACTTTTTAAATTTAATAAATATTATTATGAGTATGTAAGAAAATTTTATATATTGTCAATTATTTTACTTTTTATATTTTTTTAGATGTATTTGCTTACAACTGTAATAATGTTTGTATTTTGTAAATAAACTTGGTTCAATCTGGTGCCATGTGCGTGTTCGTTACCAAAGAGGTTTAGTTTACCAGTTTCAGTTATCACTATTAAACAAAGATTTAGCCTGTTTTAAGTTTAAATTACATCCAAACATTCCCACGACAATAAACTTGAGTTAATTGTTACATCTCTGACATCCTAACGATATATAATTGCTACTGGATTTTATCTTGTAAAGGTTATTTGATGACTATTATGTGTAATTTTCGCAACACAAGAAACAAAACACTGTATTGGTAAATGTTAGAAGGAACGATTAAGAAACTATATTGTTCAGTTGAACGTATACATACCATTATATATTACTTAACCGAAATACATAGTCGTAAATTACGCGTTCACACGGACGATGTCCCAATTCACCACGCGTACACGACGTACAAAGCAAAAAGACCACAAGCAGACGCCGAGTCAGGCGCCACTTGTTCTTTTATTTCATGTGATGACTCTTTGTTCATATAAAGATAGCGTAGACAGGAACTGTATGCTTAACGCATTTCGATGAAAGGTAAAATTTATTTTTAATTATTTTACATATGAATCACGTTTATTCTTTTGTGACGTAATCTCCTAGATTCAATTTACTTCCCACTAAGAAATCGAAATCGGAGAGCCTGGAACAGTCGAGTTTCATAAACCAACTTTAACATTATTGGAAATCCACTAGCACAGTACAACTATCAGGTATAAATGTCAGTTTAGCGAAGAACATAAAAATATTAAATTCTGTTATTTATTCGAATTTAAGTTTTGACGACGATATTAATACTAAATTTCAAAGACAAAAATGAAAACACAAAGTTTTAACAGCTGTATTTTAAAGAGATAAGAGGAATGTAATTGAGCGTGTAATTAAAATATTTTAAAAGTTAGTTGAACGTAGTTTGACCTTTTTAAATAAATAATTTTAACTTTAAACGGGCTTAAAGTAAAGAAAAAAAACGAGTCTTACGGGACGCCCATAAAGAGCAGTTATCGTAGCCCATAGATACCTAGTGGGTGTGTTGCCGGCCTTTGACGGAGTATTCCCTTTTAAATTGGAGGTCGTATCGCTTAGGGAACACCGCCAGGTCACTAGAAGCGGACCGTGTCATAATTCCAGCATTGATGATGCTAATGAAATTTTGAAATAATACGTGTTACGCAAACAACTCTTCAGAACACTTTCCATAATACAACAATTTGAAGAATACTCATAGAGACGCATAATTTGATAGATAGCAAGGTTTTATCGGTCAGGTCTACCTGTATGAATGAAAAAGATTTCGTGTATCATATATAAGGACCATAACCATAAATATGATTTAGATAAGAATATCTTTTGGCAGACTGAGGTCCTGTGCTAATTTAAAATTATATACCATATCATGAGAAGTGTGTATTTAAGTCAGAAACTCGTAAGAGTAATCCAAACTTGTGAATGTATTTTTTAAATAACAGGGAAAACGAGCAGTGGCTCATCTGATCATAAGCGACACCGCCGCCTATAGACACTCACATTGCCGGAGGGCTCGCTAGTGCGTTGCCGGCCCTTATTGAATAAGACTTTGACCGAATTAACGCAGGTGAATAATAAAGTCAGGCGGACAGATGTGACTGAACTTATATATGCTGTAATAGCCGTCCTATTCACAAATTTATTTTATTTTTAGATCTAAAGATAAATTGGAGTGTTTCTTGGCTGCCGAGGCGAAATTCCACCGTAATTAGCAGTAGCACGTGATGCCGATTCACACGTTAATGAGCGTGAGTGTACTTCCTGTTCACTTTTTAGTACTTATCAAGGCATAATCTTCACGACTAGCGACTGTACGTGCAAGCAGTATCGTGTTCTATATTCCCAACATGTGGCCGTGTGGCACGGGGGGGGGGGGTTCTGAATTTGATTGTTGTTTTGTCTGTTGGAATTGTTTTGTTTTATAACATTAAATTTATGTATGTAGCCTAGGGGTGGCAAAGGAATTTCAGAGAGATTAACTGGTTGGGAAACACTGTTCTAGATACTTATTATAGCGTGGTATATTGATAACTCTTGTTTTAATAAAGCGTAAGCATTGGGAGTGATATGTGCGAAAATTATAAGGATTAATTAATACAGAATACACTATTGACAATATTAGTATTACAGTTACCGGCAAACTTCTTGAGCATTAAACAAGGGAGTGGGGGAAAGTTTGCGCATCGTACACAGCGCGGGACACAAACGTCAACTGATTTACCAATCACGCGATCGACACGTCACTCTCCCGCCGCCCAAAGTGATACCTAAAAATCGTTTCTGCGCAGGACATTTGTTCAAGATGTTTGCCGGTATCTAAACCTAAATTAACTTACGTGCTACAAACTGTATGTTTTGTTTGTTAATAAGTGTTGTTAAAAAAATGTGAGTTTCACCACTTCGTCTATTCATTTGTTTAGAACCCGGAAGTAAAACAATTAAAACAAATGAAAATAGATAAGGATACTTATGAAGAAAACAAATGAATAATTTAACAGACGATTATTATTTATATTTAGATTTTTGGTAAGGTTTTATCATATCAAATTAATAGATAATTCACGTCCTCACGATCGCTTATCAACACACAAGGTGCATTCAAATTGAGACCCGATTACGTGTCTATACGGAAGGTAGGGCTGATTCATCGCTTGCACTAATTTCTGTTCTCGTGAACTATTAAATGACGTTAACTCAATCATCATACTAATCATCAAAAATTAATAAATAGAAAATTAAAACAAATTTTAAAAGTTTGGTCCCTGTGGCAGTGTACCTTTAATGCCGGCAACATTTACTCGCTGTATGCCGATACTTATTCTTCGAGAGAAGAAAGCACCAGCTTTGGAGTCACCTAAGGCTACTATCTACCAGAGGCCAACTTAAATCTTTAATTAGCGCCTGTGCATATAAACTCCATGGCCCAAGAGTATCTTATAAGGAAACAAAATAATATTTGTAGGTAAGATAGGAAATTTCTTTGTCAAGCATTTGTTCAAATTACTTTTTCCATCCAAAATAAATTTCAATGAAAATGTAGACTACTAAACGCAGCCTTTAATTGTGTTATCTAATATGCTATCAACTATATGCAAGTAAATGGCAAGACACAATTTAAAGATTATAAAGCATCTTGGTCCGTGGCCGCAATGATAATGTTTAATCGATATAATCAACGAATGCATTGAATTATAATTTCCAATCATTGAATAGCATTGACCGATTCGAATCCATTTTATTGTATTGCTTTAATGCATTCCATATTATAAATTGTGCAAGGAATTTTAATAGTCTTGCAAAAATACTTTCAATTTCAAAACGTTTTATATAAAACTTCCAATGAATTACTATATATTTGTTTGAATTAATTGGGTTATTATATTCACAGAAACAATGTTTAAGTACTTAGAAATAGGTAAATAAAGACACTATGAGAGGTGTTAAACTATTCAAAGCATCGTTTGGGTGAATTACTGCTGGTAAATTATTGGAACAGTTTTAATACTTGGACAAACCCTCATAGGGTTATAGTAATGTTTTAGATACGTAGATTAAGGTGTACTCTGTTATATATGTACCAAGTTAAAATAGTACAGATAATACACTGAAATGTGGTAACCATGGCAACGAACATTCCATTTTATCCATATATGTTTTAACTAAAGTACAATGCAGTTACACGCCTATTGTAGGAAGTCTAACAAATTCCTCTCAATTGCTATTAATTGTTGTAATCAAGCAATTGTTACCATTTTGTGGCTGAAATTGAACTTAATAGAAGTATATTATTTAACGTAAAACACACTCTATTCCCTCAAGATAGGGTATTATTTTCAATGTCTATATAATATTGAAAAAAAATCGACGTTTTAAAGACAGCAAACTGCATTTATATGACGATGATACATTTGTCTAAACCCTATTTTATATTTTAAAATGTATCTAAGAAATATTGGTAACAATTTATTTTAATTATTAATTAATTTTACTCTTTTTATAATTTAATTTTTTTATCTCTCCGTGTTTATTATGTTTGCATCACATTTTGTTTTGTATTTATCTTTTCTAGTACCAATGTATCAGTGTGCCGAGCGTTGGCAAGCATTAGTAAATAAATATAATTAATATAATAATAATAATTTTATAGATAAGAAACCGACCTATAAAATTTTATAGATATACAGTGTTATGGCAACATCGCAGACTTGCATCTAAATATTGTGAATTGTCATTGTTTTCAGTTTCAACTGTGTAAATAAAACCATTTTAAATCATCAAAGATGCTCAAAAAAGCGTTAATTTTAACAGTAGGTACTAAGTTTTTCTCTTAACACTGATTTGGTGTTAACTCTCCCCATATAACTGATCAATAAAAATTAATCAACGCCAATGAAATCACAATGGTACGTGTCGAACACAATTTCACGGCCCTAATACACGAATACATTAACGATTACTATTACGAAGGGTACGACCTAGAATCGTAATATTACAAAGAAATTAATCAAACATTCTTTTATTCATTTTATTAAAATTCAGTCAAGACTTTAAATCAATTAATACATTACAATTTAACATGAGAATCGTCACTAATAAAATTTACTATCTATTCTTCAAGAGCAGTTTTTACCTTGTGCCTTCAGTGTACGATGCTATATCCTGAGGTCGTAGTTTCGATCCCCGGCTGTGCACCAATGGACTTTCTTTCTATGTGCGCATAATATTCGCTCGAATGGTGAAGGAAAATATCGTGAGGAAACCGGCTTGCCAAATAGTTAACGGCGTGTGGCACATGAAGCTGATCACCTACATGCCAATTAGATTGACAAACGATCATGAAACACATACAGAAATCTGAGGCCTAGACCTAAAAGGTTGTAGCGCCACTGACTTATTTTTTTATTTATTTATTCTTGAATCTTTTTAATTAATTATCTATAGGTACATGGATATTTATAGACCCTTTGCAAATATTCTGCCAAATAGACGAATGCAATAAAGTGTTTGAAAGATTTTTAATTAAGTAAAAAATCAACTAAATAATTACGATATCTGTGTATGTATAGGTCCGTATAACTATATCCTTTCACCTCATCAAGTGTGTTACGGATGTTTGCTAACAGGTAGTGTGATAAAGCTTGCCTCATCCTAGACAATGTAAATATGGTGCAATGCCTTTATCAATCTGGTTGGGAAACTAGAGGCATTCGCGATATGTTGTTACGAAACTATTTCCATTCATATGGTAATACTATTTGAAATAACAAAATAAAATTATTTATACAATTTTTAATTTTGTTTACCATTTTTATATGTCTATCGTCATCTGTCAATGTAGTTGTCAAAGTAAGACATTTATGCTCGTATGAGATAATGAGTTATCGCAGTTATCTGTGGTAGCTTTTGAGTTATCTGTAATGTTTCATTAATAAAACTTTTCGTATAGGTACGCAAAAATTTATAAAAATCAATCATTAAATTTATAAACTTAGTTTATTTATCTTTATATATATGCGACTGCAGAGATTTTGATGAAAGTTTGTATGGGGGTCGCAGTGGATTCGAGAACGGTTAAGATATACAATTACATTTTTTTTACTTAAGACGTGTGTACAGGACAACATATGTCAGTCTTATAGCTCTACGTTAAAAGACATACATATATATATTTGTTACAAATGTTTGAAATTTATATCAAAAAATCATTCATAATATTTATATTTTTCGTTCTAATTAAAACAAAGCATTGACAATGAAAACAAATGATAACACTGCACAGTAGAACACTCGTAGATAATACGTACAATATTAATGCGACATCACATTCGATAACAGATTCACATTTTTGTTTTGAAATATATTGTGTTTCAGGCATCAAATTTATAGATTTAAAAATGGCTATTTAATTGTATAGGTATATACGGCCCCTTCCTTTATAGTAAAATTTCCCAATCTATGGATTCTGAGATAGTCAAAATACCCAGATAAAAACATAAAAATTACGCAAACCAAATTGGATTTCAAGTCTACAGAGACCTTACTAAGAATCTTCGCATGACTCTGAGGTTCCAAAAACTATCACTGACACAGCGTACGCATATAACCTCTCTCAGATACACTCAAATACATGCGCACACACACATTCACGCATACTTAAGGTCTTATAAGACTTGTGTTGTAGCACTAAAACTATATATGTATTTTAAACATGTACCATGGAATAATTGTTATTTAGCTACCGACAACATAGGGACTAGAGATAGATTAATTCACAACCTATTTGTTTTATTATGATTACTTTTAAACACCAACCCCGGTGATAGTACGGTGTATAATAAAGAAAAAATATATACGTTTATGTGTCTATTCCACGCTCTACTAAACCATAAACAGTGAATCTACAGTACTAGACAGGAAAGGGCTAACAAAACTTAATTATACAGAGAAGACTACAAAAAAACTTTCACAATCAAAATATTTCAATGTAAATTTTGAATACAATCATAGGCCTATTCTCTGTGATTTATGTACCCAAAACAATACTTCGTAAATGACATTCAAAAACCGAGTTCAAAAATAAAATTCAACTGTTACTGAACGCATGAGTGGAAGCCTCCATAGTTTGTAAAATTAACAGTTGTGAAAAGGCATATAACGCTCTACACTGTTGTCACTTTGAATAGTGTATTAGCTTTGTAAAAATATTTAAAAATTTATATATTTAGTGAACTCACTAAATATATAAATTTTTAAATAACGGGTTACGTAACTACGTAACCCGAGTCTAGAATAAAGTATCAGGCGGCAATGTATATGACTTTCGCAGTGGATTTTCTATTTAAAAGTGACATTAATACCGTCAGTCTATTAACACCTTTGTCTTAAGGGGCTCCTAGACGGGCATTGTTTTCACGAAAATGTATAGCTGCAAGGATGTGGCTGGTAACATCAGCCAGCATTTATGTCTAGACTATGAAACACTCGGCATTAATTTTAGATTGGCCAGGATATATTGGCAAATATTTTTTGTATGCCCCATGAATGTTTAGTGGCCGGATCGCTTTGCAATCGAAAATACTGCAATACTTCT
The DNA here is from genome assembly GCF_905147105.1 of Pieris brassicae. Taxonomy (NCBI): domain Eukaryota; kingdom Metazoa; phylum Arthropoda; class Insecta; order Lepidoptera; family Pieridae; genus Pieris; species Pieris brassicae. The sequence continues at coordinate 14,848,414 of NC_059665.1, forward strand.
CAGCCATATATATAAGTGCGTCTCTTATTCATGCTACGTGAAGTTTGCCACCATAAGTTAGAGTAGCGCTATGTTCATTTGGATTTGTTTCTGTTTATTTTGGTTATAGGTACTAGCTAAGCCATGTATGTAGTCCATGTAAAGACAAAATAATGAGCAGTTGCTGAAATATTGCCGAGATTTATTTTTCAGCCATGTGCTGTAGTAAAACTTCAAATATCTTCTGATCATAGCTCCAACAATAAGGAGCAAGAAAACGCCAATACAAAACAATTTTCAGTTCCCCACTGTAACTATTCAATAGGCTATGCTATACGTCATAAAGCAACGGACAGACGCCCGAGAGGATGCTAATAAGGCGTTGACAAAGAGAGACCACATGGGTGGATCTTTTGTTTAGTGTGGTATTACTTGGGACAATGACAGTTTTTTTTCAGCTTCATCTACATAAAATTAATAAATGAAATAATGTGCCAGCCTTATTTTATCAAAAATCTGTTACGTAAAATTAACTTTTAACATAAATAATTAAATTACGCTTTTAATGTTACCAGACATATTTACTGTATTTGTGAACACACACACGTCGACAAATATTCCCTTTTTTACAGAGCAGTGTTGGCCTAGTGGCTTCAGCGTGCGATTCTCATCCCTGAGGTCGTAGGTTCGATCCCCGGCTGTGTACCAATGGATTTTCTTTTTATGTGCACATTTAACATATGCTCGAACGGTGAAGGAAAACATCGTGAGGAAACCGGCTTGCCTTAGACCCAAAACGTCACCGGCGTGCGTCAGGCACAGACGGCTGATCACCTACTTGCCTATTCGATTAAAAAATGATCATGAAACAGATACAGAAATCTGAGGCCCAGACCTAAAAAAGGTTGTAGCGCCATTGGATTATTTTTATTTTTTTATTCCCTTTTCTACAGTTATAATATAAACTTTAACGTCGTCATGTTTATCAGACTTTTTCATTGAATACTATTATTATAAATATTTTTTTAGAAACATATGTAAGCATTTTGGCCTAGTGGCTTCAGCGTGCGACCTTCATTTCTGAGTACGTGGTTCGCTGGCCGCTTGTGCACCACAATAGACATCCTGACTATCTACGCTATAACACTAGCTCGGACGGTGAAGTAAAAAAAGTGGAACATCGTGAGGAAACCGGCATGTCTTAAACCCAAAAAGTCGAAGTTTTCGCCTATTAGAACAAAAAAAGAATCATGAAACAGATAACTAAAACTCTGAGAACCAGACCAAAAGGTAGAAGCACCACTGTTGTTGTTATATGTGAGAAATAGGGATGCACGAAAATATCAGTGTCTCAATATTTAATAAGTTAAATAATCGTGCGACTGTCTTCAAGCGCCATATCAGTAAAGATAATGAATTATAGTACAATCAATAATATTGTATAAGTTATTAACTTGTCAAGATTATCAACACGTCATGTTGCCCAATAATGAAACTTATAAATCTTTCGTGTCAATCGAACACACGATGACCGATTTTTATGATTAAAGGATTAATAATATATTTTAATAATTGTCCGTATGTATTTTTTTTATTTATGTAATAGGAGGCAAACGGGCAGAAGGCTCACCTGATGTTAAATGGTACCGCCATGGACACTCACATTGCCGGAATCGCAAGTGCGTTGCCGGCCTTTTAAGAATTGGTACGCTCTTTTATTGAAGGACCCTAAGTCGAATTGGAAATACTTTAGTGGGCAGCTGGTTCCACATAGTGGTGGTGGGTGGCAAAAACTGCCTTAGAAAACGCTCAGTTGTGGAACGACGGACGTCGAGGTGATAAATATGTATATATATAAGTTGGTTTAGCTAAATGAGCTCGGCCAGTTAATTACTTTTGGTGTTTCTTTCTATTATTATTTTTCTAATAACTGTAACACTTAATGACTTAAAGTTTCCATTTGTACCAAATGCGAATTCACTGAATTGCTTTGTGGTATATTTATTATGTATTTGGTATTTATGTGTTAGTCAAAGACCGTAAAATATTTTAAATAAATATATATTTACTGTAACTTGATTTCATTATTGTTTTATATTACGATTTCAAATAAATAAGGTTTATTATTAAATTATGAGAGACTAAGTATCTAAAATCATAACAGATACATAGGTAAGTTCAACTCGCACTACAGCAAGGTAAATAAATAAAGCAAATGAAATAAATACACAGAAAATACAATATAACAAAATACGCTTATTTAACGACTTCTCGGTCTTGCAATATTTGATTCTTTATTATGTACATACATCGTAAAGAGGGAAAGTAGTTGACTGCTTGAACGTAAGGTCTTAGGTCGTTTGCGGACGTTACCTCACGATTTTACTATAAAGCAATAGCTGAAAACAGTAGTAGACAAAACATCAAAATTCTAAAAAATACACGAGTATGAACCGTCGAAGAAACTTTTAGTGTCTACGAAAATGTTACTAATATGTATCTGGTAATTTACCCAAACTCAGGTATCTTTGTTTTTAATATTATTATTAATAATTATTTAAGATCTCATGTGGAACATGGTGTAATGGTTGCAGCAACTTACAAACGTTGTGTAGAACAAAATTGGCGATTAAAAAGAGTGGCGGAGAGTTTAATGCCAGTTCTTCTCTTCCGTCCTACGCCCTTGATTTGAGAACTGGCAGTAAATGTAAAATTAGAAGCATTTTATATACATATCTGTTTTTGACGATCATAAGTATACATTGCGTTACCACGTAATACGTAATAATTGAAGAAAGCATACACATTCAATAAACTCAAGAAACAATTTATAACTCAAAAGCGTCCAATGCACGACAATAACCATCTTTCTTTCTTCACCCCCAACCTACTATAAATAATACATGGACCATGGGTAAAAATAACCAAAGATATTATCTCCATTCAAAACTTACGGATGTTTAATAGAATATCAAAGAGCAAAAACTAAGGAACTATGAAAAAAATGATCTCGTGAGACCGATTTGAACGGTATATTTTTTGCCAGCGGAACTGGGGTGGTTCTAATTAATCGTTACCATCCGGCGAGGTGAACTCAAGTACCGGATACCACTCGAAACTGAAGACGCAATAGGAAATTTATGGATTGAAAACATCGCGAAATCACGTACGCATTATGTTCTATTTAAGAAATTATATACAATGTTAAAATTGCATTACTTACGCCGTGCGAGGAATCACAATTGGATAAATAAAATATTATGTATATTACAGGGTTAGAAGTTATCGATGCCAATGTATTATACGAGTTAAGGCCTGAGAGATTTTTGTATCACTTCACGATTGTTTGTCAATCTAATAGGCAAGTAGGTGATCACCCTGACACACGCAGTAAACTTTTTGGGTCTAAGGCGAGCCGGTTTCGTATGCACATATAGAAAGAACGTCCAGGGATGAGAGTCGAAAAAATGTATGAAAGGGTTATTGTGAAAAGAATTAAGGGGCTCCAGACTCCAGGACTCCAGAGTATAGAAAAGTGTTTAGTTACTATGCACAACAATTTTCGGTAGTATATCGGTTTTACTTTGTCTTGGTAATCTTCTAGATGGTTCACGAAACGCTTAAATTATTGTAATTAAAACTAATTTAGAACTGGTATATTAAACGCGTCTGACGTACACCCAAAAATCTTAACCGGATTCTGGATTTCTTCTTTTAACTTAATACGTCATTAGGCTACACAGATACATTACATTTCTTATGAAAAAAGTATTTATATATATTATTATATGGCCTTGATTTAAGATAAGGCTTTATGTTGGCATTATTATTATAATGCGTCACAATAATAAAATTCAACTTTATTGTGATCTTGAAAAAGTACCATTAAATTCAATATAAACCCAGTTAAATAAGTAAAATTACGAGAAATTGGTACAGAAACTTAATATTTTGATCACGAGGAGCTACGACCTCAGGGTATCTGGTAAATATTTGTTGAAAAACAAACGTCAGACATTGCCTTAAATCAATAGTGATTCATTGACGTTGCTCCAGTGAGCATCAATACATTAGCAAATACATCGAATGGCCGAAACTAGAATAATGATTTAATTTATTGAGTCACTAATCCCATGGCATTTTAGCCAAATAGCTTCATCGTGCGACGCTCATACGAGGTCTCATCTGAGGTCGACGGTTCCATGCCCGGCTTTTCACCAATGGACTTTCTTACTATGAGCGCATTTAACATTCACTGAAACGATGAAGAAAAACATCGCGAGGAAACCGGCCGGCAGCCATAGGAGGCTGATTACCAACTATTAGATTGACACATGATCATGAAACACTGATTTCACTATTTAACTATTACCATGGTACTATTATAAAGTATCTAATTTTGATCTTATTATTATTACAAGAAGGAATTGAGTCAAAAAGAGTAGCTAATGAGTCAATTGTTCAGGTGAGAATGACAATAACAATAGATTCAATATAGAAGTATTATTATTATTATTAACTTTAAGTCATAACTATGAATTTGGGAGAGTTCGATAAATAATCGCAAGTACTGCACAGGCAACTGCGTTTATTGTTTTGCTATGCTACTAGATTACTTACTAAATGTTGATATCGTGTCTTGTAAAAATAGTTTGAATTTTAAAGTCAATGACGAAAACATTAATTTGAGACCAAACCTGTAATTTTAAACAGGCCTGAATATAATAATCCAACGAAGTAACATCAATACGTTAATAGATTTACACGATATAAGTTGACTCATGATCAAATATTAATTACATAAGTAAACACTATCTCAAACTTGATAAACAAACCACAATCAACAACTGACTGATAACCTAATACACTGTGCATTCACCTAAATCACAATTCAAATTTCGAAGCACAAAACTATAAACACGTTAATATCGATCGATGCGCGAGAGCAACTGACACGGCGAATCATCGGAACGTGCGCCTGCGCACGTATTATCCGGACAAATGAAACGAACTTAAATTATATGGGGTTTGGTACGCGGAACTACATTTTAATTCTGCCGGGTTTTACTATTTATTCAACGTGTATTTTTAGTAAATACAGGTAGGTTTAGGGCCAAGGGCTTCAATTGTAAGCAGGGCTTTAAAATTTGGGTAATAAAAAGGTCGGTAGGAAAACCCCATTTAAGATTTTGATTTGAGTAGTTCTGAGAAGTGTTCTTTTATAGAAATGCGTCAATAAATGCATAAAAGTTTTGACGGGTTATTAAGTTTTTTTTTAATTCTAAGACGACGGTTCATTATTACTATTTTACGATCATTAATAACGACTCGATTTGATTATTTCGTTGTTTCATAGATTAATAAATACCGGTTTTTAAGACATCAAGCACTTTTCCTAACAACATTATTAAACCTTATATTTAAATTTATACGTAACTCTACGATATGGAAATTCATATTTTCGTGTTGTATAAAACAAATACATTGTATAATGTTAGTACTTCTGGAATGCACTTGAACAATCAGACATCCTCAATTATAATCAAATCATCTCGAATTAGGTTAACGATTAATGACAGTTTCAACAACCGCTATACTAGCAAAGCATTAATGCGTCAAATAACACGTTTTAAATATTTTACTCTAAGCCTAACAAATTTTGCTGTTGGAGTAAGACTTCCTAATGATTGAAAATTGTTCTATTATATATATTTCAGCTCGATCTGAATAATAATTTAAGTACGTAGAAATAATAATAATAAAATATGTATAATTTGTATTTATGCTAATCAAGAATATATTCCGACTCAAGTGTTTTTCGTAAAAAACATTCAGTAAAATATATCGAAATACATTATATAAAATCATCAATATATTTAGTTACAACACTCAATTATGAAACACATAAGCTATACATAATATGCCATAAATATCTATGCCAGTAAACGAATTAATATAAATGACATTTAATTTAATATTCAAATATCTCACCTTGAATGGCATTTAATTAATTTCAAATGCGTTAAATACACAACATTTGTAAACTTGATGTTACGAAACTTTTAAGCCGCTTTTTATTGCAACTAAGCTATTAAAAATGCCAATAAAGCTGAATTTTAAATATCTATTCAGTATAACAAACCATTAAGTAGGTATATATGTTAGAAATACCTATATTAAAAAAGTAACCCTCTGGTAATTAAGTCGATTCGTGATGTGAATTTTTCCTCGACAAATTCACAAACTAGCACAAAAATAATTTTCCATTTCGAACATGTTGTTCTTGAGAGTAACGCCTTCAATCGCATAGACATACTATATCATATTAAGTCTTATTTCTTTATTCAGGTAAGTATTATTATGTATAAATATTTTTTGTGAAGAAAGAAAAGAACGCAGTAAAGCGACTCAAATAATAAATAAACAAATATTGTCTATAAATAACAGTTGCTGGCTCATTCTAGGCTACAGAATACTATTCTCCATTTCATATCTATACACATACAATGATAAAAATTAACAAAAAAAAATTGATTTTACAATCAAATAGTCAAATATTCCAAAATCAAATTCAATTATCTTAAACATTTATTGAAACATAAATTTTCCGTCCACATTTTCATACCAAAATAGCGTATTAAAAATGTGGTCCGGATTATAATTCGCTCTAAATACGTCAATTGTTCTAAATCTGGATCGATTTGGATCAATAACAAGGAAACGCTTGGGCGGAATTAAGGCCAACTTATATGAAAACAGTTTAAAAAAAATGTATAACATTTTTAACTTTACGTCAATTACGTAAGCATTATCTTACATACATCAATGCGAGTCGGTAAGTGTCTAGCGTCCTTGCTAAGCTTTTTTAATTATCTTATCATTATTTCCGCGTATATATTTGCAACTTTTAACCCCTAGGTCTAGGGTTGATTTCCCGGCTAAAGACCAATAGATTTTTCTATGTACATAGATGGATGAAGATATCGCGAGGAATAATACATGCATGATGCAATAATCGGCATGGGTCAAGCATAGAAGACTGATCTATAACTACAAACGATCTAGGATACAAATATCTCAGGCCAAGAGCGAGTCTTAGAGTGCCATAGGTTTTTACACACTACAAATATAGATTAGTTTTTGTCCCATAGCAATTTTTGTTATTTAAGTAAATTTCCGCAACGCTTAAATGACTTAAGATCATTTTACTAACACATTTAAGGCTTATTTCAGAGAGTTAGTGATTTTTTCGTGTTTTCTGTACTCCTAGTTTATATATACACTAATCGTTAATTTAAAAATGAAACGTGTATGTGGTACAACTGTTGCTTTGCAAAGACTTTTATTAAATGAACCCAGCGTGTGGTTTTTACAATAAATTAAGGCTTATGTAAAGCCTTTCAGTCGCAACAATTACTCAACATATTGATTAATTACTTTAATTACTTTGCATATGACAATAAGGAACTTTAAGTTATGTAATATTAAAAAAACTTTGACAATATTTATTATCATAGTCAAGGTGAATCCGAAAATGTAATTACATTAAAAAAGCAATTGTGGACGTCGATTTTGGATTTAAAAAAATATTTAAGCAATTTATAAAAGTGTTTTGAAGCGTTTCCCGGAACTTTCACAAAGTTAACTGTGCAATGGAATTAGGCTTGTATAAAGTAATTAAATGTAATTCATCCATATACATGATACACCGAAAAAGGCACCAATACATGACCAATTAGCACGGTTGCAAGTCAGGCGGACTAATGATTATTTCTCAATAACTCACTAATTATTTACAATCAATTAAAATCACAAATTAAGTGTCAATTAAAAAGTACATGGCGGGTTGCCAAATTAATTTTATGGTAAGAGCTTTCATATATTCGTTTTAACAAGAGAACAAAATTGTAATAAAAATCGATTTCACTTATGATTATGGAATTGCACTTAAATGAATTTCAAGTATAGGCTTTTAGGCACTATCTTTATCGTATTAAACATAATCGTTATTGTACGTAAAAGTATTTAATAGAGTTAAACAAGTATTTGTCCATATTCTTTTTATATATGACAGATTGTTGCTTTCTTTCAAGGTACCATTGTCCATCAGGAAGTTATTTTATGTAATAGGAGGCAAACGGGCAATAGGCTCACCTGATGTTAAGTGATACCGCCGCCCATGGACACTCACATTGCCAGAAGGCTCGCAAGTGCGTTGCCGACCTTTAAAAAATTGGTACACTCTTTTCTTGAAGGACCCTAAGTCGAATTGGTTCGTAAATACTTCAGTGGGCAGCTGGTTTCACATAGTGTAAGTATCTGATGCTGGAATAGTAAAAGTAATTTTTTAAATCTTTAACTGAGTGACATTTCGTCAAACAAAATTTCACGAAGTCCTACTGATTATGAAGATACATATTTAATACGTATTGAAATTAGATTATTAACTGTATTATTGTTATTATCATTAATATGTAGGCGAAAAAAAATGTAAATACTGTATTTGTGTGTATTAAAGATTTAATTTTATAGGTCGTAATATAGTGTATCTAAATAAATTATCTTTGGTCGCATTTAATAAATTCCGAAAAGCTCGAAAAGTTTATTTAATAATGAATTCGCGTTTATATTATATAAAGGAGTATTAATATGACTTTGAATTCAGAGCCTTTTTTTTAGTAAGTTTAATGACGTGTCCTTCCTGCCAAGTCTAGAAGCATGGGGCGTGGCGCCAGTATCGCCAATTACGCGTGTCGTAAGCTAACTGGCGATCATGACCTAACTTAACTTCGACGTCTGGCGCCTAAAGGGCAACTTGAATTCAACACGAAGGTTTCAGTAATGAATTTTTACCTTTTTTGTATAACAATCGAGTCGAGAATTGTTTGCTTCATGCAAACAAAGAGGAACAAAAAGAACAAAAAACAGAAACGCGTCATTTACAACGTCAGGTTCAGTCGGTCGGAACTTAGGTAATAGTTTATATGATAAAGTAACAGTTACTTTCTTTTACTCCCGTTAATTTAATACTCTGCGCTTTACAAATAATGGTATAGTAAGTAGTTTAATTGAAGCAGAGATTTCTATTATTCAAAATGCAATTTTTATTTTGGCAACATTTTTCATTCATTTCTCGATGAACGGTTCCTGCGATTAGTACGTTAATCCTAATACAGAAACTCCATTAATACTATTAGTATATGAAACAAGCAGCATGATATTATAATTTTCATGCACAAGTATTGCCAACAAGAACACAAATAGTTGTAAATTACATGAATGTTGAAAGATGAGCATTCCGTTAGAATTGCATTTGTAACCACAACTCTAATGGAACTCTCTCACGCAATACCACAAAATACATGAATTATATAAAGATACCGTTAGAAAACATGACAATGGCCTATTAATTACGCAAGTTAATTTAAAAATGGCAAGGCATGACCTGGTGACTTGTAAATTCATCAGGTCACGGCTTAGCGTATTTGTTATATTATGATTGAAACCACCAATGCATGACAATAGAAGGGAACATATATAACTAAGAAAATTGAGTCCTTCTAATAAAACATTTTACGGAGAATATATGGAAAACATTATTCCATACAAAACATTGGTGAATAATGTTCAATGCTAATACTTTTTAAGATTAATATATTGAAATTTATCACGGTTCAGTCATTGAGGAGTAATAAAAAAGTGCGAAGCTCCGGTCGCGGCGCCACGCCATATTATTTGTTTTCCTTTGAGCACGTCTAGCCATAGAAAAAAATTATCTTCAATTTAAATAAGGTAATTGCGACAAAAATAGAAACGCTGTACGTTCAAGTGTTTAACATACATATCGAACTGTATGACATCTAAATAGTTATTAAACAAAAGATAGAGAAAAGTACAAAGCCGATAATAATATATGAATGTTATAATTTCTCACGTCGACCCCAAACCGCAAACTTTGGGTCAGTGTCAGTGGCGTAACAATACCCTATTGTTGGCAGGGCTGGCAAAATGCCATCGGGCCCCCGACCGCAGAGGGCCTGCCTAGGAGGCCGCGAGCTCAATTTTTTTTTATTTTTATTTCATTGTAAATGTATGCAGGTTTCGCTGAAAATCTCGAAGTTATTCAAAATTAAACTGAGTGCAACGTGACGATTTTAACTGATAGGGCCCCATCAAAAGAAATTGCCACGGGCCTCAGATGTTATAGTTACACCACTGGTCATCGTACCCGTTAGTTCCTCTCATTACACTCGTAAAATATAAGATATTATTAACAGTTGATTAAGTTAATAAAAGATAAATAGTACATTATTTTTAGTAACGCTTACATCATTTTCCATTATTAAACATTAATAATCTTGTCCACTCAAGCCGTTGTAAAGGATCACCAGGCATTCTACAAAGGATCCACAGGACTGGCAATAATTGCTAAGGCGCAAAATCTTTGGTCTTCAACATGATGTCATGCTGAAAACAATTTTTACCAAACTAGCCATGTGAGCTGGATCGACTTGTCAGGTCGTTAGAACACATTAGACGCGTCGTTGCTAATGCCCAGGAGAGGTGCTACAATTCCTTTTTGTATTTCTTCCAACAATGTAAGAGGATCCTGATACTTATTAATAGCTTAGAAATATTATCTAGTAATATAATAATAAAATTTGAGCAGTGTTAGCCTAGTTGCTTCGGCGTGCGACTCTCATCACTGAGGTCGTAGGTTCGACCCCCGGCTGTGCACTAATGAACTTTCTTTCTATGTAGGTACACATTTAACATTCGCTCGAAAGGCGAATGAAAACATCGTGAGGAATCCGGCTTGTCGTAGTCCCATAAAGTCGACAGCGTGGGTCAGGCACAGAAGACTGATCACCTACTTGCCTATTAGATTAACAAATGATCATGAGACAGATACAGAAATCTGAGGACCCAGACCTAGAAAAGGTTTAAGCGCCATTTTTTTTCATTTATTTTTTTTTTTTTTTTTTTTTTATAAAATAGGGGGCAAACGGGCAGGAGGCTCACCTGATGTTAAGTGATACCGCCGCCCATGGACACTCTCAATGCCAGAGGGCTCGCGAGTGCGTTGCCGGCCTTTTAAGAATTTGTACGCTCTTTTCTTGAAGGACCCTAAGTCGAATTGGTTCGGAAATACTTCAGTGGGCAGCTGGTTCCACATAGCGGTGGTGCGCGGCAAAAATTGTTTATATAGTAAACAATCGCACACCTATTAATTTTTTATAATATAAAAAGTAGTTATTAAAGAATAGCTTTTTTTGAGTCAGTAATAACATATTTATTAATTATAATGTTTCCATCAATCATTATCAAGATAGCGTTAAGTTAACCTATAATCATGTTAATGAATCAAAATGTTATTAAATCTTCGATGAATCTTCGATATTGTATAGTTTTATTAATGTGTGTTTGATTTTTTCCTTATAACAGTTTCTATCTAGATATAGCAGGGTAATTTATGATATGATATTCCCGACCCTAAAATCTATGTGTGCAAGTGAAATAACAGTTGGAAAACATATACCTCAAAAATGCTATCAGATCTCTATAGATTGCATACAAATAAATAATATAATGAAGTAATGGCACTTTGGCTTAAGCCGTCCAAATGGCAAGAGGCCGGCCCATGTCATCTTGGATAATGGAGGACCTAAGCTCTCACTGTGTAACTTCCAATAGGATTGGTGACAGACATCGCAATCCCAATCATGACTTTTCTACCATACAATACTACGCTAAAGACATTAGCTCTACGGACATCGAAGTTACAGATTTTGGAGGCCAAGAAAGATTTTAAGTCGTAGAGCCAGTGAAGTGTAATCTATACGTAAATAAAGGTATATATTTAGGTCATTAGCGACGCATCAAATTTTATCACATACAAATATTTCTCGCGTGAAACCGCGCGAACCGAAAACAGATGAATCTACAATATTGACTGAATATTTTCGAGGCCCACTGTTTGCAGTCTGGCAGCCAGTTGACGTGATATTTGCTAACGTCGTATCGAAAAATTTCAATTCGGTGGACTGAAATTCATTGTATCAAAAGTCTGTCAACAAGATGATGTTTGGGGAATTTTAACTGAAATTTAAGGATATAATTGTAGTGTTATAAGTTTATTATTTAGTGGTGTACATTTGTATGCGAATTAAAGAGAATAATTTAGGCCTCTAAACAAATAGACCGATAATGCGTTAAAAATGCTGTTATGATTAAGCTATGCTTCTTAGCTTCACACCAATCAAATTATGAAGATCTGTCCTTGCATTTCAAAACGTATAACTTTATTAACATTTGGTACATCCATGTATTCTGCTAACCGTAAGCCGCTCTGTTGCTGAAACTTAGAATTGTCAGGACTTATTTGTATGCAAGCTTGTTCTGAGCTAACAAGGAACTCAGAACGCAGGACGGTCTTCTTTTACCAATGTTTACAAATCCCTCAAGTTTCAAAGTTTTGTGAACTACGTTTAAAGTAAACGGTAATAACACGAAACACATTGCTTTCAAATACAATATAAGATACATTTTATATATTATTCTTACGCAGTATTCAAATAACAGTCATATGTGACCATTTCGGAATAACTAAAAAGCACTCCAATAATTCTTCCGATTTGCTTTTGCTGCCGTTACTAAAACAATACCCATCGAAAGCCTTAAAACTAAACTTACCTGCAAACGGTACATCGCAGACGTATTCTTCAACACAATTGTCCGTGTTGCCACTCCTATCAGTGGCGCCACTAGCCACGGAGACTGCTGAAGCTGCTCTCAGCAAACTGATGTCGGTTTCTGTCTGACTGTCTCGTAACGTTGATTTTCTCTTGTATTCCTGTCAAATAATGTTTCATTACTCGCCTATACACGGGATATTTTTTAAGTCTTAATATAGATCATTGTTCACACAAGTATTTGGGTTGGGGTAGACTATTTTATTAAGTGCATGCATGCAAGCATGCAGCAATTCCTTATGCATTTTAAATTCTAAGATTTATGTAAGATATCTTAACGTTGACTGACAAATTTGGATACTTGCTATACCGATTTCTATAGAATATCTTTATTGAGAAAATATGATTATCGTTTATGTTTAAAATATTAAGGCTGAGAAATCTAATTATCCACGGTGATAAAAAAAAAATAGAATTACGTAGATCAAATTGGCATTACTTCGGATGTTAAGTTTTCTAAATTTTAATTAAAATAGCAATCAATCAAACATGGAAAATTGTGTTTTTAAGGTCAAGGTGGAAAATCAATATCGTTATGGACTTTTTGGTAAATTAGAGTCAGCAAAGTATTGTACCCGGCAAATATATTACATTTAGTTCATACGTCTGCGTTATCTGGAAGAAACAGCAAACAGTATGATAAAATATTGACTACATTTATTTTGTGATGTAAATATAAAAAATACAAAGTAAATTTATTAGAATTTGTATTTACTTTACATAATATATATTGATATATTAAACACAGGTACAGATACCGACAAACTTCTTGAGCATTAAACAAGGGAGTGGGGGAAAGTTTGCGCATCGTACACAGCGCGGGAAACAAACGTCAGCTGATTTACCAATCACGCGATCGACGCGTTATATAAGTCACTGCCGCGCACCTACCTAAAAATCGCTTCTGCGCAGGCAAGGACATTTGTTCAAGATGTTTGCCGAATCTGTAACCCTTATGAATTCGTGATTGTGTAAAATACATTTACAGAGCAAAGCATAAAATCTAATCTGTTAAAAATCTCCTATCAGAATAATTATAGCAAATCTATCTATATAGTGACTCACCTCCGCTTAGCATACGCAACTTTGCTTCAAAGTTGCTCATTTCACTTGACTAACGTCATAGTCGTCTTAGCAGACGTACTAAGAATTGATAATTAAAAGTTAACGGTTACAACGGTTCAGCAAAATTACGTTTAACATTTCCCAAGTGAAAAAAAATGTTCACTCCTGCTTTATATCAGACCAATTGTAATTAAATGCCTACGTCCTTTGGTTAAATATAATTAAAATTATAAATATTCGATGTCTGTACTGGCTGGCATTCATTTTAACTAGATTTTAGTTCTCTTTCCTCCTCGTACGAAAAATAATAATACGTTTTAAAGCGTATATAGAGCGTCAATAATCGGTATTGACGTTGGAAATCGATCACAGAAAATAATGTATTTTTCTTTTTCTGTTATTTTAACCGTTGGTGAGTTTAAAAAACAATGACGTCCACATTTCTTAAAACGTTAAATTTGTTTGCCTACTCATATATCTATGTACCTTTTATTACCACTCAATATGACTTCGCTATGGAATGGAAGCCTGGTTATCCATATCTTCTCTAGGTTCTTACCTAGTTTGAAAAACCAGTCTCCCAATAGCTTTGTACCACAAAATTCGGTGGTCGTCGATACACAATCTTATACTAGAATAATAAGTCCTGAGTACATACCTCGTTATAATATCTTCTTACCAGGAAGAAAGGCACACAATATTATCAGCCGTAAGTATTTGGAGAAATTCTATTAGTTTGGGAACAAAGAGAGGTTAGACTGATGCTAATACCTTGCCTCACGATAGTTCTCAAGAACGCACTAAACACTCACTATAAAATACTAAATAGTGGACGTAACTATTATCAATTATAATTAACAAAAATAATATATCAAAATAAAAATGTGTCTAACGTAACCCGAGTAAATCTCAACCATGACTCAACTAATAAATGTGACGATGGGCCGAGAAAAAATATTTGGGATCACCCTCATCAAAAATTATTAAATTGAAATTATGTATATCGAACAACCTTCTTGACTGTAATTTAATTGTTTGTTGGAGAAAATATAATTATTATTAAAAAAACTTTAGGTAACCAAAAATTTGTTACTATACTCTTATAGTATCTAAATAATGAACACTGTTGTATGTATGTACGCATCTTCCTCGCCCATGAATATATACTTGCTGGTGGTTTGTCTATAACAAGAGATTTGAAAACCATTATCTACCCTTAGATTTTATTTTACTTAGCAGAAACATCTTGTAGAAATTCGAGTGTAAGGCATGGTTGCTTTAAAATTATAGCAGGCGCTTTATTTAAAACATAAAATACAAATTCAGTCAGTGCATAAAAACAAAGAAAACAAAATTAAGAAATAATAAAAATTTATTCACGTAAAATATGTAAATAATCGGAAATAATACATGAAAGCCTTAAATAGGTAACATAAAGAAACTTAAAACTTAACATAAATATAAAGTTGCGTACGCCTTATATCTACTTATCATCATTTCTATAATACTAATTGTCAGTTCCTAAATTGATTTAACGAATCGTTTTTATTTTAAACAGAAATCATAACTGCATAAAACATTTAGTGAAATAATTGAACGTCATATTTCTCGATTTGTATTGGAGCAACGCTTTTTCTTCTTTAAACGTGTATATTTCATAACAGAAAAAATAAATGCTTTACGAAACATGTTTTTGAGATAATTACTATATAGCACCTTAAGGAATACTTGTAAAATGTAAAATCTATTTACAATACTTTTTATCTCAGCACCGATTACACACAATATTTGAAGATCGATACAGTGTAAACATAGTAAAGCAGGTTTAAAAGAAATTAAACCTATGACCACATTCAAATACCAAAAGCTTTCCCACTTTAATCGCTATTTTTTAACAGAACCGACATTAAAATATATCTTTAACTGTCTCCTTAAAATCTAGTTTAAATTGTAATATTTATATCAAGCCAGTGGCGCTACAATCATGATTCTCGCCCTTGGTTTTGGACAATGAAACATAGGTTTCATACACATCAAGAATAGCACTGTAGTTCAGATATATATGGTATACATAGGGATATATTTAGCTGACGACTTGTTAACTATTTGCCTAGAACTATGTTTACACTGTAAATAAATGCACAAATGGCGAATTTTACCACTTAACCTAAATATCACGGTATCGTAACATCGCCCTGCGATTTCTTTCTAATTCTTATTTCTTCTACAACCTCCATTATAAGCTGAAATATTTTAAATAATTAATTTGTGCTGTTGTCACATGCAAGTGCGAGATAAGGCTTGAATATGTTAGTCCAAATATCGTAATTCATGACTAGACTCAAATTATAGCGATTAACGCTACAAATATTACTGATTACAGTCAAAATCTATTACGATGACATCGTTTAGAACAACATACTGGTTATATTACCCAAAATCAAAGGTCCCGACGGGTAAAAGTATTATGTACTTAATAACAACGACATCGGCTGTTACGACCAAATATGAGTAGTCCCTTCGTTGCCGATTTTGACTGTACTTTATATTTTATTTACGCTTTAAATACACTTAGTCTTTGAAGGCTTTTGAATATCACAATATCTAATTATTAGATTATTGTTTAGGCAAAGTTTTATGTTGGAAATATGTTAAAATATGAACAGTTCAAACTGGTAAAAGCGTATTTAAAATAATTGTGAATGAATAGAAAAACGCATGCAAAATAAGATAAAGCGTCCAAAATAATAGGAACTAAAAGAGCATTGCTAATTTAATTGAATCAAAAAATATAATAATCGTAAATTGTTGAAAGGTAATAATCGCAAAAAAACATTTTGTTGTGTTACTTTATGCCTGCATTTGTCCTAGGCTTAGACTTGCCCACCCACATTCGAAACTTATAAAACTATTTTTTCTTAATTAGCGATAAATAACAGCATTTACGCTATAGTTATTATTTACAAGACCCGATTGAACATTAACAATGTATCTATTATATCTAAATCTGTCCGGAACAAATAAACTTATTAAAATTATTGAACCCGCTCTAATCGGGTAAAAGACTTTAAAAAAGCTATTTAATAAGTCAAATATTTCAAAGTTTAATGACCTATTTATTAAGACATGCATCAATAAACACGCATCCGTATTAACTGCATAAATTTACAACTACCCACACTAACTACAACAATCTAGCCAGTCAAGAATCCATTAACCTACAAGTCCCGTATTCCAGAACTTGAAACTCGTGTTAATATCCCTATCTTCGTATTTTTGATAGCAGCGATAGAACAAGAGCGTTTTGAAATACGAAAAAAAATAGAGAATAACATCATATCGAAGGAGATAAATTTCTACCCACAAAAAGTTAGAAACGTAGAAAGCAGAATCAGCTTAAGAAAATCTTCAAGGACTGACCTGACTTAACGGTCGTATCCTCTCATGAATGCTTCTCTCCGCTTGCTTGGCCGACGGAGGCGGATGGTCAGGCGTAGGTGGCTGTTCATAATGGCTTGGAGACAGAGGAATATCAATCTTCGGCCCATCGCTATACCGCTCACAATCACTTGGACTGTTCATTGACTGATCGTCCAACAAACTCTCCAGGGAAGACCTTTCTTGGTTCGAATACTTTTTCACCCTCTCGATCGTATCCTCGCTTTGAGGTCCGAAATTGTTTCTTCTCAATTTCCGTCTTGGATTCTGCTCTTTTATCACCACGTTTTCGTACATTGCAGTGATTGCGACCGGCTGCGTGCGAGTTTTGAGGCTGGGGCGTGGGTTTGGGACCGGAATCGCCCGAGGCGAATTGTGGTTCTCCTCATAATCCATGTAGGAAAGTTTACCGTCAACGTATTGATCGACTGATCGACCGTGCTTGAGGTAGTGCTTTGAACCCTGGAACAAAGAGATTATAGTTATATCATAGCATTATTAAAAGTTAAACCAACATAAATCTAACATACAGGTGAAATTCATCAACATTACAGTATGCCACTTTTTATGTTTTTGACATACGGGAGACATACTTAGCGCTAAGGCTAGACCAGTGTTTTCCTAAAAAATTTCGTGACATGCGCTTGCATTTTTATATTAAGAAATATGAATTGATCACTCAAGAAGAAAATTACTAGGAAATTGTATTGTCTTTTGTTAACATAGCATTTATACATTGAAAGAAAAAACTTTTTAACTGGATTGAAGCTCTGTATTATTATAAACTTATAATTATTTTACATAATTAAAAAAAAAAAACGACGTTTCGCGTGCTTTACAGCGTGCGTGGTCACGGTGAATGAAGACAAAAGGTGTTGAATGTCAAAAGTTTCACAGCTGTAAAGAAAGTTGTGTTATCTGTATTTATTTCCCCGGAGTTGGTATCGACTAAAAGATGACGGGTTTTTGCAGAAATGACTCACGGTGTCCTCTATTTTCGTGGATTGTTTGTTTTGGGGTTTTAATTTGGATATTATTGGTGTTCGATACTTCTTTGAACTAGGAAATTGTTAACGAAATACAGTATGTAAATTTTCAAAGCATATAATCAAAAACCGAAATTAAAAAATTCCATAAAACTTTAATGAATTTTTCACTTCCCCCACCCCCTCGCCCATGTGGGATCCACGTTGGAAAACACTGGTCTATCTATGGCTCCTATTCTAGAACGTCAATCAAACTTAAATCCAGTTTCATGAGCTGTTTTCTGTATGATATTTCTGTAAACAATATGTAGCTCAAGATGAGATGACTTCAGTTACGAATTAGAATATGGACCTACATTTCACCTTAATGTGTACTACTATAACTCAACTGCAAATATATCTTACAATTTGCAATCATTGGCACCACATTTGTAAACAGTTGAAACATTTCCTGCTAATGAGAACACCAGAGGAAAATTTTATTTACAAACAAAGGAACTAATTCAAAGCCAAACCTCAAGTGCAACTAAATCTAACTCAAAACATACTCGTATGTAGTACTCAGAGTCGACTATTAAATTACTTACTAAGAAACACAATGCCTGCGCAAGTACTCTAACCAATAGCGCTACCGACCCCGACATTTCAGTCCAAACTTCAAGATAGTTATATAAAATTTAAAAATTTCTTTATTGTCTTTTAAGTTGGATTTTGTTTCTGATTGCTGTTATGGTTCACTCATTTACATAATTACAATTGCTTTAATGAACAACTCTGAGTGCGTACGTGCGTAGGTTATCTATATAGTAATTATTCTACTCCTTGCTAAATTCTACTACCGTTAATAACGACGCGTATTTACTACTAGATGTTAGGTTACTTACATCCGTACCACAGAACAATATAAATATATAAAACAAATAAATACAGACTACATAAAATATGATTCTCGCATCCAGATTTCATGGTGCTAAGTAAACTACGATGATTTAGAAGTCCCCAACCTGACGACTCACCTGAATTTCGTCCAAGTCATCTTGACTTCTGGCATGAGATCTTAGCTCATAGCTGTACCCAGATGATGGAGAGTTGGCATGGGTGGGGGAGACTGATAAATTCCTCCGGGGAGGCTTCTTGGGAGGGGTAGGCTGTTGAAATAGATCTATCTTAGGTACTATTATGGGGGTGTTAAGGACATATTATAGCGCTTAAAAGTACATGATAAAAAAGATATAATAGTGTCTTATGCCATGACCCGCAAAAATCGATATATAATGTTGAAAAAAAAATGGTTGATTATATCGCGAGATAGACAATTGGTATACGGTGTCTATAATCCCGGTTACATATACATTTTTACTTAAATCAATATTATCATCATTATATTATGTCATATAAGTTTTAAATGCTGCACCACTACAACGCTAATATGCGTTTGCCTTCCGCAAATAATTTTTTTAAATTTCTTCATTTATAAATACATACAGTCAATACCTACACATCTCCAGTTACAGGAAAACTCGCTACATTAAAGCACTAGTGAAATCGTTGGCAATTTGCGAGAATGTCATCGTCTATATGGACACTGTCTTCGCATGCAGATAAGTGGATACAATTACGTAATTGTGAATGATCATGGACCGTCCGATTGTGGCTTAAAGTTAGCAAATTATTTCCTACCCTTATGGCCTATAACAGGAGCAAAGAAATCACTATACCTAGTATGCATTTTTAAATAATTATTTATTTCATACAAAAAGTTATAATAATAAAGCCGTTACAGTCACTATTTGTTACATTATTTGACATATATTATTGCGATTTCGGCAAGTTGGCTAAACGCCTAAATGTTTCCTAAGGCAGTTAGTGCCTCCAGCCAGTTTGCGGCCTGTTAGATAAAAAACAGCTTTCATACTTTCTTCTCTACAGTTGACGCTTAAAAAAGACGTTACAAAATAATTTATGTTTGAAATATATAAGAAATCATCCATTGTCTCGAAACACATAATATTGATAGCATAGTAAATATACGTTACCAATGTTAAATAAAAAAACCACTTGATATGTTTTCCTTTGTTAAATAAGGTACTGTGTGTTTATAATTTTTAATGTTTCGGTTGCCTGGAATCGGCTTTTAGCAAAACGCTATTTAAATCCTTTTTCCTTTTTTATATATCCTGTTTTGTGTTATTGTAATGTAAATATAAATATTATATACTCTTATTCTAAATTTCTCGCGAATGAAAGCGCTTAAACTCTTTACTTAACCCAATCTATCAAGCCACAAGCGGGGCGAGTAATTCGATCTCAAGCCGCGGATGAGGTCTAAATTGGAAGCAGGCGGACGTTGAATGGACAATTTTCTCCATAAAAGCCTATTAGACATAGATATCCTTTCACGATAATGCTTATTGTGTGTAATTGTGCGGCTGATTTGAGTATTATGTTAATTTTCGCAATTACAAGGCATTTTCTTCGACTGCGCATTTAGTAACAGTTTTTAAATTGTTTCTATCTTAAGTTAAGTTCATGTTTGTTACGTACAGATTATCACTTACCATAAAGAATAATATAAAGCAAAACACGATTAAGGAATTCTTCAAACAACGAACTCAAAGATCAAACGCGTAGTGCTTTTTATTTTTGTTATATTAATAATTATTTCTTAAAACGCCCGATAATATGTCTAAAGTTTTTATGTTTTTAATACGGAATTAAGCTTTGAATAGGCAATATTTTTAAATCAAGCGAAGAATTTTGATAGGAGTGACCCATAATTTTTTTGAGACAGGTTTTCATATATAATAATACCCTTTAGAATTAGTTAAGATTGTCCGTAGCCCTCAATAATATATTGTTAGGTGAGAGTTTGTTTGTATTGTAAACTATTTTGAAGGCAAAGCTATCTGGCTAACCTATCTCATTGTTCCTATACTAATTATTTCCTTCCTACGACAATTGTGCCTTTGTTTGTTGTTAAGTCCGAGTCAAGGATGTAGAGGTATGTGCTCAGGGATTTTTATTTATTGTTAAAGGACTTACAACAGCCGAGCCGTTCTTTGTGGCACAGCATAAACATATACCTATTTGTTTTTTACGGTGGAATTGTGGTTTATCATAGCAAGCTTAAATTGTGATATTAATATGGCACTATAATATGTTGTTAGAGGATCTAATTACGTAATAACTTAAGACAAAAGGTCCCTTCAGTAGGGCCTGAATAAATTCACCGACTATATACCGATAGATCCAAAATCTTAAAAAAAATTACGATAGAACTGCGTTCCGAGACTTGGTTTTTTTACGATCGCACAAAAATAGTCTTTGGAAACGTATTAATAAATTACCAATTAATATTGTCTAAGCTATATCGTAAATTATTTTTAAGTACTCAGAATAAATCTAAACAAGCAACACCATTGGCGCCGTATTAATGTGCTCATCAGTGGCGTGACGGCGCGTGCGCACCCAATTTATATTGAGTCCTTTGATGTACTTTGTATATTCAGTTATTTTCCCGGAACTAGAGCGCACTTATGAATATTTAGTTCTTGTGAAATACTACTTTCCTTAATAATAGATGCAATGATATATTGGTATTTATAAAAATCAAATTGTAAAGTCCTCTTGAAAAAAGATTTGATTGGTAACAATTACGGGCCGTATTTTGGTTACAAAAATTGCACATACACTATGTTAAGTTTAATTCATTTAGTTATTTTTCCAAAACAAATTTATATCACATAGTTTAATGTTTGTTTATGAACAGCTATATATACTAGCGGATAAGGCAAAAGGCATATAATCTATAGATGCTTGAAATATCGGCAGACTGTAAATCATTTTTTGTAGTCACATATATAACTGCTGTGTGCTTTATTGATTTATAAAAACTTCTGTATATTATGGTCTAGTAGTATTGACTCAGTGATGTAACAGTGCGTCCACTCATCCCAGAGGTAGTAGGTTTGGCTCCAGCTGTGCACAAATGTACTTTCTGTCAATGCGCATTTAACTGTAAACGACTACATCGTATGGAAACCGGCTTGCCTTACACCCGAAAAGTCGACGGTGTCAGGCACAGGAGGCTGATCACCCACTTGTCTATTTGATTGACAAATGAAACAGATACAGAAATCTGTGACTTAAAAAGGTTATAGCGCTACTGGTTTTTTTTTTTAATTTTTATAATAGTATATTTGCTTTAAAAACTCCTTGTATAACAACTCCTATTGTATAAGCATAACAAAACAATAACGTCCGTTACGACCGCATCGCCACATGTCGGTGATGCAATACCCTATCAATTTATAATTAATTCACGATGCTACAGATTTAGACCTGTTAAAACAAGTACTTCCGCCTCGTGAATATTAACAAGACAAAAAATCAACTCTAAGCGCGAGATTCAGAGTCGATACCTCGCTTCTATGTCAAAAACATACATGATTTTGAAGTTTAAAGTATTGTAAACAATTCGTGTGATTCAGAGATGTCACTGTAAGATAGTCGAAGGCCGGGAGAGTCACAGTCAAAACCGTTTACGACATCGTTTAGAACAACATACCCGTTTTATTGACCAAAATCAAAGGTTTCGGCTGAATTATATTTTATTGGGTACGTAATAACGTCATCAGCTGTTACGACTATCGGTTTTTACGACCAAATATGATAGATATAATATATGATATAACAGATTTTGACTGTATGTCTATTGTTCTTGTCCAACTTCGATAAAAATATTGTTTATTACAGAGAGTTTTTTTACTAATCTATAAAGCAATATAAAAACATAATAATATCACCTGAAATTGCAAGGAACATCAATTTAAGAAATAGAAGTAAAAGGTGACAAGAGAACATAACAACTTTGACTACGAGCATTTCTGAATGAAAATTGTTATTTTTTATTTATAACAAACGGGCACCTGATGTTAAGTGATACGGCCACACTCTCAATACCAGAGGGTTCGCAAGTGTGTTGCCGGTCTTAAGACTTGGTACGTTCTTTTCTTGAAGGACTTTAAGTTTGAACGGGATACTCTTCTTTAATGAAATACCAGAGGCACTTTTAATAAATTTAAGAAATGTAAAAAAGAATTGTGTAAAAAGGCTTACTATAAAGTTAACGATTATCTAGTTGATAAAAGGGCCTGAATTAATTTTTGATACTTTACATACGTAAAACGTTCGTACGTTTTAAAATGTGTTTTATATATTCTTATTATAAAATCATTGCTGATTGCAAAGATGATTTTCTATTTTAAGAGTACCGAGAGATATTAACTTTGCCGATGAGTAGGGATGTCTACCTATTCAAATTTAATGACGTGGAATTAGTGATACCTGTATATTATGTTCCATAATAAACATATGTATTTTTTACTAGGAAATATACTTACTGAGATATTTGGAGATTAAAAAAAAGTGTGTGGTGGCTTTTGACATATGGGAGTAATAAGTTGTGCTAAGTCTCGTTTCTGAATCTGAGACGTTGAACCACAGACAATATTACTTGTACGTCGTTCATACGGTCGAAACTGGGTCAGTTTTGTTTCTTGACGTCGAATTAAGTAATAATTAGGACAATGCCGTATTAACGAAGTAATCTCATTGTCTTGTTATTGGTATGCATTCCACTAATTCTTATACATGGATATTAATAACTTTCATTAACAGAAAATTTATATAATTTAAATTATATTTCCTTACGGGATAAAAATCATTCTAGTCTTGACTGACAACCGTCAGTACCGGTTCCGGCTCTGTATAATGGATTTTTTTACAATTGACGCTTGCTTAATTGTGGCTAAACAACGTGCTGAAATCCACGGAGCAGTGAGGTCGCTCCATGAAGCCTGTGAAGTGCCCAGGAGACTTCTGTGCTTCTGGAAGGAACTAGGCTGGCTTAGTTAGCCAGGACTTTACGCACAACGGACGAATTATGAGACTAAGTCCGTCCACCACCCATAACATCGGCTGCGCGCTGCGAGTAGAGACTGCGTATCCCCGCGCGCTGCAGCCCCCATCAAGGGCTATATGATCGCCCCCGTACCGCCCTGTATCAGCAGGGCGCGAACCAACACACCACCCGAAGGAGGCATATGCCCCGAACGGGCCAAAGCTCACCCCTCTCGAGGGAATGTGTAGCAAATGCCACAGAAAGTCCCACCTACAGGCTATAGATAGCGCCACCGATTTGATAAACGTAATGGCGTGAAACGTCATGTTTCTTCGTCTATTTCATTAGTAATAAGAAAAATCGCTAGTAACGAGAGACACGAGACGGAAAACCATAAAAAAAATATTTTTAACGCAAATACATATGATTTCGTAAAATTACGTAATTATTGTGTACGCGCTTTCTGGCGTTACTCCAAAATTAATGAAATCCTATTTCCGTTTACACATTCGACATTTTCCACGATCAGGCAACAGATGCCACAATTTCCCAGTATTTAAATTACGTAAGTTTTTCTATAATATGCCGCGTTGAATATATGTCAAGTTTAGTTAACGGGGCTAATGTAGGGCATTATACTATATATCTCATGTTGATTTCTTGTATATTCTTAGTTATATACCCAGATACAGATAGCTCATCTGTCAAAATTTATATAAATATAGATTAAACTAAAACCACCAAAAATTCGAATCGAGTCGAATCGAATCTAATTTAGATGTGTCTCTGAATTTTATTAATATTTAAATTTCGTCGTTAATTTAGAGTTAATAACGACAAATTGAAGATAAAATAATCCAATCGGAAGCAAGTCTTTCACTGGTACAAAAGAAAAGCAGTGGCGCCCTAGGCTTCTGATTTCTGTGTCTGTTTCAAAATTCGAACGCACGACCTAAAGCCAACACGGCTCTTCTTCCACTGGCATTTGATTTCAATCAATAATAAATGTCATATATAATATTAAACCCACCATACAATAGTAGCAAATAAGTTAAACAGCCGTTTGGTTTTATAGAATCTGTACTACTTGTAGTAATTTATTAGTGTAGTTTTTTTAATTACAAGTAATGATTTCATATAAAATCTTGCCACTATGAATTCCTCAATGTATACAAAATGAAAAATGTTTACGATTAATAAAATGGGTTATAGAAACCTTGGCACATTCCCGATATACTCGCGAATCGCGTTGCCTATTTTTTCACTATACAAACTACAAATCAACCTTTTGAAAAGCAAAATCTTAAAAGAACATACAAATACTAACCAGATATGTTCTACTTGACTTGAAAAAAATTTATGAATATTAAAGTAAAAAATTACTTACTAAAGTTGATCTAGATCAAAATTCACACACCCAAACATTTTGCACACAACACAACACAACGAATTGTACGCACAACTCGTACGCATACCGCGAGCGACTGATCCACGCTCGCGCTCCTATCACGTGGATAATCTTGTTAAATTTAGTACATAATGGTCTATTTTCGTACTATTTAAGAATAGTTCTGTTTTTGCGTGAGTGTGATAATAAAAATGTTTATTCTTCTTGTACGAAAATATAGTAACACTCAATTCTGAACTAACAATCTTTCCAACATTATTCAAGTATTTTTTTAAGCTAAAATAAATGTTTTTGTAAACTTTACATATAACAAAAACAATACTTATGAATGAAGTTTATAAGACTAAAGCGATTATAAACCTATTTTGAAATACATGATAACTAGGTGCGTATACACAATTTGACGAATTAGTGACAACAATGACACAATTAATGCATTCATATTACGACATCCTGTCGAATGATAGCCCATGTGTGCCGACCAAGTATTTCTCACGACGTCTTTAATCAGTCCCTATTAGTGGCATGTTTCCATCCAATTCATCGCCTTAATCAACATTTACATTCGTTACGTGTCTGCGGACATTAATCTAATAACGAATCGCGTGACAATCGCGGGCGGGTCACAGTATTGTAGGAAATGTTGCTTAATTTATATAGTATAATTAAATTAGGAAAATTAAGGTATCAAGGTCACTTGGTAATTGGGGCAACGCTAATGAAAACCGATGTCGCTTAAGAGCGTGAAGCGCCAATTGAGATATGGTTCTTATTAAACGCGACACGCTCTCCTATGCCTGAATATATCTGAAATAGTAAGACCATAAAAGTTTCAACTCACCGAGACTTTACTGTGCTCGTAGTGATGTGCAAGGTGCATTGGAGCGCAGCTGGATGCAGCGCTGGACACGCTTAACGCATCACCTTCGCTTGTTCCCTCAGCCTCGTCCCAGCGCCGGCGAGACCCACTGTGAACACCCACCAACCCCGAACCATGCTCAAGCGAAGCAAGCGACCCAGACCCCGGAACACCACTATCCCCGCAATCGGATGAAGAATCAGAATCGATCAAAACCCCACTCTCTGACTTTGAGGATGACGTATCCAGTTTACTGGACTCTTCCTCGATCACATCGATTGCCTCATCGCTCCTTTTGATCAGAACATTACCAAACCTGAACGAGTTACTATGCTTCCACGGCCGTTTGGTCGTGCTCACGTCAGACTTTATTGTCTCTGCATCAGAACTTTCTTCATCCGATTGCAAAGTACCATCGGAACCATCGTCTGATGATGATTCCTCCAAGCATGTTTTGTATGATGCATCCGACTTTATTGTGATGTTTGAATTACATGATTGTAATGACCAATGACCAGAGTGTTCCGAGGTTGATTTTGTTAGCGGTAAACGGTCTGAAGCAGATAGAGATTTAGAATCGATAGATGATCTCGTAGATTTTAAAGAAATTACATCAGATATGTCTTTGATGGAATACGGCCTATCAGTGAAAGACAAGGAAGTATGCGGTGACATTTCAACATAAGTGAAACTTTCACAAGTTTTTGATTTATTTCTATCTATAATATCTTGTAAAGTGACTACAGCATAGGGTTCTTCTAAATTCATTGGAACAGATTTGTTTTTTGTTAAACCACCTGATTGTCGTGTCAAAGAAAGAGTACCTAGCGTGATATCTGGTGTTGATAAACTTCTTTTGATAGCAGAAAACTTAACGATTAAATCAATGGGCGACTCACGTTTACTCGCATGTAAAAAGCACTGTTCGGAATCGCAGAAACATCTAAATGAAGTATTAACAATCTCAATTTTATCTTTTAAGGCCGCCGTGTCAATTGTGACAGTATCCTCGGTTTTTGGTGTAATATCTAATAAATCTTCTGCACTGCTGTGAAACTTGGGAGGTTTAGGCCTACAAAAGCATATTGCTGTTTCAAAATAACTATCCCTTTTCTTATTCGAACCAGTAGAAACTGTGCCAGTCTCTAAAGTGTCTTTATTAAAAATCGAAATAAATTCTTGAACAGTAGGTGCGTTGTAAATGCAGTGTCCCGTTCCTCTAATATGGTAGTGAGCTAAAGTTTCTTTTAGAAATTCATTGGACCATTTTGGTAGATCTTTAACGTTTATTGAATTTCTATCGACTTCAATATTTGTAAAGGTCTTATGTCTAAATAAAACCTTTTTCTTAATTGTTTTGTCGGTTTTCTTTGAGGGTAATGTACCAGTCATGGATAAATATAATGCTCTGTCATCTGCATCACCACTACAATCGACATTTTCAATAGCACTTGCCTCAGTGATGTCAGAATAATCTGAAGCATTCGATTGAGTTCTATTAATACTGGACCTTGATTCTTTACGGATTAAAACTTTTTGACCATGACGAAAAGATTTAGATTTTTCTGAAAGTAAAATATCTTCCAAATTTGTTTCATCTATCATAGAATCAGATGATGATGACAGTGTGGACGACCTACTAACACTGGGTGATGATTCAGTGGATTTCTGAGGAAAATATGTTCTTTTTGGGGGTTCGGGGGCTTTTCTAACTGGAATTATTATGTTTTCGTACAAAGTGGGTTTATTAGAAGATACATGAATTTCTTTATTCGGGATATGTGTCCTTTGTGCAGGTTTTGGCGGAAGAGTATTATTTTTTTCTAAATAAACATTTTCATAAATAGTTTCAGTGGTGACAGTTTCAGGGACATTTCTCGGCGGGGGTTTGGGTTTTAATAAAGTATTTATTTGCTTTATTTCTTTAGATTCAACAACCGCAGAATGGGTTGAAAATTCGTAGGACTCATAACACTCGTTTACTAAATGGGCCGACTCTACAGACGTGTTTGAAATTACTGACTTTCTATTACCATGCGGTCGAGGTTCAAAAATATCTTGTTTAGCAACCGGATTTACAGCTTCTATCACTTTTACTTTATCGGATTTATCATCCGCAGTAACTTTGGCGTCAGGGATGGATTCTCTAGAATCGCTTAGTTCATTATTTTCCGATATATTTGGTAAAGAGGTTTTAAATCCTGGGCAACTTCTATTACTTCGATTTACTGTTGAATCTCTATTTAAAACACCAACTCTATCTAAGGATATGGTGTCAAATTCGTCGTTGCAATTTATTTCACCAGACTCCTCTTTCTTTGACAATTTCTTAAAAAACTTGCTATTGCCAATATGCAAAGCATTCGATGATTTTACTTCAGACTTTGATTTAATATCTACATTCGATTCGGAAATGTTACTGATATTAGGCGCAGAGTTAAACTTTGCTTTAAAGCTTAAGCATTTAGAAGCAAGCTTTTTGACGAAACTCTGGGATGGATTACGGGTTACAAGTGATGAAGATGAAGTTGTTAAGCTAGTATTTATATCTTTCTGGGTCTCTGGGGCTGTCCTGTAAAACATAAAAGCAACAAAAAATAAATTTGGGATAAAACAACACTAAAACCAAAAAAACTACCTCCACCATGTTATAAATAATTTATATTTTAACAACAATCGTCCAAATTGACATTTGACGAAACATTTTAATTTCCTCTAACTTTCTAAAGCCTTTGTTAGATCAAAAATTCTTTTAATGGTATCATTTTCAAAGTAAAAGTGTACGTTTCGTTTATATTAATTTTGTTTGAATGTACTATCTCAGTCGGTCCTTTGCCCGCCATCAAAGGACGGCACTCTTTATCTGGTGTACAAACTCGTACCTGACCGTTTTCTAGGCAAAATCAAAGGGATGGAAGATTTTAATGAGACGCGCATTGAGTTTTTGTTTTGCATCCTTTTAAGAACTGCTATATACAATTTTAACGATTTTACGCTCGTTTTTAACAAATAAGAATCGGGAACAATGCGTATTTTGTTATTTACAATAATGATACAAGATGAAGTTCCAGAAGCTATTAAAATGTGGGTCATGATTTTGAATACGTCGTTAAAATTGAAGTGAAAAACACATCCCTAAGACAGCAATCAGAGGTTCAAAGGTGACACGTAGTATGTTATAATTGAGACGCCTCATTCCAATTAAAACTGAATATTTAGACTCTAAAGAGCTTCAAGTAATTAGAGGGAAGGATTCCTTTGCCGTTGATAAAACGCATTAAATTTAAACGGATAACTTTATATGTCAAATGTTATACATGCAATGTTAGTGGGTTAACAAGCAAAACAAAAATATATTTTACAGCCGCCCCAAGATTCTTAAAAGGTATTTTAACGAGAAATTAAATTTCATACAAAATCTTTCTCTCAAAGGATAATTCTTATATAACATGGATGTATTTCCGATGTAGTTTTGTATATCTAAATATTAAGGGAAATAATAATATTTTATACTTCTTTGTATCTTTCTACATACTTAAGTAAAATTTTCGGCTGTTAACTAAATATTAATATATCACTAACAGTTATGTTAGGAACGTATTAATTGTCATGTCTCTTGCTAATTTAAAAATTAGTAATACTTACATGACGAGGTGGTGGGGATAGCTTGTGGGACTATTGTCTTGCACCGGAAATGGTGGAAAATCATCTTCACTCTCGTAGTTATTACGAGCCATACTTTCGTATTCTACAAAAAATATTAATTAAGTACATCAAAGGAATTAACTGGGATATATAACATGACAATAATTTAAAAGAACTGGCTACCTCCCCATCAAATGTATTCAAATGAGACGGCAAACCCCATTTTTCAAAATATTTAGTAATAAAAATAACATAAATACAAACAAAATACTTTAAATAAAAAACGATATTACTTATATCTTTTTTCTCACATTTCAGCCAGTCAATACAAAAAATATTCTAGCCACAAACGTACCTCGTATAACTCTTCTGACTCTTCTCGTAGCTTCCTCCGAATAGTCCGCTAGAAGATCCTCTACTGTCTTCCCTCGGCCGTCTAAAGCTCTGAGATCAGCACCCTTGGCTAACAATATTCTTACTACAGATGCCTTGCCGAAACAGGCCGCGTCATGGAGCGGTGTACCAGAGTTTGTGCGTATGTTTGGGTCTATACCCGCTGCCAGCAAGACTTGGACTACCTCCCTGGAGAAAAATGATAGGTTACAGCTTAATGTTGCTACCTTTAGTAAGTTAAGTCCCATAATGGGCAGGAATCTCCGTGAATAATCAGTTTTGCCTTATGTCCTGTCAGGAATATAGCCAGAATATAGCATGTCGTCAATTTTTTGATCTAAGGAAATAAATCAAGAGTTAGCGCGACTCCAGTATGTCAAAGCTTACCCTTTCATGCAAAATACTTTTTTTTTATAGAACAGGGGGCAAACGGGCAGGAGTGTTATCTGATTTTAAGTGATACCGCCGCCCATGGACACTCTGCCAGAGGGCTAACGAGTGCGTTGCTGGCTTTTAAAAAAATAGCACGCTATTTTCTTGAAGGACCTTAAGTCGAGTTTTCTTCACCGTTCTTTTTAATGTACACGTATTAACATTGAAAACCGCTCGCTTAAACAGATAGGCGTAAATATAAAAATATTATAAGACTAGTGGCTTGACCATCACCTCATTCCTAATGAACCTGGATAAGGAATAAATGCATCAACATCTTCGCACATCCAGTCATGTTATTACTTAGGGCTTGTGTAGCATTCTAATAATGAAAGTGAATTTGATCTGTCCAGCAGCTTTCAGTTTAATATAACCTAATATTCATGGTTCAAAAAGCATTACAACACTTTATACAGATTATTGTATCTCGTGCAATTAACTGAGATCTTTGAAGATATATTTTAATAGACTAATAAACGTACAATGATAACAAATGAGTGCATGGCAGTATCAAAATCGACTACAAACTTTAATTACCAGAATTTAATAAATTAACCAACAAAACACACAAAAACTTTGAATAAACAATTCCAACATTGACAATTGACATATCGATGACAATGCATATTTATGAACTCAGGTAACGAATCCGACTGTCATTGTAAATGTTAAAACACCTGCTGGAATACAGTTCTGTATCATGATCTGATATAGAGATACATATGATGAAGATCATTATCGTTAATAAATGCGTTTATGTACATATTTTATAAAAATACTGACACGAAAATCATCAAATAGAAAGTTAATCAATAGCTCATTTATTCCGCTTAATCAAAATAAACCTAGTTAATAAGTAATTTCTCATCAAAGTTTTACTCAACATTTCATTATTCCCAGCGGAAAACAGATTTTAAAGCTATCCAAAAAATTTCTTCCGATTGTTTTAAATCTAGTGATAATAGTTTTATATTATAATTACTCTTTTGAATATACATTTCATCTCTTTCTGTCCAATTGCATTTACGCTAGGATAAAAAGAGTTACGTACTTTGGGTAAGACTGTGCAAATCAATATATTTGTTGTAAATAAGGGATAAGCCTATATTTATTTTACTATATTAAATGCAAGTAGTGTACGATACAAATAAAAAAATATAATATTTTCTAATAACGAAAATGTATAGAACAAACTTTTTATATGACAAACGCCGAGGAGGCTCAACTAATGTTAAGTGATAATGTGGCACACTTAATGCCATAGGGCTCGCGAGTGCATTACCGGCCTTTAAAGCATTGGTACACTCTTAAATGTGGTATATTTAAACATGTTATATTCGCATATTATATGAATCAACCTACCAAAATATGTGTTTTTTACAATAATTGTTTCTACTTTTTTTTATAATACTTAATAATGCCATTGTGTTCAGGGACTTTTTTCTAACTATCGTGTTTTTACTAAAAACATTTTACATTAATTACTCATTCGTGTTACGCGTCTCGTTAGATACGCGGCTTGTTTGCCTCCTCTAGATTACCAATATATGTCTATATACCTATATTTTGTTTCAAATGATAAAATATGAACACGAACAAAGGAATCAGCACTTTAATATTCTATAAGAAGCGTTATTAAAAACTATTAAATGACAACTAAATTTTTTCTTTATCAAATAAAGTTAGATATAAATTACTCAATAAAGCAAATCTAGTTTAAATACAGATTCAAAATCTTGAAAATGAAATTTACTATGATTGAAAGTCAACTTATATAGTTCAAAATCTACATTTTCTGTCTGGATATTTATGCTGTATATTGTGGGTACAGACAATATATATATCACTAAATAAAAACTAGATATATGTACTGTATATTATAGGTAATTATGTGCTAGGCCGATGTAATCTCTTAGGCGTTTACTACGTCCCTTTATTGGTCGACAATGTGGAAAATTGACAGCCAACGATGTACGAAATGGCCAATATTGCTGGTGTATGATCTAATACCTTAAAATTTTAGTATTTAAAAATAACCTTTAGAATTATTATAATTTCGTGTATATTAAGCTTTATAGGTGATGCGGGTCTTACCTTACCTTTTAAGCATATTTTATTATAAAATACCAACCTTGTTCGTAAGCTCTCACGTTATTAAATATTATTTTAAAACAATAGACAATAGGATTTTAAAAACCATTTCAGATTATTTATTAGTAGTGACGTAGTGACTATAGAAACAAACAAATAAAAAGGCTATATTAAATGGTGTTGAGTATTGGCCATAAATTCAAATTAAACATTCATAATTTCCAGAACACGCCGAAACGCTTATAAACGCCTAATTGTTTGTGTGTTTTTCTTTGCGCATATATAATATTTAGATAAAATATTCTCCGGCGAAATTAAACTGCAAGATGGTATTAGAAATAGCTAGGTTGACACGATATTTACAAGCATGCTACGTCATCGTCAATTCAACTAATCCGTGACTGTCACGTGACAGACGTATATAACATAAATTTGATTCTTTGATAAATTAATAAATATTTTAAAGTTATTTTGACCCATAACACATTCGAAACTCATGTACAGATAGCTCACAATAGCTTAATTTATCATACCTTAACTTGCGGTTTAAGTTTAAACACTTTGGACAAAGAAGCATAACATCATAGAGCATCATATAACAAATATATTTTCTATCATTTCTATCTTTTTTTTTGGACAAAGAATTAGTCTAGCTTTTCAAAGGGGAAACGATGCTTATCTTTGGAACCTTGCCTAAAGGAACTCCTGTTAATAATACAATTTAGTTATTATATTATATTTTTAAGGCTTTTAGGTTTAGATTCAAATAATGTTATGTTTACAATGCTTAATTAATGTAACACTTGATATAAAATTTCTCCTACATTCAATGACAAAACAAATGCAACAAAAGTCTATTTACACGAAAGGGAGACGGACACGTCATTTCCTTATGTTATGGACAACGATGCCGCATCCAAATTTCATCTATCGTTCGAAGCAAATTCGTAGAGAAACCGATTGGAGCGCGATAACGAACGAATGAATATGAATATACGACAGTGTGTACCCGACTTTACATTAGCATGCATTAATATTCAACTGTAAATAGTCGCTCAAATTTACAGCCACAATAGTGTCGTTTACGAAAACTGTATTCATTGTAATCTTTAGTTAAATTATACTGAATCATATTTTATCTATATATTATCAAGAGAAACTCATCGTGATTGAGAATAATAATAATAATAATCAATGGCGCTACAACCATTTTAGGTCTGGGCCTCAGATTTCTGTATCTGTTTCATGATCGTTTGTGAATTGAATAGGCAAGTAGGTGATCAGCCTTTTGTGCCTGACACACACCGTCGTCTTTTTGGGTCTAAGGCAAGCCGGTTTCCTTCAACGTTCGAGCTAATGTTAAATGCGCACATAGTAAGAAAATCCATTGGTGCACAGCCGGGGATCGAACCTACGACCTCAGGGATGAAACTCGCACGCTGAAGCCACTAGGCCAACACTGCTCTAATCTAATCTGCGTGATTGAGAATACCGATGGCAAAAGATCGTGTGGAGGTTCGTCATCGAGATGGATTGATCAAGTTAAAGATTCGTCCCTCATAAAATCTAGTGTAAAGAAAGCACAAGACCAACATTGGTGGTGCAAAATCACGCCAGATCTCAGATCTCGCCGAATGAGCTGACCACGATACTCGGACATGAGTTATCGCCCCACAGAGAGAGACGCTTTACCTTAGTTTAATTTTTAATGTATATTATTGCTTAATAATAACACTCTTAGAGTACATAAAACATCAAAAACACTGAGGGGTTTAACTTTAGTGCCTGGCTACACCTTGAAAACTAAATTCCAAACAAACTAAAGATTAAAAAAATACAATCAATAAAAAAAATATATTTCCTAGATGTTTGAATTATAAACCTTTTTATATATATGTTGAGTAGGTATGATTGTTGTCTGTTATATATAATACATGTTAGCTGTAGGATTACGAAACAATAATAAGTATTCTGCAAAAAAACTAAAACATTACAACAGAGAGAAAAATATTTTTTTATACCTTATAGATAATTTAACATCTTAAATGTATCGGGCCAAACAATCATATCCCAGGTTGGCTAAAGATATATTTTAAGTGTACCATTTTCGGGTGATATGTTATAGTTACTTTAAGAATTTAACACAATAAAAAAAATATGTGATAGTAATGTAGCATTATACAAGATGGACCAATGATGTCTGATTAGTGGTAGTTAGTACGTGAAAGAGTACTTCTCTAAAAATTGTGTTGGCCTAGCATTTTGAGCGTGCGTCTCTCATGCCTAAGTGCGTTCCAAGAACGGCTGTGCACCAATATACACATGGCACTGTGAAGGCAAACATCGTGAGGAAACCGGCATATCTTAAAGCCAGAAATCGACATTTGTCAAACACTGAAGGCTGCTTGTCTATTGAAAATTCACAAATAAACGAAATCTAAGACCTAGGTACCATAGGTCTTAACATAAAGTAAATAAACTTGCTACAACCAAACGGTTATCGTAACCTGGATTAAGTACGTGAATATTATTTTTTACAAAAGACTTACTTGTGTCCATTCTTGCTAGCTCTGTGCAAGGGTGTGGAAGAAAAGGACCTGACCTTCCAATTCGGGTACTTGTAAGGTTGAACCAGCATGGGCTGGACTCGCAACAGGTGCTGGACGGTTTCCAACCTGTTACACAATCCACAACGTTTAACATTTATTTTTGGCCTGTAATTATTTTCAGTACTCTAGGTCTTGCGCAGTAAAGGACGATAATGAAAAACGCGTTATTAACCAGCAACCATTATTTTTTTATGATTTCCAAAATGTTAAAAACCTATAATGATTATTTGGTTGGAATAATTTCATCAAAAACATAATTTGTAAAAAATACCAAGTCTCGCAGTTTTTCTACCGTAAAGTTGTGAGGTCCACATACCAAGTATATTAATTTATTCAGCCCCTACTTACGACCTTGTCTTAAGTTATTACGTAATTAGCTGACCTAACAACATTAAACTGACCATATCAATATTAAAAATCTCTGTTAAATAAATACATTTGACTTGGGGTAACCTTCTTATTTTACCCAAAACGAAGATAGAGAGGATACACTTGGCTGACTGGCTATCTTTTACAACTATCCAACACTAAAAATTATTTTTAAGTTCTAGTTTTATTAAAAAAAAGTGAATTAAAACATTTAGAAAAAGGTACCTTTAGTATAAATAACAATTAAAACTTACGGCAGCCAATAGAAGATTTCTACATGTTATACAGTGATTTTATCACGCGACGCGAACATAACGAAACATGAAAACATACTGACGCAATAAACATTAAAGATAAAACATATACCTATGTTTGCATAATTTAAAATTAGATGCTGTTGCCAACGATAAGCATGACTGACATCGTCCTATTCATGCTTTTAGAAGTGTAAACTACGTTTTTATTATTTATTATTAGTGTTGAGTGGGTTGAGTGTGCGACTGTGATGGTTGAGGCTCGAACCCTGGCTTAGAATAAACTTTTCTATGTGGTGAAGGATAACATCGTGAGAAAATCAACTCTGAAACAGAGTGTCTTATTAGAAAATTATTACAAGTCTGTCAAAACATTTTTTTTAATTTTACTATATTATAAATTCTTATGTTATATTTGTATGTTTAAAATTATAGTATCTTTTTCAAACAAAGTAATTCAAGCGACGCGCCATAAGTTATACAAACAAGCTATATCAAAGCCAAGAATCTCATTACTCTACGCTAAAACTTATAACCGCATCTCAAACTTATTTCTAAGGTAAAATATCTGATAGTTAAAACAATGTAAGCTCCAATGAATATGAATATCTTATTTAGAGGAGTTTTAGATGAAATTTGTATTTAATAATCACGATCCAATCAAACCAAATTTTTGACCAAAACGTCGAAACTAAATCTTGTTTCAAGAGTACCTGTCATTGAAGAATAGGAAAGATTAGACAGTCAGTTCAGATACAAATTATGAAAGGCCCATGTTCCTGCATTAAACAAACTAATGTTACATACATTCGCCTGCGTAGCCTAGTTTTTCCTTATAATAATAATATTATAATAATAAGACTTTATTCCACATCTATGACATACATTTGATTAAAACAATAGTTTTTCCTTAATGAATGCAAATAAAATTATTGAAAGTGCTTGCAAATAGTATTTGATAACTTTATTACTAAAAATTATGACTAGTGAACGTTGTACTATATAAATTTTATTTCTTTGTTAGGTTAAACTACTGGTTCAAAGTGTTAAATAGTCGAGTAACCGCAGCGCAGCTGGTTAAACTGGTTAACGCGTACATTGACTTATAATCTAAAAACAAATATATATACTGCAAAATATAATCTAACTAAAACTGCCAAAAACGTGTTTTGCCCAAACTCAGGGGATAAAATTATGCCGTACCGTCCATACTGCGCCGCCAGGTCCAAGGCACTCTCTTGCTTGATATTCCGAATGTTGACGTCAGCTCCGTGAGCTATGAGCTGAGCCACCACGTTCACGAAACCGAATTGAGCTGCCATCAACAGCGCCGTCTCTTGGTCCAAAGTCTAGGGCAGAAAACGTACCTTAAGAAATAATCCTTCGATATACGACGAATTTAAAAGCTATGCAGAAAGTCACTATTTATTATGTATTATTGATTTCCATATGAGCCTTAAAGTTTTGACTACACAGTTGAGAACTTCAGTAGAGCATCAAATCAATACTATTCTGACGCTTGCCATAATCAAAATATCATTACTTCAGGTAAATATAAGGAGTGTGAAGATATATGTAAAAAAAAATGTGTATTAACAGTGGTTAAGGGGCCAAATACTTTCTTGAATGGCATAGACAAATTGTCACTTGAGTTTTGATAATAAAATAGAAAGCAACGAAATGTCAATGATCCAAATCATTTGCCTACATGTTTGATCAACTGGCTGAATCTTTCAGGTCGCTAGTTAAACGGCGCTGTTCAGTTAAAAGGCTAGGCTGTTAATTGAAAGGCTTATCAAACTAGTTGTCTGCGACATAGAAATTCTGAACATTGATAGTTTCAACTTGTAGAAGATCAACAAGTACGTAAAAAGATAACTAAAAAATCATTACATACAATTCGGTACTTTGTAAAATCTCGTACTACTAAGTAGAGACTCCAACGAATCATGAACCAAATATACTCACTACATGGTTGACATTGACAGGTGGATTGTTGTGGTTGAGGAGCATGGCTACAATATCGACGTCTCCCTTCCACGCCGCCAAATGAAGAGGCGTAGCACCCTTCTTGTCCACGACGCATGGTGACGCATCCACTGATAGTAGTAAACGTACTATCTCTCTGAACAAATATCGTATGTAAATAATTGCTGATATGAAATACGAACATGAAATGCTGTCAGATCAATTTTTGAATAAAACATTTTTATATAATCTATAGTTTATGTATAGGCAACAATTTTTTGCCAATTTGCACACAAAAACATTTTTCGTCCACAGACAATAATGTTTATGGTTCATGCTATAACAAAATCTATTGCATTGGTAAAAACTTTCAGAAATATATGTATGCTTAAATTGATAATCAATAGATGTAAGTTGAATAAACGATAAACAATAATTTTCAGCAAATCAGCGCCCGGAACCATGACGCCATCAAGCTTACTGATTGGACTATACATTTGTTATGCTATTCGATAATCTCTTATTATCAATTATAAATAATTGTAACAGCATGCAAACATTTATATCATAGGGTCTTATCATTTATAAAATTGTATAGCACTATAATTTAAATATGACAACTTTAGCATCGTATTAATAGTGTCTTAATTAAATGTTAAGCCATAAATGTTATTAAAAATTCCATAGTTACTCACTTGTGGCCACGTAAACAAGCATGATGGAGTGGAGTATAACCATTATCGTCTTGAACATTTACACCGGCGCCTCGCCTTAAACTGTAAACAAAAAAAATATCAAAAGAAATTCGCAGTCGGTAGGATTCGAACCTACGCTCCCAGAGGGAATCTGATTTCTAGTCAGACGCCTTAACCGCTCGGCCACGACTGCTGTTGCAAATTACAAGTAAATAAGAGAACGCTTTCAAATGGACCGATTAAACAAGTTTAAAACGTAAACCAGGTCACGACTGATTAACAAAATTAGCTAAAGATTTATTTATAATTCATTTCTTTCGTCCGATATTTCTTGTATTATAGAATACACATTCACACTACTTGTTGCCAAAAAGAAAGTGTTGATTCTGAATTCAAAATTTTGCATTCGTGGTTTAAAACACCTGCCTTCTTGCTTCAGTACGCAAAGTTCATTTAAATTTAACGGTTACTTTTGTCACTATTTAATCAAGCGCACTTTTTTAAGCAAATAATTGTTTCTTTTTGACTTGGTATTAAAATGAATTATGTAGATGTATGAAGCTTCTATGAGGCTGCTTTATGTGACCTCAAGTTACTTGAATATACACAAAATAATTCGTCGAATTGTAAACGTCTTTTTTATAGATAAAGATGAATTTTACATATACAGTTTCTAAGTGTTTATCCCAGAGCCAGCGAAGGCATAGAGTATTAGACGTTAGATTTAATTGAAAATTCTATCGTTCAATCGGCACATTTTCTTATTTCATATTTTCATAGTAACGATTAGTAGCAATTACGATTACTTTGGTAATAGAACCCGGGCGAGTTGATAGTTTAAGTGACACACATTGAAGTACCGTTACGACACACATACAGCTAAATACAGAGAACTCACAGCCGGCCTTGACACCACGAACAATTCATTACGGCAGGTCATAGACCCAAGTCCTGATTTAGACAATGGTCAACCCGCATTCGTTTTTTTCTTAACCGTTAGGTTTTAGAAATAAAAACACTTGAATATTTTGATAAAGATTGCTTAAGGCCAGTGATGCGGAAATTTAGGAATCCCCTCTCCGAGGATACTCAAAAAAATTGCACCTACAGTGGTCTTGGGTTTCCTTCCAATGATAACGATATTGTTTGATATAATAAAGAAACTCCAGGATGTTAATAACAGTTCTTAAAAGTGTAAGAGGATAATGCGAGAAAAAACATTATTTCTACGAGTCTAATATGTTGAAGTTTGAATATGTAAATAATGGCAGCCAACACTTGTCACATGTTAAGAAAAAGTTTTAGTTTAGAATATTAGAATACCTGTTTAAATTTGTTTTCTGTTATTTGTTAGGACTTATCTATTAAACGCGGACGACGTAACATCTCAGTGATATGTAAATCAAAATTATTGTAATGTAATGTGTAATGTTATTAATAAATATATACTAAACATAAAGAGAGTGTTTTTAAAATAGCCCCTTGCTTTCAGAGCTCAGTCCCCGCAAAATTTGAAACCTCAAACAAAATATCCTTGAAGACAACAAAATTAACTTTAAAATTAAATTAATCACCACGATTAGCAACATTGTTTTATTACTATTATTTTTGTAAATAATGGCGTCTTTACCTTGTGATAAGATATATTTTACAATGCATGCTTTTACGATCGTGGTACTGCGCCGAAATATGAAGCATTATTTGAAAAATTATTGTGCTCTTATTCTTTAAAAATTATTCATGTTTTCAATGCTCGTAAATTTTAAGTTACTAAACGCGTCTTTAAGCCAGTAATTGATACTCATTAGAATAATTTTGCCTATTGAATCAATTATGAATCACTGCAGGAAGCCTCCCAGACAAAGACAAGTGTATCATTGCATGGGTAATATTTTAATATGTAAAATATAAACAAAAATCAAGGTGACTAAATGTAGAGCGAATTTATGATTACTAAGATTTATTAAGCAATAGTAGGAACTGACAATATTTGCATGAAACCTTTGTATTGACAGCTTGCGACCAAATATTTGTACAATTCCAATCATAAAAATTCTCAATTCAATTGTAAACTATATATATACGACTCTACCATTCTAATATATCATCACAAATAACCCATTAATTAACTCACCTATCAAAATCGAAAAATTTCGAGCGTAACTTCTTC
Organism: Pieris brassicae; assembly: GCF_905147105.1. Classification (NCBI taxonomy): domain Eukaryota; kingdom Metazoa; phylum Arthropoda; class Insecta; order Lepidoptera; family Pieridae; genus Pieris; species Pieris brassicae. The sequence continues at coordinate 14,889,429 of NC_059665.1, forward strand.
TTAGCTTTCACACATTTCCTATACAAATGGCACTTCGCGTCGCACACATTAGCACATATATCTAGCGAGCCAAAACACTGCACTTTTTTGTCATCCATCTCTTGAGTCACCTCCGAATGTATGTATCCATATTTTAATACTGACTCATAGGAATTCACTGGCCCAAAACAGGTTAGACCAGGGAGGGACAAGGCGTTTGAGTAAATTAATATCGTATAGATAACTCCGATAAGATAAATATGTAGTCCAAGGAATTACCATATTGCGAATGTATTATCTAAATATAATTGCCAAAACAAAAATAGATAATTGACAATTTCTTAATTTCTCAATTAATATTTCATTATGGAATACTTAGTGTTAATCTATTGGGTTCTATTAAATAATACATATACAATAACAAAAAAAAACACATAACTATATCTAAATTTATGTATACCACATGAATATTACATAAATTCTACTACTTTCGTCCGAAAGAAAACTAAAATACGCTTTGATATGAATTCCGGTTTCTACATATTAAATGATTATTTATAAATTTACAAAGAATTACCGAAGAACAATGTTTACAAACTATGTCACAAAACAGCTTTAGAAGTAGGCCTAGACATAGCTAGTATCTATAGGCAGCAGGAGGTCAAGCCAGTTCCCCACAGGCATTAGTCATAAGGTAGGCGAAAGGTATTTTCCTTATGACTTACAATATCATATGCAAATTCGATGGTTTTTCCGAAGAGATATTACAGTGACGGTTTCGCAATACAAACATACACATAAAGACAGAGACTCAGTGTCAAGACAGCGCGAGCTGGGACTCGTATTATTCAGGACATAAATAATATAGTCTCCGATTATGTCTTTTATGTATGTTATCTGCGAGACCTTAAAAACAGGCAACAGTCTTATCAAAGCATGTAAAACCCTAAGGCATGTCCTAAAATCTAAAGGTACTATATGAAAACTTGTCATAGATACTAATTGCTTAGTGCATGTAAAGATTAAAGATATATCGGTCTCTTTCTCCATTCAACGTAACAATAGAGAAAGACGAATATCTCTACGACCAATAGCTCTTAGTAAATTAATAATGTTTTTGTGTGTTTTATAAAGAGATCATATAATATATAAAAACATGCTAGGCCTGCGTTGTGCTGTGGGTAATTCAGATTTGCATCTGCGCTTGGGCATTAATTTGACCGGTTTCAAGGCTAGCAACTGGACTGGAACGGCGAAACAAAATAAAGTGCAGATTAATGTAGGAAATTTTGCTTTTTTTAACTGGTTTTGGTTTTTAGCAATTGTATGAAGATATCATGTATTAATGAATGCTTTAGGGCACACAAAAACTTTTCAATTAGTTTTAGTATTAGTAAAGAGAATTATTGAAGAGAAATTAGCAAGCTATCACGTTAGATCATAAAGATAATTACTTACTATCATACTTATAAGCTTCTTCAGCCAGTATCATCTATTATTATTTAAAAACTGGATAGAAAGTTACAAAGGTTTTGTAACATACAAAAGTACAATGTGTTAATTTCACTTTAATATTTAATACATAATATTTTAATAGAGATAAAAAAAGACAAATACTTGTTGTTAATATAGATACTATTTTATTAAGTTTTTAAGTAGGAAGTGGTTGCGAAAGAAAGCAGTATAAAAACTAATTCCTTCAACATTGGTAAAACGATTTATCAGTCTAAAATATCTAAGACTAAACAACTAAAACTAGTCGAGAGATTAGAAGATAGATAGAAAATTCGTTTAAACCTATAAAACCTACCTGAACCTTCTCCGCAATATCCGAAACATATCCTTTCTACTAAAAAACGGTATCCAAAACTTCATTTTAACACTTCACTGAGAGCAGTTAGAGGCCGTTAAAAATCGATTACAAGCCATTTCTTATCTAAACGCTCTATAATAATATTGATTTTAAATATTTAAAGAGCACCATATCGTGGAGACCGCCGTAAGTGACTAACCATCACACCGTAGCATGAATCATCGCCCGGGCAACAGGTTGCTTCAGTTAGACCTTTTTATTGCGGTAGTTTTGCGGTGTAACTGTTGTTTTTGAGCTCGGGCTCTAATTATTTAAGTTGGCTGTTTGCTTAACTCTTAGCATAAACCCATTTCTTATAATAATTCATGTAATCATAGAAATTCTAGCAAGAATCAATATGGGATCAATATGATTTTTTTCTAAGCGTTGCATGTATTTTGAGAAAACCCGGAAAAATTTCATTACACGATTCGAATAATACATTACCCTCTAAGTAGGTTCATATAGTTATAAAAGGCTGCGCGAAGTCGGTAAATCGCTAATGTTCAATAAAATTGTTGCAAAATGTCATAGAAAACCTGTTTCATCGTTTAACTTAATGGTTTTCTCTTATCGCTATTGCGAAAACCAAGTACATTTACAATAATCTCAAAGTACATAATCATTTTTTCTAAGTTTTTTATGCAAATGTATCAATTACGTTAATCTTAGCGTACAAACATTCTAGGAAGCGATAATTACAGTATCATATAAACTGGAATATTTTTAATGATAACTTGGGCTTTTAACATCAAAAGAGCTTAATTGTAAGTCCTGAAGTCCATACATTTAAACAGTTTTAATAGATATGAAATTGAATAGAATGACGAAATATTAATTAATACATGCGTTACTAGGAAGTTTAAACTATCAATTTACGTATGTAATTTAATTAGACAATCGAACAATACGTGTTGAGCGGAAGCATTTGTTTTAATATCCACGTGATAACTTGTCACGTTGATCAGATTTATTTCTCGGTATATATAGTACTTACTAGACGTTCTCCTTGGCGTTAACTCACTAAGGTCACATAGTTACATACATAATAGAATTTTCACATAATTAATTTCAAGTAATATCTGTGTTATAATTTAAGACAGTAGCTGATGAAACAAGTAACAGCTTCTGTAGTAAAATGAAGTTTGAAAGTTAGTTACGGAAACATTAATGCACCTACTCGAGTGAAATCTATAGTTTATTAATTTCAATATGCAGATATTACCGTCAGGCAAACTATTATAAAGGTACAAAAGTAAATCAATATAATACAACCGTTTCTCATTGTCTCAACTACATTTTATCTATTTTCCTGGGATTAGATAACTGCTACAGATAAGATAACTACCATTTTATAATTAATAGGAAGGAAGCCTATTTTGAAAATTTTCAGAAATACAACCTTGCTAATTTTTTAAATGTAAATATCAGTGTGCTGAGTGTTCGCAAGCTTTTATAAATAAATAAAAATTTACATTCTTAAATGTTTGTACTGATATAGACATGTTCTTATATTATTAAACAGATACAACACAATACCGGAACATTGAATATGTAAAAAAATATCACTTGCAAGTGTGTAAAAACTTTTCACAAAGCTTGTTAGACCCACATGAGCAGAAACCTCAACAATCATGCCATCAGAGATAAATCATAAATATATAATCCCACATAGAAATCTGATATAAAGATGTTAAAATAACACTGCTTTTGCAGTTGAGGTTCTCATTTCATCAGGCGACAAGCTGGGAAGAGATTAGCTTATAGGAAATTTGCATGTGATTGCACTCAGTATTAATATTTAATAAGTAAGAAAATAGATAAGATAAAAACAAATGTATTTTTCTACATTGAATAATGGGACAAGGGATTATTATCATACTTAGTGTCTAGAAAATTCATACAAATGCATTTAAATTATTCAGTGGGTTATAGCAAATGTTTCAGCATTTATTTTACAAATAATTTTCATGTAGGCCTTACTGAATCTGCCTTAATGAATTCATATAAACCTATTGTCGTATTCTCAGAAATATTATTTAAACAACATTCAATAAATATCTGAAGGAGAATAAAGCTAAGCTATGTATATACCAATAATATTAACCTATAATCTTAATCAAATTATCCAAATATAAAATTATGGTAATAAATTCACAGGGGCCATAAAATTCATAAAACCCTCTTGCATACATAAATACAATATGTAGGTGAATGGGATGTGATGGGTAAGTTCAATGTACCACCTTAACAGTCTGGCACAGAGCCAAACACTTAAACAGTATTAGCTACTTACTTCCTTAAATAGATAATGTTTTACCACCTTACTAAATTTTATTGATCACTCTTCCATTGTATTTTTTATTAGTGCTTAATTAAAGATTTCATTGTCTATGAAAAATACATCAATTAGTAACAATGACATTATATAAGTCTTCAATAGTGGGAAAAATGTCCAAGTAAAGTTGCTATCAAGCAGTATTTGTACCTTCTAAGAAGACCAAAAGCCAAATAGATTTTTAAAAGTTTTACAACATGACTTTAAAAATTATGTAGTAGTTCTATCATTTAAGCTCCTAACATGATGTTTGCTATCAAGCCTATAGATAAAAAAAAGGTAATAGAAAATAAAAAATGTTTATTTTATTTACATATTTTGTATAAAACAATGTAGCTAACATTGTATTCATGTATGTTAGTAATGTAGTAGTATCCTCTATAATTCAATTTTAATCATCAGGAAAAAAAAAATTATATACTAACTTTTTAATGTAAAATAAAATACAACAGTTTATCACTACCTATATCTAATGATCTAACCCACCTTCAACTACTAAGTACCTTCACTATAAGTACAAATATTTTATTTTTAGAATAATGCATCTGAATTCATTCAGTGGCTTAATACTTTCTATGATACTACAATTCCAAGGCAAAATAAATCAAGAAATTCAGTGACCAGCCTTGTGTCAGTTTTCCTAATTGGTAATAGGTTTATATTAAAGAGAATATCTTAGAAAACATATAAAATACTGCACCATGGCCCCTATTATACGAAATTCCATTCTTTTTCACATGCACAAGATTAATTAATTCTATTCTTGGAAGAACAGAGTCGTAAACATTGAAAAACCCTCACGTACATTACAATGTTTTGGTTTTGACCAGATTTTCGCGGAACTAAGACTTAAGAATAAACTTATTTTGAACAAATAGCAATGTGGAACAATTAGTTTTCAGACTTATGGATTTTAATTAATACGTGACCTATATATATAGCGAAACATGAATTTACCTTGTAAAAGGACCACTCCTTTTAGTTATTTGTGCTAATATTTTCTCAACACTCCGCTCATCACCTTTGCGCGCCGCATCTAACAAATCCTGGCCTCTTCCCATGGCCCATTTATTTCTTAAACCAGAGTACGATCACAATGTATAACCATTTCAATTTTTACACTAGAATTCACTACACACTACAACAAGTACAACTTCATTGATCGAGCCGCCATGTTTAAATTAGACGTGAGTGCGCTCTACCGGCCACGGTGGGAATCGATATTGCTATTGAATGACCGACAAAATACAGAATGAGTGGACATGACATTTCATAAAAATGAATTTAATCATAAAAGGATTAAGAATCTTTACTATATTATTATTATGTATATCTTAAAATACTTAAAATGTATTAACATATTTTCAACAAAGCCGTTACTTTAAAAAGAAAGTTTAAGTATTGCATTTAATTAATTTAAAGTACTGGACGTAATTTTAAAAATCTTCCATTTAAAATCCAGCTACCTAAAATAACCTTATGGTTACCTTTGTATATAATAGGTTTGCACACATTTCCATTAATATGTAGGATAAAATTGTTTGAAATATTTAATGTAAAATAAAATAATAACATCAAGTAATTATTTGGTCTTTTTGGTGTAATTAGACTTTACTCGACTTATTGACTCATCCGATTTTATTCACAAAACTTCAATATTCTTACAATGTATAAATTCAGAAGGAACCTGAATGTTATATTATTTAACCCTGCCGAACTGTGAATGAGGTGTTTCGTTCTATTTTACATAGGTAAATAGAATTTATTTCACCTTAGGTCTTCACAGTTCACAGCTCTTTTGACAATTGACAATGAGGATTGACTCACATGTGACAGTTTACATTACAATAACACAAGAAAAAAGTTAGACACGCAATGTTTTCACTAAATGAAGTCGGTTAAAAATGATTAAATGTTGTGATTTATAAGAAGTTCAGTGATCCTAAATATCGATTAAACTTTCTAATTATGCGATCGCTTTTGTAATTCAATTCAATAATCGCTACGTCGGCTGTTCTATAATGTCAACATCAACAGCTGATTGCCGACAAATTTAATTAGAGTACATAATTAATAGTTTTACTCTGGCTCCTAATAGATTTTGTGCTACTGAGTAAAATGTCTTCAAGAAGTGTGGTGAAGTGTGGTATTTGTCTACTTACGTTAATGTTAATAAAGAATGGATGTGCTCAAAGTAAGTAAATAAAGATAAAAGCCAATTCAAAACAAACTGCACTGCAAAGCACCACCCCCTAAGTACATACTTTAAAATAATCAATTAATTATTCTACAACCTTTGCACTACTCCTCAAAACTTATTAGTAAACACTTCACACTTCTTCACTTTTTTTTAAATATTTTTAGTTTGTAATAGAATTAAATAATATATCTGTTATAATATATAAAACACAATTATTTATTGAGGTTTTCAAATAAAGTAAAATTATGATATACATAAACACATAATGAATTTTATGTGATGCTGTGCCTGTTTGTTGCGTATTGTCATACTAAAAATATATCTCTAATCTCCAGCTTGCAATAACTTTCACTTTCATCTAGGTTAATATTTTTTTCTTGCAGATTTAACACTCATATTAAACAACACACTATCATGGGGAAATAAAGAGTTATATGGTGGTTTTATAACTATAAAAGCAAATTCCACTCTGCAAGTTGACTGTATCAATGAAGACAAAAATGTATCTTATATTATATTTCAAGTCCATAGTCATTTGTATAATATAACATTGTATAATACTACAAATGTTCGTGGATCATCTGTATATGGTACCAATTTAGGATTATATAGTAATGTTTTACCTACTATTGATACATTTTTTATAATAAACCAAAATTTGGTTAGTCTGTTGCTTTATGTATCTGTTCATGGATATAGTCTTGATGGTATGTATTCAAAATAAATTTACTGCCTACTTTTTATACCTTGCAAATAGAATTGTTAATTTTGAATCAAGTAGTCTGAGGTTCCGAATATGTTCTGACTTTTAAAGTAAAACAAAGCTTACGAAAATGTACATGTGATATTTTATCATTATGCTTAGTGTAACCAGCTGATATCACAATTTGTTTAGTATTTATTATTGGACTTATCTAGTAGTGTCACATATTATCTGTGACTCATTTATATTGCTGTTTAGTAAACCATATCAAAAGAATTTCATTTAATTATACTCAATATGTAAGATTAAGAAACATTAAATTCTAAATAAAACTGTGCAATAAACAATGCCTCTTAAGTATTGTCACTTCATATCAAAGGGAAAAAAACCATGGAAGAGTAAGCTATCACATTTTCTCTATTACATTAGGTCCTTACATATGAAATTGGCATTTTGTATGGGAGGAACCAAAAAATATTATACATAGATTTTAATAGAATATATTTAATTAATTAATGTATCTAGCATTGTATTGATCCCTTTACTAATATAAACATTTGGACTTAAAATCCTTGGAGACTGTTTCGAGTTGAATTTTTTACCTTGCAAAAAAGATTCAAATCTTGAAAAAAAATTGAGCAAGATACGGAGTATGGTGGATGTTTTAGAGTTTAGACATTCCAATTGAATCTCCTCTAATATGGTCTGTTGTGCAGTGTGTGGTTGAGCGTTGTCGTGAAGCAGCAGTGGCCTAGAGCGATAGGACCAGTCTTGGTTGTCTGCCGTAATCGTCTAGACAGAGTTAAGAAATATAGTGAACGACCCGGCACTAGTCCACCAAACGCTCACAAGTAACTTTTTTGGAGTAAATTTTCGATTGGGTCACGATTTTGCTGGTTTTGGTTCAGGCATAGCGATGAGCGCTTTCGATTATGATTAATGTTACGCAGCGGTCAAAGCGCGTTTGTCGATATGCTTCACTAAATCCGTGAAGAACCTACCTTTTTCACCAATTTGCTGCAATCAACTAACTCACGTAGTTTGCGATGGATCCGCTTCCATAATAGCCTTCAATTCTTCGTTATCAACTTTGGTCTACGGCAGTCCATCTATCTGGCTTGCTCTGAGGTCGAAATTTCCAGAACAAAAAAAGGTTGAAACCAAAAACGCATTGTTTTCTTTTGCGTCACCGCCGCCGTACGCATTAATCTTTCAATTCGTTTCTGCAACACTGGTGCTACGATAGAAATCGTACCTACTCGTAAATAACGCGATATTTCATGTTTTCCATTTTATAAATAGTGACGCTAAGAAAACAAATGAAAACGGGAAAATTTAATTAATCAAGGTTTGAAAAACAAATGCACGAGTTGAGAGAAATTGACTTTGAGGTCGAAGTGGCCAGTAGGTACGACAAAATACTAACTTCATATGTAAGCCTAATATTTGTGAATTCTAGCCTATTTTGTGTTTCTAGACTAAGAAAATTTCTAAAATATTAGGGAATTTAATGAATTTCTAATATTCATTAAATTCCCTAACAATATTCACTTTCAGACCCAATCCCTGGTGGATGCAACATGGAGTTTCCCGTGCCCATATCCCCTTATCTACAAACTAAATATAATAATGAATATATTCTGGTTGATGCACCACCACCTAAAGATCAATTAGATGATAAATGCAACACTATTGGTAATGTAGTGTTGCTATTTTATAAAATGTACTTGCCTGAACGAAACTTCGAGGCCGATGTTTATTTTGAAGGTATTCAGAAAATGTTGACGGTTGACAATATTGAAGAAAATGGGGAGTTTGTAAGTGTGAATTTGTTGAATTAATAAATTATTAATAGAATCTGAATTAAACAAAAATTAGTTTGACAACAAGTGTATTTTCGTTTTGTTTCAATCATCAATGCTACGACAATGTCTCATAATTATGAGTTTTGGTTGTATTCCGTTATTTGCGGCCCACATTATTTTGTCTTATTTATAACCACTCACTTTATCAACACTTTCTTTATCAATAAAATATTCCTTCTCTATCCAAGACATACTTACTAAATTTGGTTTGTTAATTACGTTTTTTGCTTATTATAATACTATAGATCCCAGATAATGGTCTCCACAATCGACGCATGCTCAGTGCGTACCAAGGCGTAGGATCTATCTACGTAGCTGTAGCAATTAGTGTGGAGAACGCAAGCGCGTATTCAGTCTACGTACCAACGTATACGTACGCATGCGCGCCTTTAGTCGAAGGAGACTGTGATATTTTTGGTACGTTTATTATTTATATAGCAGGAGCAGTGTTGGCCTAGTGGCGACAGCGTGCGACTCTCATTTCAAAGGTCGTAGGTTCGATTCCCAGCTGTGCACCAATGGATTTTCTTCTATGTGAGCATTTAACATTAGCTCAAACGGTGAATGAAAACATCGTGAGGAAAGCGGCTTGCCTTAGACCCAAAAAAGTCGACGGCGTGTGTCAGGCACAGAAGGCTGATCACTTACTTGCCTATTCGATTCACAAATGTTTATGAAAATGATACAGAAATCTGAGGCCCAGACCTAAAAAGGTTGTAGCACCATTGATTTATTTATTTTATTATTATTTATATGTGATTGTTTCAAACTTCGGCAAATGCGTAATTCTTTTGTGTTTTTGTTTCAGATGACGCACTATCACAATTATTACTAGCGTCCATATTGTTTATTGGTTTGTTTGTATGTTTCTATGGACACAGGTTCTTTAAGACTGAGATGTTTTTGATAGGATTGATAAGTGGCGGCATTGTTACCTATATACTTATTTCTTTGATGGCTGATTTGGATAGACCTGGTAATTTATGTTTTTCCTTCCACATTAATGTTGACCACCCTGTTCTATATATTTTTTTAATTGCGTAAATACGTAAGAATTTTAAAAAAATATGTTTTTTGGAATCCGTGTTTTTTTTGTTTATTACAGCACTTCTTGGTGCGTCTATACTTTCTGGAATATGTTTTGGGGCAATATGGTTACTGTTCTGGTGGTTTTACGGTATACCTTTTCTCGCTGTGTTTCTAGCGACACTAGATGTGGGATTTCTATTCTCAGCTATAATTTACTACGGGCTACCAGGTATTGTTTACATAGTAATAAGCGTTTTGTATCGAATTATTGTTTTTTTTTTTATATGCAGAGAGCGAATTCTGCACTACCTCCAACTATATATGGTTTTTTCATTGAATATATAAATTACTATTATGACCCTACCCTAAGTTAATAATTGATTTGAGTATAATTTAGATATTTTTCATATTTAGGCGGGTTGACAGCTCTACAATCCGATGTGAACTTTTGGACTTTATTCATATGTATAATGCTAACAACCTCCTTGCTTCTGGTGTCTATGACGTTCCTGTCAAATATACTGTGTTGCGCGATACTCGGCGCGTACGCAGCAGTGTACTCTATGGACTATTATTTGGGCTCTAGTATGAAGTATATTATCATAAATACTATGAGACGAGCAACCATACCGAAGTTTAATAAAGCTGTCTTAGAACCACCGTTCGAATGGGAAGGTAATTTTTTATATGTATTGTTCATGTTTTATTGATATAAATTGTTTTTAAAGGGTTTCTATCACAAAGAAAATGTCACTTAAAAAACTACACATTTAAACTAAACAATATACTCAACCTCAAAATAACTTTATTCATATAGGTTAACAGGTATACTTATGAAAGTAATAAAGGATGTTAAATTGATTCTAAATTAACATTTACTACCAGTTCGCAAGTCAAGGGCGTAGAGCGGGCAAGACTAACTGATACTATACATACGGAGTTATACTAAATATAAGTCAAAATTGTCGTTTCCTTTTAAAAACTTTATTAACGAAAAGAAATAATTTCAGATTCTCTCATGTGTCTCTTGTGGGTTGGTTTAGCGATGTCTGGATTCCTCTTCCAACACTTTCATAACTACGGTCGACCCCCATTTCCCCCACCACCTAGGAGTGTTCGACCTGGAGTCCCGAGGTCCTTGTATGGGGCAACACCTCACCACCTTGGCCGGTACGTGTAAAATACAGATCTGTGGCAGTAGTTCAAGCCTGTCTTTTTTATGTAATAGGAGGCAAACGGGCAAGAGGCTCACCTGATGTTAAGCGATACCCCTCATGGACACTCACATAGCCAGAAGGCTCGCAAGTGCGTTGCCAGCCTTTCTAAAATCGGTACGCTCTTTTCTTGAAGGACCCTAAGTCGAATTGGTTCGGAAATACTTCAGTGGGCAGCTGGTTCCACATGGTGGTGGTGCGTGGCAGAAACTGCCTTACAAACTGTTCAGTTGTGGAGCGACGGACGTCGAGGTGTTACGGATGGTACTTTGTATTTTGCCTTGACGTCCGATAATGAAACTCAGCTGCGGGGATTAGACCGAACAACTCTTCTGAACACACCCCATGGTAAATGCGGTAGAAGATGCACAGAGACCCAATATCTCTACGCAACGCCAAGGGATCAAGCCGCACTGAAATTGATTGGTCGTCGACGATTCGAATCTTAATAGGTGACCATTCAAATATAATATCGGATACGTCAGGTCAAACTAATGGACGATCTCTGGTCCTTCAAAAAATTGTTTTTATTTGAACTTTAAAATTTCTAACATTGTTATTAAACTCTTATTATATTTTAAATCAGTTTCAACTGTAAAACAGTTTTATTTGTTATAAAAAAGTACATACATGTACTCTCGATTTTAAAATACATCAAATTTCATTGCAGTTTAGAGAGATAAGTATCCCCCGATTGTAAATGATTTGAAGTGACAGCCCTGTACATACATTAATTTTACTTTTTCAGTTATCCTCGTGTGGTCTCAAGAAATCAACGCAGCACTGTTACCAGTGAAAGATCTCCACTGTTGGCTTAAGTGTCGACATTCAAGTTCCTTATATATATTCCAATAATATTTAAAATCTTTACGGATTAAAGTATAACCAATACGTCCTAGATTTCTATGTCAAAATTCATGTATTTCTCTATGTTAAATTAGTAAACATTTTCGCGCCATTTTTACATTCCCTAATCAAAGCGATCTCACAAATTCACCAAAGTCTTGAAAAATACCCAGAATCAAACATCACTCGTCATATAGCTGACTCTTTCATTTAATATACTCCAATGAGAGATAGCAACGTTTGTTTCCGATATTTGATGCGTACGCGCATTTAATATTAATATAGGTTTTGTGTATGGTATATATAACCTGTGGTAATTTACACGGTAAAAGTTAAAAATATTTATATCATTAAGTTGATTTATGTGTAAGTTTGAGAATTTTATTAGTTCCCTATACTAAGTATCACTGTATCGTTTGGAATAACCATGCTCAATATTATAATAATCATTATATTAAATTTCTACAGTGCCTCCAGTGGTAAAATTGCTAAAGAAATTGCCCATTTAACATTTTATCGTAACTATGGCAACGTATACTATTTTAGACTTATATGAGTGGGTAATTAAATATCACAAAACGTAATATTGTATCTTTAAAACCGTTAAATAAAATGTATTCGTTATTTAAATAAAGGAATTCACAATAGCTCTCTACATGACACGAAGTGGTATTTTTATTAACTCAAACCGCACATGTTATGGAACAAAAGATGCGTTCGAAATTCAATTCCCCTCATGAGGGGCATAGATAATCTAAACCAATTATAAGCGTTGATAATCTGTGCAATTGTTTATTTCAATACTGACATGTGTTTGATTGTCCCGCAAATTTTTTGTTTTATCTAGTTTTAGTCCAACGTATTGTTTTTTGAATAAAGCACGTATTTTAAATGATCTTTTACTAATATATATAATCTTCTAACAAAAATATACTTTTCAAAACGATATGATTTCGGTAAATTGTTCTCGATAGTTTTAGAAGCTAAAATTCGTTAATATTTTATGGCATAATATCAAAAACGATAAAAACCATCAGGATGGTTCTAATAATAATTGAATTGTACAACATTGGGTGCATTAAGTAGTTAACCATTAAGAAAAAGCCATACGCGCGAATAACTTGAGATCAGTCTAATGCCGACAATACAAAACATTTAATCCCATCCCATTGTGCGACCCTTCCCAATCTAAATAGGGGAATGTATGGCTCCCTATATAAAACTATTCGGATTATAAAGCGCCAACACGCAAAATTAATACGTACCGCCCAAATATAGTTAACAGTAAAATTTTAGTACTAAAATGCTCCGTATATGGCAACACTATTTTAGCGGAATAAGGTTTTGTTTCGAATGTTCTAACGTCATCTGCGTAGCTTCTCAATGTGAGTAATAAAGTATTGTTAAATTCGATACACTTGAAAATTGAATTGGGGAGCGAATTGTAAAGAAAACAAAACAAATGGTTAATGCCGTATTTATTAATAAATTTCACTGTAATCTCCTCAATCTATATGCACTTTATCGACTAATAATTTATTTTACACTTAAAAATTAAGTACAGATCTTATCGTCTATAAGACTATAACACATCCGTATTGCATTTATTTTAATGAAAAATATATTAACCATTTACATTTCCTTAGATTAAGATGAGACTTGTGCTGTACCATTACTATTACGATGATATCTTAACACACCGATTTTGACATGCTCTCGAACTATTTCAATTGAATTAAAAATAATCTAACTAGACACCTACGTAATAATTATAATCACAGCAATATTGATCTTCTTAATGATAATAAATAAATTAATTCGTTTCGAAATGTGCTATTTTAATTGTGACTCAACACATTACAACATCTATTAATGTAACTATTATACAATAATACAAACATGCCCCGAATGTCAATTTGTAGTCAGAGGGTTGAAACAAATCGCTGTAACGAAGCTTATTGCCACGTTTTTCTCTATAGCATTAATATTTCTCACCCCTGCCGCATACATCAAAGGAAGAAGGGTTGTGCAAGCAAAGGGCGCATAACACTCAATTATTACAAATGTTGGCACAAATCATTTACATTTCTTAAACTTTGAACACAATACCGTCGCGTCGCTAACGAAACCTCTACCCAACAATAGATGGCAGCTATATACACTTAGATGCGAGGGTATAGTCTATGGAGAATTAACATAATTCATCGATTAGTCAGCTTATCAGCTAAATTTGAACATCATCAGTTTAACGTATGCATTGTAGCACTTACGACGCGGAATTGTTCTCCTGTATGTCGGCGGGCATGACGTCGTGGCCGGCTGTCATGTTGAGAGCGTTCATAGACAAATGAGCGTCCGCGTAGTTGTGCGCCAGTTCGCCGCTAGATGGCGACTCGGGCACGCTCGGGTTCTCGGGCATCGAGAGCAATCGATGCGGGAACCCGAATAGCTGAGATCACTGAAGTCGTCCCCAGTAATTGGACGCGAGGTCCGGCCCCTGCGATGGAATTTGCACCGGGACGCTGACGCCCGCCGATATCACACCTACAAATAAAAGATTCAAGATTAAAATGCAGTCTATTAGAAAAAAAGGGGACACATATTCGGTTCAAATTTGACTTAGATTATTACGATAACATATCAGTTTGTATTATAACAGATAATTATCACTCAATAAATAGTTGCAACATTAGTATGTTGCTGAAATAGCTTATGAATTTATTTCGTACTATAAAAAGTGAAAAAATAAGCTCATAATTAAACAGTTAATTAGCTAGCTATCAGAGTTTTAACACCGGTACTTTTATCATACATTTAGTGACAAAACTTCTTTACCTCCAACTGCACTGTTAGTAGATAATACATATTAATGCACCAACCAATAAAATAAACCTAACACGTATTATATCTAGTCTACCTTTTCATTGTTTTCAATACGTAAAGCCTTAGACGCTTCCATGAATATTCCCTACATATCGTTATATACCCGTATCTCCCGTAGAAATAGGCATCCTATCAAAGGGTGGTTTACACGAGACGGCTGGCTTTATGACTGGTCTGCCAATCGCCATATCCGAGATAACACGATTGTGTGTAATGGAATGCAATTGGAATCCTATTAGACATATGCCGATACTGATGCATGATGTTAATAGGTTTCGTATTAGATTATGTATGGCATGTGTATGGAATTTGACGTCTAATCTCGGGCATAATAATAATGTTATATAATTTGACCTAATCTTGTCTTGTCTACGTACCTACAATATATATATATTAAACAGTATTGTAAAGAACGTCTTAATAATTAGTTTAGAAATGGTATTTGTAAAAATTAACGCATAGGCAAGTAATATATTAAATAATTTTGAATATTTATAGTCACGTCTTGATAATCGAATAGAAAGTTTTTTTGTTTTTAGTCATCCAATAAATATATTGCCCATTATTAAGATTTGAACTCAAAATAAAACAATTTACGACTTATATTGACGTATAATACTCAGACGCGTGCGGCGTGGTGATAAGAAAAGGGGTGTGCTCACGATTATCACCAGTTAACAGCTCCTTTGAGACTCGTTTGTTCAATGGTCTGGTTCCATGTCACTTTATGAAGATAGATCGTTATTGTATGAAGAATATATGAACGGGTTGTTACCCGGAACCTATTACATCCTATTATAATGGAGATTTATATTGTTGAATTAAATAAGAAAAATGTTTGATTGCATAACTATACTTTAAGATATTGCAGATCGAATGATTCATCATAACATATCGAAGCCACGTACATTGTACGCGGGCATTCCATTAGCAATAATCAATATCAAGTGAACTGATACCCAAAAACGATTTCATTATTAAATAAAACTGGAAATGGTTCGCTGGAAGGAGTGCAAAGAGTAAATGAAA
Source organism: Pieris brassicae (assembly GCF_905147105.1). Classification (NCBI taxonomy): domain Eukaryota; kingdom Metazoa; phylum Arthropoda; class Insecta; order Lepidoptera; family Pieridae; genus Pieris; species Pieris brassicae. The sequence goes on from NC_059665.1 coordinate 14,905,367, forward strand.
CGAAACCGTGCATTTTGAATTGTGAAAAACTCCTTTGTTCGCGGTTGACGTTGAAAACTCTGCAATGGAACAATGAAACGCGCCAACAACAATAATTCATACCGTTTTCCGCCACCTACCGGTAAAAATGTCCGCTGCATGATATATAACATCGAATGGCAAAGTTATGGCTTTTTAAAACAATGGCGATGCCAAAGGAAACATCGTTATTACAAATATCTAGTACATTTCGCGAACACGAAATATTATCTTATGCACTGCTTATGTACGCGTATTGTGAGATTCGCCTTTGTTCTTAATTAAAGACGATATCTGACATAATAAAATCTATTTCATTCCAACAGTGAATTGAAAAGCTAGTTTTCTTTCGTAATCTTTAAAAATAACTATTATATTCGCTTCCGAATTTGGCTGAAATTTGTCAGCATGTAAAGAATGATTAAGAGCAGTGAAGACCCAGTGGCTTTAGCTTGACCTTTCATCCCTAAGGTCGTAGGTTCGATCCCCGGCTGTGCACCTGTGCTTTCTTTGTGCGCACTTTACATTCGCTCGAACGGTAAAGAAAAGCAACGTGATGAAACTGCGTTTGACCCAAACATTCGACGGCATGTGTCAGGAGCCTGATCACCTATTAGATTGACAAATGATCATGAAACAGATATATAAATCTGAGAACCAGACCTAAAAAGGTTGGCGCTACTGATTTTTATGATTGTAAAGCATACATAGACACAGATTTTTAAAGAATAATTATTTTCTAGGTATCAATTCCATTAGAACCTTGAGTTAGTAATAGTTGTTTAGCATAATAGTCCAACCAAAACTTTACGTTACAATCGAATACTGTTTTTGAAAAGAGCTCAATATTCAAAATCAATTTAAAAGCCATTTGTAAGGAACAGACAACGGCAAATCCAATTGGGGCTCGAACTTCCATTTTTTCTTTTTCCTTTATTTTTTGTTTCCCCGTCATGTCGCGGTCTTGTGCGCCCCCGGCTCTTGACTCAGCGTTTTTTACATTTTATTACGAAGTTGGTAAATATTTTTCAAGACCTGATTTTGCCGATTTTGATACAGACGCGAAAATTTCCGATTGCAGAGTGAGATTTTCCAACCAGTTTTCGAAAATAATCTTATGCTTAAGCGTCATATTACGTTTATATTACGATGAAATAATAACCAGTGGCGCTACAACCTTGTGAGGTCTGGACCTCAGATTTCTGTACCTGTTTCATGATGTCAGTCAGCATAGGCAAGTAGGGGATCAGCCTCTTGTCTGACAAACGCCATCGACATTTTGGGTCTAAGGCACATCGGTTTCCTCACGATGTTTTCCTTCACCGTTCGAGCGAATGTTAAATGCGCACATAGAAAGAGTCCAGAGCCGAGGCTCGAACCTACGACCTCAGGGATGAGAGTAGCACGCTGAAGCCACTAGGCGAACACTGCTCATAACGATGAAATAAGTTCTTAAATTTGAGTAACCATTGTTAAGCTCTTTAAATATGTTTACAAACCATGAATATGATAGATTGGTTTACGGCTTAACCTTTAAAACCATTTTGTTCATCTTTCGCCAGACTTTACCGTCCGTTCTTTATGATCACGTAATCAAGAAAGAACCATTAAAAAAGCCCTTACTCCTAATTGTTTTAACTCCAGCACTGTTCTATCTTCTGTGTAAACACCCTTTGACAAATAGATGCATTTATAAATACATACCGGTACTGGCAGCCGCTTGAGGTTGAGAATACGCAGGGTGCTGCTGATGAGCAGCCGGTGCTCTTGAGTATCCTCCACTCCCGAGGACATCACCAAACATGTAGGGGTAGCCACTGTCCCGTTGCTGAAGACACGACGAGGAGAGACCGCCCGACATCGAACTATCGGAAAGCGCACTGTCAATACATGGATTCAATGACGTTAGAACTAATTAAAATACTTGCAATTAATTATAATGTTGAAGAATATTTTTTTTGTAGTGCATTGATGTTCTATAATCATAAAGTATTCCTCTAAAACAACGCATTCGCATTTCAAAGGTTCTAGGGTGTTCGATATTTAATAGGCTATGAAGAAGAACCGCGTCAGTGAAATGCAAGAAATCTCAGATTGGTAATCAGAATTATGCATCTAAAGACAGCGTCAAACAAAAAAGCGATTCAATTTATTCCGTAGACTGAGCCAAAGTGGGAACTTCGTCTAAGTTAATTTGCTCCGACAAACGCTAAACCCGTAGGTTCACTATTAAAAATCAATTCGAGTGGAAAGTCGGTCGACCTTCGGCGGTAAACTTCGGATCGTCTCGGTGCATTGGCGGGAAAAGCAAGGAGCCGCGACCTTTGCCGCCCGATTTCTCACCTTATCACTTTAGTTCAGCTATTCGATGTTAGATGGCGTTGGTTGCTACACGTCTTACAAGTTTGCGTTGTAACTGATAGGTGTTAATTTTTTACGGTCAATGGGATTTAAGATTTATTTAGTGGCCGTCCATATTACTCAATTAATTATTTTGATTTATAACTTATACGATACATAGATTATAGATATAGAATATAGTTTACGGCATTATTTGTTCCACTCACCTATAGGTATCGCCCATCGTGGCAATAGGTTGCGGTATGGGACTATACATAGAGTTAAAGCCTCCATTGAGAGGAAGCCTGGCCGGGGGTGCGGGGGGAGACGCGGGGGCATCTCGTCTTTGACTTCTCAGCTTCTCTTCGCGACGCCATTTCGCGCGCCGATTTGAGAACCACACCTGTGGAAGCGAGAAATTTAAAAATGGAATCCTTGAATTATGCTTTAATCTATAATTAAACACATATTGCCTTAACGTTGCTATTGAAACAAGATAAAGATATTAGTAGATTGTTAAAGATTTGGATGTTATATTGTTATACATTAATTAATAGACACAACAACGACAGGGTCAAAAGATAAGTGCAAGAAATGATCTAGGGGGAAAATACTCGCGCAATGGACACAGTAAGGAATTGGATTTTGATTTTATACAACGATATAAATAACAATGCATATGCAACATAAATATTCAAGTCAAAAATAGGAGTTTGTTATTAAATCCAGGGCTTAAAATATTCTGAAATATACTTATGTATTAATATTAAAACCATTTTCCATTTACTCATATAGATAACCTTTTGGTTAGTGGACTTTTGATACATAGTTAGGCAATTAATCTTACTATTTAATAAAGTATAAGCGAAATTCTAAGTTCAGTTGCCACAATATTATGACATTCAACTGCGTGAAACGGAACGCGCCTCCGGAAGCGTTGCTCACGTGCGCTTTACTTCCGACAGTCATGGCGTAACAATATGGCGCCCGGCATTCCCGCGCTTTTGTTATATTACAAAGCTTACTGAATATTCTCAAATAATCTGGTTTTATTCTAGAATATATTATAAGTTTAAGCAAAGCTGTTAGTTGAAACACTAATTATAATACTGAATGAGAAAAGTTTTAAAACGATCTAAGATTTGTAAGTGAAATCATTTGAAAATATTGTTTTGAACTTACAATCAAAAATTTTGTTTTGTTTTTCTTTATAATAGTAACAGACCAATGTCCCCAATTCTAAATAAACCTCTACTATTTGGTATACCTAAAATAATTTCGGATATTACCCAGAATTCTGTGAAATAATTTTCTTTTTCCATGGGTAAAATAAAAGGGAAAATTTATACGCTTACAAAAGAGGTCGGTGGGGGCTAGGAGGTAATATGTCATAATATTATTGCCCAAGCCTCGACGAAATCGCGAGTGGCCGACTATATTTTATTTCGTCCCTCGGAAAAGTTCGCAAGGGTCTGAGGGTTCAGCAGAATGGAAAAAGGGCGTGCGCACACATTTAGTTTTTTGTTATTAGTGTGGTTTTATATAAAGGTTTAGACTACTTTAGACCCTTTTAGCATCAGATATTACATTAGCTAATCAAACGAAGACACAAAATAAATGCATTAAAAAGTAAAGTGATTCGTTCATATCTTACGCAAATATATTTCTCGGACTAACCCAAACATTACTGAAATAATTAAAAAATCTATTCTTTCCTCATGTATTTAAAGACTATAATAAGACATTATTTTTTTATACATTTTATAAATAGTTATTAGAATAAAATGCAGCCGTTGGCCTTCAGCGTACGGCTCTCATCCCTGAGGTTGTAGGTGTGATATCCGGCTGTGCACCCATGAACTTTCTTTATATGTGTACATTTTACACTCGCTCGTACGGTGAAATAAAGCAACGTGAGGAAACCGGCTTGCCTTAAAATTGCCTAAAAAATCGACAGCGTGTGTTAGACACAGCATGCAAATTGATAATGAAACAGATACAGAAATCTGTGGCCCAGGCCTAAAAAGGTAGCACCACTGATTTGTTTATTTTATTGTTTATAAGACTTAAATATTATACATATGTCTCAGGTTTACGAAAACTACTTTCAAGATTGTTAAGATGATGAAATATTATGACATTTCTTTTTATCCAGACATTCAAGTGACAGCGATGACAGCTCGTTTCCCGCCTATGTCGTTCCGTTTTATAAATTGTTACCCTCATAGTTGGGACGAAAATGTTAGCTCTACTAAATGAGATTTGCCATAATTCTGTTATACTCCCGCCCAGCCACAATTCAATGTTATATTATTGTTTTAATAATTCCATCTTTTTTATCTGTACTTGTTCCGCAGACAATTTAATTACTAACGGATTGCGATACACCGCCCACACAAAGTTTTGTTTTAATATGAATTACTATTTTAAAATATAAACAGTAAATAGGTACCAATTATGAGTATTAACTTAATAACTGCAATTGTAATAATATATTTAAGTAGCATGACCAGAATCGCCAATCCAATATAAAATCCATTTACCGAGCTATACAGAACAGAGGCAAAATCTATCAAGCCTGAAATTTTTAAGTCAAATCGCAACCATATACAGGGAGCATAAGGTTACATTTTCAATGTTTTCATGTAAAGGCTGTGTGGGTGCCAATTTTTCAAAACACTCCCCTCTTTACAGGAACTTACCACCCCGCTTTTCCTATAGGCTGCGGGATCAATACAACCCCACGTAGGGTGAATATTATTTTGAACATTCCCTAGAATATTTGAATTTATAAACTGCGTTTGAAGGAAATATTTTGTAGGGACAGTTCACATTAGATACTTTGAGTTTGTAGGCGCCAAATTGCTTTACTTAAAAATAGTGAACAGGTATCTGCCCATCTGATATAATTTAATATTGTATAATTAATATTGTTCCATATTTTTGTAAAATGATTAACGAGTTTTTCACTGATCACAACTCCTGTAAAACAAAGCATCGAGTTATCGAAATAATGTAGTTTGCGTTTACTGTTGAGGGGGTTTAACTTAGTTCAGTAAAGTAAAAGCAATAATATCATATTAAAATAGTATCGTATCTAGAGTAATTCCGTTATATATTTCAACAAATATTGCTGGGGCAACACGTGGTGTGCAAATAAAGCACTCCTGAGAAGCCTTTGCTGTGTGAAATACGGACTGTAACGCGCTATATTAAAGTTACATTTAGTCTAAATTTCAAGACCTCTAGGAAACAATTTTCTTTCAGGGCTGTTGATAAAAATGGAAAAGTTGAAGACAAGGATTCATTCGTATCGATTTATGTCAATCGACTAGTCAATGCGTCTCTGTCAGGCAAAATACTCAAAGCTTGTATACACAAAACTGATCAACTGACTGACTATAGATGTCTATATTACGACTGACTGACGATATCTATAGTACGGAGTATATTACGACTGATTTAAATAACCAAAAGACACTTTCTTTAACTTTGTTTCTTTATAAACTTATTCATATGAAGTACCTCTGAGTTTTTTAAGTACGTAAGTAATCTGTAATGCTTACAAAACGTGGCTATTAAGGTTAAAAATGAAATCACAACTTAATATTTAACATAGGTTTAAATAAAAACTGTTGAAAGGCGTACAAAGGTTATAAATAAGAGTTTCACGGCCTACATATTTTCTTAGACTCAAGCACACGAAAAGCATTTTACATTCCATTCATAGGCTTTTGAAAGAAACATTTTACATTAATAGATGGCGCCATTGAGCTTTTTTATAATATGCAATGTTTTGTGTTTAACTTGTATATATAAATGAAAATTTCTGTAATTATTCGTTTGGAATTTTCGGTTGTTAGATCTATGAATATGGGATAAATTAATATTGCGGCAACAAATGCTTTAAGAAACGCTCAGTTGTGAAACGACGGACGTCGAGGTGAAAGATGGTATTTTTAAGGAAAAAGAAAAAGAATACTGGTTCCGTAAGATTCAACGAGAACATTTATTTCATCAAACAAAAGCCCATAGATACAATGCTATATTTTTCCTAACGTGTAAATGCATTCATTGAAATACTTTCATAATGAATACATGTATCGCTTATTAAGTAGTGGAATTTTCTAGAGCTTTCAGCCCTGAATACTCGTTGACCGTGCATAGGGAATGTTAAGCAGACGAAAGGTTAATGTGAGTGCTTTGCCTGGATATATGCCAGTATTTTATTCAGTGAAGACGGCCTAAGAAAGAATGACGCTTGTATAATGAAGGCTGAGAATTTTCTCTGACTTATTTATTCTCAAATTATTTGTATAATTTTAATACATTTTGTATATAATAAATAGTAATGCTTCGAGAGAGGAAAGTTATAATAAAGGCTCTGTTTGTACTTAAGAATCACATTTCTGTAATGAATATTTCTGCTGTGTTGTTTATATTTTGTCCCCTAAAACTGAACCCAGAACTTTCAACTTCACTTGGATAATCAAACTCGGCTAAAGCGAAGAAATTAAAACAAATGAAAGTCGAGCGCTAATTCAATAAAATAAAATTGTTAAAAGCTTGTTGCAATATCGCATTAAGAGCGTTTTAAAACTTGGCAAGTTCAGTGATAAACGATCTTTTAAACTGTTGGCAACACTAATGCGGTGTCGGGTAATGGCACGAGTGCTTTACATGCTCGAATGGCCGTACGTTAGTGACGCTGACATTTTTATATAAGTGCTAATATATTTTAAAAATAATTTATAATTAAATAAGTGCGCAGTCGACGTAAATTGTTTTGAAATTTAATAACATTAATTAAATTTCATTGATCAACTAATATTTTGTTAAACGAGGCTTTAAAATAAATAGAAGAATTGGGACAACTTAGAGACATATACCTATTTATTGTATTTCTAATATTTTATAACGTATAAGTTGATATATATATTTAAACATATTTATTGTTCATATGTTTAAATGTAAAGTTCGAACAATATTCAAAACCAAACATAAAAATCCAAACAATATGGCATAACAAATTTACAATTCCCCAATCGCTATGTTTGTTCAATCTATGTATTACATATTTACACATCGGGCTTATAATATGGCCCTTGTTTTTTTAGTCTGTTTGCTAAAGACGCATCTACATGCGGCCCGGGCCTATATAAACAGACAGTGTAAACACGGCCTTATAAACGCATCCATAGTCCGGTTTTTAATAAAGCTACCCGTTTTATGCGAGCTGTAAATTAACTTAGATTTTTATATTAAACAATTTAACGCTACAGGTGTCTACGCAGGACATCGGTTGAGCTATGAACCCAATACTTTGCGTTTTCTTCTTACTTATTCTCAGAACACCTTGTTTGTGGTGTTAGTTTTCCTTGACAAATATATTTTAATTAAACTTACTTCACCTGTCGCCCTCCTTGTTGAAGTAAGACAATCAATGCTTGCAAAATACGTAAATTGCATGAAAAACTTATATTAGAACCTTTAGGGTTATAGCATGCTATAGGTTGCAAGGTGCGGTAAAGTTATGCCAGTTTTAGTATTTAACCAGCGGTAGTGTTAGAGGCATAGACAATATAGCCACCTTACCGCGGCGTAAACTGGATTTTATTTTACCTGGATACGTGCCTCAGGCAATCCAATCTTTTCGGCCAGTCGTTCCCGCGCGAAGACATCCGGGTAGTGGGTGCGCTCGAACTCTGTGGACAAGTTTAAATTTAAATTTCGAATTGGTTTTGGATTCCAATACGAATATTGGTATAAAGTACAGTGTAATGTTCTAATTGAATAATGTAATTATATCGTAATTTAGAATATGTATAGATAATATTATAGAGTGCTCATTCAGGTGGATGATTTCGTGAAATGTATTACGTAAATGCCGTATGCTGCCTTTACGGCTGTAGGCAACTATATACTCAATGTCCCAACAGAATTTAGAATTTAGTGTAAACACTTAGACCTAATCAAAATGGAATATATAAAGTTTTATATATTGTTGAAATAATAAAAAATATCAACGTTTAAGAGATTGTATTTGCAAGAAAATGGCAAGTGAAAGACAGGTCCCCATCCAACTTTCATAACTTAAATTACATCGAAGAAAACTCATCAGTAGAATGTCATAAGAAAAACAATACGAGAAACAAACAAAAGCGTATTAACACGGTATAATTGGGCACAATGCCATGTCCCAAGAGGAAAGCAAACACGGGAAAATATTTATTTGCTAATAACAGTTATTGCAAATAATAAATAAAGGGACATTCCCAAATAGGTTTATGAAGTCCCGGGGGCCTAGTGAGTGTTTGATGTCCTTAACTCGGCTTTACAAGTGGTAATTATTAGTTTGCGGGGGCGTTATTTATGTTTTTATTGCTTACCGCAATTTTTTTATGCAATATCTAATCAATGTTGACTGATAAGAGTTAGTATGTCTTAGACTTTGATTTTTATGGTATTTTTTGCACGTTGCTATGAAAGTTCAAGACTGTTTCAGATTCCGGAGGCTCTGCTGTTTGAGTGGAGCTTAAGAACTGTCCTACGCAGTCACCAATTCCACATATGATTTTGGTACTTAATTCTACACCAGAATTGGGAAGACTGAGAGAGAAATGTAAGACGCTTTTGTTTTTTGAATAGTAATAAAATTTGAAAGTCGTTTAAGTTAAGGTATTATCTGGATATTTTTATGCTGTAAACGAATTTAATCTAGATTTGATTTTGCCAGATATAAATGCTACGTTTATTAGCTATTTTTCATGTATAGTGTCTACCATATTGCATCTGCTTAGATGATATCTTAGTAATAACCAAGTTACATGGCTTTTGGTATTACTAGTGAACCTTATTGTTTTGACGGAAATCAAACATTGCCAACTATAGTCGACACTTATGTCCGTAGCACGTAGAACAAATAGGTCACAGCTACAATGCTACACTCGTAGGCTAGTGTATGGTTACGTTAGATATATCCTAAATCTATTTTTATTATTTAAACAAAAGTTGTAATAATTTTTACTTATTCCAGTATTATTAATTATATTTAGTAAACATCATATAACCTAGCTATTTTGGTATCTGTTTTATCTCACGATATATGCAAACATCATTGAATTATCAGTTGTGTTGCAAGCTTTTAATGTATATATAACAAATCTTTTTTTAGAATTTAAATTAAATTAACAAAATGATTATGAAACAGATACAGATATCTGAGGGCCAGACCTAAAAAGGTTGTAGCGCCATTGATTTCTTTTTATTTTTTTATAACAAAGATTTACTGAAAAAGTTTTCTAAGCTTACCTTTTTCCAAACTATCTATTTGATCGTTAGTGAAGGAGGTTCTGTTTCTCTGGAGCTTCCGTTTTAGTCTAAGTCTCATTTGAGAGTCCTCGTCTCCCGATGACGCATGCTCACTGTTCCCGTCAGAGCCTGCTTCCGATTGTAGCGTGTCTGCTAAAGAATTAAAGCCTTTGAATAAACTCAACACTGAACTATGAACCATGAAGGCATAAGGTAAAATTTTTAATAACGGGTTAGAATAATATAGGAATATAATGGATAGGCGCAATAGTCTTAACTAATGATAAGTTTTTTTCAACGTGCCTAGTTTAATTTAAACTAATTTGCGAAAAAGATATGCCTGGCACCAAAAAATGCACTGCGTTTGGACACAACCTATTTGCCTATTGAGAAAACATAATTAAGCTAGAAAGAGGTCACAGAAATCTTATCACAAATCAAATCTCTTTAAATTGTACATTGTCCATTAATTACACTTAAAATCTAAAATGTCTTTCAGAGTTTCAAGTAACATAGATAAAAAGATTCATTTATCAAATTAAATTGTTGAACGTCCTCTTCATCATGAACTATCAACACACTCACATCAGCCAAATGCGTCAGCGAAACTACACAATTGCCCCCCAAAGAACAAAAATACCATCAGTCTGACCCTTTTTCCCCTCAAAAAACTTCCACACAATGGGCCATCCTACCCTGGTTGTTTCCCCTAGAGGGGTGATACACAAAATTAAACGTTACTCGTAATGTCGACATGCCCTTTGCTAATTGATTAATTTGCTTTATGGTTTGAGTACTTGAGTTCGATTCCCGGTACTGTAATGGCCACACGGATAGCTGACTCCAGTGAATAGAGGGTCTGTTACGCAATCTGTCACATTTTTCTGATAGCCCGTGCCTCATTCGCATTGTACGCTTACTCGAAGTAATTGTCATCAATTATATTGCAAAGATGTCTAAAACTTTTAGATGCATTTTAAAGTGTTAGAGCCCGATGTTAAGTCATAGGCCCGTGGACACTGTCAATACTGGAGGGCTCTCGAACCGTCGCTGGTCTTTAAATAATTGGTAGGCTTCCTTGAAGGACCCTAAATTGTTTTGGAAATACTTGAGTACCATAATGGTGGTACGCGGCCAAAACTGCCTTAAACAACGACCAGTTATGGAAAATGATTTAATTAATGCAATTTTGACAGCACTGTCTATCGTTATTACTAATTCGTATGAATTTTTAAGAAACGAGATCTGGTTATATATTTTCGGATATAGTTATAAACAGAATTTTGCACTTCATAAAGGGAAATTAACATTTATTATTTTTGGTCTTACACTTAGCGAGTGTGGCTAACCAACCGTGTTTAGTTTCATATAGTTTTTATTACTTTTTAAATTAATGTATTGCTTAGAGTAGGCGATATATACGTGAAGAGCTGTGGTACACATACGGAATACCTAAACGTGCCTATTCTTGCCTAAAATTAAAATCTTGATACAAAAGTATGGCAACACTTGAAACCGTTTATTGGCAACATTGACGTCACAAGATTGATGCATCTCTCGGTTGACAAGTTTGATTGATTGCCGCGGTGTGCGCGCCCGATGTCATTTTCAAATGAGACATGGAGGGTGACGCAAACTTAGATTCCGGTAGAAGTCGATTATTTCACAGAGTGAAAACGTTTTGTTTTTTCTTTATATTAGGTAACCAACAGCGTATATAACATATATCTTATGTTTGTAAATATTTTTGCAATTTAAACAAGGTTTTATACCACTTATAAATACATATTATTATTCTCAAACAAAATATAAAAGAGAATAGTTGAGTGCACGTGTTTACTACACATATGTATGTATGTTAACTTAATATCAAATCAATTTGTAAATGAATTTTGTAAATGAATCAAATCAATTTGAATATATCTGTGACGCTTATTTTTTTTTAAATAAAAAGGACAAAGTTCAGCCAATATCAGGACTATGACGTGTGTAATGTTTAATAATTAATAAAAAATTGGTAATGCTTTATAAGTATTTTATGATAATAGGCGGTTAAATTCTATTAACAGTTGTAATTGGATTTAATTTAGATCTATAATATAATCACTCCGATAAATAGACACAATACTTGTTTTTTTTTGTATTAATGTACATAATGACATATTATCACACACTTTAATATATACATATGCATGTAAATACCGATCTTTGTTTAAATACTAAGGTAAGCTTTGGAATTTTTTTTATTTCTTTAGATTTATTTGTATGCTTTAAAAACATAATCTGTAAAACACTACAAAGAAAAAGTTATTAAATATATAAAGGAATTCAAAACTATACTAGGTTATAATAAAACCTACAAAGACCGAAGAACTTTCCGATAACAACGAGTGAATCACGTAATACATTGAATCGTACACTCGTGGGAGATATATACAATACATAATTTTGAGTAGTTATTTCAGTATGTATTCTTACTTATAAGACAACTTACATATAGACAGCTGCTCAACAAACAATTGGTACCTTTGACTTCAGGATACTTTCTGATTAAGTTAAGTTTTAGTTGTAAATGGTGATACTTACTCACAAACGATTGGACAGTCCCAATGCCAGAAGGCTCGCAAGTGTGTTGCCCGAATTTAGGAATTGACACACTCCTTTGTGTTGCTGGCCTTTCTAAAGTGGCACGCTCTTTTTCAACCCTAAGTCGTTTGGACATCCTCCATGACAAAATGGGGTTGGGTTTGGATCTATGCTTCTACGGTTTCCAGCACGACATGCTTGCATTAGCATGGTAGCATAGGTGCAAACCCACCCTACCACATCCTTCTGATGGGTAGGGAGGCGTGGTCTTGGGGGTAGCGCAGGTCGCTGTGATCCCCAAGGCAAGTTTGGTGGACTAACCTTCCCGAGGTTGCCAACCCTGTTTTTGGTCTAATACCCTATGTATTAGACGTAACTAAAACCACCAAGCGAACTTTTGCAGGGATGTAGAGGTCATGTCCTTGCGAGTTCATCATCCAAAATAAAAGGACGGTGGACAGTAAATGACCTCCCGCGTGTTTGTGCCGTGCGCGGGGACCCGTACGGGGGGATGAAGGAGTCCTGGAGGTTGAGTGGAGTAGTGCGCCGGTACAGTTGTGCGCTGCACACAACACACCTCTTTGGTCTGGATTTCCCCTCACACCGAGGAGGCCGTGGATTAGCTGACCACGGTCAACCGGCTGTGGTATCCCGTAAGAGGGCTACCAAGCGAGAGTCGGGGTGTGGGTGGGGGGGGCGTCGGCGTGGCACGGGACTCGGGGTGAGTTTGCGTCATCGTCTCGGGATGCGAACAGCTCCGTACTCTCTTGCGGCGTGCGGACGCGCCTGCCCCTCTACACGCTGACTCTATACCGAAGGAGTAGCTCTGACGTCGCTTGCTGAGCAAGGGACGTCCCCGACTTGAGGGCTCCGTGGCGGGTGGAGAGCTCCGACGGTGAATCTATTTCATACCACCACATGGATAGAGAGACAAAACACACAAACCAACAAAAGGCTGCATCCACAGATGCGCCTAAAACTAACATAAACAGGGTTGCGTCGCAGGACGTGTTGAGGTGCAAGTCACCAGTGACACGATACTCTGATGCCCCTATCTCGCAAACGGATGCACCCAATAGGGCAGCGTCCGAGGCACCAAAGGAGAGGGCAGCGGCTGAGGAAGCGCCAAACCGGGATGCACCCTTAACTCCAATGGTATCTCATACACCACCACACAAGGATGCGTCCACTGTTGCGGCCAGGCTGACTGCGTCGGTCGAGCAGAAGATAGCAACTCCGAAGGATGATACAGCAATGTCTGCGTCCATAGGGGGGGCATCCGAAGCAAGATCGATGCGGAAGACCGAGGCTGCGACGATGAGCACGTCCAGTGCACAAACCTCGACCATGGACATGTCGGCCCTGAAATCAGCGATTCAGGAATCGACTCCCAGGATGGTCCTAAGCTCCTCAAAAAGGCGACGGCTCAGGAAGGCCAAAAGAGCGACGGAACAGCAACAGCTGATTACCGGCTCTCAGAGGATACCTGAGAACCCTGGAACTGCCCCCGCGGTTACCACAACTGCAGGACGCGGGAAAAGGGCACCGAAGCCGACTGGGTCCTCTGCCGCGCTCAAGCCTATTGGCTCTAGGTGCGGTAAAGGACCTAGAGGGGGGTACCAAACCAAAAACCCAAACCAAACCAAACAACAAACAAAGGGCCAGAAACGCGATCGGCCAGAGGAAACCGTGACACCGACTGGGGAGAGTAAAAGGGTTAAACCTAACAAACTCCGGCTGGAGTCAGGGACCTCGGCCAGTTACGCGGAAGCGGCAGCATCCTACAAAGCCAACGAGCTTTGTGTTGCCGTGATGACTGAGCCCTTTATAGACATGACACAAGAACAGGCAGATAACATCCGCCTACAAATCGAGGGTAAAATTCAAGATGAGCTCATGGCGGATCTTGAAGCTACCCTAGCAACTGAACCCAACGACATCAGATTCCGGGGAAGAGCCCACTTCTCAGATGGTGTCCTCAAAACTTGGTGCGAGGATACCTACACGCTGGGATGGCTTACCGGAGCATGCGATGTCATCAACAATCCGATACCGGACACCAAACTGGTGGTACGGCCTCAGTCAGACATTCCGAAGAAGGTGCCGTGCTTACTGCATGTTCCAGAGTTCACTGGTAGCACGGAAACTTTACGGAAACTGATCACCAGGCAAAACCGCCACCTAAACATCAGATCTTGGACCCTGACTCACGAACGTAGAACACAGGACCCGACAGGCGTATCTTTGTTCCTTCGTGTTCCGGAATATGAGATCTCAAAGATCAAGGCACACGAACGTCGCATCTACTATCTGATGGGGAACATCTATATCCGAATTCTGGAAAAGGATGAACCCTCAGTGGTAGCTGCCGCCACAGTAACTACTGCCAGTACATCGGGGACGGGATCCTCGGGGCCAAAGCCGCCCTCGTCAACGACGGAGATAGCCGCGGTTGCCGAGGTAAACGTCCCCATGGAGACAGTTCAACAACCACCCTCACCGGTGCAACTAACCTCGGATGACGAGTTCTTTCAGGAGACAGGGGGGAGTGAATTCAGCGACAGCTGTTTGCGCTCCTCCCCCTAACCGGACTGACCTTATCCAGACAAACCTCCAGCACAGCCAAACAGCGTCGGCTTCACTACGCAGACTGCTGGAGACCAACCCGAAGACCATTGCCGCGATCCAGGAGCCGTGGATCAGGAATGGCAAGGTATGCGGCCTGGGTAACACCGGTGGTAAACTTTTGCTGGATACCTCAGTAAGTAACCCAAGAACCTGCATTATCATACCTAAACATGTACCAGCATACCTAATTAACGAACTGTGTTCAAGGGACCTTACAACCATTAGGTTACCTAGGGACGCACATCCAGACATCGTCCTGGCGTCCGCCTACCTACCGGGTGACGAGGACGTGCCCACTCCAGAACTCGGCCTTCTGGCTGACTACTGTGAGAGGGAGAAACTGGAGCTTATAATCGCAGCAGACTCCAACGCGCACCACACGCTATGGGGTAATGCAAATACCAACGCTCGAGGTGAGAATATGCTTAACTTCATTCTTAGCAATAATCTTATCTTAGCAAACAGCGGCTCTGAACCAACCTTTATCAACGCACGCTCGCAAACCATAATCGATCTAACAATGGTGACCTCTGGTCTGTCAGATCACATACAGGATTGGCATGTCTCCAGAGAGCTATCATGCTCAGATCACAGGTGGATCCGCTTTACAATCAAAGGGGAGCTACCTAAACCACAACCACGACGCATACCTCGGAGAACTGATTCAGTAAAATTTTACAATATAATCGGCTCAGAGGTAAGCAAACTAACAATACCAACTACCATTGATGCACAAGACATAGACAAACATGTAAATAACCTAACGTCCCTACTCCAGACCAGCTTTGAACGGTCGTGTCCCCTTACCATGCCTAGGTGGGGGAGTAGACATAACTGGTGGTGCCCCGAACTGGAGAGACACCGAAAGAAGGTCAGGAAGCTGTTCAATAGAGCAGGAAATACCCGTTTACCTGCCGACTGGGACAAGTACACAATCGCGAGAAGACGATTCAAAAAACTTTTACGCTCTAGGAAGCAAGAGTGCTGGAGACACTTCTGCACCAGCATTGAAAGCAACAACCAGGCAACCAGAGTGAAATCATGCCTCTCTAGTGAGCCTTATCACTCAATTGGTTGTCTTAAAAAACCTGATAAATCATTTACAAAAACCGATGCAGAAACATGTGAACTACTGATGGAAACACACTTTCCAGGCTGCATAATTGCCAACGACCAAGCATGGCAACCCTACTCAGAAAGTGCCACCACCGACTCAGACTGGAATGTAGCTCACAAAATAATCACATATGAAAAAGTAACATGGGCAATCAACTCCTTCCTACCATTCAAAGCGGCTGGCCTGGATGGCATCTTCCCAGGCCTACTAAGATGGAGTGGAAACCTTTTGGTGGACTATCTTGTCTCAATCTTCCGAGCATGTATAGCCCACCGCTACATACCCTTGAAATGGAGGGAAGTGAAAATAATATTCATCCCAAAACCAGGCAGAGAGGACTATACCCAGGCAAAATCCTTCAGACCCATAAGCCTCACATCTTTCCTGTTAAAAACAATGGAGAGGCTTGGAGATCTGGAAATACGTAGCCAGGTATCGCTATCCAAATTCCTGCACCCAAATCAGCATGCCTACAGCCCAGGCAAGTCAACGGATTCCTCACTCCACAACGTTGTGTCTCGCATTGGCGACTCCCTGAAGTTAAAACAGTCAACCCTTGGTGCATTTATTGACATCGAAGGCGCTTTTGACAAAACAAACTTCACGAGCATTACCAGAGCACTCGTTACATGTGGAGTATCATCAACCCTGATAGGGTGGATAAACAACATGCTAAAACAACGAGCTATACAGTTCACTGTTAATTCCACGACACGGGGCATTGTCAGCAGAGGCTGCCCGCAAGGTGGTGTCTTATCGCCGCTACTGTGGAACCTCGTAGTTAACGAGCTCATCACAGAACTCAACGCTGGCAACCTCTACACAGTGGGTTATGCGGACGACATAGCTATCTTGATATCGGGAAGCTTTGAAAGTACCCTATGCGATCTCATGGGAAGGGCTTTCAAAGTAATTGAGAGATGGTGCAACAAGCACGAGCTATCTGTCAACCCATCAAAAACAGAGCTAATACTCTTTACAAACCGGAGGGTTCTGGGACCACACAGGCCTCCAAAACTCTTCAACACACAACTCAAACTCAAAAATGAAATAAAGTACTTGGGTGTGATTCTGGACAGTAAACTGCTCTGGAACAAACACCTAGAACACAAACTGAGCAAAGCAACGATCGCCTTCTATCAATGCAAAAAGATGCTAGGCGTGAAATGGGGCTTATCGCCTAAAATAACATTATGGCTATACACTGCCATAATCAGGCCAATGCTGGCCTATGGAGCCCTGGTTTGGTGGCCAAGATCTGAACTTCAAATGGCGATCACGAAACTGGGACGCTTCCAAAGGCTTGCCTTGTCCGCTACTAGCGGTTGTATGAGAACAACTCCGACCGCAGCAATGGAGATAGCCCTGCAAATCTTACCTCTAGACCTACACATACAGCAGGAGGCGGCACTTGCGGCCATCAGGCTTATGGTATTGGACCTATGGGGAAAAAACCACTACAGTTCACACACAGTGATTCTCAACAGGGCAATAGAGTACCAACCTCTTATAGCTGCGCCATGTGACAGAATCACTAATCAATTAATATTCAACAAGAAATATCTTATACAACTGAGAGAAGAGGAGCAAGATCAGTCGCCCCTGAATGAGCTACGTATATACACTGATGGCTCAAAAACAGGGTGTGGCTCAGGCGCTGGTATTTTCTCCTTTGATCTCAACATCAACATACACCTACCTCTGGGCACACAAAGCACAATCTTCCAATGTGAATGTGTCGCTCTAACCGAAGCAGCCAGAGCCGTACAGCGGATGGGAGTCAACGACTTTTACATTAAGCTCATATCGGACAGTGCATCCGTGCTGATGGCGCTCGGTAACGAAAACACAAACAGCAAACTAATACTGGAGTGTCACGAAGCACTGGAGGCAATAGCTCTAACAAATAGAGTTACCTTACAGTGGATTAAGGGACACAGTGGCTCTCTCGGCAACGATGCAGCCGACGAGCTTGCGAGAAGAGGCTCTGGTATGATACCTGCTGGCCCGCATCCGCTCCTTCCCTTGCCCTTCTCGCTAGTTCGAACCTGGATTCGCCAGAGATCCACTGTACTCCAGAATCAACGATGGTCGCGAAGTGTAGATTGCAAACAGTCCAAAATGGCTCTGCCGGCTGTGAACCCACAACTTACTAAGCGACTTCTAAACCTGAACAGAACCAATCTCAAAACAATCATAGGGACAATCACGGGCCATTGTCTCCTTAACAAACATCTTTTCGTCCTAGGCGCAACAGACAGCCCCTTGTGCAGAGGCTGTTTCAGCGCAGAGGAATCAGTCACCCACGTAGTCCTGGAATGCGAGGCTGTGGCTAATCAACGTACAAAAATCCTCGGAACAGTGAGGTCGCTCCGCGAAGCCTGTGAAGTGCCCGGGAGACTTCTGTGCTTCTGGAAGGAGTTGGGCTGGCTAAATTAGCCAGGGCTTCTACGCACAACGGACCGACTACGTGTCTAAGTGCGGAAATTGAGTCCACCTACCTAAACCTAAACCTAACCTCCATGACAAAGGGCTCGCGGGTGTGTTGCCGGCCTTTAATAATTAGCTCTTTAGGGTTAGACCCTAAGTAGAATTGGTTTCATTTTAGATGTGGCTTTAAAAAGCACTAAGAAGTATATACATCATATATACGAAACGTAAAAGTTTATCCTATTAAATAAAAACAAAAGAAATCCACTTCAACATAGAAATATTAAAATCACTACCAGTGAGTGTAATAAAAAGAAGATAAAAAATTGTGGAAATAAGGAGACGCGATAGAATTGAAGCCATCGGAGCGTGGACGCGGTTGTCGGGGGCGATCGCTGGCGAGCGATTATGTTAGATCGATACTGTCACTCAAATCGCCTGTGCAAAGCATAAGCGATACTACAGTGGACTCAAATCAAGAATATTTTCGCAAAGCCTTCGATATTTTTGTTTTAATATGAAATATTTTGGCATTAATTTTTAGATTTTAACCCATATAAATTAATTTATATAACAATAGTCAACGAACTCGACACACGTCAAACACCATTATCAACTAACGCTGCGTTTACATTATTAAATCGTTGGTGAATTTAATAAACATAAATTCCGCTTATACGCATTAGCTTGTCACTTACGGACGGCCTTTCTCGCGACCTTCTTCAGCCGGACAAGACGCATTTCGCCTAATTCGGCACGCTTCCGCAATTCAATATAAGGAGGACCTATTTACCGCAATATAAAATTACTTTCATGTTCTTTTAAGGAAAATCTAAATACAAAACTAGTATGTAGGCAGTTCTCTATAAGTTTATTACTCGAAAGTTTCGATATAATTCTTGAAAGAGAAAAGACGTTTAGAATATCGAAAAGTAATTCCAATTTTGAAATTACAATTCACCACTCAATTGCATATCCCATTCATCGTTCATCGTTCATAACATCTATCAAACAGCTACTAAGCGCCTTATTTATTACAATTTAATGACATGTCATTCCCGCCCTTCACCCTTATTTATAATCAAAGATCAGCCATTTAGACAAGATCTCTCCCAACTTGAACCGTATTGCTAATTCCACACACTTTACGAGCGTCGAGGGAAAAACTAGGGTCACGGTTAGTGGTTACTTGTAATCAAGAATTCGCTTTATTTTGGGGTCATCTAAATTACTTAGTTGGGGCAGATAATGTTTAGTTTTTATTGAGTAGAGACCATTACGAGACATGGTAATAATTACTGATGGTTTTAATTTCGGGACAACACACAACACAGCGAATTTTTATTACTTTAGTATTATTTCAATATAATATATTAATCAGGCATTTTATAATATTAAATGGTATGCATTAGTGAGTGCCATAAATTACACCCTATTTTTTAAATTTAGAACAAAAACAAGATCAACAATAATAAAAGGTATCGATTTCAAATCAAACAGTGTGTGCAGCGATGCAGAAGCGGTCTGCCCATTAACTTTGCAACACGTGCTACTCCGTCGAGCACACTTTCGATTTTAAAGTCAATTGAACTACATTCACTCTTCGTTCAATTAAAAAGCTATTGTTTCATTCACTCATTCATATCGTTCACAAGTGTACTTCAAATTGAACGATTATGTAATTGATAGTTTGTCGCGTTGCTGCGTAACCCTATTGCTAATAACCAGCTGCAATTTCATTTAATAATACAATTTTCTATGATATATATCCAAGGAATACTATAATTTGGATAAGAATCTATAAAACAGAGAGTATATAGGCTGTGTACTTGGATAACTGGATTACTTCAGATCCTTTGACAATCAAACATATCTATATTTCTAGATCTGTGTGCCCTTTTAGCATAAGCCTTCTCCAAATTCCGCCATCTCCCTGCCATGAAGCACCTGTTATTTCCTTAATCTGGTCTAAACACCTTCTAAATTGTCTTCCTGTTTTGCTTTATGCCTTGGGCACCAGTTGATTATTGTCATGCTCCACTTTTCTGTTGCTCTTGCCGTGTGGTCCGTCCAAACAATAAAAGTTCGAATATATTAATTCTTAACCTTGTTTTTATAAAACCTTTCCCTATAGAACTTATGATATTTGTAGATTAATTAAGCTAAACCGCCGTGCACACTGTCATGTTTATGTTCTAAAACCGTGTGCGCACGCAATTTGTATAATTATTTGTAAACCGACCGCTGATTTTATCTGTGGGCCAGGTATTCGTATACGTTAGTTCTCTCGTAGTTAAAATGAAAATTATGCTAATTCGGGGATATTAAGACGTCACTAATACTTAAAGATTTAATGCTGTTGTAACCTAACAGTAAACGCTTTTTTTATCTGGCAATATTTTAATAACTATAAATCTACCATTGTACTTTAATGGAAGACTCAAGACAAAGAGGGCATGTAGATAATTTTTTATGCTGGAATTTTTCTTTAGAAGATTTTTTGGGTCTAATGAATTGGTACATTCGAAATCAAAACTTAGCGCTAAGTAGAATAATTTCAAAAATGCTTTCGACTTGAGACGTTCCTTTACAATACAATCCATATTACAAAATAGTTATTTCAGAATCGTAGAAAACAAATAACACAACAAAAAAAAATATAAAAAACTATCTGATATGTTTCTTTATGGTGATAAAATCCTTGGTCTTAGCATCAGATTTCTGTATCTGTTTCGTGATCGTTGTTTTCTAATAGGCGAGTAGGTGATCAGCCTTCACCGTACGAGCGAGAGAAATGGCTAGAAAGTCCATTGGAGGATCGAACCGACGACCTCAGGGATGAGAGTACACACACTAACCACGTTAAATTAAACGACTTAGCGTTTGTCCTTCATAAGAGTAACATAACTTTCATAATTAGATAAAACGGAGTTAAATTTTTGGCACAGCCAACACAAAATTACTGTTTCTTGTCACGTGTTTAGCGTCTGAGTGCTAATTTAGACGGAAAATCTAACGCTTAAAATTTTTAATTAAATATAGACTACTGACAAAGCAAAAATGTGTGCGTGTACTACATACGTAAGAAGTGAAACTTCTTTATGACCTTATTTTTCTTAAAACGCAACTATGCAACTTTATAGAAATTGGTTAAAAAAGTTTAATTAGATAAAGTTTAACAAAAGGCTTTTATTCTAATAGACATGAATACAAATAATACAATTATTTCATTTTACCTTTTCACTACTAAGATTATTACAGAATTTCATTAATTGTAATAGAATTATTACTATAATTGTTATAGTTATTATATATTTTTCTTATTAATGGCTTCGAATCTGTTCGAATCAACGGTTGTAGGGACAAGAAAAATATGGCGCGTATCCCACGAATGTGACGCGTAACAGAAAAATGTGACGGTAATTTTTTTTACAACGCCTATAAAGAAGTTTTTTTTTTAATAAAATAAAATTGCTATACTTACTTTTTTACTTAATTTTTTAGATATTATTCTAACACAAGTAAAACTCATATTAAGAAATGTAAAGCTATAAAAATGAAGCTTTAATAATAATAAGAATTAAAGACAAAATATTAATTTAATTATTACCGCCTAATATCGACTAAAGAGGACACATAATGTGCCACACAATATGTTTGAGTTTAGAACAAAAGCTATACGCAAGTTTCAGGATGTCTAAACTGAAGTGAAATCATTAAATTGTAATCTCATTAACAATGTCTCTCTCTTGAAATACCTACAAGATAATTATCTACAATTGGAGCAGCTTGAATCTCGTTATTTCACGGAAATAACAATACGACTTCAGTTCTGATTTAGTTCAGAAAGTTATGCCTTTTATTCTTTAAATAGGACTTACGAGAAAGGATGATATTATTTACATGTACTTCCAAATGATTTTATCCATATATTAGAAATTCGTGATCCGATCGAAACGTATTATCGATTCTGAGAACAGTGTTGGCCTAGTAGCTTCAGCATGCGACTCTCATCCCTAAGGTCGATCCCCGGCTCTGCACCAATGGACCAATGGAC
Organism: Pieris brassicae; assembly: GCF_905147105.1. Lineage (NCBI taxonomy): Eukaryota > Metazoa > Arthropoda > Insecta > Lepidoptera > Pieridae > Pieris > Pieris brassicae. The sequence goes on from NC_059665.1 coordinate 14,927,854, forward strand.
TTTCTTTCTATGTACGCATTTAACATTCGCTCTAACGGTGAAGGATAACATCGTGAGGAAACTGGCTGGCCTTAGAACCAAAAAGTTGACGGTGTGCGTCAGGCACAGAAGGCTGATCACCTACTTGCTTATTTTATTAACAATTAACCATGAAACAAAGAAATCTGAGGCCCAGACCTATAGCGCCATTGATATATTTTATTTATTATTATCGACTGATCGTTATACACATACATTTATTTATTTTCGACAAATTTACACAACATTATGTGTGGCAGATGTAAAGTTTAGATTGTACCACCATAATATTTTTAAACCATATATACGCAAATAAATTATTGTAATATTTAAATTCAGTGAAATATTATTACAGTGAAAGAGATTCCTGAATAACAAATACCTATTGCTGGAAATAAAAGGTTAAAGTGCGGACAAGATCTCGCGTCAAAGAGAAATGGAAAAACGACATCTTTGCGACGGCTGGCGACACAGCGCCCTCTACAACTTCCTTTTATTCTCTACGCGTATCTTGGGTTGTACATTATGTGTTGTATTATTTACTAATAGACAGATATAGTCTGTAGGCGAATATCTGATATATCATATACTAAATAATATATAATCATCTCCATTAAAATGCGTTCAAAAAGATTTTAATTGTTTCTGTTCGATATTGTATATTTTTGACATGTGTTTCTTCGTGCTACTACTGTAAATTATATCGCTTAACTGACAGTGATAATGAGGTCGTGACCTTTGAGCGGTGAATGACCCCAAATTTGCTACAACAATTGTCACCTGTTTTTATTAGTACAAGGAACAGTGTTTACGTTTTCATAGATGTCTTCTAAAGGCATGTTGTACTCAGAGACGTTCATTACATCATCTCTACTATTAATATGTTGTAGTTGATTTCAACACAACTTAAAGTATTTTCTTAATAGCCTGATTAGTTAAACACTGATGAATAGGGCAACAAAACATTTTATATCATGTTTGGTTCTTGCTGAAAGACTCTGAGAGGCTGTTTATCTAGAATATTATTTTATCATCCATCAGACTTACCTCGTTTATGTTCTTCCGTTGGTCTATTCAACTGTGGTGGTAGTGGGGCTGGGATGGTAGGTGCTGGGGCGGTGGGAAGACCAGGGTACCACCAACCCGTCGCCGCCTGTCCATTGAACATACGTAGCTTCTCATATACACTGTCGTTCTGCGCAGACGCAGCTTGCTCTTTCTGTGATGCCAGGTTTCTTAATACGCGGTTTATCGATGATACCTGTTGGATGGTTTATAAATGAATAACATCTCATGAATTATTTCTTCAACAGAAGAGGTAGGTAGGTAATCGCCACATATAAGCCATTCAAACAATAAAACTAGATATACTGCAAACTTTGATATTAGTTAAAAGTTTTGCTTAAGGTGCTCATGTCAAAGATTTTTTATTTAAATATATTGTCTTCGAATACAAACCTACATCTACATCTCATTCTTATTCATGTCCCCTAATCAAAGTACACCCAGTAAACAACTATTTAATGGGAAACAAATTGCGTACCGCCCTAACTTCCAAGCAGGTCTAATTTAAAATTTAATATGATTACTAAATTCCAATCGGGAGCCTCAAAGGGACACAGATTAGGGCATTCCCTCCCCCCACCCTTCACCCCTTCAGGGCCTAAAAACCCCAATATCCATCTACTTTCGGCGAAAAAGCACGCATGCGTAAAAACCTGACACACGTATTCTATTAGTAGTATATGTGGGTCTCCCTAGATAATATCTATGTTTTAAGGTTGCTATTGGCAACGGTGAAATAGTTTCCCGACGTCGTAAGGTAATATGATGATAAGGCCAGGAATTGGTAAAATGGTTTAAATTCAAAAGCGAATTATTTTAATGTTATATTAAAACGTATGTATGTATCGTTACGTAAACAATTCAGTGATATATACATAAAAAGTTGTGTTTGTTTCACCTAATATAGCTTAGTAAATAAATTCAACCTTCTTAGGTTTTTACGTAGTAATTTTAACGTTTTTTAACGTAATTTTTTACGTAGGTATAAAAATGTATAGAGTTCATTATACTTCGATACAGCTTTCAATAAAGTACAAATTAATTCGAAATGGAAATCAAAATGGCGCCCATATTGGAGCAAATGTAACACCGGTGGAACACCGGTCCGATAATCCCCTGTACCACTAATGGAACCTTTCTGAAATTGGACAATATAATAGAACAATCGTTGAAAATACCACCTCATAACGGAAATAGATTTATCTACTTAGTTTCAAAACAATTAAATTCTCTATTTTGGTATGGCAATAACGTCTATATGGGATTAGAATAATCATAAATATAAGAACGGGCTTACGCAATAGGCTTTTATATAAGTAGGTACAGATGTTTAATGCATTTTAGTCGAACGATATCTATTTATAAAATATAATAAAAACTAATAAGAATTAAATATTAATTACAATTATCACTAATCCTTTAATCCTACTCAAATATTCCAACTCGATTTAAAATTGCCAATAAGAGAAGCGCAATCCAAACTTGTTCTGCGACTGACAGGCCAAAAGCCAATCAGATAGAACTGAATGCGTGTTCCAATATGAAATTTAAATTTTTCAACCACGATATACCGAGCTTCATTCTTACCAACATAGAATTGCTTACCTATGTATATTTTTTTTAAATTAGAGACCAGTCTTAAAAGTTTTATAGAGCAAAAACTTTTTAATAAATTAAAAAGAAAACACTTAGAACGTTTTGTAAGTAAGTCCACCGTATCAGTGGTCAGTGATGTGTAGAAAAGGCCGAATACTTCCCTTAGTCCACAAGTACGAGGGTACAGGGGTGTTAAAGGGATTTTAAAAAAGTAAAGGGGCACGGAGTGTTTAAATATTTATTTTTTGTTAACGTTTTATTTCGTGGTTCTATGGCTATCTCAGTCAAGGGAGCTTCGCTTTTTCGTCGCCAAATCATATGTGTATATTAATAAACAAAAATATATTCAAGTATTTTCATTGTTATTTTAAGGCGGCATTTTACTAAAAGCGCTCCATATTTCAGTTCAGGGCTTTTAAACACCGTTAACTGGTAAACCGATGTTTCGAAAACAACACATAAAATAAGTAATTATGAATAAATACTAATTACTTAATGTAATAATGTTTTAGCTAATAGTGTAATGGAGTAATGAGCCCCGAAACAAGTAAACTACTGAAATCAATCTTCTGTAACCAGACACTTTCAAACTTGTGACAGATCGGCGCGAGCCAGCCAAACAGTATTGTATTACGATAAATAACGTTTATATTTAAATGCGCCGATGAAAGGTCTAAACAAGTATTTTAGAATTCTTTTCAAATTTAAAAATCGAACTTAATATTGATGGATCGGTTTTGAACTAATGCGATGAAGGCAGTAGGTACAACAATTAATTTGGAACAGTTTTTAAATTATTAAATTATATTACGTTCAATTTCATTCTCGACAGCTTCGTGTAAGTAACAATTTTGCATAAATCTTTCATTAAAACAATAAACAATACATTTTTGGAAAGTTGATACAAAAATTCATTCCAAGAAGGTTAATTGATCATTTCTCCGGGCGTTCCCGCGTCATATTGACAGTTGACAGGTGTCAATTCAGGACGTGCGCGCGCACCTCATTACCCCAGACACGGGCATAGATCATAGAGATAGTGCGAGATCTGCCATTAGGTGGTCCCGTGTGACAACTTAGAACAAAAGAGCCTATCGCCTATTAGACCCTGTCTGCTTAATTAGCTATAGGCCTGTATATTAAATCGATCGTTAAATTAACAAGGACGTTAGATAATTGTTCGCTTCGTTACAAAATGAGGGGATTCTTAAGACAGGGTATGGGACTTAGGACTTCAGTTGGGCTTTAAACTTAGTAATAGTTTCAAGGACTATTTTTAAGTATATTTGTTTAAATGTTCCTTGTCCTGTACCACCTGCCACCAATTGATGGCTTTTAGGTCCCCCTCAACTCTGTCGATCCAGTGGTACCTAGGCCGATTCCGACCACCACCCAAACTAGGCTCAGGTAAACCGCCTTCACCCAACTTCGGCCCATACGTTACAGGTGCCCCAGTGAACGTAGTCGATGGACCTTGATAGAAACCATATTGCAGGCCAGGATACTTTTGTGTCGCAGAAACAGATGAGTAAGTGAGAGTCTTTCGGCATAATTTTTCATTAAAAGTATTTTAAACAGAGTTGGCCTAGTGGCTTCCTTAGGTTCGATCCCGGGCTGTCCACTAATGGATTTTCTTTCCATGTGCACATTTAACTTTAGCTTGAACGGTTAAGGAAAACATCGTGAGGACGCCGGCTTGCCTTAGATCCAAAAAGTCAGCTTGCGTCAGGCACAGAAGGCTGATCAGCCTTCTGTTCGATCCCGGGCTGTCCACTAATGGATTTTCTTTCCATGTGCACATTTAACATTAGCTTGAACGGTTAAGGAAAACATCGTGAGGACGCCGGCTTGCCTTAGATCCAAAAAGTCAGCTTGCGTCAGGCACAGAAGGCTGATCACCTTCTTGCCTATTCGAATAACAAATAATGATGAAACAGATACAGATCTTAGGCCCATACCTAAAATGATTGTAGTGCCATTGATTTATTTTTATTTTGTTATATGAAAAGTATTTCTGTGGTCATAGATCAGACAATGATAAGTACATTTTTGCTCTGTATTACTTATATTCTGACCTATGGCCACAAATGTATATTGGGTTAATGTTATAAATTGTAATAGCGATCAATCATTTGAAATAACACTGGAAATACAAGTTAAATAATAATTGAAACATTTAAATTAATTACACTTTGCCTATTCAACACGTCTACAAATAACATGCGATTATTTTAATTATTAGATAGATTTTAACAATATTTGTACACTTCTTTCTCCGTACCTACTCATAACACTTGAACACTTGAATGGCTTAAACAGCAGGGCTCCTATAGTAACCGACGTTCCTACCAATATTTAGCTATAATTGATATGGAATTAGTGAAATTAGAAAAGCTTGGAGCTTTGTCTTTTGATGTAGTAAGATACGTACGATACGTACGATACGTAGCGCTATTGTTGTACACTGTAAATGGTGCGAAAATTTAATATTGAATTACGTGGTACCCTAGCAAGGTTTAGAATCTACATACAAAATCTACAATTCACACACGTTACACTAAAGACATTACACACTTTTTACACTCTATAATACTAAAGAACTTACATTGGTTGAATAGCAATGTCGCTTAATACTAAACGTTATCTAAAGCCGCTACAATTTCGTCATAATGAACCCTGAAAACCGCATTCAAACTATCCAATCTCAGTGTCCTGAGGGAATTGTAAAAACGCACCCCAAAGGTATTTAGTGGGGGTGCAAACCCCTATGAACCGCGGTTCTCCGCGGGTTAAGCTAAAATGTTTATAGATACAAAAGTATCGTAGACCCCTTACTGATGGAATTTGTTCAATATTATCCGGATATTGGTAACATTTTCGGCAGAAAGGACACGCTTTCTTCTTCTGTTTTAGACCGTCCTAACTTTTAGTGAAAGTTTTTTTCAATATATCATCTACACTGAGACATAGAACATTACGATCTAGCCTAACTTCAGACTAATAAGTAATTTCATAGTATTGTCTTTTGTTAACATAGCTTTTACACATTAAGAAAAACGCTTTTTGAACGGATTGAACCGTGTCACCGTGACCACGCACGCTGAAAAGCACGCGAAACGTCGAAAATAAATTTAAAATTATGTAAATAATTGTAAGTTTTTAATAATAATACATAGCTTCAATCCGTTCAAAAAGTGTTTTTCTTAAAGTAATTTCATTCTAACCTAACATAAGAAAATGTCCGATAAAACACTTTAAGGGAAAGAAACTCTGTTCTTGTGTTTTACATATTCACTTACACTGTTTAGCACTTAAGACTAACGCAAAAAAACATAGGTGACAGTAGCAATTATTTAAAAAGTATTGATTGTATTGGATACATTGCCGTGTTTGTATAACATGTCTTAAAGTGATCTAATTACTGTGCGTGCCGAAACGGCAATGTTACACCCGAAGCCTCCGAAATGCGTCTCGGTAGCGTTTGGGAGGTGTCGGGTTGCGCCCTACATCACAGCGTAATTCAGGATGTTAACTAGGTATTCCAGGGAAATTGAATATTATGAATAATTTGAGTAAAATTACATATATTATTTATTTATGAAAAAAATTACACAGATTTGGAAGAAATATTTAAAATTATAATTTCTGTAACTTTTTTTTGGCCTGTTTGGATCTACAATCAAAAATCACTAGATTTACATCTTATGTTTCGTTTAAATCAAAATACTTGTTCTGTATGCGTTCTTAATTAATTCTTATACAAATTTAGTTGCGTAACAGTTATGACATAATTATATAGATAATACAGCAAAAACCTATATCCCTATAATATAACCTACCCCTACGACGATTGTCGGTAAAAGTAACGTCTTGTCACCTCTTTCTAAGCGCTATTAATCACATAGTGATATAGTTAGTAGAATCTGGATTATAGAAGGATCTTAATTAAAAAAAAACACGTGTGCGTGTAGTGAACACACGTAAGAAGTGAAACTTTATGGCCTTATTTTTCGAAACATTATCTACTATATGCAACTTAACAGAAATTGGTTAAATAAGATAAAGATAAACAAAAGGCTTTTATTATCACAGACATGAATAAAAATAATACAATTATTTCATTTTACCTTATTACTACTAAGATTATTACAGAATTTCATTAATTGTAATAGATTTATTGCTATCATTGTTATCGTTAATATTTATTTTTGTTAATAGTGGCTTCGAATCTCTTAAAATCAACCGTTGTAGGGAAAAGAAAAAGATGGCGCGTAACGGAAAAATGTGACAATTTTTTTACAACGCCGATAAAGAAGTTTCACTTCAAAAATAAAACGGCCTTTTTAGGTCTGGGCCTCAGATTGATGTATCCGTTTCATGACCATTTGTCAATCTAATAGGCAATTAGGCGATCAGCCTCCTGTGCCTGACACATGTTATCGACTTCTTGGGTCCAAGACAAGCCGGTTTCCTGACGAAATTCTCCTTCCGTTCGAGTGAATGTTAAATGCGCACATCGAAAGAACATCCATTGGTGCTCCCCTGGAGATCGAACCTACGACCTCAGGGATGAGAGTCGCGTGCTGAAGCCACTAGGATAGATGTGATCTATTGGAGATCTTGCTATTTTAATTAGCCAGGACTTTACAAGTAATGGAGCAAATAGACACTGTGTGGAAACTTCATACATAGGTAATAGAAGTTTGAATCCCCTGTGGTATGGTAAAAAATAAAAAGGTTACCTAGCAAACAATCTTTGGGCAAGAATCATAAAAACACTTAAGAAATCCGAGGCCGAAGTTAGGAATGTAACACCATTGATTTATTCTTCTAGCAATATAAGTCATTTCTAGAGTCTGGAGTTACCCGTCAATTTCTATGACATAAGCACTAGACGTTAATCCCGATTGAGAGGGAATAACGGTTGCTTATGAAGAATTACTATGCGTGTGAGTGGGACGACAGATGTTCCGTCCACTCACGCGTGAAACGTGGCATTATATTGGAACGCGGGAAGAAAAATGACGTATGTTTTCACTTCAATGACTTAAATGCATTGAAGGTCGAACGCTGAAATTTGAAAGATAAAATGTTGGACAAGCTTATAACAACTCTTGATATCAGGCATGTATCTAAAAGATTGTATGTGTATGTTTGAAATGAAAGACTTTTATCCGTTGTATTATAGCAAAATAATTCGAGATTTTAATTATATACGAGAAATTCTTGTTTTTTTTAGATAATAAAGTATCATCCACACTAATGCATTAACAAATAAACAAAGTAAACCAGACATACTAAATCTACATACGTCATTCTTCCACCGCGCCACAATCGATTGTTCGTTTTTTTGTACGCTCTCAGTTGGTAAGAAACATCACGCCCATTCGACCGTTATGACTACGAAACGCAACTGACAATAAACACCTATCTCTTTCTGACGTACGTGAAAATGCATCTAACTGTTCACCTATTTGCCCAGTGGTGCGGGTGCGTGCGACAGTTATAAAAATAGCCCCTTCGGCGCCGAATCTTCTTTGAGGGAGAGGGCTTCAATTTCGTCTTATAGCTATGTTATATTACAGAGGTGTGGTTTCGCTAATATGATGATTGTACTTCAGATTCCTATATAATGCCTAAGTATTACGAGTCGTATTTTTTTTGCAACCAATAGTAAGTTCTATCTTCGACAGTTTTCTTAGAGATTTGGAATTTTGTTCTAAATTAATCCGATTGACCAAATTTTTAGAAAACTAAACGAAATACCAATGTTATTGTGAATATTTTTCTTGTAAACACTATATAATGAGACTCCTAAAAGTGTAGAACAGTAATAATGTATAACAATAATCTCATAGACAAACATAACACACGCAAAAAAAGCAAGTACCGAGCGATAGTTCATTAAAAATAAACTTCGGTTGTTAAAACAAAAATCGAACATCGACTTTAATTATACGATCGAAAAATATTGCGTACTCGAATAAAGTCATGCGAAGTGACACGTTGGCTAATCGAACGTGACAACGGGACATCTGCCGCGAACAAAAAATACCGTGATATAGGCACCTTGTTATATATTTTTTCCATCGAAATTTCAAATTTGAGTCTTTGTTGATACACACGCTGCGGGGGTGTTTGAGATTTAATTTAAAAATGGAATATTTTGACATTGATTTTAATAGTTTAAATACTGAGTTGTTCTGTGGTTGGTTACAAATCTATGAAATCTTATACAAGCAATTATTATGTAGAAACAGTATTTAGTAGTTTAATATTATGAACAACTTATTTATTTAGACAAATTCCAGCGGACCATAAACAAGTAAGATAATTAAATATAAATATGTCCATTAGATACTCGACCGTAGTTTAAAGTAGTTGGATTTCCGGCAAAATAAGGACTAAATACATATATTATATAGAAAAAAAATTGTATGTGATACATATTTGATTACCAGATTATCATATTCGGTAGTGATCTGATCAATTATAAAAAAACCATTGATAAGTATATAATCCGCAGTTTTTCCAGTAGTTTTAATTGTGTACTTATTGTAGGTACTTTTGGTTCCATTTATGTACCATAATTGTCATGTAGATATAGATTATATATGATATTGTGAACTTTAAAAAAGAAAAAAAAATATGTCAGTTGATGCTACATCATACTATTAACGACTTCAACAAAACAGTCTCATAAAAACACTTAGCCTTGAGTTTATTAACTTTGGAATTTTTGTCAAATAAAACGGTCATCGTAAATTTATGAACTCTCAATAATAGACAACGATTTGTATAGATGACAATAAGTTTGAGTATTGAAATTATAAGGCCGTGTATAGAATGGTCAATGTTCCGTCAAAGGCCCAGAACACAATAGGCCCGCGTTGAAATACCAAACATATGCTCGAAACCAGAAATTTTATGTCGCAAAATTGGATTAAAAGGCACATTGTTAAGAATTTGACCGGCTTATTTGAAGGGCGTCACAATGTATGCCAATTTAATTAAATCCATCGTGTTTTGACATATTTCAATTGGCAAGACTATTGACGTGTCAAGGTGAACGACATTTATCTCAAGATGTACATTTCAGAATTCGAACGGCACAAAGAGTATATATGGTTTGAAAATTCTATTTTTAACATAATGCAAGTAGTTGATGGTATAGGTAGAAGCATTTTGGCAGCTAATATATCGTAGGTATAAATTATTAAAAGCTCTAATAATCAAGTCATTACTATAGCATCAGCAAAAACATTTAGAATGAACCTTATATAAATTTTCAAACTAAATCAGAAGTTCCGGCAAATCATAGATAAGGTTTTTTTTATGTCATCTGATGTTTAGTGATACCGCCCATGGACACTCACATTGCCAGGAATCGCAAGTCAACGCGCCAGCATTTTAAGAGTTGGTATGCTCTTTTTTGAAGGAATTTTAAAAACTGTTACGTTGCATACAGTGTTGTTTAGTCTAATCAAAGAAGTACCGTCAAAAATCTGTAAGGTTTGGCTGGGACTACTAACAAATTTAACAATTTCTGATAAATATATATGAATATTTACATCTTGATGATATAGTATTTTTATTGATTCGATTGAAGGGGAAGAGGGAGCCCTGAAAAAGGATGGTTAGGATATATAAAAGCGTTAGCAGGACGCGAATGGAGAAAGAAAGCTATGGACGGAGAAATTTGGCATATGCTGTAGTGAAGGGGTCACGAAGTTACGAGCAAGAAATAAGAAAAAATCTCTAATTTAAATTGTAGTGAATGAAAACAAGTTATTATTTAGTATCTCCTTTAGTAATTCTCAGGTAATTAACGAAGACACTGCCCTATCCTTTGGAAAGCTTACGGCCCAACAGGCAGAGGCCGTTTCGGGAATGACAATTTTTAAATTGCTGTGGATGACCATGACTCCAGTAGACTTGCAGTGCGCAAAGCACTGGTCTGTTAATGGACGATGTACTTATTGGTAAAATATGGAAAGTTAGGTCTATTGGGATGGGGATTTGGTGGACTGGCATCTGGGACTATTGGGAACTATGGCGATTACCTTTTCATTATAGTATTGGTACCAAATAAAAATTGGTAGACAATGGGTCACCAATTTAGTGGACAGGCCCTCGAAAACAGTTGTTATTATAATTGTTGAGCCAATGTCCTGGTGTATAACATTACCAACTTTTTCAAATATCAGTAACACAAATAAAAAGATAGTACTTACACTAGGAATATTGTCATTATTGCACACGTTTTCACTCAGCAAACGATCTCTGATCTCCCACGCAAAGATCGAAGGGCACTCCCGCTTGTAGTCCGCGATTTTCTGAACAACGGGGGTGGTCGCGACCCGCGGCTTTGACCCGCCGATCGCTCGGGGCTTTATTGACCCCGTCTCGTAATACCTGGGTAGAGAGAAAGTATGAACTTAGCTTAGGAACGCATGGACCGATTGACATCGAAATTTATTTTCAATTGTTTCGATGTGTCTATCGATCCACGCGTTCCCAGCTTAAGCATATTTTTCACATAGTGGTTATGTTTTAGTTTAATTTAATCTCAACCTGTTAGCCAGTGGCTTTGAACACCCGGCTGGAGGTTGGGTAGGGCCCACGAAATACCTGATCATGAAAATTATACCCATAAGTGTGTTGTTATGCTAGTATAAAACCTCCACCGTTAAACATATTCCATATTTAACATTCTCATTCATTTCTACACCTTGTTCGATTTATTTTAAAAATTGAAGATTTATGAGTAATTATTATTTATACTCTGTGCATATTATTTTCTGTGATCTTGTCTATAATTTTAAACTACATAAAATAAATTATTTAGAATGTTTATTGTAATATAAAACCTTTTCGGGACGTCTTTCACAGAACATCCCTTTTTAAAACCTAATTGAAATTGTATAAATGGAGCACATTTCAACAACTTAAAATCCACTCGTACAGTATTAGCGGACAATTACAGACATAATCTCAAAACTATCCCCTCACTCGAGTACCTATACAAACACATTCGCAAATAACAAACTTATTTCTAACTAAATTTAATGGAATCACTCGAAAATTAATCCTATACTGATAGACATAAGAGTTAAATGCCTTTGAATCTGTGTAGCTATATTCTGGTATCGGATGTACTCGAATGCCATTGTTGCTATCGACATGTGTCGATATTTAGGACGTTGAATATACAACTGTCGATAAATATTATTCGTTATAAGGATTGTGATTTTATGAATGAATGTTGTATAGGCAAATAAAAAATGATATTTTTGTGTTTTTTTATTAGGTATATTAAATCTTTTGGATTATATAATACTAATACTAATACTAGACAATTTTTTTTATCGACTGATACATGTGGTATTAAATAGGTATGTAAGTTAATCTAAATATTTTAAGAACTAAATTATATATATACTAACTGACGTGAGACTTATCTTAAATTATCGTGATTTATGTGTCTTTTTACTTTCTATTTTTAATGTCTTTTTAGTTTAGTTTTTTTTTGTTTATGTTTAGTTTTTGTCTTAATAACTGTGTATAACATGTATTTTTGCACTACTTGCCTATCTTATGTAATTTAATACATTTTATTTATTTTTTTCTTTACTCACAGTGGTTGCCTGGAAGAGATCGCTCGAAAGCGATAAGGCCGCCAGTTGCCCTCCTTTTGATTTAATTATGTTCATTTTTTTCTGTAGTGTAACGAAGTGTTAATAAATAAAAATAAATTAAATAATCCTTTTTAATATTTTTAAATGAGGTTAACAAAAAGCATGAAAAATCCACAAAAAACAACTTAGCTAATACAAAACCGTTACAAAATTGTCATCAATAGAATAAAATGCAATGTCAACCCTCAAATAAACACTATCGAATAAAAATCATCGTGTCATCCGTCGATACATGTTTACTTATCCATTGTAGAGGACTATTACGAGGTTATTACGGTGAAGAGCGCTAGAGAGATGCCTGTAGCGATTTGTAATCGTTTTCGCTTCAGGCGACGTTTTCGGAATAGGGTCGCGGGTGCGTTTTGTAAATAGAAGCTAAGATTGAGGTCGCTGACCTTTTAAGGTAATTTTGTTAATTTAAAAAGCTTTGATGACATATCCTTTATTGTATTTTCGTTGTACGGAGTACAATGAAACACAAGCATGTCTCACATTAAAATATATAAAATTTAAAAAAAACTTGCTCGCTCAACGAATACGAATTGCAATACAGCGAGGAAATTCTGCCAGCATTAAACACTACAACAGGGACCAAACCTTTTAATTTTGTATTTATATTTTTTTATATATAATTATTATTAGATACTATGTAAGTTATAAATATTGACAGGTTTTTAATTTAATCCCCATCAAGTAACTTCCGCTTATTAGTAATATTTGCGCAATTAAAAGCGTAAATATCCGACACAAATGGAGAAATATCGACAAGTGGGGGGTCAGATAAGGGACGGAGATAGGGCGCCCCGGAGTGACCCCGTTTGATCCCAGCTCAAGATTGCGTTTCAAGTCGCCACCGTCTATTCAGCTACTGAAATGCGATTTTTTACCAATTTGTTTGCAATAATTGTTTTTTTATTTATTTAGAAATATAACAAAGACCTATAATTGGTTTTAGCGTAATAATACTGCACTTTAATATTTGGCTAGTCCTGTTTCCCTGGCCAGCTAAGGTGCAAACTACAAACAAACGTGTCAATACTAAGGCAGGTAAGTTATTCGACACTTTGTTACGAACGCATCCTGATTTTTTTTGGACATTCAACACCCTTAAAGGCCCTAACAGGTTAAGACATCCACGCGCAGAGACTTGCCGAAGACATGAAGAAGGAAGTTGTGCGGCGCCACTGACACGGCCTTCAGAAATTAAGATTGCGACTGAAAACTGCATTCATGACCTGTTTCTGTTTTATTATTATTTGGTCTACTTAACTTCTTGATATTACTACAGTAATAATGTAGTTAAATAATGTATATAAAAAATAAGAATTAGAGAAGAAAAAAGAGACTTTTAATTTTGTATTACACTATGCATATACTTTTCTAAGAGGTGTCCTAAAGTAAACAAATTTGAATGTGTGAATATGATGAAGTAACATGTTGCCTTCAATCCAATCAATTTCCGGTAAAATCACTGTTTCGTACTGAGCAACATTAAAAATGAATACATTTCATTGACATAAAATAACCCTTTACGCAGTCGGTTTATATGTAGTATACGTCTTAGCGGGATACCTCTTTAATTAGGAGTCCCGCCGTTTGCCTTTTTATAAGCCCTAAGAAACCCTTGCCGTAATTGGCACGATAAGAATACGAAGGGTGTGTGGGAAAATGCCCTTTGCAGTTGCCAACCGATTAATCGACTTTTCATTTGGAATTACATCGATCCCATAATCGAATTGATAAGCTTTGAATAGGTTCTTCGATATGAACAAGTGTTATACATGCAAAGTTTAAATTTGGAATTTAGTTTCATTCATCAACAGTTACGATACATAATTGTTGTATGTACACTGTATATAAATATTTTATAGTTTTAAATGTGTAAGGCCATTTCTCGAGTGTCGAAAATTGGTCTATTCAAGGATTTCCAGGAAACAATATTAGGTGGACTCAGAAAGTTCGTTTTATTTCAAAGGAAAATCCTTAAATTAATAATAATATCTAACTTTTACAAGCTTTAATGGCCGCATCATTTCTCTATATAATCATAATAATGGCGCTACAACCTTCTTAGGTCTGGGCCTCAGATATCTGTATCTGTTTTATGTTCATTAGTTAATCTAATAGGCAAATGATCAGCCTTCTGTCCCTGACGCACGCTTTCGAGTTTTTGTGTCTGAGGCAAGCCGGTTTCCTCACGATGTTTTCCTTCACCGGTGAAGCGAATGTTAAATGTGCACATAGAAAGTCCTTTGGTGCACAGCCAGGGATCGACCCTACGACATCATGGATGACAGTCGCATTCTGAATTCAGCCACTAGGCCAACACTGCATTTATCTATGTATTATTCCTAAAACAAGACAAATCCATACAAAAATATCTTGTGGCAAAACGCCGAAAAGAAGCCCGTTTGCCACTAAGAATCTTGCGCTATAATCAGATTAACATAATAGGATATACAAACTTAATTGGATATAACTAAGGCTACAAAAAGCTCCTTCAAACTCGTCCAACAAAATATTAGGGGCCAAAGGGCGCAAAATTCACTTTTCTAGATCTTACTGGCATCGCCGCGGGGTTACCAATTACCACAAAATAATGTTTTATTTTGGTTTTTATTTAGGGGCGGTCGTGGGACAACCCTGAAAGGCACACCCGGTATTAAAATTCTAGTTGTTTGATTGACGTCTTTATTTTATTGTTCGCGATTGACTTTTGGCGTTTTGTTTGTGTATTTTTTTGTATTATCGCATAAAGGAAATACATTGACATTATCGAAGTCTACTACAAGATAGTAACAGTTGTCTATATATTGTATGTTAAGCCACAAATTTCCGTTAATTCAGCACCTTGGAGAAAGAATTCTAAATTTGAATTTTTATACAGTAGTTGGTTTAACCTTTACGATCTTCAATTGGATTTAACAAAATCGAGGGTTGAGGGCAAATGCTTAACGACGGCGATAAAATCGCAATCAAGCAACTCCGTTGAAATTAGGCACCCCACGCGGCACCCAGTATGTTCCCACCTAGCACGCTGGGCACACGTCCATTCATACAAAAACAATACTATGGGAATGTAGTTCCTGTATTGATTAAGTCGAGAAATCTCGAACGCGATTGTTCCGGCTTTGTACGCTACCTCAGCAGGCGTTATGGGAATTCTGTCAATTTGGCGTGTCTCGAGAATTTGACCTCATCTTAGACAATCGATTCAAGGTATTGTTAATAACAATGGGTTTTGTTAATTCATTTATTCGGTCTTTAATTGTGATACGAATTTCATATTTGTAATAGGATTTTATCGGATTACAATTTTTGACTATTGTGATTCACAATTTTAAGATATAAGCTTTAATGTGTTAGGGAAACTATAATTCTGTAATGTATCGAAATTTATTATTATCCAGTATATAGGAATATATTGAAGAATTCACCTATATATTAAAATCCGTGATAGTCATCTATTAATAATATCCGATGGTAGTGAACGAAAAGGAAAATGCAAGAGCTGATTCCGATTTAAGACGCATTAGCGTCTCAAACTTCTTAAATTTTATACGAACCTGCCAAGTATTTTAGAGACACAGCCGTTGGAGACCTGCAATATCCGGCTGATGTCGCAGGGCCTCGCACCTGAGTGCGCTAACTCCACGATCTTCTGCCGCGTGGAGTCAGGTAGCGGTCTACCATTGACATAGACACCTCCAAGCTGGTTGATGCCGCTGTGTCCGGCTGAAGAACAGCCGAATAGGCCACCGCCACCCATTGCCGCGCTATGCATCAGCTCATCTGTAAAAACAATGGAGGTATAGAGTCTCATCACTACAGACCTCTGTTAAAGTATAGTACAAAGCCACAAGAACATTTTTTATTTGATATGGAATAATTTGTCATATCTTTAATATTGCTTTACAGGTAAAAAGGTATGAAATGTTGTTTTAGCCTCAAATCGAAATTGCAGCCCTGTTTTTTTTTCTCTCAAATAGCACACATGTTAAAATAAGGTCAATATGGATATGAATGATAGGTAGAAAGTATATACACGTGAAAATGACATGAGAACTTAAGAAGACGTAGCGCTAATCAGATCCATATAACTTCATCACAATCGAGTAGTCCGCAATATATCACGCAGGAACTCTTTGTATTGATGAAGTCGCATAATTCCGCCTAGCATCCGCGAATATATATACATAATTATATGTATTTAAAGTGCATATTAGTGTAGAAATAAAGAAAAGGATAATCATTCGTAAAATTAGCGCGTTAAACCAATTCAAAAAGGCATTAAAGATACATATCAGAATGAGCCTAGTAGAACAAATTAGAACGGATAATGGAGGGTGTATCTCGTAAATACATTTTTTCGGCAAAGAATGCTGAAAATGTCCGAGCAGTCATTTTCATCCCAATTTTATTGTATATTATAAATTGGGTACAGTTGAGGGGTAAAATTTAACCTTACCTATTCTTCTTATCATTAGAGACTTTAGATCATAGATAACGATTACAGTAATTTAAATCAAGGTTACAAATTCGACTAGCCAAAAAATCACGTTTAATTCATTTTTGAGTTTCGTCATTCATGATGACTTTGTCTATATTTAGAAGTAAAGATATTTTTTTTTATAGAATAGCTGGCAGCTCCCTTGATATTAAGTGATACCGCCGCCCATGGACAGTCTCAATAGCAGAGGGCTCGCGAGTGCGTTGCCAGCCTTTTAATAATTGGTACGCTCTTTTCTTTAAGAACCCTAAGTTGAATTGGTTCGGAAATACTTCAGTGGGCAGATAGTCATTATTATTTAACTTTTTATATATGTATAGTGTGTATGTGATATAATTTGTCTGTTTAAACGTTTAACAAAAAATATACCAAATTTGGCCCTTTAATAAGTTGCAGGTGCCATTCGAGTTTATTGTTACTAAACAATATCACTTCAAATCACACATTCCTAGCGTTTTTCAATTCAATTATTCTAAACTTTTGGCGAATGCAATTTTCTCAAGTGGCTTGATCGAAATGTTTGAGTAGGTGTAAAAAATCACCATTATACCTGTGCATCCCGAGGGCTATTTAAAAAAATTTAACCCGTTGAAAAAAATAATCCGCTTTGCAAATCTAAAAAAGGCTCTTAAGGAACCGCAAATTATTATCTAATCTTGCTTCCATTGTATCTATAACCGTTGCGAATTGAAAAGGAATTTTATATATTTTTTAAAAATTTTATTGTTGACGAAAACCTCTATAGAATGCCATCTAAAATTTAAAAAGTTTTGGCATATGTAGGTTCCATATTGAAATAGATTTAGCACTTAGCTTGGGGATGGATACGCCATGTGGATTGTTATTTGATATATTTTGATAATACATAGAAATATAATATATAGATTACATATAAATCTGTCAAACGGTTTTAATAAGAAACTAGGATCAGAAAGCTAAGGGAAACGCTTAAAAAGGCATAAATTAAGTTCCTAAATAGCCATTACATATAATAACTTAAATTGCATATAAAATTTCAGCACAATGTTAGCAATAAGCTAATTTCAGTTTTAAACATGTGGTTGGCAGTTACGGTCCAAATTGCAGACGTGAGCGTGTTTATTCACACCAATACTCTTGAATAGAATTACCGATCAAACGTCTAACAGATAATTCCTTTTACCCCTTATGCCTAGCGGTAAAAAGTGAACAATTGAATGCAATTTGTGGGTGAATTTGGGGCTGGCTCTTGATTAAGTCATGGGTGGGAGTTAGTGAAAGGGCCAAAACAAATGGGTTCTGTGGTCGCTAAATTTCATTTGTGCCTTTGATTTCGGCTTGGTGTCGTTTTTATAGTTTCAATCATATACGTTCGTGTTGTGAATATTAATCGTATGTTTTTAATAAGATTAATTTGCAATCATAAAAGCAGTGTTGGTCTAGTGACTGAGGTCGTAGGTTCATACCGCGACTGTGCACCGATGGAGTTTCTGTCTATGTGCACAATTAACATTCGCTCGAACGGTGAAGGATAACATCGTGAGGAAACCGGATTGCCTTAGACCCAAAACCTCGGCTATGTGTGTATATGATCGTGGAACATATACAGAAATCTAAGACCCAGACCTTAAAAGGTTGCAACCTTTTAAGGTCTGGGACCTTAAAAGGTTGCAGCGTCAGTGATATTTTTATTTCGAAATTATACGCTTAATAACCCATCATCGTAATAGATTATATAAAAGCAAATATCATTATGCCATAATAATACCTCAAAACACGTGTTACCACTTTAATTACGATTAACTAATTCTCAGTACAATACCCCCTCAATATTAATTATAGCTTTCGCCAATTAAGAGTGATTTTCGCGCCGAAACTTGTTATAAATAACACCTCTTGGCGTACCTTTCGTCAAACGTCAACGACTGCGCATGCACTAACAAGCGACGACTGTTAAAAGAACAATGGACAATCGCAGGGGTAACGAATAACTACTGGTTATGTAATGGGCGCCGGCGTTAATTAAGGTTAATATATCAGGGTTCTTAACTACTACAAAAATATTTGTATTTTTAAAAATCCAATACATAAATGAATCAGTAGCGCAACAACCTTTTTAGGTCTGGGCCTCAGATTTCTGTATGTTTCATGATCATTTGTCAATCTAATAGGCAAGGTCAGCTTCCTGCGCCTGACACACGCCATCGACTTTTTGGATCTAAGGCAAGCCGGTTTCCTCACAACGTTGTTCGTCATCATTCGAGCGAATGTAGAAAAAGGTTCCATTGGAGCTCAGCCGGAGATTGAACTTACGACCTCAGGGAAGAGAGTCGCACGCTGAAGCGTCTAGGCTAGTTATTACAGAAATGGTGGAAAGTTTTTCGTGTATTAATTTATTTTTATTTAATGTTATACATTGGGAAGTAACGTTATTTCCTCCTTACAAGGAAGTCATGTGGATTTTTTTCAAGCAACATTAATATAAAGATAACATATAGGTTATGCTCTTTAATTTGTTTAATCGTTTATTATAAATGTCGTATCAGTTAACAAGACAATATAATTACAAGTGATTGGGAACAAAGACTTGTTAAATATCAATTAAAACTTAAAGGTCATCGGTTAATCCTTTAGCGTTTTAACGATCATTATCTGTAGACAAGCTAATATGAATCGGAAAGATATTTATTTATTTACTTAGATTATAATTATTGAAATGATTTTTAAAACATTGTTCCTTTTTAATTTATGTTTAATTTTGTACAAATCTGAAACATACCATGAAAATTTTGGTATTTAAAACCTAACCTTACTTTGAGATTAAGGAGTTGTAATCGCTAGTAAATTCGCTTGCGCTCAACCCGTGCACCAAATAGCCACGAGTGTCGCGAATGCGCGTGTCGTGAGGGAACATTTTAATTTCAGAGGTGCAATTTATTCGAGCGATTTATTTTTAATCCCCGTTTTTATGGCCGCGACTATAAATTTATGTGTAGTTGTAGTTGATTTTTTATATTAAGCTCACAATGGCCTCTGCGTTCTGAAATTTGTGGAGTCGATGTTTCGCTGAAAGTAATTCTAGTACATTACCAAATATTTGTAGGATAAATAGCGAAATGTATGTCATTTGGGTCCTATTTTATAGTATTACGCTAACATGTATCTTATTTCCAGGAAACATTTTTTTTGTCAATAAAAATAACCTATCTACATATAACATAGGGGTTGATCGTAGAGGGGTGACAATTAAGGGTTGTTTATAATTTTACCTAAAAAAAAATAAAGAAGAATTTAAAAAAAAATGGGATAGACACCCCTTATAACTTAGGGCTTTCTCCGAGGCCGATTCTCAGACTTACTGAATATGCATTAAAAAATAATAAGCATTGGTCGAGCCGTTGCGGAGGAGCATGCGAACGAACATTGCGACACGAGAATTTCATATATATGTGGTAATGCATGGCTCCTGGTTGTGATGTAAAGTAATTAAAGAAATGCTTATTTCGAGTGTCTGGTATATTTTTTTCATGAATTTAATTGTAAAATCCTCATAAATTATTTACGACAATTACTAGGCCCGTAAAATGTTAGACTAATCACCATCCAATTCACATAAAAGTAATTAAACATAATCATGTTATGTTCAAAAAATTCAATATTTTTCAGAGTTAAATATTAACGATTCAAACTAATCCACTAACAAATAGGCATATATACTAACATTAATCAAGTATATAGTAAATACATAAGGGTCGTCCCTGTGTTTGACATCACACCAGGTGTCAGAGGCAGACAACCCCCACTTGAAACCCTTATTATTATTATTTTGTATCTGTTTTTGAATTATCTATGGGGGAATTAATTGTGAATATAAACGCCATTTTGAATGCAAGCATCCTTTTTGAATCGTTTTAATGCTTTATTTGTATTCATATATCTGTTGCATATTTATTATTTGTTATGTATATGCTAATACAGATAATATATATATATATGTATAATTCATAAGTCTATAAGGTAAAATTTGATATATCCTGTAAAATGTAACAAATTTTATCCATTTATACGCAGACCTTACGCGTTTCCAAGTAATTAAAATATTAAAGTTGTTACTACTAAGGCAATACTAATACGTAATAATTGTAAATGCATTTATCACCTTTTGTAGTGTTTGATGCAATATGTTAGGTAGAAAAAAAATTAATGACCCCGTGTATATGTCAAAATTGCATCTACAAAACGAATGAAAAAAAATCGCATTGTGAATTTATAAAGTCGTTTGTAACGACATAAATCCAACATCGCGACCACGCCCCACAAAAACTGTGACAAATGTTGAATACACAGTTTAAGTTGACATTTTTGTCTAAAAGCTTTGTGATATATGACTTTGTGACAATGTTTTATCATATTGAGCATTCGGGTTTGTATATCTGTTGGATTTGAATTTGACGACTAAAAATATAACATCGCTCACTTATATATATTTTTATTCGAACGATAAGTGATAGCTTTGATAGTTATATTTAAGAAAAACAAAACAAAATACATTTACTTATTGATATTATCTCTCTTTTTTCCCGATGAAGTAGGCAGATTTGCTACAATCTCTCTCGCTTCATTGACATATGCATTTCACCAAGCATGCCCGTCGCTGTAGGTACTTTAACTTATACTTCTTGTACCTCCTGGATTTAGTCCAGGTATGTACGAAGGCCTACCCAACACGATTTCCCTATCCACCAATATATCCTACCACTTATCTGCCGAAATAAATATGGTATAATTCTATACTAAAAAGTTATTAAACATGTAGTTGTTAATTGTAATTCTATTGTTGTAAAACAAATGTTAAGTCTAACTGTATCTTCAGATAAGTAAGTACATTTAAATCGCTATTAAAAAATGTTTTACCTTTTAGAACAACAAACTTTACGATTTATGCTTTGTATGGAATAAAGATTTTCTATTGTGTTTAGTTTATTATAAGTTTAGAAAAATGTTCTTTACTAATTGAAGGATGTTATTTTTAGTGTGTATGTTATATTGCAACTTTATTTGTATATTTATTATCAATGTAAGTCTTTTAATATTTCTAAATCACATTATAAAAACAAATAAATATAAAAGAAAACTCAACGCAAAGATACGAAATTGAAAATATAAATATATAACATTGTTTTTTCGGCTTGTATCGTTATTTTAAACTTTTAAATAATTATTATATTATTATTAACACAAATATACAATATTTACAATATTCTTAACCTACATACATGACGCGTTTGTCGCTCAACGAATTAGTAACGCAATACAGCGAGGAAATGCTGCCAGCGTGAAAGGTACACAGCCACAGGGACCGAACTTTTAAAATTTGTAATCATTTTGTATTTATCAGTATTTAATTATATATACCTATTTAGACTATTGTTAAAATTAAAATAAAGATAACCGAACGAACAATGAAATAGCTTAAAAGTCGTACGCCTAGACTAAGTCCTTAATCATTAAAATCACTTCAGCGCAACAAGAAAATGCTATTTATCTCCCTCTTACGAGTAATTTTCCGCTCTATTTGTCTCTATCTAGGGATAATGTGACGCGAACACTGCATGCTCCGTTTGGCTGGCTTCTGAATAATCGTGTTATTTTGTTTTGAATAATAATCAAAACGGAGACTATAAAATTGATAGCTATGAGCTGTCTAAATGACCCAAACAAATATTATGTATAGAATAATAATTTGACTTTTGATTACCTCATCTCTGAGATGGAAGGTTCGATCCCCGACTGTGCACCTATTGAATTTCTATGTGCGCATTTAACATTCAATCGAACGGTAAAGGAAAACATGTCTTGCCTTAGTTTAAAAAAAGCGCCGGCGTGTGTCAGGCACAAGAGGCCACCTACTTGCCTCTTAGATTGACAAAAGATCATGAGAAATATACAGAAATCAGAGGCCCAGACCTACAAAGGTTGTGGCTTCACTGATTTATTAATTTTTTTGATTTGACGGTCTTTCTTTACACGGAACAATATATAAAGAAATATTGTCATATTAATACTAACTGGGTTTTTATCAGAAAAACTTATAAAAATACTTCAACAAAGTCTTCCATGAGAGCCTTCCATTCTCATTGTGATGTATTGAAATTCCTGATACCGTACTTATATATTTGATATTTGAAAACCAAATAAGTTTTAATAAAACCGGAATACTACTGATAATTCCATTTCAATTAATTTATATGACTCAAACGTTGGCGATTCAAAAGAGTGGCGGAGAGTATATTGCCATTTCTTCTTGTCCGCTCTACCTCCTGTAAATCAATTTAACACCTTTTCTGTTGATGTTTATACGTGTACATAGATTACATTTATACGAATAATGTTATTTTGAGTTTGAGTTTTCAGCTAGGCCATGTCTCTATTTATCAATTTTAAACCTGTAAAGCGATCGTTACTTTATAAACAGACGCTCTTAATCAAAGGTGTATTGGAAACTATAATTCCGAAACACTTGAACAAGACCAAATAGTCAAGTCGTAAACCGTTAAAGTTAGTAACAAGAGGACAAGTTGGCTTCTAACTTAACAATAGTTAACAAGTTAGCGCTCAACTTGCAAGACCTATTACTACATAGTTTAGTGGTCACTCTATGGCCTTTTATTAGTCTCCGTCTTACGTCTCACAATATATTATTACCTACCAAACTCCTGTTGTTCCTATATTAAACGATTGTTTTAAAAATACAATAAAATGTGCTAAGTATTATATTTTTAATTAGACCTCGGATGTATGAAATAATAACATATCAGATGAAGTGAGTCCTTTAGTAAAAGAGGAGTTTCAAACATATTTATTAGATATAATAACAGAAATTTCAATTGGTATATTGGAGTCTAAGATCTTATTGTGTCCATTTAACATGTGAAACTATACACTACTAACATATACACATAGCTAATTCGATGTAAAGCACAGTTCAGCCTTGCAGGTTCCAGGTGCCCATAGTGGTTGGATAAAACTATCTGCAAAGCGGATATGCTATGATTTAAATAAATAAAAAAATTACCTTTATGTGGCATTTTCCAGAAGGCTTCAGCCGCCGTGGTGGGTTCCCGCGGCGGCGCCACCAGCCCGCCCACCAGCGTGGTGGCCGCGTGCGCCGGCGCCGGCGCCGCCCGCCCCCAGCCCCCGTGCAGCGCCACGCCGCCGGCCCACGAAAAAAAGTCCCCCACGCCTCTATCGCACACCCCTATTTTGCCCTACAACCTTAACCCCGCTAAACTTTACTCGATTTTTACTGCTAATTAAAACAGGTTGGCAGCGTTTGCACACGTTTTGCACAATTTATACTAAGTTCACTTTTTAAATTGAAAATGACTAGAATTTAAAGAATCCGAAGTGTTGTCGAATTCGCTGCGCACCGTGACCTGAAAAGAGAGATTACATTATTGACCCCCAAGACAATCGCATCATCAATTACAATCAAGGCTTTTGATATTGGCAGCTTTCCGTCTTGCTCTGACTGTTGGTGAGTAAAAGAGAGGCACGGCTAATTGGTAGATGATACGCTGAATTGTGTAGAACGCCATCTATTGTTGCATAGTAGGAATAGTTTTGGCGTTCGTGCGCTGATAATGATCGTAACGAAGTTAGATATTTGTACCACCCAGAGAGTAGCAACTGAACGGTAGTCATGCTGTATATCAATCTGTCTGTTTGAGTTTTTTATTTGAGTAATGTGTGGGTCATTCCGGTCAATAACGTGTCAGTACCGTTGCTCGGTACTATCGAGACGATACGAAAATTACGATACGACTTGTTGCAACTTATAATGATGGCCAAAATTCAAGACATGAGTCGGGCTGGGAAGGTGTCGTGGTTGTGAAAATGGGATTCGTCCGGCTTCACATCCACTGATGAGCTTTTTAGACTAGCGGAAATCACCTAATTGAAGTTGTTAACACCCAACGATCAATGAAAACCGTTACTGAATTTATAACGCGAGATAAAAATTATATCTATGAACTATGCCTTTACCAGGTTATCGCATTATAAAACCCAGTTGTAACTCTAATTAACAATTCACAAATTGGACGATATACGCGACAAGCACCTATTAAAAGCAGGTAGGTACCATTCGAAATCCTTACACAACTTTTCACTACACTTCTCCCTAACCTTTGGGCTTTGACATCAAACCCCGCACTGAATTAAGTTATATCAAAAGTAACAGGTACTCAAATATAACGTTTTGATCTTTTCAAGTTGCCAATCGAATGACTTTGAGCTGAATTCAACTCAAAACTCACAATGGGCCAAGAGCGACTCTTTGAACCTAGTCAACTTCAAACTAATAGGATAAGGCTGACCACTTTTTATTAATTAATGTTTTGTTGATATCGCATGTTTAGTTCACGTAAGACATAGACAACGAGCATCAATAGCCAGAGATTAATTAAAACATTATCGAATGGTTTTTGATAAATTTAAGTGTTCTTGTTCATTACTATATTTATAAAGTTCAGCTTATTCGTATATAGAATTCAATTTAGAATTCACAGGCTATATATATATATACACTTCTTAATACTTCTGAGGCCTAGGATATATAAAGAAAAGAAAAAAAAATCAGTAACTTCAAGCAAAAATTATTCAAACTCTCTAAGTTACTGTCGCTACCAACAATGAATTTCAGTGGACTCATACATTATGTCAATAAATTATAATATAATTACATTGTATGTAATGTATGTACTCAGACTGAATCGACAAAGCTAGTAATCATTTTATTTTTGCCCTCAAACATCACTAAATGAGGACAATCAGATACTTTCGAAAATATGTTATAGAAAGTATATACACGTGAAAAGGCGTAGTGCTAATCAGATCGATACAACTTCATCACAATCGTGTAGCCTGCAATATCACATAACTTACGCGGGAATTCTTTCTATTGATGAAGTCGCATATATATTTATGTATATATAATAATGAAGGAATATTTAATAATAAAGAAAATAATAATAATTGGAAATAATTAACACAACAAGGTTTCTTAAACGACTCGACAAAAGTTACTGAAAATGTCCACCGAGTCATTTTCATCGCAGTTTTATTCCGATGTTTTATAAGCAATATCCTGTAGATCGTAGCCTACGGGCTGTTTGCTTCAACTCTGGTACACTTCGCTCACACAACATCTCAAATATGATGCATCACTGTAGTATCAGCCGCGATCGCCGGCCTCTTTGTATCTTATCTTTACAGATCCAGTTACCGGACCAAACCCGTTTCTAATTAATATAATTAGCCGCCTATAGAGCTACGAATGTTTAGACCGTGTATAGTACAACATTAGTAACAGTCTATATATAAATATATACTTTTCGATATCCAGATTAAGAATTCTGGTAAACGTTTATATAGCTAAGTCTCTGTAACTATATACTTGGAAGTAAATTTTCCTTTAGTTTCTTTTTATAGACATATTTCTTTTTCTCTTCGTGTTTGTTGTTTGCCTATGAGTGCTTGTCATATTACATCTTGTGTATTATATACCAATGTATCAGTATGCCGAGAGTTGGCAAAGTTTTGTAAATAAATAAAAGTCTGCCCTATGTAGACTTATATCTTCCTCTACTCCACAGGCGATTAGACTTATGTGACTTAATTAGGTTATTATGTTAAAATCCAGAATTTTATACAATATTTTTTATAAAGAATAGAACTGACGTAGGGCCATAACAACTGATATTAAGTGATATGTGGTCTATTGGAGGGCACGCCTGTCCAGGTGATGCTATTGCTATTTAACCGCCGCTTATATGAATCCATATTAAACTGTCTAGGGATTATGGAAGGGAGCAAGGAGATCAACTCCTTTGCTGTTCTTATAATAAACGACGAACCGAATCGTGCAGTGCGGCACCTGGGGATATCAACAACTAAGATGTGAAACTCCAACGTGCTTCTAGATGAGCGTTGTTTGAATGGGGATGACGGAATCAGATTGCGCATATGGAAATGATTATTTTTATTTCAAAGTTATACAATATTTTACGATTTTATTATATACTTACATTTTTATATATAATTTTTCTGTGTGTGCAATTGTTTGTGTTTGCACTAGCCCTTTATAAATTCGAAATATAAATTGGTTTGAGTGAAAAGTTAAAACACTCAACTCACGGGATATGGCGTACAAGTTATTGGGAAACTGTTTTTCAAACATTTACGTACTTCAGTTGACTTTTTTGTTTGCGTGTTTGTAGTTTTCCGAGCCGTTTATGGAAACTAGTTTTTTCATGTGAAATAAGAAGTGTGTAAGCGATTTTATTACTGCTCTAGTGCCATTTTTACAGGCTATTAATATCTCCGCACATATCAAAGAGAAATTGTTTATTTTATTGTCCAGAACTGCATATTTTTGTTAATATGTTTTTACACACACATTCCTGTGTTGTGTGTAAAAACGTATTGTGGGATCCAGCTTCTGTTAACTAATGCAGCAATAGAATTAATAATATTATATTTATTATCATTAAAAATAAACAGTAATATCGAATATGTTATAATTGTTAAAGAACACGAAAGCCTTCGTAATGATTGTAACCACCACTTTCTATAAACAAAGGTCTAGATATTTTACGTCTATGGTTAGTTAAATAAATATAAAACATTACATTAAGTAACTATACTTGATCCAACATTTATATTTTTATATTTACTGTTGTTAACAGTAATAATAATAATATGTTAATAGCACCTATTGCGTTTTGTGAATTTCGTATAAAAAATCATTAAAATTATATTTGTACATTTAACACTATGTTAAGTGATACCGCCCATGGACACTCTCCAGTAGGCTCGCAAGTGCGTTGCGGTGCGGTGTAAAATGGCAACAGTTACTCACAGACAAAGATCAAAAAGTCCTTGTTTTGAAATTCTGGACTAATTGACTTAAAATTCTAAACGAAACAGATATGAAGTCTCCTCCATCTATACAAATAGGTCTTCGACCTCAAATAGAAGAAATTCTCGCTATTTCTATTCGCTATTCTCAAAAGTCAAATTAATAAATCAATAGCGCTAAAACGTTTTTAGGTCTGGGCCTCAGATTTCTGTATCTGTTTCATGATCATTTATTTATCTATCTAGTCCAGTCCTAAGTTGTGTTACAAATGAAAATGCATTTTTTAAAATGAAATAATTCAATATTATTAAAATGTATACCTACATATTAAGTCTCAGCAAAACATTTAAAAATATTCTATTCGAAATAGCCACCTTTAGCTTTTATACAGGCCTTTAATCTGTTTGGCCAAGTACCTATGAATTTACGCACTGTAGACAAGGGAAATTTCGCGTGTTCCAAATTCAAAATAATTAAGTAGTAAGTAGGTGATCAGCCTCCTGTGCCTGACATGCCGACGACGTTAAGGCAAGCCGGTTTCCTCACGATGTTTTCCTTCTCTATTCGAGCGAACGTTATATTTTTATATATTAATTTCTGTGTGTGCAATTGTTTATGTGTGCAACCGTGTTCAAAAATCGAACTAGGTTAATCAAAAAGGAATTGAAAAGTACAAATTCAAAATCGCATTTAAATTCGTCTCGGGTAGAACACACAAGATCAAAAACAAAACGTACAAGATCGTAGCGTATTTCACGAAGTCTTGGCGTGTTCCGCTTGGCACACCTCATTAGCTTCTACTTTGATTCGCTCTCCGGCCGCAGGTGGCGCTAATGCCTCTTTAGTCAAACGGATAGATGTAATCGAATCCCTGAATAGTTTATCTTTTAAATCACAACTCGTTTTTAACTCGATCCTTGTTTTTGCTATTTAGTCGCAAATGTATTTTTCTACTTAATATAGAGTTAATGTTTGTGTACAACTGTGCGTGCGTAGTCTTACTAAAGCGACCGATTCTAGGATCGGGTGATGATATTTTGGGTATTCAAGTGGATTTGAGAATGATTTAGATTTTCAATTAGATGTTTGGTATAGTGTAGGCACTTCATATACGACACTTTTGGGTCCGCTTGTTGTTATTTAATCATGTGCTTGAACTACTAGGAATGTAAATAGATTAATTTGTAACGTTGTTCATTGTTAAATATATAAAGTATTTGTTTACAACAATAATTGAATTGTGGTACCTACAAAAAATAATTTTTGCGATTCGGTTATAAAAAATGTATATATTCATTGATAAAATATAAGTAATGTATCTCATGACCATGGTAGGGAGGAGATAGGAGAAGTCATGGTCGATGCCTACTCGTTGGTCTTACCAAATTGAGATAGTGATGAGTCTATCCATAATGCCCTGAGACAAGCTGAGGATAGTTAGAAGGCAAGTCGACGTATCGGTTAAGACTTTTCAAAACTGGCACCTTCAGTAATAAAGACAAAATAAATGTTTGTTAGAAAGATCTCAATGCTTTATTAAACACACACATTCACAATTCTATAATATTTCTATATTTTGTAAAACATTAATTAGAAAAAAATATGAATTTTGCTCTATTACAAGCTTTGAATCTAAAATGGCAATGGGCTGGTTATGTAACATAAAGGTAATAGCAGGTAAGAAGAGTGGGCAGGCCTAAAAGAAGGTAGGCTCATGATTTGAAAGAAGTAGCATAAAAGCTACATCTGGTTAGGTTACGAGGCCTTCACCAAAGAGGGATTTAACATGGAACTTAAAGATATGGAAATCAAAAGGACTTTATTATTATTAATTAGGAAAACTCCAATAGTCTCTTTGTGTAACTATTTTTGTAATATTCAAAAAGCCATCAAAGCACGCGACACGTGCGTTACAAAACATGTACCTAAGTGAAGTACCCTCGCCTAAGTTGCAATCGTCAAAGCGTCTTCCTTTTCACTGGGTTTTTAAAAAAATATAAAACAGAAAAAGGGCTTTCACATACAAGTCTATACATAATTAACAGTGATGTGGCTGCGTCAGAGGCTTCGCTTACGTTCTTTGAATTGTCAAGTGTCATAATGTTCGTTTGATGTTTTTACCTTTATGTACGAAATCGTTTTATGTTTCTGTCTGTGTACTTTGTTAGAATTAACTTGATTATGTACGTGCTGTTGTTTGTCATCATAAAGGTTGCTTTGACTAATTGTCGTAACCACTGTGCATTCAAGGTACAAGCGGAACAACGTTATGCCGTTATTACAGTTTTAGCGGCGAATTTTGCCATATTTTTAGGGTTGCCACTGTTAAAATTATAATTCTGTTTGCGGATACTGTAATGGGAAGGCCAGTTTTTCTATACACTATATTCAAAGGTATTTTTAATAATTTTAACAAAGTAATGTAAATATAAGTAAGAAGCGGGATTTATACAGTTATCTACGAATGTTTACTATTTTTCCTAGCATTGTTTTATATATACATACATTTAAAATATACTAGTCTAGTCTAGTCGGCCTGTTTGTATACAAAAACAGCACTTGATTTCTTATCTCAAACGAACAGATAGCAAAAAAGGTTATACAAATTAACAGTAAGTTTTTTTATCTGTTTTAAATCCTTATACGGCTCATGTTTTTATTCTAAATATGAATATTTATAGAAATTTAAAATTGGAATAAATAGTTTCATAGCACTGATATATTGAGAATAGTGGATTGTAGAGTGTTCAGTCTCGTAAGCTTCAAGCTTCTGTTCATTAATACAAAATTGTGTCCAAATATTGGTATATAATTACGATTCTAATAAAAAAATTCCAAATTTAAATATGAGAGTGCGCTAAAAGTTTTAAATTGGAATTAGTATTTTCACTCATATTTTGTGTAGATATATATTTGAATTCATAGTCTCGTAAGTCGTAACCATGAAACTTCTGAGTTTTATGTTTAAAACTGTTACAAGAATATACTTTTAAAACTTCTGCTAACTCTACAATATTTTTGAGATTCTTTAGAGAAATCAATCAGTCTTTGTGATCAGTTCAATGCAGATCCGAGTGTACCGAGCATAAAAACTAATAATAACGTCTAATGATACTATAGATACATTTTTTAGTTTTTTATCTGCACTAATGACCGTGCACAGTAGCTTCGAGGGGTCAAAGAATTTGAAACTTCAACTGAGTACCACATATTTTTTGTGCAATATTTTGAAGTACTTTGTCTAGTGTTTTACATTTATGATGAATGATAAACAAACTCAAATGGGGCAAAGGAATTGAACTTTAGATTCCTTCCGTGGTACTCTAGTCGTGTTGGGAATTCGTGTGTAGTATTAGTTATGGAATGGACTTGTATTGTGGTAAGAAAATCCGTCCAATTGCACCGTTTTAAAGTTTTCATCTGTCTCCTATCACGATCAACAGACTTTGCCTGAATAAGACGTAAGGGACAACTAGATTGATTGATAAATATATTTTTTTTAAAGTTTGGTACCTGTGGTAGTGTACCTTAAATGCTGGCAGCATTTCCTCGCTATATCGCAGCTTTGAGATCCCCGTTTTTATCTACCAGGCGCTAACTTAAATCTTTAATTAGCCCTGTGAACTTGAACCCCACGGCCCAAGAGTCTCAACATATTCGAAGATGTAGGAAAGACTCTTATATTTGAGCTGTTTATTATTTTCCGCTGATTGTTGGATTTAGTTTTGATGAATTAGAGGCTTCTGTATGACCAGCAGTGTCAGTCTCAATACAGGTAAGTCGCTATACACCACTGATCCACGGTGCGTAAGTAAATATTTTAATTTCTCATATATCATAATCGTCTTAAGTATATTATCGCCTCTAGTGTTACGAAACCAACTCGATAAAAACCTAATCCGTGATGGACAAATAACACCTTTGGATATCCTGATGAAGGGTTACGGATTAAGATAGGGAAGCTTAAAAAGCTTTCGATGTACTTCGAGCTTTTTCCTTTTGTCGGCGATTTGGTAAACGGCTTTTTATGTGTCAATTTAATAAGCACTTTTACTGGATTACTATATTAAAAATGTCGACCCGGGCTGGGTTCATTATTTTAACATATATTTTAGATATTTCGAGATACGATGTGGTTTACCGGATCGAATTGTTTTATACAATAATTCTTGTATTGTAGTTTTTAATTTACTTTTTAGATTATGTTTAGGTAATTTATTAAATTAAATAGGATTATATTATCTATTTTGAAGGACCAAATATGTTTTATTAAGTTCTTTCTGGATAAATTTAACTTTATATAAGTTATCGGACTTATAATAAATTATATTTTTTTGGATTTGGACTTTTTGCTTTTTATATTTTTTTATAGTTTTCGTTGCTTGAAGTAACATAGCATAAGTAATGATTATTTTCTAAATTATATTTTTATTTTAATATTTTTTAGTTAATTACAAAATTGTATATACATATAAGCTGAACCCTTGGATGCTGTGGTTTAGTAACTTAGTAAACAAAGAATTTCCTTTTTATTTATGAGAAGTTATTTGTAGACAAATGCAGTATTTAATCTAATTATATTAAAAATTTATAAAGTAATTACTAGTAACTTATGCAACAGTATATATTAAATGTTTCTAAGTGATTTTTGATTTTTTTTTGTAGTTTTTTTTACGAAAATTTTTGCTTTAAGTATTTTACTTTCCAAAAATACCCAAAAATTTTGACATTTCAAATTTATAACAATCGTAACCACTCATGACATTTTCTGTTACAAATCGATTTGTGACATTGTACCCCAGTTACCGTGTAATGACAATATGTGAGAATTTGTATCAATGGTTACATGTCTATTGTTAAAGTAAAAAAAATCACACCGGGACACATTTAATGTTCTGTCAACACGCTTTTGAAGTGTAAATAATCTGTCGGTACTTCTTAACGCGGCGACATCAATTGGCGGAATTTATTGATTTTCATTTATGTCAAATGTCAAGTGTTGGACATTTAACAGAATACTACAAGTGATTAATTTAAATAATCTATTATAAAAAAGCGTTTATGACTTGTTCGAATTTAAAAAATCTTTTCGTGTTATTTATCGAGAAAAGATCACATCACTTCGGGTAGGTACTGCTAGTACAAGATTTGTTTTCGTAAGTGGCATTTTTTTGATATGAGTGCGTTTACAGTTTTTAAAAAGCTACAAGACGTACCCAAATCAATGAACAACAATAAAAACATAATTAAAAATATGATTTATATCTACGAAGTAAGAAGAACAAAGAGTAGTGTTTACACATAGACGTGACGACATTTCTTCTTAAACCAAGCTAGTGTTTAATTTAATCACCAATAGCGAAATCTATAATATGTTAGAAAATATAAAATAAATCCATCTGGTTAATATAATTGAGCTACTTCACCTATTGTGTCCCAAGTATCGTTTACCGCAAAATTACTGACAATGCATCGCTAGATCTCTATTAATAGCAACATAACTTTACAAATTTACAATAGAGCCTATGCTACACATTTCGGTAACATCAAAGTAGTTTTTTGAAAATGGAACATTTCATAATATGTATGTCATCTTCCGAATGTAGACTTCGTTGTGAGATTTTTATTACAGACTAACTTTTATATTAAATTAAATAAATTATTACTTATTAGTAAAATTCTGAGTTTTTAATTATTTATAATATCACTATGGATATAGTAGAATTAATTATAATGCTTAATTATTTATAATAATGGGCCCATCACGGCACTGAACATACGTTTTTTTTAAATAAATGTCGCATTTAGAATTTAAGACAGCGGTCCAGTAATTCTTGATCTATCACAAAAATACAACCTTTCCAATAATATTAGTATAAGTATATATAAGTATAAGTATAAGTATTATATATTTTGATATATATATACCGTATAACGAGATAACAGACATTTTTTTAAACGAGGTAACAATAGGCCTATCGTGTATCAGATTCGCAAAAACCCATCGCAAATGTTTACAATTACAAATTATTCCACAAAGGAAATTTAATAGACTTTGGCTAAGTTAAATGGATGGAATTGAAAAATATCATATTACAATGGGTCAATTACCACAACAGCTAGATATTTGTCGAAAACATGTAGAATAATATTTTTTGC
Source organism: Pieris brassicae (assembly GCF_905147105.1). NCBI lineage: Eukaryota > Metazoa > Arthropoda > Insecta > Lepidoptera > Pieridae > Pieris > Pieris brassicae. Next base: position 14,961,800 of record NC_059665.1, read on the forward strand.
GATAGGATTGTATATAATACGTGTTTAGTTGTTTAGTAAGAATTTCCATTTTTTTATTGCACTGTTTATAAATAAAGTTCATAATATTAGCAGGAATTATTTTAATCTTTTTAAAATTAATATTAACTATGAATTTTATCATTTATTATTTTTAGAGGTACAGTAAATAAGTGTTGATAAAGTGCTTATCCAAGAATGGTGTTGAACGATGTTTGAAAAATGATATCCGTTAAGTTGAAGCCACCAATACTTAGTGTGTTAGACTTATTTGTGGAAAATGGTAAATAAAACCTACCTAAAACGCAGCGACGGTAACACAAACACTTAAGCACAAACAAGCACAGTCCGAAATCAATGCAACTAATCAAGCGTGTCCTTATTCTTTAATTCGAGTTTCTAAACCGTTGGCCAGTGTAGCGAGAATTATCGAATACTCAATATTGAGGAAGGGTGCGTTCGGAGGCTGCGAACCGTTCCCGATGTCACGGCTCGCTTACGACTGGCCGAGCCATCTGATTCCAACTCAGCCGTGTGAGCATCGCAGGGGCGGGGCCTAGGGGCCGTGTCGGTACACTCACCCTAGGGTGGGTGCCGCACACATTCGCAGAGACACCCACAGATGCATCGGTCGCGAGCATGCTGAGATTTTGTTCGAATTTTGATTTCAAGTTTTCGAATATCGAAGTTCATTTGTAGGCGATGTTTGGCGAGCCCTTTTGCTTTTGCACGTAATATTTTCGCGCCAAATTATTTGAGGTGTTTTGTTCGAGTGTCTACGGTTCCTCTTCAAATTAAAGAACACAATATTTAAATTTCAAATACATTTTTGTGTGAACTATCTGTGTATAGGAGATTGGTAAATATAATACGGATAGTACAAACGTGCGTAATGCTCGTAAAATGCGGTTAGCAACTTTATAGTTCCGCCCTAAACTTGACGACTTGGGCGGAATGGCTAACGTTAAACATTCGCTCGCTAAGCAAAAAAGGTCTTAAAACTTTATAACAACTAGTATTTTACGTAAGACTCGCTTTTTTGACATTACTTCTTACGAGTGGCGAAATGTGAAAAAGTTTAATTGGGTAATCAACTTCCGTTCCATTACGTCACCAACTTACCTAATATGTGGAAAGTAAGGCTTTTACAAACATTAATAGTATGAAATAAATTCTGTATATCAATAGAACACATCCTACATTACATCCAAATTCTTCCTAATATTTAAACGAGGGCAACATTGTTAAAAACGGCGTGTAAATGGCCATTCCGTTTGTGTTGTGCGCGAAAATTGCATTATCGGTAAACTGTAACTATTAATTAGTATGTATTAATTATTAATAATTATTATGTAAAGATAAGTGATAATAATAATAAATTATTTAAGATACCTTACATTTAAATACATATTTATCATCTAATTAATTCCTAGGTAACTGTGTGACCTTTTTTGGCAAAGGCCTCCTCCAAATCCCGCCATATCTATCTTCACTGTGGAAGTCTTTGCTATGTACCTTCTCTTTCTTTAATCTAGTCAATCCTTCTTCTAAATTGTTTTCTTCTATTGCGTACCATGGCCACCAGTTTAATACTTTCGTGCTCCACTTTTCTGTTCCTCTTAAGTCGATTTCCACTTAAGTTTATTAATGATTAGTATTTACATTATTTTTTTATTTATCACCGTAATTGTAGCAAGTGATATTTCATGAGACAAATTTCTTTGTGGTAATTCCATTTAAATAATTTTAGTAACTTTAAAGATGTTCTTTTGTTTTCAGGCAAAAGGCGTAATTTTGAGAAATGTTTTGTCCTGTCTTTTATTAAAATTCATTGACCCTTCATATAAATTTCCTTTCATGGGAAACTGTATCAAACGCAAATGTCTCAATTAACCAGGCCTGACGAATCGTTATGTTGGTAGCGATTTCTCACAATGCGTAAGAGCGAGCGTGAAATGAGATCTGTGGGGCCGCGTGCGCACTTTTTGTTGATTTTAACAAATCTGTGGCAGGCGTTAAATTAATTGTGTTACGAATGATGATGTTGTTATCGTTCGGTTATTCGTGAACATGTTTTATTTTAGTGCGTTTTTGTCATCATCTTTTTGGTAAAGGACACAGAGCAATTGTGTTTAGAATGAAAGCATATAAATAACAAACCGATTGTACTAAAATCAATGGCGCTATAACCGTTTTAGGTCTGGGCCTCAGATTTCTGTATCTGTTTCATGATCATTTGTTAATTGAATAGGCAAGTAGGTGATCAGCCTTCTGTGCCTGACGCACGCCGTCGACGTTTTGGGTCTAAGGCAAGCCAGTTTCCTCACAATGTTTTCCTTCACCGTTTCAGCTAATGTTAAATACGCACAACAACACAACAACACTGCTCCGTCAGTTAGGCGATGTTACTACTGTGTTATAACGACCTTCTTTAGAGAAGAAAAAATATATTCAAATCTGTTTTTTTCTCTTTAGTTTTCTCCCTTTTCTCTTTTAACTCGGCTGTTAAAAGTTTAATAATTCAATTAATTCTATATTATTCCTTAAAATAACAAAAAAGCGAAAAAACTATTTGTTTAATTTTGATTTATTTCTTGTGAAAGACACTTAAAATTAAATTGTGATTACAAGCCGTTTATTGGTAAGTACCAACAAAGTATTAGTGTTTTGTCAAACCCTATTCCTTGTATACCTACCACAAACAAGGAACAACCAAGGATCCAGCGGGGTCAAAACGCTTTTACGTAACAAACAAAATATTTTACAACAATAAAAAACCGACTTAAATTAATTCACTCGAACGATTTTCACTAATATACAGGGGTTACTATAAAGTTCTCGATGTAAAGTCTTTAGTCTTACTTTTAAAAAGCTAAAACTTAACTTAAATAACTTACTTTTACTTAATTATAGATGGAGATGATATAAAAAATAACTGGTGGTGAAACACAATTTCTTCTTCCATCGAAGCATCGACATTATAATACTTAAATATGGAGGTACTTATAAAATAATAAAAGGCTTTTTTAAAACATTTAAACACATTTATATTTCTTTGCCCATTTTTTAACAAGTAATAGAGCCTTTAAGTAGCCTTCACAGTAAATTAGATTAATTTTAAATTACTTATTAGTCTTAAGTTAGGATAGATCGTAATGTTAAAATTATTATACAAAGACGATTTACTCAAAAAATATATTTTCTTCCTTAGTAACGGAGATACTTATAGTTTATTGAAGACGTAAAACCATTGACAAAACTTCTAAGTTCAAATAGCAGCCTCGATTTCTACCGATTTGAGCGATTTCTACCAACATACGTCCTAACTGCTTAAAAATCTCACCAGACTTAACGTTTATTTCCCAATACTATATTCTACAATATTCATTCTATTATACTAGTAGTTAGCTTTACCACATTTACACACCCTGTATACTGTTTGTGTAAGAACAATAGTGAACACCGCAGCGGGGTACGTATTTTCTATGTTTTTTTGTTTGCACTCACCTCGGCTGAATAACGTCTAATTTACGCATCGCTTGATATATTCTTTTTGTAAGAAATTGTTCTTGTTACATACGCTATTGTAGGCTTACGATATCAATGCAATATACGGCTATACATACCCCTAAACACAGCTTAAACTGTTAAGACCTTTAATAGGTATAACGATTATGTTTTAAAATTCCTTTGTTTAGTAAAAAGTATAAAAATGTTTAACATCTGTGGTTTTGGAGAGACAATATGAAGTAACTTAAATAACTTTAATGACCTGGAGAGAAGAGTCATCTTGCCTTGTAGTGTGTTTACGCACTTAGACGCCCATTTGGTCAGTTGTGCGTTTCTGTACTTGCCTTAAAACTATTTATAAATCAGTCATGTATGGCTTATTTATTAATTAAACCATTCATATGTCTTAGTGTCCATAGCTTTTCATTGGTGTCCCACTCGCGGGCGTCGTATCTAGTAACTAATTTGCGTACTAAGACTAAATTCTCAACTGAATGTTCATCTTTATTTCATAATTAAAGAAATACAGATTATTCAATAAAAAACTGCAAAAAGTTAAAACAATACATAGACAAAGAGTAGATAATGTAGAAATGGCCCGGCAGCTGCAGCGTCTTACACGCATCAGTGCGGACTCACAACATCGCGGCACTAAGTAACGAATGCTTTGTGCATGCCGAATGCCGATAGATTACACGCGATCCAAGTTATAGGCGACTAGCGGTTTATATTATTTTTTTATTTTCCAACACCATGCAAATATAGATGTAAAAGTAAGAATATAATGCTATGAAAGACTGACTCTAGTGGAAATCTTCACTTCATCTTCAGATAAGTGTACAAGATACACCCAGTATCGGAATACTGGGCCTGGACATATCGAACGACGTTCAGTTTTGCGGTCATTTGGAAGAAAAGGCTTAATTAGCCATCAAGAAGCTTAGGAAGGCAAGACGGTATTTTACTCCGTGCCATCGCTTGCAACTGTAAAAATAACAAATAAAGCCCCACATGCCGTATTGTTCCCATCTTTGGGCTTCTCACTAACAGCTTCTTCCACTAGACAGTATACAAGGAAAAGCGATACGAATCGTCGACAACTAATCTCTTTCCAAACGCGTTGATTCCTTAGGCATTTCGTAGCGATGTGGGGTCTCTCTGTATCTTCGCGTATTTACCATGAAGAGTGTTCAGAGTGGTTCGACACCTACTCTGCAGCTGAGTTTCATCACCGGACGTCGAGTCAAAATACAATCGTTCCACAACTAAGCGTTATTTAAAACAGTTTTTCCGTAACACCACTGTGTGAAACCAGATACTCAAATATAGTTACTAATTTAATATTATTCTATTAATATCAACATTTGTTAAAATGTCCTGAAAAAATAATGATTACTATAGCTGTTGGAAGTTAAAGACGCGGTTTATTTTTAACGCTTTCAAGATAATGGAAAAAGGAGTCCGCGTCCATCATAGTATACGTTTATAGCTTGGACCATACAATTGTATTAAAAAAGGAGGCATCCTTTTCACCGATAGGTTACAGATTAGATCGCGTTGTGGCCAATTTGACGTGCGGTGTCTTCCGCAAGCTTTTTGTACTTCATCGATTTACAAAGGGGGATTTCATACCTTCTTTATATACGGGGTCTGTGGTTATATTTGCTTTAAATATATCCTCTGTACTTTCTTACGATAACGAAAGTTATAAGTTTTTAAAGTTTTTAATCGAAATATATACATTTTATATTATGTATTCTGTTCTGTACTTCGCTAATTTAAATCTTAATTCCTGATATATCTGTGGTCATATAGGAACCATAGATCCTATTTAATTCCTTTGGTAATAAAGAAATCGAAGATTAAATATTCTGTTCTTACTTTAGCGATGCTACAATCCCTACCGAACCGTAATTCCTAAAGTTACAAGTTTGGATAAGTTTCTATTTCTTGAAAACATTTCACAAACAATTTGAATAAAAAAAACGACTCTAAAACATTTTTGACTTAAATAAAAAGACTTGTCTGTCCTATGACCTATATAGCAATGGGACATTATCAGTGTCATTCGTTTACATCGTACATGTTATAGCACAGATTATATACGTGTAGATTTTGGTTTTGAAGTTATTGTAGGTAGCGCCATCTATGAACTTTAACTGTAAATTTCTAAACACGAGAAATATAAATTAACAAAAACGATTGCTTACATATGACCTTATATCTTATCGTATATATGATTTGAACTTTTAGTACAGGCATTATTTTCAAAGTGTTTCAAAATTATAAATATTTAACCGCGATGCGTCTAATACCTACCAAACATTAAGTTAAGGCTAATTTTTTCAATCAAAATGGCAGACAAGTATATTTAAGCCAATATGGTTAAACACTTTTTATGATTTTAATTATAAAATCAAGGTCCCACATATAGATAGGTGAGGTTAACTTACACTAACTAAATAATAATATATCACCCTCTAAGCGTTCCTTTCTTATAAAAACAATGTTAATTATTAATGCAAACATTATGTACCCTTCAGGTCGCGCAGCAATGAATGGTAAACAAAGAATTTTGAATTTATAATTGGGATACATTTGTAATCATTTTGGTGGAATGTGAATAAATTTAACCCCATTCAATTGAAATATAATATACCAGGGTTAAAAAGATTTTTTTTTACATATTATTGTTCTATAAAAATATATTTATGTGAATTTCCTAAGACCATGAGAGAAACGTGGTAGCTACGTACAGATTTAAAAATCCATTACATTTCAAGTTGTTTGAAATGGCAACACTGCTTTAAAATAATTTGAAAAATGCTGAAAACATTCCATTTTTGAAACTCGCACCGAAGTGGCTCTACGCTTTCCCCTTCAGTGGAAAACACGCACACTAACGCAGGTTCTTACACTGCCTTACATGTATCAATCCCGAATGCTTCTATTTTCAAATTCATTTGACAGTTGCCGCGTATAAAAACTTGAATCGCACTTGTACTATTTTTAGTTAGTTTCTCAAATGCAATTTCCAAAATCGAAATATACGGAGGCGACAGATATGATATTTCACGAAAAGTGACAAACAAATAAAATCCATACACTAAAGACTTATGCAATTCATCCCAACTTCTTACTTATCCAGAAAAAAGCAATAGTAACCGATATTAAAACAACACGATGCATCATAACATTTCCCCCGCTAAACACACGCATGTGTTCTATCCTCTTCTGCCACGTAGTTTTTCCTTATAGCGCTGTCTCTTTCCGGCTGGGGCGTGTTCTACTCCGCCATTGGTGGAGGGGTTAATGGCGAACGCGGCGCCCGTCGGAAGGTTTCCGTCGGCATTTTCCCGTCGGTAGGTTGAATTTATAGAATCCCTTCAGTTACACTTTCACTGTTTATCGAAAAATCTGTTGGCGTAATTAAAAATGGCGGCTGCAATTGTTACTTGATGTGCCTTGTAATATGTGTGAATCTTAATAAGTTTTAAAGTTTTTGCCTGATGTTTCATTTGCGCATACTTTCTTGGATGCTTATTTATTATTATTTTTTGTTGACATAGCTGTTACACATTATGAAAAACACTTTTTGAACGGATTCAAGCTATGTATTATTATTAAAAACTTTAATACATAGCTTCAATCCGTTCAAAAAGTGTTTTTCTTAGTGCTATACCAGATAATTGAATATTACAACAGCAATAAAAGCCTTTTACTCCATATACTTTGACACTTATCATTTATCTCTATTTAGAACTCCTCAAAATATCCTTTCCTGTCTGCACTCTCTGCCACGTACCGCTGCCATCTGACATCTGCTGTTTCCTTAATCTGGTCTATCCACCTTTTAAATTATCTTCCTCTTTTGCGGCACCAGTAACGTACCTTCTTGCTCCACTGTTCTGCTCCTCTTGCCAATTTAATTTTAATAAAGTCTAGGTATATTTTAATAAAATTTCTATGATATGAAAATTGTGAATACGATATATTTGTTCGGATTATTAATAAAGATATTATACCATTTTTATTAGAACTTATTAAATGTCTACGAAACAGTTTGAACTATTTTATAGTTTGTATAATAGCGGTTATATTTACACCTTTATCCGTAAAGTCGTGTGTTTGAACGTCGACTGTGAAAAATAATTTCTTTCACTTATAAACACTTCCGGTAAACATCGTGAATCTGTCTTAGACCTAAAAATAGATGACGCATGTCAAAGGTTCTAAACTCCATAACTAATGAAGGACGGTCGAGCTACGGGTGTCTTGTGTGTTTACCTAATAGGTATAACAATGCAGAGGTATGTGTGTGTATTTGTTATCTATTGACATAATTATGGAAATTCTTTTATTTAAATTTTGCCTTATTTAAAACTACTAACGAAGCAGCTTCCGTGATTCACTTTTACATTTCATTCATTTTCATTTTTTTATTTGTATTTAATTTCCCAAAAGTATTCTGTGTAAAAAAAAGTATTTAATCCCATATTTCTCAAGTATTTTAAGCATAACATGCATTTGTTGTTAATGAATTACTTTATTTAATTTTTAAGGACTATAAATGAATTCAGACCTCCTATAAACTTAACCACTAATTATAACTCCATACATAAACATCAATTAAGTCTTATAGGTAAAATAATAGCTTTCACGTAAGTCAAAGTCAAACGCTTGAATCATCCCATTCACCGTTATCGGAACCGCCACGGAAACCACTGAACTTCTACTGCTTAATATTTGGCAGTGGTTGATACCGACCATTAGCACTGAAACTACATTGAAGTCTACGTTTAAGAGTGGTAAATGTTTCTTCCATAAATAAGTCTCTCTGTACAAAAATAGTTTCCTCGGGAACTGGATTTAACCCATTAAAAAGTGCGTGACTGATTCAAGAAGCCAGTTGATGTCACAAGATCTATAACTAGATCGTGTCACGGATACTTGAGCTTGTGTGTAAGGGCACACACGCACAATTACACGACTGGACGGACACTGCGTAGACGCATTCAACCAATGTCTGAATATGATTTTGTATCTTAGGTATCTAGTTGAATATAGGCAAATTTATTTTTGTAAGACTATAAAAATGCAAATATTTGCATTAACTTAAGATTTAATGTGTATTATGAGTTCGTATGAATCTGTTTGGAGTATGCGAATATTGAAAACTAGTTATGAAAATCTTTTTTTGACTAAAATAAAGATAGCATTCAGTATCTATCTCATACCTAATTCGCTGTTTATTGTTATTCGGTTTAGCAAAAATTACTAATATTATTATTTTATTTTATATAAGTTTTTTTTAACATTTATTACTACAAAATTTTCATATATTTTAGAAAATATAGCTTAGTGACATAGACCTTCTGTAAATATACGTATGTATGATGAAGTAAACTTTAATAAAATAAAATATAAACGCGAATATATATCTACTATTTACAATAGTGTCATAACTCATTGACCACGATATATATAAAGCCAAAAATAATATTCGAATACGGGATTTATTGCATATATTTAAAAAATTCAGAAGATATACAGGCAACAACAGACACAAGTCTAACGAAAACATAATTTGATTTTCAATACCATCTTAAGAAACAGAAATCACACCTCGCTAAGAGCATTACGCTGAATGTTTATAATCGGCTAAATATCGAATTGTTCTATCTATTGTTCGGAGGGTTTAAACCTCCCGAACCCTTGAGAATTGGTTTTGAGAGTTTTAAGCCTACTGCCTTCGGAAAAACCGGGGAAAACTGGCGAAAATTCAACCTTAACTTACACGAAATTAAGCCCAAATTGTATCGAGTGTAGAGTCTAAAGTAATTCCTGAAAAGTGAAAGGTATTTAGGTTTAAACTCCTATTGAAAGAGGTGAAAGTTTTGGGGTACTAATCTAACATTGGAAAATGCACACTGTGTACTAGAAAGAGGGTAGATTTTTGCTTAAGATGTTGTAGTATTTCGGAGGAGTGTTGAGAAGATTGTGCAGTAACGAGCCTACACACAGGGTGTAATTGTATCGGGGATCAGGATCGAAACCTGGGGTAAGTGAGGGGCTGTATCGATATAAAAAGTTCAACGGCCAGGCGAATTTGACTTTTATACATTCAAATAAAATAATCACTCAATTAGTTTTGTATACAATATCCTTCAAACCGACTTTCGTTCATAATTCTGATAACGATATATATTAGTATAGTTTAAATATTAAATTCAATTCCACTATGTGGTAGTAGTATATCCGAATCAATTTGACTCAGAGTATCAAGAAAAGAGCTTACTCATTTACAAAACGCCGGCAATGAACTTGCGAGCCTTCTGGCAATGTGAGTGTCCATGGGCGGCGGTATCACTTAACATCAGATGAGCCTCCTGTCCGTTTGGCCCCTGTTACACAAAAAACAACCATGTAATATTTTAATTGCACACTGTTATAAACACTTTAATTAGTGTAAATACGAAAACTATATATTTACCAAATGTTTTGTTGAGCAGTGTTGGTCTAGTGGCTTCAGCATGAGACTGAACATTCGCTCAAACGGTGAAGGTAAACATCGTGAGGACACCGGCTTGTCTTAGACCAAAGTCAACGGCGTGCGTCATGCACAGAAGTTTTTTTTAGAACTGGCCAGTTAGAAACATTGCTAATGAAAACTTTTTGATATTCAATTTTAGAACTCTTTGGTAACCTAATGTAGTATATTGCATTCATTTGTCATTTGTTTTTGTGAATTGGCGGCAAATGAATAATATGAACCTAACGCGAGAAAATTTTCGGTCAATGATTTATTATGACTTTCGTTGTGGGCCCCATCTCGTGCCACTATTTGCAATTGGTTTAACGAGTTTAAGCGTGTACGTAGCAATCTCAATGATGAGCCAAGTTCAAGTTATGAGACAAGTTCAAAAAATATAACACGAACATTTAGGCGTCAGGAAGCCAGAGGGATTCCCCATACTTTAACCGACGACCAGAAACACCTTCGCATGGACTGGTGAATATTTGGCTATGGCACTTGTCGAGATAATGAGTCATCCGCCATACAGTCCTGACCTGGCCTCCTGTGACTTTCATTTATACCCAAGAACTAAAGATAAAATTCGCTTTACAAGCCCTGAAGATACGGTGTAAGCCACAGAAGAGAGTACGAAAATGCCATAGAAGAGTGGGCCCGCTGCTTTTATCAGTGGTTCCATGGAATGCGACGATGTGTAGAGAGGAACGAAGATAACTTCGAAAAACAATAAAAGTATTGGCAACTTTCTACATTAAGCCGTTTTTCATTTTCTAAATATTTTCAGTGTTACCTAGGTACTAAAATAAGAGAAGATGTTTCTACAAAGTTCAAAATCCTTTATCCCATATTTATCGATAGTAGCCTACAGCTCATCGTCAAACCATCACAGCCCTATTAAACCGAGGGGTCCAACAGACCCAGGGGTGGATATTTATTATTGTATTCGTTTTATTTTTATTTGTTTGGTCTTTTGTTATAATGGGTGCTTAATGATCGTTCCGTTAGTTCACTATACCTTACGGACAAGATAACTTACCTACTTCCGATTGAGTCCAATAATGTAAGGTTTGCGATTGTTTTTTTTTATGTTTAATCAAATTTTGAGATATCAAAAGACATTGATACTATCTGATATTCATTTGTTATTTACAACATTGTTAATTTTAAAGGCAACATTGTTTAATATTTAATGATTTTAAAGGTTAATTTTAAGGCTAACATTCAGAATATCTCACTCTTCATGAATAGAGAAAACCTTTAACATTCTTGATCGTCACCGCCTCAGAGTTAAAGTACGAGGAAGCAATCATATATTGTGAACTATGACTTAGTTCGTGTACAGCAGAATAGTTTAATATAGGCGAAAGTGACTTATTGTTTCGTCCGGGAATCGTTTAATGTATAAAAACCATTAAAATTAAAATTAATGTACGCCTATGCCTATGATCAATTACTGTCACACACAGCTTTAATAATGACTACACGTATTGGAAAATGGCAAGTTACTCAAGACCAGTAGGGAAAATGAGAAATACATCATTGGGAAAATCAAATTTGCTTAATAATATTATTTTTAACTTCAAACATTACTACTAGGGACATCTACTGATTGTTAAAATAATCTGAGGGATAAAATTTAGATACAAAGAGGGTTGAAGTCGGAGGGAGCTTGATGCAGATATTTATCCATCCTCCCACAAGATGGCACCTTCGAGATTCTCGACCTATAATGACAACATTTATTTAAGAGACAAGTTGTCCTGTCCTGTGTAAAATTACTGATATTGTTTTACTGAAAAATACATTGGGAAATACGACCTACAATTGTTTAACAAAGAACATACTTCTCTCCCTCAAAGCATAAGTCGCTAAAATAGGTCACTAAAATAGATGACCACGGGCCCCTATAAAAACAGGCAACCACAGCAACGACTTAAAGTAAATCTAACACTAAAAATTATACATATTATGTTATTAGCGCCTTTTTGTGTGCGGAACGAAGTACTTAAGTTTGAAAATTTAGATTCATCAATCTACATGCTATTAATGAAAGGTTACATCGAAGGGCTATGAACTGATTTCGAAAATTCTTTTACAAATAGAAAGCCACGTTATTGGTGAGTATCATATATATATATATATATATTTAAAAGTTTAAACTTTATTGTGATAGGTGGATTGATATGGTCGAATAGAAAACGATGATATATGATGGTATATTATTGAATTCTAGAGGAAAGTCGTAGAGCTTGATATAGACTACAAAAAAGTGACAGCGACTTTTATGTTATATACAAACAAGGCCGTGTCTGTATCTGTTCACGGTAGACCAAAAACTACAGCACGGGAATGATTGCGCGTTTACCAATACCTAGAATGATGCATGAGGTTTAGGTGTATAGTGTTTCAAGGTTTCCGGGTCCTGGTTGCTATTGCAAAGGGCAGCTTGCTAATATTAACGTATATTTTATGATATATTAGTTTTATTTATTTTTTAAACAGCCTTTTATGCCACACCAATTTTAGCAATTTACATAGTAACAATTATTATAAATTAAGCAAATTTAACAGTTTAGTCCCCTTGGCAGTGTACCTTTAACGCTGGCAGCATTTCTCGATGTATTACGATGCCTATTCGATGAGCGAAGAAAGTACCAGCTCTTGGGTCGTTGGTTCTATATACCAGGCGTCTAATTTAATCTTTAATTAGCGCCTGTGCACTTGAATGGCCCAAGAGTCTCTGCTCCAAAGACTATATGAGCTGTTTATTATTTACCGCCTGCTCTGCGATGTTTTTTAGTTCATAAAACTGTTTTGATAGCAAACATCCGTGATATTAAAAATCAGGTGCGGCTAAGGTAAACCTTTTTTAATAATTTAATTTTTTTTTTAAATCGGCTCCTTTGTCGGCGTCTTTGCAGCGATTATAGTTGCGTAACAATACCGATCTGGTTTGGTAAACGCAACATTATAATGGAACAAGTGAATGTTTTGATATATTGCTTGTTCTTTGTTGTTTTGTTGTTTTTTAATCTGCTTCCCATACCTATTACAAATTCTGTGTTAAATATATATTCCAAAGAATAAATAATCTAAGTTAAGTCACCTATTACTAATAGGTATATTTCGTTTCGTGAGATATATTTTTTATTAAATAGAGTTTTAGACGTTTATTCTTGATATACAACAAACTATGGGCCTATATGGTAATAAGTGCCTTTTTGTGTGCGGAACAAAGTACTTAACTTTGAGCATAGTATATATATACTATATTTTAGACTTTGTCTTTTAAGTTATGCTCTAAGAATAATAATGGATGGTCCATATCACCTCGACGTTCGTCGTTCCCCAACTGAGCGTTTTTAAGGCAATTTCAGCCGCACACCACCACTATATGGAACCAGCTTCCCGCTGAAGTATTTACGAATCAATTCGACTTAGGGTGCCTCAAGAAAAGAGCGTACCAAGGCGCCGCACTTGCAAGCCTTCTGGCAATGTGAGTGTTCATGGGTGGCGGGTATCACTTATCAGCAGAGGAGCCTCCTATTACATAAAAAAGAAGGACTTTTTAAATAAAAAGCGCAGAATTGGATATATTTTTAATGTAATATTATCCTCCAAATGTCAGTAAGTAGAACTCATTAAGGAGAAAATCTGCAGGTTGAATTGATTTTTTGTTTTCAATTTTTATTGTTAATGTTGGCCTAATGGCTTCAGCGTGTGACTCTTATCCTTGAAGTCGTAGGTTCGATCCCCGGCTGTGCACCAATGGATTTTCTTTCTGTGAGAATTTAACATTAGCTCGAGGGTAAAGGAAAACTTTGTGAGGAAACCGGCTTGCCTTTAAACCCAAAAAAAGTGTGCGTGCGTCAGGCACAGAAGGCTGATCATCTACTTGCCTATTCGATTCACAAATGATCATGAAACAGATACAGAAATCTGAGGCCCAGACGTAAAAAGGTTGTAGCGCTATTGATTTATTTTTATGTTATTACTTCACAAATTATTATTTACTGTTATTTGTTCGCTCCACTTCAAGATGAAGCTTACTAGATACATCACAGGAGTTTTAATTATAGTTATCAAGATAAAGTGATAATCTTTATAATCCTACCTTAGTGCGGGGGTTAGAAAAGAAATCCTATTTTTCATAGTTCACTTCACCAACCGACGTAATTTGGTTAACACGCATCGGTGCATCGGGCTCCTGGATTTGATTAGGAATTATTATTTTGATACTTTGTTATACATAAGGTTTTGTACCAATTATACAAATCTAATTAATTATTCTAGGTGTTTTCGTAGATTATATGGAACTAAAAACAGTCAATGAATGAGAAAATTTGGATCTTGATCTTGATCTTGAATTCCAAATGATTAATTTTAAACGGGACACAAACAAAAATAGACAACATTACTTGAGCTGTCAGTTGCGTTTTGACGTTTTTTAATTATGTTTTTTGTTCATACATTTTATATTTTGGTACTTATTAATAATATCCGTTTTAGTAGTATTAGTAGTATCCTATTCCGTACAATGACAATGTTTAGAATAGCCGGTATTAAGTTATAAATATTATTAGTACCTAACTAATGACTGCTTTTACATAGATTATTTACATTTCCCTAAAAGTCAAATATTTAAAATATATTCTTAAAACCTACCTGATCAGATTTCACTAGAACATTGACCAACCACTGGCAAGGCTCAGGTGGTTGTTTCTACATTTTAACAGCTGAAGGTGCAGGATACCCCAAAAGCAATGTGAAGTAGGATGTAGTAATATATGATTGTAGGCACTGTCTTATTAATTTCTCGCGTCTTCTCAAAGCAAAGTGACGAAGACTCCTAGAAGCAATTATCGTGAAAGCCTGACCGAGAAAGCTTAGAGATAATCCCAACACCTTTGTTGCCAACCGTAGAACTTTTCTGTTACCTTACATCTCTTTCTGCAGACATCCCGTACTTATTTATATATTCATTATTTATGTGTTAGGGTACATATGCAGGGCTTAGGGAACCATACAGTTGTTACCCTTTCATATATTTAGTTATATAGTGCATACTCTACGTACATATAATATATATAATAATATACAATCTTAACATTATTACATATTAATTTAAAATACACATGTCAAAGTGCAAACATACCATCACAACCTCTTACCTACTACACGAATGGAATGTTAACAATGAATATATACACTAATCTTATGAAAAGTATCAAAATTGTCTGCTCCACATAACGTAAGATGTTTACAAAGTTATTTCATATTTTCAAAGTGAATAGACGGGGTGAGTGTGGGAAGGCTGTATTCGTTTCGGCGCATGAGTGTTTAACATTATGAAACCTCTTTCAATACCTTTTAAACTAACTTTATTCGACTTCGGCTTTTGCCTTCAACTGAACAAGGTGTTCTTATTAGCTCTATGTCGTTCACATAAACAGCACAAAAAGTACGCAAAATCTATTTAACATTTTCCATTTATTAACTGGTGAGCCAGGGCCAATTACAACCACAGCACACATGCATTACTCAGTTAAACCTCTATTATTATTATTTGTTATCTCTCTATTATTATTATTTTGTTTATTTTTGATTATTGTTATTTTATGTGTTTCTGTGTGTGTGTTTTGTTAGTAATAAATGATATGTCTATGTCTATGAAAGCACAATTTTAACACGTGACCCCCATCGTCAAGAATGCAAATCTAATAAAATATTCACACACGAAATAAAACAAACAAGAATTAAATTAACTGGACACCTTAGAGGTAAAGACAACCGACGACCTCGTTCAGCTGGCCAGTGGCACATGGATTAGGCAAACCCAAGCAAGAAAACTTTGGTTGGGGTTGGACCGTCGTCATGCCTCTGCTGTTACCACGTCCCTAGGTCGATTGTTGGTGGTGACTTGGGGTTGCGGAGTAGCAAGTCCCATATAACTCTGCACTAAACAGTCGTCGAAATGTCGCAATCAATTTGCCAAAGTAAAAGAAAAAAGTCCTATCATGAGATTAATATTAACATTTTTTTTATATTCGTAATGATTATTATTCATTTGGAAAAACAAGAAAAAGAATAATAATTACATATTAAAACACTTACTAATTAACAAATAGAACTTTTGTCAGTTCACTCAATAGATAATAAAAAAGGTACGTATAGACCCATACGTTGATTACCGTAATACATCATATAGGTATGTGCGCTTTTTAAGTTCAGCTCTAGCCGTGGGTACATACACAGTATCTACCTACATGGGGCATTTTACGTAAAGCCGACAGCGAAAGGTCGTAGAATTTGTTTATACTTTTCGGGTTATTTATGCATCTAGTGGGTACGAACGCAAATATGTTACATTTCTTTATGATGTTTATTTTTCATGATAGTTAAAATTTCGCTTTTCGAGCAGATTCTTTAATAGGATTTTTTAAATATTATTGATTAGAACTTTTTGATTAGAAACTTATTTTAGAAAAATAAAAAAAGCATTTGACATCCAAAACCGGAAGTAAAAATTTCAAATGAGTTTTTCAAAAAGTTCGACTAATTTATTTTTATTAAAAAAATGTATAGTATATTTTAAGTATACTAAAAGTTTCATAATGGGATGGTTATTGGTTACGTGACCATATTTAAAACAATTATTTATTCTTTTTTATTATTTCTCCTTTTTTTTATTTTTTATGCTTTTTATTATTACTATAAGCTTAAGAAAATTGTATATACTGTATATTTGATTGATATGTTTAAAACATGAACATATAACGTTGGCATAGTAAACTATACAATACAATACAATACATATATGTATATGGAAGATCGATTCCAGGGGGGGTTAGGGTCTATAGTACGTAAGATATTCTCGATATAGCAAGCCGATTTATTATAAAGCAAAGGCAGTAGGAGACAACGTAGCTTATCTTTTGTTGTTATAGATAGTTTTTTTAAAGAATATCGAAATAGAAGAAAGAAACAAAACGGGATTCTAACTGCCAGAGGGCTCGCGCTGAAGGCCTTTTAAGAATTGGTGATGCGCAGAAAAACTGCCTTAAAGCACTCAGATTTTGAACGAAGATGTGTATACACTTATAAGAAAATACCTATGAACAAATTGGCTATTACCCGCTGGGGTTACGAAATACTAGTAATGAATAAATAAAAAAGAGAAATGTACTAATTTCCGATTGCCTCGCGTGAAAACGATCTTACCAAGGTCCTTTGTTACCTAAGTGGTAAGGCGTGTGCGGCCCAGCGTAACTTGTCAAAAATCCATCCATCTGTAAATTATCTATTTGATAATATAATTCGCCTCATCCGTTTATTTTGTCATTGTATTCGTTTAAAATATGACGTCCTTTTCGTCCATTAGACATCGTTCGACCGAAAAATTGCTAATAACCGATACAACCAGTATTGGTTGTTGATAAATAATTTAATACTAAGAATTGTTTGATTAGTATAATATTTTTGTTTTATAGAACATGGGACAAACGGGCCTGTTTATTTATCTACGGGCGGGCAGGAGGTTTACCTGATTTTATGTCATACCGCCGCCGATAGACACTCACATTGGCAGAGGGCCCGCAAGTGCGTTGGCGGCATTTTAAGAATTCCGCTCTTTTCTAGAAAGATCCTAAGTCGAAAGTTCAGAAATAATTGCGCGGCAAAAATTGCCTTAAACAACGCTCAGTTGTGGAACAACAGACGTTGAGGTGATACGAGGAATTTTGTTTCATCCAATGATGAAACTCAGCTGCTGGTATTAATCCAAACAACTCCTCTGAATACTCTCCATGGTAAAAAAAATCAAATATTTTTTTTATTTCAAACGGTCTCATAATAAGACGATGTATATATTATACATCTGCGTTGCTATTAATTATAGTAGTTGACGTACTAATCTATAAAGTTGTTACTCATTTCAAAACTATTTATTGATATATATCTGAAGAAAGCGAAAAATGAAACAAAAATGGGCAGAGCATGTAGCGAGACTGTCTAACGACCGACGACCATAAGGGTGACCCGGTGAGGAGACCCTATTGGGAACCCTATATAGACCCCTCACGAGATGGATGACATTACTAAAACGACTGGCTCGAGCTAGATACAACTCACCCAAAACCGAAATACCTTGGCTTTCACCTGCGGATTGGTTCTTGCAAAATAATTAGGAAATAGATATAAAAATAGAGAAAATTATGTGATATATTTTCTTAAAAGAAACTCGTTCTTTTGCGAGGAATAAAAAGGCCTTTTCATTATCTACGGAAAAGGAACTCAAAAAGACGCTTAGTACGAATGTAAGACTTAATCCCATTTAATGAATTGAATAATTAATTTATAAATATATAGTAAGTACCTATAGCAAATAGTGGGCACAAATCTTAAAGATTCTGATAAAAACTAGAAATTCTTTTCCATAATAAATATACTGAAGATACATAATATACAACGTTTACCAAGGCTACTGACCAACATGATTAATGTTCAAAAATTAGCAGCAAAACGGTCAATTATGGAGAAAGACAGATGATATACCCGCTTCCACGAAGCTGGGAGCAATGCACGAGCACCACAGACTGCATACCGGGCGCCCGCGCGGAAACTGTCACAATTTGACGTTTCACTTGACGTGACGCCTCAAACAGGCCCGCGTTTTATTTCTTTCTTATCACGATCTCAATCTAACCGGCCAGTGTTTCAAATCAATTCTAACTTCAAACCAAAAAGGTTCTAAATTGAACGAACTTAAGAAAACATGAATATGATCTTTAATCTGGGTAACCTGTTGTGAGGGATTTCGTTACATGCGTCAGACGCGATCAATGCATAATTAGGTGGAAGAATTTTTGGCTAAAATTCTATGTTTTTGTTGTTTTGCCTCTCAAATGACCACATCACTTTTGAGCCTCAGCATGGTTTTCAAGTAGCCTAATAAAATGCATAAAGTTAAAACTTTTGCCATTAAAAAAATAATAATTATTATTAACAGTTTTGTCCTTGAAGCTAAAATAAAGTAAAGTGAGAATTTCATACAGTAATTGATTTATTGAGAAACTTAAGTAAAGAGCAGTTTCTAGTGAAATTTTGAAAGCAGTGTTGCCGATCACAACTTGTAGAAAGTATTGACTACGTACAGTAATTAATAAAATATATATTTTATTAACAATTGTTTTTATTGAAATCAATGCACTCTTGGCCTTGGAGAGATGGTCCTATTAATAGGCAGAAGTAATAAGACGTTTATAATTTATCAATAATTCAAATAAAGAATGACTTTATTAACAAAGCGAATAGAAGTGTGTTCGAAATACCAAATTATTTAATATTTTTTCCAAGACATCATTGACATTGATGCCATCGCAACATCCAATGAGGTAACGTCAACGTTAACCATCATACGAACTTTAAAAAAAGAATATTTTTTACTCGCAACCCGACTCCGAATATCACTTGCTACCAAGTTTATTATTTGATACTTTGGAAGGATTAAAACTTTTTCAGTTCTCAGCTTCGTCTCTTGAGACAGAGTAAAAGAATTGTTGTAGTTAAGACAATATAGGACAGGGCTTAAAACTGTTTTACCTTAAAAGCGTTATAACATTTTGATGACGTGTACAAAATATATTTAAACTTATAGGTTATCTATGTACTTGCGATTATCATAAACAACAGAGAGCAGTATCTAATGTCACTTGCTTAATTGTAGATTATAATTTGTTTCTAAGGTGGTATACCATCGGGTTATAAAATAAATCAATGGCGCTATATATATAGGTCTCAGATTTCTATGTGTTTTATGATCATTTGATAATCTAATAGGCAAGTTTCGTAGCCTTTTTTGGGCTAAGGCAAGCCGGTTTCATCACGATGTTTTCCTTCACCTTCAATCCATTGGTGCGCACCAGGGGATCGAACCTACAACATCAGTAATGAGAGTCGCACGCTGAAGCCAATAGGCCAACACTGCTTCCTTTTTATTGTCTTTTTAATTTGTTGCTCGATATCGGGGCGACATACCTACTAACGATAAGAGTTAGATAGATAGTTAGTCTCTCTCTCTTTTATTGAGGGTATCTATCTAAAATGGTCATATATTGCGATGACAACAAGGTTGTCAGAGTGGTTGTGATAAAGTTCATTACAAAACAAAGACTCGAAAAGTTATTTACGAAGTTACGTTACACACAGTACGGTTACGGTGAGGTGACGGTTAGCACAGCTTATTCTCCTTTATCTAGAAATGTTGCCACGTGCCGGTAGGCCGTTTTGTGCCACTACTGAAGAAAAAATCAAAATCGATGAGAAACTAATACTTGGTCGCATAGAGTCAAATCATGAGCCGAATAGACCAAGTTATCCTGGGATATCACTATACTTCATAAGCATTTAAATCCGTCAAAGGATTCTCACCACGCATTTAGTATTAGTACCTTTTGTACAGTTACTTGAAGCTCTTTTACTATTTGTACTATATGTCGGCGTCGCTTTGATGTTCGAAATCGGGCTCTATACGATCTAAGGTGTTGTCCGATGATATGAAGGGAATTTTTTTTGATAAGTTAAATTGCAGTAAACACAATAATTATAACAGGAACTTTTAACAGGTTCCATTACTGTTTAACACTCTAAGTGTATATTATTGAAAAAGTCCAATTAAAAAATACTCTGGTTCTTTAGAAGCCAAACAAAGATTACAGACAGTTTAAGATAGACCTATATTCTTGAGTATATATAGACTATTCCAAAAGAAATAACTGTTCGTGTTGCTGCTACGGTACAGATCTTGTTAAGTTAAATTCAAGCGATTAGCACGCTTTTTAAAATAAAATTGCCTAAGTAATATATTTAATTACAAATGAATTATGCAAATTAAAGGCGGAAGAATTTAGATAACTTTTCAGGAACAAATATGATTTATAATATTAGTACTAAAAGAGTTGAACCTCGACGGAAATGTCCTAATACCAAACCTGTAACAAATGAAATACTTCTCACTAATTGTAACTATACTTATCACTTTATCTCCATCTGGTGGTCTTCACTGTCACTTTCTTTAACTAGAATGTCCGATCGTGACATCGGAACAAAAAGCCAATCAAATACCAACCCTTGTCTCTAGACTTAAGAGCTATTTTGGCATGTACCGCTTGGAGATGAAAAGATAGGGTTAGGTACAAAATATATTTTAAACATTTAACTAACACTTCGCGTGCATAGGGGTATGTATATGTTATTTCTGTTTAAACTCGGACGAGGACGTAAAGCTGTTCACCGTTAACGTCAGAATCTTAAACGAAAGACAAAACGGCCATGTTCCGTGAAATTGTGATTGGTCAACTAGTCCAAAACGTGTCCGTTTATTCACAAGCGAACGCATTCACACGAACGATATGTACCATTGGTGTTTCTCCCTTTGTTAAAGTTGTACTTCTTTTGGCGCGTTAGGGAAATATTATGAGAGTAAATTTTTACAATGCGCGCGCTCACCGTCACAAAAACCGACACCCTGAAGTTAGCTATAGTCAACATTTTAGTTTTTTCTATATTAGTGTCGTTTTTTCTCTTGTTATCTTTATCTTGTCAAAGAAGTATAACTTCCAACGCGTGTACATAGGTACACACAGGTTTTTCATTTTTTATTCATTTATTTTACAGAATAATACAATACAAATCCATACGGAGATTCCATAGTCGTCACGAAAATTGGACCTAATTATAAGATATAATATTGAGGAATAGTAAATGGTAATGGTTGGTGAACGCAGTTTCGGCACTTAGACTCTCGTTAGGTCCGCTGTGCGCAAATTCCTGGCAACTTTGCCAGCCTTACAGAAGCACAGAAGTCTCTTGGGCGCTTCGTAGACTTCATGGAGCGACCTCACTGCTCCAAGGATTTCTAACCATTCCTGATGTACGTGGATTAACTACGGCATATGACGCACCTTGATACCTTCACTTATTTATTTTTATACATTCCGGAGTTCGGTGTGCATCTTTTCCACTATTTCTATCCTTTTCGACTCTTCTTCACTTCACTACTGTTAATTTGAGTTCGTCCTCCTATCTTTTGCGTTGTCGGCCTCTTCTTCGTTTTCTGCCTCTAGGATGCCATTCCTTTAATATTTTGCTCCATTTTTATGGGTCTGCATATCATGGGACCCGTCCATCTCCATTTCATTTGGTCTTAGTGAATATGTCAGTCACACCTGTTCTAGTGCTTTATCTTATTCTCAGCATGCTACTTTCCATGGCTCTTTGATCTGACCGAATAGTCCATTTAATAGCCGCAAAGACGTCAATGTAATTCAAAATACTCACCATTGTTTGCTCTGGATGAAATAAGAAGAGAGCAGAACTTGTGTTACAACTCGGATCAGTACTTCATCCCCTTCCTTTCTAGACTTTCATATGTCCAGTCCAGACTTTAATATCACACAACACATATCTCTGTATATATCTTCAGCTTAGTTAGACAAGTTTAATGGGAATTAGGCCTAATAGTTATATTTAAGTAATCAAAAACGAGTATTTCACTTTCTATGATATTTTAAATCTGTAAAGTAAAGGGCGCTGAAGTATTTTATTGTGCCCTATCTTGAATTGTATTTATACTAATTTCACGTTGTTACACCCTTCTTGAATAAATAATAGGTAGGTACCCTGTTCTTATAACAGGTTATAATATGGCTTAAAAGGCTTATCGTTTGGATTAGTAGTACTAGAGACTGCTAAAGTGAAACTACTTCTTTTATTTAAAGTCAAAATATTGTATGGGTTAATTTATAGAACAAACGGGCAGAAAGTTCATCTGACGTCAATTGAGGATGGACACACAACTGCGAGATGATTCGAAAGTGCGTCGCCTTTTAAGAAACGGTACTGTCTTTCAAAGGACCCTGAGTGGAATTAACTCGGTAATACTTCATAAGACAAAATTCCTCAGTTTTGAAACGACACCTGATGATGAACTGTGCTGAAGATAATTGGGGGAACAAACTCGTAACTCGTAACATGGTTATCGGTAGATATAATTCAGTATATAGTAACTATTATATTGAATTAGTTTAATATATTTTAGGTACCCATTAAAATAAAGAATCCGCGTGATATTGTTAGGGTAAATATGGCTGCGATCAATCTCCGCTCGAGTGAGGTCAGACTAATTATTCGGAATAATCGTCGTGTATCGATCTATCGATAATTAGCGGTGACGATGTCGCGCGACCGCCCACTGACCATGAGCTTCTCAAACTGCAATATCATCCGAGGAATTCTTAATTTTCAATATACAGAGCATATTTATTTTATATTACAGGAGGAAAACAGCCCGTGGACGCTCTCACGCGCTCGACGCGTTGCCTTCCTTTTAAGAATTGGTACGCACTTTTCTGAAGGACCCGAAGTCGAATTGGTGCGGGAGCAGTGGGTAGCTGGTTCCACATAGTGGTGGGACACGGTGTGTGGTTGTGACATATTATATTCGCTCATGGAATACATTGCATTTGTTACGCGTACTTACATCTGGTTTCTTTATATCCATAGAATGTGTGATTCCTAATAATAACATTAACTTCTTCAAAGTTGATATATTTTCACATGTGTTGCCTGCGTTTTAAGAATTTGTACGCTCTGTTCTTGAAGGGCCTTCACTTATAATATTTTATATAAAATAGTATATTGTAAGCAGTTCCTCTTAATTCATTAAAACATTCTTTTTTATATATTCTGTAAAATGTAAACTAATAAATTCATTGACAACTTTCTTTTCTGTAATATTTAAAATTGCCCCCTTTGAGAATCACTCTCTATTCGGGAAAATGATGGATCGATCTTACAATGAGGTGTCGGAGCGGGACGGCCGATTCTTTAATCGAATAATAGTCGTTATCGATTCATAATCGATTTTTTAAATTAATGAATGACCGCGACACAAACGTGTGTTAACAGCACTGTTACAAGATATTGCCAATTAGTTGTGCGAATATTTTAAATGTCTTTTATCTTTGCCTTTATTGATTGATCGAATATTCTTTATGATTGATCATGTAGAGACGGCATTGAGGGAGTTTTAAAGTTGTTTCGATTTTAAGGCTATGTTGTATGAAATTTGAACTATACGGTATCCGGCATTTAACTTAATAAAAGTCTATGAAAAAACCAGTGGTGTTACAAAAGTTTTAGATCTGGGCCTCAGACTTCTTATATCTGTTTCATGATCATCAATTACACCTGCTTTGTAACAGGCAAGTAGGTGTTCTACCTCCTGTGCCTGAAACAGACCGTCGACTTTTTGGGTCTAAGACAAACCGGTTTCCTTACGATGTTTTCCTTCACCGTTCGAGCGAATGTTAAATGCGCACGTGCATTCATCCATTGGTGCATTGGGGATCGAACCTACGACCTTAGGGATGAGAGTCACACGCTGAATCCAATGGGCCACACTGCTCTTTAAAGGTAAAAGTATATGTTTAGTTAGTATTATGTAAAAAACACATTTTGTAGTCCCTCGACTTTATAACGCTTGGTTTGATATAAATAAAAAGTCTAAAGTCAACATTAAGTTAAATTTAGCCTGTTTTAATCATATATCATAAAATGTTCTAAGTGAGAATATAAAATGTTTTAGAACAATAGCGATCACTCTCGTATAAAGACATTGTCACATCGCTGCGCGGACGCCGGTCGCAGCAATGATGCCAACCTAGATATGCAGTCACATGGCAGCACGGCATTTGTAAGATTTCGTGTGATAAACTGAGTAACACAGTATCAGTGTGTTCTTAGAAAATAATTTCCATTTACTTACTAAATAATCCGGATTTCGGATTTCGTATCACATGTAAAATTGCTATGAAACATACAAATTTCTGAACGAATTAGAAAATATTTGACATCCAAGTGACAAATTATTGTTTCTAGAAAATCAAAAGACATCATAAATTTTGAAGAAACGAATTGTATTGGAAAATTAAATTATTTTTGTTTCTTTTTTATTATATGTAATACATGTTTGTCAATAGCAGACAAACAAGAGCAGTGCCTAGTGGCTTCAGCGTGCGACTCTCATCTCTGAGTTCGTAGCTTCAATCCCTGATTGTATACCAATGAATTTCTTTCTATGTGAAGGTAAACATCGTGTGTTAACCGGCTTGTCGTACACCCAAAAACTTGACGTCGTGCGTCAGGCACAGAATGCTCTCTTCGATTATCATATGATCATGAAACAGG
This sequence comes from Pieris brassicae, assembly GCF_905147105.1. Taxonomy (NCBI): domain Eukaryota; kingdom Metazoa; phylum Arthropoda; class Insecta; order Lepidoptera; family Pieridae; genus Pieris; species Pieris brassicae. Next base: position 14,987,088 of record NC_059665.1, read on the forward strand.
TACATTAATCTGAGGCCCACACCTAAAATGGTTATAGCGCCATTGATTTAGTTTATTAATTTACTTTATATGTTTGTAAAGGTGTCCAACCATTCCTAAACTTCCACAAATATTTTGAGGCCAAAATTAGCCAAATCGAATTGCAATTATTTTTTAAATAAAAAAATTTGGATGACCAACAAGTGTATTTAATAACAATGATATTCCAAATATTAATATTATAGGATATGTATCATATTTAAATAAAATAAAAGTTTTATTGAAACATATCAAATACTCATACAAGTGCCCATTTAAGTCTAGTCAATAAACAAATATTTTCATCCATATTTTTTGCTTTGGACCGCCCAGTAGCATAACCATACCTTATTACTATCTTTGTCCGAAATCATTGGGCGAAAGTTATACTTTCCGTTTCGAGTCCTTTTGTGTGATATTTGAGAAAGCTACTTAAATTATTAAGAGTAGATAGAATTTTATTAGTAAAAAGATTTTTATGTCCTTCGAACATAACATTTGTGAATATAATTAATTTAAGTTCAAATATATAACTAACGTTGTTCTAAATATATAATAAAGGTAAAATCCTTAAAGACACACACAGTTTACTTTGCCACAGTTTATTTTTTAATGTAATCTAGCTGATGGTCTACGGGAATGAACTGCGATAGCTAAAAGAAAAGTCCTTTTATTCTAATGTATAGTAGATACCTTCATACCCTGAGACAAGCTGACGATAGAGTGGCGGAGGTGGCAAGTAAACATATCGGATAGGGCTTTTCAAGACAGTCATAACCTTCATGAAGACTACGAAGAATTAGTAAGTACTGAGAGGATCTAAGTACAATAATATGAGTTCTTGGATCTCTCTTCCAGTTAATGCTTCCTCCTTGTCATTCTATTATTTGCTTTTAATAGTCATTGCAATACCGTTTTATTTCTACCTACTATAGTCTTCTTTTTTGACGAAGTACTGGTAAATCCCACTTTTATAACTTCTACCCATATCACCTCGAACCGTCGTTCCACAACTGAGCGTAATTTAAGGTAGTTTTTGCGCACCACTGTGGAACTAGCCACTGAAGTATTTTTGTACACCCAGGCCCTTCAGAATGTATAGTGTCCATGGGCGGTATCACGTAACATCAGGTAAACCTACTGCTCGTTTGGTTTTTAAAAAATAAAAAAAAAACATACATCAATATGATGAAGTTAATGTTTTCATTTAACATTTACTCTCTAATTAAAAACACTAATAATATCTGTGTGAGAACACTACAAAGAAACATTATATTTACAATAACAATTTTATCTAATTTCTCCGAAAAAAATCACAAAAAGCTAAGATAATAGACAGCCTGTTAAAAAATGTCAAGTGTGCTTAAACGGTACACAGGTACTTTTGTTATAACATAAAAGAAACAAAGAAATGTGATTATGTCCTATTTAAAACCCATCATAATTGACTTGGCTGTTTGTTGATTTCGGATTACATTTTCTAAGAAAGCCCACAGGTAAAGCCATCTAAAAGTTAATTAATTAAGTGCATTTTAATAAGTACGTTAAAATGCAATAAAATGTGTGTGAAGTTAATTTGTGAAATAATTTTTATATATTATTAAAACATTATTGTTGTTAAAATTATCAGTGAAACTTTTTGTGGATATATCCAATGCTTTAATTCTTATGTTTATATTTATTTTCTGACTTCTACTTTTAGAGATGTATCTGTTTGTTTCCCAAATGAATAAATAAATAAATAAAACTTTAAGTTTTAACTGACTTTAGTTTAGAACCAAAAGTCTTCTATCGAGCTTAGGACACTGAGTTTAAGTTTGCAATAGTCATAGAAACGCATTTGTGTTTTTTTTATACGTTTATAGATAGCGTACGACAGGCGGCTCACCTGATGTTAAGTGATGCCGTTCAAGGACATACAATGGCAGAGGGGTCGCGAGTGCGTCGCCGGCCTTTTAAGAATAGGTACGCTCTTTTTTTGAAGGACCCTATATCGAATGGTATGGTAACTAGTTTGCTTGTAAAAAATTCTACTTGAACCTATTAAAGTCTTTATTCATGCCAAAGTATGCCAAAGAATACACTCTTATTTTTCTATTCGGAAGTTGCAATCTAAAAATATACTAGTCTTTGGAATTAATCAATAAAAGTAAACAAGTATATTAAAAATCAAAGGTCACTCTAAAAACTATTTATCTTAAATATCATAATACGGAGTTCTGAATGATTTATCCACTATCGACACCTATCGTCTTAAGCTGTGTATTTACTGCGTTCGGTATCTTTGATGCTTGTATTAATACCTACTTAATTTCCTCCTACATTTCATTTTGTTTTCAACAGATCGCAACACTATCTGACATTTTATGTCACGGAATCAAGCCGATTAGTAGTTAGGGGCGAGGGGGAGGTTTAGGGGGCTCACCGAAACTCAATGTTATTGTGTTCAAGGCCTATTGGTATATTTGCCCAGACCAAAACCAAACTGCCAATGGTTATAATGCCATCATTCGGAAAAGGATAACAACCTGGCATCGTGTTAGGCGTAGCATCAATGGTATCCTGAATGTGTTGATTAAAGAGAACTCGCATATCTATCATTAAAACGTTGGTATGCTGTCGATGCACTACTATATCTAACTTAAACTACTACACTACATGAGCCGAATTTTTTACTATATCTAACTTAAACTATATATGGATACAATCTGTTATAAATAAAATAAATTAAGATTTTTGTGCGCACACGCTTTACACACAAATACACGCCCAAAGCCTACACGTAATCTTTCTGACATATTATTATTTAGTCTGTAAACTTTCTATGTTTTATTTACCTTGTATAATGTATACTAAGCTTTAAGGTTTTCTCTATATATTTAGAATAACTAATTCCAGAGAGACACTGGGTGTGTATTAAAGACTTAAAGTGAAATAATGAAGTTTTATGGCATTTAACAAATATATATAATTTTTATACTATTTCGCTAATTAGACGCACAATATAATTATAAAATAAGTAATAGTATAGAGATGATAATTTAACTTTAATATTTAACTCGGGATCGAAAAATAAAACAGCTGCTGAGAATGTCAATAAAAAACTTTATTCTTAAAGTATCAAGATTATAAATCTCCGCAGACATCTGACCACACAAAATTAAGTCTCATCAGTTCTAGCGATCTCCCGCAGTTCGGTAGTAAAGGTCAAATTGTAATTTAATTAATTTTACAAGTTTTCACGTAATATATATCTATTTCTAGGAATATCAGAGTGTTTCTGCTATTGTGGAATTTAGATTAGACTTATTTTATATATATGCCCTTAACTATGCCACGATATAGATATATTTTGTGAATTAAAGTATTTTACATAAAACTTTGTTTCTCTAATATTTTAAAGCATTGATCATACACATGATATACTTCACGAACTAATTCTAATTAAAATATTAAATCTCATATGTTATAAACTATTATTTGGAGTTAGTATTTTTTTAGAATTGCTTATTCGCGTAATAAACATGGTTCGAATTTTCGAACAAATTATCTGGTAGGTATAAATAAGCGGCAATTCAGTTGTAGGTTGTAATTAGCCTCGCAATAACATTAGGTGGCATACTTAGGCTGGGGACTATTAAAAACATAAAAGGACGCCTCAAGATTTATCCGCTAGGTTATCCAATATCAAACATAGTGAACGAGTAAAGCCGTGAACCTAAAAACACATTTATAATATAAAATGAATTATTAAAAAAAAAAAATTGTCCGGTAATAGTTCCATACCTCTAAGTTTAATTTACTGTAAGTCATTTATCATAGAAACGGTAGCAACAATATTGTAATTAACCGATCGACCCGATGATAATCGAAAAGTTTATTGAAAAGTATAATTGTATGGTGTTCGAATAAATAAACTTTTTATAAATGATTGTCCGGTATTGGCGTAGTGGAGATGCGTTTCTCAATCCAGACGAGTTGCAGCTGCAGCAATATAATAAGTGTATGTGTCAAGCCGATAAACAACTTTCTTATAAAGTATAATAATTAATGCAATAGATATAGTAGTCTGAGATGTTTAGTGTGACCGATACTGCTATGCTGTATTTACAGTATATGTTACAAGCTGTCTATCCTTAAATACATGACAACGTTGGTAAAGAAACAAATACAATAAAAAATCATTGACTATTTTATATTTTCTAGTAAGTTTTTCTTAGGTACTTTGTTTTTAATTTCACAGCCCAATTCTGAACATATCAAGCTCTGGATAAGTAGTGTTTATATATTGTTTATTCGATTGAGATGCCTGAACTCTGACGAAATTTGTAAAATTCTTTTGAACCTAGGGAATGTATTAGAAACGAAAATGTTAATGTAAGAGCAGTGGCGTAACTATACCATTTGGAGCCCGTGGCAATTTCTTTTGCTGAGGTAAAAGTAAAAATCGTCACGTTGTACTCAGTTGTACTTGTTGTACTCAGTACAGAGATTTTTTCATCATTTATTCGCTAGCTTTTCGGTGAAGGAAACGTGAACAAACCTGCATACATTTTCAATGAAATAAAAATAACAATTTTTTGAGCTCACGGCCTCTGGGACAGGAGCCATCTTGGGTCGGGGGCCCGTGGCATTTTGCCAGCCCTGCCACCCTATTGTTATGCCACTGTGTAAGAGGTTACAGTTCTGTATTTAACAATTAATTACTTTATTGGACTATCGACTTTTATTATTAATCATACCTACCTACCTTAATAACTTAAATTGTCAACATTTTAAAACAACCGCTCTGTAAATAGTAGTAGCGAAATACTGATCCCGTAATTGCTTGCGATTTCGACGTTTCTTTAATTAACATTGGATCATTATGGTCATTGGACTGCTACTATTTTAACTATTATTATATCCCGGTTTTTATTTGACATTTTATACTAAAACTATATGGATTACTTAATATCAACTTTTTTAGTTCGACAACAATGTTGCTTTACAACACAGCAACAATACGTTTATGAAAATGTCCGCTGAAAAAAGCTTTCGGATTGAAAGTTTTCATTTGTGACAAATAAGTCAAGCGAGGTGGTCAAGATTCCAATCGTGTCGGCTTCTAAGCAAACAAACATTTATGCTCTAGTGCATATCCATTACACGCGACAAATGAATATCTAAATCCCGCCTAATACTCCTGTACAAACAACTTCAATGCCGAAAGCAAAAAAATCGGCGCCGAATAGAATTGGCGCGCTTATACAAAGATGGCGGCTTACATGAAAAGCTGTGTAAAATAGAACACAGCGAGTGACACTAAAAATTATAATATGAAATGTCAAATAGAAACTATTGTTTATGGCTGTCGAAGAGGAACAGTCAATAACATGTGAATTAGTGACCGTAAATAAGACTTGGCTTAAAGGTCTCGTTACCAGGCCATAATTTTTTTTTTAATAATTTTATGGCCTGGTCAGTCACAGAGACAGGAACAGTCTAAAAACTCTTTTCCAATTATATATTTTTTGAGGAATGTGTCGAATCTTAAAAAGCTGGCCGTTACTATATATACCACAGTATAATGTTAATCTGAAAACTTAGCAGGCGAAACTCATTTCCCCAGTGATCTTCTTGATAACGTTATATGTTCTCGCCACGAAGTTCAAGGCCCAATGTTTTTTAGTTATTCTTAAACAACATTTACTTATTTATAGGTTTATTATCTGGGTGTGCCTGTTAATTACATTATCGTGTTTAAAGGTTAAAGGGGTGTGGTTACGTTATCACCCAATCGTTGTAAGGTTTTTTTACCACTATATACGGCTTCGTTTTATAATGGCCGATTTTGTTTAACCACCCTTAGTTAAGTATATGTACGTAATGGATTTTTATTTGTATTTTTTTCAGACTAAACATATTACTAGTAACGTGAAATGGAAGCAAGAATTCAGCCTTTAGTGTCAGTAAATTCCGGCCACCGTAGAAACTGTCAAAAAATACTTTTAAAATAGAAATTTATAAAGTGTTTTATTGTAATAACTTAACTTAATAATACATAAATTTGTATTATTTAGTTATTTTTTAATTGCTAAAACCAAACTATTTCGCGCGTTGTATAGCGTTTTTTCATGTTTTGTAATTATAATCATAACTTTTTTGCATATTAAACACATATGAAATAAATTTTTATGATTTAGTCTTACGCCCCTATTGGAAATGTTAGCAACGTTCCTATGGTATTTTTAACCTTGGTTACCATTCTTTACTATGTATCCATATACAGGAGTAACAAATAACCATGCGTATAAACACAGTAATAATATGTTTTATAATTAAGCCGTCACTATGACTAGACAAGAGATTTAACATATACAAAAATCTTTACAAGTATAAAAGCTCCAAGCAATAGACAACATTCATTATGGAATATACACAGATAACAATATATACCTTTTTAAATTTGGAATAAAGTTCGGCATTCCATTTTTAAATTCGCTAGCCACTCGTCTTGGGAGGTTTCGTCTTTGTAGGATAATCCCTGTTCAGGATACTTTGAGGTAACCGCACTATCACTTGCGCACAAAATGTCCTTACGGCGGCATCTCGACTTACAACACAAGCATTTAATGTTCTACCTGATTAAATAAAAATAAACAAGTTTGGGTAAGTACTTACTAGGCGTTGGTCACTCAAATACACGAATTACGGTTGACATTGTTCCGTTATTGACAAAGATAGTATAAAAAGGTAATCTAAGTTTTTTAAATTAACTTTAAAGTATGAACCGTGTCGATGTTTTATATAGAATTATTATTATTATTAATAGTAACACTCAATAACACTTCAGTGGTCCTTGTACCGTTGTCAAGATGGTTCTATAGTTTTAATCCGAAGATTTCTGATAATATACCGGAAGCCTAAAGGAATTTATAGTGCCTAACAGTAGTCTAATTTAAAATACTCATCTGCAATATAATCAACCTACTTACATATCCATCTAATAGACTAGTAAAGTCCATTTATGACGCTTTCAGAGGCACTATATAGTAAGAAAAACATTCATTAAAAATAAACTACAATGGAGGAAAACATCGTGAGGAAACCGGCTTGCCTGACACCCAAAAAGTCGACAGCGTGCGTCAGGCACAGGAGCCTGATCACCTACTTGCCTATTAGATTAACAAATGATCATGAAAAAGATACAGAAATCTGAGGCCCAGACCTTAAAAGGTTATAGCGCCATTGATTTGTTTTTATTCAGTTAATAATGTATGCTCCTAAAGAGCTTAAACAAACGGAACACAATCAATTACTAAATAATGTAAACTCAAACTGAATTCGCCACGGAAATACTTGATTTAAAAAGTATGTCTAATTATCAATTGAATATCTTGTAATGAGAGCTGGTCAGTGGCCAACAAAGCGGTGCTTCAAAGACGGCGGTGCATTTGATGTTGCGGCTTCTGCTGACCGCCTTAGTATCAATGGTTTGTTTTATATCGAAGAAAGTATAAAAAGCCTGTACTTTATGACAAAGAAAAAGCTTTATAAAGCTGTATGAACGCATGGAAGTGTATTTAAAAACTGCTATTAACTGCAAATTGCATACGCACTGCTTAATGTCTGCATCAAAATAAACATTTTTCCTGTTTCATTGATATTTTTTTATAGATAAGATGTTCTCTTTAGTGACATATGCCTTCGAATTTTAAGTCTTAATGACGCTACAATCTTGTGCGTGGGCCTCAGATTTCTGTATCTGTACCGTTTTCATTTATAATCGGCAAGTGATCAACTTTCTGTGCCTGACGCACACTGTCGACCTGTTTGGGTCTAAGGCAAGCCGGTTTCCTCACGATGTTTTTCTTCACCATACGAGCGAGTGCTATACGGGTACATAGACAGGAAATTCATTGGTGCACAGCCGGGACTTCAACCTACGACCTCAGGGATGAGAGTCGCTGTAGCTAATAGGCCAACACTTCTATACTATATAGTATATATATATAGTAAGTGTTAATTGCGCGTGGTTTTTTAAATCGAAAGAGAATTCCATTACTGAACAGCCTCAAAGACGAACTCAGCTCGCTGCCGCTTGCCTTATTACATTTCAAAATAACTACTTACCTACACGGAAATTAATTGTACATATAAAAAAATCATATGTATTTGTGTATGTGTACTTACGCAGATATTGTTACAAATGTGTTACAAATTCTACCCGTATCACCTCGACTGCCAAACAACGGAACGTTCCTTAGGCATTTTTTGCCTGCCCACCGAAGTATTTGGAACCAATTCGACTTCGGGTCCTTAATAGAGCGTACCTATTCTTAAAAGGCCGACAACGCACTCGCAAAAATAAAAAGCGGAATTATTCAATATCCTTGTACCTGTTTATTAAATGCTTATAGACACCTAAAACGTAACCATATAGAGACTTTAACTTCAATTTGAATATCAGTTATCGTAATTAAATTGTGTTGCTGATGATTTATTTTTGTTACATTCTTGAGATTCGTCGAGAGCGGAGATTGGAGTCGCTCCTGACAGCGGGAGTTGAACCCTGGACCTCACTGTCACTGCACGTCTGTTAGTACTAAAAGCAAAACAAAACTGCTTGCGTATAATAAATTTAGGGACAGCTCCATTTTTCAATGAATGAATATGTCACTAACCGAAGCAGCCCGAGCCTTACGGTGGTTAGAAATTAATAACTTCTGTATTAAATTGATGGCGTTAGCAAACAAAAAGACAACATCATACAACATACAACACATAATAATATTATTTATTTAATTTCATTAAATTTTTTTATAACATATACACTAGTATAGACTATTTAAAACACGGATACGGATATGGAACTAGCCTTAATAACCGAATTTAGAAATCAAAGGTTTCCATTTTCCACTTCATACGTTCCGTATTGGGTAATTAGGTAATTAGGTTCATGCAATAGGTATTGTTATTTTCCTTGTCAGGAAAACTCAACTCTTAAATGAGGAGGAAGCCATAAATGATTAATACCAGCAACATTGAAATAAAAAATAATACAACCATTTTAGGCCTAGGCCTCAGATATGTGTTTCAACATTATTTGTCAACCTAATAGGCAAGGTGGTTAGAATCTTGTGCCTGGCACACGCCGTCGTCTTTTTGGGTCTAAGGCAAGCCGGTTTCCTCACGATATTCTCCTTCACCGTTCGGTCGAATGTTAAATGCGCATAGGAAGATTGAAAATGCCATTGGTGTACATCCGGGCTCCAACCTACAACCTCACCTCACACGCTGAGCCATTGAACAGCAACAGTAGTTACACCATTACAATAATTTCAATCATCAATTGTTCTGCTATCGGTATGCGCACACGCATGGGAACGGGAGCTTGGCGTGCGCAGCGTGACGCCAATCTGTTGGATCATCTCGCTGTCTGACAGCCTACACTATACACAAACGTCCTTGTCACGTTGCTTCGTAAAGATATGTCGGTATTCGTCTACTACTGGAATTATATTTTCACGGAATCTATGCTATCAACATGAACTGAACAGGTGTTAATTTTGTTTCCTGTTCACAAGTTATTTCTATGTCAAGATTAATAAAGAAAAAATTGTTATTGCTGTAATTTTTTATAATATGTCTTCTATTTCTTGCCTGCTGTTGTAATTTTTTACATTTGTAATATACATTTGATGAACAAGCGTACTATATTATTGAATATATTTTATCATGTAATGGAATGTTGTAACGTTCTTAATAAGAAATACAAAAAATTACTGAAAACCGAAGCAAAGTCAACGTAAGAGGTTTCCTATATATTTGATAACTAAACGATAGCTTATATCAATCAGACCCTTAGATATATAAATCGGTTGGAGGTTCAGGAATTACACATTTTATCTGTAAATTAATAACACAATAGTTTAAAAGGCGAACACAAACTCTTATACTGAAGATAAACTTACATTTAATAAATATTATACGATTAGAATTACTTAAATATAAAATTGATTACAAGTAATATAGATGCCAATGGCTAACCTAAACGCTAAGGAAGAGAAATTATCAACGACAGCTGCCTCCATACGGATTGAGATACTCTGTCTGCTAACTGCTTAAAAAAACCCAAAATTAATTATTTAAAATTTATTTATGAAACAAGAAAGAAATCAAACATCAAGAGTCAAAGTCAAACTGAAAAGAACTTTCAAATATTTTCTTTGCATATTAAAATTCTATTTCTCTTGTTTCTTCTGTATCTCTCCTTCTTTCAGCTTTTGTTTCAACTTCTCCAACTGTTCTTTTTGTTTATTGTAGAAAAAGAATTCTTCTTGTGCAGCGCCATACTCCCCCAGCCCTCCTCCGGATTCCCTGACCGATCCACCTGCACCACCTCCCTTTCCTGCCCCTCTGCCTAGTCCCGAGGGAGAACCAGATCGAACCACGGAAGTTCTGAAACTACGTACCATATAACCAGGACATTTCCTGATCCTTGGTAATTTGCATTGAGATAACATAGTTCGGTATATATAGTCAAAGTTTAATTTTTTTTGCAATACAATTTTTTTCTGTATTTTCTAATTACTTTGAGTGACGTTGTCTTTTATATATATTGAACAAGAAGGTATTATACCAAACTCAAGTTCTACATATATTTAAAAAGAAAATGCGTTTTATTTATTGAATCACAATAATATATTAATTTTGAAAGCGCTTGTTGTATGTATGTAACAAAACATGATATTCGGTTTAATAAGCTACCTAACCATTATATTGATATAGCATAATTTTCAATAGTATAGAACAATGACATCGTAAAAGCAATAGTAGTGCCACAAACATCGGAGATCTTCATCTGGCTGGAAGCTACCGCTACAAGCTACACCCACAATATCTCGATGTTAAGATATCATTCCAGTAGGATCACAAAAGCAAATAGAGTAGATCTAAGGGTTCTTGCTCAAGTCCAAATTCACCAGATATGTGATCATATTGATCGAAGTTATAATGCTACATGATGTGTTAATCAGTAAGTAATTATTTGTCATCTTAAGTTAGATGGAAATTAAAATAACACTATCTTTTACACATAATATGCGTGTCCTCATTACAGTGCAAATATTATTTATGAAATATTTACGACGTGAAATACACGCTAATTTGTATAACTAAATTATGCTTTTCTTCGCTAATTATATTTTCAATATAAATTGTTGAGTTAGAATGTATGAACTATGGATTGCATTCCATCCGCCGATGAGGTCGACGGAACATGGATCTCATAAAAGTAAGTACATTTCTGTTTTATCTTACTAAATATTACTTATCTTTACATTGTAATAGAGTCGCCATCGGAAGAGGAAAACCTATTTCAAATACCTATGTATATCTCTAAAATTACGTATGTAATAGGAGGCAAACGGGCAGGAGGCTCACCTGATGTTAAGTGATACCACCGCCCATAGACACTCAGATTGCCAGATGGCTCGCAAGTGCGTTGCCGGACTTTCAAGAATTTATACGCTGAATGACCCTAAGTCAAATTGGTTCTGAAATACTTGTGTCTGTATATGCCATTAAATAAAAATATCCATATATGCCTTCTGGTTTCCGACAAATTTGTGGATTGGGTACACAATTTAACACTATGTGTCTTAGAAATGATTTATGATAGTCAACTAACTAACTAACTAACTAATAGTCAATCTGATACTTTGAAATTAGATACAAAATACGCGATTTTTGTTAGCTAACTTAAACGGCTGACATGAAATTATCAAGTGTACCTACATACAATACAATTAATTATAGGAAAGAGATTTAGACAGGCATTTTAATATAAGGTCTGTGAAAGCTTAAAGTTTATTCCAATTTACATTATTTTGACAAATATGTCTTGCTTTTAGATAACGCTTTTCTTAGCATGGGTTGCTCTATCGCAAGGTGACGAGTAAGTTTTTTTTCTTACCGTTATATTCAAAAGCTCACACAGATATATTTAAGAATCGAATGTTATTAACTCAAATATAATATTCCAGGGAAAGATTTTTCTCCCACCATAAACCGAAAAGGGATTGTTTCTGCCTACCACCAAGTCCGGTACATGCTTCAAAGATAACTGATTTGCTTCATCCACCACCAGGTTCCGAAGAAGTTAGGAAGGTTGTCTACGTATTTAAAAATTCTGTCACAGGTGAACATAAAATCTACATACCCAATTTAGCGAAGCAACGTGTCTTCCCCAATATTGCATACGACGCGAATGAAATTCTCAGATCCATTGATGATATGCCAATATTTAATGATGATTCTTGGGTTACTGTTAAAACGACGCCGCCAATAAAACAAAAGCACATCCATTATGAACCAGAAAAACCGATACATCAAGATAATTCAAAAAACCTCAATATAAACATCATAAATGAGTTGAAAAAGGACAAGAAGGATCTTGTAGACTTACACAGACCAAGAGAAATGAAAATACTCGGAACGTTACCTGGTAAAACTTTGCGAGACGAATTTGCTAAAAAAGAGTTGTATCCCAGTAGTAATATACATGTAAAAAAATTAAATAAGTTTTATCCTACTTGGTTAAACAAGGGAAATAGTATTCGCTTTAAACCAGAGCAACTACAAAAATTCCCATATAATGTAAAAATTATTTTACGAATTAATGGTAAGAAAGATATTAGGAATGGCCAACTAGAAATAAATGAAAATATTGGAGAAATTGTAGTCTATACACCGAAACACACTGTAAATGAATTGTACCCTAAGTTTGATGTAAATTCCAATATATCGTTTGACGAATGGTTAAATATCATGGTGAAAGCTCTGCACAATCAACTTAACTTTTCTTCTAAAGTTTTAGATATCAATGTACTTCAAATATTCATTACGAATG